>NC_133537.1:30515152-31747152 GCF_048544455.1 Silene latifolia
TCTCTTCTACATATTACATTCGCCCTTTGCTTCATGAGAGAAGAGTGACCACGTGAGAGTCCAATTTTGTTGGTCTTGCAAGGTCGATAGATCACTTTATTTATGAACGACTTATAATTCGTTTGCGTCATCGATGACCGCTTGGCTTTAACTGTTGATTTTTGTTGCATTAAATCGGTTCAAGTAGACAAGTTAATCTAGCTCTGAGTTATCATTCCCGTTCCATTAGTTTAGTTTTGAGTTTACTCGAGGGCGAGTAAAGGTTTGGTTTGGGGAGATTTGATACGTGCCTAATATATAGTCTTTTTGGCCTATTTCAGCACGTATTTCTATGCATTTCTGTACTATTTTTATGGTATTTTGCCCCGAATTGGCTACTTTGGTGTATTTTGTCCTTTTTGTAGGAATGATCGCGAAAGGGGTGGAACCATATCCCTTTTTGCCCTTTTTGCATGCATTTAGAGGAGACGGGATTGTCCCAGAGTAGAGTACCGCACTTGGAAGCGCGTCGTGGGCACGCACTACCAGGCACTTGGGTGAAGACGTGAGTGAAACGAAGACACAATCACTTGATCGAGCAGTTTCCCGGTCGATCGAGTGGTTCCTACACCTCGATACTCGATCGAGCTATTCCTTACTCGATCGAGTAAGCCGCACATGACCAAGTCCTCGATCGAGTACCCATTTGGTCGATCGAGGGACTTTCTTTGAGATTTGGTCGATCGAGTGGTTTAACCAACTCGATCGAGAGGTTTTCGACATTATGGGCTTTAATCAGTCCATGTTTTACTTTTCCGCATAAACTCTTGGTTGTTTTGGCTATTTAACCTATGATTTACTAGGTTAATAGGATCTCCTTTTCCATCTAAGCTTTTACATTAGAAAACTACTGCTACTTTCCTTCGTTGCTTTTACTTTCTACTGTTACTCTTACTTTCGGGATTGCTTCATTGGATTTCGTGTTCTTTACGCCGGAATTTGCTTGGATTGTAATTCTCCTCTTCTCTTTATTAATAAGAATTGCTTGTTGCTTTAAATTCTCGTTTATGTTATCATTTCTCCTTGCCCTAATTTTCATTATTGCGTTTTATCATTTATTCATTATGTTTTCTGCTGGAAATTTATCTGCTGTTAGTTTAATTAAGAATATGAGTAGCTAAACCCCTTCATGTTGGGATTAAGGGATCTGCGGTATAAAAATGACGACGTAGTGAATGAATTGGACGAATTGATTAAGAGACCCTGTCACTATAGCAATTTAACTGTAATTCCCGACCTAGTTGAGTGCACGCTTCTATGTCACCCATTAAACTGGCTACAATTAATCCTGGATCGAAAGATTGGACTAAATAGGCCTGCTATAAACAGTAGACTACCCTAATGAGGACGAAAGTTAAGTTAGTGGTATTTTAGGGTAGGAAGTGGACCGAAAGGACCTTCTAACATCCGTCTCACATTAGTTCGTCTGAGTCATTTACTGCTGAGTTGTTGGACTACCGTAGTGAACCGAAATCCCGACATGTCCCTCTCTTCTTGATAGTTAATTCGTAATTTACCGCCTTAATTCTCGTAGTTTAGAAATCAAAATTTAAACAACCCCCAATTGTTACCATAGGATTAGAATAGACAGCTATAATTACATTTCCTCCCTGTGGATTCGATACTCGACTGCCTCTGCTACATTTTAGTTGAGACCGTTAGGTTTTATCTTTGATAGGGTTGCGATAGCCGTGTCACCCGCCATTTATTACAACTCAAATAATAATAAATAAATACTATTATAAAATGACTAAGGCTATTCTTCCATTTTCCCCTTGCCTTTGTCACCCTTGTCATATTTCTTGTCTCGACCACGAGCGGGGCGCTCTTGCGTTATCTCTGACCTAATCACCAACGGTCGTTCTTGCGGTCTAGCATTTCTATTTCGATCCACCACCATCTTCTCAGCATGAGCATTCTTTGGTTTTTTCGACGGATGAACAACCCGATATCCGGCCTCTTCTTCCTCCTCATTCAAGTACCTTTGTTTCTCCTTCGCCACTTCACGGTTTTTGTAGTCCACAGGCTCATGTTTCCTTAGCTTCTCATGCTCCTCGGGGGTGCTAGCTTTCCTCTATTGCAGATATGAATCAGATACCCATAATAAGCCAACCAAAACGGGTATAAACAACATATTCCTTTGGGCCCAACGAATTGCCCACTATCGACAAGACTCCGCTTAGACAACTTTGTATATAGCTGGTTGTCACGCAAAGTCTGCAACACTAACCTCAAGTGCTCCTCATGCTCCTCCTTAGTCTTAGAATAGACTAAGATATCATCGATGAAGACCACCACAGACCAATCCAAAAACTGACTGAAGACCCGGTTCATCAAATCCATAAACACTGTAGGTGTATTAGATAACCCAAACGGAATCACATCGTACTCATAATGACCATACCTCGATGTAAAAGTTGTCTTCGGTATGTCCTCATCCCGAATCTTCACCTGATGGTAACCCGACCTCAAATCAATCTCAGAAAAGACTGCTGCCCTGTTCAACTGATCAAACAAATCATCTATCCTTGGCAAAGGATACTTGTTCTTCACTGTAACTCTATTCAATTCACTGTAGTCGATGCATAACCTCAAACTCCCATCTTTCTTTTTCACAAACAAAACTGGTGCTCCCCACGGTGATACTCTAGGTCTAATGTATCCCTTATCAATCAAATCATCCAACTATTTCTTCAGGTCCTCCAACTCCTTAGGACCCATACGGTACGGGGCCTTAGAGATTGGTCCCGTCCCTGGTTTCAACTCCACACTGAAATCTATCTCTCTCTTTGGTGGTAAACCTGGTATCTCCTCCGGGAAAACATCTGGAAACTCTCCCACCACTGGTATCTGATCAACTATTGAACTCACCATACTATGGTCTCTCACATGGCATAAGATCAACGGACACCCCTTCCTCAGATAACACTTCAACGTCACCGCTGCAATCAACTTGACTTTTGGTTTGACAACAAACCCACGATAAGACACACTAACTCCCTTAGGACCTCTCAAAGAGACTCTCTAATGGTGACAGTCTATCCTAGCTTTATACTTACCCAACCAATCCATGCCAACTATCATCTCAAAACCATCTATAGGAAACTCTAACAAGTCCACTGCTAGGTCAACCTGCCCAACTATCATAGACACACCCTTATACAACCTCCCACAAGATACAGACTCTCCCGACGGTATAAAACTTCCTCTTTTACAGACTCAAACTTTCTCTAACCCAAAAGCTTAACATGACCCGACGATACAAAAGATTGTGACGCCCCCGAATCAAACAAAACAAAGTTAAAGACACCATTAACAAGAAAAGTACCCGTGATTACGTGAGCATCATCCTCAGTTGCTTTCTTCTCCATCATAAAAAGCTTGCCACTGGTCTTCTGTCCACCTCCCTGGACAGTACTGGGAAAAGTAGACGGCTTAGCAGCCGACTCCTGGTTGTTGTTCATCGCTGGTCTCTGATATGAATTACCTCCTTTGCGGTTAGCCCCACTGTTGTTGTTGTTGTTGTTATTGTTCTGACCACCCTGATTGTTCCACGACCCAGCCGGCCTGTTACTAGCATAACTCTGAGATGAAGCCTGAAAGAAACTCTCTTGTGACTTCCTCTAAAAACCCCTGCCCACAGCACTGGTGTACTCATGTCTCTTGTAGCCCATACCGCCATAGTTAAAGCAAGATATTCCCCAGCTGCTACTACCACCATCTCGGCCACGTCCGAAAGAAGCTCCACCACTGAACCCCGACCCCGAAGAGTAAGCCCTCACCTGGTTATGGTTGCCCCTCTTGTAACTAGACTAACCACCACCCTCGCTCTCAGCCTTCCTCTTCTAAGAACCTCTCCCTATTCTCCCTAGCCATCTCTACCAACCTCTCAGCTCTTCCGGCACGCTCATATACTTCCTTAACATCAGAAAGGACTCCTACAGGCAGCTTCTCCATGATCTTGGGTGTCCAACCCATCTCAAACCTCAATGCCAAGTTCTCCTGGCTCAGTCCAATATCCTCTACGTACCTAGATTTCTCATTGAACTTGGGATAGTACTCAGCCACTGTCATATCCGGAGCCATCTTGAAATCCTCAAACTCCTCCCTCAACTTACTACAGACATGTTTCGGCACAAACTCTCGACGTATAGCTCTCTTGAACTCACTCCAAGGTATAGCTGACAACCCCTGTTTCATATATATATCCAAGGCACTCTCTCTAACCTTGTCCCACCACTCTCCGGCCGCATCTCTCAACTAGAACGGAGCTTGTTCCACTCTAAACTCCTGAGGGCAATATACCACATTAAGGATATTCTCCATCTCTTTGTGCCAATTATCAAGCAAGATTGGCGCACCTGTACCCATGTACTCTTTCGAGTTGAAACGAGCGATGTTGATACTCATTTTAGCAAAATCCACCCCAGCCTCCTTATCCTTCCAAAACTTCTCTAGAGCATCTGTGAGCGCGTCTTGGTGCTCTAGCATCTTAACTATCTCATCAATGCTCATATTCTCAGCCCTGGCATACAACGCATTTCTCTTTGGCGGTATCTTAAAACTATATAAGAGAAAAGGTAAACATAAACACACATCCCTAAACTCAAACACATATGTGACCTGTGCAGAACCTACTCGATCGAGCATCACCACCTAGTCGATCGAGTTGAGGCCACCAGATCGAGTTGCCCACTTGCTCAATCGAGTGCCTCGACTCTAGAACCTGACTAGAAAGCCTCTAAAAACTCACTCGATTAAGCCTTTGTCATACTCGATTGAGTTGACCCCACTCGATCGAGCACCCCTACCTACTCGATCGAGTGCCCAAAAATAGTACACTGCCCAGAATCGAAAAACAACCAACTCGATCGAGTCACACCCACTTGATCGAGTCACTCACCTACTCGATCGAGTGCCCCCCACTCGATCGAGTTATGCTGACTCATATACTACCCGCATGCTCAACTCAACTACTTTCCAACAACTATATATATATATATATATATATATATATATATATATATATATATATATATATATATATATATATATATATATATATATATATATATATATATATATATATATATAGACACACACACACACACACACACACACACACACACACAACAAACGACATCCTACTTCACATGTTTCTAACAAGCCACGTTATAAATCATTCATCATGCAATTTCATCATCCATATTAACACATTTATGCATATTACTTATCACCTTTCTCCTCAAGATTCTCCATCCTCCACATGCATTGATCCACCAATTCATACAACACATTGCTATATAGATAGGCAACTTCATAGACAAATACATAACGATCCCAAGACATACCCCATAGTGACCGGTTCAAAGTTGTAGGGCGAGATCACGACTTTAGGACGTCTCCCAAGTCTTTGCATTAGCTCCTAACAACTCCTACCCGGGTTCATTTTATTTTGACTCCCTAGGTTCATTGGGTTCATTAGTTACAGGTTCCAAAATCGCGGCTCTGATACCACTTTGTAACACCCTCACACCCCAAGTGCCTTACCAGGACCACTTAAAGCATGGAAGTGCTACCATCTCGGTTACCCGAGGCAATGCATATCAAACAAACAATAAACAAACATACTTTATTAAATACGTTTAAAGTGATATAAGTCCAAAAACCAAAACTGATAAGTAAATACAACTGTTTCTCAAAACTGTCAAATGACTGAAATAATATAAAAGAATGTTTATGACACAACGGAAGACTTCTAAACAGCTCGTGGCGACTCAACCCAGCCATCCCATGCACATCAACTCATACCTGCTCAATAACTGCTCACCATCCCCGAATGGATCACCACAGTTTTCAAAACATTTAAACCGGGGTCAGTTACTGTTTACATAAATCAAATCAACCAAAACAATATAACAATCCAATACAACCAATCAATCTCCATCATATCACTACACACCTAACTATACACTAAAGTGTGTAGTCCTGCCAGAACACCCATCGCAACAAGTGTTCCACACCGTCAGTGGGGGACCGCAGCCGTTCCCACCTAAGCCCCGCTAATCTCATCCGAGCGATAAACCCAAGTTCCTAAATGTGCACATCCCTTCTGTGGCGGGTTCCATAGAAGGCGAATCAAGGGCGTGATGCCACTCCCGCAAGTGAGTCCACTCAGTCGAGGGTGCACCTCGCAAACCACAGACAATTATACAACAATCACAATATACCAAAACAATTATCATTTACCAATTTCGATATAAACCAACAACAACGATCAACCACCATAATACATGTAAAAAAAATCGAGTAGGGAAACCCTACCTGGAATAGCAACCACAAGACCGTCACAGCAGCTAATCAGTAATGTTCCTCTACGAATCCTCCTCCTATAACACATATTCATACAATCATCACCCAATCAACATAATACACACAAAACCCCCCAAATCTACCCAATTAGGGTTTTCATCAAACTTATCAAAACATTATAAAAATTATACAAGAAGCTTACCCTTGACACGGCGATCTCAACGGCGTAAAGAACAAGACAATCCGACGATCCTAGCCTTGGGATTTGTTAACAACGCGAAGAAAGCGAACTACGTAACTCCTTTTTCTCTTTTGAAAGGTTTTAGAAAGCATAAGTGATTAAAAATAATGACGGAAGCCTTTTATACTATTCACGCGTTATTAACAACACCCGACTAAAATAACCCGTAAGACCAACTTACTCGATCGAGTAAGTGACTTACTCGATCGAGTGACCCTTACTTGATCGAGTGTCACACGTACTCGATCGAGTACCCATCAGGAAGACTAGTGTTTTGCGTAAAAACACACTTACTCGACAGAGTAAACCCACTCGATAGAGTACCCATAGACATAGAAATCCGTAGTATTACATTTACCCACCGCAGTACTCGCCTTACCCCACCGTCCACGACCCTAGGATGCAGATTAGTGACCTGACTGAGCGGATCTCTACTACCTTGGTGCTACGGAACATGCATGAGATGGCCTACAACCAGGGTATAGGGAAAGGACTTAGCACAGCCGGTTTGGTGGAGAGGACCCGGGGTTGACACCGGAGTGTTCAATAGTTATGGGGTTAATCCCAGCTTTTGGAGACCACCGACAGAGACCGAGTTTGGCTACCTCGCAGAACAGTGGGGAGCCAACTATGACAATTAGTTGGACGAGGCAGGGAGATGGACCGGCGGCGGAGGCTACTCATCTGGAGCTTGTCAGGGAGCTGGCACATCTGGAATAGGGACATCTGGCACCAGCGGTGGTGAGGAGATGAAGGAGGATACGGATATTTGAGTTCTGTTTTGTTTTCTAGACTTATTTCTCTGGATTTGTTGTTGGATATTTGCTGCTTTTATCGTACTCTTTTATTTTGGTGTTTGTAACTGGCCATAAGGTCACTACTTGTTTTCCGCACTACTATTGAGTCATCTGGATCAGAAATTTTGAGTTGATGTTAGACATTTAGCTGTTTTGGCAAGATTAAACATTGGTGTTAAGGGCATGAGTTGCCGAAATTCGCATTCTGCTCTGGAAAATTCGGCCGAGCATGCCAATACTCGGCCGAGTATCGCGTCTCGACCGAGTACTCCTTGATACTCGCCCGAGTATCTGGACATTGCATCCCTCGTTATTTGAATTTGTTATAGAATGCAATTGAGTGCCTACTTTCCTATGTATGTATGTTTCAGTGTCCTAGTATCGAGTTAAGTCTGCACGATAGGAACTTTGCTTATATGGTGATGGTACACGGTCATAATCAGTGTTGAGACGGTAATGGTAATATAAGAACTGGAAATGGGTGACAGAATGGCAATGGTATCATCATGGTTCACATACGCACAATTTACATCTCCTTGTTTATGTTGCATGTACCTAATTTCCTTAAAGTGCGTGAACATGATGGTTGTTTACTTACACTACGGGCATGTCGTAGTTGTCACGCGACGTGATATATGTTCTATGCTTGTCGTTTCTTTGCGCACTTATGAGTTTGGTCCGAGGGGTGGGATAAACTTCGGGGACGAAGTTCCCTTTTAGAGGGGTAGATAACATCGCGGTAAAAGTCCTAACAAATTGACAGAGTTTTTCGATGTTTCACCTTTATTTTAACTTTCAAGTCTCTAAGTTGTCATAAACTTATGTAAAATGTACTTTTGAAGTCGTCATCTCGTAATTTAATAGGGTTACGATATCAACTTTGTTACGTAATTAACTTGGTGGTGGTATACATTAACATTATAGTTTGTGGTTGACAAAACTATGTCAAAAGATGTTTATAACCTAGTGTCATATGCGTCTTAAACTTATTTGGTGTCCGTCGTCATGGGAGTGATAGGTCTTTCCTTAGCTAGGTGCCTTATCTTGTCGTGTTGGGAGGTGTGGGACGAACTTCAGGGACGAAGTTCCTTTTAAGGGAGGAATACTGTAATACCCGCCCCGTTTAAGGACCCGTTGACTGACCATTTCACCAAAGGAGACCTGTAGCAAGGGATATGGGAGAAGATAGGATACCTACGTTACTGATTACTCGACCTAGTGAAGGTTACATGGCCGAGTAGTTGGAATACTCAACCGAGTAGGGCTTACTCGGCCGAGTATAACTATACTCGACCGAGTATCACGTCTGTTAACGCGTTATAATAAAACGCGAGATCGTAAACCTTATTTCATTTTCGACGGTTCCTTTCTCTTTCTAACCCTAATCTTTCTCTCTCCCACCTATCACCCATCTTGTTACTCTCTCATTTAGCCTAGACTCTAACCCAAAAAAGGGAATGGTTCATGCTTGAAGTCTTCGAGTCGGGACGTCATCTTTGCCGACTTTGGTCCGCGTCTTAAGGTGAGTTTATGTTTCGTCGTCATCTTTCAGTAGGTTTTTGGGTAGTTTAGTAATAGGATGTGGTTACTACTTGTAGGATTCACCTCAGAGTCTTGCTTGGCTAGTTGTTGGATGCACTTTCATGGAATAGCAGAAAGGTAGGGTTTCCCTACTCAGTTGATTATATAATGGATTTAAGATGTGCTGTTGTGATTCAATTGATATGATACTATTGTTGTTGATTATATTCTGGAGTATTGGAGTTGAGATTGATTGATGATGTTTGTGAGGTGCGTCCTCAGCTGAGTGGAGTCACTTGCGGGAGTGGCTTCATGCCCTTGATTCGCCTCTTGTGGAATCTGTCACAAGAGGGGATGTGCACATTAAGGAACATGAGTTATCGCTTGTGTGATGAGCGGGGCTTAGGTGGGCAAGGCTGCGGTCCCCCACTGGCGGAGAGGATTATCTTTTACGGCTGTAATCTAGTAGGACTATACACTTAAGTGTGTAGTCAGTTATGAGATGTGATGGTGAGATGGAGATGATTGTGGAACAGTTGTTTTTGCCATTACTGTACTCTGCTTATCTTTATTATTTAGTGAACTGACCCCGTGTTGTGTTTTCAAAACTGTGGTGATCCATTCGGGGATGGTGAGCAGTTGGTTTAGAAGTTACAGCTAGTCTTGATGCTTGCGGGACATGGAGGGGAATTGAGTCAACACGCTACCGAAGTGGATATCGTTGTCACTCATGTCTAGTAGTTCTTTCAGTAGTTTACGTTGTATCTTTCTCACGCTGGCTCATGATGTAAAGTATAAAGTTATTTATTGAATGTTCTGTTATTGTTTTTTTGATCTACTTACCTCAGGAAATCGAGTTGGTAGTACCTCTATACACTGGGGTGGTCCATGGTAAGGCACCTTGGTATATGGGGTGTTACACCAACAACAAGTCAAACCGAGTCAAACACAAAAAAGAAACCCCACAATGCTTCCATACTAAGTATACATGGTATACGTGATGGTCAAGTACAATAATCATGTCCTACAAAACCTAGGATAGAACAAACCACAAATCCAAATGCGTGATAGTGACAAGACAACTCGAAGACCCACGGACATGCTCGCGCCTCTTGAAGCAGCTATATGGCCACGTCGCCCAAAACGCACACAACCACACAATCCTCTATAAATACCCCTCAAATGCCACCATTTGAAAGTACACGAGAGTCCGCCCCTTTTTTCTCCCTTAAAATTATAGACCTCGACTTCACGAGTCACAAACGACGCGTGTTTTTTACCTACCGATTGAAAATACAAACCTTACACATTGTTTGGTACTGTCATCGTGCATTAAATTACTTGACATACCACTTAGACCAACTACACAATCACTAACGCAAAGTAACACTTCATATTTTACAAAAACGGTTTTAAATCGAGTTATTCGACTCACGAGTTTTTACACTTTGTCGATTTCTCGTCAAGCAACCTAGCATGTAAGTATGAGGGTGTAATTAATCCTATTCTTTCATGCTCTTTTTATTTGTTTTTACTGTTAGGTTCATATACCTATTATTAGACTCTTCTAATAGTGAACTAATTAACATATTAATATGAGTTCATTAGATCTAATGCTTGCATAACTAAATAAGAGATAAAATAAGAAAAACAATGTTCCTTACATTGTAATATGGCTCGAAATAAGGGCACAAATAAGGTCACCTTCCTTATTTGTTCTTGAGCTTAAATATTATGGATGATCCTCCTAAATCCCAAATATATAGATCCTTCTTTGATTGCACCCAAAACAAATCCCTTAAAATAATATACTAATTAACTAGATTAGTGTATTATTATACCTTAATTAGATTCTAATATTATCTCTATTACTACACTAGTAATCTAATATTTATGATAATATTAGATGAACAATTTAATGTATTCTAAAACAAGTTTTAGAGAGAAGTGGGAGAGAAGTGCTTAGAAAGCTTGCATGAGAATAAGAAGTGAAAACAAAGCAAAAGATGCTCTTATGAGCTAGTGAGGCCGGGTGCAGTGAGGGGAGCAAGGCCAATACATGGTCTTTGCTTTTCCTTTTGTTTTTCACAAGAAATAGTAGGTGTAAGACTAGGTTATAGGGTACTCATCATATTTGCCATACAATATAAACAAATACAAACAAACTCATTCCCTACTACCAAAAACTGGTGCCCCTCCTTATTATGGATTTCCATTTTATTTTGTCAATTTGTCAATTGTCACACAATATGTCACATGTAGTATGTAACATGTTATTAATTAATTTAATGCATATTTATAAAAAAAAATATTATTGTATACATTAATTAAACTACACATAACAAATGGTCTAGTGATTCTTGATCACATAAATAAAATGGGTCATATAATTATAATTCACAACATATTGTAATTATAATTAACCATTCATTCTTATCTCAATTGTTTCATAAACAATAATAAATTTTAGTAATAAAATGTTTTAATTACTAAAATAAATCTTATTTAATCAAATTACAATAAGATATAAATATTCTCTCTCACAAATGAATTGTTCAATTTTTAAGGAATTGATTAACTTGTATAGTCATACAATTAATCAACTTGTCTATTAAGGGAATTGTCCTATAGGTGTGACTTTAAAGGATCAACTGATCACCACCGTCAAACGACAGTAATATCAAACTCTAGTTAGCCAATCATTACTGATTAATGCTGATCAGTTGGCTATATAAATGAATCATCCCTTACGTATTCTTAATTTGAGATTTGATTATGATTTTAAATCATGTGATTGCACTATTGTTGAGGACACATACTCCAACATTTACGACTTTAACATGCGAAAACATGCATAACATGATCCAAATTACAAATTGATTGAGCCAAAACCGAGTTTTGACCTAAGGCTGATGCTCTTAGTCACAACTAGGTGGCTCGCGCCTCTTATGGCACCCAGGTCAAAACTCAAATGTGTTTGAGTTCGTCTCTCCTTCATTTCACTTCTCATTTGTAATCGGTTTTTACCATTTCAAATATTTCAAATCATTTTTACAATAAGCATTTTTAACCATGAACTATATTCACCCTTGGTTCTTCATGCCATGACGGTTTAATCCGTGATTCGGTGATAATATTTGGTTAATTATATTTTAAAGGGTATTTTAAAGCCCTCTTTTCATTTGTTTACATTTGCAAAAACCATATTAGTCATACAAAAATAATCATCCTTGGTTCTACATACCATGTCGGTTTAACCCGAGTACGATAACAAACTTTGACTAATTACAAAGCAATTAACTTAACATAAGCAATTAACTTAACATAATTAGTTCATTTCAAGCACTTTTTTTACACTTTAATAACAAAACAATGAACTTAATATAATTAGTTCATAACAAGCATTTTTACATCCTTTTTTACAACACTATTCATGTCAAGCTTGCAAAACCGAACCAGACATCGAATATTATCAACACAATGATAATTATTCCGAGTCTCGTTCTTTATATTAGCACAAAAGCGGTCTTAACGACCTTTTCAACAAAAGCGGGTTTTGACACCTGTAGATACCCGTATCCGTCGATATTGGAATTTATAGAGAACCCGACAAACACCCGATGATGATAGGACACATGTATTCTTTGGTTGTCATTGTCATTATTTGGAGCTCGTTTTACGAGGTAGAATGGGCGTCGTCGATGAAGTATTTTATTAATTTAAATGATATTTAAATTAATGTTTTTTAAGTGAATTCATTTTATTAATTTAAATGATATTTAAATTAATGTTTTTTAGTGAGTTCATTTTTTTTGTTTATTTTAAATGATATTTAAATTATGGTTTTTTGGAGGTGAATTCAATTTATTTTATTTTATTTTGAATTTATTTTCCCCAAGTTTATTTTATTGAAAATAAAATAAATATTTGATTTGAAAAATCATTTTATGAATATATTTGATTTGAAAAATCATTTATTTTAATTTATTAATTGATTTGAAAAATCGATTTTAAAAGCGATGAATACTCGTTTTAAAAGCATGTTTTTGAGCTCGATTTTAGCTCGGTTTTTGGGCCCGTTTTCTTTACGAGTTGGCACGAATATCGAGTACACTAACCAACCTAAGCCTCTACCCATCCACCCTTGTTCGAACCCCCATAACCACGGCCCAAATTCCACCCCAAACACCCCCAACCAGCCCGCGCATACAAAACCCCCTGTTTTGCGTGATGAATCCCGAGCCCAAAACCCGCTCCAAATACCACCAAAACCCGTACCCATTAACCCTAACCCATACCCTAGTATCCTAACCATATTACCCTAGCTTAATCACCAAGAAAACCCCTCTCAAACCCTCACAAAAGCTGCTGGACAGCAGCTATGCGTGAGCAGGCCCGACTGCCTCTCCCTCTCTTTTACCCTACTTTAACTCCTTATAAATACCACCCCTTCACCATACATTCATTCCTCTAAGTTCTACATACATCCTACCATCACTCACAAGCTTTAAACCTCAGAAACAAACCCTAATTGCCTCTCAAAAACCCTCCACAAAACCGACATACAAACTGAAACTGTTTGTGTGTCCTCCTCGAAAAAGAATTCGTTCCTCCCTCAAACCTCCATCAAAACTCGATTTTCTCGTTCCTAATTAACCACATAACATTCATCTACACATTAGATAAAGATTTACGAGCCAAATTGCCCTTGAGAGTACACGAAATCCCTCAAAAAAAGCAGTGTTATACACTCTGTTTTTTGTGATTTGTTCTTGTCTGTCCAGTTCTGTTTGTGCTCGTTTTTCGTGCCCAATAACCCAAAACGAGCAGGGGTTGCTTTAAGATCTCTGTTCTCCTCTCTTTCTAGTTTTCAAAACATCTTTTAAATCGAATTTTCGTCGTGAAACGAGGGAGAAATCATCGTTTGAAAGTTGCTGTCCAGATTTGTCAAAAAACGCGTGTTTGCTTTGTTTCTTCGTCGACGACGGCCTCTCGAGATAAAATCTACCATCGATTACGACCCAAGACGGTGTCAACGATACATGTAGGTTGAGGGTGCATCAAATCCTCCTTTTTCTCCTTTTTTATTTCGTTTTTTATGCTTGTTCTTTTATAGTTTGTTTTATTCGTTTATCGTTTTTGTTTATCGATTGTTTAATTAACTATGAAACTAGTCTAGTCCGAGTATGAGTTAAAGTACCACCATGAACACCCGCGTTGACTTGAGATGGGAAAAGAAACCGCTACATCAGTCGGTCGTACACCCCCGTCTCATTTACATATCCTCGTGTTCAAGGTAGGGCATAAATAAAACGAATTTCTAACTTCGCTCTTCGCTTTTGACCCCTTTGTTATTTCGGCCAATTCAACACACCCTAGGATCCGTTGTATGTTAGTTTAACCTCTGATTGTTAACATATGACGTATTTAGACGACATTCGATTGTTTTAATAACCTAATTAGATATGTTAGGTGGCATCGACATAGCTTTTAAAATAAATTAACAATTCTATAACCTAATTGAATACATCTTTCTTATCACTTGATTTCTCGCTAGCATAGGAGTGCGTGATTAACACCTTCCTATTAACACTCGACGAGTAAGCATTAATCTTATGATATTGTGACCTAATTGGACCCTTTAGGCCGTGTAGAATACACACTCGCGCGTTTCTTCTCAATCGATCAACCTGTTTTATAACTTGTTTTCTAACTCGTTTTCTAATCCGTTTCGCAATCATTCGATCTAACCAGTGAACCTAACCTAGGAACTAGGATGGCCTTGTCTTGGCCGTGAGGGTGGTCGTGGTTTGGGCCGTGAGCTTGGCCGTCTTCTTTGTCTTTCTTGCTTCGTTTTTTTATACCTTTTGTTCTTCGTTGTTTCGTTGCTTGTAATTTGTAATTTGTTTATCGAGTTGTAATTTTCGAGCTTGTTTTACTTTTATTGAGTCAAAACCTCTTCAAAAAAACTTTAGTCTTGTTTGGTTAGACGGTTGTTCCCCAATGTTTGTAGGAGCGTAGTAAACCGCATGTTGTTTAAAGCAACATGGCCCGGTTTATGCTAATGCATGCTTTGGTGCGTAGCCTTATGCCTAATTCGATAAGATTAAGTGAAAGCATACATTACAAGGAGTGACCCAAGGCCGTGAGTCATGTAAGCCGTGGGCCACCCCTCTTGTGCACGGTTTTCTAGGCCAAATGGCCGTGTATTGCGTCGTGTGTATAGCTTTGTATTTAGATTGAGTTGTATCTTTAATTTATTGTTGTGTCGGCATGAAATGCCTGGTTTGTAATAGGTAGATCCCAACGGCTCCCCCATTCCCCCTTAAGCCTTGTTTGCTTTGTTTTGTATGTTGTTAGATCAATCAACTCACATGCTAAATTACAACTTTGACAAAGTTAGTTTAGTTGCATCTAAAACGACATAGAAATTGTTGTCACATGATAGGGTTAAAACAACGTTTGCATATCATACATCGTAGTAGCTATGACCTTGTTTGAAATCCATACTTGACTTAGTAGAGGCCGTTATTGACGGGCGGGGTTGGGTGTCCTTATGGGCTTCCCAACACGTACCCTCACCCCTTACTCATGATCTATGGTTTGTGGATCCGTCTAAATACCATTGGATTACGAGAGTTATTCAAATCGAGTGATATAGGGTACAAGTCTTTATCTTTAATCACTCGTAGTCGATTGGCTTTATGCTTTTCGATGAAAGGTGTAAAGTTGACTTGAACGGTTCCAAGTTCCCAAAAAACTTGGTGGCGACTCTAATTTGTCTTAATTCGATTCGAAAGAACCTCGAGTCGATTATGCCTAGTGTGGATCCCGCGGACGCAGATCCCGAGGGCCTTGTCCACGATTTGGCGACTACTGGGAAAAGAGGACTAGTTACACTTTGTTTCTAGGGTCTTTTCCTCCGAGGTGAAACTTGAAAAGAAAGTGTTGGAAAGTAAAACATTACTCATAGTGCTACGATTCATGCATAAACCCTTAAGGACTTGCCCGGGCCGTCCCAGCGTTTCTTCGTGATGCGTGGGGGGCGACGTCCCACTATGCTAGGAAGCTGCACATTGCTCGCTTCCACTTCACCTCGCGTGGTTCTTGATGGTGGGGACGATCTTCTAGGTACTCTACCTTAAGACACCTTGCTCTATAAGACCGCAAAAGGATGGAGGGCATAGACCTTCTTGTAGAAGACTTGCCGAGACTTAGAGATGTCTAGGAGCATACATCCCTATAACATGAGAATGACAATGTGCAAGTTGTTTCCCGAGTCTTTTCAAAATTTTCCATGTCCATTTCAAAACCGAACTTTTGAACAACTTACTTTCAAAATAGCATGATTTTCAAAACGCGGAATGCTGCCCAAATAGAACTAGAATTTTCGGCCAAAATGAGCTTTTATAGCCGGCATGCTGCCCATTTCAAATCTCATTTTCAAATCAATTATTCGTTTTTTTCAAATTCAACCCAAAATGTTTCTCGAACCTCAACCAAGCATGAAATGCGTCGAGTCGTGTCCGGGTCCTGGCCGTGTTAGGCTAGACATTTTTTTTCGTTCCAAGGGTCTAGAACACGACCTTGTTGGGTCACCTAAGCTCACCTCTTGGGCTTTGAGTCATGCTGGTCGACCATTTGGTCTAGGATAGTCCACAGAAACGTCCAAGCTAGGCCCTTTAGGACGTTTCACTCGAACCTAAGGACTATGTTGGTCCAATCACGGGTTTAGTCACACCGAGTCTGAAGGAAATGTAGATTCATATACATTTTAACATACTCATATATGTCTAAAATAATTTGTCATAAAATTAAAACGGATTTTATGCATGCAAACAATAATATAAAAGGAGGAGAAATCATGTCCTTACATTGTAGATTTCGGCTATTAGGGCACAAGAGAGATCACCTTTCTCTTCTTGTTCTTGAGCTTTTCCTTTATGGATGAACAAGATCTAAGTACAAGATCTCTCCCCAAGCTTTATACCCAAGGCTTAACACTTAATCTAATTAATATTATAAGTACTAGTATAATATTAATGTAGTGAAAATTGAACCAAAATTATTTTGGTTTTAAGCTCCTAAAACCGTGTAGAGGAGAAGGAATTTTGGGAGTATTTTATCTCTCTAAAACTCTCTTATTTTAGATAAGTTGTTGAATGAATGAATGAATCACCTTACATTATAGTCTAAGAGGCAAATTAAAGGGAAAAACAATTAGTTTTTCCCTCTTAAAAAACCGGACCAAGGGTGAGTGGGAGGGGAGCCAATGCATGCATACATTTGTCTTCACAATGTTTAGTAGGCTTGCATGGCTACTAAAGCATGTAATGATTGTGTTTACCACTTAATAAAACAACCACAATATTAGCTTAAACCTCCTCTTATTTTCGGCACATATGTTAATATGGTATCCATATTATTTTTGTCAATTGTCAATATGTCACATGTCATATGTGATATAAATTTGTTATGTATTTTTAACATATTAAAAATCAACGTATTAATAAAAATACGTCACATACAAAAATCGACTTAGTAATATCATAATTACTTGTGCCAAAATATTTTACCAATTTATAAATCACAACAGATTGTATTTATAATAAATCATTCAATTCCGATTGTTTCTTTAAACAATAATTTCATCCGAGTAATGATACAATTCAATTACTCGGACCGTATCTCATTTAATCACATTTCAATTTGATACGTAAATTTTACTTCCAAAATCGTCCGTCAATTTTCAAGTAATTTAATTAACTCGCAACATTATACGATTAATTAAATAATCAATTAAGAGTATTGCCCTTTAGGTATGACCTAGGGGGTCAACTGATCACCACCGTCACACGACAGTAATGTCAAACTCTAGTCAGCCAATCATTACCGATATATGTTGACCGGTTGTGATAACAATATTACTTCCCAATTGTATTCTTAAAATGAGATTTAATAATCATATTTAAATCATGTGATCGCACTATTGTTGAGGACACATTTCCCAACAATCTCCCACTTGTCCTCGACAAGTGTGCGTCACCAATTCTCTTGTCCTATTACTATCTCCCACTCAATGCAAGGTGTCTTTCAGGTCGTACTTGCAAGTGATCATATCGAGAGTGGTTTCCTCGATCTGGAGAATAACTGATTGACCGGATTTATCCACTCTGGATACCTTCCGAGCGTGGCCACGCATTTACGATTCATTACTCCTCGAGTGGCCCCGAGATATTGTTATAACCCCGACAAGGGGATGGACAATTCCTATCGCACTCATTCCCTTCGACTAGCCACAGCCATCATAACCCAAAATATGCCCATTTGACCCCATTTACGAAGGTCGTAGTAACACAAATCAAAGTTAATCTGAAACTGTGCCATCTTAGGCGAACAGTCTTTAGTCAAAAGAATCGACTCATTAGAATACTATAGCAGCTCTCGCCACGACCAGGCTATATAAATTTGCCAGAACTCTATAAGCGGTCATTAGGCCCGACAAAAAGTTCCTAACAGTCTGCCTATGTGATCGACTAGTCATCTCACATGACTCTATGGCATTTGAACTTGCCATCAATCGCATCACACTCTAGTCACTTCGAGACGTCACCTCATACAAGTGACTATGGGCGAATACAATGTTAATCCGTGTTCACTTTAACGGGGTTCAATTGTCACTACAACCCGTTTGGATGTAACAAAGTATAAAAGGAGTTTTTAAAGAAAAACTCGAACGACAAATGCGATTATCACATATGAATAGTCAATGCCTGATTACTATTTCATATTCTATAATCTAATTTGATCTTGCATGTAGTTGTTCATTTCAATTCAATTGAAATGACATGACTCATCATGTTTAGCCTATGAGAAGGCTTTGGTTAGTAGGTTTTATCAATTTCTTGTACCTTACTCAACCTTACTACATATTCGTTTTCCTTTGTAATGTATACATTTGCATCACAACACTTTCTGAGTACGTGTCGAGATCCAATCAAGACATAGGCCCTCTTAGCCTAAGAATAGCTCCCACTGTTTTCACAGTGTGCGGGACTCATCCTCTTGCACATCTCATGATTGCAAGTGTACTCAATTTCCGATATATATATATCTCTCATTGTTCTTTATTGCCTAGAACGATTCTAGAAAATCTACTTCTTAATTATCATAGCCACAATGGTATCTTAACCATCCTAATGTGTTTTGATTATGGTTTTGTCGGAAACCATGCGCAACCTCAATTGTCAATTGTCACTTGTGTAACACCCTTACACAAAATTGCATCATAAACACTTTGCTTTACTTCCTTAATGCTTCTGCAAGCACTTAAGGGTAATCTTTATATACTAGGTAAAGATTACTTAAATTCGTTTTTTGAAAACAATTCATCATACTCAAAGTATATGAAGTGTTATACATCATTACTCATTCAATTGATCCGGCAGCGGAAGCAAATGGAATCAATCAAATATGTTCAATTTAATTGAACTAGTCATGAATCTTATCAACATAAGACTTCTTACTGACGCTAATATCATGTGGATTTATCTTCATAAATCCGGATATTCAAGATGTATTATAATACTCCAAAAGTCTTAAATCATTCTCGATGATCAATATGTCATCCACATATCGGACTAATTAAAATTTCCGTAACTCCCACTAAACTTCATGTATAAACACAACTTCTCGACATATCGAGAAATGTTTTATCACATGATCTAAAAATGTTGATTCCAACTCATTGATGTCCTACTTAAGACCCTCTCTTAAGTTTCACATTATCTTAGGATTGCAAGAATCTTCAAAACTCAAGATATGTATTGAATACATTCCTTCTAATTGAAGAAGTGGGTTTTAGATTCACTTGCTATGTATTTCATAACCTCATAATGAAACACAATCCCTAAGAAGATCCAAATAGACTTAAGCATTTCAATTAGTGCAAAACCCTTTGCATCCAATCAAACTTTGAAATTTGTCTTTATTAGTGCAAAACCCTTTGCAACTAATCAAGCCTTTTTATTTTGGATTTTCATGGCTCTAAGCCTTATATTGAGTTGTGACTTAAACACTCTTATGTAAGTCATATGTTCATTACTTTCTAGAAGTAATCAATTTGAATCAAACGATTTCTTTGTAAGTTATAAGCTCTTTACTTTCTTAAAAGTAGCATGAATCCATCATTTTAACAAGTGATGAATTTTAACCTCCTAGGTTTTGAAGAAACAATGTCTTACACAAAACGTCTCATGTAGCCAAGAAAGACCCGGTTTCTTGCGACAACGTTTTACACAAAACATCTCACGTAGCCAAGAAAGACCAGTTTCTTGCGACATAACATCTTGTGGCTCTTTGAATAATTTCTCCCACTCTGTCTTCAAAAAATAAACTTGTATTTTAGAAAGACAGCTTCATGAGCCGCAAACCCGTCGTACTCGTGATAATTGAAAAGGGAAAAATGAGCATTTGTTTCTTGTGAAAACTTACAAACATGGTACCCTTACCATTTCATATCTCATATGATTCGTATTAGTGGAAAAATAATGTAGACAAAAATGATAAAAACCCCAAAAGGATCAAGTAACTCAAAGTAACTTGATTGAAATCCAAACCATATCGAATAGCGTTTGATTTCTTATCCATCCACACATTATTTCATAATGCGTGCTAGGAGAGATTAACTTGTGATACTATATCACATTTCCTTTGGCTTATATCAAAGTCTTCACTTTGATAATCCCATCACGACTAAATCGTGATTCCTTGAACTCTTGAACTTCTTCAAAGATTTCTTTATTTACCTTATTAAGTGAACATATTAGTGTCAACTTAAATCGTTGGTAAAAGATAATGATCAACCTATTTTGGATCGATGATATACAACCTCGATCACCTTTTCAACCAAAAGGCACGAGACATCTTGCTTTGAATACAAGATACGCATATACCATTAACAATCTAATGGTTTCAAGAGTACTCGATAACTCCTTGCGTTCATCATTCCAAAATTTAAGGTTTAATCTTAGGTTACCAGTTTAAATCTTACATCATCTACATGATATATCATTCTAGTTTGGTTTAGAATATAATCACCTTGATAATGGGCTAGCCATACATCAAATCGTGGTGTATAAGGTCACAAAAGTGAAAACCTCTTTTGTATCTTAACAAGTTTATATTCTTATTTAGAGTTTATGCACTTAATAGTCACAATTAAGTACTACTTTAAATCCAAAAACTAGATTGAGTACACAATTACTCTATCTCTCAACATTATTGTTGCTAGTCGTCATATTCTAATCATCTTATGTGTCGAATACAATGATGAAAACCTCCATTGGTTTCTAATATTGATTTGAAGTGGTACTAGCAAAAATTTATGTTTAATCAAATAAACATTTAAAGAAGAAGGTCCCATTAGATGTCCCACAACTAACTTGTTGATTCTTCAATAATTTGGGGTAGTTTCCTTTCTCGTGTCCAACATTTGAGACAATGGAAACTTTATCGGTCGGGATTGATAGGTTTAGTATCGTCATTCTCAACAACTTTACTTTTAACATTACCTTGTATCAATTCCATTATAATCTTTACTTCTTGAACCTCGTCCTCATCTTAACAAGTTAAGAGAATGCTCCCACTCATTTCAATGAGTCTTTGCTTTGAGAAGCAAAATTGAATTCATGAAGAACACTCTTCATTTGTTCGTTTTAGTCTTAAAAACTTTCATTGAGGTGGTTGCGTTATTTTGGTCAATTACGAATTCTTGACAAAACTAATTACCAAAATAATTTATCGCTTCAAGGTACTTAATTTAATTAAGTATATGAATAACAATCCATTGTAAGTAGAAGTGTTAGTCAAGAATCAAAAACCTGTTTGATAATGAATAACTTTAATCTATACTCTTTACAAGAGATCATTAGCAATGGTTCATACGAGGTCTTTAGAAGAAAATTCATATTTTGTCTTTAGTTACGATGTTTTAATGGAGTTTTGAATCAAAATCGAAATGATATCGTATATGAATTGTGGTAAAGAAATAGAACAATATGATAACGGAATAGTGGAAAACAAAACATTCATCGTCATATTAATACTTGTAAACAAGTATAGCATTTACATAGTGACCTCTACCCAACTATGATAAATGATTCCAAGATCCAAATTCATATTAACTTGGGCACGGGGTAGCCGATGAAACCCTTATCAATATAACTCGGTGGATTAACTCTTTAATCGATTCTACTTTTAGAACTCTCGGTCGATAAATTTACTCTAATATTTATCTATAGCCCAAAACACATCAACAAGGGCACGGGGTAGCCGATGAAACCCTTATCAATTACTTTTGTTGAGTTCAATCCAAATTTCGAATAAATGTGTCCATTATCCAAACCCACATTAACTTAGGCACGGGGTAGCCGATGAAACCCTCATCAACATGAATTTGGTGGATTAACATTTATCACCCACTTCCCCTACGTAACAAGGTTTGTACCCCGGGGTAGCCGAGTGCACTCCCTCGCGAAATAGGTTTTCATGGTTTCTACTATTTGGTAAGGCTATGTCTCAATTAGTTGTTTTAGCGAGAGGTCATGTCAATTTATTATCTATCACGTTTTAAGTGAACTAAAGCGGTGAACTACGATAATTCGAATTGACACGGTCGATAAACTCGATAAAATAACAATGCATGTTTAGTTATGGCGATTTAGCGATGCATGTGACATAAAATAAAATGCAAGCATAAAAGCAAATAAATCCTAGTATGGCCTTCCTAAAATAGAAAAACTATTAATCTATTACATATTCGGAAACCAACTCCATTGGTCCCTTGAACTTCGGTTGTGGCACGCATCTCGAGGTAACACCGTCTTTATGTATCGCCATTCTTGAAGTAATCCGTCTTTTGGAACTCCGGAATGAATAAAATTACATAATAAATTACATAATTTCCTATTATACATTTGTAACTAAAATAAAATAAATCTATTAAATTACAAAACGGTGATACGAGATCACAATAAAAATTACAACCGAATCGATATTCCCATACATTTCGGGAAATACCAATTAAAATCTAAGGCCATACTAAGTAAAATTACATAATTCAAAATTACATAAATTAAAATTATGACAATCATAAAGAAAAATGCAGCATTATAATATGTATGAACATGCTCAATTTTTATGCTAAATCGCCTTTTAATTAGCCAATATCGTATATTACTCGGTTTTTACGGATTTGCGTGATTTCAACATTTTATAATCACAAAAATGCATAAACTCATATTTATGCATAAGTTAATTACCCTAACCTCTTAGGACTCAAAATATAGTCTCCACTAGTAATTTGACCATAATTAACTTTTATTTACAAAATTGTTCATAAATGGACCAAAATTACAAAAATAATCTATTAAACTTCAAATAAATCTAAAAATTTCAAATAAATTCAAAATTTGAAATTTAAATTCATGAACATTCTGGAAAAATTCCATGACACTCATAATGTTCAAAATTTTAGGTTAAAAATTTCGAAATTTTTCCGGAAAAACAATGTTGCGGTTTATCTATTTTTAATAAAATAATCATAAAAACATGGAAAAAAAAAAATTTCATTAACTTTTCAATTTTAGATCTGAAAAAGACAATAAAATGCAACATTAGACGTTTTTCCTAAGTCATAGATTATGTTTTATTAATTTTCCACTAATAATGTCACTATTTATGCTATTTTTCTTCAAAAATTCATAAATCATGCAAAAAGACTTCTTTATAGCCAATTATTTTACACACATCTTGTAAAATTGCATGTGACAACATATTAATTTTCTATGACCAGATTCGAAATTTAACTCATATTAACCTATTTTTCACTTAAATCCGAATTTAATAATGAAAAATTCATTTTTCGAGCATAACAAGTCCAAAAATTATGAAAATTTACAGGTTATCTCAAAATAATATATGTGACAACATATCCAAAAACCAAGTGAAAATTCGAAGTATAGCTATTTTTAGACCAAAAATGACATTTTTACTCATAAAATCACATTTAAATGCCATTATTGTAAAATATGAACAATAAAAATCCGAAAAATTAACCAAAATATCCTAAAACATTTTAGGACCAGAAATATTAACATGCATGGTTTAATTTCATGATATATCATAATAACACAAATTTTACAAGTTTTATTCGTTATTCTTATAACTCGGAAAAACTTTTAACCGATTTGCATGCAAACAACCGTGGCTCAAGATACCGATTGAAGGAAATGTAGATTCATATACATTTTAACATACTCATATATGTCTAAAATAATTTGTCATAAAAGTAAAACGGATTTTATGCATGCAAACAATAATATAAAAGGAGGAGAAATCATGTCCTTACATTGTAGATTTCGGCTATTAGGGCACAAGAGAGATCACCTTTCTCTTCTTGTTCTTGAGCTTTTCCTTTATGGATGAACAAGATCTAAGTACAAGATCTCTCCCCAAGCTTTATACCCAAGGCTTAACACTTAATCTAATTAATATTATAAGTACTAGTATAATATTAATGTAGTGAAAATTGAACCAAAATTATTTTGGTTTTAAGCTCCTAAAACCGTGTAGAGGAGAAGGAATTTTGGGAGTATTTTATCTCTCTAAAACTCTCTTATTTTAGATAAGTTGTTGAATGAATGAATGAATCACCTTACATTATAGTCTAAGAGGCAAATTAAAGGGAAAAACAATTAGTTTTTCCCTCTTAAAAAACCGGACCAAGGGTGAGTGGGAGGGGAGCCAATGCATGCATACATTTGTCTTCACAATGTTTAGTATGCTTGCATGGCTACTAAAGCATGTAATGATTGTGTTTACCACTTAATAAAACAACCACAATATAAGCTTAAACCTCCTCTTATTTTCGGCACATATGTTAATATGGTATCCATATTATTTTTGTCAATTGTCAATATGTCACATGTCATATGTGATATAAATTTGTTATGTATTTTTAACATATTAAAAATCAACGTATTAATAAAAATACGTCACATACAAAAATCGACTTAGTAATATCATAATTACTTGTGCCAAAATATTTTACCAATTTATAAATCACAACAGATTGTATTTATAATAAATCATTCAATTCCGATTGTTTCTTTAAACAATAATTTCATCCGAGTAATGATACAATTCAATTACTCAGACCGTATCTCATTTAATCACATTTCAATTTGATACGTAAATTTTACTTCCAAAATCGTCCGTCAATTTTCAAGTAATTTAATTAACTCGCAACATTATACGATTAATTAAATAATCAATTAAGAGTATTGCCCTTTAGGTATGACCTAGGGGGTCAACTGATCACCACCGTCACACGACAGTAATGTCAAACTCTAGTCAGCCAATCATTACCGATATATGTTGACCAGTTGACAGTAACAATATTACTTCCCAATTGTATTCTTAAAATGAGATTTAATAATGATATTTAAATCATGTGATCGCACTATTGTTGAGGACACATTTCCCAACAGAGTCCAGTTTAGAATCGAGCTTTGACAGTTTGAGTCATGTCGTTTTGCCGAGTCTAAAATGAACCAAGGTCTAAATCCAACCGTGAGTCGAACCTTTGGTTAGTCAGTCTCAAGTCGAGTCTTTGTTTGAGTCAAGTTGGGGTCGTGTCCTTAAGTGTGCAGGGGCTCTTACTTTAAATATTGACTCAGTACGGGGTTTTCTTGTAGAAAGGCCGCCAAAAACCCGACGTCAAGCAATGGAAGATGCTGTTAACAAGCTCACTGAGGCCGTGAACCTCATGATGACCCGAATGGATGCAATCGAATCTAAGCTGGGTGAAGATTCCCCTCCACCACTGACTGATCTGGAAAAACGGTTCAAGTTCATCGAAGACCGTTTGAAGCTCTCCCAGGGGAAGAACATTCACTATGAGAATGCTAGGGCCTATGCCCCGATTCGGGATAAGTTGCCCACGAACATGGTACTCACCGACATCCCAAAGTTCAAGGGCACCGAAGATCCGATCCACCATGTTAAGGCCTATAAAGGGTACTTAGCACTGAAGGGAGTACCTGCTTTGATATGCTCTCGAAATTTTCGCCCAATCTCGGGTGAACACCCAAAGGCGTGGTTCTATAATCTTGACCTTAAGAACTTCCCCACTTTCGAAGATATTACGGTGGAGTTCGCAAGCACTATCTTGACAATGTTGTGATTCAAACCAACATAAGGACTTTGGAAGTGATGACACAGAAGGAAAAAGAGGGCTTTCTTTGAATTCCTCGCAAGGTGCGCGCAAAAAATGAAAGCGTAAAACTAGCTAAGAAGCCTGATGAAGTCGAAATGGTAGATAAGTTCGTGAAGAATTTACGACCTGTTTACCGTAATGCTCTGAAGTACCAAAATTTTGGTTCTTTCAAAGAATTGATAAGGATCGGGATAAAGGTAGAGGACGATGTCCGAATTCTTTGAAGCGAGAGAAGCCAAAGGGATACCAAGGGGCTTCGTCATCTAAAGCAAAAGCACCAGAAGCGGCCCACTTTGTTGAAACTGTCAATCTCTTAGATGGGAGTCAAAAAAGGCCTCCGCGCCAAGCTCCGAGGATATTCACCGATATCGGGTGCACTTACGCCTATGCTCTCCAAAGGCTCATGGCCCAAGGAAAGTTGAAGCCCATTGGTCCAACTCCGGATCCACCTGCTGAACAACAAGGCAAATGGTATAAACCGAATGCCTACTGTGCCTTTCATCAAGGGAAGGGACACGATACTGAAAGGTGCTTTAGACTAAAGCACGAAATTCAAGATATGATTGAGAACGGAACGCTCCCAATCCCGGCCATAAAGCCCAACAACGTCACCAATCCGTTTGGCGACCACACTAACTTTGTCTCTACCGAAGATAGTGTCGATTACTCTCACTTGATCCGCCCATGTCGTCTAAAAGGGGTTTTCGTCGGAAGAATATTCGTAGATTGCTCCGAATTCCTACCAAGCTCGAGAAACGAGATTACATTCGGAGATTTTGTGGCCGATTGTACTCCTTACATACTCCGAAGCGGCAATGAAATCAATGGCGTTTGGGCTGATGACGAGGATGATGTTTACCTCGTCAAAGGTGCGACAATTCCTCACACCCAAGAAGAAATCTTAAGGGTGAGACAAGATGCCCTATAGTCAAACAATTTGACTAGATCCGGACGCCCGTATCGTGTGGAGAAAGCTAAAGATTGAAGGAAATGTAGATTCATATACATGTTAACATACTCTTATATGTCTAAATAATTTGTCATAAAATTAATTACGGATCTTATGCATGCAAACAATAATATAAATAGAGGAGAAATCATGTCCTTACATTGTAAATTTCGGCTATTAGGGCACAAGAGAGATCACCTTTCTCTTCTTGTTCTTGAGCTTTTCCAATGGAAGAATAAAGATCTAAGTGTAAGATCTCTCCCTATGTATTATACCCAAGGCTCCTCTTAATATAATTAATATTACAAATACTAGTTATAATATTAATCAAAGGTAGAAAATTGAACCAAAACTTTTATAAAACACTTATTTGTTTCGGTTTTTAAGAGAGAAGAAGAGAGGATTTTATCTCACTAGAAATCTCTATATTTGATGATGGAATAGAATGAATAATAATATATAACATTTTGTATATTATTAGGTAAAATAAAACAAAAGCCATGATGGCTTTTGCCTTCTCAAAACCGGGTAAGAGGAGGGGTTTTTGGGGAGCCAATGCATGAGCACCTTTGTCTTCACAAGAATATTAGGGTTGCATGGCTAGGAATGTAGGTAATCATTGTGTTCTTATAATAATTAAACAAACACAATATTAGCTTCCACTAACCTTTTATTTCGGCACAATGGATAATATAGAGTCCATATTATTTTTGTCAATTGTCTATATGTTACATGTCACATGTCACATATATTTGTTATGTAATTTTTATCATATCAAAAATCAACGTATTAATAAAAATACGTCACATACAAAATTGACTTAGTAATTTCATAATTACTTATGCCAAAATTTTTACCAATTTATAAATCACAACTGATTGTATTTATAACAATTCATTCAATTTAATTGTTACATTAAACAATTATTTCATCCGAGTAATGATACAATTCAATTACTCAGACCGTATCTTTATTTAATCACATTTCAATATGATACGTAAATTTTACTTCCAAAATCGTTCGTCAATTTTCAAGTAATTTAATTAACTCGTAACATTATACGATTAATTAAATAATCAATTAAGAGTGTTGCCCTTTAGGTATGACCTAGGGGGTCAACTGATCACCACCGTCACACGACAGTAATGTCAAACTCTAGTCAGCCAATCATTACCGATATATGTTGACCAGTTGACAGTAACAATATTACTTCCCAATTGTATTCATTTTAATGAGACTTAAACATGTGATCATCATGATCAACAGTCGTGATCGCATTATTGTCGGAGGACACATATTCCAACAATCTCCCACTTGTCCTCGACAAGTGTGCGTCACCAATTCTCTTGTCCTATTACTATCTCCCACTCAATGCAAGGTGTCTTCGGGTCGTACTTGCAAGTGATCATATCGAGAGTGGTTTCCTCGATCTGGAGAATAACCGATTGACCGGACTTATCTGTCATAGATACTTTCCGAGCGTGGCCACGCATTTCCAGTTCATTACTCCTCGAGTGGCCCTGAGATATTGTTATAACCCTGACAAGGGGTGGACAATTCCTATCGCACTCATTCCCTTCGACTAGCCACGGCCATCATAACCCAAAATATGCCCATTTGACCCCATTTACGATGGTCGTAGTAACACAAATCAAAGTTAATCAAAGCGTGCCATCTTAGGTGAATAGTCTTTAGTCAAAAGAATCGACTCATTCGAATACTATAGTAGCTCTCGCCACGACCAGGCTATATAAATTTGCCGGAACTCTATAAGCGGTCATTAGGCCCGACAAAATGTTCCTAACGACCGCCTATGTGATCGACTAGTCATCTTACATGACCGTATGGCACTTGAACTTGCCATCAATCGCCTCACACTCTAGTCACTTCGAGACGTCACCTCATATAAGTAACTATGGGCAAAAACAATGTTAATCCATGTTCACTTTAACGGGGTTCAATTGTCTCTACAACCCGTTTGGATATAACAATGTACAGGGTGAGTTAAGAATAACTCATACGACAAATGTCGACATCACACTTGGGTAGTCAATATCATATTGCAACCTTGTGATGTTTATCATAAGTGTAAACACTTATTGATTGCAATAGAAGTTTAACATCCCATGTGTCCATGTGTTCAAACTTCTTACACTTGCATTTTCCTTCACATTCATGTTTTCTCTCATAGCATGAATCTTACCAAGTGCACATCAAGGTTCTCGACCTTGGTTTTGGTTCTTTAATTTGAAAGAACTTTCTTATCGCTCATCTCATAACGAACGAATTTGCGATGAATAATACAACTTGTACTGATCAAGTATTTCATCCACACACAATGCACTAGGTATGTGTTTTGTAGAATCTTGTAACAATTTACAAGATTATTAGCTTAGTACTTCTCACAGGTCCTAGCTTAACTAGGAAAGATTATCTTGAATAACCTCTTATTCAACCAAGCATCTTTCCAAAACTTCTCATTTCTCTTTCTAGCTCGAAAGTTTTAGGATTCTCATAAATCCTTACCTGTGTTCGGATTTCATATATATGTGCAACCTATTGACACATAATCGAGTATTCCGTCAAACACCGAAATCGCTCATCGGATTCTACTTGAGAATTCATGACGTTTCTATTATGGCTCACCAACCAATCATCATGCTCTTATGCATATGATTCAAAATTGGACATGTACATGATTATTCTAATGGCGGAAACATTAGTTATTGATAATCATGAGATCAACCGTTCTCAGGTTCAATGAACTACCATGACTGCTAATGGTAATTCCATTTTCATTCATATGAATATCCTATGTATATGTTGATACGATGTGTATCTCTTTAATACTAATCCAACATCCCATGATGTAATTGGATTCATCATTGTCCATTTTCATCCAGAATTGAAAACTCAAAAGCTTCTTTATGAAAGAAGGTATTAGCTCGTCATTCTTTAATGAGTAATGAGTTTTATACATTCAAGGATGATAGCTCCCACTAAATTCCATGTCTTCACATGAGAATTTCCTAACTCCCACTCAATTCAACATATTTCGAAATTGACTTCTCAATTGAAATTTATTCAAAAATTGAAATATAAATTGCATTGCCAAGTTATTAGGATAAAACCATATATGTTCTCATCATATCCTTTCAAAAAATGCCTATTTTGAAGTGGTCTCATCTCAACCTTACGGAAAGAGATTTTTAAATCTCTAACACACTCATGTCATAATGATGTGTAGTAATGTCATTATTCAAATATAAACAATATTTAGAATACGTCCTTCGGAATACTCTTTCGGAAGGAGGATTAACCATTTCCTAGCGAGGTTAAGCAATGACATTTGCGTGGTTAAAACGTTGGCTATTGAAGATATCGGAATATCAATCTTTGCAACTTAATCTTGATCATAACTAGTGTGTTACTTTGATTCATTTAGGCTCTTAAGTAAAACTCATGATTGAAACTATTTGGTCAAAATTTTATCATATAGAACTTAGTCAAAACTTGTTAAGACTTTACATTAGTCATTTTTATCCAAAACTTCTTTTGGTCTCCTCGTGTAGTTATTTTGAGAATTTACTCTTATGATTACTACACTTGGTCTCATTAGTTATATAGAACTAACTTGAGACCATAGATCTCATCCATTTGGTATACCATGTAAATAGATATACCTTTATTCAAATCATTTTCTCTTGTGTAGATCTACATTTACACAAGTACACAATTTTATCTTGCCTTGTGTGTTGTGTCCTCATTTTTCTCCCACTCTATCTTTAGAATAAATACACTATATATTCAAAGATAGCATATGAGACACTAATCAATGATGTTGAAGTATAAGGAGAACTATCTCATAGACAGACTAATATTAATTGATTTCATGTGTGTACTTGGTGATTAACATACCTTTAAGAGAGTTCATAGACTCAAAATCACTTCATAAATGATCATACACAAGCCTTAAGCATGTGGACATATAATGAAACCCGTCATTATAATTGTCTATTAGATCATCTTAAGTGAATAATCTTATGTTTCAAAACGCAAGCATTTAAAGATGAATTTTAGAACATTAAAAGGATAAATGATAAAACGGGTGACTTGGGTTGCAAACCAAGTCACTATCATCCAAAATACAACTCATTATCCAAAATACTTTTCCATGTCGAACACGGAAACTCAAAGTTCTAGAATCCAAAACATAACTTAAAATAAGACAATGAAAAACAAAGCTCCATAAAAGCTATCCTTAGCTTCTCCATGGTTTCTCATGCTTGTTTTTCTTTTCCCTTGTCTTTGCTTGGTGGAGGCCCTATTTACAATAAAAAGGGAGATACATTATCACAACTTTGCATCATAATACCATAGTTGAATTTAGAAACATAAAAGAAGGTTAGTCATTTACCTACTGGAGTGATCTTTCCAGCTTTGATATCACCAAGGTATTTGGAACAATTCCTCTTCCAATGTCCCATGCCATTACAATAATGGCATTTGTCAAGAGGACCCTTCTTGACTTTGGAGGTGCTAGCTTCACAAGACTTAGCTTTGGTGAATGTGGGAGCTGGCTTTTTACCCTTTCTTGCACTCTTCTTGAACTTCCCCTTACTCTTTGTGCTTATGTTAAGCACATCCTTGGGAGGGTTCATATTTAACCCCATGTCCCTCTCGGCTTGCACAAGTAACTTGTGCAACTCCTCAAGAGACACGTCCTTGTCTTGCATGTTGAAATTCACCCGGAATTGCACATATGCCTTGACTTTAGACAAGGAGTGTAGAATCCTATCTACGATGAGTTCTTTGGGGATTTCAACCTTTTGAATTTTCAAGGTCTCGACAAGCTCCATGAGTTTGAGCACATGAGGGCTAACCTTTTGGCCCTCTTTGAAGTCAAGATCAAAGAATGCCGCGGCCGCCTCATATTGGACGATCCGCGGAGTTTGTGAAAACATGGTCACAAGTTTGGAGTAAATCTCATTAGCATTGCCCATTTTGAAGGCTCTCCTTTGGAGTTCCGCCTCCATCGCAAATATTAATACATTTTTCATTGCGGCGGACTCCTTTTGGTAAGCCTCATAGGCTTCCCTAGTGGCCGCGGTGGACCTAGCGGAGGGTTCGGGTGGAGAGGCCTCGGTAAGGTAACGAAGCTTGTCGTCACCCTCGGCGGCTAATTTGAGTTGGGCATCCCATTCGGAGAAATTTGACCCATTCTTTTCAAGTTTACATCGATCCATAAAGGATCGGAGCCAAGATGAAGTAGCGAGTGGTGTAGCATTAGGAGTTGGTGTTGCCATTTGTTATGAATAAGAAGTGGTCTACAAAACAAAAATAAGGAGTAAAACATTTGTCGTTTTAATTATACTCGTAAAAAAGAATGATTTAAACAAGTTTTATGCATTTTTCTAGTGACCTCTACCCAACTAGAATAAATGATTCCAAGACCCAAATTCATATCGACTTAGGCACGGGGTAGCCGATGAAACCCTCATCAATATAACTCGGTGGATTAACCTTTTAATCGATTCTACTTTTAGAACTCTTGGTCGATAAAATTACTCTAATATTTATCTATAGCCCAAAACACATCAATAAGGGCACGGGGTAGCCGATGAAACCCTTATCAATTACTTTTGTTGAGTTCAATCCAAATTTCGAATAAATGTGTCCATTATCCAAACCCACATTAACTTAGGCACGGGGTAGCCGATGAAACCCTCATCAACATGAATTCGGTGGTTTAGACATTTATCACCCACTTCCCCTACGTAACAAGGTTTGTACCCCGGGGTAGCCGAGTGCACTCCCTCGCGAAATAGGTTTTCATGGTTTCTACTATTTGGTAAGGCTATGTCTCAATTGATAGTTTTAGCGAGAGGTCATGTCAATTTATTATCTATCACGTTTTAAGTGAACTAAAGCGGTGAACTACGATAATTCTAATTGACACGGTCGATAAACTCGATAAAAAGACAATGCATGTTTAGTTATGGCGATTTAGCGATGCATGTGACATAAAATAAAATGCAAGCATAAAGATAAAAATCCTAGTATGGCCTTTCCTAAAATAGAAAAACTATTAATCTATTACATATTCGGAAACCAACTCCATTGGTCCCTTGAACTTCGGTTGTGGCACGCATCTCGAGGTAACACCGTCTTTATGTATCGCCATTCTTGAAGTAATCCGTCTTTTGGAACTCCGGAATGAATAAAATTACATAATAAATTACATAATTTCCTATTATACATTTGTAACTAAAATAAAATAAATCTATTAAATTACAAAACGGTGATACGAGATCACAATAAAAATTACAACCGAATCGATATTCCCATACATTTCGGGAAATACCAATTAAAATCTAAGGCCATACTAAGTAAAATTACATAATTCAAAAATTACATAAATTAAAATTATGACAATCATAAAGAAAATGCAGCATTATAATATGTATGAACATGCTCAATTTTTTTTTATGCTAAATCGCCTTTTAATTAGCCAATATCGTATATTACTCGGTTTTTACGGATTTGCGTGATTTCAACATTTTATAATCACAAAAATGCATAAACTCATATTTATGCATAAGTTAATTACCCTAACCTCTTAGGACTCAAAATATAGTCTTCACTAATAATTTGACCATAATTAACCTTTATTTATAAAATTGTTCAAAAATGGACCAAAATTACAAAAATAAGCCATTAAACTTCAAATAAATCTAAAAATTTCAAATAAATTCAAAATTAGAAATTTAAATTCATGAACATTCCGGAAAAATTCCATGACACTCATAATGTTCAAAATCTTAGGTTAACAATTTCGAAATTTTTCCGGAAAAACAATGTTGCGGTTTATCAATTTATAATAAAATAATCATAAAAACATGGAAAAATTATTTTCATTAACTTTTCAATTTTAGATCTGAAAAATATAATAAAATGCAACATTAGACGTTTTTCCTAAGTCATAGATTATGTTTTATTAATTTTTCACTAATAATGTCACTATTTATGCTATTTTTCTTCAAAAATTCATAAATCATGCTAAAAGACTTCTTTATAGCCAATTATTTTACACACATCTTGTAAAATTGCATGTGACAACATATTAATTTTCTATGACCAGATTCGAAATTTAACTCATATTAACCTATTTTTCTCTTAAATCCGAATTTAAAGATGAAAAATTCATTTTTCGAGCATAACAAGTCCAAAAATTATGAAAATTTACAGGTTATCTCAAAATAATATATGTAACAACATATCCAAAAACCAAGTGAAAATTCGAAGTATAGCTATTTTTAGACCAAAAATGACATTTTTACTCATAAAATCACATTTAAATGCCATTATTGTAAATTATGAACAATAAAAATCCGAAAAATTAACCAAAATATCCTAAAACACTTTAGGACCAGAAATATTAACATGCATGTAATAATTTCGTGATATATCATAATAACACAAATTTTACAAGTTTTATTTTGTTATTCATATAACTCGGAAAAACTTTTAACCAATTTGCATGCAAACAACCGTGGCTCTTGATACCGATTGAAGGAAATGTAGATTCATATACATGTTAACATACTCTTATATGTCTAAATAATTTGTCATAAAATTAATTACGGATCTTATGCATGCAAACAATAATATAAATAGAGGAGAAATCATGTCCTTACATTGTAAATTTCGGCTATTAGGGCACAAGAGAGATCACCTTTCTCTTCTTGTTCTTGAGCTTTTCCAATGGAAGAATAAAGATCTAAGTGTAAGATCTCTCCCTATGTATTATACCCAAGGCTCCTCTTAATATAATTAATATTACAAATACTAGTTATAATATTAATCAAAGGTAGAAAATTGAACCAAAACTTTTATAAAACACTTATTTGTTTCGGTTTTTAAGAGAGAAGAAGAGAGGATTTTATCTCACTAGAAATCTCTATATTTGATGATGGAATAGAATGAATAATAATATATAACATTTTGTATATTATTAGGTAAAATAAAACAAAAGCCATGATGGCTTTTGCCTTCTCAAAACCGGGTAAGAGGAGGGGTTTTTGGGGAGCCAATGCATGAGCACCTTTGTCTTCACAAGAATATTAGGGTTGCATGGCTAGGAATGTAGGTAATCATTGTGTTCTTATAATAATTAAACAAACACAATATTAGCTTCCACTAACCTTTTATTTTAAGCACAATGGATAATATAGAGTCTATATTATTTTTGTCAATTGTCTATATGTTACATGTCACATGTCACATATATTTGTTATGTAATTTTTATCATATCAAAAATCAACGTATTAATAAAAATACGTCACATACAAAATTGACTTAGTAATTTCATAATTACTTATGCCAAAAATTTTACCAATTTATAAATCACAACTGATTGTATTTATAACAATTCATTCAATTTAATTGTTACATTAAACAATTATTTCATCCGAGTAATGATACAATTCAATTACTCAGACCGTATCTTTATTTAATCACATTTCAATATGATACGTAAATTTTACTTCCAAAATCGTTCGTCAATTTTCAAGTAATTTAATTAACTCGTAACATTATACGATTAATTAAATAATCAATTAAGAGTGTTGCCCTTTAGGTATGACCTAGGGGGTCAACTGATCACCACCGTCACACGACAGTAATGTCAAACTCTAGTCAGCCAATCATTACCGATATATGTTGACCGGTTGTGAAAGAACAATATTACTTCCCAATTGTATTCATTTTAATGAGACTTAAACATGTGATCATCATGATCAACAGTCGTGATCGCATTATTGTCGGAGGACACATATTCCAACAAAGATACCCCGAACAAAACACCTCTCAAAGAGCCGGTAGTGGTCGAAGTTCTTGGTGAAGGGTCGACCTCCGAGGCTTCCCTCATCAAGCAACTCCAAAAGACTAAGGCCGACGTATCTATCTGGCAACTTATCTTGAGCTCTTTCGAACATCGTCAAGCTTTGTTACAAGCTTTGATGAACATGACCGTGTCGTCAAATACTACTCCTGCGGACATGGTCACTCACATCGCCCAGAATCGGCCTCAGATTACCAACGCTGTGACATTCTCCGACGAAGATCTGCCACCGTTCGGGCCTCGACATAACCTGGCCCTCTATATTGCTACCGTGTGTCTCAACAAGCACATCCCTATGACCTTGGTTGACGACGGATCGGCTGTCAACGTACTCCCTCTGAAAACGGCGCATATTCTGGGCTTGGAGAAGAATGACTTCATCCCCACTACGCGACGATTCGGGCATTCGATGGCACTGTGCGTCGAGTGAGTGGACTTGTCGACCTGGTAGTACAGACTGGGCAAGTGGAAAAGAAAATAAGTTGCCAAGTAATTGACATATGCTCATCCTTCAACTTATTGTTGGGAAGTATGGTGGATTGAAAGCAAAGCTGACCACCTATGGGTCAAATGGGTACATTCCGTTTATATAAAGAGCAGTCTATGGGAAAGTTATGTACCTACTCTGAATAGTAGCTGGACTTGGCGCAAAATATGCCAGGTTAAAGAAACTTTGAAACCTTTACTTTTCCACAGTCAGGGGGGGCTTGAGTACTCTGCAAAACAAGGATATGAATGGCTCAATCCTCGTGGACTTACGCTCCCCTGGGTTCCTTGGGTGAATGTTAAATGGATGATTCCAAGACATGTTTTTCTGGTATGGATTATTGCCCAGCAGAAACTGCTCACTCAGGATCGTTTACAGAAGATTGGCATGGTGCAGTCTAATGTGTGTTATTTGTGTGGTATTGAGGAAGAAGATCATGAGCATATCTTCTTTCAATGTCAGTACAGTGAGCTTTGCAGGTCTAAACTGTCACAGTGGTGCAAGGTGGAGCTACCTAGACAGCATTGTATTGCGTGGTGGTTGCATTGGAGAACTCGATCTAAGTGTAAGAAGAAGGTGGTGGCTATGATACTAGCAAATTTTATGGCTTTGATCTGGTGGTGCAGGAATAGAAGTAGAGTCGATGGTTTGATGATGAGGCCAGAGATGGTAGTGAGTCTGATTTGTAATGAGGTGATTGTAAGAGTTGTTCAATGTCGAATTAGCAGTAGGCATAGGAACACACAGGCATGGCTAGATGAGATATGTAATGGTAGGATGGTCATGGTGACTAATCCTTGAAATTGATGTAATAGGGTATCTTTTTATCTAATGGAAGCTTACATTTTCCCAAAAAAAAAAAAAAAAAAAACTTATTGTTGGGAAGGCCCTGGATCCATGCTGCAAGGGCCGTAACGTCAACGCTGCATCGAAAAATCAAGGTCCCACTCAATGGCAAAACCGTCACCATTGACGCCACGCCAATTACGGTGGCAGGAGGAGACATTACTTCCGAAGTAAGGGTCGAAGCTACCAATGACGCATGTGGTTTCGAGATTGTCAATATGATCGAGTGAACTCCGGCGGAGAATATGGATCTATACACGGGAAGCCATGCCTGCGAAGTGATTCTCAAGACTGGGAAATACTTCGGTTTCTCTCTATACCCTAGAAAGGAGGGTACATTCGAGTTGAAACCACCAATAGCCAAAGGAGTAACATTCGGGCTTGGATACGAGCCCACTGGGAAAGATCTGCTGGAAAAGAGGGGAAGGACGATCGAAGATCGAGATATTAAAATGGGACCGTATCACCTAACTCTAAACGGTCACTTCGTGAGAGCTGGGGAAGAACTCCCTTGCATGGACTTCCCCGAACCTATCTTTGACCCAAAGAAGAACCTTATGGTCCCAGGAATCGAAGTATTCCAAGACTGCTACTACATCCCTGAAGACATTCTGACCGTGATGCCAATAGAAACCAAACCGGATCCAATGAATGACGAGAAAGCCATGGGTCTCCTTTTCGGTGAAGAGAAGAAATCACCAATACCAAACGAAGATTTGGTAAGCATGATCCTGAGAAGCGAGCGGTTCGACCCATCTACCCTCATCACCGATGTGGATCCTCTTAGGACCAACACGGGATGGCGGAAAACAATCAAGTGGACTGACAACAAAGGACTTCTTTTCAAGTTGACAACGGGAGAAGGAGAGATGTTCAAGCCGGATGATGTTACCGATTCGAGTCCGAGTCTGAGTCGGAGTCTGAGTCTGAGATAGGTCCTAAGATTGAGTCTAAGGAGTCAGGTGTTGAAAATACCCCTCCCCTAGCTTTCCCTTCCTATGCACCTTTTCCTAATGGTGGTATTCCGGGGCCTGTCCCGAATACCCCTATCTCGCCACTGAGCTCTGATCAGTTGGCTCAAATGTTAGCGCATTTCGCGCAATTTCAAATCAATAATAATATGAACCAGTTTGCTTACGACTTGTCTTACCTACATTGCAATTCAAATTTTGAAAATGATTGTTTTAATAATGACATTGAGACTGAGGTCGAGGATGAACAGTTGGTCGAAGAAGAAGAAGAAGAAGAAATGGAACCACCTCTACAGTTGATAAAAGGGTTGGAAGAGTACGAACAGAAAACCTCGGTCATCGAAGATACCGAAACTATCAATGTAGGTACAACCTTAGAACCACAGGAGCTTAAAATAGGAACTACTTTAAGTCCCACCGAAAGACAAGGGTTCATTGATTTGCTGCATGAGTTCAAAGATGTTTTCGCATGGTCCTGCAAAGACATGCCAGGCATTGATAGGGAAATTGCGGAACACAGGATCCCAATCAAGCCGGGATATAAGCCGGTCAAGCAGAAACTACGCAAAATGCATACAGATTGGTCTCTGAAAGTCAAAGAAGAAATCGACAAGCAACTCAAAGCTGGGTTCATCAAGGTGTCGAGTACTTGACCGGGTGGCTAACGTCGTACCAGTGCCCAAGAAAGATGGTAAAGTTCGGGTTTGTGTCGACTTCCGGGATTTAAACAAGGCAAGTCCGAAGGACGATTTCCCATTGCCTCACATCGACATCCTGGTTGACAACACGGCAAAACACGCGTTACTGTCCTTTATGGATGGATACGCCGGTTATAATCAGATCAAGATGGCGATAGAAGATATGCATAAGACTGCGTTCAGAACGCAATGGGGAACCTATTGCTACACCGTAATGCCTTTTGGGTTGATAAACGCAGGGGCTACATACCAGAGGACCGCGACAACATTGCTACATGATATGATGCACAAGGAAGTCGAGGTTTATGTCGACGACATGATTGTCAAGTCAAAGGAGCGTGATGGCCACCTTGGTACGCTACGCAAATTCTTCGAGCGACTGCACAAGTATAACATGAGGTTGAATCCACAAAAATGCGCATTCGGAGTCACATCCGGCAAACTGTTGGGTCACATCGTTAGCCACCGTGGCATCGAGGTGGACCCATCGAAAATAAAGGCCATAATGGAAATGCCTCACCCGAAAACCGAGAAGGAAATTCGAGGTTTCCTGGGAAGAATCCAATATATAAGTCGGTTCGTGGCAAGGCTAACTATGATATGCGAGCCAATTTTCAAGAAATTGAAGGTCGGGGAACACGTCGTATGGGATGATCACTGTCAAGCTGCGTTCGATAAGATCAAAGAAATACTATCTTCCCCTCCCGTGCTCAGCCCACCAACTACGGGTTACCACTTTTGTTGTATCTTACAGTCACGGATCGCAATGGGGGCAATCTTTGGCAGAGATAGTCGATAAAGAGGAAAGAGCGATTTACTACATTAGTAAAAAGTTCTTGGAGTATGAAATCAAGTATACTCAGCTCGAAAAGACATGTTTGGCTTTAGTATGGGCGACAAAGAAGTTACGGCACTACATGCTCAGTCATAGTGTCTGCATCCACTCGAAGATGGACCCTATCAAATACTTGTTTGAAAAACCAGTTTTGAACGGCAGGGTGTCAAGATGGACTTTAATGCTTTCCGAGTTCGATCTAAAATATGTACCGTTAAAAGTGATAAAGGGGAGGGCGGTTGCAGACTTCCTGGCGGATAACCCGATAGAAGAAACTGAGGTTGTGGATACGTGGTCGTTTCCCGACGAAGATATCGTTCACATAGACAATGATACGTGGGACCTCTATTTCGATGGAGCATCGAACTATAGGGGATACGGGATAGGAGTTCTACTCATCTCACCAGAAGGTGAACATGTTCCCATTTCAATCAAGTTGGACTTTAACGTCACTAATAACGCGGCCGAATATGAAGCATGCCTACTCGGTTTGCACAGTGCTCTCGAGTTAGGCATCAAAAAGCTTGTAGTACATGGGGACTCGTCACTAGTGATCAATCAAGTGGCCGGGACGTGGAAAACCCGAAGTGATAGCTTGGCTCCGTACCAAGCGAAAATCGAGGAACTAGAAAAGTTGTTCGCCGATGTCAAGTACGTGCACCTCCCTAGAGACGAAAACCGGTTTGTCGATGCACTATCAAAGCTAGTCGCTCCGATCAACATACCCGATCATATGGATACTATGCCGATATGTGTCGAACGAAGATCATCACCTGCTTATGTTAATGTAATCGGAGACACAGAAGAAACCGAGGCCGAACCTTGGTATCATGCTATTCTGAAATTTAAAGAATCAGGAGAGTATCCACCCGACATGGATAACCGCGGAAAGCGCGCTATTCGAATGCTAGCCGCTCAATTCGTTAGAACCAATGACGGACAATTGTACAAGAAGACCGCGCAAAATATCCTTCTGCGATGCATAGACTCACCAATTGCGAAAAGAGTCATGGAAGAAGTCCATGACGGAGAGTGTGGCCCACACATGAATGCCCATATCTTTGGTTCGTAAAATCATGAGATTAGGGTATTATTGGACCACGATGGAGACAGATTGTCGCCAATATGTCAAACATTGCCATAATTGCCAAATCTTCCCAAACATACAAAGACGTGCCACCATCATCGTTATATACTTTGACATCACCATGGCCTTTCTCAACATGGGGAATCGACATTATCGGAAAGGTCAACCCATCTGGAACAGGTGGGCATTGTTTCATGCTAGTCGCCATCGATTACTTCACGAAGTGGGTAGAAGTGAAATCATACAAAGTTCTACAAGCAAAGCAGGTAGCAAAGTTCATTCAGAATGAACTCATTTGCAGATATGGGGTGCCGCATGAGCTCATTAGCGACCATGGCACTCACTTCAGCCGAAATCGCCGTAATACTTGAAAAGTATAAAATCAAACACCACAAGTCGTCACCGTATCGACCTCAAACAAATGGTGCGGTGGAAGCCGCCAACAAGACAATCTTTGTGATTCTCGGAAAATGACCGACAATTATCGCGAATGGCCGTAAAAGATACCGTTCGCACTATGGGGATACGGGACGTCTATTCGCACAGCCACCGGAGCAACTCCGTTCTATTTGACATATGGGATGGAAGCGAGTCCAGCCCTATCGAATTAGAGGTACCTTCTTTAAGGATTCTGTTAGAAAGTCGGTCCTCAAGCCGATCGGGCTGCAAGCCGGTATGATTCCTTGGTCATGCTCGACGAGCGACGGTTAAATGCGTTACACCATGTTCAACTCTATCAGAAAAGGATACAAAGGGCATTTAACAAAAAGGTGAAACCTCGAGGAATAAAGGATGGGGATTTGGTCCTAAAGTCTGTGCGCGCTTTACTACCAATCGACCCGAGGGGAAAATTCAAGCCGCATTGGGCGGTCCTTACGGTAAAGAAAATACTATCGGGAGGCATCGGATCGGACAGATCTAGATGGAAATGACTTTGCGAATCCGACGAATTTGGATCAACTGAAGAAATACTATCCGTAGAACTCATTCTCAATGTCGTAAAATAAAATTTTGAATTGCAGTGCTCGTGAGCGAGTCTAGGCCGCGGCACTTTTTGCTTCGCTGCTTTTTGTGCGTTATAAATCGATGATTGTAGCGCGTTTGTTTTGTGGAACTACGAGCTCGGTTTGATTCTGTTGATAACAGATACGTAGGCAGCTCTTTAAAAGAGTACAACCGACCCTTCCTTTAAATAAAATGAAATTTTATGCAGAAACTGGGAATTTTAATAGATAGTAAGTCTTATTAAAGATCGGGCGATGCCCATTACATCCTTCAAAAGAAAAAGGAAAACAGCTAACAACAAATAATAAGTAGTAGTATTAAATAATAGATTGGAGTCGAAGGCTCCTACATCTTCTTTTTCCCTTTGCCTTTTGGGTCACGTGACCGAGGCTCCTGCAGAGGAGGGGTAGTTGCGTTCTGTCTAGCGCGCTTCTTAGGAGGAATCGTCATTTCCTCCCGAGGGCCCAGCCTATCTTTTACACTCAAGCGAGGACCAAGCCTCCCTTCTAAGGCTGAGCCCGAGTGTGCCTTTGAACCCAACCGTTCCCACACACCTGTCGCCTGTGAGTCAGTCTTAGGAGTCTCCTCAGTCTTAGTTTCAGGTCCAGATGCAGACGAAAGATCGTTAACAAAGAAGTCGCGACTGCTTCTGCTTTTGTCATAATATTTGATGTCGACAAGCTCATCCTTCCGACACAAGTCCTTACCTGATTCGGTCTTCTCTTTAAGCCATTTAGTATAAGACGGGGATACCGGTGTAGTCCGAGGGCGCGCAGATACGTACCAAAGACGCCTTTGGTGCCACCTCTCGAGCCAATCATCACATATAGAGGAATTCGACTCTCTTGCTCGTCCTGCAATGCCTCACACTTGGGAATTATTTGTCTACGGCCCATCCGGCGCAGGACGCGGTCGGGGTAAATGTGAATAGACCTCTCTAAACCCAGAGTTGCAAACGCCGGTCTTGTCATCTTCCGGAAGGATAGTAAAAGATTTGAGGCGAAGCCAAGGCATGAACCAACAAAGAGGGCGACCTTCCCCTTCGTCGTTTGTTTCGCCAATAGGCAAGGTCATTTTGATGCGTCTTCGTCTTCATACCGCTTGGCACGCATAGTCGCATACGAGCGAGATATGAGTGGGCTCACGCGGCGGGGCGAAGAGCCAAAATCTCTCGCAAAGCCACACCTGAAAGAAAGAGAAAAAGAAAAACATGAAAAAAAAAAAGAAAAAAGAAAAAAAAAACGCGAAAAAAGAGACGAAAGAAAAGAAAAAAGGAAAAACGCGAAAAAAGAGACGAAAGAAAAAAGAAGAAAAAAAAACATGACAAAAAAAAACGAAAGAAAAAAAAAAAAAAAAAAAAAAAAAAAAAAAAAAGAAAAAAGAAGGAAAAAACGGAATTATGGCAGGAATCGTGGCAGAATACAGCAAAATCGTGGCAGAATACAGCAAAATCGTGGCAGAATGCAACAAAATCGTGACAAAATCGTGGCAGAATGCAACAAAAACGTGGCAACAACACAAGAATTGTGATAAAAGGAAAATTAATCAAGGATGCGAAATCAGGAGAATAGATTTTGTTACCTGCAATAGACGGGAGCATCCCGACCAATCGGCACCAGGGTTCATTTTCTTAGCATCTAAACCCGGAGGGTTTCAAACGAGAATAATCCAGGAAGGGTTATGTCCCGTCTCCATCTGAGACACAATAGACAAAAGCTTCGCTTGTCCTACACAAGTTGTCTTGTTCATCCTACCTTCGAAGACATAGAGGTGTAACATGATCAATCCAAAGGCCCTGCGGCAGTACGCTGGCAGTAAAGTACTGTTTCGCAAGATACAAAATTTCCGATGAATAGCAAGAAGATTGACTTCGTCACCAGTAACTATCCCCTCAGACTCCGTCCTGGAAAGGCCAAGGCAGTCTAGATATGTTCCACGCCACCCCGAATGAAATTTTGGTATAGCTGGTATGGCCTCAGCATCCCATCCTCCCAGGCGAGAAAACTCTTCGGGTAGAGGCGGATCTCCCCCTCGGGAAAAGCAAAGACATGGTTATAAGGATCCCAATAGCTAAGGCAGTGTTCCAACAACGCGCAGTTGAAGGGGATCCGGCGTAAGGGAAGTAATTGCGCCGATTGAGCGGTCTTTAATTCTTGTCTCTCGCGATGAAGTTCTGTCTCCCACGCTCGCATAGCACTCGCTAGATTATTCATAATGATTTATGTTATTTGCACCAGTTTGGGGGAAAGCAGAATAAATTTGGCAGTACAGCTCTTCCTTATATATAGAAAGTATAAGGGAAGGAAGCACCTAGGATGACACCCCTAGGGTGCCGTTTTTTGAGCCGTGTGGGCCTTGGGTCGCGCGCCTCTTAGGCCCGCCCCAGCTCACACCAGTCTTTGGCACGATGCATCGGGTTTTCGCACATCTATCGCGTTTTGGGGAGCGCCGGAACGGCCGATTTACATTTCTACCCTCGACGAGTCCATATTGAATTAAAGCCCGTGCACACTTACGGTTTTATTTTCCTTTTTTGTTTTACGGTAGCGGGCTACGCCCACGTTGTTTACCGGTCATACAGAGTGTCTGAGTCGTATTTCATGCTTACCCATCAAGGTTCGATTTCAAAAAAAATATCAAAAGTTCAAAATTCCGAAATTTCAAAAACTTTTTGCAAATTATGGATAGATGATCCAAGTAGTAGAATCTTTTCGGGTCAATGATCCAATCCTTCGAAATTCAAAAATTCAAAATTCAATTTTTGAAGGGCCGATGGCCCAATATTCTAAATGATGACAAATTCGAAATTCGGGTCGATGACCCAATCATTCAACATTTTCAAATTCAATTTTCGGGTCGATGACCCAATCATTCAAAATTTTCAAATTCAATTTTCGGGTCGATGACCCAATCTTTCAAAATTTTCAAATTCAATTTTCGGGTCGATGACCCAGTATTTCAAATGATCCAATTTCAAGATCGATGATCCAAATGTGCTTATGTGATGATTATTGCTAGTACATTTTCGTGTTTCAAATATAGCAAGATATGCTTCAACTGGGGGCTCTAAAGTCTTCGACTTTAGAGCCATCGCAAACTGGGGGCTCTGAAGCCGTTGGCTTCAGAGACCATTATCAAGATGTAGAGGATGATATCCACCAAGAATTCAATTCAATACAAGAGTATGAAATGGAAGAATTCCGTAGCTGAAAGCAAATGATGAAAGCGGCGGCAACCTCCTTGGAAAGTCCCGTCCCATTCGGACAAGCGCCAGCAGATGATAAATTTTGGGCAAATGTCAGCAGATGATGAATTTTGGACATACGCCAGCAGATGATAAACTTTGGGCATGTGTCAGCAGTTGCCGAACTACGACGCGGGTTTGATTCCGTCAGAAACGGATACGTAGGCGCCTAAGGATAAGGCTCAACTCACCATATATGCAATTTTATGGGTCGACGACCAACGACGATAATTTGACGCAACAGAAGCGAGAGTCAATCCCCAACGAAGTTTCAGGTATGGTCTCTTCTTATGGCTGGCGAGCTTATATACGCAAGTCTAATGGACTATAAACGACCCGAAGAATCCTCAGGTCGAGAGGGACCTGGGGTATACTTTGACTTTCGCCTTGTCCAAGCCTCAGTCAAAGTGGGGGCTCTGTAGATACCCGTATCCGTCGATATTGGAATTTATAGAGAACCCGACAAACACCCGATGATGATAGGACACATGTATTCTTTGGTTGTCATTGTCATTATTTGGAGCTCGTTTTACGAGGTAGAATGGGCGTCGTCGATGAAGTATTTTATTAATTTAAATGATATTTAAATTAATGTTTTTTTAAGTGAATTCATTTTATTAATTTAAATGATATTTAAATTAATGTTTTTTAGTGAGTTCATTTTTTTTTGTTTATTTTAAATGATATTTAAATTATGGTTTTTTGGAGGTGAATTCAATTTATTTTATTTTATTTTGAATTTATTTTCCCCAAGTTTATTTTATTGAAAATAAAATAAATAGTTGATTTGAAAAATCATTTTATGAATATATTTGATTTGAAAAATCATTTATTTTAATTTATTAATTGATTTGAAAAATCGATTTTAAAAGCGATGAATACTCGTTTTAAAAGCATGTTTTTGAGCTCGATTTTAGCTCGGTTTTTGGGCCCGTTTTCTTTACGAGTTGGCACGAATATCGAGTACACTAACCAACCTAAGCCTCTACCCATCCACCCTTGTTCGAACCCCCATAACCACGGCCCAAATTCCACCCCAAACACCCCCCAACCAGCCCGCGCATACAAACAGCCCCCCTGTTTTGCGTGATGAATCCCGAGCCCAAAACCCGCTCCAAATACCACCAAAACCCGTACCCATTAACCCTAACCCATACCCTAGTATGCTAACCATATTACCCTAGCTTAATCACCAAGAAAACCCCTCTCAAACCCTCACAAAAGCTGCTGGACAGCAGCTATGCGTGAGCAGGCCCGACTGCCTCTCCCTCTCTTTTACCCTACTTTAACTCCTTATAAATACCACCCCTTCACCATACATTCATTCCTCTAAGTTCTACATACATCCTACCATCACTCACAAGCTTTAAACCTCAGAAACAAACCCTAATTGCCTCTCAAAAACCCTCCACAAAACCGACATACAAACTGAAACTGTTTGTGTGTCCTCCTCGAAAAAGAATTCGTTCCTCCCTCAAACCTCCATCAAAACTCGATTTTCTTGTTCCTAATTAACCACATAACATTCATCTACACATTAGACAAAGATTTACGAGCCAAATTGCCCTTGAGAGTACACGAAATCCCTCGAAAAAGAGTGTTATACACTCTGTTTTTGTGATTTGTTCTTGTCTGTCCAGTTCTGTTTGTGCTCGTTTTCGTGCCCAATAACCCAAAACGAGCAGGGGTTGCTTTAAGATATCTGTTCTCCTCTCTTTCTAGTTTTCAAAACATCTTTTAAATCGAATTTTCGTCGTGAAACGAGGGAGAAATCATCGTTTGAAAGTTGCTGTCCAGATTTGTCAAAAAACGGGTGTTTGCTTTGTTTCTTCGTCGACGACGGCCTCTCGAGATAAAATCTACCATCGATTACGACCCAAGACGGTGTCAACGATACATGTAGGTTGAGGGTGTATCAAATCCTCCTTTTTCTTCTTTTTTATTTCGTTTTTTATGCTTGTTCTTTTATAGTTTGTTTTATTCGTTTATCGTTTTTGTTTATCGATTGTTTAATTAACTATGAAACTAGTCTAGTCCGAGTATGAGTTAAAGTACCACCATGAACACCCGCGTTGACTTGATATGGGAAAAGAAACCGCTACATCAGTCGGTCGTACACCCCCGTCTCATTTACATATCCTCGTGTTCAAGGTATGGCATAAATAAAACGAATTTCTAACTTCGCTCTTCGCTTTTGACCCCTTTGTTATTTCGGCCAATTCGACACACCCTAGGATCCGTTGTATGTTAGTTTAACCTCTGATTGTTAACATATGACGTATTTAGACGACATTCGATCGTTTTAATAACCTAATTAGACATGTTAGGTGGCATCGACATAGCTTTTAAAATAAATTAACAATTCTATAACCTAATTGAATACATCTTTCTTATCACTTGATTTCTCGCTAGCATAGGAGTGCGTGATTAGCACCTTCCTATTAACACTCGACGAGTAAGCATTAATCTTATGATATTGTGACCTAATTGGACCCTTTAGGCCGTGTAGAATACACACTCGCGCGTTTCTTCTCAATCGATCAACATGTTTTATAACTTGTTTTCTAACTCGTTTTCTAATCCGTTTCGCAATCATTCAATCTAACCAATGAACCTAACCTAGGAACTAGGATGGCCTTGTCTTGGCCGTGAGGGTGGTCGTGGTTTGGGCCGTGAGCTTGGCCGTCTTCTTTGTCTTTCTTGCTTCGTTTTTTTATACCTTTTGTTCTTCGTTGTTTCGTTGCTTGTAATTTGTAATTTGTTTATCGAGTTGTAATTTTCGAGCTTGTTTTACTTTTATTGAGTCAAAACCTCTTCAAAAAAACCTTAGTCTTGTTTGGTTAGACGGTTGTTCCCCAATGCTTGTAGGAGCGTAGTAAACCGCATGTTGTTTAAAGCAACATGGCCCGGTTTATGCTAATGCATGCTTTGGTGCGTAGCCTTATGCCTAATTCGATAAGATTAAGTGAAAGCATACATTACGAGGAGTGACCCAAGGCCGTGAGTCATGTAAGCCGTGGGCCACCCCTCTTGTGCACGGTTTTCTAGGCCAAATGGCCGTGTATTGCGTCGTGTGTATAGCTTTGTATTTAGATCGAGTTGTATCTTTAATTTATTGTTGTGTCGGCATGAAATGCCTGGTTTGTAATAGGTAGATCCCAACGGCTCCCCCATTCCCCCTTAAGCCTTGTTTGCTTTGTTTTGTATGTTGTTAGATCAATCAACCCACATGCTAAATTACAACTTTGACAAAGTTAGTTTAGTTGCATCTAAAACGACATAGAAATTGTTGTCACATGATAGGGTTAAAACAACGTTTGCATATCATACATCGTAGTAGCTATGACCTTGTTTGAAATCCATACATGACTTAGTAGGGGCCGTTATTGACGGGCGGGGTTGGGTGTCCTTATGGGCTTCCCAACACGTACCCTCACCCCTTACTCAAGATCTATGGTTTGTGGATCCGTCTAAATACCATTGGATTACGAGAGTCATTCAAATCGAGTGATATAGGGTACAAGTCTTTATCTTTAATCACTCGTAGTCGATTGGCTTTATGCTTTTCGATGAAAGGTGTAAAGTTGACTTGAACGGTTCCAAGTTCCCAAAAAACTTGGTGGCGACTCTAATTTGTCTTAATTCGATTCGAAAGAACCTCGAGTCGATTATGCCTAGTGTGGATCCCGCGGACGCAGTTCCCGAGGGCCTTGTCCACAACACCCTTTTACAAATGATTTTAAAAACACTTTCAACAACCGGAAGACACCCCTTTAGGCCGTCGTTTGGCTCGCGCCTAAACAGGCTCTCTGCTTTCTACATTTTCAAGCCTGGACAGGCTTCCTTGCTTCGCTTGACGGCTCGCGCCTCAATAGGCTGCCTGGCACTGCTCCTGTCGTACTTATAACACTCGTCTAGGACGATCCTGACTTCAGTTAAACCGAATATAGGACGGATCAGATCGATGAGTTCGCATTTTACACTTTGCATTTCAAAGCACTTTTCTAAGACAAATGGATCATGTTAAGCACCATAAACCTAACTCGGTAAATGGATGTTTAATTTCCGTCTTGCATGCAAATCAACGTTAAATCGAAATCAACATCAATTACTTGATATTTGGATAAACAACCGACTTAGCAAACTTTCGCATGTTAGGTTTAAACTTGTGGATGCGCATTCATGCATTTAACCCGTTTTATCAACTTCTGCACTTAACCAACCAAGAACGATTAGTAGAGGCCGCTACCGCGGGCAGGATTGGGTGTTCGATCAAAGGGCTTCCTAATACGTACCCTGACCTCTTACTCAGAAACATTGGATAGTGGACGACTTTATCCAGGGCGAACGAGAGTCATTCTAGCGATATGATGCTAAAGGGGACGATTCCTTATCTTTAGTACCTATTTCAAGCACTGGTTTTTGCCTTGATTAACCTAGGTATGAAGTGGATTCGAATGGTTTGCAGGCATCCCATAATTGCTTGGTGGCGACTTCGAACATCTCTGCATCGTTTCGAGACCTACACCGAGATGAAATCAACCGATCTAAAGCAATCCGATCGAAAGTATTTCTACGCCGCCGAGCGTGGCTTTCCAACTGCTATACATCCACAGATTGGCTTGGCGTGTAGGTAGACCATGTCCACAGAAATGAGGTTCAAAATGGGGTTAAAAGTGCGCTAAAATGATCCACATAACTCCTATAACCTCATTTCCTATGATAGGCCAAGAATCCTTATAAAACTGACTACTATATCCGTCAAGTCATGGTTCTTTGGTAACAGAAATTGAAAAGATAGCTTGCGTTACTTCCTCCCCAGTTATTGTCCTCAGTAAAATTGTGTAACACCCCCATACACCAAGGTGCCTTACCAAGACCACCTTAACATATGGAGATGCTACCGTCTTTTTTGCCCGAAGTACAGTATATCAAAAGTGACCATAAAGAAACATACTTTAAAGTTCAACTATTAAAATTGCGTAAAATCTAAAAAACCAAAACAAGACGTACGATATAAACTGTCTCAAACCAAACTAACTAGAAAATAAACTGTCATAAGACTACAGCAGAAGACTAAATTCAAGACTAGTGATGACTCTATCCCAGCCAGATCCCGCGAGCTATCCATATGGTTACCTGCTAAACAACTACTCACCATCCCCGAATGGATCACCACAGTTTTCAAAACATTTAACCGGGGTCAGTTACTGAATAAATACGATAAGTAAAACCGCAACATCAAATTACATAACACATTCCCCAAACTTCAGTTCATCACCAATCACCTGACTACACACTAAATGTGTAGTCCTGCCAGATTACCCGCCGCAACAGATAATCCACACTGCCAGTGGGGACCGTAGCCTTGCCACCTAAACCCCGCTCAAAATCATAGAGCGAATAACCCAATGACCATTAATGTGTACATCCCTCTTGTGACGGGAACCACAAGGGTGTGAAGCCATTCCCGAAAATGACTCCACTCAGCCGAGGGCGCACCTCGCGAACCACATATATTTACAACCAAAAACCACAATACTGATAATCATGCCAATACGAAGAAATACAATTAACCATAGAAATAATCAAATGATTCAACCACCATAGCACTTAAATCAATTAAACAATAACCGAGTAGGGAAGACCCTACCTGAAATGGAGTCACCAACAACAACAAAACCAGATCAAAAAGCCTCTTCTACGAAATCACCTCCTATAACAATAATACATACAATTACGATCCACAACAACAATTACACCAAAAAACCCCAAAATACCCAAATTAGGGTTTAACCAATATTAACAAACTGACATAAAAACAACATACAAATCTTACCCAAAAGATGACGGACGCAACTGTATGGAAATCCCTAAAGTTTAAGAACTCTAGCCCTTGATTTGATATCAAAGAGAGAATAGAAACGAACGTCGTAAATGTTTTTCTTTATTAAAGCTTTGGGAAAGAAAAGTAAAATAAAAAGAACTAACGACTCAAGCTTATAAATACCTCTCCTTCCTTTATTATCAAACCGGGCGGAAAACTCGTAAAAAACCAGGCACTAAATCAAGTAACTAACGTACTCGATCGAGTACCACCTACTCGATCGAGTTTTCACTACTTTAAAATCTGAATACAACTTACTCGACAGAGTACCCCCAACTCGATACAGTACTCCAAGATCAGAATACCTGAGGTATTACAGTCTCCCCTCCTTAAAACGAACTTTGTCCCCGAAGTTGAACCCCAACCTATAAAACATGTACACATACACTCAAATCTCTTCCCCCGTTCTCGAAACTAACTCCACCAACCATGCCTACTTCCACAACGCAGCTCACGATATCGTATCAATTATATTATAGCCTCTCGACACTAACTCCATAACACTACCGAATAACAACCACAAATGCTGCTAACTCCATCTCACTAACATATTATCCACTATCAAACCCAATACTAAGACAATCCACCAAACAAGATCAACCACCAAAACGGAATGTTACAAATTGAATGATGTTCAGCTTGAAGTATCATTCCCTTACCAGCAGTAGCTCTATGGACTTGTTGGACATTAGTTTGTTCCCCAAGCATGCCTTTGAAATACTCCTCAAAAGCATGGTTTATCTCCTCCAAAGATGAACACAACTGTCCCTGTTGATCTTCCATTTGGAAGACCCTATTCATGCTCCTTGTTCTCTTAATGAAGGAATGAAAATAAGTAGAGTTATCATCTCCCTCATTTATCCATTCCATATTTGCTTTCTGAGCAAGGAAAAAGGTCTTAGCATTCTTCATCATATTATAATCTCTAGCAACCTTCCTTTCAGTGGCAATTAGAAGAGGATCTAACATTATTTTCCACATCACTAAATTGCTTATTATTCAACCTTTTCAACTCTTGTTTGAGATGTTTATGTTTATGAACTATTCTAAACATAAGAGTTCCAAACACAGGTGCTCCCCAACTATGGTGAACAGTATTATGAAACACAGGAGTCAGAGACCACATGTTGTAGTATTTGAAAGAATTTTTTTTGCTTTTAGGAGCCCCATCTAAATAAATTACACAAGGACAATGATCAAAATCCCCCTCTGTCATAAAATGAGCATAAGCCTTGATGCGTGCCTTTTTGACGTATTTATTTACTTATTCGTCACGTATTTCTATGAATTTATTTATTTTGTTCCCTCTGTTTTCATTCGCTCTGGTCCCTTAATGGAGCAAGAGGAGAGTTTGGAGGAGTTTGGATGAGATATGGAACAATTATCACAACATCTTTGATCTAGCATCATCAAGTCGTTCGACCTCTATTCCTGTTCGCTCGACATAGCAAAAAGTCGTCCTACTCCTTTTCTTCAGTCGTCCTACTCCCTTGCAGTGAGTCGTCCTACATATTTTCCAAGTCGTTCGACCAAATTTCTTTTGATCTTGATTTGCTCGACACAGGACATCACTTTGATGAAGCAAGATTGGCTAGGTTATCCGACTTCAGCAGGCCAGTCGACCGACTAACCACCAAGTCGTCCTACACCAAGAAGGAAGTTGATCGACTTCGTCTTATGTTTTGCTAGACTTTCAGCATGTTTACATGTTTAATCATTTTAAGTCATTTGGTTTACATTCTTTGTGGGCTTGGACTATATAAGCTCTTGCAAACTTTGTTTTAGGGTATCCCGTTTTCATTGTAAAACTGAATTACGTTGGTTTCTACAAAAAAAAACTTTATATCTAGAAATAATTTCCTCTCTTGTGCTTATACTTGATTTTTATTCCGGTAATTCAATTTAATCTCTCTTTTATTCATATTTACTAGTTCTTTCATTTATTCGCTCTTGTTATTTTCCTAAGTTAATTCTTATTTATGTTTATTTCTCTTTTAATTAATTTTATTATGAATTCTCTTTATTTCATATCCAATTCAATTGTCACCATTAATATCAACATGAGTAGCTAAATTCGTTTGCTAGGATTTAGGAAATCCATGGAAAGTTAAGGGCTGTTAAGATGGCGATTAGGTCATTTAATTTTATTAGTCTAAGTTGCTAATTGTAGCATATAATATACAAGTAATTAGTTAAAGGCCACAAGTAGTTATTTGAATTGGTAAATCGCGACCTAAGATCGAGAGCCTGGTAAGGATTAGACCTGTTGTAAACATTAGAGTTCCCTAGTAAGTTGCGAGAGCCCGCTAGAAGCATTTTAGGGTGAATAACGATCCGAGAGGACCTTTTCACTACCTTTTAGACCGGTTTTTGAGACTGACCGATGACCCTACCTTTGACCCGTGATAATCCATGGCGAACCCTGTGATGAATCACGTATTTTACGGAGGATTCTGGGGAATCACTTATTTTAGTTAGAATATTGTTTTGCTGAGAAGTGCGATTATGGGGAATGACATATGAAGAACCCTATGGTTGTTGTGGTGTTGGGGTAGAATTAAGGACATTCTATCGTATGGTATACCTGGCTTAAAAGACTAAAATGCATGGACCTGTTCTATCGTACTCATACATTCAGCTGCACCGTGCCCCGTAATACCACATCGTTCACAAGGCGTGTCCTGTTGCACCTTGGCATGAACCGTCTGCTGGTTTCTCAAAGATTGGGATGTCTTTAATTCAGCAATTTGGACAGTCATTGCCTCTAACTGAGCTGCAATGACTCCATCTAAACTACCACCTCTTGTTCTACCTCTAGGGTTACCATACTCAACAGTACGGTATCTATCGTACGGTATACCTGGCTTAAAAGACTGAAAAGCATGGACCGATTCTATCGTACTCATACATTCAGCTGCATTGTGCCCCACAATACCACATCGTTCATAAGGCGTGTCCTGTTGGACCATGGCATGAACCGTCTGCTGGTTTCTCAAAGATTGGGATGTCTTCAATTCGACAATTTGGACAGTCATTGCCTCTAACAGAGCTGCAACGACTCCATCTGAACTACCACCTCTTGAACTACCTCTAGGGTTACCATACTCAGTAGTGTGAGTAGTTATCTCATCGATCAATTTCCAAGAATTGGCATCAGTAGTGTTATTTTGAAACCTCCCATTTGCAGAAGAATCAAGCAAGGCTCTATGATCGTCATACAACCCATTATAAAACTGATTGCATAAAAACCAGATCTGGAAACCATGATGGGGAATGGAGCAGACTAATCTCTGGAAGCGAACCCATGCCTCATTCAGTTCTTCAGTGGGGCCTTTTTGAAACTCGTAATTTGGCTTTTAAGAGCATTTGTCTTTTGCGGTACAAAATACCTCTTGTAGAATGCAAGAGCTAGTGTATTCCAGTCAGTAATAGCATTAGCTTCCATGTCCAAATCACACAACCACTCCGCAGCACAATCTCGCAGAGAAAAGGGAATAGAACCTGTTTTACTTGGTCTTGGGTTACCCCAACAGTCAAAGGGATGGAGCAGCAGTATGTAATGAACTTCTCCATATGTTTAGCAGGGTCTTCACTAGCTCCACCTCCAAATATGTTTTGCTCCACTAAGTTAATGTAGGACGGACGAATCTCGAATGTGCCATCATTGGTGGTGGGTAGCTTGAATCCCTTAGGAATGGATGCAAGGGTGGGCTCTGAATGGCTTGCTAATGTGGCCATGATCGTAGTAGGGGCAGAACTAGACATGTCTTCCTCTAAAGACTGATTTTCTGTAATGAAAGCGGCGTAGGCAGAATCAAGCGTACTCAAGTCTTCTGCTTGACGGATTTCCTTCCAAAAATTTCGTTTAGCGCGGAAAGTCTTTTCTGGTTCAGAATCAAATAGTATGAGCTCGGACCTGTGAGACCTGGGCATAAACAAAACACTAAAGAAAGGAATGAGAATGGTCTCAAGGAACTAAAGTTCCCTGAGATAAGACAAACTAAAATAAGCAAATAAAAATGTTGCCTCCCCGGCAACAGCGCTAAAATTTGATGAGTTGTCGCAACCTTATCAAAAATAACCAACAATATTCTAACTAAAATAGCTAAGGAAGTCAGGATCGTATCCACAGGGAGACAGATGATAATCTATTTGCTAATTCAAGTCTGTCATGTAACAAACGGGGGATTTTGGTTGCTCGAATTATAACCAAGACAATTAAAATGAAAAGGATCAAAAGAGAGAAGATGAGTTGTAAAAATATAAGGAGATAAGACTAGGATAATCGGTTCACCATGGATTGTCGCGGGTCAAAGGTAGGGTCATAGGCCAGTCTCAAAAACCGGTCTAAAAGGCAGTGAAAAGGTCATCTAGGATCGCTATTCGCCTTAAAATGCTTCTAGCGGGCTCTCGCAACTTACTGGGGCACTCTAATGTTTACAACAGGTCTATTCCTTACCAGGCTCTCGATCTTAGGTCGGGATTTACCAATTCAAATAACTAATTGTGACCTTTAACTAAGTACTTGTATATTATATGCTGCAACTAACAACTTAGACTAATAAAATTAAATGACCTAATCGCCTTATTAATGACCCTTAACTTTCCATGGATTCCCTAAATCATAGCAAACAAATTTAGCTACTCATGTTGATATTAATGATGATAATTGAATTGGATATGAAATAAAGAGAATTCATAATGAAATTAATTAAAGAGAAATAAACATAAATAAGAATTAACTTAGGAAAATAACAAGAGCGAATAAATGAAAGAACTAGTAAAGATGAATAAAAGAGAGATTAAATTGAATTACCGGAATAACAATAAAGTATGAGCACAAGAGAGGAAATTATTTCTAGATCTAAGGTTTTTTTTTAAGGAAGCAGCGTAATTCAAATTTACAATGAAAACGAGATACCCTAAAACATAGTTTACAAGAGCTTATATAGTCCTAGCCCACAAAGAATGTAAAACAAATGACTTAAACGATTAAACATATAAACATGCTGAAAGTTTAGCAAAACATAAGCCGAAGTCGATAGGGTTCCTTCTTGGTGGTTAGTCGGTCGACTGGCCTGCTGAAGTCGGACGACCTAGCCAATCTTGCTTCATAAAAAATTATGTCCTGTATCGAGCAAATCAAGATTGTGGACATGGTGGTCGTGATCCCTCGTGAGGGCTTAGTTTTCAGTACTTGTCGTTAGGAGCACCTTGACCAAAACACAATTTATAACTTCACAAACAACTCTACAATTAGTAAAGAGGCAAATAAAGGTCGGATCCCAAGGGACGGGAATTGAGATGAGATTTCTATTGCAACTAGTGGTGTCTAAGGGTGTCACAATTGGGGTTTGAAGTAGAAGATCACTAAACTAAATAGCAATGAAAGTAAACAAGCAAGATGAATTAAAAGGGATATAAACAATTGATAAAAGGCACTAGGGTGTCATGGGGTCATAGGGGATTCATGGGAATTGATCATACAAACATATTCTCAAGTTATAAGCAAGCAATTATTGTTGTGATGGATCGAGTTGGTTTATATCTTACAATCCTAGGAAAGTTTGGGTCCCGGAGCCGAATCGATTAGATTGTACAACACCTACAAGTCGACTTAATCTTCCCTACTCAACTATATGCATGGTCTAATGAGACTCGAGTTGGTTTATGTCTTACAAGTCTCATTGAAAAGATAGGTGATGGGTAAAAAATGCAAGGATTCATAGGCTCGCATTTCATCAAACATAACATGTGCATAAGTTGAGATCACAACAAGCAAGCATATAAACTATGAAAGCATATTAATTTAAGCATGAATCATTCCCCATGTTGGTTTCCCCTAATTACCCATTAACCCTAGCTAAGGAAACTACTCTCTCATTATCATGTTGAACATGCTAGCAAGGTTGTCAATCATACCAACAAAGTGAAACATGATGAATAAATGAAAGTGATTAACAATAATTAAAAAGGGATTAAGAGAATTATACCTACTAATGATTCCAATAATAAAGCAAAGAATAAAAGAAGTACTTGATGCTTGATTGGAAGGTTGTCAATCTCCCAATAATAACCCAAATAATCTTCAATTACCCAAAATAAAGGATGAACAAGAGAGAGATTAAGGAAATAAAACTTGTATTAAAACTTGATTAAATGTTGATTACAAGATTAAAGAGAGATTTGATTGATATTAACTACACTAAAGATTGCTAAGAAGAACATGCTCTTCTAATTAGACTAATGGGGTATTTATAGTGGGGATTAGGTACATAAATTAGGGTTTACTAAGGGCTTAAATGACGATTAAATCCTTGAGGAATCGCCGGTCTCTAGGGAGACTCTGGTCTCTTTTTCGCCGGTCTTAGAAAAAGATGCGCATCCTTCCTTGAAGCTTGTAAAAGACGAAAGTACTGTCTGGGAATCCGGGCGTTTTTGGCACGGGACGGGCGGATTTGAAGCTTCTGGACGGGCGTCCAGAGGGGGAAGACGGGCGTCTTGTGGAGGATTTGCCCGGGCGTCTTGTGGAGGAAGACGCTTGGATTGTGGGTGAGGGACGGGCGTCTTCAGGGCAATCCGCACGGATTGTCAGACATTTTCATTCCTTCTTCTTTTCTTCCTTTTTCTTCATAAAATCCTTGAGGATTTCCCCGGGGATGCAAGGATCTTTTCTCATCATTGCCCATCTACTATAGTATGTACAAAGGCCTTCTAATATTGTCTCTCCTTGATGCTTGGTCATTGAATTCAATCAATTTAGCCTCATTTTGCCATGAAAATGCAAGGTTTGCACTCCTTTCCTACCAAGGACACAAAACCTCAAAGAATATGCAAAACAAAGAACTAAAGACAATAAATGACCCAAATATGCACTAAAAAGCATGGGAACAAGGCTAATTCGGGGACTAAATATGTTCTAATTATGGTCACATCAAATATCCCCAAACCGAACCTTTGCTCGTCAAGAGTAAAGAGGTGACAAAGACTAGGACCATTATTTAAAATAACCTAATAACATAGCCGATATGAGACAATTAGCGGGTCTCACTCCGCCCCTTCAACTCACAACAAGACAACCTTGAGATAGGATGCCTTCTTGCAAGGCAAGGTGGGTCTTGCCAAAATGGCGACACATCCAAACATTAAGCACACAAAATCAAGTAATGGATGCATCTACAAAAGAATAGCCACTTTCCTCATCTAAGTGGCGGAAATTATCTACAAGGGAAGCAATTCAAGGGTACACACTCCTTCATAGATGCAATTTTTTCAAACTACTAAGCCTAGAAGGATACCAATAAATCACCTCCAAATTGTGTCAAGCTAGGGTACCTTTGTCCTCAATCGTTAAATGCTTTTGTCAAGAGTAGACTCCCTATGGTGTTAGAAACACTGGAGGATCGCGGAATTCCCCCTCTTGCCTAGACAAGAAGAAGGGTCGTCCCCTCTCTACCATGCACAAAAATGGATATGATGGATAAAGGGATCGATAAAATTTGAGTTTCACTTTGGGAGTTTGCTTTGTTTTTCCCCCAATTTCTTGTGGCATATAACATTTGAGAACACTTTCTTGCCATTTCTTTTGATTTTTGGCTTTTCAACACTTGACAACTTTTCAACTTTTTGCATTTCTTTTTGAACATTTTCAAAGTCACCCCATATGTAGTGAGGGTGGCTTATATTTGAAGCATAGGAGTTCTATTTTTGCTCCTCTTTTCATTTGATGCAATTTTGCAAACTTTCTTTCACTTTTCATTTCATTGAACTCAAATTGATTTCTTTTTGTGCCCATTCCCTTTGATGACAAAAATGTGGTAGAACATGGATGATGGATGGATGCATGATTTCAAGGGTTACCTTGGAATAAACGGTAGCCAAGGAGTTATCACACCACAAGGTACTCTTGACTAGGCCTTAATCCATGGGTCAACGGATACTAGCATGACACATCCTAGGATGTTTTACAAGTATTCTAACAAGCAAAGTCTTAAGAAGAAAAAGCATCTACTTGGGCCTATATACACTTGTCAAGCTTCCCAAGTAGACGGTTTCACAAAAAATTTCTATCATGCAACTACATGCCATGATGCAACTAGCATATAAACATCCTAATGCATATGATTCTACCAACTAGTATGACATACAATCTAAATGCAAGTCCTAAGTTCACATTGTTATACCGCATCAATCAAAATAAAGCCACATAGTCATTAACATAAAGAGGAAAAAGGAGATTCGAAAGATCATACCGTGTGAACAAGGATAGAACAAACACAATAAATACAATAATATATACATGACTACACTACAAAGGAAATGAACTTGTTTTTGGTTTTTCAAATTTTTCAAATTTTTATGGTTTTTCGAAATTTTTTTATTTTTTTGGATTTTTGAATAAAAGTTAAGTTAGAATTCCCCATCCCCACACTAATATGGGCATTGTCCTCAATGGCCAAAATGATGGGAAATTATGCAAGCATGATGCATGAATTCTACACTAAATGCAAGCTATACTAATCTATACTACATGATGCATGGGTTTTTGTTTATGACGGAGAGTGTAATTTAGATTACCTCCCGTTGCGTATGCATGTACTTCCCCAAACCGAGATAGACATTATTTCTAATGTCCTAAAGTTGGAGGTAGTTCATGCACACAAGATGCAATGCATAAAACTAAATTTGTCATTTTGGATTTTCAAAAGTGGGAACAATGAAATAAGAACACCTCAATGGGGCCGAGGTGTTAGTCCTCTATGTTGCTAGGACTCTCCAACCATGATCAAGATAAAATAAATAAAACAAAGAAAGAAGTAGACAAACCTCAAGAGGGTAGGAGCCTCCAAAGCTTGCTAGTCTTCCACCATATCATCATTGTCATCATCTTCCTCAATAGAAGTGCACTCATCACCACTTCCCTCTTCACTTCCTTTCTCACTTCCTTCATCATATTCTTCTTCTTCATTAGCCTCTTCCTCTTCATTTACCTCTTCATCAATGCCTTCATCAACAACCTCATCACCGACAACCTCATCGTCACCCGGTATCTCACTCCTAGATGCACTTGGAAAGAAGATTTCCATATCCGCCCAACTAGGCAAAGGACATGAAGGATCAAGTAGTCCTTGCCTAGCTAAATGAAGGAGGGGTGGATATTGGGCTAAGTATTTATCTTCCCGATCCTTATAAGCTTGTTTGTGCATCTCTTGCATAAGTAGAGTCATGTAGTCATTGCTTGCTTTAACACCTTCGGGTTTGAACTCTTGATACTTGAATGGATAGGGTGGTGTGACAATGGAGGAGGAGGGCATTTCAATTTCACCCCTTTGTTGACGGATGATGTATTCGGCTTCTTTTGAGAGGGGAAAAAGGTAGTTTGTCCGATGGACACTCAAACGGCATATCTTGGTAGGCAAAGTAAAAGATCTAGCATCATTGGTGAGCCACCCATATTTGGTTTCAAGAGGGTTATGAGTGACCCACTTGTACTTGTTAATCATGGCATCCATGTCAATGATATGACCCCCTTTTTTCGCCACATACTTGCCATCCTTGTTGAAATTCGGATCAAAGTACTTAGCCAAAAGAGTGACTAGACCTCCATTTACAATAAAAGTGGTGCCTTGCTTTCCACAATCAACATTTAGCCATCTTTCCACCAAAAGCCTTAGAGAATTGTAAGGCTTGGTGAATTCCCTTCCAATATTTAAGGCCGACTCAAGTAGAACACAATCGAGCTTGGTAAAGTGGTTAGTGTCTTTTCTTGCAATAATAGTATTCCCGATGACCTTGTGCCATACTCTAATGCCCGGATGGTGGACTAATAGAGCGCGACTAGCATGATAGTTCTCAAATTTCCTCCCGTAAATCGCCTCCCAAAGAGGAGCGAGGTCATATTTTTCGGGCTTCTTGTAATAACTAGGTGAATCACTAAGACCTAATGATTTACCCAATTCATCAAAGGTGATGCGCCTACTCATATTGGCAAGGCGGAACTCGATGTTTTCTATAGTCTCTACCTTAGTCACTTTCAAAGAACTCAAGAATTCCAAGGTAAGGGAGGGGGTATGTCAATTATCTTGTAGCAAACAATTTTCCCAACCCCATGGCTTCAAAGAAGGCTTTTGTTTGTTCAAGGACACCCAATTTGTTCAAGGCATCTTCACATATGAATTTGGTGGGTAGAAAGGATTTTCTAGCATACTTGGAAAATGTTTCCCTATGGGAGTTAGAAATGAAAATTACCTCCGCATAGTTTGATAATTGAGCAATATCCGGAGTTGTTGATGTTGTTGCTTCCAAGGGAGGAATTTGTTGTTGAATTCCAAGTTTGAACTAGCTACCACCATAGCCAATGAGGCTTTCTTTGCTTGAAGACATTGTTGTCTTGTTGAGAGTGCCTTTGCCTTAGGTGCCTTTGTTGATCCTTTTGTCCTTGCCATTGATGATTATACCAAAAAAAGAGTGAAAATTTTCAATTTCCAAGTATACCCAAATCGATTTTAAGATGAAAGGCTTTGCCTTTTGACACGTCTGTCGCGTACCTGTCAAAAACAAAACCTAACGGTCTCAACTAAAAATGTAGTAGAGGCAGTCGAGTATCGAATCCACAGGGAGGTAATGCAACTACAGCTATCTATTTCTAATCCTATGGTAACAATTGGGTTGATTGAATTTTTGATTCTAAACTACGGAGTTGAAAGGAAGAGAAATAAAGCAGAAAGCAGTGAAGCAGGAAGTGAATTAAAACTATCAATAAGAAGGGAACATGTCGGGAATTCGGTTCACTACGGTGGTTCAACAACTTAGCAGTAAATGACTCAGACGAACTAATGCGAGACGGATATTAGAAGGTCCTTTCGGTCCACTTCCCACCCTAAAATACCACTAACTTAACTTTCGTCCTCATTAGGGTAGTCTACTGTTTATAGCAGGCCTATTTAGTCCAATCTTTCGATCCAGGATTAATTGTAGCCAGTTTAATGTGTGACATAGAAGCGTGCACTCAACTAGGTCGAGAATTACAGTTATATTGCTATAGTGACAGGGTCTCTTAGTCAATTCGTCTAATTCATTCACTACGTCGTCAATTCACTACCGCAGATCCCCTAATCCCAACATGAAAGGGTTTAGCTACTCATATTCTTAATAAAACTAACAGCATATAAATTTCCAGCAGATGACATAATGAAATAATAGAAGAATTCAATAACGGAAATTAGGGCAAGAAAGAACGATAACATAAACAAGAATTAAAAACGCAAGAAGGTTAATTATTATTAAGAGAAGAGAGGAGATTACAATCCAAGCAAATTCCGGCGTAAAGAACACGAAATTCAATGAAGCAATCCCGGAAGCAAGAGTAGCAGTCGAAAAGTAAGAGCAACGTAGGAAATGTTCTACTGTAAAAACTTAGAGAGTCTAATGAATAATAGCTCAAAAGATAAGTAAAAGAGATATCCTAATTAACCTAGTAAACATAGGTTAAATAGCCAAAGTCTAAGAGTCTTTGCGGAAAAATACTAAAACATGGACTAATTAAAGCCCATAGCGTCGAAGCCTCTCGATCGAGTGGATTACACCACTCGATCGACCATCATCTCAAAGAGAAGTCCCTCGATCGACCAAATGGGTACTCGATCGAGGACTTGTCATGTGCAGCTTACTCGATCGAGTAAGGAATAACTCGATCGACCATCAGGGAGCCTAGGAACTACTCGATCGACCACCAAACAGCTCGATAGACCATTTGGGTCTTCAATTCAGCTCACGTCTTCACCCAAATGCCTCGTAATGCGTGCAACGACACTTCCAAGTGCAACATCTCACTCTGGGACAATCCCGTCTCCTCTAAATGCATGCAAAAGGGACGAAAAGGAGTATGGTTCCGCTACTTCCGCGATCATTCCTACAAAAAGGACAAAATACACCAAAGTAGCCAATTCGGGGCAAAATACTATAAAAACAGTATAGAAATGCATAGAAATACGTGCTGAAATAGTCCAAAAAGACTATACATTAGGCACGTATCAAATCTCCCCAAACCAAACCTTTACTCGCCCTCGAGTAAACTCAAAACTAAACTAATGGAACGGAAATGATAACTCAGAGCCAGCTTAACTTGTCTACTTGAACCAATTTAATGCAACAAAATCAACAGTTAAGCCAAGCAGTCAATACGCAAACGAATTATAAGCTGTTCATAAATAAAGCTGACCTATCGACCTTGCAAGACCAACAAAACTGGACTCTCACGGGGTCACTCTTCTCTCATGAAGCAAAGGGCAAATGTTATATGTAAAAGAGAGAAGAAAAGACAGTCACTCACCTAACTGCGACCTACATAGCATGCATGCAACAAAAATGAAAGACAATTCAAGTACTAATGCACACACTCCAACCAATAATGTCCGTCATCACCGTGAGGATTTGCAAATAATATGGGAATAGTGAGGTTCAGGTGAGAAAAGGCAAAACAAGTTATGGAAATGTGGAGGTAGAAGCGTCAAGCTAGTTCCTAACAGGCCCATAATAAACCATCCGGATCTCAAACTGACTGAAAGACTAAACACGGGTGCCCTTCACTTGGCACAAAACTCACTAGACTCAAAGCACAATCTCCTCAAAAAATATAGAATAAGAGTGGAGGAGTCAGACGGTCACAAAGTTCCCTTTTTTAAACACATAAATCAAAAACTAAATGAAACAACCAACCCTCTTGTCGATTGTACATCTTCGAACATCTTCTCAACTCTGACAAGAGGGGACAACTTTTTACACAATCTCTATTTCTTTCTTTTGCTTATCAGCTCTTTTTCTGTTTTCTTTCATATTTTTTTCATTTTCTTTCTTTCTTTTTTCCTTCTTTTTTTTTCAATACTCTTTTTTTTCTTTTCTCCTTCCTTAATACAGACACCAACTCCAACAAGAAAGACAGACCAAACTGCAATGGAAACATACCACAAGAGGACAAACTAACTAGCTTGACTAGGCAGGCTTAGTTTGGAATGTAGCTAATGGGTCAAAAAGGCAAGTTTTGGCTAAAGTGGAGCTAAATGGGTGAAAGATGTAAGAAAGGGGAAATTGCAAGACCCTCCCTGCATGTGACACCAACCACAAACCCGAATATGTGCATTTGACGAGAAATTGAATGTCATAAATGTGCAAATGAGACAAACATGCTATGCAAGGAGTACTACTCTCAAAATTCCTAATGAACTGGTCATGAATGCCACCGATTTATGGCTCTAAAACTTAATTTTTAAGTAGTTTGCCAGTTTATAGGTCAAGTCTAGACAGTCAGCTATTATTTGAACAGAAATTCGTAGATCATGCGTATGACAAGGCTAAAAACCATCAATAAGGTGCAAGGCTCAAGTAATATGACAAGCTATAGTGCAATTTCATCACGGGAATCTACCGTTCCGACTCAACCTATATGCTAAAATAAACGTGAATTTTTTTTGAATTTTTTGAAATTTTATATTTTTTTTGGATTTTTTGAAAATAAACAACAAATGCAAACTGAAAAAGTAAACGTGAATGCAAAACAAATGCAGATGCAGACTCAAAAGGATGCAATACCCTCCCCAAACCAAAACGGACAACGCCCTCGTTGTCCTCCAGCATACACCAGCAGAAAAATGGGGGATGGGAGTATACAACCAATAAAAGAAAATAAATAAAGGAGACGAAATAAAAAGAGTAAGGTACATACAAAAGCGAACTTCCCCAAACCAGCCAGAAAACTGGGGAAGTGAGTAGACCAGTAGCTACTCGTCGTCGGCACCGCCGTCTCCAGTGTGCTCCGACTCAACAAAACGGTCTCCCAAAGAACAAACAAGGGGGAGACTCGGTCGTCATCTCGGTGATCCTCCGGACCGGGTACGAACGGAGGGTCACTCTCCTCCCTCTCGGCAGCTCGGCCGCCGCGCTTCGCCAGAAACCGCACCTCTCGTGCTACCGCATTTGTCTCCTCCGGCTCCTCCTCCGAGTCGAAGAAAGTGGAGGGTACCCGTCCGCTGGGTATCGGTAGAATGAAGGATGCGGCCACCCCTCTGGAATCGGTCGCCGGGCTCGGATATGGAACTCGTAGAGCGGGAATACAGCCAAAGCCATATCCCGCCTCATCTCAGTAATGTACCTGCACATATCCAAAAGCACGGTATCACGACGCCCTTGGTCCATGACCTCGGGCGCCTCTAAGACAGGAGGGCAGACAAAATTGGCCGGTAAGGCCGGGTCAGAGGGAGGTGGAGTGAGTGTAGGCTGAGGCGTGGGGGTCGGTCCAGCCTGGGCCTGAGTCTGAGCCTGAGAGCTAGAAGATGCTCCGGCCTCCCGCTTCCTCTTCCTAGAAGAAGGAGGAGGGGTGAAGGTAAGGTGGTAGGTAGGTGGAGGTGGCCTCGCTCCCTCGGCCGGCAGTAGGGAGGAGCGAGAAGTGGCGGAAGGGTAGAGCACGGCAAGAAGGTAATGACGTGGAACCACAGATCTTCCACGTCCTCGCACTCCCCTTCGCCTTTGGGAACCAGGCGAAGTCAGTCATGGCTCCCAGGTCAAGGTAAGCCATCTCATCAGATGCAGTGAGCCTGGGGTCAGTGGGGTAAAGGTGGCGGGCAATCCTAGTAACTAGCCCGCCGCAGACAATAGCGGTCTTGACCCGAGTCCCAATTCCATTCCAATGCTGAGCTACCAGATAAGCAATGTTTAGAACAAACGGGGTACCGTAGTCAATGTTGAGGTACCCCGCGAGAATGGCTAGCTCAGTGTTGGTCATGTTATTGGACTCAGGGCGCCCAAAAATAGTCTCTCCTAACAGACGCAAGTAGTAACGGGGCGCAGGTAAGTGAATGTGAGCTCCCTTCCGTGAGTGGAAGGGAGTGTGAGAAAGAGCGACCCAGTGGTGAAGGAGGTCTCGAGGTGGGGCGGTGGGACCGTCACTAACTAGGCCTAAAACTTGGCCAAACTTGGCCAAAGTCCAGTGGTGTGACTCATTGCGGAGTCGAAAGTGAATGCAAGAACTGGAGTGGTCAGCAGTGTAGGAGTCGGTGTCAAAAGAATAGGAGCTAAAGAACTCGTACGTAAGGGTACGAATGGTAGCCTCGCATGGTAATCGACCCGACATACCCGTCCCGTTCAACAAACTACGAGACCTCCTCATAAATGCCTAAAGTCTCTAGGTCGGTCCGTGCAAGGAAACGGGTGGGGGAGAGAGGGCAACGAAGTAAAGCAACTAACCGTTTCCGGTGAGCCTCTGAAGTGAAACGTACCGTGGGCAGCTTCGGTAAAGGTGCGAGAGCGCCCTCTCCCGTAACAAGAGCCTCAGAAGGGCTGGAAGTGATGGCTAACTGGCTAGCCTGCTGGTGTGGCCTCGGTGGCAGCATACCAGGCTGCTGAAAACGGGGCGTAAATCCGCGATCAGCGAGAGAGAAAGGCCTGGTGGGAGTAGTGGCGGTGTAAATTTGAACCGAGCTCCGCTGAACTAGCCGCGAGTAAACTGTCCCCCCGCAGTGAGACAAGTAGAACTGGTGCCGCAGTGGTGACCAAGGCGGAGCTAGTGGCAACAAAGAGGGACCACCGACTCGCTCACGGACGAGCCGGAGGACGTACTAGTGGAAGGTACAGAACTCGCGTCCATCCTGCAAGGTATCAAAGGGTATGATAAGAGAATATGCTGCTAACCGTGGTTAAAACAACCCGCTAACCAACATGTGACAGCAATTAGAATGTCCCTATTAGTCGAAAAAATCGACTTCCAGAATGTAAACCCAACAATTCCTCAAAAATTTCGAAGGGCAGCATGTGAGTGGTGGTGATATGATAAAAATATGATCGCTAAAGGCGAATACAAAGATGAAAACCAAAAATGGGAGCATGAATGACTCCTAGCGTTGAAGATTTCTACTCACAAAGACGGGATTTCCCAATAATTCACATCAAGTAATGGCGATAGGGACGGTAACGGCGATTAACAACAGCGATAAGTAAGCAAGAACGAAGTTAAGCAAGCAAGGCAATAGAAAGACCGTCGACGTCGATATATTTCGACTTACGGGAACCCTAATCGCGGAAATCGCGCAAAATTCGAATTAAACATGTAGACACAAACGAGGAATTGCGAAAAGATCATCAACAAGCTAATTAAGGGCATATAAACACAAATAAGTCGAAACAAAATCGACTAGACATGGATTTTCGAGCCCTAAATCAAATCACCTCAAAAAAATCGAATTAAATGAAGAGAAAATGCAAAGAGTGTGATAGAAACACTTACTTGATGATGATTATCCTACAACAAGCAATTAAACTTCAAATAACAAGCAACAAAGGCGGATTTTGATCGAAAAACCGCAAACCCTAATTCCCTTTAAAATCCGCAAAAACGAGCACAAAAGAGGGGGAATATAAGGGGCTATTGAAGAATTAAGTGCTAGTAATAGAATGTAGGTGGTGGATTTGATAATTTTGGGCAAAAATTGGGGATTTGGGGGAAATGGGAATCGCAATTAAGGGGGAGTTAGACGGAATTTAGGGGTTAAATGAAATAGAATTAGGAAAGTAAAGAGTTTTAAGAAAGAAAACTCCCGTCTCCTGTTCATTTCACTCGATCGAGTGATTTTAAGTCACTCGATCGAGGACTTTTTTATGTCCCTCTGCTCGATCGAATACGAAACCTCTCGATCGACCTGTTTCTTTTTGGTCTTCCTCGATCGAGTAACCAGCCAGCTCGATCGACCCAATCGCCATTCGATCGAGTACAAAAAGTACTCGATCGAGGGCTTCTTCTCGTTGACTCTTGGATTTCCGTCTTTATTTCCTCGAAATGCGTGACATTTCCCCAAACCTGCATAAAACACGTCCAGACACATCCCAAAATACCAAATATGCAGAAACACAGTCTATAGTCTTAGTCTACGCTAAAAATTGTCTAAACTAATTGTCCTAATTAAAAAAACGTAATAAAGAAATTCAAAAGAAATTCAAACAAATATCTATTACAATTTGTTACACGGGGCATTTCCCCGTTTAATTCCCATCGACTTTCGTAGCCCCTTCGTGGGCTTTTGGAGGACGTCACTTGGCCGATGCGACCGTCCTCTTTGATTTCCATGAGCTTGAATTACTGTTTGCGACAGTAGGAGGAATGTAGTTCCCATCTATGTAGGTTCGAACTGTCTTCGTTCTCGCCCCTCTGTCATCTTCTTTGGCATCCTTGGCTCCAGTTTGATTGATAATGGTTGCACCCTGTCCTTTGACGACTCCTTTCTTGCCTTCATCTCCATGCACTGCAGAAGGGAAACAGACGAATTTTCCTCCTTTTTGCTCTCAGCATGAGGCGGAGGGTTAGCAATAACAGCAATATTCTCTAAATTTTCATCTGGAGTGTCAATAATAGGGTCAACAGAAGAGAGGGCATTGCAAGGTTGAGCTTGCATGGGAGCCCTCCGGAACTTGGACTGATGGAAAGTCGGCTCCTCGTCCCCTACCGAAAGGTCAAAGTCTTCCCCCGACGTCTATTACTGCGGGCAAAGTGGACAAAAAGGGTCTCCCTAAAATGATAGGGGTGTGCACATCTTCGGGATATCTAAGACGACAAAATCAACGGGAATAAAGAACTTCCCGATCCGAACAGCACGTCTTCGCTACACCTAGTGGCCGTGATAAACTACGGTCGGCCATCTGGACAGTCATGTTGGTACAACTCAGTTTTGTCACACCAAGTCTCTTAGCTAGAGATAAAGGTAGAACACTTACGCTAGCGCCTAAATCGCATAGCGCATTATCAATCAATCGCATACCGATGTGACAAGGGATCGAAAAACTACCCGGTCGATTGCTTAGGAGGTAGCTTATTTTGAGATAGGGTGACCCCACCTCGAGTCAAAGCTACGGTCTCATTATCGTTTATAGTCCTCTTACGTGCTAATATTTCTTTCATAAATTTTAAATAAGAGGGTACCTTGGTCAACAATTCGATGAACGGCACGGAAACTTCCAAACTCTTCAAAAGCTCAACAAATTTGCTAAACTGTTGATTAATCTTGGTATTCTGCAGCCGCCTCGGGAAGGGAACAGAATGGTGGAATATCGAGCCCCTTGTTTCTCGCTTCCAAAGTGTCTCCGGAGCAAGTTCGATATCCTTCGGACGCTTCTTACCTCTCGAACGAGGCCTTTCGGTAATTTTCCGCTTAAACGAGCACTAGCAGGCTCTCGAATAAGCTTCCCGTCATCAATATCACTCGATCGAGCAATGTGCTCACTCGATCGAGCAGTTTCTTCATCAGCGTCAGTCGATCGAGCAAACTTACCACTCGATCGACCATCTTCAGCTTCCTGTTCACTCGATCGAGCAGAAGGATTACTCGATCGAGGCCTTTCTTCAGCATTTCCACTCGATCGACCTCCAGACTTCAGTCGATCGAGTAACTCCTGTGTCGTGAGTCCTTTTCTCTTAACAGAACACTGTTCATCATCAGTGACAGCTTCCCTCGGGTCTGATTTCTGTACTTCCGGTCCCTCATAAGAAAGACCGCTTCTTAACTCTATCAAATGTACCGTCTCATTTGGGTTTTTCTCATTTTGAGTCGGTAAATGACCCGGCTTCCTCGAGGATTGATTCGCGGCGAGTTGAGCAACTTGAGTCTCAAGTGCCTTTATGGACGCGTCTCTCTGTTGATCACTTGTGCTTCTTTGTAGATCACTCGCATGAAGCTGCTTTGTAATGGCTTGCATCATAGACTTTAACTCGCCCATTTCACTCACCCCACTTGAAGATGAACCGTGGTTAGGAGGGTTAAAAGATGGAGGCTTCTGATAGCCCTGTTGAGTCTTATGGGGTGGAATATACACTTCTTCTTTGCTGATTCGGAGGAGCGGTGGGGTTGAGTACGTTCTGGTTACTCCACCTCAAATTGGGGTGGATATTCGGCTCGTAATGAGTATTGTTTTGCCTGTAATGTTGGAAGGCAGCACATTGCTCATAAGGACTAGGACAATAATCAGAGACATGTCCATCTACCCCACACCTCGTACAGACGAAAGGACCGTCTGTCATAGCATTAACCTGGTACATCCCTCCCTTGAGAGCTCCCCCTAATTCATACTTGTCAAACCTCGCGGTAAGGGCTTCTAATGCGGCTACTGAAGAGGACTCAGCGGCTCTTCTTTGGTTTCCTCTTGAATTCCCATATTCAGCCCTATGAGTGGCTAAATCATCTATGATTTTCCATCCCTTGGTCGCCCCCAAGTTGTCAGCAAATCGACCATTGGTGCCGCATCTAAGATAGCCCCTCGATCATCATATAAACCATTGTAAAAATGGTTGCACAAACTCCATTTTTCGAAACCGTGATGTGGTATGGTCCGCACTAGTTTCTTAAAACGAAGCCATGCCTCGTGGAAGTTATCGTCGGGCCCCTGTTTGAAACTCGTTATCTGAGCTCTAATGGCGATGGTTCTCGAAGCAGAGAAATACTTCTTATAAAACGCCAATGCTAGCGAATTCCAATCTGTTATGCCGTGAGCAGCTCGGTCCAAATCCCTATACCACTCCCTTGCAAAGATCGCGGAGTGAGAAGATGAACATAGTTTCTTTGATCGATCGGTGTCACGCCGGTGGGAGGAGGTATGGAGCAAAGCGATAATCAATGAAGGTCTCCATATCCGAGTGCGTCTTGATTGCGACTCCCGAACCGATTTTTCTCGACCATATTGATGTATGCAGGCTTGGGCTCGAACTTCCTAGCATCTCCCGGCAGTTCGAACCCTTTATAGAGATTGTCGGCCGTGGGCTCGGAGTGACTAGCAATGGTTGCTTCCTCAGCCATTTCGGGAAAATTTGGGAAAGTAATAGATTCAACTGATGAATTGGAAACCGGAGAAGACGGTGGATTGTCTTGAAAAGCTCGTTCTCGTAAAAGCTACCACGAGAACTAGGCTCTTCCTTCCTCTGCTGTTGTTCTTGAAATAGTCTCCTTTTTACGTGCAGAGATCTCTCAATCTCGGGATCAAAAGGTAGTAGTGGCCCACCTTGCGACCTGCGCATAAGAAGAAACTACAGACAAGATATAAGAGTAGTCTAAGGAACGATGTTCCTTAAACTAAAAGAAGAATTAAAAATAAAACAGCTAGTAAATTGAACAATTGCCTCCTAAGAACGGCGCCAAAATTTGACACGTCCTGTCGCGTGCACTGTCAAAAATAAAACCTAACGGTCTCAACTAAAAATGTAGTAGGCGTCGAGTATCGAATCCACGGGGAGGTAATGCAACTACAGCTATCTATTTCTAATCCTATGGTAACAATTGGGTTGATTGAATTTTTGATTCTAAACTACGGAGTTGAAAGGAAGAGAAATAAAGCAGAAAGCAGTGAAGCAGGAAGTGAATTAAAACTATCAATAAGAAGGGAACATGTCGGGAATTCGGTTCACTACGGTGGTTCAACAACTTAGCAAAGAAATGACTCAGCATTTAACTAATGCGAGACGGATATTAGAAGGTCCTTTCGGTCCACTTCCCACCCTAAAATACCACTAACTTAACTTTCGTCCTCATTAGGGTAGTCTCCTGTTTATAGCAGGCCTATTTAGTCCAATCTTTCGATCCAGGATTAATTGTGATTTAATGTGTGACATAGAAGCGTGCACTCAACTAGGTCGAGAATTACGATTTATATTGCTATAGTGATGGGTCTCTTAGTCAATTCGTCTAATTCATTCACTACGTCGTCAATTCACTACCGCAGATCCCCTAATCCCAACATGAAAGGGTTTAGCTACTCATATTCTTAATAAAACTAACAGCATATAAATTTCCAGCAGATGACATAATGAAATAATAGAAGAATTCAATAACGGAAATTAGGGCAAGAAAGAACGATAACATAAACAAGAATTAAAAACGCAAGAAGGTTAATTATTATTAAGAGAAGAGAGGAGATTACAATCCAAGCAAATTCCGGCGTAAAGAACACGAAATTCAATGAAGCAATCCCGGAAGCAAGAGTAGCAGTCGAAAAGTAAGAGCAACGTAGGAAATGTTCTACTGTAAAAACTTAGAGAGTCTAATGAATAATAGCTCAAAAGATAAGTAAAAGAGATATCCTAATTAACCTAGTAAACATAGGTTAAATAGCCAAAGTCTAAGAGTCTTTGCGGAAAAATACTAAAACATGGACTAATTAAAGCCCATAGCGTCGAAGCCTCTCGATCGAGTGGATTACACCACTCGATCGACCATCGTCTCAGCAGAAGTCCCTCGATCGACCAAATGGGTACTCGATCGAGGACTTGTCATGTGCAGCTTACTCGATCGAGTAAGGAATAACTCGATCGACCATCAGGGAGCCTAGGAACTACTCGATCGACCACCAAACAGCTCGATAGACCATTTGGGTCTTCAATTCAGCTCACGTCTTCACCCAAATGCCTCGTAATGCGTGCAACGACACTTCCAAGTGCAACATCTCACTCTGGGACAATCCCGTCTCCTCTAAATGCATGCAAAAGGGACGAAAAGGAGTATGGTTCCGCTACTTCCGCGATCATTCCTACAAAAAGGACAAAATACACCAAAGTAGCCAATTCGGGGCAAAATACTATAAAAATAGTATAGAAATGCATAGAAATACGTGCTGAAATAGGCCAAAAAGACTATACATTAGGCACGTATCACCTTTATAATTCAAAAATCGACTCAAAAGTTGATGATTTTGGTGCTTGGTTTGATTTTTGCTGGAAGAGGAGTGATTAATTGTTGTTAGAAGGAAGTTTGGATTTGATTTTGTTGAATTTGGTTGAGGAAATCTTATTTTGGTGATGGAGAGGATGAGGGTTTTGAGGTTTGGGGTTTATGGGTAGTGTTTTGAATGAATGAATGAAGAAATGAATGAGGGATGGGGTATTTGAAATACCCGAAAATTTTTAAACTGCAGGGGAAGACGGGCGTCTTTCCTTCGGGACGCTCGGATTCTCCCTGTTTTTGGTTCAGGATTCTCGCCTAAAGACGGGCGTCTTTCAGCAAAGATGCTCGGATTATTTGATTGCAGGACGAGCGTCTTCCTCTGAAGATGGGCGGATTCTGAGACAGCAAGCTTTCTTGTTTTTCACAGGCAAAAAGACGGGCGTCTTCCTGCAAACACGGGCGGATTTCTGAAGACGAGCGTCTTCTCTACCAGGACGCTCGGATTATTCGACAGTCCCAAAATTTCAAATTCTCAGTTAAAATGGCCGGGCGGATTCTGGCAAAGACGCTCGGATTTACTGAAGACGAGCGGATTCCCTTGAAGACACTCGGATTCTCCCTGCTTTATCTGGATTCAGTTCCATCCGTGCACTTGCATATCCCTTGTCATTTTTCATTCTTCAAATCCCGTGTTCTTCATTGTAGGGGCACTACTAAGGCATGAATAGCCTAGGCAATTGCTATCCCCACACTAAGCTAAAGCACTACACATCAATTAAATCATTAGTCCCTCCCTCACTTCTCTCAAAAATGATAATTACCTTGATCAAAGCATAAAAATCCAAAAATGACATAAAATGCAATGTAAGAATTAAAATGCAAGTTAGGGAGTTAGAAATATTTACAAATGGTGGTTTAGGAAGGACTCCACCAAACTCTCATCCTTAGTGAGATGTCATGGGGGCATGTCCAAGGTGTTGTTGATGTTGCTCAACACCTTGAAAAAGTAGTCAAAAGCTTGTTCATTATCATGATAAAGATCTTCAATAGACCTTTGCCGTTGTTGTGCTTCATATTGGTCTTTATCGATAGCATTACCAATATAGGGATTGAAAATCCCTTCAAACTCATCGTCCCAAAGACCACAAACTTCATCTACTTGATCACTAAAGATCTCTTGAGTTGATAGAGACAACTCTCCCACTTTCTTATCTTGGCCAATGAGGCCATCCTCTTCATTGCTTGACTTTGGTGAGCTTTTCAAGCTCTCTTTGTTACAATTCACTTGCTCTTTGAATGGAGCATCATCAATTTTCTTATTCCATTGGAATTCCGACTTCTTCCTATCATCCTTCCGGCTATAATGATCAACCATAAAACATGGTTCATGCAAACGGGTAGCTCTCATGGTCTTGTCAAGATTGAAAGTTATGCTCTCATCTCCCACTTCTAAAGTGAGCTCTCCATGTTTCACATCAATCACCGCACCCGCGGTGTGTAAGAAAGGTCTTCCTAGAATGATTGGAATGTTGGAGTCTTCTTCCATGTCAACAATGACAAAGTCCACAGGGATGAAAAATTTCCCAACTCATAGGGGAACATCTTCCCATATCCCTAATGGTGTCTTCATCGATCTATCGGCCATTTGGAGTGTGATATTGGTGCATTTAAGCTCTCCCATCCCCAACCTTTTACTCACCGTGTATGGCATAACACTCACACTAGCCCCTAGATCACATAAGGCTTTGTTGATTGTGGTGTCGCCAATGGTACACGGTATTGAGAAGCTTCCCGGATCTTTGAGTTTTGGAGGTGAACTCCCTTGAAGTATTACACTACTCACCTTAGTGAAGGCGATAGTCTCAAGCTTCCGGATCGACTTCTTCTTTGTGAGGATGTCTTTCATGTATTTTGCATAGGCCGGCACGTGATTGATTAATTCCGTGAAAGGAATCGAGACTTCCAAATTTTTCACAATTTCCATAAATTTTCCAAGTTGGTCATCAAATTTGGGCTTGGCTTGATGACTTGGAAAAGGAAGTCTAATCACAATGGGTCCTTCTCCTTGACCTTGTCTTCATTTTTCTTTGAAATTTCTTCTTTTGATGGTTCTCCTTCCTTGGAGTTTTGCACAATTTCTTCTTTGTCACTAGCTTCCACAACTTCATCCTCAACTTGCTTCTTCGGTGCTTCATACCTTGTACCACTCCTCAAGTGAATGGCACTAACCGTTTCATGTCTTGGGGGATTACTTTGAGGTGGTAATTGACCCTTTTGTCTTTGTAAGCTTGAAGATGCTAGTTGAGTCAGTTGGGTTTCCAACATTTTGGTGTGATCTAGGATGTTGTTGATGGTGATTTCTTTTGCTTGACTATCCTTTTGCATTTGAGTGAAAAACTCTTGTTGATTCTTTTGCATTTGGAGGACCGCTTTTTGAACATCCAAACCTTGGTCATTTTGTTGATTGTATGGAGTTTGATTTTGGTAACCTTGGTTTTGGTTGTAAAAGGGTCTTTGATTTTGGTTTCTCATGGGAGGTGGGGTGTATGTTGGTTGAGGGTTTTGAACATTTTGGCTTTTGTATGAGAGATTTGGATGGATTTGGTGTTTTCATTGTAATAGTTTGAATAAGGGGTGCCACTCTTGTATGCTTGAAAAGCATTCACTTGTTTATTTGTTCCCCTACATTCACTTTGGTCATGTCCCAAAGTTCCACAATTCTCACATATCCCACTTGGGATTGATGAAGATGCCGTCATGGCATTAACATGATGCTTTGGTGATTTTGAGGCTTCTTCAAGTGTAGCCATAGCTTTTTCAAACTTCAAATTGATGGTATCAATGTGAGCACTAAGTTGAGCACCTAATTGAGTAATGGAGTCCACTTCATGCTTTCCTCCTCTAGTAGCCTTGCGAGGTCTACCATATTGTGAGTTATGGACCGCCATTTCCTCAATTTTGTTCCAAGTTTGATTGTCATCAACTTCGATGAACATTCCATTTGATCCCATGTTGAGAATGTTCCTTGAATCTTCATAAAGACCGTTCCAAAATTGTTGTACCAAGAACCACTCGCTAAGTCCATGATGAGGACATGAGCGATAAATTCCCTTGAATCACTCCCAAGCTTCATACAAATATTCCTCATCCCTTTACTTAAAGCCCGTAATTTTAGCTCTTAGCATGTTAGTCTTTTCCGGTGGATAAAACTTTTTGTAGAAAGCTAGAGCCAATTTCTTCCAAGAATCAATTCCGAGAGTAGCCTTATCAAGGCCTTTCAACCATTGTTTCGCGGTGCCAATTAGAGAAAAAGGAAATAAGACCCATCGAATTTGGTCTTGAGTTACACCGGTTTGAGAAATCGCATCACAATAGTCACAAAGAGTCTCCATATGAGAATGAGGGTCTTCACTTGGCATCCCCCCAAATTGGCTTCTTTCGACTAATTGGATAAATGCGGATTTGGCAATAAAATTTCCGGTTAGATGTTGTGGTGTGGGAGTACCATTGGGTAGGTTCTCCTCGGTGGGTACGGAATGTGATGAAAACTTAGGCATTGTGGGTTGATTTTGTGTTGGATTTTATGTTGGGTTCTCCTCACCTTCTCTTGCAAAAGGGTTGATGAACTCAATAGTATTTGGTTGAATATCTACAACCTCACCAATACCTCTCAAAGTTCTCCTAGAAAGTCTTCTATTGGTTGTCAAAGTCCTTTCAATTTCGTGATCAAAGGGTAAAAAAGTTACCTTATGATCTTCTAGACATGCAAAATATCAAACAACTCGAAAATAATTAGAACAAACCTTGAGGAGTTTTACTTCCCCAAGGCAAAGAAAGACACAACTAATAACAATACAAGAAAATCTAAATCAAGTTAACACCGTCCCTGGCAACGGCGCCATTTTTGGTCGTGATCCCTCGTGAGGGCTTAGTTTTCAGTACTTGTCGTTAGGAGCACCTAGACCAAAACACAATTTATAACTTCACAAAAAACTCTACAATTAGTAAAGAGGCAAATAAAGGTCGGATCCCAAGGGACGGGAATTGAGATGAGATTTCTATTGCAACTAGTGGTGTCTAAGGGTGTCACAATTGGGGTTTGAAGTAGAAGATCACTAAACTAAATAGCAATGAAAGAAACAAGCAAGATGAATTAAAAGGGATGTAAACAATTGATAAAAGGCACTAGGGTGTCATGGGGTCATAGGGGATTCATGGGAATTGATCATACAAACATATTCTCAAGTTATAAGCAAGCAATTATTATTGTGATGGATCGAGGTTGTTTATATCTTACAATCCTAGAAAAGTTTGGGTCCCGGAGCTGAATCGATTAGATTGTACAGCACCTACAAGTCGACTTAATCTTCCCTACTCAACAATATGCATGGTCTAATGAGACTCGAGTTGGTTTATGTCTTACAAGTCTCATTGAAAAGATAGGTGATGGGTAAAAAATGCAAGGATTCATAGGCTCGCATTTCATCAAACATAACATGTGCATAAGTTGAGATCACAACAAGCAAGCAAATAAACTATGAAAGCATATTAATTTAAGCATGAATCATTCCCCATGTTGGTTTCCCCTAATTACCCATTAACCCTAGCTAAGGAAACTACTCACTCATTATCATGTTGAACATGCTAGCAAGGTTGTCAATCATACCAACAAAGTGAAACATGGAATAAATGAAAGTGATTAACAATAATTAAAAAGGGATTAAGAGAATTATACCTACTAATGATTCCAATAATAAAGCAAAGAATAAAAGAAGTGCTTGATGCTTGATTGTAAGGTTGTCAATCTCCCAATAATAACCCAAATAATCTTCAATTACCCAAAATAAAGGATGAACAAGAGAGAGATTAAGGAAATAAAACTTGTATTAAAACTTGATTATATGTTGATTACAAGATTAAAGAGAGATTTGATTGATATTAACTACACTAAAGATTGCTAAGATGAACATACTCTTCTAATTAGACTAATGGGGTATTTATAGTGGGGATTAGGTACATAAATTAGGGTTTACTAAGGGCTTAAATGACGATTAAGTCCTTGAGGAATCGCCGGTCTCTAGGGAGACTCCGGTCTCTTTTTTGCGGGTCTTAGAAAAAGATGCGCATCCTTCCTTGAAGCTCGTAGAAGACGAAAGTACTGTCTGGGAATCCGGACGTTTTTGGCACGGGACGGGCGGATTTGGGAGCTTCTGGACGGGCGTCCCGAGGGGGAAGACGGGCGTCTTGTGGAGGATTTGCCCAGGCATCGTGTGGAGGAAGACGCTCGGATTGTGGGTGAGGGACAGGCGTCTTCAGGGCAATCCGCACGGATTGTCAGACAGTTTCATTCCTTCTTCTTTTCTTCCTTTTTCTTCATAAAATCCTTGAGTATTTCCCCGGGGATGCAAGGATCTTTTCTCATCATTGCCCATCTACTATAGTATGTACAAAGGCCTTCTAATCTTGTCTCTCCTTGATGCTTGGTCATTGAATTCAATCAATTTAGCCTCATTTTGCCATGAAAATGCAAGGTTTGCACTCCTTTCCTACCAAGGACACAAAACCTCAAAGAATATGCAAAACAAAGAACTAAAGACAATAAATGACCCAAATATGCACTAAAAAGCATGGGAACAAGGCTAATTAGGCGACTAAATATGCTCTAATTATGGTCACATCACATGGGCCACCCGCGCATTTGTGAATGCTTAAGGCGACGGCACTTCTCCCACAGAACCTTAGATATCCAAAGCATGTCATGGGCCGTTACCGATTTGTGAGGCATTGAAACCGGTGAAAGGTTGAATAAGCCTGCATTTGTGGAGTCGCCACCAATTTTTATGGAAAATTGGAACCGTTCGAATACCTTATGCCTTGTCAAGACACAAAGTAGTGACATGAACACTAAGAACTCGTTACCCTTAGCATTCTATGTTTAGAATGACTCTCGTGGATGCCAATGAACATGGATGTTCACAAAGATCTGGAGTAAGGGGTGAGGGTACGTATTAGGAAGTCCTTTTACTGAACACCTAATCCCGCACGCCTCGATAACGGCCTCTACTAATGATTAGGGAAATTACTCATATTTGATATGTCGTCGGTTATATGCATGCAATGCAACATCCACAGATTAATCCTAGCATGTGAATTAAACTATGTCGGTGAGCAAATAATTTAGCAATTAATAATCTCGAATTGGTATTTAGAATTGATTACATGTGAATATGAGCAAATAAACCATACATAAATAAAAACGATAATTGAAATTACAAATGAATTAGAAAGGTTAATTGATTTACGTCAAGAGGTACACTTAAGACGGAATTTTGAAGATAAAATAAAAGGGTTGAAAATTAAAGTAATAAAATAGGTCAGATTAAGGGTGATATTATGATTATTAGTTGATTAAACACATAATTAAAGGCTAGGTCAAAGCAAGAACGGAAGTTCAGGGACATAAATCATCTCAGAACAGGCGCAGCATCTGTTGCATCCCTTAGAAGAGGCGCAGCTATTCCTGCGTATGTTCTTGAGTTGAGCTCTGGCTCTGAAGTCAGAACCGCAGTTTGTTAATGTTTGTTGGCATAATTACGATTAATTATTGATATTTAGACTCAAGTGGAAGTGATTTAGCAAATTAATTACATCTGGAATCGTCATAAAAACGATAAAAACGGATTAAAACGAGTTAGAAGGAGTTAGAACGAATTAGATTTATTCACGATGTCGGAATTACAAAAGGAACAAACTGGGAAATCGAATAAAGTTTAATAAACTGAAAATAAATAAAGGAAACTATGTACCAAAGAATGAATTTAAGTCGAGAAGTTCCTAAAATCCGGGTTTGATTTAATGACGAAAACCCGCTAATATCGAGTTATAAGGTATTTAAGTCGAGAAAAAATATTATAATTGAAAAGGAATTAGTAAAACATGGTTTATGTACTGAAGAAAGAAAGAAAATAAGAAAATAAGACAAAAAGAAAGAAACAACAGAAAACCCGAGGAAGAAGAAGAAGAGTAGGAGCAGCGGCAGCCTCTGGAAGAGGCGCAGCAGATGCTGCGACCCTTCGAAGAGGCGTAGCTGCTGCTGCGTTTCTTCTCGACGTCTGGAATCCGCTGTTCCGTAAAAACAGTTTTATAAAAGGATTTTTCTAAGTCGGTTTTAAATATACTTTTGACGTAAACCTTACATTAATGAGTACAAAAATAAAATACAATAAATTAAAGATGGGATTTACACCCTCAGACTTACATGTTTGACGAAACGAGATTGACTAAGTTAAAGTTAGTGATTGCTCGACTCGAGTGTATGTAGAAAGTGCCCTCGTTGGAGGATTTTAGATTAATTGATTGATGTGTAGTGGTCAAATTGGTTGGTCATGCAACGTGACTGGTACTTAGAATGATCTGCGCTTACGTGGTCGAATGATCAAGCGCGTAGGCGTCGAAAGCTTAGAGCAAGGTCTAGAATGCAAGGGGAGAAGAGAAGGGCGGACACTCGCGTGAAAAATATGGAGACCGGAGGTCTCTATTTATACCAAAAATTGTGAAGAGTTTTGGAATGACACAAAATTTGGAAATAAATCACGGAAATATTACGTAAACAGCCAAAGACAGGCTGGAGAAGAGGCGCAACACTTTCCGCGGTCTTTCCAAGAGGTGCAGCACCTGCTGCGTCATTTCCCTAGAGGTTTCCTCCTGCGGAAAAAAGATTTCCGCGTTTCTATTATTGAACTGCTGTAGATCTCTACTTCCTTATTCCGTAAAATATGATATATGGGATATATTTTACCAAAATATATAAAATTTAATTTAGGAATAAATATCTAGAACATTCCGACTCGGCATTTTAACGGTTTCTTAGAAAATGAAGCGGTTTTTCACCCGGACTCCAAATGAACTCTAATTACTGTCAAAACGACCGTATCGGTGCGTAGATGACGACCAAGGGGTAGACATAAGTGTTTGAGCTATCACCTGACCATAAACTTACGGACTGTCATAAATCGTTTTGTGTACCAAGTATGCGGCACAATCATCACTGCGTGGTTGGCGGAAGGTGTAGAAATGAGGTATCTACAGAGTCCCTACTTTGAGTGAGGCTTAGACAAGGCGAAAGTCAAACTATAGCCATCAGGTCAATCGAAGATTACAACCTGACGACTATGGCGACGCAAGGCGGCTCAAGGGGTCTGAACCAAGGACCTGTCGTCGGGAACATTTTAGATTCTGTCGACTATCGGGCAGGGTCATTTTAAGTCAATTAGACTACGTAAGGAAGCTCGCCAGCCATAAGAAGAAATCTTACCTGAGAATCTCCTGGGTGAAACGGGACTGAAGGCGTTTCGGTGAAACTTTGGTCTAAAGATGACTTGGGTGTCTGAAGGCATAAAGAATTACCTGAAAGATCTAAAGAATTATCTGAAAGATAAAAGATTATCTAAAAGGACTGAAGAATTTGAAGGAGGTCAGCAGGACGTTGGGAGAACTGCTGGAGAATCTGCTTACGTCGGTCTTCAAGCGAACTCTGCTTCTGAGAAATTCGTGGGCTGTGAATGGCAACAAAATCTTGCTTGGGGAAATATATAATGTCTTAATTGTCAACAGCAATACTACAAAATATCACTGGGCAAAATATGGATGACTCTGTCTGGATTGAGTCATTCCTGGGAGACCTGCTTGTGTCTGCTTTCAAACGAACTCCGCTTCTTGAGAAGTCCATTGGCTGCCATGAACTCTCGTTAGGAATATAATTATATTGATAAAGGTGTGTCCTAACACCGTCGAGGAAAATGAAGAGGCTTGACTGATAGCGGCGCGTCCTGAGCACCGCGGAAATCCGCTCGGTTGTTGCAAGCGAAATCCTGATAAATATCGATGAGCTTGTGAACTGGGTTCAAAGGATCCTTGCTGGGAAACAAAACGTGACGGCTTGGTAGTCCGTTCAGAAAAATACGGGTCTCGACGAAAAGAACGCCCAAAAGAACCAAGTGCATGGTATAAGATGTCAGAGAAGATGCGCACAAAACTTGGCCCCACAAATAACAAACTTATAACGAACTTTCAAAATTTGAGCTGAAAACTCGCTGGGGAATAGACATAGCAAGAGCTGCGGCATTTGAAAGGGGCGCAGCTAGTGCTGCGTCTTTTCTTGGGCTTGTCCCTGTCTGGGTAAAAACACGACTAAACCCGTGTTCTATTTCATAATTTCAAAACATAAATTCTTCTCAAATTCTAACCAAACCTCGTCAAAACTAGATCAATTCGTGCCATAAATCATGAGAAATCGAGGTATGTATCTCATTCTTGCTTTAAATTCGCGCTTTTGCTTGAATTAGGGGCGAAAAATTAGGGTTTTTCTCCCTTTAATGTCGAAAAATTGGGGCTTTTACCTCAAATGAATTCGCTTGATAAAATTGACATTATAAATGGACAATTGGCAATGTTAGGAACATAACCATGTATTCGTTCTGAATTTTCATCAAGTATTGAGCATTTGGCGAAAAATGAGACGGTTTCTCTGTTATTTTGAAAATCGCTTCGAAAACGACCTTAGGATTGTCCATTTTTGATGAAATTTGGTGTTTTGGAACCCTTGTGTAATGGGTAAACTTTCTATCATGTCGAATTTTCGATTTGTGACAACTCTTTCAGGACACTTTTTAGGGGATAATCGCTATTATAGCGAAATGCTGCCGTAAGTTCGACTCAAACCCGCGACTAGGCTTGAACTCAGACTTGAATTACCCCAACCTTCCACATGTGTGGTCGGGTTTTTGAAAGAAGTGGCCAAAGATGGCGAGAAAAGCCGCCTTTAGGGCTTGAAAATGCTTGAAACGACCTCAAAGAGGCTTCTCATGGCTTGACCTTAAAGAGGCTTGTCATGGCCCTTATGGACGTAGACTTCGACCCTCCTCGTGCTCTTGTGGGTGGAGAGAGGCAGGAGGAGATCGAGGAGGAGGTTGAGGAGGTCCCAAGAAGGGCCAACGTGGGACGAGGTGGTCGCCAGCTTGTGGGTGCACCCGAGTGGGCCGAGAAATGGGATGGTAGACATCTTATTTGGGCGGCAGAGAGCCATCTGTCTTACAAGATGGGGAGGAGTCCGGTAAGTTTCGAACTTGTCATTTTCCATTACCTTTCCTATTCGTTTGCCGTTTCATTTCTCACTTGCCTTTATGCTAAAGATAACTTTGCTTTGAATTGATACAGGAGGCCGGGAACATGAGGTCCTTTTCCGATTACACGACGATGATGGATGCCTTCGAGAGACTGTCGGAGGAGGAGAAGGACATCATCGAGCTGGGAGCCTTCGGGGCTTTGGTGGGAGCTTGGAGGGCGATTAGGGAATGGAAGATTCGGGCTAACCTTTGCCTGATTCGAGCTTTCCTTGATCGGTACTGGGACACGATCTCGACTTTCCATATGCCTTTTGGAGAGGTCAGGGTCACTTTAGAGGATTAAGACATGATCTCGGGTCTGCCGTGTGGAGAGGAGACTTTGGTGTGGTTGTTGACGGCCATGAGAGTAGACTCGGCCGAGGCGAGGAGGCTGATCGGCTGGAACCTGGCGGCAGGTGGTGCCAGCGTTCCTGGGTTGGTGCCGAGTTCTTACGTCAGGGACTACTTTGCAGGTAGGACCCCGGCGATGGTGACGATGGATGGGAGGAAGGTACGTCCTCCTCCTTGTACTGCTGAGCAGAGGGCTCGTCTGTGGCTGTGGTGTTTCTTGTCTTCGATTTACCTCGGAGACAAGGGGGGAGACTGTCGACGAAGCTCCTTCCCTTCCTTGCCGACTTGAGTAGCCTAGGTCGGTGGGACTGGGTTATGTGGGAAATAATCTGTATACTTCCCTTAAACTAGAAAGATTATAACGAGTTTAACAATGATGATCAATGGTCATAAACAAAATACATAAACAAAGTATAAAGGATTTAGAATTAACCTTCGGTCCTAGCAAAATTGGCTTAAGAACAATATCAAAATTGATATTCGCCTATTAGTTGCACCCAAGACGATATGAGATATGCCCTTTGATTATGCTAGAAATCGATCTAAAATTTTCTGTAAAATTTAGTTGTTTTGTGTTTTTCTGATGAGAGAGGAGGCAAGGTCAAAGAAAAGAATTAGGGTAGAATAAATCTCTCCCTTTCTTTCTTATAGTAGCCGAAATTAGAAGTCAATTAGGAAAGAATAATTCTCTCCTAATTTTCGACCTAACTGACCGAAATAAGGAGATTATTCTCCTTATTTTTGGTCTTTCCAAAAATATATAAAATATGTTGAATTGTCATCTAGTGAGGATCGAACCCATGACCTCTTGGTTTGTGTACCCTCACTATTACCACTATGACACATTCATCTTGTTGATATTAAACATAACTGATTATATTTAATTACGAACTAACAGATTAATTCGTCCAAGCTAACATTAAATATATTTAACTAAATATAACTTATTATATTTAATTTACGAATTGACAGTTAATTCGTCTCAACTTAATATTATTTAATTTTATTAAATAATTATCTCATCAACACATTGACTAACTTTTTAGTCATTTTGGGCATCAATGTGATTATATTTCTATAACCACATTTCTCGAACACATCCTATAGGTGTGACCTTTAGGGACCAATTGATCACCGCCATCTGTATGATAATAACGTCAAACTTTCTAGTAAGCCAACCGTTATTAGGTATACGTTAATCAACTAATTAAATATACGAAGTATACCCTTGTGAACCTGTAAGAGATTTACAAATGTTATCACACTAATTTGTGGAGGACACAAGCTCCAACAGGTTACTCCTAGCTTTGCAGTCCTCACATGTTACATGAGGGCCATGGTATGTCCAGAGCTGATGGAGAAGGGGACTTCTCATGCCACTGTCGGTACTGGACTCTTGTTGGAGGTATGAACCTTTTCTTTGCATTATGAAAGATCATTATTTATTTCTTTATTGCTATTGAATTATGAAAGATCATTATTATAGAAAAATAAATGATTATTTTGTCTGCAGGCGAGGGTGTACTCCTACTTTCCCAGCTTCGCGCCCAAGAGGATAGAGCCTGAGCTGAGGGCGTACCCTGTCGTGAGGGACTGGGTGGTTTGTCGTAGGAAGAGCCAACGTTCTTCTTACTACGTCTGCTGGAGGGGCGTGAATGCCCTGAAGTTGGAGAACGTAAGTACCTTCGATCCTTATTTGGTTACTTTTCCCTTTCTGCCTTTTATTTAGAAGTGATCATAGGAATGACCCCCCCCCCCCCTCCTGCTTAGAGCTGATCATAGGAATAACCCCTTGTTTCCTTATTTAGTGGGTGCCTAGACCTTGGGAGGACTACCCTGAGGCTCCAGCTTTCGTGGCCGAGGTTCTTCATCCCAGGAGCTCGAGTAGGCTATTGCTGAGGACGCCCATAGGACCTGTGAGGTACCTGGGTGAGCGTTTGACTCGGCAGTGCTCTCGTGACACCTTCACGGTTCCTATCGATCCTCCACGGGCAATGTTTAGAGAGCCTTCTCAGGCCGAGAGAGAGGCTAACTTGGCTGACGCAAGTGCTGACGCCCTACTTTTTCCTGGCGAGGAGTACTCCGAGTTTGTTCGTTAGAGGCTAGCGTACTGGCCGATCGTGGTAAGCATTTTACCTTTTTACTTATTTTTGAATTGATTTGACAAATGACGAACGATCGTCAAATAAAGAGCCATTTGAACTTTGTAGGAGATCGAGGTCACAGGCGTCGAACCCCCAGCTTACCCCGAGGTGTTAGAGTACACTGACGCGGCGGGCATGACGACGATCTCAGAGCTCCGCGACTTTGGCGAGGAGGGGACCGACGCTGGCTTGGAGGAGTGGCAGCACCTGGTGGGGAGGGTAAGCCTCCAGCTTTGGCTGTCTTCATTATTTTATCACATAGGAATGCATTTGCTCTTTTTTTAACCTTCTTTGTATTCGAATGCAGGTGGCACCGTCCCGGTACGTTGCGCTTTGGAGGGTGGCCAACCGGTTGCGGGCTACAGCCATCGAGGCACTCATAAGTGGGCGGGGACGACAGGTATGAACCTCTCATTCCCTTTTTATTTATTTTATTTTCAAATTTCGTTGCAGCGAAATGTTACTTCACTTTATTGAAATGAGGCATTTCTCCATTTGTATGCAGAGGGAGCGTGACCTGGAGCGCGAGCTAGCGCAGTTCTGGGAGAAGACGTCTCATCTGTTGAGGGAGCTCGAGGTCAGGGACGCCGAGATTGCTGCTCTCGAGGCGATCGTAACCGAGTTGAGTGGCGACCAGGACCAGCTGCGCCTTTCTTTGTTGCTGTCTTGTATATATCTTGTACATTTTGGACTTTTCAGACCTTGTTTCTGGCGAGAGCCCTCTAGTTTGATGTATATACCGTATTTTGGTTGTGTATATAATGACCTGAGTGCCTTTGTTGCTGGGTGTTTGTTGTTCATGCAGTTTACCTTAAAAGAACAGGTTTGGTAGGTGACGGTTTGTACCGTCATGCTACCGAAATTTACATAGAATTTACACGTAAAACACAGCATATAGGTGGCTTAAATTGGCGCAAAATGACTAATATAAAGAAGAAAAAAAGTGCCCGAAAATGGGCAAAAATATCAAAAATATCCAAAATATCCAAAAAATGCTCAGAAATGCGCAAAAATGCCCAGAAATGAGCAAAATGACTGGACATTAGGGAGGGCTACCCCTTTAAAAAAAAAGAAATGTATAAGTGTGAAAAATGACAAAACAAAATGCCTAGAAATGAGCAAAAAATGCGCAAAAATGCTCAGAAATGAGCTGAGCAAAATGACCGGACAGTAGGGAGGGCTGCCCCCTAAAAAAATTAAAAAGAAATATCTAAGTGTGAAATGTATTGAAAAAGAGGAGTGAAATGATTCCCCTAAAAAAGAAAAGAAATAAAAATGAGTAAGTGTGCTCGTTTGGCGAAAATGTCGATTTTGCCTCGAAAAGCGAACCCGGAAAGAATTAGGAAACAAAAAAAACTTGGTAATTTTGACGAAATTACCAAATTAATATCCTATAGGAATAGGAAAGCATAGCTAGAAGGAAAATAGGAAGGATCCATGGCTGAAGAACACGGAAAATGACCAGGGGAAGAGGCGCAGCAAGAGCTGCGACTCTTTGAAGAGGCACAGCAGATGCTGCGTCATTTCTCCAGTTCATCAGTCCTCGACAGAATTTAGGAAACAGAGAATAGTATAAATAGAGACTTCGGGTGAGCTTTTATTCACACAATTCCTTCTTCTTTCCTCCGTCTATCACATAAAAACTCTCATATCCTCCCAAAAAAATTCCAAAATTATGGTTGCCTTTGAAAACCGTCTGAAGGAATGGACAAATGAGTTTACAAACATTGAGAGACAGGATATGGGTGCTTTTAGTTTAGGATCGATCTTGAGTCTCAAATTAGTGAAAGTGGTGAAGCGTTTCTTGGATGCTTGTCTTGTGTATTGGGACCCGAATTTTCATGTATTCTCCTTTCCTGGAGGCGAAATTTGTCCTTTCCCTGAAGAAATAGCTGCTGTTGGAGGATGGGACCCAGAAAATGTACCGCCTATACCCCCTAGCTGTCAAGAATATAAAATTAAATTTAGGGACTTGCTTGGATTGACCAAGGTTGAGGTGGACCGTCGTGTGACCTCAAAAGGTGTCCGTATGTTTGACTTTATTGACCGATTTATAAATAGGGAGGACCCTACTATTTCTTATATTACGAGGCGCAGGGCCTTCGAGTTTTGTCTACTGCATTGCTATGTCCTTCGAGGGCATGTTGACAAGGAGATGAGAGGGGACCCTCATTTTTGGAGCCTAGTGGAACAAATGGAGCTGCGCAAGAGCCCAGCATGCCTAGTCTTAGGGGAGACCATTATTGGTTTGGATAATAGAAAGGCCAACCGCGAGCTTCCTTATTTGGGAAGTCCCATCATCCTGCAGGTAAGAACCCGGCATATTTTCTTTTTTTTTCGATCGTTTTTCTTGTTTCGTTTTTTTTTTTTTCCGTTTCTTTTTTTTTTTGTCGATACACGGGTATTAATTCCCGTTTTCTTTTTGCAGGTTTGGTTGATGGAACGGCTGCGGTTGATCGAGCCCCCAGTTAATGTGCAAGGATATCATGCTCGATCAACTGCAATGAGAACTAGGCTATACATGGTGGACTTCACTCGGGTATGCAACTACTGGGAAAATAAGTTGAAGAGCGATGGCGGTCCCTTAATCCGATGGATTGTGCCATGTTGGCATCTCAAGTCAGTCACTGGAGTCTCATCTTTGGATCCGACACGGTCAGTTCGTGTCCCCGGCTTGGAATTCATGGATGTAGATACCTCATTTCTGCACCTCCCGCAAGCCACCCGGTGATGATTGGGCCGCATGTTTGGTACGCGGAACGATTTATGAGAATTTGTAAGTTTAACGTCAAGTGATAGCTCAAATACTTGTGTCTACCCCTTGGTCATCATCTACGCACCGTTACGGTCGTTTTTACAATAATTAGAGTTCATTTGGAGTCCGGGTAAAAAACTGTCTTCATTTTCTAATAACCGTGTAAAATGCCGAGTCAGAATATTCTGGAATGTTCCGGATATTTTTATTCCATATTTCAATCTTTTAATCTTTTGGCAAAATATATTCCGAAATTATATTTTAAATAATAAGGAAATTGAGATCTACCGCAATTCCATAACAGAAACGCAGAAAATCTTTCTTCCGCAGGAGGAAACCCCTGGGGAAAGGACGCAGCACTGCGCGCCTCTTCCAAGAGCCGATGGTTGCTGCGCCTCTTCCCAGACTCCTTCTCGCGTATTTTAAGATCTTTTCGAGATTTGTTTCCAAAGTTTTACCGAAACCCTAATTCCTCCGCGTGATTAGTATAAATAGGTACCTTCGTTCCTCATATTTCTCACGCGAGTATCCGCCCTTCTCTTCTCCATTTGCATTCTAAGACCGTGCTCTTTGCTTATTGGCGTCTACGTGCTTGAACTTTTGACCACGTAAGCTCGGATCCTTCTGAGTACCAGCCTCGTTTTGCATGACCTACCAATTTGACCAACTCCACTCAATCAACTTAAATAATTTAGTTTAAATTCCTCTTAAGAGGGCACTTTAGTCGTACATTCGAGTCGAGCAATCACTAATCGTTAACTTAGTCAATCTCGTTTTGTCAAACATATAAGTCTGAGGGTGTAAATCCCATCTTTTATTATTGTATTTTTTCTTTTATACAAATTATTGTAAGATTTACGTCGAAAGCATATTTAAAACCGATTTGTAAAACCTTTTATTCAAACCCTTTTACGGATTAACGGGAGACAGATGTCGAGAAGAAACGCAGCAACTGTTGCGCCTCTTCGAAGAGCCGCAGCATCTGCTGCGCCTCTTCCTGAGGTTGTCGTAGTTCCTGCTTTTCTTCTTCTTCCTTCGTCCTCTGTTAACTCGTCTACTTTCTTTCGTCAATTCTTATTTTTCCTTTATTTCGTTCGTATACTAATTTTAATACATAGTTCATTAATAATTTATCACTTTTAATTTCCGACTTAAATGCCTTATAATTAATATTTGCGTGTTTTCGTCATTAAAATAAAATCTGGGTTCTAGAGATTCGATTCATCCATATCAAGTCTCTGGAATTCACCTTTGTATATTTTCGTCTGTTCTTTATCACTTAATAATTTTTAAATAAACCTAATTCAATCGTATTAATAAACCTAATTAATTTGTTCTAATAAACTTAATTCGTAATTAATTAGTAATTAGTCTTTAATTTGTTCTAATTAATTTGAGTCCGTCCTTTATTGTTTTTATGACCCTCTCATATGTAAATAACCTGTTAAATTACTTCTACTCGAGTCGGATATCAATAATCAATCATTAAATTCACCAATGAACATTAACAATATACAGTTCCGGCTTCACAGCCATAACCCACCTCAGGAACAGACGCAGTAACCACTGCGCCTCTTCCAAGGGACGCAGCTCTGCTGCGCCTATTCCGGGTTGAGTTCTATCTTTGAACTTCCGTTGTTGCTTTGACCTAGTTTATTAGTTTACATATTAATCGACTATTAATCGTATTAACACTGCTAATCTGTCCGTTAATCTATTTTCCTTTTTCTTTCTAAAAGCATCCGTCTTAAATGTATTTTGGACTAGATCAATCAAACCATTGTAATTATTGTAATTTTTATTATTGTATTTTGTTGTATTATTATCATTTGCTTGTATGTTTTCACATGTAAATGATGCTTGTCCTAAATATGATGTTTTACACCCCATTTTACACGCATTTCAGAGCTCAATTGTGTAGTTTATGCTACTATTTGCCCCATTTCGTCAACTTTCGTATTTTTATGTAATATTGCAGATTTAAGCGAAAATGAGCGAAAATCAAGCTAAATCCGTCCCCGAGTACCTTGCATTGCATTTGACATGAAGTATTTACAAAAGAAACGAACTCGGTGCGCATTTCAAGGCCTGAAAGATAACTTTATGAAGAATTAGAAGCGGACTACCAGCTATAGTGGTCGATCGACTGTTGTCCATAGTCGATCGACCAGAGCACGACTTACAGAAGCTATTGTTCAGTGCAGACCAGTCGATCGACTGCCTTGCATGGTTGATCGACCATCACACGAGCTGACGCGCAAATTAAAGAAATAGAACGAGAATTCCAAAGCCCATTGTATATTAGGTTTAGGAATAAGGTTACGTTATATTTCTATATAACGTAACCTGACATTATCAAGTTTTTATCAGATTTTTATCATAGAAAACTTTAGGGAAATAATTAGGGTTTGCATTCAAGTTTACATTCATTCAATACAATTTACTTTTCGTTCGTGCTTTCCGATTCTCCTTACTTCCATTCGGTATTTTTCTGTTCTTTAGTTCAGTTTCGTTACTTTGTTCGTTCATAGATTAGAAATTGCTAGAATAGTTTTCCCAAAGCCAATTATTGTTTTATGTTAATCATTTATTTAGCTATTTTAATCATGAATTCGTCTGTTTTATTAGTCAATTTTATTGCTGTCATTATTTCTAGTATGAGTAGCTAAACCCCTTGTGCTAGGATGTAGGGAATCTGTAGCGTAGGCGGCATTAGAATAGTATGACCTGAAATCGCGCCATGGTCGATCGACTGGGTTCCCTAGTCGATCGACCGACCACGTGAGATATGCTTCGTTTTAATTAATTTAATTTCCATATTTGACGAATCGAGTGCACGCGACTAGTTGAATGTTTAGGAATTGATCGACCCAATAAAGATCGAAAGATAGGGAAGGGAGATAGCCTACCTAATTAAGACGACTAGATTAATGAGATCGAAAGATGAGTTAATTTAGGGTTTTAAATCACTTTTCAGGACGAAAGTTAGCATTAGTGATATTAGGGACCTGTAGCGAGATCGAAAGATGCTACCTGTTGAGAATGGACCGAGAGAACTTCTTATTTTCCCGTCTCACGTGTTTGTTTTAGACCTACCTGTATACTGCCGCCGAAACTACAGTGAACCGACCATCTTAGTACCCTTTTTATATTTGATTCCATACATTCCTTTAGTTTACTTTTCATTTATTGCCTTTAGTTATAGATCAACTCAAAACAAACCCCCCACACACTGCTACTTTAAGACTAAAATTAGACAACTTTTAATTGCATCGCCTCCTTGTGGTTCGACCCTGACTGCCACTAGCTATAGTAGTAGTTTGGACTATAAATACTATTTTTGGTGCATACAACGACATGCATCAAATTTTGGCGCCGTTTTACGGGAGGCAATTGTTTAAAATTTTAGTTGTTTCTATTTTTAGTCTTTCTCTTAGTTTAAGGGACATCTGTTCCTTAAACTATTCTCATATTCTACTTGTAGTTTCTTCTTATGCGCAGGTCACAGGGTGGTTAATTACTACCGTTCAATCCTGAGATTGAGAAGACTTTGCGTGAGTTGAGACGATCATCTAGAGTATTGCCGACAGAGAAAGAGCTGAGTACTCTGTCTAGTTACTACGAGAATGAGCTGTTTGAGGAGGATCCACCTTCGTCACCTATTTCTACTTCCTTAGCAGAGACCGTCACATCTTTAGACATGGCTGAAGAAGCAAGTATAGCCAGTCACTCTGAGCCGACAGCTGAGAATCTCTATAAGGGATTCGCATTACCAGGGACAGACAGAAAATTCGAGCCGAAACCATCCTATATCAACTTGGTTGAGAGAAACCAATTCGGGGGAGCTGCAAATGAAGATGCAGCCAAACTTATGGAGACATTCATTGATTATTGCTGTTCCATACCCCCACCAACCGGTGTGACCCAGGACCAGGTGAAGGAGACTATGTTCATATTCTCTCTTCGTGATGCTGCAAGGGAGTGGTACCGAGACCTAGATCGAGTTGCTAACGGGATCACTGATTGGAAGTCACTGGCCCTAGCATTCTACATGAAATATTTCTCTGCCTCGAAGACAAATGCCATTAGAGCTCAGATCACGAGCTTTAAACAGGGTCATGATGAGAATTTTCAGGAGGCGTGGGTCCGTTTCAAGAAGCTGGTGCGAACTATTACGCACCATGGGTTTGAGAAATGGAGCCTATGCAATCAATTTTATAATGGGCTTTATGACGATCAGAGGGCTATCCTGGATGCGGCAGCTAATGGTAGATTCCAGGAGAATGTTGGAGAAACTAAGGGGTGGAAAATTATTGATGATTTGGCCACCCATAAAGCTAAGTATGGAAATTCCAGGGGAAATCAAAGGAGAAGTGCTGAATCCCCTTCTGTAGCTGCATTAGAGGCTCTTACGGCGAGGTTTGATAAGTACTAGTTGGGAGGAGCTTCAAAAGGAGGGATCTATCATGTGAATGCTGTTTCAGACGGTCCTTTCGTCTGCAAGAGATGTGGAGGAGAAGGACATGTTTCAGACAACTGCAGCATTCCCTATGAGTCTTGTGCTGCTTTTCAACATTATAGGTAGACAAACACTTATTTTGAGCCGAATGTCCATCCGAATTTGAGGTGGAGTAGCCAAAATGTCCTAAATCCGACTCCACCTCCACAAAGAATAAAGAAGAGAGAATTATGTGCCCCCTCATAAGCAGCAGCAGCCATATCAAAAGCCTCCGTATGTTCCTCAGCAGCAGCAGCAGTCTCATGGCTCCGATTTTGCCGAGTTGAAGAATTTGTTGCTGAAAGAGTCTCAAGCTAGAGAGGGCGGGATGAAGATGTTAGAGAGCCAAATCGCTCAATTAGCTAGCAAGAGTGCAACTCGAGCTCCGGGGCATTTACCGTCGCAGACGGATCAAAAGGAGACCCTTAATGCTATTACTTTGAGGAGTGGGTCCGCCCTTGAGGGGCCCGCTATGGTCGAGGATGTCACTGAAAAAGATGAGGCGGAACCAAGTAAGAAGAAGGCTGTAACGAATAATAGCAAGAAAAAGACGATCAGCAGGTATGCCAGTCGATCGACTGACATACCCAGTCGATCGACCAGTCCGCGAAGTGACACAGCTACTGGTCCTGTAAAAGTCAGTCGATCGACTGACATGCATGGTCGATTGACTGACAACGCTGTTGATGGTGAGTCTTTTCGTCATCCAATGCCAAATAACTTGAGGGACCACTTGTTTCGGGGTACGACTACTCCAAAAATATTGAGCCAAGACCCAAATGCTGATGGGTCAGTCCCGGTTCCAAAGTATGACCCGATGACGATTAATGGTTCATTTTTGAGACGGTCTGAAGAAGGGTCAAGCTACAACAAGGAGAAGGTAGTGGATTTTCAGCCTAAATCCACCGATGCCGGCATGAGAGACCTAGAGGAGAGGGCTAAGTTACTTCTTACAGCCCCTTATCCAGAGAGATTGGTGCCGACAAAGGAATAGGTATCGTTTAACAAATTTGAAAATGTTATTCGTAGCTTGAATGTACAAGTTCCTTTTCTTGAGTTAGTTAATCAAGTGCCTGCTTACATGAAATTTATGAAGCAACTTTTATCTAAAAAGAAGTCACTTGAAACTGTGCAATCTGTCGCACTAACTGAGGAGTCATGTTCTTATTTGACCCATACTGCACCTCACAAGCTAGAAGACCCATGTAGTTTTTCAGTCCCATGTAATATTGGCACCTTTTCTATTGAGAAGGCATTATGTGACCTAGGAGCCAGTATTATTGTCATGCCTTTGAGTCTTGCTAGAAAGTTGAAATTGACTAGGTTTGCAGTTACCAACATGACAGTACAGATGGCTGATCGTTCTGCGGTCCAGCCTATAGAAGTCTTAGAGGACATTCCTGTGCAAATAGGAAAATTCTTTTTTCCCTGTTGACTTCATTGTACTAGATATGCCTGAGGATGCCCACATTCCTATCATATTGGGTAGACCATTTATGCACACTGCTGGTGCAGTTATAGATGTTGGTTCAGGGACTCTGACCTTCAAAGTAGGGAAGCATTCCATTGTCTTTGCCCAGACAGCTAAGAAGAAAGACCCTATGTGGCCCGTCACTTGTAATACGGTTTCTGAAAATAAATCCTATTTTGTGCTTTCTGACATGCCTGCCCCTATGCATATTCCTGCTATAACACCTCCGCCCCAGATTGGGAGCAAATTGGAGGAAGATTCTTCTGTTTTGGATATTGCAGGAGCTGGTTTGGGGAAGGAAGAGCCGAATGTTGCTTCAGCTGTGAAGGAGCCAATCGTTCAAAGAGGCGGTTTAGGATGTCTTAGCTATGAGTAATTAGGTTTACCCTGATACCATGCTAAAGATTGTAGTTTTGGTAAAATTAATTCTGCCTTTCATTCATAATTGTATTTCCGAGTTTAATTTCATGTCTTATTTAGTTATAATATCGCAAATTCCCGTTTTCCTTTTATTTCACTATATGATTTTGTACAATGGGGACATCGTGTGATTTGGTTCGGGGAAGGGTTTTGCATTGCATTCATATGTTTTTGCATTCACGTTTAATTATTCTGCTTGCATTGTTTATTTCATTTCCTATATATATACAGAAAATTTGAAAAATTTGAAAAAATTCCAAATTCAAAAAATTGCACGTTTATTTTAGCATATAGGTCGAGTCGGAACGGTAGTATTTCAATGATGACATTGCATTTTCAGTTGTTTTATGCCTAAGCCTTTCTAATTGACATGTTATTAGTAGAATCATATATGCATAATCTACGAGTTTTCGTTAAATTTCTTGCTGAACTTGAGACTTGACTTAGATTTTTGGTAAATTACATCATTTTCTGAGTTTTAGAGCCTATAACTGGTGTCATCTATGACCAGTTTATCTAGGATTGTGAGTAGTTACTTTTTATGAGACATGTTATATCAATATGCATAAATATGAACTTAATCTGCTTAATACCTGTATGCATTCGGTTTGTGGTTAGTTGACACATGTGGAAGAGGTCACCCCTTTATTCATTTTACCCATAAGCTCCACACTGCCAAAAATAGCCTTTTTGTCCCGTTACTACATCCTACACTTAGCCTGCCCTTGTCAAGCTAGTAGTTTATGTTCTTGGGATTGTTACTACGTTTTTGGTGGCATATGCTCATTTTGAGATGATGTTGGGAAAGAATGAAGGAGGAAAAGGAAATAGAATTGAAAAAAAAAAGGAAGGAAAGAAAAAAAGAAAAAGAAAAAAATGAACGCATGCTGTACTGTAGAGGACGGTCGATCGACTGGCCATCTTGGTCGATCGACTGAAGCCCGAGAAAAGAGAAAAATCAAAATCACGTGGTTGGAGTTTTGATCAGTTGGTGATTTTATTCCCATGCTTTATTATCATCACTTGGGGAATTACAATTATATCGGAGATTCTGAGATTTGGGCTTGCTATTAGCACCGTTTCGATTGAAATCTTGAGCAAGAAGTTGGATGTTGTTATTAATTTGGTTCCCTTAGTTACTAGCTTGGCTTTTAACTCTGTTTTTATCCAAATTTATCTTAGCCTCTTCTTACCCATACCTCACATATCCATATTTACCTCGGCATGTGTCATGGTCATCTGTTTGGTTGGAATGGATATGTACGGTTGTAGAGATTATTTTCATATTAGATTGCAGGCATGTTCTTATAGGTCGTAGTTAGGTGAGTGTCATTACAAAATGAATTCTTTCTATCTTTACATTATTCACCTGTGCTTATGTGTGATATGAGCGACCCGTGAGAGTCCGATTTGATAAGTCTCTACAGTTGACGGTTCAGCAGGTTTTTAACGACTTCATAACTCATTTGCATGATTCATATTGCTAATTGATTGTTAGTTGTTGCATTAAATTGGTTTAGGCTATTCGGTTTGCATTTCGCTCTGAGATTGAACTCGTTCCATTAGGTTTTAGGATCGAGTCTAGTTCTTGCTTGGGGACAAGCAAGGGTTTGGTTTGGGGAAGTTTGATGCATGTCCTAAATATGATGTTTTACACCCCATTTTACACGCATTTCAGAGCTCAATTGTGTAGTTTATGCTACTATTTGCCCCATTTCGTCTACTTTCGTATTTTTATGTAATATTGCAGATTTATGCGAAAATGAGCGGAAATCAAGCTAAATCCGTCCCCGAGTACCTTGCATTCAATTTGACATGAAGTATTTACACAAGAAACGAACTCGGTGCGCATTTCAAGGCCTGAAAGATAACTTTTTGAAGAATTAGAAGCGGACTACCAGCTATAGTGGTCGATCGACTGTTGTCCATAGTCGATCGACCAGAGCACGACTTACAGAAGCTACAGTTCAGTGCAGACCAGTCGATCGACTGCCTTGCATGGTCGATCGAACATCACACGAGCTGACGCGCAAATTAAAGAAATAGAACGAGAATTCCAAAGCCCATTGTATATTAGGTTTAGGAATAAGGTTACGTTATATTCCTATATAACGTAACCTGACATTATCAAGTTTTTATCAGATTTTTATCATAGAAAACTTTAGGGAAATAATTAGAGTTTGCATTCAAGTTTACATTCATTCAATACAATTTACTTTTCGTTCGTGCTTTCCGATTCTCCTTACTTCCATTCGGTATTTTTCTGTTCTTTAGTTCAGTTTCGTTACTTTGTTCGTTCATAGATTAGAAATTGCTAGAATAGTTTTCCCAAAGCCAATTATTGTTTTATGTTAATCATTTATTTAGCTATTTTAATCATGAATTCGTCTGTTTTATTAGTCAATTTTATTGTTGTCATTATTTCTTATGAGTAGCTAAACCCCTTGTGCTAGGATGTAGGGAATCTGTAGCGTAGGCGGCATTAGAATAGTATGACCTGAAATCGCGCCATGGTCGATCGACTAGGTTCCCTGGTCGATCGACCGACCACGTGAGATATGCTTCGTTTTAATTAATTTAATTTCCATATTTGACGAATCGAGTGCACGCGACTAGTTGAATGTTTAGGAATTGACCGACCTAATAAAGATCGAAAGATAGGGAAGGGAGATAGCCTACCTAATTAAGACGACTAGATTAATGAGATCGAAAGATGAGTTAATTTAGGGTTTTAAATCACTTTTCAGGACGAAAGTTAGCATTAGTGATATTAGGGACCTGTAGCGAGATCGAAAGATGCTACCTGTTGAGAATGGACCGAGAGGACTTCTTATTTTCCCGTCTCACGTGTTTGTTTTAGACCTACCTGTATACTGCCGCCAAAACTACAGTGAACCGACCATCTTAGTACCCTTTTTATATTTGATTCCATACATTCCTTTAGTTTACTTTTCATTTATTGCCTTTAGTTATAGATCAACTCAAAACAAACCCCCACACACTGTTACTTTTAGACTAAAATTAGACAACTTTTAATTGCATCGCCTCCTTGTGGTTTGACCCTGATTGCCACTAGCTATAGTAGTAGTTTGGACTATAAATATTATTTTTGGTGCATACAACGACAGGCATCAGTAATCAATATAAAACCAACTTTGACCTAATGAGTGCTAATTAATTGTTCACCGACTTAGTTAATTTTCACATGCTATGACTAAAACGTTGTTTGTTGCATTACATGCATATAATCGACAACATATCAAGTATAGATAATTTCCCTAATCATTAGTAGAGGCCGCTATCGAGGCGGGCGGGATTAGGTGTTCGATCAAAAGAGCTTCCTAAAACGTACCCTCACCCCTTACTCCAGATCTCTGTGAACATCCGTGTTCATTGGCATCCACGAGAGTCATTATAGGCATAGAATGCTAAGGGTAACGAGTACTTGGTGTCTATGTCATTACTTTGTGTCATGACATGACACGAATTATTGGAACAGTTTCCAATTTTCCACAATAAATTGGTGGCGACTCCACAAATGCAAACGCTTGTCCCAAGCGCCCCCGTGGCCCGTGTCCACAGTTTGGCGACTCCGCTGGGGAGTAATACAATTATGTGTTGCCAAGGGTGAAACTTGAACAGGGTTAGGGAATAGTTTATATGAGACAGTTGTCGGTTTTCATTAATCGATCCTCTTACATCGTTTTATTCGGCCCTCCTAGGCCCAACCCAACCCATTCGACCAAACGTCCCGTCTGGACGGTCCAAATTCTTATCTGGGCCTAAGGATGGATAGCGATTGACGTCAACCATACCATTATGCTTACTCATGTTTGTATCAAGGGCTTTCACTATTCGAGGAATGGACTAGGAACCGGCCTTACTCATGTTTGGCACGGGCTTCTCCACAGACCCCGGGTTTGATTGTTCGGTATGGCAACCACCCTTTAAACCAAAACCCTTTAAATGCACTTAGCATACCATTATAATGCCTATATGAATGCTTGTCTCATACGTGATCACCTTTTTTGTAAGCAAAACCATGACGAATTTTGTAAAATCAAAATAAAAACCTTTTAAGAATGTAAATCCTTTTCAAAATGTAAACATTTTCAAAACAGCGCAAAATAAGCCGAAACTTTGTCCAAATATCGAGTCAAACTTCGGGCCTAATACCCATTTCAAAACCTGACCAAAAAAAAAGCAAAAACAAAAACGTAAAAAAAAAGTCCAAAAAAAAAGCAAAAAATAAAAAAAAAAGTTCAAAAAAGAACAACAAAAAAACCAAAAAAAACGTTTTAATCAAAGTATTTTCAAACCATGTAAATGTAAATATGTAAACTAAATTGCGCTAAGTTAGAGTCAAAATTCAAACCGACTATGTCGTAGTCGAAACTCCGTCGAGTCATGAACCCGTCTTTCTTTACATTTTGGTTCTTTTCAAATTCAAGTCAAGTCCTAAGGCGTCACACCGTCATTTTGGACCCCCATATCCCAATTCAGTTAGGATCTAAACATTTTCACACCTCGACTCACACACTCGAGGCTCAACACACGATTCTCAATGGGCCTCATACTTGAGTCAGAACTACAGCAGTCTTCTTAACACCTATAAGCAAACCTCGAGTCTAGAATCAACACGTGTCATCAATCCCGTCAGCAAGGTTCACTCTGTCGAAGTTAACACTCGAGTCTAAAATTACAGTCAAGCACCGTGAATTCAAACACGAGAAGTCGCTCACGACATTTCACGAATTCACAAGTCAAGTCTAGATTTGTCATCTTGTCCCTTCCTTTGTTTGTTGCCTTAGTATGTGTGATCCCATGTCGAATCGAGTTGTAATGCGCATCATTTCTGTCAAATAGGAATCCAGCAAGTTCCGTCAGTCAGCAAAGTCACGAAGCAGCTCAAGCCACAATCACTGTGTCTCTCCAAGACGTTTATGCCATGGTCCTGCGAGTCCAAGCTACAGTGGAAAATTTGAGCATTCGCGTCCTAGCCCTTGAAAATGGGATGGTGGAAAAGAACACGTCACCTAGAGAAACTCTAGTCTAGGTCGTCCAAAGCTTGCCTCTTGCAATAACCATCGTCCTAGAAAGCCAAAAACACCTGAAAAGAAACCTGGGAGGCGTCAAAGGGTGCTTTCTGATTTAGGCATGTCTTATGACGATGCTTTGAAGAGACTCTCTGCCTAAGGTAAGCTACATCCAATAGGGCCGACTCCGGATCCACCTTTAGAGAAGCTAGTGAACCTCTGGAAGGGCAACAAATACTGCTTATATCACAAAGGTAGAGGCCAAGATATTGAAGAATGTTTTCTCTTGAAACACACCATCCAAGATATGATCGGAGAGGCAAGCTTCCTAAGCCACCTTCTGTCAGGAAATCAAAGAAAATCGACCCTCTTGGGTATAATATCATTAAACATGACAAAGAATCATCTCTAGACTGTTCTCATCTCCTCAATCCTTATGACGACGAAGATATCAACGTGCTTGAAGATGACGATATCCAAAGTGGAATGCTCATGCTTTCTATTGCCTTCAACAATAAATTTTCCAAAAAAGAGGGAACTATTGATAGCCTAAACTCTCGACTTTCCAACATGGAGAACTAGTTTGCTGAAATGGGTAAGAAGCTTGATGCCCAACCTCTCAAGATGGAAAATGTCCAGACAAATCCTCAACCTGACAGTCCTAAAGCAAAAAGTGACTTATCTATTATTCCCAGCTCTTCTCATCCAAGAATCAAAATCAATAAAGACAATCTCATGGACCTTCGTCAAAGAAATCTAACAACTCACCCAGGTCATTCACGAGTCTACGCATACCTTATGCCCTAGCCTTGAAAAAATTATCCTCTCTAGGTCTTCTTCAACCAATAGGACCTAGTCCAGATCCAGAAAAGAAATCTAAATTTTGGGATGGCAATTCATATTGTCAATACCATAGGGGTAGGGTTCATGATACCGAAGATTGCTATAAACTCAAGCATGTCATACAAGATGGGGTTGAGGATGGTAGGATTTCTGTCTCGCTCCTAACTAGTTCGGGTACAGAAACTAAGCGATCTTATAGGGAGTTCAACATCGTGGATGATCAAAGAGATGAACGATCCACCAATCATTTGGTGAAAACAAGGAAAACAGACTCTCAAATACCCAACAATCAAACAATTTGCATTACCGACGTAAAGGTTATAGAACCTTCACCAGAAAGAGGAACTCAACCTCCAAGGTCATTCTCCAATTTAGGCATGCCTTATACGATCGCCTTTGAAAGACTCTTTGGTAAAGGACTACTCCAACTGATCGGTCCAACCCCAGATCCTAAGTACGAGAGGAAAGGTCACTTCTGGGATGGCTCTCAATATTGCTTATTTCATAGGGGTAATGGACACGACACTGAAGAATGTTCCAAGCTCAAATATACCATCCACTATATGCTCAATCGCGGCAAGATATCGTTATTGACCCTCGGTCCTTTTAAAGAGAAGAACGACCCTCATGGGTGTCCTACTCTTCAATGATAGGAAGGTCTCTTGGGCCTTTACCCTCATAGTACCCCAAACAACGAGGATAGGGTGCTCAAATCGTTCAACGATCAAGATCGGACGTTCAAGCGACCAGATGCTGAAAGAGGATTCCCCGGAGATAACAATGGTGATTACGAGTCTGGATCTAAGATCGCGTCAAAGTCCGAGTCCAAGTCCGAGTCTTAGGTTTTCTATCCCATAATTTTGTCATAGTGTCTTTCTTCGTGTCCATCTCCATTTCTGTGACAACCTGGGGGCTGTCGAGTCTATGTTAAATACATTCATTATTCATTTCAATAAAAGTACAATTCTCAATCCACATATTATATTTTATCCCTTGCTTTACCCTTTTCCAGTAACACAAGAATTGATTTGAGACATTTTAAAACGAACGACAACACATGACAGTCGATGTGAGTACACTTAAACGATGTTCCATTCCGAGTTGCAGAGGACCCGAAGCTCCGTGTTCTTTCCTTACCTATTCCATGTCTGGCAATAGAGACCTCACTATACCCCAGTTTAGGACGAGCCTATATCAAGAGATTCTAGGACAAATTCGGACCATCTCCCTTGTTACCGATCCATGGTGGAAGGCAAGCCCATTCCCCACAATAAACAACCGTGTTACTAAAGACCAACCCGTTTCACACCAAAGGTGCAAGTCTGACCCAAATCCATGGTAGCAAGCAAATCCAAGACGATACAAGCCATAATGAAAGACAAAGGCTCAATCAAGAGAAATGACCAAGATCAATATCCAAGACAAAAGAGTCAAAACAATAAGGCTCAATCAATCAAGTCAATCTCAATATCCAAAGTCAAAGTTATCTTCAAAAAAAACCTGAATCAAGGATCTGAGCAAAAGCTGAGATATATTCCAGACCCAGAATTTGAGTCTGAATCAAGAACGAGTATGAAACTAAATGTTGAACGAAATACAGTTGAAGTCTATATAGAATCAAGACATCAATGAAGATGGTCAGCTAGCACCCTCACTTAGCCTTTCACATCACACATCCCGTATCAATTAACCTACCCTTATGTGCTCAGGCTACGTCAAGCCAAGAGACTCCATTTCCAAGCCACATTACAAACCATAGCCATATAAAGCCTTAACTCCACAAAATCAAGCTCCAGAGATTTGTTTCATCAAAGCCTCTTATTACCAAGCTCTACATTCCAAATATCCAATCCAGTTTCACCTTGACCCAGATACGAAGTCTTCATATACTTTGCTACCTAGAACGGGACATACCCATATCATCCTTAGGGTCCACTAAGTGTGCTCACATGACAAGGAAATTTTTACAAACTTGATTACACCTCTTTGGTCTATAATCAGAGGGAGGCATCTCAAATCGATTATTCGAGTCACCAAAGGAATATACTCTCCTGACCCATGCACATTAAGGCCCTGACAGCATAGCTTAGGAACAAACCTGAACTACGAGCATGGTTTGATTTCACCTCTTCAGGTGGATACGTAGGCAGTCCTTTCTTACACAAGAAGGATACAATCACAACACCCAAATAAAATTAACCAAACCTCAGAACTACGAACGATCTGGTTTGATTTCACTTCACTTGAATACGTAGGCAATCCTCAACCTCAATTATCAGCTTTCAACCTCAACCATCAACCACCTCAATTATCAACTTTCAAACCTCAATTATCGACCATCCCAATTATTAACCACTTTCAACCACCTCAAACATCAACTCTCAACCTTCCAACCACGATTTCCATTTTTACCTCTTTACTGGGGGCTCCTTCTTGTCGCCCAGTCTCCTTTTTACCAAATTCCAGAATCATCTTCTCATCCTGGGGGCTTCTCTTCCGAGATACCACCCTTCCTTTATTCCTCTCTCATTTGAGTCTAGCTAGTGCTCGGTCCGGACAATGACAAAGGTCTTAGATCGATTCTCCAAGTTATCGTGCCTCAAGAGGGACCTCTTTTACAGCAAAAGATGTCCAAGTAGACAGCTGATCCATGACTCATGCGTTGCCTTTATATGCCCCCGTCGTTCTTGAAATTCTTCTACCTTTGAAACTGATACGCGTTGTCACCCACACTTGGCTAGGGGTTGCGCATACTTAAGCAAAGTCTGTCAAATCCATCTATGTGTCCTGTCAAAACTAAGTCACCATTGCGTCAGTCTATCGTCTTGCATCCTAGTGAGTCGATGTTGTGTCAAATCCTGTGACTAAAGACCATTGAATATGCATAACGCATTACAAACAACAATTTTTCTTTGAGCAAGTTTTAAATAAATTTTATAAAGAAACAAATTTTGCAAAACCTATGTGTTTCCTCATGTTTATGTGCTATTTGCCTATTAGATTGCGTTCTTGTGTGGCTACTAACCATGTAGGTAAGTATCAGAAGCAGTGCTCGCTCCAATTGAGGGCTTCGCCCAAGTCTTCATTCTCCCCAGCGACGATCTAGATGTTCCTAGTCGTCAATATATATGTTCCAGTGCAGCAGTATTTTGCAGCATTACTCACTCAGGACCCGTATCTTTGAGCAGACTGTGAATTACCGCTGTACTTTATCTTCGAGCAGACTGTGAATTGTCACGGTACTTTATCTTCGAGCAGACTGTGAATTGTCGCAGTACTTTATCAAGACTTCGCTTGCAACAACGAGCGAATTTTCTCTGACAGGTGTTTTGACACACCTCCATTATGCTCCTATAGCGAGAGTTCATGACAACCGATTATTCCTCTCGAGACATGGAGTTCAACCTCAAGTTTTTGCCGGAGTTCGCTTGAGACGACGCAAGCAGATTCCCTCAATTTTATTTGTTCCGAGAAAGAAGTCTCAGGTATGGTCCCTTCTTATGGCTGGCGAGCTTCCTTACGTAGTCTAATGGACTTTAAACGACCCTCCCCGATAGTCGACAGACTCTAAAATGTTCCCGACGACAGGTCCTTGGCTCAGACCCCTTGAGCCGCCTCGCGTCGCCATAGTCGTCACGTTGTAATCTTCGATTGACGTGATGGCTATACTTTGACTTTTGCCTTGTCCAAGCCTCGGTCAAAGTGGGGGCTCTGTAGATACCTCTGCACCTCCCGCAAGCCACCCGGTGATGATTGGGCTGCATGTTTGGTACGCGGAACGATTTATGATAATTCGTAAGTTTAAGGTCAAGTGATAGCTCAAATACTTGTGTCTACCCCTTGGTCATCATCTACGCGCCGTTACAGTCGTTTTGACAGTAATTAGAGTTCATTTGGAGTCCGGGTCAAAAACCGTCATCATTTTCTAATAACCGTTTAAAATGCCGAGTCGGAATATTCTGGAATGTTCCGGATATTTCTATTCCATATTTCAATCTTTTAATATTTTGGAAAAATATATTCCGAAATTATATTTTAAATAATAAGGAAATTGAGATCTACCGCAATTCCATAACAGAAACGCGGAAAATCTTTCTTCCGCAGGAGGAAACCCCTGGGGAAAGGACGCAGCACCTGTTGCGCCTCTTCCAAGAGCCGCAGTGGTTGCTGCGCTTCTTCCCTAGCTCCTTTCTGCGTATTTTAAGATCTTTTCGAGATTTGTTTCCAAAGTTTTACCGAAACCCTAATTCCTCCGCGTGATTAGTATAATTAGGGACTTTCGTTCCTCATATTTATCACGCGAGTGTCCACCCTTCTCTTCTCCTTTTGCATTCTAAGACCGTGCTCTTTGCTTATTGGCGCCTACGTGCTTGAATTTTCGACCACGTAAGCTCGGATCCTTCTGAGTACCAGCCTCGTTTTGCATGACCGGCCAATTTGACTAACTCCACTCAATGAACTTAATTAATTTAGTTTAAATTCCTCTTAAGAGGGCACTTTCGTTGTACATTCGAGTTGAGCAATCACTAATCGTTAACTCAGTCAATCTCGTTTCGTCAAACATGTAAGTCTAAGGATGTAAATCCCATCTTTTTTTAATGTATTTTTTCTTTTGTACAAATTATTGTAAGATTTACATCGAAAGCATATTTAAAACCGATTTATAAAACCTTTTATTCAAACCCTTTTACGGATTAACGGGAGACAAATGTCGAGAAGAAACGCAGCAACTGCTGCGCCTCTTCCTGAGGTTGCCGCAGTTCCTGCTTTTCTTCTTCTTCCTTCGTCCTCTGTTAACTCGTCTACTTTCTTTCGTCAATTCTTATTTTTCCTTTATTTCGTTCGTATAATAATTTTAATACATAGTTCATTAATAATTTATCACTTTTAATTTCCGACTTAAATCCCTTATAATTAATATTTGCGGGTTTTCGTCATTAAAATCAAATCCGGGTTTTAGAGATTCGATTCATCCATATCAAGTCTCTGGAATTCACCTTTGTATATTTTCGTCTGTTCTTTATCACTTAATAATTTGTAAATAAACCTAATTCAATCGTATTAATAAACCTAATTAATTTGTTCTAATAAATTTAATTCATAATTAATTTGTAATTAGTCTTTAATTTGTTCTAATTAATTTGAGTCCGTCCTTTATTGTTTTTTTGACCCTCTCATATGTAAATAACCTGTTAAATTACTTCTTCTCGATTCAGATATCAATGATCAATCATTAAATTCACCAATGAACATTAACAATATGCAGTTTCGGCTTCACAGCTAGAACTCACCTCAGGAACAGACGCAGTAACCACTGCGCCTCTTCCAAGGGACGCATCTCTTCTGCGCCTGTTCCGGGTTTAGTTGTGTCCCTGAACTTCCGTTGTTGCTTTGACCTAGTTTATTAGTTTACATATTAATCGACTATTAATCGTATTATCACTGCTAATCTGTCCGTTAATGTATTTTCCTTTTTCTTTCTAAAATCATCCGTCTTAAATGTATTTTCGACGTAGATCAATCAAACCGTTGTAATTATTGTAATTTTTATTATTGTATTTTGTTGTATTATTATCCTTTGCTTGTATGTTTTCACATGTAATCAATCTAAAACCAACTTTGACCTAATGAGTGCTAATTAATTGTTCACCGACTTAGTTAATTTTTACATGCTAGGACTACAACGTTGTTTGTTGCATTGCATGCATATAATCGACAACATATCAAGTATATATAATTTCCCTAATCATTAGTAGAGGCCGCTCTCGAGGCGGGCGGGATTAGGTGTTCGATCAAAAGAGCTTCCTAATACGTACCCTCACCCCTTACTCCAGATCTCTGTGAACTTCCGTGTTCATTGGCATCCACGAGAGTCATTCTAGACATAGAATGCTAAGGGTAACGAGTTCTTGGTGTCTTTGTCATTACTTTGTGTCTTGACATGACACGAAGTATTAGAACGGATTCCAATTTTCCACAATAAATTGGTGGCGACTCCACAAATGCAAATGCTTGTCCCAAGTGCCCCCGTGGCCCGTGTCCAAAATGGCTTGCATTTTTCCGGAGAGATTGAAGAGGCAAGTGGGCCTTAGGCAGGAAATTTCGAAGCTTGATGTCGTTCCCCAAACTGCCTTGGCACATACGTCGGAGTCTTCTCGAGAGTGGGTAACCCGGTGGGCTTAGAGGAACATGTGGTTCATACCAGTTCCTATTGGCTCCTTATGGGTATCTGACTCATATTTGCAGTGGAGGAAGGCTGGTACTCCTGAAGAACGTGAGAAGCTGAGGAAGCATGAGTCGGTGGATTATAAAGTCCGCGAAGTAGCAAAGGAGAACCAAAAGTACTTAACTGAAGAGGAAGAAGAGGCCGGGTTCCGAGTCGTTCATCCGTCGAAGAAACCGAAAACCATTTATGTCATGGTGGATCGAAATGGTGAGGCTACACCGCGAGAACATCCATTGGTGATTAGGTCGGAGACAACGCAAGAGCGCCCGGCTTGGGGTCGAGATAAGAAATATGACAAAGGTGACAAAGGCAGAGGGAAAATGGAAGAATAGCCTTAGTCATTTATTATAGTATTATTATTATTATTAATTTGAGTTGTAATAAATGGCGGGCTTTTTAGAATCCTAACCTAGCATTTATTTTTTAGCATGATTATTTTATATGTATTTGGCATATTATTACTATTTATGAAACAATGAATAAAAGATTTAGTAGTTAAGAAACTGTTGTGATTTCCTTTTATAATTCTTGTCGAATTTCAAATGCAAGTGCAAATGTCCTTCTATTTACATTTTTTTTTTAAATAATGGGTTGTATCCTGTGAATGATTGCCTACGTATTCATTAGAAAAATGAAATCAAACCTTGTGCGTAGTTCGAGTAAATGTAAAAGAATAATTGTTCGAAGCAAGAGCTTGTAATGAACTTTAGAAAAATAAGCATGTGCTTTTTAGTTACTCCTAAAAGAAGTACAATTCTATTTATTTGATGATATGAGGATGTCGAAATGACAAAATACAAGAGCATAGTGACATAAGCTTTCTCGCAGCGGGCCAAGGGCCATTTTTTTTCGTGTCGCATGAGCGGCACGTGGGTTACGCGAGGCGCGTTTTCCAGTTCTATGCTAAGGGTAGTATCGTTTCAGTTAGTCTAGGTTAGTAGGTTTAGAAAATTCATTCCCATCTAGGTCTATAATTCTAACCGCACCCCCCCCCTCAAGAGTATGGACTTGACTAGCAAAGGTCCGGCCCAGTTAGATTTGAACTTTCCTCCTGGATCGACAGGTAGTAGAGCTTTGACTGATTTGAGCACTAAATCTCCTTCTTTGATGTTCCTGGGCTTAACCCGTTTGTTAAAGGCTCGTTTGATACGTGCCTGATATGTCTGCATATTATGTAATGCGTGCAACCTTCGTTTATCCAAGAGGATGAGTTCCTCATATCGATCCCTATTCCATTCAGCTTCTGGGATTTGACTTTCGAGCAAAATGCGTAGGGATGGAATTTTTAATTCAACTGGTTGTACAGCTTCCATACCGTAAGTCAGAAAGAAAGGAGTAGCCTCAGTGGGCGTCCTAACTGATGTGCGATAGCCCCATAGTGCAAAGGGTATCTTGCTAGGCGAATCTCGATAATTGTCGATCATTTTATTGAGGATCATGAGGACATTTTTGTTAGCTGCCTCCACCGCGCCGTTAGTCTGAGGTCTATAAGGCGAGGAATGGTGGTGCTTGATTTTGTTTTTGGCTAGCAATTGTGCAGCTTCGGCCTGGAAATGTGACCCATTCTCACTGATGATCTCATGTGGGCAACCGTATCGACAGATGATATTGGTTTGTATGAACTTGGCCACATGTTTAGCTGTAAGAGCAGTGTAGGATGCTGCCTCGACCCAATTGGTAAAATAGTCGATGGCTACCAAAATGAAACAGTGACCTCCTGTTCCAGCTGGAGTGATCTTCCCAATGATGTCGATTCCCCAAGCAGAAAATGGCCAAGGAGATGTCATGGTGTAAAGCATTGAGGGAGGAACATGTTGTACATTCCCAAATATCTAGCAATTATGGCAATGTCTGACGTATTTAATACAATCTGACTCCATTGTTGTCCAGTAATATCCTAGACGTGTGATTTTCTTTGCCATCATGGGTCCACTCATGTGAGGACCGCATTCTCCATCGTGAACTTCTTCCATCACTTTTCGTGCCTGTGAGTGATCAAGGCAACGCAAGACGACACCAAGAGGTGTTCTTCTGTACAACTCTCCTTGCATGAGGAAGTATTGAGAGGCTAGGCGTATTGCGCGTTGTCCCCTCTTATCCATATCTGGTGGGTATATACCATTAAGTTTGAAGTTTAAAATGGCTTGGAACCAAGGTTCCTCTGGGCTTTCTTCTTCATTTGAAAGGAGGTGTACATAGGCTGGTTCTAACCGTCGTTCGATGCATAAAGGCATTTCAATCATGTTGTCTGGCATATTAATCAAAGATGCAAGTTTTGCAAGAGTGTCTGCAAATTGATTCTCTTCACGTGGTAGGTGTAGATAAGTGACCTGATCGAAGAATGGGGCGACTTGATCTATCCTAGCCTGATAGGGTGCTAGACTTAACTTCGAATTTTCCAAGATCCTGTAACTTGGTTAATGATCAAGGATGAGTCTCCGTGAAGTCGAAGATTCTTAATGCCTAAACTCACTGCTGCTTGTAGACCAATGAGGTAAGCTTCATACTCTGCTGTGTTATTTGTCACCTCGAAGTCGAGTTTGACAGAAAGTGGTGTATGCTTGCCTTCAGGAGAAATGAGCAACACTCCCATTCCAAATCCTCTTAAATTCGATGCCCTATCAAAATAAAATTCCAAGAGTCTACACTGGTCTGTAGGATGTCCTCGTCTGGAAATGACCACATGTTTATTGCTTGGGTATCGTTGATAGGATTATCTGCGAAGAATTCGGCAATGGCGCGTCCCTTTATGACTTTCAAAGGTGCGTATTTAAGATCGAACTCCGAGAGCATTAAGGTCCACCTTGCCAAACGTTCATTGAGAACGGGTTTCTCGAAGAGGTATTTGAGGGGATCCATTTTAGAATACCCCTTGACAGAGTAGCTAAGCATGTAGTGGTGTGGCTTCTTTGTTGCCCACACAAGAGTGAGGCATGTCTTTTCGAGAGGTGTGTACTTACACTCGTATTCTAAGAACTTTTTACTAATGTAGTAGATAGCTCTTTCTTCTATTCCAACAGTCTGTGCGAGCATAGCCCCCATGGCTGTTTCGGTGACTATGATATATAAACCAAGAGGTTGATCTCGTTGGGGAGGCATTAGCACTGATGGCTTAGCCAGCATCTCCTTAATCCTGTCAAACACCTTTTGACAGTCGTCGTCCCATTTGGTATGATCTGTTTTCTTGAGCTTTTTGAAAATAGGTTTGCAGATTATAGTGAGCTTCGATATAAATCGGCTTATATACTGTACTTTGCCCAGAAATCCTCTAATCTCCTTCTCTGTTTGGGGTTGTAGCATTTCAATTAACGCTTTGATCTTGGATGGATCAATTTCTATTCCCCTCTGGCTGACGACATATCTCAGAAGCTTGCCTGACGTTACTCTGAAAGCACATTTCTGAGGATTGGGCCTCATGTTGTACTTGTGCAGTCTTAGGAATAATTTACGAAGGTTATCGATGTGTCCCTTCCTATCCTTGGATTTGACAATCATATCATCCATGTAAACTTCTACTTCTTTATACATCATGTCATGTAGCAATGTGGTTGCAGTGCGTTGATATTTAGCTCCCGCATTGTGACGTGGGCGTGTCGTTGTACACCCAATCAAAACACATTTATAATACTCAACATACAATTAGTTAGCGGTAAGTCGAGGTCGATCCATGGGACGGTGTGCTTTGGGTTCTAAGTCTATCTATCTCAATTTATGCTAGTGTCACAATTTGTTGGGTTTGTAGTTGTGTCCTAGGCTAATACAAGCAATAAAGTAAAACAAGCAATAAAAGGAAAGATGTAAACAAATGATTAAAAGTGCTAGGATATCATGGGGTCATAGGGGATTCATGGTGTTGATCATACAAACATGTTTACAAAGTTGCAAGAAATTAATGTTATGGAGGAACCGAGTTGGTTTATGTCTTACGGTTCATAGGAAGAGTTGGGTCCCGGAACCGAATCGATTAGATTGTACAACACCTACAAGTCGACTTACTTTCCTCCTATTCAACTTCTATGCATGGTCTAACAAGACTCGAGTTGGTTTATATCTTACAAGTCAAATTGAGTAGATAAAAGATGGTAAAAATACAAGGATTCATAGGCTTAGCATTTCATCAAATATAACATGTGCATAAAGTTGACATCACAACAAGCAAGCAATTTGATTATGAAAACATATTAGATTAAGCATGAATCAATCCCATGTTGGTTTTCCCTAATTACCCATTAATCCTAGCTAAAGAAACTACTCACTCATTATCATGGGAAACATGTCATTAATGGTGTCAATCATCACAACAAGTATAAACATGATAATAGAATGAAGAAATGAACAATAAAGATTAAAGAGTAAAGGAATTATACCAAACTTGAGATGATCCAAATAATAAAGCAAAGAATAATAGAAGAAACTTGATTGATTGATGAAGGGTTGTCAATCCTCCAATAATAACCCAATAATCTTCAATTACCCAATAATAAACTTGAATAATAAACTTGAACAATAATTAAGGAGAGATTAATGTGTAATTTGTGGAAAGATTGAAGAGTAATCTATTCTAATCTACTCCTAATCTAATCTAAAAGGAATTTCTAATATGGAAACTTGATTATAGTCGAATAAAACTTGATGGTTTGATTATTACAAATGGGGTATATATAGTGGGGATTAGGTGTAAGAATTAGGGTTAACTAAGGCTATACTAGTAATTACACTTTTTAGATTTGAGTAGGGAAACGCCGGTATTTTTCGAAGGATGGGCATCTTTCACGGAGAAAGAAGAGCACGAAAGTTGCTGTAAAGGAATCCGGGTGGATTGGTGTCGGGACGGGCGGATTGTAGAAGAGGAAGACGGGCGGATTTGGAGCAAGACGCTCGGGCAAAAGGAGGGGAAGACGGGCGTCTTTGTAAGAAGATGGGCGGATTCCTTCAGGGGACGAGCGTCTTCAGTCTTGGGACGCGCGGATTGGCGAACAGCTTCTTTGTTTGAGCTCGGATTGTAAAACGGACGTCATTTTCTCATCCGGACTCCTATTAGAGTGATTCAAAAGCCTAGATCACTTGTTTTTTCGACGCCGTTCCATCTAGCATATTTTCAGAGCCAATGGAGCAACTCTTTATTTGGGTTCCGAGCAATTTCTTCATGCAATGCCTTCCTTCTCGTCATCCTTGCTTTTAACCCCTTGATCCTTCTATATACACTTTATTCCTACATACTTGGCCATCATTCTTGCCTCCTCTTTATACTAGTCCATCTAATATCATCAATAAGCTTCCAAATATGCACGAAAGACGGGAATTTCCGCCTTATTATCTTCTTTTCTACAAAACATATGAAATGCGATAGAAAAGCAAATAGGAAGGTTTTGACGGATAAAATGGCCATAGAATGTTATAATAGTATGCAAAATAGGCTCAATTAGGGGACTAAATGTGCGCAAATAATGTTCACATCACATTGATTAGCCCGAATGGCATAACTGTATAACAATACGTTCCCCACTGAGTGACGAAAGCTGATTTATGCATATCTTCTATGGCCATTTTGATCTGATTATACCCTGCATACCCGTCCATGAAGGATAACAATGCGTGATCTGCTGTATTATCTACCAATATGTCGATGTGTGGTAGAGGGAAGTCATCTTTGGGACTTGCTTTGTTCAAGTCTCTGAAATCAACACAAACCCGGATTCGCCCATCCTTTTTGGGTACGGGGACTATGTTAGCCACCCAGTCTGAATACTCGGAAACTTTGATGAACCCGGCTTTGAATTGTTTATCGACCTTTTCTTTGATTTTAAGAGCACACTCGGTCCTCATCCGACGAAGCTTCTGTTTTACAGGTTTGAAACCTGGCTTGATTGAAATGCAATGTTCTGCAATATCCCTGTCGATCCCTTGCATATCCTTGTAAGACCAAGCGAAAACGTCCTTGAACTCGTGTAGGAGGTCGATGAAATTGGCCCTTTCAGTAGGGTTCAGGGTCGTCCCTATCCTAAGTTCTTGGGGTTCTAATTCGGTTCCTACGTTGATGGGTTCGGTGCTCTCTATAACTGGTGCCCCTTCTCCCTCTTGTAGTATTTCTTTAACTATATAAGGAGGTAATTCGACTGAGTTTGGGTCAGGGTCATCCTTATTATCATCATAAATAGAATTGCATTCAGAAAAACACAAGGAGTAAGCAGATTCCGATTTATTCATATTAAATTTTGAAAAGAGCTAAAACAAAGAAGCCATCTGCTCAGTCGTCAGTGGCGGTAAAGGGACAGCTGCTGGGACAATTCCCAAGCTACTGTTACTATGCGATGATATGCTAGGAGAAACAAAGGGATGGGGAGTGACGACAGAAGAAGATTCTCTAGCGACTTCTCTAGACTCAGACCCTGATTCCGACTCCGACTCCGACTTTGACTCGAATTCATTGTCTTCGGGTTCTCCTTTGAACATCTCCGCTTCTCCAGTAGTGACTTTGAAGAGCTTTCCTTGGTTGTTGGTCCATTTGATCGATTTTCTCAATCCTTTATGCTGATTCGAACAAGTGTCGGTAATTAGCGTTGTTGGGTTGAAATGGTCATCTTGAAGTATCATGGTAATGATCTCATCCTGCGCTGCCCTGACAAATCGGTCTTCTCCAAACAGAAGGCTAACGGCTTGTTCGTCTAAACAAGGTGTTTGACGAGTTTTGACGGTAGGAACCGTTTCTGAAGGGATGAACTAGCAATCGTGGAAGACCTCGATTCCAGCTAGTCGTGTCCCTTTATAATGCCAAGGTTCGGGAAACCCGTGAAAGTATTCATGACTCCCTTCTCTAATAAAGTATCCATTTAGGGTAGGGAGATAGGATCGCATCTGGATCCTTTTGTCATTACGGTTTTGAAACTGAGTAAGAATTTCTAAGGCTTCTGCTTTCGTGGGCTTGTATCCCAAACCTAATGGTATCCTTTGAGAATTTCCTTCCTTATAAGGTGCGAAGGTGTTCTTCTGGGCAGGGTTTGATGGCATTCCTGGGAAGTATCCCTGGGACCTGAGTATGTGGTTGACCACCAAATTGTAGTACGGGTTGAAGTATAAAGGCGCCAATTCGCTCTCTACAAGATTTATGCTCTGAAATCCCCCAAGCTCATATACTGGGTCTGTGACTACTTGATTGCTTGACATTTTCTCTATCACAGTCTTGATAGGTGACGAAGTGATCGCCACTACTTTGCCATCTAGAGGAATCTTGATCTTCTGGTGCAAGGTGGATGTTACCGCTTTGGAAGCGTGAATCCAAGGCCTTCCCTGAAGTATATTGAAGGATGCCTCGATGTCCACTATCTAAAAATTAACCTTTCGCGCGATTGGTCTTGTGGCTATAGTAAGGTTAATTAGCCCTACTACTTTACGTCGTGTTCTATCGTATGCTCGAACACCTTGGTTGGTAGGAGTCTAATCTGATTCTTTCATTCCCAACTTATGTGCTGTCTTTAGTGGTATGACGTTGACTGCGAAGCCATCGTCCACCAAAGTCATTAGTACGTTCTTCTTTAATCATGTGACTGTAATATATAGAGCGAGGTTATGACTGGCGCCGAAAGGAGGTAAATCCTCATCTGAAAAATTAACTGGGTTACTTAGTTTAACTGAGTCATGGAAGACTAGGTTGACTACGTCATCGGGCGTAGAGTAGTGCGCTACGTTCAGTTTAGCTAATGCTTGGAGTAAAGCTTGACGATGGGGAAATGAACTGACAACTAATTGCCAGACTGAAGATCAGCCTTTGTCTTCTGTAGTTGTTTTAATAAATGGTCAGTAGATATATCTTCGCCATCATTTGGGGTGATGACATTGGTGTTAGTGTAGATACCTCATTTCTGCACCTCTCGCAAACCACACGGTGATTATTGGGCCGCATGTTTGGTACGCGGAACGATTTGTGACAGTTCGTAAGTTTATCGTCAAGTGATTGCTCAAACATTTATGTCTACCTCTTAATTGTCATCTACGTGCCAATACGGTCGTTTTGACTGTAATTAGAGTACATTTCGAGTCCGGGCCTAAAACCGTCTTCATTTTCTGATAACCGCTAAAACCCGAGTCAGAATGTTCTGCAATGTTCCGGATATTTCTATTCCATATTTCACAATCTTTTAATCTTTGGTAAAGAATTTCCCGTAATATTCACACAAAATATTAAGGAAAATAAGATTAATCCGTTATTCCATAAACTAAACACGGAAATCTTTCTTCCGCAGGAGGAAACCACTGGGAGAGACGCAGCAGTCTTTGCGCCTCTTCCAAGAGACGCAGTGCCTGCTGCGCCTCTTCCCAGGTCCTTTTCTGCGTATTTTTCGTATCTTTTCATATCTTTTCGAGATTCACTTCCAAAGTCTCTCCGAAAACCCTAATTCCTTCACGTGATTAGTATAAATAGGAGCCTTCGCTCCTCATATTTCTCACACGAGTGTCCGCGCTTCTCTTCTCCCTTTGCATTCTAGACCACGTTCTTACTTTTTGGCGTCTACGTGCTTCAACTTTCGACCACGTAAGCTCGGATCTTTCTGAGTACCAGCCTCGTTTGCATGACCGACCAATTTGACCAACTCCACCATAATCAACTTAATAAATCTTAATCGTTTTCCTCTTACGAGGGCACTTTCGTTACATTCGAGTCGAGCATCACTAATCGTAAACTTAGTTCATCTCGTTTCATCAAACATGTAAGTCTGAGGGTGTAAATCCTTCTTTATTTATTGTTATTTACTTTTTGTAATCATTAATGTAAGGTTTATGTCGAAAGTACTTCTAAAAACCGATTTGTAAAACCATGTTTAAAACCCTTTTTACGGATTATCAGGAGACAGACGTCGAGAAAGGACGCAGCAACTGCTGCGCCTCTTCGAAGGGACGCAGCACCTGCTGCGCCTCTTCGTGAGGCTACCGCAGTTCCTGCTTCCTTTCTTCTTCCTTCGTCTTCTGTTGATTTCGTCAACTTTGTTTTCTTTCGTCTTTTTTTGTTCTTAACCCGTTCACATGACAATTTAACATATCGTTCATCACTGTTAGTATATAATTCATCGTTAATTCCCGACTTAAATCCCTTATAACCAATATTTGCGGGTTTTCGTCATTAAAATCAATCCGGGTTGTAGAGATTCGATTCATTCATATCGAATTTCTGGAATTCGACCTTTGATATATTTCCATTTGTCTATTGTCGTATCCGTCATTAGTTCTTCATTAATTCGTCATGATTAACCTATTTAGTTCACCCATGTCACTAATCAATCTTTCATTCATGTAATTAATTCGTTTGTATTCGTCTCATCCATGTTTTACCGCTTTTATGACTCATTCGCATGTAATTAATGTATTCAATCACTTTCATCCGAGTCATACATCATAATCAATCATTAAATTCACCCGCGAACATTAACGATTTGCAGTTCCGGCTTCACAGCCAGAACTCAGCCTTGGAACAGACGCAGCAACTGCTGCGCCTCTTCCAGAGGGCGCAGCTCTGTTGTGCCTCTTCCAGGTTGATTTCTGTCCCTGAACTCCCTTTCTGCCTTGACCTAGTTTAATTAGTTTACGTATTTAATCTGGTATTGTTCGTATTATCGCCGAATTCCTGTTCGTTTATTCCTTTATTCTTTTTTTCTCAAATTATCCGTTTTAAAGGTATTTTCGACATAAATCATTAAACCCGTTGTAATCATTGTAATTTTCATTATTGTATTTATTATTGTATTTCTTTTATCGCATTGCTTGTATGTCTCCACATGTAATTGAATCTAAATCCCTACTTCGACCCAATTGTATGCTAAATTAATTGTTCACCGACATAGCCTAATCCTCACATGTTAGAATCAAAACTTGGATGTTGCATTGCATGCATATAATCGACAATATATCGAGTATAGATAACTTCCCTAATCATTAGTAGAGGCCGCTATCGAGGCGGGCGGGATTAAGTGTTCATTGGCATCCACGAGAGTCATTCTAGACATAGAATGCTAAGGGTAACGAGTTCTTGGTGTTCATGTCACTACTTTGTGTCTTGACATGGCACGAGGTATTCGAACGGTTTCCAATTTTCCACAATAAATTGGTGGCGACTCCACAAATGCAAACGCTTGTTCCCAGCGCCCCGTGGCCCATGTCCACAGTTTGGCGACTCCGCTGGGGAAAATACACTTACGTGTAGCCAAGGGTGAAACTTGAACAAGGTTAGGGAATAGTTTGTACAAGACAATTGTCGGTTTTCATAACTCGGTCTTCCTAGATCGTTTATTCGGCCTTCCTAGGCCCAACCCAACCCATTCGACCAATCGTCCCGTCTAAACGGTCCTAATTCTTATTTGGGCCTAAGGATGGGTAGCGATTGACGTCATCCATACCATGGTGCTTACTCTTGTTTGTATCAAGGACTTTCACTACTTGAGGAAATGGACTAGGAATCGGCCTTACTCTTGTTTGGTACGAGCCTCTCCACAGACTTCGGGTTTGATTGTTCGGTATGGCAACCCACCCTTTAAACCAAAACCCTTTTAAATGCACTCAGCATCCCGTTATAATGCTTGTATAAATGTTTGTAACTTACGTGATCACCATTTTTAAACGAAACCATGACGATTTTTGTAAAATGAAAATCCTTTTAAAGTGTAAATTTCGAAAAAAGGCCAATGATTAGCGCAAAACCGAGTCAAAACTCTGTCCATTTGTCGAGTCAAATTTCGGGCCCAAGCCCATTTCAAAACCTCACTTCGAGTCCACTCCTACAACTACACTAAAGTTGACTAGGACCAACATTTTCCAAATCTTGTCATTTCTTCAAAAACTCACTCGACACAAGTGGCACACACCAACTTCCCAAGTCAAAACATTTCTCTCTTAGTAAGTGTGTTAGAATGGTCGATCGTGTTTTGATTCGTCGTCGGTCTCTTATCCAGTTGCCAAGATGCCTGAAATAAGCGACGTGAACTTCAATCAACTCCAGGATGGTAATGATCGAATCCTAACCGCGCTAGCTCAACTCCAAGTTACTCAAGACCAAGTGTATGATCGCCTTGACACCATCGAGGGCCGGATCTATACCGTAGAAACGAGGTTGCCTCCTCGGGAAAGTGAAATCGTTGATGACTTCGTGAATGACTTCAGGGACGAAAACCCTCCCATAGGTATGACTCCAGCTGAGAAACGACTCCAATACTTAGAGGAGCAATTGATGTATCTTAAAGGGAATGACATTTATAGGGAGAATAATCGCAAGTATGAGGCCGTGAGTTCCAAGTTGCCAACCAACTTCAACATGACGGATATCCCTAAATTCAAGGGGCATGAAAACCCTTTGAACCATATTCGTGCCTTCAAGGACTACATGTCTATCAAAGGCATCAAACCCGAGATGTTCTTAAGGATTTTTCCTTCATCTCTTGACACCATCCCAAAGCAATGGTTCTACTCTCTAGAACACAAGAAGATCGCTACTTGGGAAGATGCCGCGATCGAATTTGCTAAGCAATACGCGGATAATGCTGAGATCCAAGTTAATATGCGCACTTTAGAGGTTCTTACCCAAAATGACAAAGAAGGTTTCACCGACTTCCTAAGTAGGTGGAGGAAGACTAGTACCCAACTAGTTGAACGCCCAGACAAAGCTACCCTTGTGGAGAAGTTCGTGGACAACCTAAAGCCCATCTATGAAAATCATTTGAGATACCAAAACATCAAAACTTTCAAAGACTTAACCGTACTAGGAACGAGGATCGAAGATGACATCCGTAAAGGGCTCTTGTCCAAAACGGTAGGTCAAGGATATCAAGGCTCAACAAGTCGTTCTTACGGCTCCACTAGAAAGACCGATGAAGTTAACCTCCTCGAGCCATCCAAGAAGAGTACCCCACCGAGGAAATTTACAAATCTTGGGGACACTTATTCCAATGCTCTAAAAAGGTTGATGAAACAAGGCAAACTTTAACCCATAGGCCCTACACCCGAACCAGAAAAGAAATCCAAGTTCTGGGACGAGAACTCATACTGCGAATATCATAGGGGTAAGGGACATGACACAGAAAAATGCTACAAATTGAAAAATGTGCTTCAAGACATGATTGAGGATGGTCGACTACCAATACCGCCGGGAGGTAGGCCCAACAACACTCAGAATCCTCTTGGAATTCTAGTGATCACAAGTGAAGAATCTACCTTAGATTGTTCACACCTCATTTCTCCAGTCGAAGATGAGATCCACGCGATCGAGAATGAAGGGTTCTACTCTACCATTTCCCCTACCATGGCCGACTTCATCGCATGGGCAAGGAGTGTGGATAGGCAAGTTTCGGAATTGGAAAATGTGGTGACAACTTTACATGACCCCAATGCAACACCTAAAGAACATGTGTCACTAACTTTCTCCCAAAATGCTACTATGCAAGAAATAGTCATCGTGGTTGATAAACTAGTCGACCAAATTACACAATTAGAGGACGAGATCATGAGAATGAGGGAACTAGCTACAGTCAATGGAGTATGGGCCAATGACGATGAGGACGAGTATCTCATTGAACACTCCCTAATCAAGGAAATAGTCCAAAATGGTGAAGACCAAGATGTGGACCATCTGACTCGTTCGGGACGTCCATATCAAAGTACTACTCAAAATGGTCCAACCAACGTTATCACACCAAGTGATAACGAAGATGACTCTACTGATTATTTGCTCAAGCAATTACAGAAGACAAAGGCTAATCTTTCAGTCTGGCAACTAGTAGCAAGCTCATTCCCACATCGCCAAGCTTTACTGCAAGCTTTGGCCAAGTTAAATGTAGCATATGACTCCACACCCGACGATGTAGTCAACTTGGTCTTCCAAGAATCACCGAAGCTAAGTAATCCTATTACTTTCTCAGATGAATATTTGCCGCCCTTTGGCGCTAGTCACAACTTAGCTCTTTATATCACTGTCATTTGCTTAAAGAAGAATGTGCCAATGACCTTAGTAGATGATGGCTCCGCGGTCAATGTCATACCCTTGAAAACGGCATACAAACTAGGTATGAAAGAGTCGGATTGGACCCCTACCAATCAAGGTGTTCGCGCATATGATGGTACACGACGAAAGGTAGTAGGACTCGTTAACCTAACCATAGCCACAGGGCCAATTGAGCGAAAGGTTAACTTCCAAATAGTGGACATTGAAGCTTCCTTCAACATACTTCTGGGAAGACCTTGGATTAACGCTTCCAAAGCGGTAACATCCACCCTTCACCAAAAGATCAAAATCTCACTAAATGGCAAAGTGGTGACGATCACTTCGTCGCCCATTCGGGCAATAATCGAAAAGAAGTCAAATAATCAAGTCCTTGCGGATCCAGTATATGAACTTGGGGGCTTTCAAAGCATAAGTGTCATAGAAAGTGAGTTGGCCCCCCTATACTACGATCCCTACTCCAACTTGGTGGTCAACCACATACTCAAATCCCAGGGATATTTCCCAGGAATGCCTTTGAACCCTACCCGAAGGAACACCTTCCCACCTTACAAGGAAGGCAACTCAAAAAGAATACCACTTGGACTAGGATACAAACCCACTAAAGAGGAAGTTCTCGAGATGCTTTCTCAAGTTCAAAGCCGTAAGCACGTAGGAGTCCAAATGCGACCATATATCCCTACCCTAAATGGATACTTCGTTAGGGAAGGAAGTCAAGAACTCTTTCACGGATTTCCCGAACCTTGGCATTATCTCGAAAGGAAGCTAGCCGGAATCGATATCTTTCACGATAGCTACTTCATTCCTCCAGAAACGGTTCCTACCGTCAAAGCTCGTCAAGCACCTTGCTTAGACGAACAAGCTGTTAGTCTACTATTTGGAGAATATCGATTTGTTAGAGCCGCGCAGGATGAGATCATTACCATGATACTTCAGGACGATCACTTCAACCCTACCGCGTTAATCACAAAAACAAACGCGAACCGGCAGAAAGGATGGAGAAAATCAATCAAGTGGACCAACAATCAAGGAAGACTCTTCAAGCTCACCACTGGAGAAGGAGAGATGTTCAAAGGACAACCAGAAGATGATGAATTCGAGTCAGAGTCAGAGTCGGAGTCAGAGTCGGAGTCTAGAGAAGTCACTAGGAAGTCTCCTCTTGTCGTCATCCCCACTCCCTTTGTTTCTCCTAGCTTAGCCTTAAATAGTAATAGTAGTTCGAGAAATGTCCCAACAACTGTCTCTTTACCGCCGCTGACCGCAGATCAGATGGCTTCTTTGTTTCAACTTTTCTCAAACTTTAATATGAATAAATCAGGTTCTGCTTACTCTTTGTGTTATTTTGAATGCAATTCTGTTTACGATGATACTGAGGATGACCCAGATCCGGACTCAATTGAGATACCTCCCTACATAGCCAAAGAAATACTACAAGAGGGGGAAGGGGGACCAGTAATAGAGAACACCGAACCCATCAATGTAGGAACCGAACTAGAACCCCAAGAACTTAGGATAGGGACTACCTTGAGCTCTGTCGAAAGGGCCAGTTTCATAGACCTCCTAAACGAGTTCAAAGACGTTTTCGCTTGGTTATACAAAGACATGCCAGGGATCGACAGGGATATCGCCGAACATAGAATCCCAATTAAGCCAGGTTTCAAGCCCGTAAAATAGAAGCTTCGTCGAATGAGGACAGAATGGGCTCTCAAGATTAAGGAAGAAGTCGATAAGCAATTTGATAGGCTATCGCACACCTATGCAAAAATACCCTTTGGTACAACAAATGAATGTAGTATTTAAGGGGTCGAATTCCACAGAGAGCTCGGTGGTTATTATTTAGTTGTTATGAAATGAGTTTTATCCTAGTAGGTTAACGGTTGATTGATTGGTTTGGTTTGATGTGATGATAAAACAATAATAAAGAAACTGTCTAGGGAGGTCGGGTCACACATGCTAATTATGTAAATGCTCATGTCAAGTTAGGAAGTTGATTTTACGATAAATGTTTAGGCTTAAAGACACCCACCTTACGATATTAGTGTCAACCAAAGACCGGGTCCTAGAGAAACTCTCGTCCATGACTAGGTCGTCCTACTACACATGCTTAGTCTAATTCAATTCCGTGCCTCTCGACTTTTAGAATGAATGAACAAACTTAATCAATGAATAAGGCCTTTAAACATAGATTAAACGTGACGATGCAAACATGTGTTAGAAACAATTTATCAATTTAACTTAGCCTCATTTTAACATTTACAATTTACTTAGTCACGCATGGTTTCCCTTACTCCTTAGACAAATGCAACTACTCTAACATGATGGAAATGTAAACTAAACTAATGCTAAATGAAATGATAAATAACATAATGAAAATAGAATAACAATTACCTTGAATGGAAATGGAAATAGAAATAGAAGAACAATGAAACTAGAACAAACTTGAAATATAACTTGGAATTAAACTTGAAATGGAATTGTAATGTAATTGCTAAAAGGAAATGTAAACAAACTAAACTAAACTAAGCTAACCTAAACTAACTACTAAAATTTAGAGAGAATTTAGATGGAAAAATATGTGTAAGAGTTGTTCAAGAAGTGTCGACCAAAGCTTCTATTTATAGGAGTGAAGGGAGTAACGGAAATAAGCTACAGGGGGCTAACCCCGATTGGGGCCACCCAACCCCGATCGGGGTCGTGGTATTTCTCAAATTTCTCTTAATTCCGTCTTAACTTTGCACTTAATGTTGATGCGGAATTCGATGCTTATGTCTTAATGCGTCCGTCTAAGGTATATTAAGCATCCAATTTGGCATCCAATGCAAACTCTTATCATGGGCTTTCATTTGGATTTCATTTCTTTACATATCCACCAACTAAGATTGGTTTCCTCTTGCTCGGGTTTTCCAATTTCTTCCCAAAATGCCCCTATGCTTCCCGAAACTCCTTTGCATGATCAAGACTTGCTCTCATTAGCCTCTTGAACTCTTGTACTTGCTACTTTGACGGGAAAAAGCTACTAAAAGCTTAATTTCCTACAAAACATAATAGAAAACAAGCAAGCACAACTAGAACACGGAATTAGCTCACAAACACTAACATTAGTGCAAATGACATGCAAAATAGAGGTAAAATAGGGGGTTAAAATGTATATAAAATGGACCTATCAAACTCCTCCAAGCTAAACCCTTGCTTGTCCTCAAGCAAGATCATCCCAACATTGCAAATCCCAAGTAGCTAACAAGCAATTGATTCAAATTCCGAAACAACATGGGGATAAGGATAAAGCAAAACACGGATGAGATTTACACGACGGCGTAGCATGGAAAACTTGAAATGAACCTTTAAGCTCTTGCATGATCTTTCGACTTATGGACTCTCACGGTGCACTCAAACTCTTTTATATGTGAAAGGACAATTTTGTGAATAAACACTCAACTATCCTCGACTTATAACAATGTGCCCGCAATCTAATATGGTAATCAATCAAAACTAGTAAGCCAAAACAGTCAAATGTAAGCATGATACAGAAGCCAAATGGGTAGGAAGAAGGTAATATGTAATGGGTAAGAAGGGGGAACAAATAAATTATGGATTGTGGAGCTAATGTCAAGCTAGCAACAACCAAATGTAAGGATGCTCAATCCCAATTCTAACCCAATTTTGCAATTTTAATCATAAGTAAACTCTCCAAAATATATGAATAATGCATGAGGGTTTCTCACATCAACTTCTTCTTCTCTTTTTCTTTTTCAATTCATACTTCTTTTTTCATTTTCTTTCATGCTTTTTTTCTCATTTTTTTTTTCTCAACTTTTTTTTTTCTTTCTTGATTTTTCATTTCAATTCATCATCACTTTTTTTTTCTTTTTCTCTTTTTCTTTCCTTTCTTGAGCATTAAGACCAAGCTCACATGATATTCCAAACTTTGAACCAAATCCCAATTGAGCACCCAAACAAAACCAAACAAAGCTACTAGCTCAACAAGGTAGGCAAATTATAATGTAGCTAAAGATAAATGTTTGAGAAGGGGTCAAAAAGGCAAATATAATCATGTGAATGGCTCCAAAATGCTATAACAAATGAATGAATGCTTACCAAGAGATGAAATGCAAACCATATTTGTGCGTTTTGATGAAACACACCATATAAGGAGACACCTACACTCACCTAAGAGAGACCGGATATGGATGCATCGGTCAAAAGGGGGCTCTACCTTACCATTTTGTAGCTTACCACAAGTCAAGATCAAGCCTATTCGGTTCATTCTCCATCTCCCACCTACTATGTCAAGACATCCCCATGTATGCTATATCCCGTCAAATGTAGTGAATCAAGAGCTATCAAGCCAAAAATGGGACAAATAAGAGGAATTAGAGCAAAAACAACACAAATTTTTCAAAAATTCTCACTAAATCTACACTAACTAGATGCAAAAACTAACTATAAATTTCGAAAATTGTTGATTTTTTCAATTTATTTGAAAGCAATAAAACAACTAGACACACTAAAACCCTCCCCCAAGCAAGAACATCACATTGTCCTCAATGTATAAAACGGGGTTGACCACAAAAGAAAGACAATTAAAGCCAACAAGGGGAGATGGAAATGACACATGCGGAAAATAAAGAAAATAAAAGCATACTAAATTTTAGAAGCCTCCCCCAAGCTAGCTTGAGAAGGGGCTTGGGAAGAAAGGACGTTTATTTCTTAAAAAGCTCGTCAAAGCCCTTAGAAGTCTATCATATATCTGCGCATGAGCTATATGAAAACATATGTAAGCAATTGACAAGATATATGCATAATAGATCAAAGTTAGAGATTTGTAAATCTCATCAATGCTCATATGTGAGACTTCAAACAATACCACCCAATCACCCCTCTCATCAGCAAGAGATGGAGCATCATGTTTAAGACCATAAAATAAATCGTTAGTGTACAAAATATCATTCTTAATGGTCTCAAATGGGTGATAAGAAGAATCTAGGAGGTAGGAATCATCAATAATGGGAGGCGTATCCCATTCATTTTCTAAATTAATATCACTAAGTCCTTTATCTACCTCGATTGGATCAACATTATCTTCTACAAATGAATCTTCAAGGGAGTCAAAAGACTTGGGAGAAGCCTCATGAGAATCACAATGAAACTCGACAAATTCATTTGTGGGAGATAACTCATCTACAACAAGGGGTTCAATGTCATCAATATGAGTCTCTGCATCTTCTTTTGGAATGACACTAGTGAAGGAAATGTAGATTCATATACATGTTAACATACTCAAATATGTCAAAACTAATTTGTCATAAAATTAAAACGGATCTTATGCATGCAAACGATAATATAAATAGAGGAGAAATCATGTCCTTACATAGTAGATTTCGGCTATTAGGGCACAAGAGAGATCACCTTTCTCTTCTTGTTCTTGAGCTTTTCCAATGGAAGAACAAAGATCTAAGTGTAAGATCTCTCCCTATGTATTATACCCAAGGCTTCCTCTTAATCTAATTAATATTATTTGAGCTAGTATAATATTAATCTAGGTAGAAAATTGAACCAAAAATTTATAAAACACTTATATTATTTCGGTTTTATGAGAGAAGATGAGGAGGATTTTTCTTCTCTCTAGAACTTAATTTTGGATGATAATCTTAGAATGAAAATAATACACTACACTTAGTATATTATTAGGTAAAAATTATAGAAAAACAATGATAGTTTTTCTTCCCCAAAACCGTGTAAGAGGAGAGCTATTGGGGAGCCAATGCATGGAAAAATTGTTCTTCACAAGGAACAATAGGCTTGCATGCCTAGACTTGCTTTTTCATCATTATGTTTTATCAACTAAATAAAACAATTAACTAGCTTAATGCTCCCCAATTTTTCGGCACTTTACATAATATGGATCCCATATTATTTTTGTCAATTGTCAATGTGTCACATGTCATATGTGACATAAATATGTTATGTATTTTTAATATATTAAAAATCAACGTATTAATAAAAATACGTCACATACAAAAATCGACTTAGTAATTTCATAATTACTTGTGCCAAAATATTTTACCATTTATAAATTTCAACTGATTGAATTTATAATAATTCATTCATTTTAATTGTTACATTAAACAATTTATTTCATCCGAGTAATTATACAATTTAATTACTCAGACCGTATCTCATTTAATCACATTTCAATTTGATACGTAAATTTTACTTCCAAAATCGTCCGTCAATTTTCAAGTAATTTAATTAACTCGCAACGTTATACGATCAATTAAATAATCAATTAAGAGTGTTGCCCTTTAGGTATGACCTAGGGGGTCAACTGATCACCACCGTCACACGACAGTAATGTCAAACTCTAGTCAGCCAATCATTACCGATATATGTTGACCAGTTGACAGTAACAAAATTACTTCCCAATTGTATTCTTTAAAATGAGATTTAATAATGATATTTAAATCATGTGATCGCATTATTGTAGAGGACACATTTCCCAACAATCTCTCACTTGTCCTCGACAAGTGTGCGTCACCAATTCTCTTGTCCTATTACTATCTCCCACTCAATGCAAGGTGTCTTTCAGGTCGTACTTGCAAGTGATCATATCGAGAGTGGTTTCCTCGATCTGGAGAATAACTGATTGACCGGATTTATCCACTCTGGATACCTTCCGAGCGTGGCCACGCATTTCCAGTTCATTACTCCTCGAGTGGCCCTGAGATATTGTTATAACCCTGACTAGGGGTGGACAATTCCTATCGCACTCATTCCCTTCGGCTAGCCACAGCCATCATAACCCAAAATATGCCCATTTGACCCCATTTACGAAGGTCGTAGTAACACAAATCAAAGTTAATCTGAAACTGTGCCATCTTAGGCGAATAGTCTCTAGTCAAAAGAATCGACTCATTAGAACACTATAGTAGCTCTCGCCACGACCAGGCTATATAAATTTGCCAGAACTCTATAAGCGGTCATTAGGCCCGACAAAATGTTCCTAACAGTCTGCCTATGTGATCGACTAGTCATCTCACATGACTGTATGGCACTTGAACTTGCCATCAATCGCCTCACACTCTAGTCACTTCGAGACGTCACCTCATATAAGTAACTATGGGCAAAACAATGTTAATCCATGTTCACTTTAACGGGGTTCAATTGTCTCTACAACCCGTTTGGATGTAACAAAGTATAAATTAAGGATAAAAGACAAATGCGATTATGAACATGAACAAAAACAACACTTTTATTTCATTTCAAAATCTAACAAAAATTTGGTACACGTTTAAGTCCCATGGACGCAACATGCCCATCATGCTTAGCCTGCGATAAAGGCTTGGTGAGCGGATCGGCTATGTTGTCATCCGTCCCAACCTTACAAATCGCAATTTCCTTTCTTTCAATGAAATCTTTTATTACATGATACTTTCTAAGTACATGTCTAGATCTATTACTAGACTTTGGCTCCTTAGCTTGGAAGATCGTCCCACTATTATCACAATAGAGAGTGATGGGATCATCGGCGGTAGGTACTACTTTTAGACCTTCCGTGAATTGCTTGATCCACATAGCTTCCTTGGCGAGCTTCCGATCTTTGCTATGTACTCAGCCTCCGTTGTCGAATCCGCGATTCTGACTTCCTTGAAGCTTCTCCCTTACGGCACCACCATTGAGCATGAAAACAAAACCAGCTTGTGATTTCATGTCATCTCTATCTGTTTGAAAACTTGAGTCCGTGTATCCTGTAACACGCAACTCAGTGTCTCCTCCAAACACAAGGATAGAGTCCTTAGTTCTTCTCAAGTACTTAAGGATGTTCTTGACAGCAATCCAGTGACTCTCACCTGGATTTCCTTGATATCTACTCGTCATGCTCAAGGCATACGAGACATCAGGACGTGTGCATATCATGGCATACATGATTGATCCAACAGCGGAAGCGTAAGGGATCAACTTCATGCGTTCAACATCATGGGGTTCGGAGGGACATTGAGTCTGGCTCAATATCGTTCCGGTTACCATAGGTACCAAACCCCTTTTGGATTTGTCCATGCTGAATCGTCGAATAATCTTATCAACATAAGACTCTTGACTTAGAGCCAATATCCTCTTGGGTCTATCTCTATAGATCCGGATACCTAATATGCGTTGTGCCTCTCCTAAATCCTTCATTTGGAAGTGGTTACCTAACCACTTCTTAACGAAAGACAACATTGGAATATCATTTCCAATGAGTAGTATGTCATCGACATACAAGATTAGGAACACAACATTGCTCCCACTGAATTTCATGTATAAACATGGTTCCTCAACATTTCGAGTGAAACCATTTTCTTTTATAACATGATTGAATCGATGATTCCAACTTCTAGATGCTTGCTTAAGACCATAAATGGATCTCTTAAGCTTGCACACTTTGTTAGGATTTTTAGAATCAACAAAACCTTCGGGTTGTATCATGTACACCTCCTCTTCTAAATGCCCATTTAGAAAAGCGGTTTTGACATCCATTTGCCAAATTTCATAATCATGAAATGCGGCGATCGCTAACAAAATCCGTATGGATCTTAGCATGGCTACGGGGCGAAGGTCTCATCATAATGGAGACCTTGGACTTGGGTAAATCCTTTTGCCACTAGCCTAGCTTTGTAGACATCGTCATGTCCTTCTATGCCATTTTTGACCTTGAATATCCATTTGCATTGGAGGGGTCTTGCCCCTTTAGGCAAATCTACCAAGTCCCAAACTTGGTTTTCAAGCATAGAATCCATTTCGGACTTCATGGCTTCAAGCCATAAGGTGGAATTAGGACTAGAGATTGCGGCCTTGTAGGTGGCGGGCTCGTCACTTTCCATAAGCAACACATCGAGCGTTCCATCTTCTTCGATAAGTCCCACATATCGATCGGGATGGCGAATAACTCGGCCCGTCCTTCTTAGTGGAGGAGGTGCAACCGCGTTAGACGACGAAGGAACATCTTCTTGCGTCTCTATCTCGGTTTGTGGCTCTTGAACTTCGTCAAGTTCAAAATTTCTCCCATTCTGTCTCTTAGAAATAAATTGACTTTCTAAGAAGACAGCCTCACTAGACACAAACACTTTGTTTTCTTGAGGTTTGTAGAAGTAGTAACCTCGAGAGGTCAAAGGATAACCTACAAAGATGCATTTTTCGGATCTTGGGGCAAGCTTATTGTCGGGTTTAGCCTTGACGTAAGCATCACATCCCCAAATTTTCATATAGGATAGATTAGGAACCCTTCCTTTCCATGTCTCAAATGGAGTCTTTTCGGTGGCCTTAGTGGGACTATTATTTAAAGATAGAATTGCAGTTTGGATTGCAAATCCCCAAAACGAGTTCGGTAACTCGGTTTGACTCATCATGGATCGAACCATATCAAGTAGGGTTCGATTCCTCCTTTCGGCAACACCATTCAGTTGTGGTGTTCTGGGTGGAGAAAGTTGTGATATAATGCCACAACCTTTCAAGTGTGAATCAAATTCAAGACTAAGGTATTCACCACCACGATCGGATCGTAGTGCCTTAATCCTTTTGTTCAATTGGTTCTCTACTTCGTTTTGGAATTCCTTGAATTTTTCAAATGCTTCACTCTTGTGTTTCATTAAATAGATATACCCATATCTACTCAAGTCATCGGTGAAGGTTATAAAGTAGTCATAATTACCACGAGCGGTGATACTCATTGGTCCGCATACATCGGTGTGTATGAGTCCCAATAGCTCACTAGCTCGTGTCCCTTTACCGCTAAAAGGATTACGAGTCATTTTGCCAAGTAGGCAATATTCGCATGTACCAAATGATTGATAATCAAATGGTGTAATCACATTAGTAGAAATTAATCTTTTGATGCGATTCTCGTTTATGTGACCTAATCGACAATGCCAAATGAACGCTTCACTTGGGTCACTTGTTTTGAGTTTCTTTGATTGAATGTTATAAATATCATTAGTCGGTTTTGAGGTCTCTAAAATGTAAATGCCATTTATGGAAGAAGCTTGGCCAATAACCAAATCATTCCTAGAAATAGAGCAACGATTGTTCTTAATGACAAAACAAAAACCGTCCATGTCTAGCATGGCGATTGAAATAATGTTTTTAGAGAGCGTAGGAACATAAAAACAATTATGCAAATACAACTCAAAACCGTTTGGCAAAGCTAGAACATAAGTTCCTTTGGATTCGGCCGCTACCCGAGTTCCATTTCCAAGTCGAAGATCCACATCTCCCTTGCTAAGCTTCTCCACATCTCTTAAACCCTGTAAATGTTTACAAAGGTGAGAACCACAACCGGTATCTAGTACCCATGTCGTAGTGGAAGTATAATTTATATCAATAACATAAATTTCTTTAGGAATTGTACCTTTTGGAGTAATGAGTCCTTCCCTTATATTTCGCAAATACATAGGGCAATTCCTAAGCCAATGTCACATGCCATAGCAATAATGGCACTCATCATTAACTTGCTTGAAGTTTTTGATTTTCTTTCCTTTCTTCTTGAACCTCTTGCCCTTTGAAGCAAGAACTTGATTGCTAGAGCTCCCACTAGCTTTGGCATCCTTATCTTCCAGAGATAAAGACCCTATAGATCGTATGAGGTAGTCTTCCTGAGACGGACTCACACGAGGTCTAGTAGTAGTGGGTGGTTTAGAAGTGGTGATGAAATTAAGGTTTCCATCCGAACCTATCCCGAAATGAAGTTCTCTAGTTGTATCGAAATTATTGTTGGAGCATACGTCGTCAAGAACATGGTGATATGACTCAATGGTTATCGGTGCGGTAGCATTTGATGGATTCATTGTAATGCACTACAAATATGGAGGAAAGGAAATATTAACATTTGTCTTTTTAAATCATACTTGCAAATTTAACAAGATATGAACATTTATATAGTGACCTCTACCCAACTATAATAAATGATTCCAAGACCCAAATTCATATCAACTTAGGCACGGGGTAGCCGATGAAACCCTCATCAATATAACTCGGTGGATTAACCTTTTAATCGATTCTACTTTTAGAACTCTTGGTCGATAAAATTACTCTAATATTTATCTATAGCCCAAAACACATCAACAAGGGCACGGGGTAGCCGATGAAACCCTTATCAATTACTTTTGTTGAGTTCAATCCAAATTTCGAATAAATGTGTCCATTATCCAAACCCATATTAATTTAGGCACGGGGTAGCCGATGAAACCCTCATCAATATGAATTCGGTGGATTAGACATTTATCACCCACTTCCCCGACGTAACAAGGTTTGTACCCCGGGGTAGCCGAGTGCACTCCCTCGCGAAATAGGTTTTCATGGTTTCTACTATTTGGTAAGGCTATGTCTCAATTAGTTGTTTTAGCGAGAGGTCGTGTCAATTTATTATCTATCACGTTTTAAGTGAACTAAAGCGGTGAACTACGATAATTCTAATTGACACAGTCGATAAACTCGATAAAAGACAATGCATGTTTAGTTATGGCGATTTAGCGATGCATGTGACATAAAATAAAATGCAAGCATAAAGATAAATAAATCCTAGTATGGCCTTTCCTAAAATAGAAAAACTATTAATCTATTACATATTCGGAAACCAACTCCATTGGTCCCTTGAACTTCGGTTGTGGCACGCATCTCTAGGTAACACGGTCTTTATGTATCGCCATTCTTGAAGAAATCCGTCTTTAGGAACTCCGGAATGAATAAAATTACATAATAAATTACACAATTTCCTATTATACATTTGTAACTAAAATAAAATAAATCTATTAAATTACAAAACGGTGATACGAGATCACAATAAAAATTACAACCGAATCGATATTCCCATACATTTCGGGAAATACCAATTAAAATCTAAGGCCATACTAAGTAAAATTACATAATTCAAAATTACATAAATTAAAAATATGACAATCATAAAGGAAAAATGCAGCATTATAATATGTATGAACATGCTCAATTTTATGCTAAATCGCCTTTTAATTAGCCAATATCGTATATTACTCGGTTTTTACGGATTTGCGTGATTTCAACATTTTATAATCACAAAAATACATAAACTCATATTTATGCATAAGTTAATTACCCTAACCTCTTAGGACTCAAAATATAGTCTTCACTAATAATTTGACCATAATTAACCCTTATTTATGAAATTGTTCAAAAATGGACCAAAAATACAAAATTAAGCCATTAAACTTCAAATAAATCGAAAAATTTCAAATAAATTCAAAATTTGAAATTTAAATTCATGAACATTCTGGAAAAATTCCATGACACTCATAATATTCAAAATCTTAGGTTAAAAATTTCGAAATTTTTCCGGAAAAACAATGTTGCGGTTTATCGATATTTAATAAAATAATCATAAAACAAAGGGAAAAATTATTTTCATTAACTTTTCAATTTTAGATCTGAAAAATATAATAAAATGCAACATTAGACGTTTTTCCTAAGTCATAGATTATGTTTTATTAATTTTTCACTAATAATGTCACTATTTACGCTATTTTTCTACAAAAATTCATAAATCATGCAAAAAGACCTTTTTATAGCCAATTATTTTACACACATCTTTTAAAATTGCATGTGACAACATATTAATTTTCTATGACCAGATTCGAAATTTAACTCATATTAACCTATTTTTCTCTTAAATTCGAATTTAATGATGAAAAATTCAATTTTCGAGCATAACAAGTCCAAAAATTATGAAAATTTACAGGTTATCTCAAAATAATATATGTAACAACATATCCAAAAACCAAGTGAAAATTCGAAGTATAGCTATTTTTAGACCAAAAATGACATTTTTACTCATAAAATCACATTTAAATGCCATTATTGTAAATTATGAACAATAAAAATCCGAAAAATTAACCAAAATATCCTAAAACACTTTAGGACCAGAAATATTAACATGCATGTAATAATTTCGTGATATATCATAATAACACAAATTTTACAAGTTTTATTTTGTTATTCATATAACTCGGAAAAACTTTTAACCAATTTGCATGCAAACAACCGTGGCTCTGATACCGATTGAAGGAAATGTAGATTCATATACATGTTAACATACTCAAATATGTCAAAACTAATTTGTCATAAAATTAAAACGGATCTTATGCATGCAAACGATAATATAAATAGAGGAGAAATCATGTCCTTACATAGTAGATTTCGGCTATTAGGGCACAAGAGAGATCACCTTTCTCTTCTTGTTCTTGAGCTTTTCCAATGGAAGAACAAAGATCTAAGTGTAAGATCTCTCCCTATGTATTATACCCAAGGCTTCCTCTTAATCTAATTAATATTATTTGAGCTAGTATAATATTAATCTAGGTAGAAAATTGAACCAAAAATTTATAAAACACTTATATTATTTCGGTTTTATGAGAGAAGATGAGGAGGATTTTTCTTCTCTCTAGAACTTAATTTTGGATGATAATCTTAGAATGAAAATAATACACTACACTTAGTATATTATTAGGTAAAAATTATAGAAAAACAATGATAGTTTTTCTTCCCCAAAACCGTGTAAGAGGAGAGCTATTGGGGAGCCAATGCATGGAAAAATTGTTCTTCACAAGGAACAATAGGCTTGCATGCCTAGACTTGCTTTTTCATCATTATGTTTTATCAACTAAATAAAACAATTAACTAGCTTAATGCTCCCCAATTTTTCGGCACTTTACATAATATGGATCCCATATTATTTTTGTCAATTGTCAATGTGTCACATGTCATATGTGACATAAATATGTTATGTATTTTTAATATATTAAAAATCAACGTATTAATAAAAATACGTCACATACAAAAATCGACTTAGTAATTTCATAATTACTTGTGCCAAAATATTTTACCATTTATAAATTTCAACTGATTGAATTTATAATAATTCATTCATTTTAATTGTTACATTAAACAATTTATTTCATCCGAGTAATTATACAATTTAATTACTCAGACCGTATCTCATTTAATCACATTTCAATTTGATACGTAAATTTTACTTCCAAAATCGTCCGTCAATTTTCAAGTAATTTAATTAACTCGCAACGTTATACGATCAATTAAATAATCAATTAAGAGTGTTGCCCTATAGGTATGACCTAGGGGTCAATCGATCACCACCGTCACACGACAGTAATGTCAAACTCTAGTCAGCCAATCATTACCGATATATGTTGACCAGTTGACAGTAACAAAATTACTTCCCAATTGTATTCTTTAAAATGAGATTTAATAATGATATTTAAATCATGTGATCGCATTATTGTAGAGGACACATTTCCCAACAACTAGATGGGACTTTTAAAGATAAAATTGGACCATCATCATTGTCATCACTCAAAAGTTCAAAATCATTAGTAACAGAAGACTCAAATTGGAGAGGTAGAGAGACAAGAGGAGAGAAAATAGACTCACTTACTTGAATAGGCTCACATGGACTTACTTCCTTCTGAGAAAGTTGTTCTATTTGAGCTTGAAGCACTTCAATCTTCTCTTTGATTCTCTCTCTTTCTCGACATTCAGAGGCCATGTAATTCAATAAATTCCATAGATCCTCCTTCCCAAGCAAGTTGTAGTAGTTCCCATTATTCAAACGAAGAGCCATGTGACGTGTCTCGAAGTTCATGCCTTGAAGTACAACAACACCCATGTAGAGATTGTCATAAGTGTATCCAAGATAATAGAGAACACGAACGTAAGCATAAAATCGATCAAGATAGTCATGGAAAAGCTCATTCGCTTGTTGCGAGAGAAATCGATCCATCATACATTGATCCATCATTATGAAATAGGCCAAGCTTTAATACCTACAAAATAAGTACTAAAACTACAAGAAAACGGTGAGATAAATCCTAAGGAACAAGTGTTCCCTAGGACAAGATAAGATAAAACTCAACAACTAAATAACAAACAAAACTGTGCTCCCCGGCAACGGCGCCAAAATTTGATAGGCTATCGCACACCTATGCAAAAATACCCTTTGGTACAACAAATGAATGTAGTATTTAAGGGGTCGAATTCCACAGAGAGCTCGGTGGTTATTATTTAGTTTTTATGAAATGAGTTTTATCCTAGTAGGTTAACGGTTGATTGATTGGTTTGGTTTGATGTGATGATAAAACAATAATAAAGAAAATGTCTAGGGAGGTCGGGTCACACATGCTAATTATGTAAATGCTCATGTCAAGTTAGGAAGTTGATTTTACGATAAATGTTTATGCTTAAAGACACCCACCTTACGATATTAGTGTCAACCATAGACCGGGTCCTAGAGAAACTCACGTCCATGACTAGGTCGTCCTACTACACATGCTTAGTCTAATTCAATTCCGTGCCTCTCGACTTTTAGAATGAATGAACAAACATAATCAATGAATAAGGCCTTTAAACGTAGATTAAACGTGACGATACAAACATGTGTTAGAAACAATTTATCAATTTAACTTAGCCTCATTTTAACATTTACAATTTACTTAGTCAGGCATGGTTTCCCTTACTCCTTAGACAAATGCAACTACTCTAACAAGATGGAAATGTAAACTAAACTAATGCTAAATGAAATGATAAATAACATAATGAAAATAGAATAAGAATTACCTTGAATGGAAATGGAAATAGAAATAGAAGAACAATGAAACTAGAACAAACTTGAAATATAACTTGGAATTAAACTTGAAATGGAATTGTAATGTAATTGCTAAAAGGAAATGTAAACAAACTAAACTAAACTAAGCTAACCTAAACTAACTACTAAAATTTAGAGAGAATTTAGATGGAAAAATATGTGTAAGAGTTGTCCAAGAAGTGTCGGCCAAAGCTTCTATTTATAGGAGTGAAGGGAGTAACGGAAATAAGCTACAGGGGGCTAACCCCGATCGGGGCCACTCAACCCCGATCGGGGTCGTGGTATTTCTCAAATTTCTCTTAATTCCGTCTTAACTTTGCACTTAATGTTGATGCGGAATCCGATGCTTATGTCTTAATGCGTCCGTCTAAGGTATATTAAGCATCCTTTGGCATCCAATGCAAACTCTTATCATGGGCTTTCATTTGGATTTCATTTCTTTACATATCCACCAACTAAGATTGGTTTCCTCTTGCTCGGGTTTTCCAATTTCTTCCCAAAATGCCCCTATGCTTCCCGAAACTCCTTTGCATGATCAAGACTTGCTCTCATTAGCCTCTTGAACTCTTGTACTTGCTACTTTGACGGGAAAAAGCTACTAAAAGCTTAATTTCCTACAAAACACAATAGAAAACAAGCAGGCACAACTAGAACACGGAATTAGCTCACAAACACTAACATTAGTGCAAATGACATGCAAAATAGAGGTAAAATAGGGGGTTAAAATGTATATAAAATGGACCTATCACAATTCAAAGCCGGGTTCATCAAAGTTTCCGAGTACTCTGACTGGGGAGCCAACATAGTACCCGTACCCAAAAAGGATGGGAGAATCCGTGTTTGTGTTGATTTTAGAGACTTAAACAAAGCAAGTCCTAAAGATGACTTTCCTCTACCACATATCGACATATTGGTGGACAATACCGCAGATCACGCGTTACTATCCTTCATGGATGGGTACGCGGGTTACAACCAAATCAAGATGGCCATAGAAGACATGCATAAGACCGCCTTTGTCACTCAATGGGGAACCTATTGCTATACGGTCATGCCGTTTGAATTTATCAACGCCGGAGCTACATATCAACGCACCGCAACTACATTCCTACATGACATAATGCATAAAGAAGTTGAGGTATACGTAGACGACATGATTTTCAAGTCCAAGGATAGAGAGGGGCATATTGCGAACCTTCGCAAATTCTTCTCAAGGCTACGAAAGTACAACATGAGGCTCAATCCTCAGAAATGCGCATTCGGAGTAACATCTGGCAAACTCCTGGGATACGTCGTTAGCTAATGAGATATAGAAATAGACCCTTCTAAGATCAAAGCTTTGATAGAAATGCCACAACCTCAAACGGAAAAAGAAGTCAGAGGATTCCTGGGAAAAATGCAATATATAAGTCGATTCATATCGAAACTCACCATGATCTGTGAAACTATCTTCAAAAAACTCAAGAAAACAGACCACACCATGTGGGATGATGACTGTCAGAAGGCATTCGACCGAATCAAGGAGATATTAGCTAAACCACCAGTGCTCATGCCACCTCAATGAGATCAACCTCTTGGTTTATATCTCACGATGATGGCGAAACAGACCATGGGCGCCATGCTAGCTCAAACCGTAGGAAAGGAAGAAAGGGTTATCTACTACCTTAGTAAGAAGTTCTTGGAGTACGAGTGCAAATACTCACAACTCGAAAAGACATACCTCGCTCTTGTGTGGGCAACGAAGAAGCTACGTCATTACATGCTTAGCTACTCCGTCAAAATATACTCCAAAATGGATCCTGTCAAATACCTCTTTGAGAAACTCGTCCTCAACGGACGACTAGCAAGATGGACCTTGATGCTCTCAGAGTTCGATCTCAAATACGTACCTCTGAAAGTTATAAAAGGGTGCGCCGTTGCCGAATTCTTTGCAGAAAATCCCATCAATGATGCACAAACAATAGATACTTGGTCATTTCCAGACGAGGATATACTCCAAACCGATGTAGACTCCTGGGACCTTTACTTTGACGGAGCATCAAACTTAAGAGGGTTTGGAATAGGAGTGTTGCTCATTTCTCCTGAAGGCGAGCATACACCAATCTCTGTCAAACTCGACTTCGAGGTGACAAATAACGCCGCAGAATACGAAGCTTGTCTCATTGGACTACAAGCGGCAGTGAGCTTAGGCATTAAAAACCTCCGAGTGCATGGGGATTCGTCCCTGATCAACAATCAAGTTACGGGATCTTGGAAAATCCGAAGCGAAATCCTAGCGCCTTATCAAGCCAGAATAGACCAGGTTGCCCAATTCTTTGATCAAGTGACCTATATACACCTACCTAGGGAAGAAAATCAATTTGCAGATGCTCTTGCAAAGCTTGCATCTTTGATTAATATGCCAGATAACATGGTGGAAATGCCTTTATGCATCGAACGATGATCAAAGCCAGCTTATGTCCACTAAATCACCGATGAAGAGGAAATCACAGAGGAACCTTGGTTCCAAGCAATCCTGAATTTCAAGGTCAACGATACCTATCCACAGGATATGGACAAAAGGGGACAACGTGCTATACGCCTATTAGCTTCCCTATACGTTCTCATGCAAGGAGAGATACAAAAGAACACCTCTTGGTGTAATCCTACGTTGCCTTGATCATTCACAGACGCGAAAAGTAATGGAAGAAGTCCATGATGGAGAATGCGGTCCTCATATGAGTGGGCCCATGATGGAAAAGAAAATCACACGTCTGGGGTACTATTGGACCATAATAGAATCCGATTGCATCAAATACGTAAGACATTGCCACAACTGCCAAATCTTCGGGAACGTACAGCATGTCCCTCCTTCATTACTCTATACGATGACATCTCCTTTGCCATTTTCTGCCTGGGGAATTGATATAATCGGGAAGATAACTCCAGCCGGGACAGGAGGTCACTATTTCATCCTCGTGGCAATTGACTATTTCACCAAATGGGTAGAAGCGGCTTCCTACACTAGTCTCACGGCTAAAAACGTGGCAAAGTTCATACAAAAAAACATCATCTGTCGATACGGTTGCCCACATGAGATCATTAGTGATAATGGATCACATTTCCAAGCTGAGACTGAGCAATTGCTAGCTAAGTACAAAATTAGGCATCACCACTCTTCGCCCTATAGACCACAGACTAATGGCGCGGTAGAGGTAGCAAACAAGAATGTTGTCACAATTCTCAAGAAAATGATTGACAACTATCGAGATTGGCCAAGCAAAATACCCTTTTCTTTGTGGGGATATCGTACATCTGTCAGGACGCCCACTGAGGCCACCCCTTTCTATTTGACCTATGGCATGGAAGCTTTACAGCCAGTCGAGTTAGAAATACCATCCTTGCGTATCTTACTCGAAAGTCAAATCCCGGAAGCCGATTGGAAGAGGGATAGATGTGAAGAACTCATCCTCCTGGATGAACGTAGGCTACACGCATTACATAATGTCCAAACATATCAAGCACGTATAAAACGAGCCTTCAACAAAAGGGTCAAGCCAAGGAACATCAAGGAAGGAGACTTAGTACTCAAGTCGATTAGAGCTCTTTTACCTGTCGATCCACGAGGAAAATTCAAACCTAATTGGGCCGGGCCATTTCTAGTCAAGTCCATACTTCCAGGGGGTGCGGTTAGAATCACAGACCTAGATGGGAATGAATTTGCCAACCCGACAAACCTTGACCAACTAAAGCGGTATTATGCCTAGAATAGGAACAAAAACGCGCCTCGCGTAACCTCACGTGTCGCTCCTGTGGCACTAAATGAACGGCTCCTAGCCAAGCTTAAATAAGTTAATGTCACCATGCTCTTGCATTTTGAAAATCTGTCATCCTCATATCCTCAAATAAACTAAATTGCACCTTAAGAATAAGTAAAAAGTTCATGCTTATCTTCTAAGTTCATTACAAGCTCTTGCTTAGAACAATTATTCTTTTACATTTACTCGAACTACGCGCAAGGGTTTGATTTCATTTTTTAATGAATACGTAGGCAATCCTTCGCAGGATACAACCCATTAACTTCAAAATGTAAAAAGAAGGACATTTGCAGTTGCATTTGGAATTCGACAAGAATAATAAATAGAAAATCACAACGGTTTCATAACCAATTAACCTCCTTTATTTCATTCAATAATATTAATAATACGTTACATAATAATAATAATAATGCTAAAAAAAATAAAATAAAATAGGCTAGGATTCTAAAAACCCCACCTTCTTATTACAATAATAATAATAAATAATAATAAAGACTTGGGCTATTCCTCCATTTTCCCTTTGCCCTTGTCGTTTTTGTCATATTTCTTGTCACGACCTCGAGCCGGACGCTCTTGCGCCACTTCGGACCTAATCACCAATGGTCTTTCTCGAGGCCTAGCCTTCCCATTCTTGTCAATCACTTTGTCCACGACAGGAGAGGTCTTCGGTTTCTTCGAAGGATGAACAACTCGAAACCCGGCTTCCTCCTCTCCCTCAGTCAGATGCTTCTCTTTCTCCTTTTCCACCTCGCGCACCTTGTAGTCAACGGGCTCACGCTTCCTCAATCTCTCACGCTCCCCCGGAGTAGTAGCTTTCCTCCACCGCAGATAGGAATCCGACACCCATAAGGCACTAACAGAAGAGTTCAAGAACCATACATTTCTTTGAGCCCATTTAATTGCCCACTCCCTTCGACTCTCAGCAGTAAGCGCCACGGCAGTCTGCGGGACAGTGTCAAGCTTCGGGATGGTCTGCTTCAGTCCAACCTGTCTCATCAGCCTCTCCGGGAAGATGCATACCATGAATTCCAAGCCGGGGAATGCGCACGGATCGGGTAGGATCCAAGGAAGATACTCCAGTGACAGATTTGAGATGCCACCATGGTACAACCCATCTAATCAAGGGGCCATCATCACTCTTCAATTTGTTTTCCCAGTAATTGCACACTCGAGTGAAGTCCACCATGTAGAGCCTAGTCCTCATAGCAATTGAGCGAGCATGATAGGCAGGAACATTAACTGGGGTCTCGATCAATCGAAGACGCTCCATAAGCTAAACCTACCAAAATGCAGGTGTCAAAAAAAAAGAGAAAAAAAACGGGAAAAAAAAACGAAAAAAAGGAAAAAAAAAAAGTGTTCTTTTACCTGCAAAATAACGGGACTTCCCAAATAAGGTAGGTCACGATTGGCTTTCCTGTTATCCAAACCCAATAGGATCTCTCCTAAACATAAACAGGCTGGGCTCCTGCGCAGTTCCATTTGCTCAACTAGGCCCAGGAGACGGGGATCGCCTCTCAAATCCTCATCAACATGCCCTTGAAGGACATACACATGTAACAAGCAAAATCCGAATGCCCTTCGCCTAGCAACATAAAATATGATGGGGTCAGCCTTGTTAATGAATCGGTCAAAAAAGTCCAACATTCGCACCCCTTTCGAGGTCACTAAACGGTCCACCTCAATTCTAGTCAACCCAAGCAAGTCTCTAAATTTGTTCTTATACCCTTGTGAAGTAAAAGGAATAGCAGGCAAGTGTTCTGGGTCCCACGCACCAATCGCAGCAATTTCTTCAGGAAATGGGCAAATGTCACCTCCGGGGAAAGCAAAAACATGATAATTCGGGTCCCAATAATCAAGACAAGCATCTAGGAATGGTTTGACCACCTTGATGAGCTTCAAACTCAACAACGATCCAATATTATAGGCACCCATGTCATACTTCTCCATGCTAGAAAACTCATTGGTCCACTCCTTTAGACGAATTTCTAAAGTATTCATGATGAAGGATTATTTTGAGAATTTAATGTAATAAGACGAAGGAAGAGACGGAAGAATTGTGCGAATAAAACCTCTATCGACGTCTCTGTTTATACTAAAATCTGTTTCCTAAAATCCGCCAGGACGGATACACCGGGGAACAGGCGCAGCACCTGCTGCGCCTCTTCAAAGAGACGCAGCTCCTGCTGCGCCTCTTCCTCAGCAACGTTTCTGTGATTTTCCGCGTTGGATCTTTCCTAATTTCCTTAACGAATAATTTCCTATTCATACGGGTTATTATTTTGGTAAATACGTCAAAGTTACCATATTTCGTGTTTCCTAATTTCACGGATGCGCATTTCGAGACGATATCGACATTTTCATCATTTTAGCACACTTGTACACTTCTTTTTACATTTTCTTTTCAAGGAATCATTTCACTCTCCATTTCCAACTTATAGATTTCTATTTTTTCATTTTTTTGGGGGTAACCCTCCCTACCGCCCGGTCATTTCCGGCAAATTATTTTGCATTTTCAAGTCATTGTTTTGCGCTAATTTAGGCCATATGCATGCATACATGTTCTATGTGATTTCTATGTAAATTTCGGCAGCATGACGGCGTAAACCGTCATCTACCAAACCTGTTCAAAGCTAACCTGCAGGAACAAACAACGCAACCCAGCAGCAAAGGCACTCAGGCCATCGTATATACAACCAAAAGAGGGATATGTACAACAAACTGGGGGCTCGAGCCCCAAGCAAAATCCAAAATGTCCAAAATGTAGGTCCTGAAATGTACAAATGTGCAAGATACAGCCAAAAACAAAACAAACAACAACAAAAACTACTGCCGGCCGCCGCCTAACTCCGCAACACTCGCCTCGAGAGCAGCAACCTCGGCGTCGCGAACCTCGAGCTCCCTCAGCAAACGAGCTGTCTCCTCCCGAGACTGGGCCAACTCTCGCTCCAGCTCGCACTCCCTCTGCAAACAACAAATTGGCTCATGTCAATCATTTCAAGCAATTATAAGAAAATTAGAAAATTCAAAAAATAAAATAGGCAAAAGGTTCATACCTGACGACCTCGACCGCCGACAAGTGCCTCGACGGCAGTAGCTCGCAGCCGGTTGGCTACCCTCCATAACGCCACAAACCGAGACGGCGCAACCTGCATTTTCAAATTAGAAGTTCTTCATAATTGGATAAGTTCAATCAAATGTGTTCTTACACAAAAATGATACAAATTAGAGGCTCACCCTCCAAATCAGATGCTGCCACTCGTCCAAGCCAGCATCCGTCACAGCCACGTCAAAGTCACGCAGCTCGGAGATCGTCGTCCTCCCAGTCGCGTCAGTGTACTCGAGAGTCTTGGAGTACTTTGGGGGCTCGATGCCCGCCGCCTCAACCTCCTGCAAAGACAAAGGATTGCCATTAATCGATGATCATTCATCATGCTTTCGAAATGGTCATAAGGAGAGTAAATACTTACCACAACCGGCCAGTACGCCAACCTCCAATTGAGGAACGCCGAGTAGTCCTCACCAGGACGCAGAAGGGCATCACCACCAACGCCAGCCAAGTCAGCCTCCCTCTCAGCCTCAGAAGGCTCCTTAAACATCGTCCTAGGAGGATCGATGGGAACCGTCAAGATATCCCAAGAGCACTGACGAGCCAAGCGCTCGCCCAAGTACCACACAGGACCCATCGACGTCCTCAGCAGCAACCGGCTCGAGCTCCTAGGTCGAAGGACCTCAGCCACGAAAGGAGGAGCGCCAACGTACTCCGCCCAAGGCCTGGGCACCCACTGGGAAAAGAGAAGCAAGAAGTCATTCTTATGATCGGTTAAAAAGTAATAAAGAAGCAAAACGAATATAAGTGAGATGCTCACGCTGTCCAGCTGAAGAGTGTTCACGTCCCGCCGGTAGACACCGTGAGAGGAACGCTTGCTCCTCGTGCGACACATCACCTAATCCCTCACGACGGGATAGGCCTTCTCCAGCGGCTCCGTCCTCTTGGGCGAGAGGCTCGGAAAGTAGGAGTACACCCACGCTTGTGAAGCAAGATAGTCAATAATGATCTTTCGTAATTCGATAAGGAAAAGAAGTGATTTTAGTCTAAATGAAGGTTCATACCTCCAACACTAGTCCAGGGCTGACAGCACCAGGAGAAGTCCCCTTCTCCATCAACTCCGGATGAACCATGGCAGCACACTAGTGCACCAGGACCGCAACACTAGTCCAGGGCTGACAGCACACTTGTGCACCAGGACCGCAAAACCAGCAGTGACCCAGTCCCAACGTCCTAGGCAGCTCAGGTCAGAAAGGAAGGGAAGAAGCTTCGTCGACAACCTCTCTCCCTTGTCTCCAAGGTAGATCGAGGACAGAAACCACCAAAGCCACAAATGGGCCCTCTGCTCAGCTGTACAAGGAGGAGGAGCCGTCTCCCTCCCGTCAATCACCACCCGCGCCGGGGTTTTCCCCGCAAAGTAGTCTCGGACATAAGAACTAGGTACCAAACCAGGCACTGTAACAGCCTTCGGCGCCAAGTTCCAGCCGATCAACCTCCTAGCCTCGGCTGAGTCCACCCTCATGGCAGTTTCCGGCCACTCCAGCTCCTCGTTCCCACACGGCAGGCCAGAGATCATGCCGTAGTCCTCCAGCGTGACTCCCACCTCACTAAAAGGCATGTGAAAAGTGGAAGTCGTATCCCAGAATCGGTCCAAGAAAGCGTGGACCAGGCTAAGGTTAGCCCGCAGCTTCCTCTTCGCGATATCCCTCCAAGCCTGCACCAGGGCGCCGAATGCTCCCCGCTCAATCATGGCTCGCTCCTCCGCCGACAGCCTCTCGTAGCACTCCATCGCCGTCGTGTAGCCCGAGAACGATCTGATGTTCCCGGCCTACTATTGTGATTTGAAACATAAGCTATCTTTAGTTTGAATGAAATTGGAAAAGAGATAAGCAAATGAAATGAAAGAAGGTGGGTGATGAGTAATGAATTCAAGATTGCCAAGCTCTTTACAGTCCTATAGGACAGGTGAACCTCCGCAGCCCAAAGCAAGTGCCTGTTATCCCAGGTCTCAGCCCACGCGGGAGCTCCCCTCATCTGACGACCACCTCACCCAACGTTGGCCCGCCTCGGGGCCTCCTCCACCTCCACCTCGTCCTCAGCAACTGCCTCCTCGAGAGCACGAGAAGCGTCGACGGCTGTGTCTATGTCCGTGGGAGCTCTCCCAGAAGTAGACGCCTCGTCACCTGCAACGTTAAAGTCATTGTAGGCCGCGTCAAGTGACGACAAGCCTTGGTTAGGGGATTTTCGAGCTTTAGAAGCCCCGAAGTCGCTTTTTTCTCGCCATCTTTGGCCGTATTCCCACAAACTCGATCACTCATGTGGTAATTTGGGTTAAGTCAAGCCTAAGTTGAAGCCTAATCATGGGTTCGAGCCGAAATTTCGACAGCATTTCGTTATAACGGCGATTATGCCCTAGAAAAGTGTCCTGAAAAAGCCATGAGGATGAGGCTGTACATGGTGGATTTCACTCGAGTATGCGATTACTGGGAAAAGAAACTGAAGAGTGAAGGTGGGCCCCTGATCAAGTGGATAATGCCATGGTGGCATCTCAGGTCGGTGACTGGAATATCATCCTTGGATCCGACGCGGTCCATTCGCCTCCCTAGCTTGGAATTTATGGTTCATACCTTTCCGGAGAGATTGATGAGGCAAGTGGGCTTAATACAGAAAATCCCAAAGCTAGATACTATCCCTCAAACTGCCTTGGCACATACTGCAGAGTCTTGTCGGGAGTGGGCTATTCGCTGGGCCCAAAGGAATATGTGGTTCATACCCGTCCCGGTTGGCTCATTATGGGTATCTGATTCATATTTGCAATGGAGAAAAGCTGGCACCCCCGAGGAGTGAGAAGCTAAGGAAGCACGAGCCTGTAGAGTGCAAAATCTGCGAGGTGGCGAAGGAGAACTAAAGGTACTTGACTGAGGAATAAGAAGAGGCCGGATATCAGGTTGTTCGTCCGTCAAAGAAACCAAAGAATGCTCCTACTGAGAAGATGTTGGTGGATCGGAATGAGAATGCTAGACCGCGAGAACGATCGTTGGTGATTAGGTCGGAGATAACGCAAGAGCGTCCCGCTCGTGGTCGAGACAAGAAATATGACAAGGGTGACAAAGGCAAGGGGAAAATGGAAGAATAGCCTTAGTCATTTTATTAATAGTATTATTTATTATTATTCGAGTTGTAATAAATGGCGGGGTTTTTAGAATCCTAGCCTACCATTTTAATTTCAGCATTTAAATTTATATGTGTTTGGCGTATTATTATTATTTAAGTAACAATGAATAAAAGATTTAGGGATATTCTACATGGTACCCCTCAATTTTTCGACTTTCTACATGGTATCCCTACACATTTCAAAACATACATGGTACCCCTAATTGTTATCATTATCACTAAGTGTACCCCTAAACTTTATTTTGCGTCAATTTAACTCAGTTTTAGGCGTTAAGTGATTACTTGGACGGGTAACCAAGCTTGTTATTTATCATCCCATGACATAAGGACTCTATTAGGCTCAATTATCCATCTTTAGAAGTGATAATTTGGCAAGGAATCAATTAATTTTCGGTCAAATTTCTTTTAGCCCATATATGTCAATAAATATTACGATCGAGATGGATATTGAGCCTAATAGAGTCCTTATGTCATGGGATAATAAATGACAAGTTTGGTTACGCGTACAAGTCATTACGTAACGCCTAAAACTGAGTTTAATTGATGGAAAATAAAGTTTAGGGGTACACTTAGTGATAATGACAATAATTAGGGGTACCATGTATGTTTTAAAGAGTGTAGGGGTACCATGTAGAAAGTCGAAAAATTGAGGGGTAACATGTAGAATATCCCAAAGATTTATTAGTTAAGAAACTTTCATAAATTTCCTTTATTTACTCTTGTCAAATTTCAAATGCAAATGCAAATGTCCTTCTATTTACATTTTAAAAATGACGGGTTGTATCCTATGAAGGATTGCCTACGTATTCATTAGAAAAAAATGAAATCAAACCTTTTGCGTAGTTCGGGGAAATGTAAAAGAATAAATGTTCGAAGCAAGAGCTTGTAATGAACTTAGAAAATAAGCATGTGCTTTACTTACTCCTAAAGAAGTGCAATTTAATTTATTTGATAATATGAGGATGTCAAAACGCAAGAGCGTAATGTCATAAGCTTTTAGCGGGCCAGGGGCCGGTTTTATTTCGTGTCGCACGAGCGGCACGTGGGTCACGCGAGGCGCGTTTTATCCTATTTCTAAGGGTAGTACCGTTTCAATTGGTCTAGGTTGGTAGGGTTGAAAAACGCATTCCCATCTAGGTCTGTGATCTTAACCGCGCCCCCTGAAAGTATGGACTTGACCAAAAATGGTCCCGCCCAATTAGGCTTAAATTTTCCTCGTGGATCGACAGGTAGGAGAGCTCTGACAGACTTGAGTACTAAATCTCCTTCTTTGATATTTCTGGGTTTGACCCTTTTGTTAAAAGCTTGTTTGATGCGTGCTTGATATGTCTGCACATTATGTAACGCGCGTAGCCTTCGTTCGTCCAAGAGGACGAGTTCGTCATACCTATCCCTTTTCCAATCAGCTTCTGGAATTTGACTTTCGAGTAGAATGCGCGGAGATGGGATCTCTATCTCCACTGGTTGTACAGCTTGCATTTCGTAAGTCAAATAGAAAGGAGTAGCCCCAGTGGGCGTCCTAACTGACGTGCGATATCCCCATAATGCAAAGGGTATTTTGCTAGGCCAATCGCGATAATTGTCGATCATTTTCTTAAGAATTGTGACGACATTGTTGTTAGCTGCCTCCATCGCACCATTAGTTCAAGGTCTGTATGGCAAGGAATGATGATACTTGATCTTATATTTGGCTAGCAATTGTGCAACTTCGGCCTGGAAATGTGATCCATTGTCACTGATAATTTCATGTGGGCAACCATATCGACAGATGAGATTGGTTTGTATGAACTTCGCCACATGTTTGGCTGTAAGGCTTGTGTAAGATGATGCTTCGACCCATTTAGTAAAATAGTCGATGGCTACTAAAATGAAACAGTGGCCTCCTGTCCCAGCTGGATTGATCTTCCCGATGATGTCTATTCCCCAAGCAGAAAATGGCCAAAGAGATGTCATGGTATATAGCATTGAAGGAGGAACATGTTGTACATTCCCGAATATCTGGCAGTTGTGACAATGCCTAACATATTTGATGCAATCTGACTCCATTGTCATCCAGTAATACCCTAAACGCGTAATCTTCTTTGCCATCATAGGTCAACTCATGTGAGGACCGCATTCTCCATCATGAACTTCTTCCATTATTTTGTGTGCCTGTGAACGACCAAGGCAATGCAGGACGACACCAAGAGGTGTTCTTTTGTACAAATCTCCCTAGATGAGGAGGTATTGAGAGGCAAGTAGGCGTATGGCGCGTTGTCCCCTCTTATCCATATCTAGTGGGTATGTACCGTTGAGCTTGAAATTGAGAATAGCTTGGAACCAAGGTTCCTCTGGGTTTTCTTCTCCATCTTGTAGGAAGTGTACATAGGCTGGTTCTGATCGTCGTTCAATGCACAAGGGCATTTCAACCATGTCGTCTGGCATATTTATCAGGGATGCGAGTTTTACAAGAGCGTCCGCAAACTGATTTTCTTCGCGAGGTAGGTGTAGATAAGTAACCTGATCGAAGAATTGAGCGACTTGATCTATTCTAGCCTGATAGGGCGCTAGACTTTTACTTCGGATTTTCCAGGATCCAGTGATCTGGTTGATGATTAAAGATGAGTCACCGTGAACTCGAAGATGCTTGATGCCTAAACTCACTGCTGCTTGTAGACCAATGAGGCAAGCCTCAAACTCTGTTGCGTTATTTGTCACCTCGAAGTCGAGCTTGACAGAAAGCAACACTCCTATTCCAAATCCTGTTAAATTGGATGCCTCATCAAAGTAAAGATCCCAAGAATCTATACTGGTTTGTAGAATATCCTCATCTGGAAACGACCATGTGTCTATTGCTTGCGTATCGTTGATCGGATTGTCTGCGAGGAATTCGGCCACTGCACGACCCTTTATGAATTTCAAGGGTACGTACTTGAGGTCAAACTCTGAGAGCATTAAGGTCCATCTTGCTAAGTGTCTGTTGAGAACGGATTTCTCGAAGAGGTATTTGACGGGATCCATTTTAGAAATACACCTTGACAGAGTAACTAAGCATGTAATGGCGTAGTTTCTTTGTTGCCCACACAAGAGCGAGGCATGTCTTCTCGAGAGGTGTATACTTACCCTCGTACTCTAAAAACTTCTTACTAAGGTAGTAGATAGCTCTCTCTTCCTTTCCAACTGTTTGCGCGAGCATAGCCCTCATGGCTGTTTCGGTGACTGTGAGGTATAAACCAAGAGATTGATCTCGTTGAAGAGGCATTAGCATAGGTGGCTTAGCCAGTATCTCCTTTATCTTATCAAATGCCCTTTGACAGTCTTCGTCCCATATGGTATGGTCCGTTTTCTTGAGCTTTTTGAAGATAGGTTCGCAAATCATGGTATGTTTCGATATGAATCGACTTATGTATTGGACCTTGCCCAAGAATACTCTAACCTCCTTTTTTGTCTGGGGTTGTGGCATTTCAATTAAGGCCTTGATCTTGGATGGATCAATTTCGATTCCCCTCTGGCTGACGACGTATCCCAGAAACTTGTCTGACGTTACTCCGAACGCATATTTCTGAGGATTGAGCCTCATGTTGTACTTACGTAATCTGAGGAAGAATTTGCGAAGGTTATCTATGTGCCCTTTCCTATATTTAGATTTGACAATCATATCATCCACGTACACCTCCATTTCTTTGGGCATTATGTCATGTAGCAAATTAGTCGCAGTGCGTTGGTATGTAGCCCCAGCATTCATTAGCCCGAATGGTACAGTATAACAGTACGTGCCCCACTGAGTGACGAAGGCTGTCTTGTGCATATCTTCTACGGCCATTTTGATTTGGTTGTACCCTGCATACCCGTCCATGAAGGATAAGAACGCGTGATATGTTGTATTATCAACCAATATGTCGATGTGTGGTAGAGGGAAGTCGTCTTTAGGACTCGCCTTGTTCAAGTCTCTGAAATTAACACAAACCCGGATTCGCCCATCCTTTTTGGGCACGGCGACTATGTTAGCCACCCGTCTGAATACTTGGAAACTTTGATGAATCCATCTTTGAATTGTTTATCGAATTCTTCTTTCATCTTAAGAGCCCACTCTGTCCTCATCCGACAAAGCTTCTGTTTTAGAGGCTTGAAACCTGGCATGATTGGAATGCAATGTTCTGCAATATTCTTGTCGATCCCTAGCATGTCCTTGTAAGACCAAGCAAAGACCTCTTTGAACTCGTGTAGGAGGTCGATGAAATTGGCCCTTTTAGTTGGGTCTAGAGTCGTCTCTATCCTAAGTTCTTGGGGTTCTAATTCCGTTCCTACGCTGATAGGTTTGATGTTTTCTATAACTGGTGCCCCTTCCCCCTCTTCTAGTATTTCTTCGACTATATAGGGAGGTAATTTGATTGAGTCTGGGTCAGGATCATCCTCATTATCATCGTAAATAGAATTGCATTCAGAATAACATAAGGAGTAAGCAGAATCCAATTTATTCATATTAAAATTTGAAAACAGCTCAAACAAAGAAGCCATCTGCGCAGTAATCAGTGGCGGTAAAGGGACAGTTGCTGGGACATTCCCCAAGCTACTGTTACTAGGTGATGCTATGCTAGAAGAAACAGAGGAGTGGGGAGTGACGACAGGAGGAGACTCTCTAGCGACTTCTCTAGACTTAGGTTTCAATTCCGACTCTGACTCCAACTCTAACTCGAATTCATCGTCTTCGGGTTCTCCTTTGAACATCTCTCCTTCTCCAGTAGTGACCTTGAAGAGCTTTCTTTGATTGTTGGTCCATTTGATCGACTTTCTCCATCCTTTCTGCTGATTGGAGTTGGTGTCGGTGATCAATGTTGTAGGGTTGAAATGGTCGTCTTGAAGTATCATGGTAATGATCTCATCCTGCACTGCCCCGATGAATCGATCCTCTCCAAATAGAAGGTTAACAGCGTGATCGTCGAGACAAGGTGTCTGACAAGCTTTGACGGTAGGAACCATTTCTGGAGGAATGAAATAGCAATCGTGGAAGACCTCAATTCCAGCTAGTTGAATGCCTTTGTATCTCCAAGGTTCGGGAAATGCATAGAAATTTTCACAGTCCCCTTCTCTAACGAAGTAACCATTTAATGTAAGGAGATAAGGTTGCATTTGGATTCCCTTTTTCTTGCGATTCCGAACTTGAGTAAGCATTTTAAGAGTTTCGGCTTTCGTGGGTTTGTACCCCAAGCCTAGTGGTATCTTTTGGGAGTCACATTCTTTAATAGGTGTGAAGGTACTCTCTCTGATAGGGTTTAACGGCATTCCTAGGAAGTATCCCTGGGACTTGAGCATATGGTTGACCACTAAGTTGGAGTATGGATCAAAATATAAGGGAGCCAGCTCGCTCTCTATAAGGTTTATGATTTGAAACCCTCCAAGCTCATATACTGGATCTGCAATTACTTGGTTGCTTGACAATTTCTCTATTACGGCCTTGATAGGTGACGAAGTGATCGTTACCACCTTGCCATCTAGAGGGATCTTGATTTTCTGGTGTAAGGTGGATGTTACTGCTTTGGAAGCGTGAATCCAGGGCCTACCCAAAACTATATTGAAAGATGCCTCTATGTCCACTATCTGAAAATTAACCTTTCGCTCGATTGGCCTAGTGGCCACTGTAAGGTTAACTAGCCCCACTACTTTACGTCACGTTCCATCGTACGCCCGAACGCCTTGGTTAGTAGGAGTCCAGTTTGATTCTTTTATGCCTAACTTGTATGTTGTTTTTAGTGGTATAACATTGACTGTGGAGCCATCATCCACCAAAGTCATTGGTTCATTTTTCTTCAAGCATGTGACTGTAATGTATAGAGCAAGGTTATGAGTGACACCAAAGGGAGGAAAATCTTCATCTGAGAAAGTAACTGGGTTACTTAGCTTGACTGGGTCTTGGAAGACTAGGTTGACGACGTCGTCAGGTTTAGCGTTATGTGCTACGTTTAATTTGGCCAATGCTTGCAGCAAAGCCTGGCGATAAGGAAATGAACTTGCAACTAGTTGCCAGACTGAAAGATCAGCCTTTGTATTTTGAAGTTGGTTCAATAAATGGTCAGGAGAAGTATCTTTGCCATCGTTGGGTGTGATAACATTGGTGTTAGTAATAACTGGACCATTCGTTTGAGTGACATTTTGATATGGACGCCCTGAACGAGTAAGGTGGTCCACATCTTGATCTTCGTTAGCCTGGACTAGAGGATGTATTATGAGGTAAACATCTTCATCGTCATCCTCCAAAACTCCATTGACGATACCGAGCTCTCTTAAGCTTATGATTTCAGCTTCTAGGCTGATTATTTGCTCGACTAGATCGTCGGTCGCTGCGATCACTTCTTGCATTGGGGATTCTTGAGATAAAATTGGAACTACTGGCCTGTTTTCCCTAGGTATAGTGCTTGGACTGTGTAGGGATGCCACTACAGCTTCTAGCTCTGAAACTTGTCTACTCACACTCCTTGCCCATGCGACAAAATCAGCGATAGTATGGGAGATGGTGGAATAACTTTCCTCATTTTCTAGTTCATTGACCTCGTCTTCAGCTGGAGAAATGAGGTGCGAGCAATCCAAGGTGGACTCCTCATCTGTAATCATCAGAATTCCAAGAGGATTCTGAGTATTGTTAGGTTTACTTGCAGGAGGTATAGGTAGGCGCCCATCCTCAATCATATCCTGAATGGCGTGTTTTAATTTAAAACATTTCTCTGTATCATGCCCTTTGCCTCTATGGTACTCGCAGTAGGCATTCTCATCCCAGAACTTAGACTTCTTCTCTTGGTCAGGTGTAGGTCCTATAGGTTGGAGCTTACCTTGTTTCATCAATCTTTTTAGTGCGTTGGAGTATGAGTCACCAACGTTGGTGAACTTCCTCTGTGGGCCAAACTTCTTAGTAGACGATTCGACAAGGTTGACCTCATCGGTCTTACTAGTAGAGCCATAATAACGACTCATTGTGCCTTGATATCCGCGACCTACCATTTTTGACAAGAGTCCTTTACGGATGTCGTCTTCAATTCTTGTGCCTAATACAGTTAAGTCCTTGAAAGACTTTATGTTTTGGTATCTTAGGTGGTTCGCATAGATTGGCCTTAAGTTGTCCACGAACTTTTCAACAAGAGTAGCCTCGTCTGGGCATTCGACGAGTTGTGTGCTAGTCTTTCTCCACCTACTTAGGAAGTCGGTGAATCCTTCTTTCTCATTTTGGGTAAGAACCTCTAGAGTACGTATATTGACTTGAATTTCAGCATTATCTGCATACTGTTTGGTGAACTCAATTGCAGCATCATCCCAAGTATCAATTTTCTTGTGTTCCAAAGAGTAGAACCATTGCTTAGGAATAGTATCGAGAGATGAAGGAAAGATCCTTAGGAACATCTCTGGCTTGATGCCTTTCATAGATATATAATCTTTAAAGGCACGGATATGGTTCAACGGGTTTTCATGCCCCTTAAACTTCGGGATGTCAGTCATGTTGAAGTTAGTTGGCAATTGAGCGTTTACTACCTCATACTTGCGATTGTTTTCCCTGTAGATGTCATCCCCCTTGAGGTACATTAGTTGCTTCTCCAAATATTGGAGTCGCTTTTCAGCTTCAGTAGGCCCTGGTGGAAGATCGACTTCTGGTCGTCCAACAAATGGTGGAATATTATCATGTATGACCATGTCAGGAATGGCATCCTCAGCAGGAGGGAGTCTAGCTTCTACAGCGACAATTCGCCCTTCAATGGCATTAAGGCGAGCATAAGCTTGGCCTTGGCTTGTTTGGAGACGAATGAGTGCAGCTAGGATTTGATCATTACCATTTATGGACGGCTGGAGTTGACCATTAATGCTTCCGTGACTAGTTCCCACCATTTTGGAACTGAGGATAAGAGATCGACGATGAATCAAAACACGATCGACCATTTTCGCACACTTACTCAAAAAAGACTCAACTCATGAAATGGGCGTGTGCCACTGTGTCAAGTGATGTTTGAAAATGACAAATTTTGAAATGTTTGTCCTAGACAACTGTAGTGTAGTTGTAGGAGTGCTGAATCGAAGTGAGGTTTGAAATGGGTTCGAGGCCCGAATTTTGACTCGACGTTTGGACAGAGTTTCAGCTTATATTGCGCTATTTTAGGCCATTTTCGAAAATATTTACACTTTAAAAAGGATTTTGTTTTACAAAATTTCGTCATGGTTGTGTTTACAAAAAGGTGATCACATATATGGTACAAACATATATATGGGTATTATAACGGTATGCTGAGTGCATTTAAAGAGTTTTGGCTTAAAATGGTGGGTTTCCATACCAAGCAATCAAACCCTGGTATGTGGATAGGTCCGTGCCAAACATGAGTAAGGTCGGTTCCTAGTCCATTCCCTCGAGTAGTGAAAGCTCTTGATACAAACATGAGTAAGCATCATGGTATGGTTGACGTCAATTGTTATCCATCTTTAGGCCCGGATAAGAATTTGGACCGTCCAGACGGAACGATTGGTCGAAAGGGTTGGGTTAAGCCTAGGAAGGCCAAATGAAACGACCTAAGAAGGTCGAGTAATGAAAACCAACAACTGTCTCGTATAAACTATTCCCTAACCTTGTTCAAGTTTCACCCTGGGTAACACGTAAGTGTATCATCCCCAGCGGAGTCGCCAAACTGTGGACATGGGCCACCCGCACTGCGCGCACCCGTGCGTTGGTCTCGAGGTGGCAGCACTTCTCCCACGGAACCTTGGTTTGCCAAAGCACGTCATGGGCTGTTACCGATTGGTGAGGCTTTAAAACCGGTGAAAGGTTGAATAAACCTGCATTTGTGGAGTCGCCACCAATTTTTATGGAAAATTGGAACCGTTCGAATACCTCGTGCCATGTCAAGACACAAAGTAGTGACATGAACACTAAGAACTCGTTACCCTTAGCCTTCTATGTCTAGAATGATTCTCGAAGATGCCAATGGACACGGATGTCCAGAGATAACTGGAGTAAGGGGTGAGGGTACGTATTAGGAAGCTCTTCAATCGAATACCTAATCTCGCCCGCCTCGATAGCGGCCTCTACTAATGATTAGGAAAATCGTTCATATTTGATATGTTGTCGATGTAATGCATGCAATGCAACAAACAATGTTTAATCCTAGCATGTGAAGTTAGACTATGTCAGTTAACACGTGATTTAGCAAACAATTTGGTCGAAGTAAATGTTAGATTCAATACATGTGAATGCCAAGTAAATCAATCATACATAATAACAATGAATAATTAAATACAATAATTAAAACTAGAAATATTACAATGATTACAAAGCTTATTTGATCTACGTCAAAAGCACGCTCAAAACGGGATTTTGAAGAAGAAAATAAAGAAAAATAAAAGTGTGAATATACGTCAGATTAGGAGCGATAATACGATTAACAGTTGATTTAAATACGTAATTAAGAGCTACGTCAAAAGGGGGAAGATTTCAGGGACAGAAGCCAACCTAGAAGAGGCGCAGCATCTGCTGCGTCTTCTGGAAGAGGCGCAACTCTTCATGCGTCTGTTCTTGAGCTGGGCTCTGTCTGTGAAGTCAGAACCGCGGATTGTTAATGTTCATTGGTGAATTTAAGGTCGATTACTGATATTAGACTCAAGTAGAAGTGATTTAACAGATTACATGCGTCTGGAAACGTCATAAAACGAATTAAAGGTGAGAATTTACAGCGATTTACATGATTATACGAACTCGTGTCGGATTTGATAAAGGAAAAAACTTTGAACTTGAAAGCGAAATTGATTTAATAAATTGAAATTAAACAAACAAAATTATTTACCAAAGGCGAATTCCAGAGAACCAATATGAACGAATCGAATCTCTAAAATCCGGGTTTGAATAAGATGACGAAAACCCGAAAATATTGCTTATAAGGGATTCAAGTCAAAATTAAACGTTATAAATTGAAAGGAATAATTAAAAACATGATCATACATTGAAACGAACAAAAGAAACGAAAGAAACCAAAAAAAAACGGAAAGTTGCAGAAGATCGAGGAAGAAGAAGAAGAAGAGCAGAAGCAGCGGCAGCCTCAGGAAGAGGCGCAGCATGCACTGCGACTCTTCAAAGAGGCGCAGCTGCTGCTGCGTTTCTTCTCGACGTCAGATCTTTGTTGTTTTGTGAATACGGTTTTGAAAGATGGTTTCTAAGACGGTTTTGAACGTGCTTTTGATATAAACCTTACATTAATGATACAAAAATTAAAGTACAATAAATAAAATAGGATTTACACCCTCAGACTTACATGTTTGACGAAACGAGATTGACTAAAGTTAATCGTTTAGCGATTGCTCGACTCGAATATGTGAATATAAAAGTGCCTTTGTTAAAGGATTTAAAAGATAGATTAGATTGATTAAGTGGAGTTGGTCAAATTGGTCGGTCTATGCAACGTGACTGGGACTCAGAATCATCTGAGCTTACGTGGTCGATTGATCAAGCAGGTAGGCGTCGAAAGCAAAAGCGTGGTCTAGAATACAAAGAGAGAAGAGAAGGGCGGACACTCGCGTGCCAAATATGAAGACTGAAGGTCTCTATTTATACTAAACACACGAAGGAGCTTAGGAATGACACGGATACGGAAACAAATCACGGAAATATTCTGGAAAGTGTGAAAAGAGGGTTGGGGAAGAGCCGCAGCAGCCAATGCGACTCTTGGAAGAGGCGCAGCTCCTGCTGCGTCATTTGCCCAGAGGTTTCCTCCTCAGCAAGAAAGATTTCCGCGTTTTTTATGGAATTTTGGTAGATATACACTTCCTTATTCCGTGAAACACAATATACGGAAGATATTTCCTTAAAAATATTAAATTTAATTAGGAATAAATATCCAGAGAATTCTAGAACACTCCGGAACATTCCGACTCGGCATTTAAACGGTTTCTTAGAAAATAAAGCGTTTTTTACCCGGACTCCAAATTAACTCTAATTACTGTCAAAATGACCGTATCGATGCGTAGATGACGACCATGAGGTTGACTCGAGTGTTTGAGCTATCACTTGTCGATGAACTTATGAACTTTCATAAAATCGTTCCGCGTATCAAACATGCGGCCCAATCATCACTGGGTGGTTGGCGGGAGGTGCAGAAATGAGGTATCTACTATGATGCTCATGTCATTCGTTCCCTATGGCTTTATCGTCATAAGTTTAATAGTGACGGTTCTTTACAGCGGTATAAAGCCCGTCTTGTGGTTAATGGTAAAACACAATAGGTCGGCATTGACTGTGATGACACCTTCAGCCCTGTTGTGAACCCTGCTACTATTCGTACTATTCTTAGTTTGGCTGTCTCTCGTTCATGGCCGATTCACCAGCTTGATGTCAAAAATGCTTTTTTAAATGGTGATTTGGTCGAGGCCGTTTACATGCATCAGCCCCTGGTTTCGTTGATCCCAACACCCCATCTCATGTGTGTCGCCTCCGTAAGTCTTTGTATGGTCTAAAGCATGCCCGTCGTGCCTGGGTTCAGCGGTTCGCGACATTTGTACTCTCACGGGGTTTTCGCAACAGTACTTGTGATTCCTGCCTATTTATTTATGCATCTGGTACTGACACGGCTTATCTGCTTTTGTATGTGGACGATATAACTCACTGCGTCTAGCACTACTCTTTTGCGTCGTATTATTGCTTCTTTATCACAGGAGTTTGCTATGACAGATTTGGGTAATTTGCATCACTTTCTGGGTATTACTGTTACCCGTACTGGCTCCGAGTTATTTTTATCATAGCAGAAATATGTTGCCGACATTCTCAGCCGCGCTTCTATGTCTTCCTGCAATGCCACATCTAGTCTTGTCGATGTTGGTGCTAAGTTAGGTGCCACTGCTGGTTCGTTAATCTTCGACCCATCTCTTTACCGCAGTTTGGCTGGGGCCCTTCAGTACCTTACTATTACCCGTCCGGATATTTCTTATGTTGTTCAGCAAGTTTGTTGTTTATGCACGCTCCTCGCGAACCCCATTTGCAGTTCTTGAAACGCATTCTTCGTTATCTTAAAGGTAAACTTGCTTATGGACTTACTTTTACTGCATCTCGTTCTCTAACTATCACTGCTTACTCGGATGCTGAATAGGGTGGCTGCCCCAATTCTCGTCGCTCCACGTCTGGCTATTGTGTGTTTTTGGGCGACAACTTGGTGTCTTGGTCCTCCAAACGCCAGGCCACTATTTCCCGTTCCAGTGTTGAGGCCGAATACAGGGGTGTTGCTAATGCTGTTGAAGAAACTAGTTGGCTCCGTAATTTGTTGTTTGAGCTTCACGTTCCTATCAAACGAGCTACCCTTGTCTATTGTGACAATATCTCTGTTGTTTATCTTTCTGGCAAACTTGTACAACACTAGCGAACGAAGCATATTGAGCTTGACATTCATTTTGTTCGTGAAAAGGTGCAATTTGGAACAGTCCGTGTTTTACATGTCCCTGCTGCTTATCAATACGCTGACATCTTTACGAAAGGGCTCCCTCGTTATTTGTTTGATCGTTTTCGTTCCAGCTTGAGCGTCCAGTCTCCTCCCGCTCCAACTGCGGGGGTGTATTAGTGTAAAATATGTAAATATTTTATTGTGCATATTTTAGTTATAGCGTGTATCTCGTAGTCAAGATCTCGTGTACATTATGTATTCACTATATATATCAATAGAATCGTATCACCCAATTTAGGGGATTACATTAACTTATAATTATATTGAAGGGGCCGAGGGGTGATAAAAGTTGAGTGGAGGGAGTATAAAAGTTTTGCAATATATGTGCAAAAGAAAATGTAGTCTTTGGACTTGGATGAAAGGAGTATTACCTATTAAATTCAAATAAAGTACTCATTCATGATATCAAATAGTCCCTCCCATCCAGAGCAAAGGTTACATTGACTTTTTGGCACTATTTATAGTCGTAGAGAATCTTTGATATTATTCTTAAAATCTATAAGAAAAAATATAGTCATGTGAGATCTTGTTTGGTTTATCATCATGAATGCTATAAGAATATCAAATTTTTATAATTTTTAATAATGTATTAACTAAAGATATTCACGTTGTAAAACACGTTTCGACAAGTGTGATAAAGTCAATGTAACCTTTGGTGTGGATGAGAGGAAGTAAGGAGTACTCATTTTTACAATAAAACCGTCCTATGCGAAAGTGTGTACATGATTCATCCAACGCTATATCGACGTATCACACGACGATCTCCTTCAAATTCGGCTCTTGAATGTAGCTATCAAACTCTTAAAGTACCGTTTACAATTTACGTGCATGAGTAACGTTGCACGGTCGCACCCTACAAAGTTTCAATAATAATTAAGTAGGGGTTGATTAGAAAGCTGTTGGTACGAGTGATGGACTGATGATGATATCTTACTACTTAATATTACTAGATTACACGCAAATACTCAATTCAACACATATTTGGTGAATTGGTGAGTGGTCTAAATTGATTAGAATATGCTATCATTGTTCACATTTTCAATTTTACAGAGCATATTCTTTCATATCAATTTAATTCTCTCCGCCTTCTAATTTGTTAGTCACTTATTTAGCTACCAAGATTTGTCACTGTACATTATGTTTAAGGTGTAAATGAAATAAGAGCATATAAATATTGAAAGTGTTAGCATATTAGTTGGTCATGCGTAAAACGGTTATTATATACTCCCTCCGTCCCGGTCAATTGTTGTTCTTTCATTTTGGCACAAAGACCAAGGAAAGAGGAGAAGGTTAATAACTAAATGACAAGTGGAACAAATTGAATGAGAATAATCAAATTACTCATCAAGTTCATTCTTAAAATAGAAACGACAACAAATGACTGAGACACCCCAATATGGAAAAGGGCAACAAATGACCGGCACAGAGAGAGCATGTCTTAAAGATAAAAACAGATCAAGAATTACCTCATATAGGTAAATGAGATTCCTTATTAGACATTATCATCTATCTATTTTACTCGTTTAATTTATTATTCAAGAAGGATATGCACGTTAAGGCCATTGCATACTTCTTTTGTAGGACGAAAAATTACCCAATCAAGGGTAGTGAATCATTTGGGAAGAATTAACCAAAAAGAATGTATAAAACCGCACATGTTGATAGAGTAGGAGAAAAAATGTAAATATATATGCCGTATATGTTATACCGAATTCCGACCCTTTAAACCGTCTAACTCGATCATTATCATCTGTAGGATATTATTTTCCGCTAATAGTCTTCTTATACAAATTAGTACACTATTACATATGTAGAAGTAAAATTTATACAAGACCATGTTATTATCTCTATAACCTAATTGCTCATATGAGTATATAAGTACTCACCAAAAAAATATAACAAAACGTTCTAGTTTTGTAATTAACTTTGCTAATAAAATCATGAAAAATAATACTTATAAGTTATAACTTTGGTTTCATTTTTGTTAATATATACTCCGTATCAAATTTAATGAGTTCCTTAATGTGAAAAGGTTACTCGTACCAAGTATATGATCAAAGTATTTATCATTTTATTGGAATAATACAGAGTATATTTGATTAAGATCACACAACAATAACATTTTACGTGAGACTTCACTGTCCACAACAAGCAAGTATCCTTGCTTATCACGTGCTCAAATCCCCGCCAACACCTTTGCGCCAACTCCGTTATTAAAAAAAAATAAAATAAAATAAAAACTAGCAAAATTAAATGAAAAGGTCTCACACGTTACACCCACACGCCAAGCGCCACCCAGGCACCCACCTCTTCTCCTATATAAATACCTCTTCCTTACCGTAACATTGAAAATCGTACCTCAAAAACGGTCCAAATATTTTCCACAAAAAAATATCAACAAAATTTTTGTATTTATACTCCATGGAGTGGGTTAGAGGTGAAGTTATAGGACAAGGGAGTTTTGGTAGAGTCAATTTAGCAAGCGTGACAAAACCAAACCATGTAAGTAGTGATACTGATACAGCAGTAGTTGTAAAATCGTCTCATATTTTAAATTCGAGTTCACTGAAGAACGAGAAACAAGTTCTAGTGGAGCTTGGAAAATGTGGCCGTAACATAATTCAATACCTCGGAGACTCCATCTCCGAGGAGAATGGTAGTCAATATTATAATATTTTTTTGGAGTATGCTTCAAAGGGAAGTTTGTGGGACCACCTTAGGAAATCCGAGGTTAAATTTGGAATTTCCGAGGTTAAGAGGTTTACGAGAGGGATATTAAAGGGATTGTGTGATGTTCATGAAAGTGGGTTTGTGCATTGTGATGTTAAATTGCAGAATGTTCTTGTTTTCGAGGATGAGGAGGTGAAGATTGCTGATTTTGGGCTTTCGAGACGGGTTGAGGATTGTAAAGGTAATTATGGCGGTCAATTGAGGGGAACGCCGTTGTATATGTCGCCGGAGATGGTCGCCGGTACGGCGGGGGATGTTTGGGCGGTTGGGTGTGCGGTGGTGGAGATGTTGACGGGGAAGCCCGCGTGGGAGTGTTCGCCGGGAAGTGACGTCAGCTGTTTACTTTATCGGATTGGGGTGTGTGGGGAATGTCCGAGGATTCCCGAGGGAGTGTGTGATGAGGGGAGAGATTTTATAAGCAAGTGTTTTTTAAAGGATCCGAAAGAGAGGTGGACCGTCCGTATGTTGTTGGATCACCCGTTTGTGTCCGGGTATGATGACGTGGTTCAATTGGAGAAGCGTTTCATGTCACCTAGGTGCCCGTTTGAGTTCCCGCAGTGGGAGTCTACAGAAAACTTAAGCATTGGTTCGGGTTCAATTGAGTATTCTTTTCTTCAAGAGTTGGATATTATGTGTTGGAGCTCTGTTTCAAGTCGGTTTGAGAGTGAGTTGAGTAGTAGTAACTTGGTTCCTACCTGGGATGATTCAAATGAGTGGATTTCAATTAGGTGATATGAATCAAGTACGGATGGATTGATTTCTTTCTTTTGTAAGGTTGGATTATTTGGAGGTGTGGTGTGGTGTAATAAATGCGGGTTTGAGTGGGATACATGGTCAATTCGGATTTTGAAAATGCGATATCTTTCTCTTCCGCAAACTGTATGGTGTAAATTCGATGGACTGGACGATGAACCGGTTAAGAAATTTCAAAGAATTGAGTTGGAGTGTGCCACAGGATCATACTTTTTTAATTGATCTGGTGGGCATTGAATCATTCATCATTTCTTATGTAAATACGCAATACTGAAATCTAAATTGTAAATACGAATGAAGGAGTTTGCTTGGTTTACATGTTCGCGTAGCTGTCAATTCACGAGTTGTGGGCTTAATCCAACTGTCAAGGTCTATTGTCTCTTGTCTCTGAGTGATTCTTACTGTTTCCAAGTGATCTTTACTAATAAAAAAGAAGTTGAAGATGTGTGACGTTTATTAAGACTATCTCCGAGGAAGGTCAATTGTTTGGTCATGATCTTGCTTGGTCATGGTTAATGAATTAATTAAGGTACTTAATTGGTGACCAAAGTTGTTAATTTGTGACCATACTTGAACAAATTGACCACTTTTGTGACCTCCTATGTGTCTAAATTTGATTGGTGGAACAATTAAAAAATAAAAAAAAAAAAAATGAATGAGAATGTTGTAAAGTGGATAATGATTGGATTGATGACCTAGGTCGTGACCATCTGCTTGGGAGGGTGAAAATGAGTCAAGGTTAATAAGGTGTGATTAATAGTAAAATCGGGTCGCGACCTAGTTAGCGCGACCTTTGCTTGTGGATGGTCTAAGAAGTCATGCTTGTCATTGAAACAAATAAAAATTAAGCACCTAAAATGTCTTTTTTTTTTACTGACTGAGCTTCTGCAACCAAAATTTCATTAGACCCAAAAGATTTAGCTCCTAACAAAATAACTTTATCAGTATCATCTCTTATTGAGTAGTTTAAACTCTAAAGTAGCTTTATTCCCAACTACTTTTGATCCGAGTTCCGACAATAGATTGTTTTTGTTGTATTTTACCTAAGAATACTTGATAATATTTTTATTCATATTATGTTGTTATGAGCTCTCATTCAATAAATAAAAAGAAAAAAGTAATTTAAGATAAATCTTTAAGTTCAAAAAATTAAGATCATCGCCTACAGACTTAACAAGATCCAGTTTAATAATTTGTTTCATACTAGTTACGGGGATAGTATTTTATAATTTTATAAATGCATAATCAGCCTATACCGTTAATATATCTTACTCCCTCCATTCCATTCAATTCTATACGTTTACTTTTTTTGGCACTATTCATAAGTAGGGAGAATCTTCGATACAACTTCTAATATATAGCATAAAAAATAGTCATGTGCAATCCTGTTTAAATTTTCTTACCGAATATATTGTGAATATCAAATTATTACAATTTTTATTAATATGTAACTAAACATATGAACAAAGAAAACGACTATTGATATATGTGTGTAAAGCAAATGTATAGAATTGAATGAAATGTAGGAAGCACAATCTTTAGTTTACATATTATATTTTTCTCTGTATAATTTAAAGTCGCCTTTATTTTACGGTCGAATTTATTACATATAGTATTATTATTGCTCCTGGAATATTTTTCTCTAACATTTTTTTTTGGGTGTAGAGGGAGCCAAAGGGTGATTTTGATGTTAACAAAATTTGAACTCGGGTCGAGAACAAACATTACCAATTAAATTAATTCACAACTTACCAATTAAATTAATTGACAACTTATATCTCTAAACATTTTAAGATGTTCATTTCACAGACTTAGGTCCTTAAGACATACTAGTATTTTTCAACAACATACAAGATACGGAATTGGGGAGTACAAATGATGATAACCCTTAGCTTATAAACCAAATTAGTCGAAGGGTATAAGAAAATCACAAATTCTCATTTGTGACGGATATATCCGTCGTAAATTTGCGACGGATCAAGTATTACTCATGTGAGGCAGATAAGACAAAAGCAGAATGCCTAGAAGTAGCAATCTGTTTTGTCTTATCTGCCCACATAGGTATTACTTGACCCGTCATAAGAGAGACTTGCTGTAAGAAAATAAGATTGTCCCATTACTATGATAGACTAATAATGTGAGTCCAAAAAAAAAAGAAAAAGAAAAGTGATAGGCTCATAATGAATACGAAAATAAGATTGCCACGATTACTTCTACGCAAATCAATCGTAGATTCTTGCAAATGTAATCACTTGACCACCCTCGCCCACTTAATAGTGTGTCACATCTCCAACTTCCTCAACTCCAACCGACACCTATTTCTTGTTTATTAAAATTGAATGAAAAAGTCAAATTTAGAAGGGGTCAACTCATTAAATTGTCTTTAATATTTTAAAGAAGATTGTCTCAACTGTCGATACGGATACTCCTGACCAACACACACAAAAATAAATAAATAAATAAATAAAAATTGCATGGTACTCATATTCACCATACTATCATTGGCTTATTGAATATATTTCCCAAAACCCGTTCTTAAGGTGTGAATCAACAATATCTTGACATTCATATTTTTTTACTAACATTTCATTATCGAACCGTCTAAGATTTTCTGTTAGAAAATATTGTGATTTACGTTATAATAAATTAACAAGGGAGAGAGTGAATTTCTTATTAAAAGTGTAATGAACAAATGAAATGACCTCTATACATATATGCCTTTGATACAATACATCTAAGTTATAAAAGAGAGAGAAAGATTTGCCCTATTATCTTTTTTATATTTACTACTCGTACATTTATAACACTCCCCTGATCTTCATTATTCAGAGTAAAAGACTAGAATTTTAAAGTATTGTTAGATATATTTTTCTACTGCCTTATTAAAAACCTTGACAATGAAAACCCGGTGAGACACTACCATTAGGGGTGAGCAAAACCGTGTACCCGATACGGTTTTGAGAACCGTATCGGGTATACGGTTTTAAAAAGTACAAAAATCACTATACGGATCCGATACGGTTTAACCGTATATACGCTTTTCGGGTACCCGAAAAAACCGTGTATACGGAATCCGTATATACGGATACGGTTTGGTGACAAATGCCCAATTAAACATTGTAATTATTCAAGATCTAGTAATTACCTCTAATATGACCACCTCTTACAAATGGCTGATTTTTGTTTATTGAGCTAAGTTAGTAAAAAAAAGTCGTAAAAAACATTAAAAGAGTGGAGTTGAAAGAGGAACTTTGCATTTTTAAAATTTTTTTATATAAAAACTTCAAACCGTGTCATAAACCGTATATACGGTTTCGTTTTTGCCCGACCCGGATACGGTACGGTTTTCATAAAACCGTATCGTATATACGGATTTTCGTATCGTATATACGGAAATCCGTATAACTCAAACCGTATACCGTATCGTATCCGTGTTATAAAACCGTATCGTATATTTTTGCTCACCCCTAACTACCATGACGAAGAAAAAAGAGTACATGCTTGGTATAACCAATAATGACGACTTAAAGACCAATTTCTTGAATGTTCAAACATGTAATGCTTTGGTGAAAGGATCTCCTAGGTTGTCGCTTGAGCGTCTTATGTCAATTTCACTCTGTTTCTGCAGAAATGTGTGAAGAAAAACTTTAGACTGATATGCTTCGTCGATCTCCCTTAATAAAACCTTTCCTAAGTTGTGCAATGCAGGCATCATATTGTCTCCATATAATACTATTGACGAGTCTTTAATGAATGAAGTCCATATGAATCCTGAATATGATGTATCATAGACCGTTACCAAAGACATGCTTCATGTATTATATATTGTCAGTAACTGAGAATAATTTGTAGAAGTGGCAGCGATTGTGTAATACCTCGTAGTTTATAAGGCCGTACTCGAACGAGTAGGCAGTTCACTCGATTGAGTATAGCTCACTCGACCGAGTCAGGGATCGAGTGACACCTGGAAAGTTGCTAAAAGTTTCTGAAACAGCGTCACTCGACCAAGTGGCGATTCACTCGACCGAGTGGAGCTACACTCGATCGATTGAACCAGTCACTCGACCGAGTGTCCTGTCGCTGTCCAGCTTTATACACGAGGCTTGGTATGTGGCTTATCACTCTCCAACCCTTATCTTTTCAGATTTCCTTCACTAAAACCACCCTCACCTTACCCTACCACTCTCTAAAACCTCTAAAAACATAATACACCTTATCCTCCAAGATCTAGCTCACACACTTGAAGATTCATCTTCCATTTCTTGTTCTTGCTCTTTTACTAGCATTTGTAAGTTCATCCTTAAACTTTCTCCTCTATTCTTATTTTATAGACCTTAATTCCTCTACTGTATGGTCTTATAATTAATTAGGATTATAACTACTTAATTAGAGTTATGACTAATTAATTAGAGTAATTAAGGGAGTTAATTAGTATTATTGATGTTGTAGTAATTAGTAGTAATAGTAGTCATAATTTGTGTAGGAGGAGACTTCATTGAGGAGCCCTTCTAGCTTGGTTGGTTGATTGATTGAAGACTAGCAAGAGGTAGGGTTTCCCTACTTAGCTTTACTGATATAGATGTTTGTTTGTGCATTAATTAAAATTAATAACATGGTAGTTGCATTATAATAATAATAATGGTAATTAGGGTTTGATGGTATGATATTGTTTGGCAATATTCATACATGTGAAGAGTTGGGTAAGCATTGTTAAACTTCTATTGGTAGGAAATTGCACTATAACATGTTTACTAGGTAGTATTCCGCGCTTCGTGCGGCCTGTTTTAAAATTTTATTATTATAATTGAAGAAAAATAATATAATTCATATATGATCTTTAATATTTTTACTTAAATAAAAATAAATTAATTTTTCTCAAATTTAATTTTTTTAGGTTTAACTTCAATGTTTTAAAATAAAATACATACAATTTTAATTATTAAAACTAATTAGTAATAATTAATTATGCATGATCAATATTTTATAAATAGATTTGTTACTTATCTAATATCATATTAATTAAAATAAAATTTATTCGAATAACGCAACGATCAACATTGAGTTCTAAAATTATATTATTTAGCGATACATTATGTCCCGAATCAGTTAATATTGGTTCAAATGATGTGAATAAAATTTTATGTAATTTATATTTTTTTATGTATAACTTGTGATATTTATGTATCAAACATATAGCGTCCAAACTCAATTTATTCAATTCTTTTGATTGTGTGTTGCAAGTGTTATGTGTCAAACATATCTATAAGAAATTTGCACATTTTGTTTTTTTTAAACAACTATCAATTATATTATTTTTTTACAATGATGTTTAATAAATTACCTGTAAATAAAATAGGTTGAACTTCCTCAATTTTATTTTTTGACGTTTAACTTCAAAGTATTTAAAAGATAACATATAAAATATTTAACTAAAAGTAATATTTAGTTAGTCATAATCAATATTTTATAGTTGACGCATACATATTTAATTGAAAATACTAAAGAAAAATATAACGTGTTTTCTACTTTTTCTTATCGTTTATAATACTATATTACTTAATAATCATTACTTTTGTTTTGATTATTTAAATGTACTCGCGATCAATGTGTTACTGTGTACATACATACATACATACTAATTATCACACTATTTAAACTTATCAAAATCTCATATGTATTCAATTTCTTGCAATATAATTTTTTTCATTTTCACACTATAAAAACTTGTCTCTTAGTAGTTTTCTTTAAGTTCTATTTTTAAGTTCTATTTTTAATAAATATATATATATATATATATATATATATATATATATATATATATAAGATGAGACATTGGTACAAAGGGTGAGTATTGATGAATTGAGCATTTATTATATGTCATGAATTGAACATTTGAAAAGCATGCTACTTGTTTGTAATTGTCATTCTATGTGGTATTGATTCTTAGAGAATGGTTGGATTTGGTATTGGTTGTGAGACATGGTTGTAGAGGAGACGTAAGACAGTTGGGAGACCGTTTTGCGCTTGAGTCGCCTCTTGGAGCTTCCCACTCCAAGAGGGATGTGCACATTGAAGACTTGAGTTTGGAGGGACCCATGTGGTTGAGACACGACGTCTGGTAGGGGATCCGAGTTGCTCTCGGGTCCGGTACCACGGACGTGTTCCGAGTACCTAGTAGTGTGGTGCGGTGTCGTGGGCGTGTCCCTGACACCGGTGTGTTGGAGGTGGATACTTGAGTTGTTATACATCAATGTATTAATTCCTTATTTGCATACTCATGTAGATTATCATAGTAGCACGTCATTCATGAGCATTTGTATTATTGGAGCTAACCAAAGTGTTTTCAAAATGTCTGTGGTAAACCATACGATAATTTACGCTCATATGGGGAGCAGTTATTTGACATGTTAGCTTTGTATATATGCGGAGGCTTGGGAGCGGTCTTCACCTTGTTGTCCTCACTCTTGTTGTTGTCTAGTTTTTGACTCTTAGACTCCACTTTTCATTTCAATATGGTTGTAATTAAATGGGATGGTCACTACGCCAAATAATAGGTGCAACAACGGTTAGATAAGGTGATATATCGTTGTAATACAAAACACGGAACTGTTTTACATAGACCGTTGTTATTTTGTGATCACGGTTGTTAAAAAGGCGGAACCGTTATGAAATGTAAATAACGGGTTCAAATAACCGTAATACAACATTAAGAACGGTTCAAAAACCATTGTCTATAATATTGAAACTGTGGTAGTATTAGTTGGAATGCTCTACGAAAACCTATGACAACGGTTTTACTGAAAAAACACTGTTGTAAAATATTAAATATGACAACGGTTTATGCTTATTAAACCGTTTTAAATGTCATGAATTCGACAACGGTTTTATTTCGTTATATTATATTTTTGGCCGTAGCATTATGGATGATTATGTCAACGAGTTTCTATTTAAATGCGACCGTTGTCAATATATTTATTGACCACGGTTTTATTTTTAACCGTAATCGAATTTTTAAATATTTTTTTAAAAAATTGTTTTAGCAGGTTCCAGCAGCTGCTAAAATGCTAATTTTTGCAGTAGCAGGTTCCGCTAAAATGCTAATGTAAAATAGCATTTCAGCAGCTGCGCATTGCGAAAATTTAATCCTGCATCATCAGAATATTACACAGATTGATCTATTCAACCCAACATCAAAATATTATAAACATGGTGACCAAAACTAAATACACATGGCTCTATATATACACATACATAATGAGCGGACTATTAACCTTCCGTCAATGAAAGAAAATAAGTGGCCCACTTATTTCTCATGTCGGCGATGTCTTCCTTCGAATAGGTTGGGTCTTTGTTGTTGATTGAAAGTGAGAACTACAAATCAAAATATACTTGATCAAAATAGACAGAATAAGTGGAATATTACACAGAATTAAACCCAAGTTATGTTTGAAATAGTTATTAAAACACACTAATCGGTGACTCTATGCTGATATATTTTCGGTGATAATCTCCCACATGGACCGACAACAGTAAAAGGCGCATTGTCTGTCGTCTGGTTGTAGAGGAGACTATTATATAAATCATATACAAATAAGCTAAATTAGATCAACCTCTCGCATAAACATAAATTAAATGATAAGAGTAATTATTAAGAATACACTTACTATTATCCGGACAATAGTTGGACTTGATGCTCCAATTGCTCAAAACACACTAATTCATAAACATATACATAAAATTATAATTAGCATTTGTCTTAGTAATATTAATGGGACATTAAAAGGAGCCTAGTCTTCAAAGGTCATACAATAACAATTGACATTATAATGTAAGGTTGTAAACTTACTCAGTTATATAATTTACAAATTTCTCAGAGGGAGCATGTCCGTAAGAGTCAATCCAGTAAACTATGCTTTTTCTCACATTGAATGCCACTAGCAGCCAATGGTTACTATGAAATATTGAAAATTGAACTGTTAGTTCATATACATGCATGTAAGCGTGTTAATAAATTAATAGAATCGTGATTCATTATAATAAAGTACTATATATACATACCGATTCTCATTGTAGGGGGCAAACCATAGGCTTTTGGACGTCATCAACCGTTGAGCAATTTTATCGATGTGATCTTCATATGTGTATCCAAGCACCTTTAGAGAGGACACTTCAGGTGACAAGAATCCGTAGTCATGAGAAACGTAGTTCCCCTCAGCGATGTGTGTAAACAGGTACCTATTACGTCAAATGGAACGAAGAATGTTATTTTTATTGATGATTTAAATAAACATCACTATTTGTAAAACCAAATGACAAGTTTTATTAATGAACTTACTGCATCCAAATTAAAATGTGCATAGCATCTAACTCGTCAAGGTCGATAAACTGACACAGTGATTCCCCATCCATCATAACAACTGTACCTTCGCCCACAACATCCTCTTCGATCTCAATCATGCCCGGTAGCTGCCTTCCTTTCAGCCAGCTGGTGCAAAGCTACGAGCGTTGATGGAGTATTCAATTTTTGCTTATAATCATCGCTCTGATATTTAGCTTTAAGAGGAACAGCAGGGTTGTGTGCAGCAAAATTAGATGGCTTATAACGTACGTCATCTGATTTAACCTCGGTCTACAATTTAGAAAAAAAGTATATATACATTACACGAGACGTCATATATACTCCGTAATTTAAATAACCAAAAAAATGAAAAACTCACAATATATATTTTCAAATTATTACTACCTCTTGAATTTTGGGTGGAGAGGCAGTCGAATCAGTGACTTTGGGTGTTGACGTAGTAGTTCTAATTTCAGCCATAATAGCTTCGTATAACTCCTGAAAATGTAAAAATTAAAATACTTACTATATGTTAGATAAGGCTACCCTAATAAATTTAAAGGCGTTCCATTATATAAAATGTGTTAGCTTTAGCATAACTACCTCGAAGATGTCAATATTAATGAATGCTTCAGGCCATTGCACAATAGAACCCACGACATCTTGCAAACGCCAATTATCACTAAGTGGTATTATTAGAGTACCATACTCCTCCAGATATAAGTTGGTCACTTCCACTTCCCTCCAATTCTGACGGAGGACAATGCCTTGAACCTCAACTTCTTGAATCTGGTCGTAATAAAACGCTGCTCCCCTAGCAACATCAATTTTGCCGGATGGTACTATAGGGGCATTGTAGTAAAGAACACAAGGCTTCTTGCAAACGCACATCACATTTTTAATTAATTAGTATATATTCATGCACTACTTTAATTAATAAATTTAATTAATTAGTATATATACAGCAATTATAAACTAGTCGTAGTAGCTAATACCTCATCATCAACTACCTCCACTTCCTCTCTCACGGCCTTCGTGGCTTCCTCTTCAACTACCCGATCTTGATCCTTTGACATGTCTTCGACTCCCACCTCTTTCTCCTTTGCCATGTCAACCTCAGTTCGCATGCCCGCTTTTTTCTTCTCCTCCCCTACTTCCTTTATGACTTGCCGAACCATAACCAACTCTTCTTCAGATGGCTTATCCCTCGTTTCCACCATTCTGAGTATCAACCTGGCCATTGTTTGTAACTGTGTAGTAGAAATAAATATGATTAAAATAAGTAGTATAATTTCAGCATATATATTTATAAATTATGTTGAATAAAATAAAGAATTTATATACCCTATCATCACCACTCATTGTCCTTCGAGTAGTTTTCCCAAAATACTTAGTGATACCAACATGCGTCGATACCCCTCTCACACGACCTGGATGCTCTGCTTTGTCGATTGCCCTAGCAAGAATGTCATCACGTCCTTAAGGCTTCCATTTCCTTCCACTACCTCCTTCTCACAGATCCTTTACATACACAAAAAACCATTATGCACCTAAATTTTATTTAAACTCACAATTATATAACCGACCACCAGTGGTAGGAGTGACATATTTATTCAAACTTACAATTTTCTCTTTAATGGCCTTATCATATGGAGATTCTAACTTTCCATTCTTAGGAGTGTGCCATGTCACCCAAGCGTCATGACGATTGACAGTTCCAAGCTTTGGCTTCTATTCATTCATCACATTGATATCATCTCAAAATATGTATGATTACTATGAATATATATATATATATATATATATATATATATATATATATATGTATATATATATATATATGTATATATATATGTATATATATATATATATATATATATATATATATATATATATATATATGTATATATATATATATGTATATATATATAAAGTAAAGTTCTTATGAGTCCACCTAAATATTTGAGTCCATAAGTCCTCTCTACATCTCTTAGATCTTTCACTAAGGATGGTTGAGATTGAAAGCAAAAAAGCATACTTAACACTAATGAGTTTTCTATACACTAATTAATCCACTTTCTCTCTCTAGCTTTAATTATACATTCACTAATGGATTAATTATACACAAAAAAAAAAATTTGAGCATAATTTTTTTTTTGGACTGAAACTTTATACAAATGTTACTACACTTTCACTGTTTTAAAAAGTGTAATTTCAACGGAAAAAAGTGTAATTTTAACAAAAAAAATTGCGGTTTGACGGATTTTATTTTGAAATTTGAAAATTTGATGCAAATTTACAATATATTTTGCGTTTTAAGAGTGTAACTCAGTTTTTTCGACAAATATTATTTTGAATTTTTCCAATTTTAACACAACTCTTTGTGAATTGGGTTACTTATAAGTGTAACTTTAGTCTTTTAAAAGTGTAATTTTAGTCCATTACTTATAAGTGTAACTTTAGTCTTTTAAAAGTGTAATTTTAGTCCATTAAAGTGTAATTTTAATCCATTAAAGTGTAATTTTAGTCCATTAAAGTGTATTTTTAGTCCATTGAGAGTGTATCTTTAGTCCATATTAAAATTGTAACTTTAGTCCATTAAAGTGTAAATTCAGTCCATTGAGAGTGTAACTTTAGTCCATTGAGATTGTAACTTTAGTCCATATTAAACATGTAACATGAGTCCATTGAGAATAAAACTGTAGTCCTTGAGAGTGTAACTTTAATAGATATAAGTGTAACTTTAGTAGAGAAAAATGTAACTTTAATAGAGATAGCTGTAACTTTAATAGAGAAATCTGTAATTTTAATAGAAAAAAGTGTAATTCTAATAGAAATAAGTGTAACTTTAAATTTAATAGGGATAAGTGTAATTTTAATAGAGAAATGTGTAATTTTAATAGAAATAAATGTAATTTTAATAGAAATAGCTGTAACTTTAACTTTAAAAGAGATAAGTGTAATTTTAATAGAGAAATGTGTAATTTTAATAGAGAAAAATGTAATTTTAATAGAAATAGCTTTAACTTTAACTTTAAAAGAGATAAGTGTAATTTTAATAGAGAAATGTGTAATTTTAATAGAGAAAAGTGTAATTTTAATAGAAATAAGTGTAATTTTAACTTTAAAAGAGCTAAGTGTAATTTTAATAGAGAAATGTGTAATTTTAATAGAAATAAGTGTAATTTTAATAGAAATAAGTGTAACTTTAACTTTAATAGAGAAAACTACAATTTTAACAGAAAAAAATATAATTTTAACAGAAAAAAGTGTAATTTTAACAGAAAAAAGTGTAATTTTAACAGAAAAAATATAACTTTAATAGAAAAGATTGTTATTCTAATGGATAAAAGTGTAATTTTAATGCAGAAAAGTATAACTTTAATAATGGAGAAAAATGTAAGTTTAACAGAAAAAAATAACTTTAATAGAGAAAAGTGTAATTTTAATGAAGAACAGTGTCATTTTAATGGGAAAAAAATGTAATTTTAAGGGAAAAAAGTGTAACTTAAATAAGTACAACATTTTAAATACCAAATCAGAAAAAACAAACAATTAACTATGACTATTTTTTAACAAAAAAAAAAAAAGAGATAATGCGATTTTTTTTAAATATACATAAAAACTAGATCTGAAAAATATAGATAACATAAAGAATTTAAACAAGACGGGATTTGAAAAAAAAACAATACGATATTTGAAATACAAAATATATAGACCCACAACCCCATAAAACGAAATAAGAAAGGAAAAAAGAGAAAGGAAAACCCCCAACCCCCAACCCCATAATACGAAATAAGAAAGGAAAGCTGAAAAAAAAAAAAAAAAAAAAAAAAAAAACGAGGAAACCAAATATGAATTCACGCAAAAAGACCCACCCCAAATACACTACCACCACCCGTGTACCAACCCCACTACCACCACCCCACCCCAGCAGCCCCCCGCACGACCAGCCAATAAACCCCACCGCCAACCGCCACACCATGACCGCCGCTGACCTTCCTCATTTTTTTTTGACTTTTTGTAGATCTGAAATTTTAAATAAAAGGAGGTGGTTGTGTGGTTGTTACTGGTGTGGAGTGTAGCAGTGGCGGTGGTGGCGCTTTTTTGGGTGGTGGTGGTGCGTAGAAGTGGTTGTGGTGGGGGTGTCGTGGGTGGTGGTGGTGTCGGGTATGGTGGTGTCGGGTGAGGGGCTGGGTTGGTATTGTTGGCAAAGGCCGACGGTGGTGGTGGCGTCAGATGGTGGTGGTGTCGGGTATGGTGGTGTCGGGTGAAGGGGTGGGTTGGTAAGGAAAAGAGGGGGATTTTTTTTTGAATTTTTAGGTTTTGAATTTATTGGGTTTTTGATTTTATTGGGTTTTTGATAGAGAAGTTGAATGAATTGTGTGAGATGAGAGATAAATGGGTGTGATGATAAATTATATATAGTGGAATTAGTGATAATTAGGGTGGATTAGTTAAGGTAGTGAGAGAGAGTGTTTATTTAGCTAATTAATTACCTTTTTGTGCTTTGATCTCCACCACCCATCTTCCTCATCCAATGGCTTGGATGAGGACTTATGGACTCACACTTAATGGGTGGACTTACTTGATCTTTACTATATATATATATATATATATATATATATATATAGATTTAGGATCCGGTGAGAACGATCACTCGGTGAGAACGGTGAGAACAAGTAATATATTACCCCAATTATTAACACGCTGCCCACTTGTTATTTGTTAACAACAACAAACACTATCCTAACTTAATATTCCTTATTCCCCGTCCACCACCACCGCCAGCAAACAGTCTGACCAGCCACTGCCGACCACCACCACCACCATCAGACGCCAATTATTGCGTGACCACCACCACACGGGTCTTTTCTTTGCGACATAACTCCTCCCCAATTCTCTTTCTCTCCTCCTTCTCCACTCCGGTCACCGACCCTAATCATTACCAGCTATCGCTGTCGGCCGCCGTCGATATCTACCTCCAGCAAAGCCGGCAAACCCTCGGCGAACATCCTCGATGCTGGCGCACCTCCGACAATATGCTAACTACATCCATTATCCTCTCTCTTACTCTACGTTCTGGTGCATTTTGTGTCGTCTAGTGAGGTTGACAGCGCCGTCGAAGGTGGTTGTAGTGTCAAGGGCATCGACATGCAGTGTGTGTATGATTATATGCCGGCGAGAAAATGTGTAATTGGTAATCTGTGTGTAATTGTGTATATCTGTGTATAAATTATTATGCGATTTTTGCACAAATCCGTGTGTATCGCATTTACAGGTATGCACTTTTTCACATGGGTGATCCTCTCCTAATTGGTTAGTTTGATTGGCAGGTGTAATTGGTTAGTTCAATGGGTTAGTATCATTGTAGATACAAGGAATTAATTAGATAATTAAAAGTGTATTTGTTTTATAGATACATTAAAACTATTATCAGATACAATAACTCTACTATCATATACATTAATCATAATTGGAAAAAAAATGTATGTAGGATGAAAAAATATGTATCTTCATCGTTAGAAAATGTATTTACAATTTTAGTTAAAAAACGTACCTATAATAGTCCAAAGTATATCTAAAATTTGGTATAAGAAAAAAAAGTGTATTTGGACATGTACATATATTTCAATGTATCTCGGTGAGAATGCACTACATACATTAAAATTATATGTTATATACACTTTTGCTTTGCCAAATCTTAGATAAACTTTGTGATTTTTTAGGTTCACATTTTACATAAATTGTAGGCACGCTTTATAATAAAGTAGATACATTTTTTTCCATCCTAGATACACTTTCCCCTAAATAAAATTATACATAAAATATATTAAGAGGTGGACTAAATATATTAGTAGAGACACATAACCATATTTCTATCTTCTCCTCTCACAACCGACTAAAATATCGTTTATTTTGTTTCATGTACTTCCCGTTTAACCCCACACGATATATAATCGATTGTGAGAGGGTAAAAAGAAAAGGTGCATAGCATACCTCTACATATTATGCATAAAAAAATATAGACATAAAACCAATGTATCATGTCTACTAGTATCCAAAAAGAAAATACTTAAGCCTGATAAAAAATATGGAAATATGATGCATTGAAATCATTTGACTTTAGCAATGAATTAACAAACATTCAGTCAAAATCTAGAAATCTAAACTTGACTAATCACAGAAATCAATTACACACTCAAAAATCCACTAATTCACATAAATCAGCACACCAAATTACGACTTCCAACATTTAATTATCAAGTTGCTCAATCTACCCCTGCATTTTCGGTTTCCCCACCAAATCGAGCAACCACGGGTCCACCAGCAACCACCCACGCCCAGATCTATTAGCACCAGCAACCACCGGCGTGGTGACCAGAGTAAGAAAATGCAACGAAAGAGGGAGAAAGTGAAAAGGCGATGAATCGAATGGGTGACCGTGGTCAGTCGGAGTTGGTCGTTGGTAGTGCAGGGGAATATGCGGTGGTCGCCTGAGGTGTCACGGCAACACCACTCGCCTAACGGCGGCACCAAGTGAAGAGAGTGGGGATAAGAGTTGTAGGAGGGAGGTTAAGGATTGAGGGAAGAACACAAGGTTCCATCGGTGCACCGGTGATGCTGCCGTAGTGCGTGGTGTCGCCGACAATTAGTGTGGTGGTGCAGCCACCGGCAGTGAGTGTGGTGGTGGTGAGATATTACAGAAGATGGGTGATAGGAGTGCGTTGAGTAATGGGAATATTTTGATTAAATAAAGACCCTTAGATTGTTTTTTATCCCATTGGTATAGGTCGTTCTCACTGTTCACGAAGTGTTAGATTCACCATGGGATCTCGACTTTATATATATATATATATATATATATATATATATATATATATATATATATATATATATATATATATATATATATATATATATATATATATATATCCATGTAGAATCAGGTATCTTAGGTGAGTCCGTCCCGCAAATCTCAACCATTAGATCTAATAGGAATCAACGGTTGAGATTAATTCTCAGAAATTAAAACTAACCTACATAAACCTCACTTCACGCTTCTATTCTCATAATTCAATATCACTTTCTCTCTCTTCATTTACTCTCTCTCTACGAATTCCTCTCTTTTCCCTATCTTCGTTCTCCTGTAAAACAAATATCCCAAATATACAAACCTAATTTTAATTTTCAATTCTGGAATCAATTAATTCAACAATTCAATCAAATTTCTGTCATACGATTCAATTTATTCAACTTAATTTTGATTTTCAATTTGATTTCTAATTTCTTCCGCTTATTCGATTCCTTTTTTCCATGTGTTTTCTGATTTATCGTTGCTACTATAGATGCAGATTCTACCGACACCAACATGCGCACAGGTAATTTCATTAATCCTTTGTTTTTCAGTTAAATTGATGTCGATTTACAATTTTTAACGATGATTTTTTTCCCTCCTATTTAAATTTTCAGTTATCACTAATTTAATTCAAGCAACGAGATTAATTTCTGATTTCATTCATCGATTGATTTTAGAATCTCAAACATTTAGCTTATCCTTCAGGTGAATCATCTTCACTATTTCTTCATGTTTAGTTTCCTCTTGATTTTCCTATGTATTTTTTATTTTCTCAACGATTTTTCGTCTCAAGTAAACACCTGGATGTTAAACCCTAGTTTTCGTGTGTTTTAGAGTTCATGAACATAGTATTTTACGCCACTATTATGATTTGATTTTAGTTCCAGATTTGTTGACTTTTAATTGATGTGTGTTGGATCTTTAATTAGAATGCAAACGAAAAAAGAAATTTAAGATTGATAATAGAACTTTTGTGGTTGATTAAATTGAATATTTAATTTTTTAGATCTGGTGGTTAACTAGAGCATGATTTTAATTCCATTTTTGTTGACTTTTAATTGGTGTTTCGTGTTATAACACCATCTTCACATTGTTTACGGTCTACTATATGTGTTTTTAATGTTTGTCAAAAAATTAGGATTATGACATAGTAAAATTTATAACTGGATTTGTTTTAATGAAAATTGTGATAACTGTAGGAATTATATTAGGTTTCATAAAATAATTGACGCATGTTACTGTAACAGCGTTACTATAACATTAAAATTGCATAACAAAGCTGAACTTGAAATAATTATAATACAGTGTTATTGTGTGAGTGTGTTACAGTAACAGTGAAACTGTGTTCTAATATCTTTATAATTGTATAATGTTATATTTAACACCTTCTTTTGATGAAGTTGTTTCATTATAATGTTATCATTTATTATCGACAAACATTAGAAAAGTGATTTGTTGTTTCAGTGCTTGCATCTATGCCATATAAAAAAGAGTAGCCCGTATGAATAATGGGTATTATCATATCATTGTAGAGTTTAAGCTTGGAGGAGGAGGATCCATTTATTTTTATTCATTTCATTTGAAAGTTTGAGTAGTTAGTTTAAAGGCTATTAGCTCAAATAGGAGAGCAATGTGCAAAGCTTGTACAAAGGTATGGGTTCGAATCCCATATAGCCTATTTAGTTACTTTAAGATTGTATTGTCAACTTTTTAAACAGGCCATATAGTCTAATTAATGTTGTTTATTGTATGGTGAATATCACTATGTTGTTTTAGTTTATTAGATAACTTTATTCGTTTCTCCAATATATGATACAACCAATCCTTATTATGCCTTGTTATAGTAATAATGTTACTGTATCAGTCATTCATCAGAATAATACAGTGTTACTCTAATATAATGTTACTGTAACATCATTGATTCATCAAAGTAACACAAAAACAATGTTAAAAGTTCCAACTTTTTCAACAATAAAAGGCAAGTGAATGCAGACCAGTCCATCGGATCATGATATGCAAAAATGATTTGTAAGACCACATTAGAGTAATGTGAAAAGTTTACAACAAATATACATCATAATCACTCATAATGTTAAAAGTCTCTGCTAGATTTCAACTTCAATAGTGTTTCCGTCTTCACACCTATATTCATGACTGATTTGTCAATGTCTTACTCTGATCTTCTTTAAATTCACTGTATCTGTACGCGAATTGTTTTATTTGGGCTCATTTCCCAAATATTAGCTTCTTCTTAAACTTTCCTGACATTCAAAACAAAACATTAGTCCTTTAATAACTAAAACATATATGAAAGTCGGTGCTCCGTCATTAGGAATGATCAGTTCAACAATAACTAATCATTCTCCAATAATAGATACATTATGCCATGCAGCAATAATGTCACAATAACAATATTACAGTAATAATATTACAGTAACAGTGTTACAGTAATAATGTTACAATAACATGTGTTGAGTATTTGGCAAAAGTTAATTTAACCGTCGCAGTTTTCCCCCAATTTTCATGAAAACAAATCCAGTTATGAATTTCACAATGTCACGACTAACCTTTTGACAAACACTATGAATAATTAGAATCGACAGCAAACAATATAAAAATGATATTATAACATGATTTAACAATTCATAAAATCGGACTTTATTACATAATTCAATCGCAAATTAACAAAACACAAATTAAAACTATTGCTCAATTTCACTATGTCATAACCCTAACTTTTCGTACAAACACTATGAATACTACAATCGACATTAATAGAATGAATAATAGACCACAACAATATGAACACATCCAAATTAACATAATATTTTGGCGAAAAATTAATTACTCAGTTTAAGCATAACATTAACCCTAATTTTCGTGATGTTACAACATCCAATATACAATGTTATAATCATATTGCAAGTTCAATTAAAAAAATGACCTTTGCTCAATAATAACTACATTATCTTGTGTAGTAATAATGTTACAGTAACAACATTACAGTAACATATATGTGTCATGTATCTTACGAAAGTTAATTTAATCCCAAAATTTACCCCAATTTTCTTGAAATCAACTCCAGTTATACATTTCAAAATGTCATAACCCTGGCTTTGTTATGAACACTATGAACACATATAATCGACATAAAATCGCAAATTATTACAGAAATCGATGCAATTTCATAAAGCACAAAATAAGACGAACATTATTACTAAATTTCACTTAGATCTAATCCTAACTTTTTCTCGCACAAACAGTTAGATCATATAAAATCAACATTAATAGTATGAACAATCAATAAAAACACTAAAAATATTAACACATACAAATTAGACATAATTTTTTTGGCGAAAATTCAGTTATTCAGTTTAATCAAAACATTAACCCTAATTTTTTTTACTGAGAACGAAAACCTAAACTAATCAGAAATCAATTAACAATTTCTTTATATCAATCAAGATACAACAACAACAACAACAACAACAACAACAACAACAACAACAACAACAACAACAACAACAACAACAACAACAACAACAACAACAACAACAACAACAACAACAACAACAACAACAACAACAACAACAACAACAACAACAACAACAACAACAACAACAACAACAACAACAACAACAACAACAACAACAACAACAACAACAACAACAACAACAACAACAACAACAACAACAACAACAACAACAACAACAACAACAACAACAACAACAACAACAACAACAACAACAACAACAACAACAACAACAACAACAACAACAACAACAACAACAACAACAACAACAACAACAACAACAACAACAACAACAACAACAACAACAACAACAACAACAACAACAACAACAACAACAACAACAACAACAACAACAACAACAACAACAACATGTGATAACATCTATCACAACAAAAATTTAAAAAAAATAGCGAAAAGGGAGATTGATTCATACCGCTTCATTATTTGAGAATCAGATGTAATAAAATCTTGATTAAATTTTTTTGAAGATATTCGCTTGAATTTAGTGAAAACTTTGGTTTATTTTGAAAGATGAGGAAGGGTTTCATTCACCGCGACGGATTTGATGCGCTTGTTTTTCTTGATGAATAATTATTGAATGGAGTTATTTTAGAGAGAGAGAGAAAAAAGTTTTTAGACAGAGAAAATTTAACACAATAATGAAACATGCTATAGGCAGCGTGTAGTTTTTATAATCTTGACAGACTTTTTGGGGGGTGACGTGGATTAATGAGGATTGTTGGATCTTGTTGATCTAATAGTCCTTATTCATGGGATTGACTCACCTAAGATGTTGGACTCACCGGATGCTCTCTCTCTCTCTCTCTCTCTCTCTCTCTCTCTCTCTCTCTCTCTCTCTATCTATCTATCTATCTATCTATCTATCTATCTATCTATCTATCTATCTATCTATCTATCTATCTATATATATATATATATATATATATATATATATATATATATATATATATATATATATATATATATATATATACTCTTAGATGATTCTCCTCCCTCGGCCACCACACGGCTACTACCCCCACCACAGTCAACAACACCCACCGCATTTTCCCACCACAGACAACAACACGCCACAACCATCACCGCTCTTGTCACGCCTCCATGCCACCCTTCCTACACGCCAATCCTGCCGCCTCCACTGCCACGCCACAACCACCGTCGCCTCAATCCACAATTTGACCACCACCAACTCTCCCTTCTCCCTCATGACCACCATCTTAATCAATTACTTTCTGATTTTTTTTCTGATTTTTATATTTTCGGTTTTTATATTTTCGGTTTTTACTTTTTCTTAATTTTTTTTTTTCTGATTTGAACTAGTTGTGCGTGGTGGTGTTTGGAAAAGGCGAGGGTGGTGAAGTGGTGATTGGAAAAGGCGAGGGTGCGTGGTGGTGTTTGGCAAAGGCGAGGGTTGTTGGTGGTGTTGGGAAAAGGCGAGGGTGGTGAGAGATTTTTGGTCGTGGTGGTTGTTGAAGGTAGTGGCGGGTCGTGGTCTTTTCAGCCGCCTCCTTCCCGTCTCTCCTTTCCCTTTTTTCTTTTTTTTCTTTTTGTTTCCGTTATTGTAGGTGGTTGTTAACGATGTCGTGGTGAGTGTTGGTGCTCCTTCCTCATTTTTTTCAGATCTAGTGGGGTGCGTGGTGGTGTTGGGTGTTTATGGTGGTGGTTAGTGTCGATGACGGCGGATCGACTATATAAAAGGACTCATGACTCGCAAGTCGACTATATAAAATGACTTATGACTCGCAAGTATTAAAGTTTCACTCGATTAACATTAAAGTTTCACTCGATTAACATTAAGTTTCATTCATAAAACAGTGAATTAAATAAATATTAGTCACAATTACGTTATCACAATAATTCAATTTTTTATATTAGAAATCGTCTTAAAAGACTAAAGTTACACTTTTAACTATTAAAGTTTTATTCGTTTAACATTAAAGTTACATTTATAAAATCAGTGAAATTAAATAAATATTCAAATTTTTATATAAAAAATGGCCTAAAAATATTAAAGTTTCAATTTTTAGCATTAAAGTTTCACTTCTAAACATTTAGATTAGATTCAAAAATCAGTTAAATTAATTAATAAAATTTATAAATCAGTAAAATTAATTAAATTTAAATTTTTATATTAGAAATTGTCTACAAAAAATTAAAGTTTCAATTTTTACCATTAAAGTTTCTTTTGTAAAATATTAAAGTTACATTTATAAATCAGTAAAATTAATTAAATTCAAATTTTTATATTAGAAATTGGCTAAAAATATTAAAGTTTTAATTTTTAGCATTAAAGTTTCACTCGTAAAACATTAAAGTTACGTTTATAAATCAGTAAAATTAAATAAATTCAAATTTTTATATTAAAAATTGTCTAAAAAAATTAAAGTTTCAAAATTTTAGCATTGAAGTTTCACTCGTAAAACACTAAAGTTACACTCAAAAATCAATTTTATATATTTAAAATAAAATTTTATAACATAAATTTAAATTTTTATTTATAAAATAACCTTAAATATTAAAGTTATAATTGTAAAGAATTAAAGTTACACTTATAAATTAAAGTTTTATTTATAAAACATTAAAGTTTTCATCTTCAAATTTTTAAATCTCAACCATCAATCTTAGAAGATCAATGGCTAGGATTAGGACTTAGTGGACTCACCGTTTTAGGTGGACTCATTTGAACTTGCTTCTCTCTCTCTCTCTCTCTCTCTCTCTCTCTCTCTATATATATATATATATATATATATATATATTTGGGATCCAGTGAGAACCACCAATATAATGAGAACCTTGAGAAGTCCACCTTACGGAATTTTTTTTAGAAAAATAATGATATATTTGGATTCGGCATAGAACTGTAGGCTTAGAAAACATATTTCTTGGTCTAAAAATATAAACTAGTGACGGAAATCGAGGCGAGATACATTTTATTAATTTTCATGCACCTACTACTCATTTTCATGTCTCTAATAATTTTCATGCACCCAGAACTCGTTTTCGTGCACCTAGAACCTGTTATTTTCATGCACCTAGTAATCATTTTAATGCATATAACAATTTTCACGCACCTAGTATTCGTTTTCGTGCATCTATAACCGTTTTAGTATACCTAATTATACTTTTGTACTTTAAGTTTATATTTTCTTAATAAAATCCATAAATTTTGTTTAGTTATACTAAAGAATGTGTTTGAATATACTAAACTAATGGTAAATGATCCATCAAAACTTTCGAAAGAAGATTTAGTAAGGGTTCTCACGGTTCTCATTATGTTGGTGGTTCTCATCGGATCCTGACCCTATATATATATATATATATATATATATATATATATATATATATATATATAGAGAGATTGAATCATGTGAGGCACCCTTCTTAGGGTGAGGCGGCTGGACACCTTCTAAACCGTCAGATTAAAAAACTTCAAATGATTTAGATGTTGACACGTGTTCCTTGTATAAACAAACATCCTGCACATTTCCAATCATACTCCATCGTTTACTCCGTCATATTCTTAGTTCACTTTCTCTCTCTTCATCTCGTCAGCTCCGTCTTCACCATTTTCTCGCTGAACCAAATACCAGATTGTCCCCGAACCTTGGTCCGTTCGGTTTCACCCCAAGTTCCCAAACTTTGGCCATTGGCCCGCATGTCCTCGTCTCTTCACTGATGAACGGAATTTGGAATTCAATCAATCAATTATCAATGTATGTCAATTTCTTCTCCTCCACTACTTGTTCTTTATTTCCTATCTTTTGTTTTATGCTTCAAATTTGCTGATTTATTTGATATTGTGATTCTCATGTAACACCGTTTTACCTAAGCATTGTCTCAGTTTCTGATTTATTGGTTCATAGGTGGTAGTTAAGGCCGCGTACATCCGACCCCCTTACCCCGCAATTTGCTAGAGCCCATGAGGCACTTGGGTAATGTTGTTATTGTTCTATAGTAAAATTAAACTAGGGTTGTTCACATAAGTGATTATTATAAGATAATTGCTCACATAAGTGATTGTTTAGGTGATTGTTTGCTAATTCTGCTATTATTTCAGAAGATGTTACTTCTGATGTCCCTTCCTCATATGTTTATATAATTATATTTGGGTTATTCAAGTATTCAACAACGTTAGCAAGTTTGAATTTGTTTAGAGAAGTAGTGAAAGTTTTAGTTTTGGTGTATAATTTACGAGAATGAGAGCGTTTGGTTGACATAAAAGGAATAAGCAATTGCAGCTTTAAGATGAACCAATGTGTTAGGTATTGTGTAGTGAATTACTAGAAGCTTTGATTAATCAATATTGTATGAGAATAGGTGTTTGAGTGACACTGCGTTTCATATAATTGAGGCGATGAATTAGGTTTGCTTGTTTAACTCCGGAGATGGTGTAGCTTATCGGTATGCTCAATTTACTGGACAAGTTACCTCATAATGAGATGTAGGGAAATATGGAAACTAGCTGCAATTTGTGATACTGTCGTAGAGCCTGAACAGTTGGACTCATTATTGTTGTGTGTACCCCATGAGATTAGCGTAGGTGTAGCCAAGAGGCCGCGGTGAAAGAGGAGTGATGCTTTTACTTGGTACAATTTTATAGGTGCTCATAAGCTTAAACAGGCAAAGAAGTATTCTTTGTGTGCCCTCAACAGGCCCATGGGATCTTACAGTGTGATGGTATTTTAGTCTTAAAATCAATTTTGATGGTCTTAGCTAGGGGGTGACTCTTTTGCGCTTATATTATCACGTGTTCAGGTTGATCTGTTCTAAAATATTGGGAAGAACACATATAGGGACTTTGAAATTATGGAAAAGCACGCACTGGCCTCTGGTATGATTATCTCTTTCCTTCTTCCAATGATTTTAACACAAATAGCAATGTTAGAATTGTGATATATGCTAAACCATCTGCTTCACTGTAGGTGAGGGTGCGAATTTTGGGGTGGATATTAACACTGGAGCAATTGCTGATTCATTCAACAACTTTGTTTGGGAGCCAGCAGTAGTTAAAGTATGTATCATTTTCTGAACGCACTTGATTATTTACGAAGGGTCACCATCAGTGGATTGTACAACAAACTCCCCTCGCCCAGTTTCACAAAATTGGGTCCTAGATTCACAAAATTAAGTCCAGCATTCACAAGATAATCCCCAAGTCTCAAAATCAAGTCCAAGATTCACAAGATTAGGTCTAGTGTGACTTATAATTGTCTACTTTCATATCGGATTTGGCCATTGTCGTCTATTAGCTCAAAAGGTAGAGCAATGTGTTATTGCACATGGTGTGGGTTCGAGCCCCACATAGACGAACATATATAAAGCACTAGTTACACTTTGTAGTAACATTAGTTGTTCTATGTGGTAACAATAATTATCGAACAAAGTGATGCTAGCTAAGAATAACACTAGTTATTTGATAATGTAACATTGTTTCGTATATATAATAACACTGTTTATTTGATAAAGTAACACTTATGTTACATATATTGATAATAGAAGCTCATGTAGGAATTGAACCTACATCCTTTGTGCAATTGCACAAATGCTCTACCAATTGAGCTAATGAGCTAGTTTAGTAGAAATGAATATTCCACCAACACACTACAGTTGATGTAATGGCCACAATATAAGTTTATAAGTCACCACTTCACCCGAGTATTCGAGTCATATGTTTCTCATGTTATTCCAAAGAGCATGTAGTGTTATTCCAAAGAACTTGTCATGTTATCACATAGAGTAACCGTGTTATTCTATTAACTTGTTACGTTATTCCATAGAGCCAAATAATATTATGTGACACAAAAGCCAGGTATTATAGCACAATATCCTATTATGATAACATAGTTATAGTTACGGATTATAAAGCGCGAAAAACCAATTCTAATGATCTGAAGACAAACTAGTTCCGTCGATGACCGTATAAGGCACATTATATGCATTTAAAATCTGAATAAGGTATGAGATTCACAAAATAAGGTCTGAGATTCACCAAATAAGGAAAAGAGCAAAAAAAGGTGATTTTAAGACCAAGTTTCACAAAACAAGCTCTAAGATTCACTGAACAAGATCTGAGATTCACAAAACAAAGTCTGAGATTCACCGAATAAAGAAAAAAGCAAAAAAGGTGATTTTAACCACTTATGATGACCAAGTTTCACAAAACAAGCCCTAAGATTCACTAAATAAAGTATGAGATTCACAAAATAAGGTCTGAGATTCACCAAATAAGGAAAAGAGCAAAAAAACGTGATTTTAACCACTTATGATGACCAAGTTTCACAAAACAACCTCTAAGATTCACTGAACAAGGTCTGAGATTCACAAAACAAAGTCTGAGATTCACCTAATAAAGAAAAGAGCAAAATAGGTTATTTTAACCACTTATGATGATCAAGTTTCACAAAACAAGCCTTAAGATTCACTGAATAAGGTATGAGATTCACAAAATAAGGCTTGAGATTCACCAAATAAGGAAAAGAGCAAAAAACGTGATTTTAACCACTTATGATGACCAAGTTTCACAAAATAAGCTCTAAGATTCATCGAACAAGGTCCGAGATTCACAAAACAAAGTCCGAGATTCACCTAATAAAGAAAAGAGCAAAATAGGTTATTTTAACCACTTATGATGATCAAGTTTCACAAAATAAGCCTTAAGATTCACTGAATAAGGTATGAGATTCACAAAATAAGGTATGAGATTCACCAAATAAGGAAAAGAACAAAATAGGTGATTTTAACCACTTATGATGACCAAGTTTCACAAAACAACCTCTAAGATTCACTGAACAAGGTCTGAGATTCACAAAACAAAGTCTGAGATTCACCTAATAAAGAAAAGAGCAAAATAGGTGATTTTAACCACTTATGATGATCAAGTTTCACAAAACAAGCCTTAAGATTCACTGAATAAGGTATGAGATTCACAAAATAAGGAAAAGAGGAAAAAACGTGATTTTAACCACTTATGATGACCAAGTTTCACAAAACAAGTTCTAAGATTCACTGAACAAGGTCTGAGATTCACAAAACAAAGTCTGAGATTCACCTAATAAAGAAAAGAGCGAAATAGGTGATTTTAACAAATTATGATGATCAAGTTTCACAAAACAAGCCTTAAAGATTCACTGAATAAGGTATGAGATTCACAAAATAGGTATGAGATTCACAAAAAAAAAAAAAAAAAAAAAAAAAAAAAAAAAAAAAATTTTTCGGAAAAAAAAATTTCGAAAAAAAAAATTTGAAAAAAAAAAATTCGAAAAAAAAAATTGAAAAAAAAAATTCGAAAAAAAAAATTTGAAAAAAAAAAAATTTCGAAAAAAAAAAATTCGTGATATGGTATTGTATAGTGCGTGATATTGTTTTATGGACTCATGGACTCAAATATATAGGTGGACTCACCGGATCTTGCCTCACCATAATGAGGAATTTGGTGAGACCGGCCGCCTCGCCATAATGAGGTGCCTCACCGGATCCGGCCTCTATATATATATATATATATATATATACTAGTTTAGAACCCGTGCAAAGTCGCACGGACATGTATAAAAGATATATTTATAAAGCTTTTAATTTTAGTTACGATAATGTATTGTTCGAATGTACAACATTGTACTTGAAAAGCAAAACAAATGATTGTACATCTCATATAAATGGACATTAATGCACTTGAAAATCAACCTAAAATATAATATTTTTTACCTTGCTTATATACGTGTATTACATCTTTGATCGCAGTATCTATAAAAGTATAAAACCACCATGCTTATATACTCGTATGTCATAAGAGGTTCTCGAAAATCTAATCAATCAAGAGAATGCTTATGATTAACTAATATATCTATCTTCTTAGCAGTATACAGAGCATTTGGCTAAATAAAAGTATAAAACCACTATGCTTGTTGTCCTTAGCCCGTCCACTATTGCCAGATGGTTGCCTTGCTATTCCGAGCACATGTAGGTACTTGGGCTCTGCCTCTTCCTCTGCTTTCTTTTTCCCGATTCTTAATTGGGAAGCATTCCTAAGATCAGTGGGTGATTAAAGTTGTTCGACGGTAACAACAGAAGATATTGGCAGTTTGGCATTTGGAGGATTAAGCATCCAGGAACATCTGCATGACACCAAGGTCTAGTATAAACCAATTTAAGACCAAGTAACATAAGAAAAAATGGTTCAAGTTAATAGATTCTTAATTTAGCTTAAAATGAATTGAGAGACTCCTTACATATCCCGTAGAAACAAAAACTCGTAATAAAAGAGCGAGTATAATTGTGAAATACCGTTCTTATGCATTATATACCAAATAAGAAAATATACCAAATAAGAAATTATTGCAATCAAAAATACATACTCCATAACAAACATCTAATATCATTTTACGTAACTAATTGAAACATACCAGGGAATAGTGCAACAAATCCATTGAGGATTTTAAACCAACCTAATTGATAGTGATAAACATCCATCAATAATTTACCTAACAAATCCTCTTTGAATGTCCATCACTTGACCTAACTAATTGAGAATTTTAAGCAAATTACCGATACTAACATTCGCAATTCCATTAGAAGACAAATCCTAATATTTCAATAGAGAACTAATTCGATTGGGTGATAAGAGTTATGCAGGTGATCAACGTTGAGAAAGATAAGTCGCGCCGCTCCGCTGAAGAAAGATCGTATATCAAACTAACAAAAATAGTTAGGCTATCAGTCGTGGAGTAGTAACGGACAGTGAAGTCGATATTACAAAACTGTTGACGCTTATTGGAGTCCCAATTCCTTATGAAGACGGACGTTAATTACTCCGTACGAAAACAAATAATTAAAATGAAACGATGAGCCTAAATGTTAAGAAATATTACAGTTGAATGTTGAAACGAACAATGAAACATATCACTAAATCATAGTGAAATGAACTCAAAATCCCTCGCACAATTCCCAATATTAGACTTGTTCCAAATTTCCATTGTGTATTCTATAGCATATATCATAAATTGACGAGTTTCTCCGTCAAAAGCCACATTTCGAAAAAAAGATGAAATGTTAAGGTAAATAAAATGTACTGAGTACAATTTACCTTGAAACTCCATCATCATTAGATCCGTCATATATTTTGATATCTCCTTGGATCATTGTTATTAACATACATCTTGGATGTGCTACAATTTTTAAGATATACTTTCGGGATTATTGAAAAATCAAGAGAAAAATGTTAAGAGTGCAGTTTAGTGGAGAACTAAATGAAGGAGGGCGTTAGGGTTACTCACCTGAGAAGATACTGTAAAGGCGAAGATAAATTAAAATTGGAAGAAAATAATACAGAAAAATCATCTGTGGAGATGAGAAGAGCATGGATGGAGGCTAACTAAAGAGATTTCGGTTTTGACTTATTATATTAGGGTTAGACTTGATAGACTTGATTATATTCTAGAGTCAATAGAAGTATAGAAAGTAGGCGGGAAAACATTGCATATAAAAGCGCCATGTGTCAAGTTTAGTGTATAGTGGTTCTTGTATTATACTTTTATATATATATATATATATATATATATATATATATATATATATATATATATATATAGGATCATGTAAGTCCTACATTTTATGTTGAGTCCTTAAGTCCTCATCCAAGCCCTTGGATATTAAAAAATGGGTGGCTGAGATTAAAAGTGAAAAAACACACATTCACACTCCCTAGACAATAATTAATTAATCTCTCTCATAGCCCCAATTCCCTATATCCTAATTAATTCATTCACCCCTCTCATCAAATCAAATTACATTCAAAATCAACCATAATCTCACCTTTTCCAAATCAGATAAAAATATAAACCAACCTCTCTCGTCAAAAATTGAACGATGAAGACATGAAGATGGAATAACCCCGACCAATTTAAAAACAAACTAACAAGAAAAAAAAACTTCTCAATTTCTATCGTCTTGTCATCTTCAACAAGAGATTGAATGAAGGCCATGAATGATATATAAGGTATGATTTTGATTATTTCTCTTTTCATTCTTGTAAATCACTGATTTAGGATTTTTAAAATTGGGAAAAACTAATCATATTTTAATCTATATATTTTACAATTTACAAAGGCATAGATGATATTAGTTTAATCATCTCTTTATTGTATTTTTATCTTTGCTAAAATGACTAGTTATCTCAGGTTGTTGATACAAAAAAATTTGGATACTAATATACGAAATTATTATCGATCAGTATTGAAAATTTAGAAAACTTAATGGTATGCAAAAATAATACCATTGCGACGGGCTCAAAAAAATAATAAATCTAGGCTTTTGTTTCGCCTTAATCGGAATTCGTATGAAGATTTACGAAACATTTTAAGAAACCGTTTTTATTTTACGCAGAAATGAAAAATTCAGATTATAAAACAATTATTTTCTTATCTTTTCAACTCTAGTTGAATTTTAGAGTACTATTACATTATTATTTGTTAGATTTTCATAGTACTATTATACTTATGTTTTCATATTTATTGTTGCAGATTAACATTCGCACAACCCTTATTGAAGACTTATGATGTGAGATGCGGTTATTTACAAGCATCTTGGCGAGTGTTCTGGCATTTTAACGAAGTTGAAGGAGAAGCTGCATATTGATTTTTTTTTAATTGTAGGTGTAATTTCAATTTTCAAAGGGTGTAACTTTAATCGTACAATGTGTAACTTCAATTTTTAGAGTGTGTAACTTCAAGCGTATAGTGTGTAACTTCAATTTTTAAAGCGTGTAATTTTAAGTTTATAGTGTGTAACTTTAAGTCTACAGCGTGTAACTTTAGTCTTTTACAAGTATAACTTTTGTCTTTTACGAGTAAACTTTAGTCCTTGATAGTGTGATTTTGAATATGTTAATATAGATTTATTTAATTTTAAGACAAATGTATGTAACTTTAGTTTTTTACGAGTGTAACCTTAGTCTTTGGTGGTGTAACTTTTGTTCTTTATAAACGTAACTTTAGTCTTTTATGAGTGTAACTTTAGTGAAATTTAATTAATGACTAAATTAATTATTTAGTTCAAAAAAAGGGTGTAACTTCAAGTGGATATGGTGTAACTTTTTTTAACACTATTGTTTACGAGTGTAACTCTAGTATTTTACGAGTGTAACTTTAATCGTAATAGTGTAATTTTAGTCTTTTACGGGTATAACTTTAGTCCTTGATGGTGTAACTTTTGTTCTTTATAACCGTAACTTTAGTCTTTTATGAGTGTAACTTTAGTGAAATTTAGTTAATGACTAAATTAATTATTTACTTCAAGTAAAAAGGGTCTAACTTCAAGTGGATATGGTGTAACTTCAATTATAGTGTATTACGAGTGTAGCTCTAGTATTTTACGAGTGTAACTTTAATCGTTAATAGTGTAATTTTAGTCTTTTACGGGTGTAACTTTAGTCTTTTACGGGTGAAACATTAGTCTTAAGAGTGTAATTTTTAATATATTAATTTTATTTTATATAATTTTAATTAGTTTTAAGTAGAAATGTTGCAGATTCAAGCGGGTATGTTGTAACTTCAAGCAAATAGAGTATAATTTCAAGCAAATATGATGTTAACTTCCGAATAATTAGCAGTACTCAAAATTTTGAAAACTCAATAATATTCGAAAATATTCCTATTGCGACGGGCTCGAAAAAATAATAAATTTAGGATTTTGTTTCGCATTAATCGGTGTCCAAATGAAGATTTACGAAGCTTTTTAAGAAATCGATTTAATTTTACGCGGGAATTAAAAATTCAGATTATAAAACAACTACTTGGAGTTTTGAAATGGAAATGATAAATTGATGAGTACAAGATTGTAATTAATAGGTTAATTGAGAATTAAAATTATGAGAGAGAAAATTTAATGAAGCATTAATTGTATGTTTGGTGAGTGTTTTCTTGTTTTAATCTCAACCATTGATCTTGTAAGATCTAGTGGTTTAGATAAGGACTTATGGACTCAACCAAATATAAGGACTCACCTGAACCTATCTCTCTCTCTCTCTCTCTCTCTCTCTCTCTCTCTCTCTCTCTCTCTCTATATATATATATATATATATATATATATACAGCAAGGATCCGGTGAGTCCGGGGTCTTAAATGAGTCCGTCCTATTATTATACACCGTCAGATCTAATACTATTCGACGCATCAGATTAGGCCACGTCAGGCAATCCAGATTAGGCCACGTACCTCTTGACTTTCCTTGCCCACTGTAATGCTGTCATTCTAAAAAAATACTCTCCCTCTCTTCTTTCACTCTCTCTGGTATATTCTTTTCCCAATATTTTCGTTGTTCTTATCTATGCAGCAAAAAAGAAGGAACATAACCATCAAATTTCTACAGCCTCATCAACAATATTAAAAGACGAGATTTCAGATCTACAAATCGAGTGACAAGAACAGTTTCAATTGCAGGTTTGATTTATTATACTATTAAAGCATCGATTTATTTTGTTCAATAGTATTCGTGGTAATCCTATTTCTCAAATTGTTATTGAAAAGCTGGGAAATCTAGAAACATGTAAAAAAGTGAGTTGTTGATCGTAAAGCCTATTAGTTTAAAACCTAGAATAATATCTATGATTGTTTAATAACTAATAACTATTATTATCCGGATTTCTTTTGTTTTTCAGAAGGTTATCGATTCAATTATTGAATAATGTATAATATTATACGGAGTACAAGGATATGCGTTCGAGACTCACATATCTTAATTTGTTATTAGTACGAATAATAATTCGTTGTTACTACATAGAATAACTAGTGTTACTATGTCGAGTAACTAGTGTTACTTTATGATTAACCAGTTTATTGATTAACTTATGTTACTTCATAGAGTTTGTAATATTCAATAGTGTTACTTTATAATGTTGCTAATGTTAATGTATAGACTAACTAATGTTACTCTTTAGTTAGAATATGAACATTGAAAATTATTGTTACTCTGTATTGTAGTACTACATAGAGTAACTAGTGTTAGTGTGTTACCCTATGGAGTTATACGCATGATTTTTTTTCTCGATTTGAGTTTTCGCTAATTGTTTTTTCTTTATCGTTGCTTTATTAGTTAAAACTGATAATTATTCTAACATCTTTGATGAAACGAAAAAAAGAGTTGTAGAGATTTTCTTCGAGTGATGGGTCATCGTTGGTCGAATGCTTTGGCATCTTGAGCAGAATAACTCGTATCTAACTCGTGTCTGCCAAAATGTAACTACTATTGGTTATTCATGAGGATACTTAACAATTTTAGTCAAAAAAGTGTTATTTTAAGGACTAATTTGTGTTACAATAAGATCTCGCTAGTGTTACTCCAAGGACTAACCAGTGTTACTCTAACGACTAACCAGTGTTACGCTATTGGCTTAATAGTATTGAAATCTTGATCGACAAAAAATTATCATTTGTTGTACGATGTTTTGAGGTGAATATTGAGGAGTCCTTGTTGTTTTCTACTTGAACATTATAGTTTTCTCTTGTGCCTTACTCTTGTCGAAAGCCGATTAGCTCAAATGGTAGAGCATTGTGCGATGCACAAGATGTGGGTTCAACTCCCATGTTGGCTACACAAATTAATACCAGTCGTGTTACCCTAATTATATAAGCATGTTATTCTAATATTAAAGACATGTTATTTTAATATTAAATGTCGTCAAGATTAGTGATGTATGTGGAGCAACATTATTTTGGGCATTGGATTACTTGAACACATACTTAGAAGTCATAATTTGATTGCACTTTACCTTCGTCCTATTCTTTTAACAGTTGTTTCCGAGGAATTTAACAAACTAAGGTACTTGTCCAATGAAAAATTCAAAATTTTAAGTTATAATTTTCGAATTTTTCTACTTTGTCTTATTGCATTCCACGGTTAAGCTTACGTGGTCGATCATTCATATGAATTAAATCAAATTGGTATCACGTAATTCTTGTAAACGCTTATAACTCCTGATAAATGAGATCGATTGGTCATTCATATGGGTTAATATTCAAGATTAGTATTACTTTGTAGCGTGATTAGTGTTAGTCGATCGACTAACTAGTTTTTGCCTTATAGAGTAACCAGTGGTGTACTCTATAAAAGTAGTATCCAAACTTAGTGGTATACTATTGAATTAATAGTGTTAATGGAATAAACAGTGCTGCAAACAATATCAATAATACGTAATTATGCTATGTGGGACTCGAACCCACATCTATGTGAAAAATTTCACATTGCTCTACCTTTGAGCTAATAGCATTATAAGAAATTGAAATACTATCTACTCTAAATAACCTCGAACTTGCTTTGTTTTTTTATATAAGTGTGATCAAATGTATTCATTAATAAAAAAATCAATCAATTTAGCTCTCTGAGATAAACTAACATACATATGGCAAAGAAAGCCAGAGAAAAAAATAGTCCGGACACAATACGAGTAAAGAGCATTGAGGCTAGCAGTAACCATGGCTCGCCTGACTTGTCGACTTTGAGTCTCCTATTTCCTTTCCTAACATCATCTATACTTCTAGGATGTATACGCACTCCCAGCCAATTCATAGCTGCTTCCCATAGTTTCTTGCTGACATTTCTTTCAAAGAATGTATGATCCAATCTTTCATCACCCTTTGATATAGCAAGCACAGTATCATTGATGATACTCCATTCCTTAATTCTATCCTTGGTATTCATTTTTCTTTTGTACTAAAACTTGGGAGAGACGGTCTCTCACTAAGTTATTGAGAGACCAATCTTTCATACTATTTTATTTGTATTTCGTACCCCTTTTATGGTTGATCGTGATATAGTATTTTCGTACCTATTTACATAATAAATGTACCCATTTTATCATTAATCATGATTTGTACCTATTTTATTATCTTTAGCACCACTTTTTCTTAAAACTGTACAATGGTCTCTCAATAAAGCTTATTAAGAGACCGTCTCTCAGGAGACCTACTCTTTCTTTTGTGCATCACCATCCAATTAATAAACTAATAATGTTTGGGTAAGTTAATTTTGCACCAGACCCATCTAAACCAATGCCTTCCAACATCCACTTATAGGCAGAATTAACAATACATATTCAACCATCGGCAATCCATTTCTCATTAAAACCAAGTGCTAGCTTCATTTTGACCTTGCAAATTTATTTCCCCATCCATCCCACATCTTTAGGCATATATTAGAGTACCCTTTTCACAAATCTAGACACATATTTTAGGACCTCACCTCTCGCCCCTCACCCTCACATGTGATATTACCTTATTTACTTGAGTAGCATCATAAGCTAACATCACAAGGGTCTAACTCTATTATAAAAGCAAGTTATCTTTATCACAATTTATATCCTCTATTTGCATTCTACCTTGTATCAGCAACTGAAACACTCATCCACCAAGTGCAAACACAGTATTCACGTTCAGTTGACAGTAAAATATCAGTTGTATATTTATCTACTAGCAACCTTTTAAAATGCACAAACGTAGCATCAATCGAAGCTGTGAAAAGATAAATATAATTAGCTTGTCTAATACAAGTTGAATAACACAAGTACACCCTTTTATAATAACACACTTATATTACTAAATTAACACAAGTACGCCATTATAATAACACACTTATATTACTAAAGTAACAGAAGTAAACCATTATAATAACACACTTATATTACTAAAGTAACACGAGTACACCACTACAATAACACACTTATATTACTAAAGTAACACGAGTACACCACTACAATAACACACTTATAGTACTAAAGTAATACAAGTACGCCATTGCTCCATTATCTTCGTAGAGAAACATCGATAATCAACTATACCAGTATAATTACACACTTGTATCATTATAACACTCTTATAACACCAGAGTAACACTATTACGCAGTAAAATGATACAACTATATCATCATAATAACAAACACATGTCATTAGAATAACACACTTATAGCATTAGAGTAACTTAATTATCCACTACAATATTGCATTACTGTAACACCGTAATACCATTAGAGTAACACACTTACCTCTTAATGTTCCATTATCTCATCAAGTAACTACAAAAAGAACGAAGAAATAAGATTGAAAGAATTGAGCGCAACAGTTGAATAACACATTTATAACAATAGAATAACACATTATAACAGTAAAGTAAATTTGTTATATCATGAGCATAACAAATTAACTAAGAGGACGACACATCCGACAACAATATCAGTGTTACAAATTAAAATGTGATTTGAACCAAAAATTATGGCCTGATTCTAGCAAAGTCGCTCATTTCACCACAGCAATTGAAAGTCATCAAGTCAACAATGTCAAAACTTTGACAGATCAAACTAATCCGATAACAAGCGAATAAACGAATACAACTTTTACTAATATTGATCCTATAACAAGCGAATCAACACATACAATTCTAATGCCTTTTGTTTCTATTGCTATTAAGCCATGAACAGAGGAATAATCTATCAAATACTCAATCACAACATCAAAACTAGCCAAAGCTAGCAATATACCATATTTAATGAATCAAAACAGCTACTACAAAACAAAATCTACAAAATCGAATCAAAACCTCGAACGGAGGAAACATTGAGGTCGCAAATTAGAAGAATCGCTGAGGTTCAAGATAGTTCAATGACGACAAAGGAATTGGAGAAGAACAATCAGTGTACTGGTTGAAGGCGGCGAAACGAGATCCTAACAGAAGTTCGGCAAGATCATGAGACGACGATCACCATTTCTGAAATATTCTCGAATCTCCACGAGAGATAAAGACATGCGAATTAGGGTTTACAGTTGTTGATGTTTGTTTAATTGGGAATTTTTGTTAATGACGAAAGAGGGAGAGTTGAAGAGTTTGGAGCAGGTAGAGAGAGAAAATTAATGGGCATTATATGAGATATTTCCGCTGGATCTGATTATGTATAGACGGGTAATTTGACACTTTTACCCTTAGTATCACGCGCGCTACTATGGTCGTTGAATCTATGATCGTTGGATCTCCTTTATCTAACGGTTTAGGATGGTAGGACGGACTCACCCTAAGAAGGTAGACTCACTTGATCCTAATTCTATATATATATATATATATATATATATATATATATATATATATAGAGGCAAGTTCTAATGAGTCCACCTAAAATGGTGAGTCCACTAAGTCCTAATCCTAGCCATTGATCTCTAAAATTGATGGTTGAGATTTTACAATTTTAAGATGAAAACTTTAATGTTTTATAACTGAAACTTTAATTTATTAGTTTAACTTTAATTCTTTACAATTATAAGTTTAACTTTTATGAATGAAATATTAATGCTAAAAATTAAAACTTTAATTTTTTTGACCAATTTATAATATTAAAATTTGAATTTATTTAATTTTACAGATTTATAAATATAACTTTAATGTTTTACGAATGAAACTTTAATACTAAAAATTGAAACTTTAATTTTTTTAACTAATTTTTAATATTAAACTTTAAATTTATTTATTTTTACATATTTATAAATATAACTTTAATGTTTTACGAATGAAACTTTAATGCTAAAAATTGAAACTTTAATTTTTTTAGCTAATTTTTAATATTAAACTTTGAATTTATTTATTTTTATAGATTTATAAATATAACTTTAATGTTTTACGAATGAAACTTTAATGCTAAAAATTGAAACTTTAATTTTTTTAGCTAATTTTTAATATTAAACTTTGAATTTATTTATTTTTACAGATTTATAAATATAACTTTAATATTTTACGAATGAAACTTTAATGCTAAAAATTGAAACTTTAATTTTTTTAGCTTATTTTTAATATAAAACTTTAAATTTATTTATTTTTACAAATTTATAAATATAACTTTAATGTTTTACAAATGAAACTTTAATGATAAAAATTAAAACTTTATTATTTTTAAACAATTTCTAACATATAAATTTGAATTTATTTAATTTTACTGATTTGTAAATATAACTTTAATGTTTTACGAGTAAAACTTTAATGGTAAAAATTGAAACTTCAATTTTCTTAAGACAATTTCTAATATAAAAATTTGAATTTATTTAATTTTACTGATTTATAAAATTTATATAAATATTGAAATTTTATGAATGTAAAGTAACTTTAATATTTTAGAATTGTAACTTTAGTCATAATTTTTGAAACTTTTTTTTTTTAGGAGTTTAACTTTATCTTAATTTGAATTTATATAATTTAAGTCCTGAGTATAATAAGTCCATAACAGAGGGCGGGCGTAACTTTTAGTCCATATAAGAGTAACTTTAACTTTAGTACATTGGCAGTGAAACTTTAATGCTTTGGCAAGTGAACTTTAAAATGCTTTAAAGTAGTCAATCTGCCGCCATCAACACCGCTAACCACCGTCGTTGCCAACCAATAATGACCACCTCCTTTATTGCCAACCAGAAACACCACTACCACTCCGATCACTAGCCGCTCACCCACACACGACCCACCACCACCACCACGGTCCACCTATGACCACCACCAACAACCCCCCAAAAAGCGCAAATCAGAAAAAAAAAAAAAAAAAAAACACTACTCCACCGCGCCTGCAACAATAAACACATAACAACAAAAAAAAAAACAAAAAACAAAAAAATCCAACAACAAAAACTTCCTCAGTTTCAGATCTAAAAGAAAGAAAAAAAAAAAAACCAACAAAAACAAACACCGACTAAACCACCACAACAAAACAAACATCACCACCACCTAACTACCACCTGACAACAACCAACAAAAAAAAAAAGAGAAGAGAAAAGGAGGCAGCGGAAGTGGGGTAGCAGATCTGTGGTCGGCAGCGATGCGAGAATGGAGCATGATGGTCGCCAATGGTGGGTGTCGTTGATGGAATAGGAGTTGCGGTGGTTTGTTGTTTTTCGTAGGTGGTGGCCGAAGGTGAGGGAAAGAAGGAAGGTAAGGGAAAGGTGGCGGCGGGGAAGGGTTGTTGGTGGCGGCGGTGTTGGCGTGGAGGCGGCGTGGGCGGCGAGAGGGGGAGGGGGTCGGTGTGGGAGGTAGAGAGAGAAAGGGAGGAAGAAAGATAAGTGAGAGGTGGTAAAATGAAGAGAATTAGGGTTTTTGTGATTTATATAGGCTGTTTATTTTCAGAATTAATCTTGGCCATTGATTTTGTTATAATCTAATGGCTAAGATTAGGACTTATGGACTCATCTAAGGAAGGTGGACTCATTTGATCCTCCCTCTATATATATATATATATATATATATATATATATATATATATATATATATATATATATATATATATATATAGAAGAGATCAACTAAGGTCCATAGAAATATAAAGTCCATAAGTTCTATTATGAGCCATTGGATGGAAGGAGATGGAGGGATGAGATCAACCCCAAAAAAGTGTGTTTATAAGCTAATCTCACCATCTCTCTCCTCATTCACTAATCCACTCTAATTAATCACTAATTTACTTTATATTTCTTTTCCACTCATCCATTTCTCTTTCATCTTACACATTTCATTTCTCTCTTCTCTCAAACTCTAAAAAAAAAAACCCAAATAAATAAAAAAACCCAAAAATCCAAATAAATAAAAAATCCAAATAAATCAAAAAACTCAAATAAATCATTCATTCCTCTCTTCCTCATTCACCACCACCCACCACCACCCCACCCGACACCAACTAACCACCCACCAACCCGCCGCCGCCACCCCACCGCCGCTTTTTTTTTTTTTTTTTTTTTTTTTCAACTCGTTTTTTTTTTTTTTTTCGTTTTGTGTTAATTTGTATGTTTTGAGTTGTTTTTTCCATTCATTATTTTTTTTGTCTTTTATTTTATTTTAGTTGTCTTTTATTTTGTTAGTTCTCATTTTTTATTCATTTTCTTAAATCTCTTCTTGTTATACGTTTTTTTTAAGATTTCGTGTTTTAAATCTCGTTTTTTTTTTGTGAGATACTTTTTTTTCATCTAAGACAAAAATGGACGAAAGTTATACAAAAATGAACCAAAGTTATACAAAAATAGACCAAAGTTATACAAAAAAAGACTAAAGTTATACAAAAATGAACCAGAGTTATACAAAAATGCACCAAAGTTATACAAAAATGCACCAAAGTTATACAAAAATGCACCAGAGTTATACAAAAATGCACCAGAGTTATACAAAAATGCACCAAAGTTGTACACAAAATGGACTAAAGTTATACAAAAATGAACCAAAGTTATACAAAAAAGGACCAAAGTTATACAAAAATGAACCAAAGTTATACAAAAATGCACCAGAGTTATACAAAAATGCACCAAAGTTGTACAAAAAAGGACCAAAGTTATACAAAAATGCACCAGAGTTATACAAAAATGCACCAGAGTTTAGATCATTTTTTGTATAACTTTAGTCCAATTTTTTGTATAACTTTAGATCATTTTTTGTATAACTTTGATTCATTTTTGTATAACTCTGGTCTATTTTTGTATAACTTTGGTTCATTTTTGTATAACTTTGGTTCATTTTTGTATAACTTTAGTCCAATTTTTGTATAACTTTAGTCCAATTTTTTGTATAACTTTAGATCATTTTTTGTATAACTTTGGTTCATATTTGTATAACTCTGGTCTATTTTTGTATAACTTTGGTTCATTTTTGTATAACTTTGGTTCATTTTTGTATAACTTTAGTCCAATTTTTGTATAACTTTAGTCCAATTTTGTGTATAACTTTAGATCATTTTTTGTATAACTTTGGTTCATTTTTGTATAACTCTGGTCTATTTTTGTATAACTTTGGTTCATTTTTGTATAACTTTGGTTCATTTTTGTATAACTTTAGTCCAATTTTTTGTATAGCTTTAGTCCATTTTTGTATAACTTTGGTTCATTTTTGTATAACTTTAGTCCATTGTTGTATGACTTTAGTCCAATTTTTGTGTAACTTTAGTCTTTTTTTGTATAACTCTAGTCCATTTTTGTACAACTTTAGTCCTTTTTTGTACAACTTTAGTCAATTTTTGTATAACTCTAGTCCTTATTTGTATAACTTTAGTCCATATTTGTATAACTTTAGTCCATTTTTTGTATAACTTTAGTCCAAAATTGTATAACTTTAATCCAAAAAAAATAAACTTTAATAAAAGATAAAACCAAAATAGACAAGATGTAAATAATAACAATAAAAAACAAAACCAACAACCCAACCCAACCCGAAATCTGAAATAAACCAAATAACAATTAAAAAAAAACAATTAACAAAACCAAATTTAAATATCGTGTGTATAACTCTAATGCACGCAGTGTATAACTTTAATAGACAAGATGTATAACTTTAGTCCAAAAAATCAAATAACAATAACAACCAAATAAAAAAATAAAAAATAAAAACAAAAACAAAACAAAGAGAGAACACAAAAACACAAAAAAACCCACCCTTAGCCACGCAAATCTGAAAAAAAAAAACAAAAAAAAACTGAAATACTAAAAATTAATTAACCAACACCCAAATAAACAAAAAAAAAACGAGATCTAAAAATACCATAAATTAAATAAATATTAACAAAAAAACAAATCTGAAAATATATTAAAAAAAACAAGACGCTTTCTAAAGAACAAGTGACAAAAACATGGCATAGAAATGGATGACCATGGCTCTTCTTGGGCCTTGCTTTGCGGAAACCAACTAATGCAAACACCATTTGAGATTTGTGTCAAACACCAAAAACAAGTTCCAAAAACAATATTTTCAGATCTTGACAGCAACACCAAAAACAATATTCTCACAAAATCAAAACAATTTTCAGATTTGTGTCATCGCACATTTACGGTGCAATTAACAAAACAATAAAGAAAACAACTCACGATTACCGACTTCAACAAACCAAAATTTATTAAAAAAAAAACAGATTTTAAAGATCTGAAAATATGGTGTGGTTGATAATGTCGGTGGTGGTGGGTTTTGTGAGTGAAGGTTGTTGCGGTGGTGTGCGGTGTTGGTGGTGGCGTGCGCGGCAGGAGGAAGGACGGAGGAAGGTGGGGTGTTTGGCGGTAGGAGGAAGGTTGTTGCGGTGGTGTGCGGTTGGTGGTGGTGACGGTGGTTTTTTATTTTTTTTTTGGTTTTTTATTTTGTTGGGATTTTTAGAGAGAAATTGGTTTTTTTTTGTTTGTCAGGTATTATGAGAGAAAATGTGAGGGAAATGAGATATAGAGAGAGGGGGGGGATTATGATTATGGGAGGAGGATGAGTGGATTAGTAAGAACTTTAATTGCAATGAGGAGCAAATTAGGGTAGATTGGTTAGTGGCCATCCAATTTAGATGTAATCTCACCCCTCCATCCCTTCCATTCAAGGGTTCTTATAAGGACTTAGGGCATTATATGGTATGAAGACCATATAAGAACCCTTCTCTCTCTCTCTCTCTCTCTCTCTCTCTCTCTCTCTCTATATATATATATATATATATATATATATATATATATATATATATATATATATATATATATATATATATATATATATATATATATATATATATATATATATATAGAGCAAAGTTCTTCTAAGTCCCTTTTTTTTTGAGTCCATAAGTCCTTCCCACAACCCTTGGATCATGCATGGTGGAAGGTTGAGATTGAAAGCAAAAAACACACTTAACACTAATGAATTCACTTCTCTCTCTAGTTTTAATAATACATTCACTAATTCATTATCATACACAATTAACACCATATTTTGTCTTATACTTCAAAGTTTATGAAAATTTTGTTAACATTTTTCCTGTTTCGGTTTTTTTCGTTTTTTTTTTTCGAGACAAGTTTTCGACATTTTAGGATTTTACGAGTGTAATTCTAACGGCAAAAAGTGTAATTTTAAGAAATATTTTCGAGAATTTAGCGTTTTACAAGTTTAACTTCAATCTTTTCCGAGTGATTTTAACGAATAATATTTTGAATTTTTGTCATTTTATCACAAGTTATTGTAATTTTAGCATTTTAAGAGTGTTATTTTAACAACAAAAAGTGTTATTTTAGTCCATATAAGTGTAATTTCAGTCCAATGAATTTGTTATTTTAGTCCAGGAGAATGTAATTTTAGTCCAGAAAAGTGTAATTTTAGTCAAGAAAAGTATAATTTCAGTCCACTGAGAATGTAATTTTAGTCCATTGAGAGTGTAACATTTGTCCATAAGTCCAATGAGAATATAACCAAGTCCATTGAGAGTGTAACATTAGTCCAATAGAAGTAAGGGTAATTCTAGCAGAAAAAGTGTAATTTTAACGAAAAAAAGTGTAATTCTAGCGAGAAAAAGTGTAATTCTAGCGAGAAAAAGTGTAATTCTAATGAAAAAAAGTGTAATTCTAATGAAAAAAAGTGTAATTCTAGCAGAAAAAAGTGTAATTCTAACAGAAAAAAGTGTAATTCTAACGAAAAAAAGTGTAATTCTAAATAAAAAAGTGTAATTTTAACGGTAAACACTTTTTTTCTGCTAGAATTACACTTTTTTCCGTTAGAATTACACTTTTTTCTGTTAGAATTATACTTTTTTCCGTTAGAATTACACTTTTTTCTACTAGAATTACACTTTTTTTCATCAGAAAAAGTGTAATTTTAGCCAAAAAAAGTGTTATTCTAGCAGAAAAAAGTGTAATTTTAACAGAAAAAAGTGTAATTCTAACAACAACAAAAAGTATAATTTTAGAAAAAAGTGCAATTTTAATGAAAAAAAGTGTAATTCTAACAAAAAAAGGTGTAATTTTAATAGAAAAAAGTGTAACTTTAATAAAAATACGTATAAGTTTAATACAAAAAAATGTATATCTAACTCATCTAAGACGATGTATATAATTTAGTAGATATTTTTTTGTCTATCTTTCACCCATATGAAAAAAAAAGGAGATCTAAAACTTTAAGAAAAATGTAATTTTAATAATAGAGAAAAATATAACTTTTAAAAAAGTGTAATTTTAATAGAGAAAGAATGTAACTTTAACGGAGAAAAACGTTACTTTAATAGACGATATTAAAAAAAAAAAAAAAAAAAAAAAAAAAAAAGATCAAACAGATCTGAAAATAATACGAACGAAAACACATTCTTTTATTCAATCAACAAATGAATATCTTGAACACCACCCACCAACCCTTCTTATTTCATAAAAAGAAAAACAAAGAAAAGTAATGAGAAATTGCAGCAGCCTTAATTCGTGAATACCCCCACCCAGCACACTAATTTCAAAACAAAAAAAATAAAAAAAAAATTAAAAAAAAAACCAACTTATCGTGAACATGAAGAAGAGGAATGAGAAAAACAAAACAAAAAAATAACAACATAACAATACATCCACCACCCAGCACACTAAATTTAAAAAAAAAAAAAAAAAAAAAAAAAGGATGACAGATCTGAAATTCGAAAAAGAGGAGAAGAAAGGGGAGAGCAAAGGCAATGGTTGGGTAGTGGTGGTGTGGTGGGTGGTGTTGTTGGAGGAAGGAGATAGATGGATGGTGGTGTGGTGTGGTGCGGTGGTGTGGTACGATGGTGGTGTTGTGGCGGCAGAAAGGAGGGAAGTGGAGGGAGGCGCGGTGGAGGAGTCGCGGTGGAGGTTTGGCGCGGTGGAGGGAGGCGGCGGTGGGTGTAGGTGGTCAGATCTGGAAGAGTGGAAGTGGAGGCGTGGTGGTGGGAGGGTTGGTGACGGTTGTGGTGGGTGGTGTGGTGGTGGTGTCGGGTGGAGAGGAGAGGTGGCCGTGTGGTAGGTGTGCGGGTGCGGGTGCCGCTGGTGGGTTCAATCTTTTCGTGGGGGAGGTACGTGTGGTGGTTCTTTGTGTGATGGTGAGTGGGAGGGTTGGCTGTGGGGGTGGCTGCGGGGGTGGGTGGTGCCCGGTGGGAGGTTTGGTGAGGAAGAGGGCGGGATTTGGTGGTGAGGTCACGGTGGTGGTAAAATGGAGGGAATTTTTTTTATTTTTTAGATTTTGAATTATTTGGGTTTTTTTGGATGAGAGAATTATTTGGGTTTTGAATTAATTTGGGTTTTAGAGAGGGAGTAGAGAAGTGAATTGTGTGAATGAGAGAGAAGTTGGTGGAAAAATAAATCTTATATAGTGGATTAAAATTTAATTAGTATGGATTAGTAAAGTAGAGAGGGGAAGTGTTTAATTAGACATTAACCATCCTTTTTTTGCTTCCAATCTCAACCCTCCATCTTCCTCATCCAATGGCTATAAGGAGGACTTATGGACTCAAGTGTAAGACATGGACTCAAATGATCTTATCACTATATATATATATATATATATATATATATATATATATATATATATATATATATATATATATATATATATACATTATTGCATTGTTTTATTTTGTTGTTTAAATTTATTTACATATCATATGCATGCACATAATTAATTATATTGTCGTACTTTGATAAATGTTTAAATGGAGAAATGTATTTTACAGCTTCTTATAAATGATCATAAAATGATGATGTTTGATTAATTGAGTTTTGGGAACTCATGATTATATATGAACCTCTACGACGCGATTGAAAGGTTATCGTGATTATATCCAAAATGGAAAATTCAAACTCCCGTAGAATTACTTGAAGGAAGTTATTATTGTCTCAACCTGAAGTTTGAGCATATGAGAATAAGATTTAAATGAACTTCATGCTAAACATGTGAAATTAGTTTATGGTCCAGAAGTACCATAACGATTGAAAAAAATGTAGTCAAAGTTTACAATGAGAATATCAATCTCTACATATTTGGTTTAGCAAAGACAATCGCTCAAAAGTATTGGATGATTTATCAATAATTATCGAAATGATTCTCTTAAAATAAGGAATTAAGGAATGATAACTATACTCTTTTTCACGTCGACTAGGTTTTTTGTCCTAATAGGTTTTTCCTAGCAAAGTTTTTAACGAGGTAGCACTATACACGCAGTATTACACTATAGTCATGATTGTCATTATTGTTGCGATAACAATTATTTTGGACATATAATACTATGTCATATATTGAGGAGAAACTCCATCATAATTATGAAGGCATTATTTGAAATGAAGATTCAAGAGTTACTATGAAATGATCATATCCAGATTATGAGTTCCGATAAAGTATGATGATTGAAGTTATCAAAATTTCTACTAATTAAAGATATCAAGTTATCAACGAAGATGAATTATATTTCAACAATCGAAAAGTTATGTCAAATCATGGATCATTTCAAGATTTATCAACTTATGTAGTCATCAGGGGGAGTAGACACGCATTGTACTCTTTTTTCTTATCATGGTTTTGTCCCACTGGGTTTTCCATGGAAAAGTTTTAATGAGGCAGCTATTATTATGTGTGTTTGAAGATTAGTGTACTCTTTTCCTTCACTAGCATTTTTCCCATGGGGTTTTTGTAGGAAGGTTTTTAACGAGGCATCTTCTTCAGTAATGGACATCCAAGGGGAGTGTTATGAAATATTATTATATGGATGTCCATATCTTAGAATAACTCAAGAATATATTATCTTATGGAAACTCTATCTCATTGTATTGTATATATATATACCCTTCTTAATGGAATAAGAATACAGTTTTGTCTCTCATACTTTCTCTCTATAATCCTCTCCTCTCTTTATTTCACAACACTTATCGTATATTAACAATTCTAGCTAGCTTAGTCACTAATATTCCTTAACGTCTACGTTGAGATCATTCTTGTGACGGTCCAAGTCAGATATCACATTTTAAGGCTAAAAACTAAATTGAATGTTCACTAGTATAAATTATTTATCTAATAAAAACAACTAAAATTTTAAAATTATGAAAAAACAATTTATTTATTCTTGTTAAGTGTAAGCCCCCTCGCTCCGTCACAAACCTTGAAATAAAAATAAAGGAAAATAAGATGACCTTACTATGTTTACATGTTGGTTGTCGATTCATAATTTAGCTAAAATTGCATCACTTTCAAATATAAATTACAAACTTCTTGTTCGTTCCATTATAATTCTAGTACATACGTACTACCGGTAAATAATTAGAGCAAATTAAAACCCAAAGTAGTAAACATCCTTAAAAAAAACACCAAAATATAATAACGAAGAAACCGTTCATCTAAAACTAACATGTACCCGCAGAGTACACGATAGTAGTTTACATTATCAAGAGAAAACAAAGATATTATTACACGTTTTATTTATTCATGATTGGTGTTTAAGGAAAAATCCACACAAGAGTAAAATGGAGAACTAATGGATATTATTGTTAGGAAAACCGAAGAAGAAGAAGAAGAAGAAGAATCAACGACGGCATCTAGTAATGGAAGAACAGCCACGAGAGTAAGGATGAACGGGGCCACGAGCAAAGTAACAGTCATGAGTATAATAGGACCTACCCGAGCGGGGAGGGCAGGGGACACGGTTTGCTGACAAAGCCCCGTATGAAATGTAGTAGCTTCTTTTCCAATATAACGACCTCCTATCTCCTCCTTCATCGAAATCAAAATGGGTATCCATATCTGTATCCGATCCTCCAGGGTATGCCCACATTGACATTGTCACGGCGGAGGGGTTAGACCAAGTATCATAGAACTGGGCCTCGGCCGTGAAAACGTGCAAGTATATGCAGACGACTAGAAATGTGAGTGTGAGGAGGAGGTTTGGCATTGTGTTTTGGTTAAGTTGGTTGGTTGGTTGGTTATGTTGTAAGATGGTAAGAAGAGTGTGAGTGTAAGAATAAGTAAAGAGAAAGATCACATGGAATGTAAGTGAGAATGTGAGAGTGAGGAGGGTAAAGGGGTGAGGGGTGACAGTTGGAAAATATTGAATGCTGCCTGCAGTTTCAGACTCTCGGGCCCTTGATCAATGCTCACCCTTACTTGTTGTCTTTGTTTAATTTGCCAATTATTTTCATGAATGAACCTAAGGCGGTTTTATACAATTATTGTGTAAAACAAATGTATTAATACTCATTTTACAAACATTTTGTGTAACACCGGCAGACCATTTTGAAAAGGTGTAACATGAAATATACGGAGTATATTTGGAATATACATTTCATGATTTCAGCTCCTAGTTTACTTTGGGGAGACGTATCAATTTGATTGGGGTTTTATATCACTTGACGTAGGAGGTTTCTGCACACTACTTACTAAAAAGCCCAAACATTCGTGGTACACAGATTTTAACGGGCCACAAGGGAAAAAAAAAGGGGGGGGTTAAATATTAAACTTTGAAGGATTAAAAAACACGCTCGGTGGGACTCGAACCCACAATCCTTTGATTAGAAGTCAAATGCCTTATCCATTAGGCCACGAGCGCCTTGCTTGGGCACTAAAAGATAATGTTACTACAATATAAGTATTCATTAAACTAAGTAAGAGATTCTCAATAATCTCTATCCATTTGGTGTTTCCCTTTAATTTTAAAAATGGTCAAATGATATAGCGTCTTAAACAATATTTCCTCATGATATGCATTATGCATAAGCTCTACCCATTTGGTGTTGTATGAGTAGTGATTTATGTGAAAACTTGTAAAATAAAAGAAATCTATATACCGTTTTGAGTCGCATTTCAATAGTGAAATCTAATGATTAACTAGTTTGGATGCTACACTGTTTAGATGACTACCAACTTTTGTTTTGTTGTACACAACTAGTTATTTTTGTTATAATTACTTCCAGAAGTAAGGTGAAAGTTCACCTCTCCACTTCACCATGAACAGTAAGATAATGCTAAGTAATTGTGTATGAACAGTAGCACTTTTAAATTATACGGCAATGGTGGATTACTTATGAGAGTTGCATACTTATCTTCTTAAGCAGCTCCTTTTACTCTGTATAAATAGGTTGTCATATTTCAATAAGAAGTAGAGGGACAACACCATTACAAACTCTGAAATTATCTGAGCTAAAACACCAATTATTACAATACGTTATCAGCACGAAAGTCTCAAAAACTTCAAAGGTTCAAGGTATTGAGTTGTTATAATAACATAACTACGGAGTATTATATATGTAACTTGTTCACAATATATCATTTTTACAAAAAAAATGGACCATCGGTGTAATGGTATTAATTTGTTTTTAAGTTACATATTTTTCTTAATATACATCTTACCATAAAAGATAATAATTTACCTTTTGTGATAATCCACCGCGTGCTCGTGGTACTCAACCACGTAATATTCGCACGTCGGAGGGACCGTTGGATGGTGTTGCACCTCCCGCACAAAAAGGTTAAGATCGGAAAAATATCGACCTTAATAGTGAGCCTAGTGTTGAAAAACTAGGTTCGAAATCCGATAGGAAGATATTAAAGGGACCGTCTCATCATGTTGTGCATATAAAAAAAAAGGGGATGCATAATAAGGTGGTGTTGGCGGCGGCGACGGCGGCGACAACCGGTTTTATTAAAATTACCGGATCAACCTTGAAAATACTCTATATATAAATTTTATAGAGCGGAAGGAATTACGATCGCAGTAAAATATTTACACTTCTTGTTATCTTTTCATCACCCTTTTGTTAAGTTACTCTTATCACATATCGTTGTATGTTTGGGTTATTATTAACATGATGATAATATGTTTGAAGGAAGTTTATGCTATATTAACAGAAGGAAGAAGAGAAAAAAAATGATGATGAACGTAACTGATAGTGTATAAGTAATAGAGAAAAACTAAAAAAAAAAATAGGTGGTGGGGAACATGAAGAGGACAAAAGGTGAGGGAATTGTGGTTTTTCCTCAAAGCATGCGTACTAGTATACTACTAGTCTACTACCCACCCCACTACTCAAAGCATGTAATAATATTGATAAACAATTCAATATTTTAAGGAAAAGTGGAGGTGATATGTCCACCATATATATAAACAATTCTTTTGGGTATTAATTGTTTTGTTTTGTACGTAACATCTTATGGAGTTTGGCCATTTTTATTGTTCAAAATTTATCTTTCAAAATTTGTTCTGTAAGGTAATATGACAAGACATAAGTTTTATATGGGTCTATAATGAGTATAAATATTATACTTCAATATTATATACCATATATGTACAGTAACTCATACCGCTATAAAAGGGTTTGATCTGTATCTTTTTATCTTATTCATATAAGTTTTGTTATATCAAGATTTGAACTCTTGACTTTTTGTAAAGGTCAGACGTCTCGGACCACTATGACTTGTCATTCCATGTGATTACTTTTGTAAAGTAAATTTCATATATCGTCTAATTAAGTTTATCACTATTAACTTATTGTTAAATATGTTAATCAGAAAATGGCACATATGACGAAACGAGACTTTGATATCCTTGATAATAATGGCACAAAATACCTTCAATGGAGGGTGGATGCTAGAGCAAATTTAAAAGCCAAAGGACTAGAGCATACAATTTTAGTAGATGGAAATTCTACTTCACAAGAACAAGCAAAAGCAATAGTGTTCTTAAGGCATCATCTCCATGAAAATTTAAAAATTGAATATCTGTTTGTGGAGGATCCCAAAGAGTTATGGGATAATCTCTGCCAAAGGTTTGAAAGCCTGGAGAGAATTATTGGGCGAAAGCTCGATGTATTTGGATGAATATACGATTCGGATTTCACTTACGTTAGTGATTATGACTCGGCTATGCTTCGTATAACTTCACGATTAAGGTTATGCGGACAAGCAACAATCGATGCGACCATGATAGAGAAAACTCTATCAACTATGCATGCCGATAATGCGATCTTACAAGAATTATATCGTGAAAGGCATTATAATCGATATTGTGATCTAATTGCCATTTTAAGGATGGCTGAAGCAAATATGAAAGTTATGTTTCACAATCATAACAAAAGGCCGGCAGGATGTTGCTCCTCTGAAACATATGTTGTTAAAACTGGACAACCATGGCGAAATTTCAAAAGGGAAATACCACCTTTCATAAGGGGAAAGGAAAATGGCGTCCGAACTTCAAACCCCTAAATCCCAAATTTAAGGGGAAAAAGAAGTTTACGCCTAATAAAGGAAAGCCAAATCAAACCACCAAGTGTTTCAAATGTGGTATTCTTTTGGACCTTTGGGCAAAAGAGTGTCGAATCGCTAAACATTTGGTTGACCTTTATACTGACTTCCCAAAAGGGAAAAGGAAAGGAAGTTGAAACAAACTTCGTGAAAGAAACATCTCCGAGTTCTAAGTCGGATTTGTCTCGATTATCTTATCGATGATATAGATAATGGTTGCGGACCATCAACTTAAGTTTACTTTATGTGAAAAAAAATATGTTAATAAATAATGACAGTTGTAAAATATTTCCCTTTACCATGTTTATTATGTAGTTGTAAAATATTTCCCTTTACCATGTTTATTATGTATCATAAATAAAACTGAATTTTCTTTCTCTGTTTAATTTATTCATAACTATTTAATTTATTCATATTTATTTATTTTGAAGATATGGAAATTCAACAAAGAAATGCGAGAACAATGCCACGATTGACGATTGCCACAACTCATAGCATTACGAGCAATAAAGCCTATTTTATTGAACTAATGCCCATTAGGGCTAATGTTACCACAATTCTTTGGTGTTGTAACATTAATTGAAGGCTCAGGAAAGGCTTGTATAATGCTCCCAAAAGGGACACAAGTCATAATAAATGATGCATTTGTATTCAAGTAAAACTCGTAGAAACTTATTAAGTTTCAAAGACTTACGGACAAATGGTTATCATATAGAAACCATTGAGTCAGATGATAAGGAGTATATGTATCTTACCAAAGTAGAGAATGATAAGAAATACATACTTGAAAAAATGTCAAGATACTCTTCCGGATGTATTATACTTATATACGTCCATTTGAAATCAATTTGGTGTCTAAAGTAAAAACAGACAACCAAGAGCTTTATTCCTTATGGCATGACCGACTGGGTCACCCTGGAACAAGTATGATGATAAAAATTATCAAAAGCTCAACTGGACATCCTTTAACTAAAGTTAAAGTTCCACAGTTTAAGGAACAATCTTGTACGGCTTGTTCACTTGGCAAATTGATTATCAGGCCTTCCAAAACTAAAGTCGGAATTGAATCTCCTATGTTTCTAGAGAGGATTCAAGGAGATATTTGTGGACCAATTAACCCACAATGTGGACCATTTCGATATTTTATGGTGCTAATTGATGCATCTACTCGATGGTGTCATGTTAGTTTATTATCCACAAGAAATGTTGCCTTTGCCAAATTGTTGGCACAAATCATTCGATTAAGGGCACAATTTCCGGACCATACAATCAAGAAAATAAGGCTTGATAATGCTGGAGAGTTCACATCTAAAATATTCAATGACTATTGTATGTCACTCGGAATAGATGTGGAACATTCAGTGGCTCATGTTCACACACAAAATGGGTTAGCAGAATCATTAATTAAAAGATTACAATGGATTGCTAGACCATTATTGATGAAATGTAAGCTTCCATCTTACGCTTGGGGACATGCTATTTTACATGCAAAGCAAACTTGTTACGGCTTCCCCTTTGCTAATCATGTATTATCTCCGATGCAATTAGTCGTCGGAAAGGAACCTAGTATTGCACATCTAAAAACATTTGGATGTGCCGTTTATGTTCCTATTGCCCCGCCCAATCGTACCAAGATGGGCCCACAACGAAAAGTGGGAATTTATGTTGGATATGAATCTCCATCAATCATAAGATATCTCGAGCCAATGACAGGTGACTTGTTCCGCAAGGTTTGATGATTGTCATTTTAATGAAATAAATTTCCCATGTTTAGGGGGAGATAAGATGATTCCATGTCAAAAGGACATTATATGGGATGCCAAAGCATTATCTTATCTAGACCCTAAGTCAAATATGTGTGAACAAGAAGTGTATAAAATTATACATCTTCAAAACATAGCAAACCAATTGCGGATGCATTTACTGAGATATAAAACAAGTGACAAAGTCACATATACTGCGTTAAATGCTCCGTCAAGAATTGATTCCCCAAAAACAATCGGGAAATCAATTGGTATGTGAACCTACTCGTAAGAAACGTGGTAGACCGATTGGATCAAAAGATCTTAAACCTAGAAAGTCCAAAAGAATGCCCACTCTCGATGAAGAAATCATTACATGTTCAAGAAGAAAATGAAGTACAAAAGGTGGAAAATGCCACTAAAACCCTTATTGAAGGGGATAATCATGTACTTACTAAAGAAAATGAAGGCATTGATAATCAAAAAATATCAATGAATTATGCATATACGGGAAAACAAAGGATAGAAAAATAACAAAAATTGATGATATTTTTGCCCATTATATTCTTTGTTGAAGTTGTCATTGATAACGATGATATTGAGCCAAAATCTGTTGAAGAATGTCGACAAAGAGATGATTGGCCAAAATGGAAAGCAATGATGGCGAATTAAAATCATTTGAAAAACGAGAAGTTTTTGGACTGTAACCCAAACACCTAAAGGTGTAAAACCGATTGGTACAAATGGGTTTTTGTCCGTAAAAACGCAATGAAAATAACGAAATTGTACGATACAAAGCCAGACTTGTTGCACAAGGTTTTTCACAAATACCGGGAGTAGATTATGATGAAACATATTCTCCGGTTGTTGATGCAACAACCTTAAGGTTCTTAACAAGTTTAGGCGTATGCGAATCATTGCAAATGCGTTTAATGGATGTAGTTTCTTGCATATTTATACGGAACACTTGACATGAAATATATATGCGAGTTAGGATGGGATAAAGTTACCATTTTCCCATAACTCAAACCCACAAGAAATATACAGTGTAAAATTGAAAAAATCCTTATATGGTGAAACAATCGGGCGAATGTGGTATAATCGCCTTAAGGAATATCTTCTTAAGGAAGGATATGTCAATGATCCAATCAGTCCATGTGTTTTTATAAAACGTTCTGAAAAGGGTTTTGCAATTATTGCAGTATATGTTGATGATTTAAATATCATTGGAACAAACGATGAACTTGATATTCGCAAAATATCCGATGAAAGAATTTGAGATGAAAGACTTAGGGAAAACTAAGTTTTGTATTGGTCTTCAAATTGAACATTTGAAAGATGGGATTCTTGTTCATCAAACAACATATACTAAGAGAGTCTTACACAGATTCAATATGGGTAAATCATATCCTGTGAAGTCACCAATGTTAGTTCGCAATCTTGATCTGAAAAAGGATATATTAGTCCACGAGAAGAAAATGAGGAAGTTCTCGGACCTCATGTACCGTATCTTAGTGCAATTGGTGCACTAATGTATATCCGCAAATAATACAAGACCGGATATTGCTTTTTGATTAATCTTCTAGCAAGACATAGCGCAACACCAACAAGAAGGCATTGGAATGGTATTAAGTACCTCCTACGTTACCTTGGGGAACCCAAGATCTTGGGCTATTTTACCAAGGAAGAAAAAATGCAACTCTTGTTGGTTATGCCGATGCAGGATATTTATCAGATCCACACAAAGCAAAGTCTCAAAATGGGTATCTGTTCACCTATGGCGGTACACCGATATCATGGAAATCAACCAAACAAACTTTGACCGCTACATCATCAAATCATCTTTGAACTAATTGCTCTTTATGAAGTCGCTTTCGTGAATGTGTATGGTTAAGATCAATGATACATCATATTCAGAAGGAATGTGGATTAAAAACAATAACTGATCAACCTACTATTATATACGAAGATAATGCGGCCTGCATTCATCAAATGAAAGAGGGTTTCATCAAAGGAGACAGAACCAAGCATATTGCACCAAAATTTTTCTTTACTCATGAACTTCAAAAGGAAGGTGTGGTTGATATTCAACAAATTTCATCAAAACACAACTTGGCAGATCTTTTCACAAAGTCACTCCCATCAACAACATTTCAAGAATTAGTAAAGAATATTGGAATGTGCCACCTTCGAGACAAATGTTGAACTGAGGGGGAGTTTCATACGTACTGCACTCTTTTTCCCTTCATTAGGTTTTATCCCACTGGGTTTTCCTAACAAGGTTTTTAATGAGGTAGTCTATGAAAGCGTATAAAACACACAATCCTATACATGAAAGGTGAACATTCAAGGGGGAGTGTTATAATTACTTCCAGAAGTAAGGTGAAAGTTCACCTCTCCACTTCACCATGAACAGTAAGATAATGCTAAGTAATTGTGTATGAACAGTAGCACTTTTAAATTATACGGCAATGGTGGATTACTTATGAGAGTTGCATACTTATCTTCTTAAGCAGCTCCTTTTACTCTGTATAAATAGGTTGTCATATTTCAATAAGAAGTAGAGGGACAACACCATTACAAACTCTGAAATTATCTGAGCTAAAACACCAATTATTACAATAATTTTTGAATTATTGTCAAATTCAACCACTACAAATACATTGGAATAGTACCATATATTCGTTTGCAATGTCGGTACAAATATCAACCTACGTAAGTGCGTGATTCTCACTTAAAACATAGAAAATTTCATGTCTCGATCAACATATTTTACACGAGCCACCAATTGATCAAAAGTATCCAAAATGATTGGATATGCAAAAGCCTTCGCACCTTCACTTGTAATATCTTAATTATAAATGACAAAAGCGTGTTTGATCGTTTGAAGAATGAGATAAATTCAGGGGTACATCGGATATTATCACGTCATGGACTCGTGGTATGCCTAAAAATATAATAATAATAATGTGTTACACACTTACACTTGTTATACCTAAAAATATACGGGGTATTTTATTAGCAACAATAATGCATGCCTAATTTCCTATATTATGGTGCCATTTCTGGATAAAGCGACATTTTTAAGGTAGGTGTTCAAGTGGTACAGTCGAATAGGATCCCTAAATATATACTGATTGCTACACCAAAGATATATACAAAAAGTTTGGTCTAACAATTGATGGTTTATTTAGTTATCACCTATTCACCTATAAATCTATAATAATGCCATCACTTAATTTCTCAATGATTCTACGAACCTCGCTCGTTAATTTATATATGGATTCTAATCATTCGATCCAACTATGTATTCTACGACTATCTGTTTTACAGAGTAATATTTTTCGATATAATTTTATCTTAATTGTTAGTAAGAACTAAAGTTAAAGAATTTGAGTTAATTAAAACGGATTTAAAGAAAAAACACTATTATTCGCATTTCCCTTTCCTTTCCACCATCCATGTACCTACTACCTAGCTTCCTACCTTCTCCTTTCTTTACCCAAACAAGACCTTAATTTGTTTTAGGTTGAGGACAAATACCCGTTTATTACCATCTTTCACTAAATTGGCACGACATGTCACACATTATTCTTATCTTTCATCCTTGCTAATTAAATATTGTCCTAAATAAATTATTAAGAACGAGATGCATGGTTGTGTATGTCTATATCATGGCTATTTGATTACTATCTACATATCCATTTTGGTGTTAGCTTAAGAACTTGAGTTCACATGTATGCACGACGTGCTTCTTATAATACAAAAAAGGTTTTATTTATATATTTTCCTTAAATACTCATCCAGAATTAATATGTCGTTGTTATCTATTATTTTTGACACAAAATGACAAAACCAAAGATAAAAATGAGTGATTTTAGACCGTATAAAATACAGTAACTCCAATTGTACTCGTAAGATGACCCATAAAACCCAAACCTATCAAAAATTCAAAACGAAAATACTTATTTAGCATTTGAAAGAAGTGTCATTTTTCCTAAGAATTAATTAAGCCAAAATTGGACGATAATCCAAGACTTTTGGCCTAGACACGTGATGAGAAGATTAAGATTCTTTAGTGTATAACAATAATGAAATGTAAAATGATGCAGCCAAGTTATCCACAAATTGATGTTTTTCTTTATTCCGTCCACTTCTTTTTTACCACGTACGTAAGGTAGCTAATCATATGATCCATGATGCCTATATATACAATTAGAGACCTCCTAATTATCATCACCTTACTTAATAATAATAATAGACCCATTTATAATTGCATTTTTCATAAAATATGATGAAACCTAACAAAATTGTGTCTAGTGAACACGTAACATTACTCCCAAATGATCAAAAAGTTACCCTTGGTAACCTAATTAAAGATTTCTTATACTATCATGATGATATTGGTAAGAGTGATCTTTTAAATCATAACATTCCTCAAGAACATGAGAACAAATACATTCATAGAGGGTTCATTTTCCTTTCTCTCTTAATACTAATATTGCTCGATCGTGTGGCTCAACCCTTGAAGAAACTCGGGTTCAAATTCGAGCGTTTTCTTAATCGCAAATTAATCCCAAGTAAGCATTATTATTATTTACATATACACCCGGCCCGTATTAATTTGTTTGTGCCTTATCGCCTTCAATGAGTCATCATTATCGATTAGGTAAAAAACCTATAAATGTACATGTTATTCTCAAAAACTTTACTTTAGTTTTTCTTGTAGCAATGTCAATTAGCTTAGTTGGTAAACTTTACTCATGAATTAGGTTCAAATCCTGTTATTATCAAAATTGCCCTTTCTAAATTAAACAAGTTATTTTGAAAAATCAAACGTGACAAATTTTACATTTCTCGGCGTGTAGGTGGATAACTTAATTATTAATACATGATGGATATATATATATATATATATGCAGGAAATGGAGAAGCAGAAATAGATGAAAACAGTGATGGATTCATAAGTTTGGTAGGGCATTTAGATAGTAGAATGGAGCTAGATAAAGATATAAAGCAAGGTGACGGGAGATATTACCCTGCTCTTTCAATGATGGCTGCTAAACTAGCTTACGAGAATGCCTCCGTTGTCAGAAATACTGTTTCTCGTATCTGGAATGTAAGTCTTACATCTACGTTCAACTTCCGGAATATTATCGGATTAATATCGGCTATTATTAAGTTACGTATAATAAATCCTATAATTCTTTAGATTTTGAGATATTTCCTAGCTACCAGTGTCTACAAATTATATATTGTGGGAGCAAAATGACGAGTTGAGTGAGGGTACAACCACCATTTAAATTTTATTATGTCTTTTTCAAAAGATGAGAAATGTTACAATTACTTATACTAGCTAAAATAATGGTGCAATTACTAAAGAGCATCCGCAAAGTTTAAAATTTCCCTTCTTATTTGTCTTCTCTTATCAAATGAGGAATCGTATTATTGCATCCACCTCTTCATTATTTTTAGTGCACGTCCCTAAATAAAAAGGAAAATGAAATGGCGCCACCGGGTGACACCCAATTTGGGCGTCACCCTCTCACATGGGGTGAGTGGGGACCCCTTCAATAAACAATTGTTGTGAGAGGGTGGTACCCAATTTGGGCGTCACCCGGTGGCGCCCTATCACTATCCAAATAAAAAGCAAGACTAAGTTTTTATTTCTTTGGGTAGGTTCCCAAAATGTTATTTGTGGATTAATATGGCTGGGACCAATGTTACAAATTTAGTTATGATTAGGGGAGGGTAGGTTCGTGGAAAAGTTTGTGGAAAGTGATGTGATGATAAGAAAATGTAGTCCGTCTCATTATAGACGGACACTATCTATCTATAGTTATAGACGGATAGTGTCTCTCTCACAAATTAAAGTGGATAGTGTAAGTGGGAGTATCCATTTCTCACCAATTTGTACTACCCATTTTAATTTGTGAGAGTGTCCGTCTATAATGAGAATTTTGAGAGAGAAGATAGGGAGAACTCCGTTTGGGGAACTAGAAGTTAACCAAACGATTAGTAATTAATGCTTAGACTATGTTTGCGTCTACTATTTCGTCCTCAACTATTTAACCTTTATTATTATATCTTGAAATACATGATCAAAAAACAAAAGAACTTCTTTATCTCTTTATCCTGCTAATTTCAAAGTTTTTGAGGTACTAGGATAATATTGCAATATTGCTTGTTACGTTGTTATTATCGTTAGTTAATGATTCTTTTACCGAGAATAACCTATAATAACTCTAATGAGGTCAGTAAAAATCATATCGATCCAACTAGTGTCTTGTTTTTCGTAATTTATTTTCGCACTACGCATTTTACTCATTTCAGTACTTTTAGCACATAACTTTTCATTTTATACCCCTAACTAAAAAAAAGCTCTAAACCTACTCTCCCTTTAAAATTAAACCACCTCTAAAATTAATCAAATTTATTCAATTATGATGATGATTTGAATGCAAAAAATATAATTAATTGGGTAAATTTAAGTTATTGATCAAATTAACACTTTTTTTTAGTTAATTTCATTTATGTTTTGACTTTTTATGCTTAGTATTAGTATTGATTGTTGAGTTGTGGGCTGGCGGCACAAGTGGCGACGTAACCGAACAAAGGTGGATGACGGTGTATTTGGCAGTGGGCGTCGTTTGTGAGGGCAGGATAAGAAGTAATGTGTTTCGATATGGTGTAGAAGAGGGACGGTGACGGATTCGCCGGTGGAGGGAAAAAGGATGGTGCATACGGTGGAGGGAAGGGGTGTCATTGTAGGTGGAGAGTCGATATCACCGGAGAAGGGATGATGTTAACGTCGTCGACAATGGAGAGGTGTGGGTGAAGGGAAAGAGGCGGAGGGAGGCAAGCTATGGTCGCCGACGATTTAGAAGGAAGGATAAGGTCGTCGTGGTGGACTGGTGGGTGGGTGATTGTCCGGAGGCGGGTTGGTGGTTGTGGTAGAAGAAGTTGGGGATGATGGCTGGTAGTGGGGAAATAATGGCTTTTTTTTTCCTTTTCTTGATGCAGTACAAACAAAAGGTGAAATGAGAAGAGTAATTTGGGGAAAAGCGTACTATAATGAGTAAAATGTGTACTGTGAAAATCAACACCCTTGTTTTTTTGGTACATCGGTCACCTAGGTAGCACCAAAATGGACACGGACACGACACGGACACGCGACACGGCATCCCATAAAATTTAGGACACGGGACACGTCATTTAAATTTAATAAAATATATATTTTATAGTTATTTATGTGCGATTTTATTTTTGAAAAAGTATTGAATATTAAATTTAAATAAGTGAAGGTAAAACTTGACGTTAGTTATAACTCATTCTCATTTCCAAAACAAAAAACTAACTTATAACCAATCTATTTCGACATCTCATTACTATTCTAAAGAACATCATTTACCCCCAATTCAACTTATTTCCCCATCAAATTCAACCATATAACAATTCACGCTATTTACCTTAAATTCAACTTGATTTCGTTTGAAGGTGTGTCCAAATACCATGGACACGGCTCAAAATACCATGGACACGTGTCGGACACGTGCCCAAATAAAAGATGAAAGTTAGACACGGCTTTACAAGTGTCCCGACACATTTTGACGTGTGTCCGACACGGGTGTCCGACACGAGAACGCCGATTAGGAGGAGTGTCCGTGCTACCTAGTCGGTCACATGTTTGTGCCATTTCTTGCATACTTATTTGATTTACATCATCAGATGAATTGTACACTAAATTTTCATACATGATTCACAGATGGAATATGTGGACTTCTACGATTGTTACAACGGTAAGAACCCGATCGATTAACGGTTATTCTTGCTTGTGACGAAAAGGTTGTTGTGACATCTTATAACCGTCTTTCCGGTTTTTTTTTTCATCATTTAAAACGATTGTGACTTGTGAGACGTGACAAGGTTGTGATATGTCACAAATGAGGAGATTCTCGATTAAATATCATCATCAACTTCTATCTTCCTATGCCCAAAAATAATTTAAACTTGTTCTTTACAGAATTCCTGAAACAAAATACAACACAAGCATTCATGATGCAAGAGCGAAATGCCGAAAATGACACGATTACTGTGGCCTTTAGGGGTACATCGATGTTCGAGGCAAACGATTGGAGCACGGATTTCGACATTTCATGGCTAAAAATTGAAGGAATGGGAAAAATTCACAAGGGTTTTATGATGGCTTTAGGTCTAAAAAAATGTTTTCATGAAGATAGTGATAATTTAGGAGATTTCTATGGTGATTGGCCTAAACAAATTGAACATGACCATGAATACCCTTTAGCTTATTACACAATTAAAGAAAAATTAAGGGAATTAATATCGGAAAATAAAAGAGCAAAAATAATATTTACAGGACATAGTTTAGGTGGTGCACTTGCAATTCTGTTTCCAGCAATCTTGGCTTTGCATGGAGAAGTTGAGATTTTAGATAGATTAGAAGCCATTTATACTTATGGACAACCTAGGGTTGGAAATGAATTATTTGGAGAATTTATGAAAAATAAATTTAAAGAACATAATATTAAATATTATAGAATTGTTTATGGGTATGATATTGTTCCTGAGGTGCCTTTTGATAATACTTTGATGACATTCAAGCATTTTGGTACTTGCATCCACTTCAACAGCCTTTATCAAGCCAAGGTTAGCGACTTAAACTTTTTACTCCGTATAAAACAAAATTTAATCTTGTAATAAGATGAAAAATCACTAGGTAAATTAAAACTTATAATGCGACTGCACCCGCATTATTTATTTATTTATTTGTGGTAACGACCTTTGGTCCATACTGGGTAAACCCGTATTGTATTGAATTTAATTTAAATTAATGATGGCGCAGATAGTTGAAGAAAAACAAATTAAGGAGGAGGATAAAGAAGGGCAAAAAAAGGGATTTAGGAAGGTGGTAATAGCAATAATTAAAGGATTGAAGGAATTAACAGTGGCAAGAGTAATTGCAGTGTGGCAACTAATTAGAGGGTTCATAATTGGATATATAGCAGGTCCAGATTTTAGAGAAGGGTGGCTACTTATATGTGCCAGGTTTATTGGTATCTTAATCCCTAGTTTTATTGATCATAATCCTCAAGATTATGTTAATTCCACCAGGTTGGCCTCTGAGGAATTATTCAAAAATTACTCGCACTCACTGTCTTACAATAAGTAGTTTTGATGCTGATTTCATGTTGCAGTAAGCAAGCAGGATTTCTGTGGGTGAATTGTTTTATTTGTACATATTTTCTTTAAATTAATTGTAGTAATAATAACTTTATTGTGTGATACCCGACTTATTTATTCTAAAAATTGTGAGACAGTCTTATTCCTTCTTGGGTCATCAATTATACATATTTCAACAGAAATCAACTCGTTTATGCGGAATAGACAAAAAATAGTACGATTATTATACATATTTCAACAGAAGATGTACAGCGCGAATTTATTAACAATCACAAGGACTCAGAAACTAACATATAACAATCCAGACAATATCCCTAAATCCTGATCAATATTTAAATACATCTCGTGAGTCCTGCCATATTAGTCGTGTTTAAAAACGGACATGCGTAGACATATAAGAATGTGTAATGGCTAGTTTCAGATTAGTCGCAATTTATTAGGTTCCAAAACACACAATCTTCTAGAGCAACCATCGACAAAAAACACGACGTATTAAACCCACATTTTTGTTACAGACGGCATCGTTGTTCATACAAGCGTTGCTAGAAAAAGAATCACAGAGCAACCTTAAGATACTTTTACTACTCCCTCCATTTGATACAAAATGTATGTCTAATATTACCCCCATCTCTTACCCCACACGTCATTCCTTAAATAAGAACCACATACTCTATTTGTTTAACGTATAGGCTAAACAACAACATTACCCCAATGCCTCAATGGCTCCCGCAAATTGGGTAGGGGATCGGATGTCTGTGACCTTTACCTGTTAAGAACGCAAAGAGGTACATTTCCAAATGACCCAAGATGAAAATTGCGCCGAGATCTGCATCGAAGGATTGCTACTTCACAAAAGAAAGAAGCGCAGCCACTTTAGTGAGCCATTTTGATTTATTCCATTATAATCCATAACCAAAGAGTAATGAGTCTTTGGCTCCATTGGAAATATGGAAACTTCTAAATGCCAACTTTCAGCATCACATTAGCACAAAAGGAAACTCAATTTTTCAGGAAAATTGAAAGTTAAAAACATGACTGAAAATAAAACTAAAGGCTATCCAATTCAGAATCAGAAATTTTATTAAACAATAACTCACAATAATTCAAAGATTATATTTGTGGCTTCGGATGGGTCCCAACTTCCAGGTATAATCTCTATAATTCTAAAATCAAAGCCATGAATTTCCAGGGAGTTCAGAGTTTACACACATTAACCTCCAAGCATTAACCTGCCATTTACGGCTTTAAGCCATCTAGTACGGCCTGTACCTCCAGTCTGCTCTAGAAGGCCTTGAGCTGCCAACACCATAACCCCACTTCAAGAAAAAACACATCAAAGATTAGCCATTGTAACTTGTAAGTCACTTTGAATAAAAATGAGAACAAAAAAATCCAATCACCAGAAGAAAGTTCAACATGAACAATCCACGAAATCTCAATACACAAGTTAAAAGCATGCAAGTAAACAAACAGACCAAAATAAATCACATACTGAGTATAAGTTATACTTCCTCCAAGTGATGTGTATCTTCCCTTTCTCTAATATATGTGAGGAGTATATTTTATTGAAAGAGGAAGATTGATAAAATTTGGGAGGGAGTAGTAACTAAGACAAGAAAAATTATTGACAATATAAGTTGCATCAGTCCAGTAAATGATTTGAGAATCTTACATCATCATAATCTAGGCTGCCATACATTCTTCCATGACCATAAGTACGCATGGGACCATAGCTGCCATAAGGCTCGGGGGTGTCCATCATAAGACCTCCACTGGGGCCACCTTCATCAACTGGGGTGGCTGAATCTATGGCAACCTACAAGAAAGGAAGATGGTGATTAATCAACCACCAACTTTGTGGAAGACCTAACAGCTGTCATGACCAATGGCTATTGGCTAGAAGCCTAGAGCAGACAAAGATAAATTATAGTTACCGAATCAAATCCGTTGTTTGGGAAACTCAAGTATCTCAAACTCATAAATTGAGAAACAATATAAAGTGTTAAATATTACTTGTACTGGCTATTTTGCATCAATAAAGAAATGGAGGGAGTACTAAAGTTTGCAACCATAATACTAACAACAAACTAAATTCTATTCACTGAAAGCTCCTTACCAATTGGAAGAATACTAAAACATCATGATCAACAATCTTGATACTCCCTCCCTTCAAATCCAAACACCATCTGCCCACCTTTTTGTGAGAGAGATTTGAAATTGTGGGGTGTTTGGATTTGAAAACTACTCCCTCTATTCCAGTCAATAGTTTACGTTTGTTTTATTTTCCCCTCACAAAATAAAGCAAACGTAAACTATTTAGTTGGACAGAGGGGTAACATATAATGCTCAAAAGTAAGGGAAGATAGATTATTTCTATCTACAGTTTGCAAGGCCCTTGAAATTTAACAAAAATACTCCCAAATTAGGGACAGGTTTGGGCTACGGCACATTTGTAAATGAAAGTGTGTGTCAATGTGTGCCTGGGGATGTGGGGGAATTATTCTACATTTGCCAAACGAAAAAATTTGACTGTTAAGAAATTTGGAGATGCCATCAAACCGTCGTAACATAATACCGTAATTCGCAACCATTACCGAATTTGGAATTTTGGACTGAAAATGATCCAGCCAACCCGACTCAACTCAAAGGGCAATACTGCCCTAAGTGCCCTTAGCCTAATCCAAAAACAACCTGGGTGAATCAAATGCAGCTCAGCTGTGGCCACTTATTACAAAATAAAACTATTTAATTAATAAAATCAAAATCGTCATGCCTTCCATTGCAGCTGTATTTCTCAAATCTCATCATTAAATAATCAAGCTAGCAACAGAATAGTTATTCCACCTCCCACAGCTCGTGGTAAATACAACACAAACAAACTAAAAAGACATGCTTACCGGCTGTCCTAATATCTCATGAGATCGTCTAGCCACCCGATCTGCAACACTGTCTTCAACGAAAGTAACAAAGCCAAAACCACGATGCCCAGATCTCTTTGGATCCTACGAATAACCCACAGCCAAAATAGTTAGGAAACAGGAAAGTAATTGTGTTACTAAAACGAAAAATACAGAACCAAAGGAGTTTTATGCACCTGCATCGAATGAAACATGAGTTAAAAAGGAAATCTAACCCTTACCTTTGGAATATACACATCCAAAATGCGACCAAATCTTCCAAAATATTGGCGAAGATCATCTGTAGTTGCCTCCTGCGGAAGCCTTCCAACAAATATTTTTCCGCCAATTCCTCCTCTAATTGGATTCCCTGACAATTGTGATTTGATTTTTTTTTTTTAATCAAAAACTTGTGGCATTATTGCAAGCAACAGGAAAATCTTTAGAGAGAAAGTGTAAGATAAGATCTCACTCCCATAATAAGGACTTGGATGATCATAGATGGTAGGAGCACCTAATGCTGAATATCTGCTAGCAGCACTTATGTAAGAATTGTAAGCACCATAACCACCATGAGAGGGAGCTCTACTAGGAGCTCTATTAAAAGGGCGGAAATCATCTTCCTGAAGAAATGTTGGAATAATTTTCAGTCATCCTAAATTCAACACTGACAAAACTCTTGCAAACATCAAAAAACAGAAGAGATCAACTAAATAGACTCAAACTTTAGAACAACATTACCTTGACACAAAAGCTAAAGAGAGAATTGAATTACCTTCGGTGTCGCTCGATCAACTACAACAGTGGAACCTCCCAACTCATGAGTATCTTTCATCAGGTTGTCCACAGATTCTGCATCAAGCATAGAATTTTCTTTGAGTACAAAAGAATAGATTTCAGCTTTCATGTCACCGTACAAGCACTAAATTGTTGTCCTCAAGTCCTAAACAAATTAGCAAGTCCGCAAGCTTGAATTTAATTTAACATGTTCTTCAAGATTGCATAGACCAAGCAAACCAGGGATTCTCTGCTATAGGAATATAGGGCATTAGGGCCTAAACTTTAATTAGGGGGAAGAAAAGGTTCTGAGGTTTGAATAAAACAATCTACAGGAAGATGAAACTGTGAAAAAAAAAATTAAGAAAAGTTACAGAACCTGTGTCTCACTCCAAGTGCTAATCCCTGCGGAGTTAAACAACTAGATACCTTGGTCTATTTTTTCCAAACAAAATTGAAGGCTCCTATATCTATAGCCACATCCACACTGCCAAATAAGGGTCTCATTCTAAAGAGGAAAAGTCATATATCATAAACATGAGAAGAAGCTACATGTCCAGCTGCCCTAAAACGCAACTTACTCAATTCACAGCAAAAACAACTGAAGCGAGCAGGATGCATAAACGCGCAGGGCATCATGATAAGGAAATAATCTAACCCCTATGTGAGAACAATTCCAAAGAATCTTGGCATACAATTGTCCAAAATTTAAACTCTATTACCAAAATATAGCGTTGTATCATAATCAGATAGTTCAACACCCAGAAAGCAAACTGACAAATTCTAAGCATCGTCCTTCCATTAAGAAGGTAGGAGCATATTTGCTGGAAAAACTTACACAACAATACAAAATAAGAAGGAAATGCTGCAGCTGTGCTAAATAAGGTTTACCTGAACTAGCGAAAGTAATAAATCCAATTCCACGGTGGCCTTTCGTCATAGGGTCCTACAAGTAGAGGTTTAATTTAAACTTACATTTACAGGAAAGAAAAAAAATGTGTGTGTGTAAAACCCTGCAGATGAGTATCAGAACTAACCTTGGGCATGTAGAGATCGTTGATCTCTCCATATTTCTCAAAATGGCTGTTCAAAGGGCAAGACCACAACAGGAAGAAGTAAGGATATAACTAAAAACTGGAAGTAACAAATTCACACATCATAAAAGAGAATAATCTATTCCCGGGTTCTGTGATGGGCATCAAAATTTACCTCCGAAAGGTAGATTCAGTGACAGAAGGAGCAATCCTAGCAACAAAAATCCGGGTAATCTTCTTGGAAGAGGATCTCATCATCTCTTCCTGCAAACATTTACATGTTAAGTAGTAAGAACACCAAAGTCCACAAAGAGGCAAAATGTAACACGCTAGCATGGAGAAAATGAAAAGATGTAACCAATACATTGATAATGAAAGTTTAAATTATTTCAATACAAGATACCTTTGGTGTTGCCACTTTAACTTCTAGCGCTCTGCCACCAAGGATGTGTTCACTAGATAATGCTTTCTGAAATTCAGGAAGGAGATTCAATATACATCAACAATGTAGATAAACATCAAAAATAAAACACTTTTTGCAGAGGATCAAGGACCTAAAGATTTCAAAGCTTCTGACCTTAGCATCCTCAACAGAAGAGAAAGTCACATATCCAAAGCCACGTGACCTCCCAGTGTTGCGTTCCTAAAAACAGCAAGAGAAAATATTGGATTAGTGATGTGAAAAAGAAAAGACAACTCAATTACAAATGAATAATCATTAAATGCACAAGGAACACACGCTCTAATCCCTTGAGTACCATTACCACAGACAAACCGAGTAAAGAAATGTTAAGTATAAACCCCGAGAACAACAACATTACCCAAGTGTCTCAATGGCTCGCGTAAATTGCGGGGTAAGGGGGGTCGGATGTACGCAGCCTTACCCTTGTGTTAGCAACACAAAAGGCTGTTTTCACTGACCCAATAAGAAAATTGCGTCCAGAACTACATTGAAGGACCGCTACTTCACAAGAGAAAGAAGGGCAGCCACTTTAGTGAGTCATTTTGATTTATTCCATCATAATTCAAAACCAAAGAGCAATAAGTATTTGGCTCGATTGGAAATATGGAAATAACATAATGCATTGACATGGACAAAAAAACACTAAATGAAGAAATTTAAAATCATGGGCTTTGAGGTGATAAACTAATTAGTTACTACGTCTACGTGCCCACTGAGAATTACAATCACGCAACGGACATTTGTCCAACTTTTTAAGTTACACCACTCCCTAATCAATTAGACTACACGATTACCCCATTTTCCCTTGTTTCTCTTTCCCTATCTTTGACATTTATCTCAATAGCGGTAAGTCTTGTAGACACAACCAAAGTAATTGGATGAGAAGCACGGACACCAAACAAACTGCCTTCTAAGATTATATTTTATAACAGACACTTTCTGGGATCTGGATCTTTAAGAATACAGTGGTAGGAAGATCTTGTCATAGACACGTGTGATGTGATCACCAGAGAACAATGTACAACTTTCATTACAGCTCAATTAATACTGAACTAAAAACATATACAGGCAAATCAAAGTCCCTATACATCACATACTAGTTTGATCACTAAATCATCTTCATATCTCCAAAGTTATTTCGAATAGATGAACTGCAAATATAGTTCAGGTTCATCACTAGCCACACTGCGTTGAGAGTCTTGATACTGCATATTCTTACCTTCTTAAATGCAGTAAAACTGGCATTCAGTTTATTGAAAACCGAATAAATATCGCTATAGATGCAAGAATGTCTGTCCATTGGGAACTTTTTTTTGGAAAGTTGCAATCTTTAAGCACAGATTATGGAATGGTTACATGCTATGTTAGCCTGACTTGGGTACGAGTGTCGGACACGGGTACATATCCAAGTGTCAGGTTCGGCATGACTAAAATTTAAAGATACAAGGTCCTGTCATAAAAATGAGGATATAATGAGGATATGGGTACGGAAACACATCTATTATGCAAAAAGACACGCCTATGTTAGTCTTCCCCTTCTCCTATATCTCTCTCATCCACAACACCCAACACGATCCTTAACATGAACTTATTTTTCACAACCCGGTAAGCAAAGCAACCTACAAGTTCTTCCTATACTTACTCTTAACTTATTGGTTGTTCTCTCCATTTGAAAATAGGCAAATGCACACTCTTTCATACAATTGCAGTGAGGCACCCACCAAATAGCACCAATTAGCTGGTCGTCCCCAGCTCAAATCTTTCCTTCCTCTCCTTCTTCCTACACCCTCTCTCTATTATTTTAAAAATATGAGAATTTCCACTAGGTGGTGCAAATAGTCGATAGTTAGAACACCAATGAAAAATGAAACAATCAAAATCAAAGATGATAGAGTTATGCAACCATCCTGACTGAGTAGACTGGAAAACAAAATGGTTGTGCATGATAATTTGGGAGCTGCATAGTAGCACTACTTATCCACGAAATAGAAACGCCATAAGACATAACATCAGAAGGTGTCATTTCAAATGAACTATAGTATTGACTAACTCCCTAATTACCAGGGAGTCTATATTCCTTTAAGTGACTCTGAACAATCACGAAAAATGAAAATTCAAGTTCGATGCACCAATAAAGTTTATGCCGTTCTTCATTCAAAATGAATACATAAATCATATAGCTGACGATACCTTCATAACAACGCAGTCCTCCAATTCGCCAAACTTAATCATGTATTCCTTTAATCCAGTGGTATCAACATCCCATGGAATACCAAGTACCTAAAATAACCCCCATTTCGACAGAATCAATAAATTTTCACATCAATGTCAATCATAATTAAACATCATCAATGGAAAAAACACTCACCACAAGCTTTCGATCCATGACAGCAACGACCACCAAGCGAAGCGCAACGAACACCAAAAACAACCTAAAGACAAAACGTTTCTCACTCTATCTCCGCTCGAAATCTCACGAAACCTCACGAAGTCTCTCTCCTCTCCTCTTTCTCTCTCCTCACTCACGTGTCCTGCACATGATAAGCACACCTCTATCTCACACACAAACATCATCATCATCATCGACATTATTAAACCAACAAAAATCAATCTCAACCCTAATTACTAAACCTGTGAACCCTAATTTCCAATTAACACTCTAAAAAAGTGATGACAAATCAAGAAGATTGAGATTAGAGCGAAAAGTTAATTGACAAAAGCAAAAACGAAGAAATAGTTAAAATTCTTAGCAAGAAACTGAAGTTTAACGAAATTGGTAATTTACCTTGCGGAAAAATGTAACCTAAAACGCAGAATTCTAACCTTATCTCTCTTCGTCTCTACCCTCGCTCTCTCTAGCTTTTACTCGTTGACGAATTGGAGTTGACGTAACCCTAATTTCTTGGTTTTAGCCCTTTTGCGTCTAGTTAAATGGTTGGGTATAGTTATCATCGACGTCTTAACGAGAGGATTACTCACGGTAAAGCTGACAAACAATCACATGACTCGAAAACATGACACGAACTCGTCACAAACCCGGCGGTTTTGATTTTGGTATTGGTTTTGGTTAAGGTTTAATAACCCGTTTTTGTAAGTGGGTTAACATGATGGGGATTTAATTGGGTTAGTTTGAGTTATACTCTCTAAATTCGAACCCGATAAGAATGACTTATTACGAAATTAATCTTATTTTTTCTTGATCCTCTATTACATAAATAAACTTACACTTTTCAAATATTAACATGACACGAACCCTAAACGAAATTAATGGATTAGGGTTGAGGGTTAATGACTCATTTACGTAAGTGTGTCGATATGGATTTAATTAGGTCGGGTTTGGGTTGAAGGATTCATGTTTACATGTGACACAAACACGAACTCGACAAGGCCCGATCTGTTTGTCATATCTAACTCATTGTTGTTTACGAGTGACACTGGTCTCTCAATAATTTAGTAAAAAACTATCTACCGAAATAAAGTTTCATTGGCTACAGCGGTTCTTAATTAATAAATAGTTAAATTGCAAAATAGTATTGCTTACTCAAAACAGTATTAGCTAAAGTGTTTTAGCCATTAACCTCAAAAGCGACCCAACCCAAAATTACCCATATACTTGGAAATGACTCGACCCGAAGTGACCCGGCAACAGGTCACCTAAATTGCCTCGGAACCAAAGATGACCCGATCCGAATGTATGACAAGCTTGAAATAACCCGACTAAAACTAACTCAACTTTATTATACCCGACACGATTGATCCATTTGCCACCTCTAATCTTAAGCGTGGAACGAGACCAATAATATAAAGCATTCACAAAATCTCATTGAATACGGCACATATCCGTCACTCCGGAGTGACGGATACCATTTCCTCTCACAAATAACCCAAATAGAGGAGAGAGGGAAGCACATGGGGGTGCCTCCACCTTGTTCCCTCTATCCATTTTGTGAGTGACATTACCCGTCACTTGTTCCGACCCGTCTTTAGCAAGACTAACTGACATGCATTAGTCTCATTACTAACAAAATACTCCGTATATGAGTTCTTTTAGATCGTCTCATGCATACAATTATCTTAAATAATATTTTGTGTTCTTGTACCCTTCTGCATTTTAAAAGAATACGTTATATGGCACGTTATGATGATTGTCTAGTAAGACATAATAATAGAAGAAAGCTTTAATATTACGACGTCTTCTAACCAGAACTTGGCCTAGATGATAAAATAAATGGTTGAATTTGCGGCCTAACGTCACCTTAGAGCATCCACATTGAAGAGGATGGTACATTCTTTTAGCACCTTTTCTCATCTAAGAGGATGTCCTCTTCAATGTGGGATCAATTTAGACATCCTCTTTGAAAGAGGAAGAGGAAGACTTCCTCTATTTTTAGAGGAAGTACAACCTAGGCCCTTGTGCCAATTAGTCATGCATTTCCACCATGTGGCATATAATTTGTTTCTTTTTTAGTTTTTGGTCATTAAAAATTTAAGAAAGGATAAATAAGAGGATCCTTTTTTATGTGGGAAAAAAATAGAAGAAAACTTAGGAGGAGGATGGAGATAGTGGGAAATGAGGTGTCAAAAATATAGAAGGAAAGAGAGGAAATAAGAGGAAGATGACATACTCTTCAATGTGTATGCTCTTACACTTAGATCTGACGAACATATCGAGTTGTGCGGGTTTGTGTTCGGGTCATATGTAAACATGTCATGAACCCTTCAGCCCAAATCAAACCCAATTAAAGCTCATGTCGTGTTCGTGCTGACACGCTTACATAAATGGGTTTTCAAGCCTCAACCTTAACCCATTAATATCATATCGGGTTTGTGTCGCGCCATTATTTGGAAAGTGTATATATATATATTTAGGATAAATTACAAATAGCCATCTTGTATTTACATATTTTTACAATTTACCACCTTATATTTGCTTTTTTACAAATAACACCAAAACTTCATTATTTATTCCCCAACCACCAGTCCACCACCGTATTTATGCCCCGAACATCGTTTTTTCTTATTTCCAACTCGTTAAATGACAACTTTCTCATATTACCCAAATTACCCTGCTATACTACAACTTTGATTACCCCAAATACATTTCATTTTATTTCCCCAATTCAATAACCCTAAATCCCCAAATTCATCTTATATATATATATATATATATATATATATATATATATATATATATATATATATAGAGCAAAGTTCTTCTAAGTCCCTTTTTTTTTTGAGTCCATAAGTCCCTCCCACAACCCTTGGATCATGCATGGTGGAAGGTTGAGATTGAAAGCAAAAAACACACTTAACACTAATGAATTCACTTCTCTCTCTAGTTTTAATAACACATTCACTAATTCATTATCATACACAATTAACACCATATTTTGTCTTATACTTCAAAGTTTATGAAAATTTTGTTAACATTTTTCTGTTTCGGTTTTTTCTTTTTTTTTTTTTTTTTCCGAGACAAGTTTTCGATTTGTTTCGCTTTTTTTACCGTTTTTTTTTTTTTTTTCGAGACAAGTTTTCGACATTTTAGGATTTTACGAGTGTAATTCTAACGGCAAAAAGTGTAATTTTAAGAAATATTTTCGAGAATTTAGCGTTTTACAAGTTTAACTTCAATCTTTTCCGAGTGATTTTAACGAATAATATTTTGAATTTTTGTCATTTTATCACAAGTTATTGTAATTTAGCATTTTACGAGTGTTATTTTAATGACAAAAAGTGTTATTTTAGTCCAGGTAAGTGTAATTTCAGTCCAATGAGATTGTTATTTTTAGTCAAGGAGAATGTAATTTTAGTCGAGAAAAGTGTAATTTTAGTCCAGAAAAGTATAATTTGGTCCTTGAGAATGTAATTTTAGTCCATTGAGAGTGTAACATTAGTCCAATGAGAATATGAGAATATGACCAAGTCCATAGTCAATTGAGAGTGTAACATTAGTCCAATGAGAATATGAGAATATGACCAAGTCCATTGAGAGTGTAACATTAGTCCAATAGAGGTAAGTGTAATTCTAATAGAAAAAAAGTGTAATTCTAACACCAAAAAGTGTAATTCTAACAACAAAAAGTGTAATTTTAGCCGGAAAAAGTGTTATTCTAGCAAAAACAAGTATAGTATAATTTTAACAGAAAAAAGTGTAATTTTAATGAAGAAAAGTGTAATTTTAACAGAAAAAAAGTGTTATTCTAGCTAAAAAAAGTATTGTATAATTTTAATAGAAAAAAGTGTAATTTTAATGAAAAAAAGTGTGATTCTAACAGAAAAAAGTGTAATTCTAACAACAAAAAGTGTAATTTTAATGAAGAAAAAGTGTAATTCTAACAACAAAAAGTGTAATTCTAGCATAAATAGTGTAATTTTAGCCGAAAAAAAGAGTAATTTTAGCCGAAAAAAGAGTAATTTCAGCAGGAAAAAGAGTAATTCTAGAAGAAAAAAGACTAATTCTAGCAAAAAAAGACTAATTCTAGCCGCAAAAAAAAGAGTAATTCTAGCATAAATAGTGTAATTGTAGCAAAAAAAGTGTAATTGTAGCAAAAAAAAAAAATTGTAATTCTAGTAGAAAAAAGTGTAATTCTAACAGAAAAAAGTGTAATTTTAGCAGAAAAAAGAGTAATTTTAGGAGAAAAAAATGCACATCTAAGATGAAAATCAACAATTAACCTTGGATCTATTTATTAGATCTAAGACTAAAATAAAACGATCTAATATAACAACAATTGAAGAAAAATGAGGAGACGACATTTTAAATATATCTAAGATTAAAATTAACAAATTATATGAGATGTACTTAGTAAATGCAAGACTAAAATAAAAAAAATCACAAAATAAAAACAAGATCTAAAAAAACGAGATCTAGAACTCGAAATCTGAAAAAAAAAAAAAAAAAAAAAAAAAAAAAAAAAAAAGCAAAACCGAAAATTGAAACAAAATCTGAAATTATCACCATATCAAATAAAGATAAGTGTAACTTTAACTTTACTAGAAATTAAATCAACAAATTTTCCTTGATTTAAATAAACAAACAATAACAAATCTGATAAAAACAACACCTAAAAAACAATGTAACAAAAAAATCTACACCTAAAACCTGATAAAACCAACACGTGAAACCAACACCTAAAAATCTACTATAAACTAATCTACAATAAATTCCAAAAAAGCAAAAAAACAAAAAAACAAAAAAAACTGAAAAACGAGAGATGAATGGCAGGGAGAACAATATAAAAAACAATAACAATAACCACTCACCCCCACGACCAACGTACCACAACCACCACGTCATAACCGTACCACAACCACCACGAAACCACGAACCCAGATCTAAAAAAACCTGGTAGTGGTGGCGACTTGGTGGTGGCTGCGTGCGGAATAGTTGTGGTAGTTGTGCGTGGTGACGGGATCGTGGTGGTGTTGTGGTGTGATGCGTGGGCCAGTGGTGGTGGAGGAAGAAGTTGGTGGTGTTGTGGCTGTGTAGAAGTGACGGTGGTGTGATGGTTAGAAGGTGGTGGTTGGTGGTGATCTCGTTTTTTAATATTCAGATCTAGTTTTTTTTTTTTTTTTTTTTTTTTTTTTTTGTGGTAGTGAAGTGGAGCCGTGGAGGTTGCCGGGGGGAGTGGTGGTTGTCGGCTGGTGGGAGTGAAGAGCAGAGAGGAGGGGACGATGAAGATGGTGGGTGGTGATTTTTTTTTTTTTTTGGTTTTGATTTATTTGGGTTTTAGAGAGATGAGAGGATGATAATTGTGTGAGATGTGAGAGATGTGGGTGGAAAAATAAATTTTATATAGTGGATTAATTTTTAATTAATATGGATTAGTAAAGTAGAGAGGGAGAGTGTTTAATTAGACATTAATCTCCTTTTTTTTGCTTACAATCTCAGCCCTCCATCTCCCTCATCCAAAGGCTCTAAGGAAGATTTATGGACTCAAATGTAAGAGGTGGACTCACTTGATCTTTACACTATATATATATATATATATATATATATATATATATATATATATATATATATATATATATATATATATATATATATATATATATAATCTGGGTTGAAACGTTGTGGATGCGCCACGTGTTAACTCAGCCTTAAATACACGTATTAATTATAGCTGAAATTAAATACAAACATAATAAATGTTGTATAGATCTCAGCAAAATATTAATTATAGTTTAATAAATTTTATTATAAAATTTTATTAAATAATTACGGTGATATTTACTTAAAAGTTATTTTGATAAAAATTATAAAATGTAAATAATTACGTTCATTGTTAAAAATGCTTTCAATTGAGTATAATTTTCATTATATTTATTGAAATATTTATTTTGATATGTAGAGATGATTAAAGTGAGTGTCTCACAATGTTTTACATTTACGTAAAAAAACATTTTGAGAAAGTTATAAAACTTAGACTATTAAATCCATTAAGAAGAATATATTTGAAAGAGTCATTGTATATATTAAAAACACAACTTTAAAAAAACTACTAAGAGATAAGTTTTTATAGTCTAGGAATAAAAAAAAAATATATTGGACAAATTGAATACATATGAGATTTTGATAGGTTTCAATAGTGTGATAACGAGTATGTGTACGAGTGTGTATGTACATAGTGATCGCGGATGCATTTGAATAATCAAAACAAAAGTAATGATTATTAAGTAATATAGTATTATAAACGACATGAAAAAGTAGAAAACACGTTACATTTTTCTTTAATAACTTTAATTAAATATGTATAAGTCAAATATAAAATACTGATTATGACTAAACAAATACTCCGTATTACTTTTAGTTAAATATTTTATATGTTATCTTTTAAATACTTTGAAGTTAAACGTCAAAAAATAATATTTGAGAAAGTTCAACCTATTATATTTACAGGTAATAAACTCTTAAACATCATTATATATAATTGTTTAAAAAAAAAACAAAAGTTCCAAATTTTTCATAAATATGTTTTGACACATATCACATGCAAGACACACTCACATAAAATTAAACATTTGAATAATTTGAGTTTGAACTCTATATGTTTGATAGATAAATGTCACATGTTATACATAAAAAATTAAAAATTACATAAAATTATGCTCACATCATTTTGAATAAATATTAATTGATTTAAGACATAAAGTATCGTGAAATGATATAATTTGAGAACTTATTGTTGATTGTTTTATTATTCGAATAAATTTTATTTTGATTAATATGATATTTCACCAGTCACAAATTTATTTATAAAACGTTGATCATGCATAATTAATTATCACTTATTAGTTTTAATTAAAACTCTTAAGTATTTTGTTTTAAAACATTGAAGTTAAACCTAAAAATATAAAATTTGAGAAAAAATTATTTATAAGAGAAAATATTGAAGGTCATACATGAATTATATAATTTTTCTTCAATTATAATCATAAAATATTAAAACAAGCCGCGCGAAGCGCGGGATACTACCTAGTATAACATATTTCCCCAATTTATTAGCTTATCTCACTTCTCAATTATTTGCTTTCCTCTGTCACATCAATGTGGGCATCTTTTTTCATTTGTTTGTATACAAGCTTAAGCAGATAATTATACAAAATAAATTATACTAATTACATTCATTAACTCCATTTAGATTGAATGATATGATAGGCATATCTCGGCACTCTTTGGATAATTTTAGGGTTGTGATGTCATGGTGTGGAGTATTTTGCACAAATTAACAGGATGAGGTGAAAAGGCAGAAAGCAGCACTCCAAAGTCATCAAAGAAATCTTCGACACTTCTACCTAAAGAAGTAAAGAGGTGAATTGTTTTGGCGAGAAAAAACGCAGGTAGAATTACATGCTATGGACTTGTACTCTTGTTGAACAAGAGTTAATTCCATAGCAGATTTAGCAAGTAATTGGGGAAATTTATGAGCTAAACAATGAGATAAGTGATAAGGTTATTTTCAGTCGTTTGCCTTAATCAAAGTAAACCTAAATTACTACTAACAAAATAGCTAGCGGTAAGTCAGGGTCGAATCCACAGGGAGGCTAGTTAATTTATCTAGTTTGTTATATTTAAGTTTGTCAAGTAACCAATTTTGGGAGTTTTGATTGATTTTATGCTAACAACTAATTGCAAGTTGTAGACACCTCATTTCTGCACCTCCCGCAAACCACCCGGTGATGATTGGGCCGCATGTTTGGTACGCGGAACGATTTGTGACAATTCGTAAGTTTATCATCAAGTGATTGCTCAAACATTGATGTCTACCTCTTAATTGTCATCTACGCGCCGATACGGTCGTTTGTGATAATTAGAGTACATTTGGAGTCGGGCCTAAAACCGAGTCTTCATTTTTTCGATAATGCTAAATCCGAGTCGAGAATGTTCGGAATGTTCAGGATATTTCTATTCCATATTTTATAAATCTTTCACAATCTTTTATTCTTTGGTAAAGAATTTCTCGTAATATTCATACAAAATATTAAGGAAAATAAGATTAATCCGTTATTCCATAAACCAAACACGGAAATCTTTCTTCCGCAGGAGGAAACCACCTGGGAACAGACGCAACAGGTGCTGCGCCTCTTTCAAGAGACGCAGTGACTGTTGCGCCTCTTCCCAGGTCCTTTTCTGCGTATTTTTTGTATCTTTTCATATCTTTTCGAGATTCACTTCCAAAGTTTCTCCGAAAACCCTATTTCTTCACGTGATTAGTATAAATAGGAGCCTTCGCTCCTCATATTTCTCACGCGAGTGTCCGCTCTTCTCTTCTCCTTTTGCATTCTAAGACCACGCTCTTACTTTTTGGCGCCTACGTGCTTGAACTTTCGACCACGTAAGCTCGGATCCTTCTGAGTACCAGCCTCGTTTTGCATGACCGACCAATTTGACCAACTCCACTATAATCAACTTAATTAATCTTAATCGTTTTCCTCTTACGAGGGCACTTTCGTTACATTCGAGTCGAGCATCACTAATCATAAACTTAGTTCATCTCGTTTCGTCAAACATGTAAGTCTGAGGGTGTAAATCCTTTTTTATTCATTGTTATTTACTTTTTGTAATCATATTGTAAGGTTTATGTCGAAAATACTTCTTAAAACCGATTTATAAAACCACGCTTTGAAACCCTTTTTACTGATTACCAGAAGATGACCGTCGAGAAAGGACGCAACACCTACTGCGCCTCTTCGTGAGGTTGCCGCAGTTCCTGCTTCCTTTCTTCTTCCTTCGTCCTCTGTTAGTTTCGTTTCTTTATTTTCTTTCGCCATTGTTTGCTCTTGTTTCGTTCACAGAATAATTCAACATATTGTTAATCACTGTTAGTATATAATTCATCGTTAAATCCCGACTTAAATCCCTTATAATCTAATATTTGCGGGTTTTCGTCATTAAAGTCAATCCGGGTTGTAGAGATTCGATTCATTCATATCGAGTTTCTGGAATTCGATCTTTGATATATTCCCATCTGTTTGTCCGTCATTAGTTCTTCATTAATTCAATATATTTAACCTAATTAGTTCACTCATGTCACTAATCAATCTTTCATTCATGTAATTAATTCGTTTGCATTCGTCTCATCCATGTTTTATCGTTTTATGACTCAATCGCATGTAATTAACCTATTAATCACTTCCATCCGAGTAAATAATATTAATCAATCATTAAATTCACCAACGAACATTAACGACTTGCAATTCCGGCTTCACAATTTAATCGAGCCAAGAACGAGACGCGGCGGGCTCGCGCCTCTCTGCAGCGCAGCATTGCATTGTTCTGGTTGACTTAAATCTCTCGAACTTCCGTTCGACTTTGACCTAATTTGTTAGTTTACGTATTAATTAACTATTAATCGTATTATCGCCTAATTCCTGTTCGTTAATTCCTTTATTCTTTTCTTTCTCAAATTATCCGTTTTGGAAGTATTTTCGACATAAATCAATTGAATCCATTGTAATTATTGTAATTTTCATTATTGTATTTTATTGTATTTCTTTTATTGTATCATTTGTATGCCTTCACATATAATTGAGCTTAAATCCCTATTTTGACATTTATTGTATGCTAAATTAATTGTTCACCGACTTAGTCTAATTCTTCACATGTTAGGATTAAAACTTGGATGTTGCATTGCATGCATATAATCGACAATACATCGAGTATAGATAACTTCCCTAATCATTAGTAGAGGCCGCTATCGAGGCGGGCGGGATTAGGTGTTCGATCAAAAGAGCTTCCTAATACGTACCCTCACCCCTTACTCCAGATCTCTGTGAACATCCGTGTTCATTGGCATCCACGAGAGTCATTCTAGACATAGAATGCTAAGGGTGACGAGTTCTTGGTGTTCATGTCACTACTTTGTGTTTTGACATGGCACGAGGTATTCGAACGGTTTCCAATTTCCCACAATAAATTGGTGGCGACTCCACAAATGCAAACGCTTGTTTCCCAAGCGCCCCCGTGGCCCATGTCCACACAAGTAAATAAAGAATGAATAACAATAATATTAAAGAGTCCAGGGATCGGGTTCACTAGGTAGTATTCAAGGGTAAGGTTTAATTCATTGATTGAGCAATTTATATTGTTGAAAGTCATATGATCGGTCGATTCTAATATGCCTTTTTAAATCTAAACTTAACATGAAACCGCTATCATTAAGTCGGTCTAATTCAATTATCGTTGCCTATACTAGTCTTAACCCGATCGGTGAAAATCCTAGTTTATGCAAGACTAATTAATCAATTCTGATCAGTAATCAACTAATTAGAAGTAGAACAATAATTGAACAACAATAGAAAGCAATTTAACAATCAATTCATTAATAACCCCTCTTCTAACAACCTAGATCTCCTTTCACCCTAGATAATAGATTTAGCTACTCATATTAATAACAATAACAATAAGGGTAAATTGATAACTTATACCTTCCCTAACACCGTTTTTCAGATCTTATATTTTTTTTACAAAACTTATACCACAAATACCTGAATCGTATAAACTTAATACCAAACCACAACTCCGGTGAAAAAATGATCGAATTTCGTCGGAAATCAAATTTTAGACATAAGATGTAATGTTTGTTTCCAGTTTTACCATTCTTCTAGCTTTTATACTAACTTTTGATGATGTTCATCTAGTGTTCTTTATTTTGCACATTCTTCTTCTCATATTAAACTAATTTGATTTGATTCTCGAATTCCTTATCAATAATGTCAACTATTGAGGTAACTTCTATAAATTATATCCCTCCTTTAACTATTTTGCTCTCTCTTTCTCTCATATTTCATTACTTATATCGAATTTGGGGTTAATTAAGTCTAATCGGAAGTCCCAAATTGAATTTGGGTCAAGTGTAAATGTGCAAACTCCTCCCAAAGTCAAGGAAGCGTGGATTTGACATTCCTTTGTTCTAATGACATCCTACAAACAATGAAAATCACCAACTTAGGATACAAGAATCATAAAAATGGGGTAAGAACACTTACAAAATTAGGGTTCTGCTAGAGTACTAGAAGCTCAATATTTATTAATTGTTCAAGATTCATTAGTACTCGAAAAAAAACCCCAATTTCGCGTTGTACTTATGCAAAGTAGGCGAAATATAACCTTAACTATTGTACGTACCTGATAAGTATTGATAAGAGATGCACGTAATACCTCCATCGATTAATTGAAGAAGATCGATTAATTGAAGATTGATTAAGATAGACTTGATTAGGGGATTTATGGTTTTAATTTGAGGATTTTTTTTTAAAACCTGGGGATAGTAAATTAAAAGAAGAGAACAGTTAAAATCAAATTTGGGTGGGTGTTTAGTTGAAGGGTAAAACGATCAGTTTTTCATTTTTTTTATCGGAATTGTCATTTGGTATCAAGTTTATAAAATTTAGGTATTTGTGGTATAAGTTTTGAAAAAAAATTATGTTAGGTATAAGATTTGAAAAGTGGTATTATGTAAGGTATAAGTTATCAATTTACCCTAACAATAATAACAATATAAGAAAGCATGATTAAAAGCATGAATGATGAACAAGTAATTGAAATAATAATTTTGAATAAAGATTAGAACAATACGGTAAAGTAGCAATGTTTAGATCTGGAGGGAAGAACAATAAATAAACTAAACTAAGAATATTTGAGAGAGTTTTAGAGTAGCTATCTACGAAACTAACGAAAAATAAAGCGTAAATAAACTAAGGTACAACTTTAGGTATTTGAAATAAAACATAACCGACTTAAGGAAATTTGCGGAATATTCTGGAAACTAGTGGTTCCTCGATCGATCCTATGTGCACTCGATCGAGGCACCAATTCTCAGATACCCCAACTCTCGACATTGCATATTATAATTAACAAGCTAGTTCCTCGATCAATCCTGGCTTCACTCGATCGAGTATGGAGGTTCCTTGATCAAGCCTCATTGTATTTGATCGAGGCATCACTTGCTTCTTGCTCTTTTCTTCGTGTTTTCATCTTAACTTCTTTTCCTTCATTCTCACGAATTCCCGTGCCATACTTCGTGTATTCCTTCATGCCTACTCCGCGATGCCCATTTCATTCCTTTGCTCCTCAAATGCATCATTCCTGCATTAAACATCAAATAGCGGAAGTATATATCAACGTTCTAACATAAAAGGCATGTAAATGATATAAACTAGCACGAAAACCGTATCAAAAGCAATTAAGGGGAGGCATAAATATGCATATAGTTATGACTCATCAAACTCCCCCAAACCATATCTTTGCTTGTCCTCAAGCAAAGCATCACACAATACAAAAGACAATCAAACAAATGGCGAATAAACAACTAAGAGCTAATGTTGATGCACATACAAATCCCTAGCTATCCATATCTGTAACAAATTAATGACCAAAGTGTACCAACAAAACAAATTCAAAGGTACGGAAAATAGAAAACGCAGCTCAAGTCTCAAGTCACCATACTATAGACAAATGTCAAATACCTTTCGATCTTGCAAGACAAATTAGTCGGATTCTCGCGGATTCACTCATGCACTCATAAGTATGTAAGGGTGAGTTATATGTAAGATAGAAAGAAGTAGAAACACTCACTCGACTTATGAAACATGCATGCAATCTAATGTGATAGAGATTTCCCAAACTAATATGCAATCACCAAATGTAGACAAAAGTACATGTATCAAGGACAATAAGGGTGACAAATGGGTTAAAGGGATAAAAATGGTTTGTGCAAGAGCACGTTGTGGATATGTGGAGCTAAGACGGTAGTCGCAGCGCTAACCCAAATCTTAAAATAACAGACGAACCCAACTTAGAGAAATGATCTCAACTTTACAACACATGAGAGCTAACAAACTACTCTCCAAAAATGCATTAGACTCAAACGACCATCCTTTTGATCCTTGACAAAACCAAATGAAGCAATCTCTTTTCTTTTCTTTTCCTTCTTTTTTCAATTCTTTTTTTTTTTTTTTTTTTTTTTTTTTTACTTTTGTTTTTTTTTTCTTTTCTTTTGCTTCATATTTTTCTTTTTCCAACACAAGGATATAACACAATTGCTAAATAATTCTACTACACCCACAATTGACAATAATAGTCCCAATCCTAACCATAGTAGTAAAATAGACATGATAATCAAGCAACTGCGACTGTCCCGAAAAGGTAGGCAAATTCTTGGATTGTAGCTCATAAGATGTAATTTAAGATTGGCTATAAGCGTTCAAACGGGCTATTAAAAAAAAAAAGAATAATGTATGACTTATTTCAACGGTAAAAACCGCCTATCCACATGTACTTAGTCAAATGAAAGCAATAAAAGTATCATGAAATCAATGTCACACTTATGCAGTTTGATATTACACATTCCACAAGGAGTAACCACACTCAAGCCTAATTGACAAATGAGACCAGTTTATTGATGTTCCTGGCCTAGGAAGCTGTATAGACCTCAGAATTTAAGCAGTTTACCAACATAATTGTGTCAAATCTAATCAATATAAGGCATGTCAATACGGTTAAGACTTGAATTATGAGCTTTGTTTCCATGAATAACGGATCAAAACAATGTACATGGACAACTATTTGGAATTCAAATGCAAAAACAATGCAATTTAACATCATTGTTATTAAATTCACCAAGACTCGACTCAAAACAAAGGAAAAACATGTTTTTGTGTTTTGAATTTTTTTTTTTTAATTTTTATGGATTTTTTGATATAAATGCACAAAATAATAAGTAAAGGCACACAACATAATTAAACTCCTCCCCCAAACCTAAATGTCACAGTGTCCTCATTGTGACACTTACAGCATAACAATCACACAAAATTTTTCAGCAACCTAAAGGACACAACTAACAAAAGGAATGGGAACTAAGGATATTATAATAAAAGAAGATACAAGGAAAGAGAATACTGGGTAAGAGCATAGAAATTCCCCCAAACCAGCTACAAAAATAGGGGAAAATAATCAACCGCACAATTCCTATCATCGTCTAGCCACGCTATAAACCCAAAAACGTGGTTACTCGATCGAGCCTGCCAGCACTCGATCGAGGAAGCTTCCTGTCGAGCAAGAATTCTGCATTTAGAACAAATGCGCACACAAATCATAATCAATACAAGTTAAAGCTCGTAATAGTAAATCAAAAAATAGCGCATGTGCTACACACAAGCATAAGTAGCACCAATAAAAAGTCCAAGAGAAAATAAATGATAAATAAAGTTCGTGCTCATCAAACTCAAAGTCTAATGTAAAATATGAGCAATGGTCATTGTTCTTCATGTCATCTTCTTGAGGAAGGAGATAGGGCACTTCATCCGTCTTAGAAGCTTAATCAAAAACTTTGACTGACTCCTCTTTGAAGATCTCAGCTTCCAAAGAATCCAACTCGGCTTCTATGTCAACACTCTCATCACAGCTGTAAACCATCTCAGGAGGAGGTTCATCTCCATAAATCATCTTCTCTATTTCATCCACTTCCTTGCTCCATGGATATGACGCAGCAACAGGGGCGTCAGGTGGTTTCCTGTCAAAACAAAAAGCAAGGCAATCATCAAAAGTGGGATCAAGAGCATTAATAATATGACAAGAAGCTTTTAAATCAGGAGGACGTGATGTTTTGTCAAGACCAAAAGTGATAATATCTTCTTCTATATTGAACGTAAGACTCCCATGTCTAAAATCTATAACCGCCCCTGCTGTATGCAAGAATGGTCGTCCTAGAATAATAGGAACACGAGAATCTTCAGCTATATCTATCACTACAAAGTCGATTGGAATGAAAACTTTCCCTATCTTAACTGGCACATCCTCTAAGATACCCATAGGATGCTTAATAGACGTGTCAGCCAATTGAATAGTCATATTAGTACATTTAAGCTTAGTCATGTTTAATTGGTTGCAAATTTTATACAGCATGACACTAACGCTCGCACCTAAATCATATAAAGCATTGTCAATAGTTAAAGGGCCTATAGTACAAGGAATAGAAAAACTCCCTGGATCCTTAAGCTTAGGTGGAGAATTGGACTGTAATGCGGCGTAGCATTCATGAGTGAACGCGACAGTCTCCACTTCATCAAAAGACTGCTTCTTTGACAAAAATTCTCTCAAAAACTTAGCATAAGCCGGCACCTGAGTTACCAATTCAGTAAATGGCACTATCACTTGAAGATTCTTTACTACCTCCATGAACCTTCCAAACTGTTGTTCAAGTTTGGATTTCTGCAATCTTTGAGGAAAAGGTAGTTGAATTTTGATTGGCTCGGCTTCTTTTGCATTAGGAGTACGTTTAGAAGCATTATCGTTAGTTGCAGGGGTGCCTCGATCGAGCCCATTGGTCACTCGATCGAGGAACCTATTTTTGTCCAATGTCGTAGCTGAAACACGCGAAAAATCACCGTCAGAGGGGGTGCCTCGATCGAGCCTGGGCTGCACTCGATCGAGCATGGAGGATCCTCGATCGAGCCCATCGATCGAGGAATCATGCTTTGGTTCGTCTTTTCGCTTTTCTTTAAATCCCGTGTTTCAATTTCGTCAATTTCGTTTTCATCGTCACTTAGCTCAAGATTGCCTAATCCCTTAGGATGCATATAGGGAACTTCATCATCATTAATGGGCATGTCCGGACCGTGATAAGAAGTACCGTTCGTCAAAGAAATAGAATTAACTTGCTCATGAACTTGTTTACCTTGAGGAGGAAGACCGGACTGTTCGGAAATTTGAGCCATTTGCTTTTGTTGCATCATCAAAGTTTGTTGCAATAGAGCCTTCAACTCGGCCATCTCATTATTAGGAGCTTGAGGAGGATGTTGCATTTGTTGAAAAACTCCTTGATTTTGCCGAACAAAATTTCCTTGTGATTGGTTACCACGATTTGAAGGAATAACATAAGCATTTTGTTGTGGAGCTTGAGCATAAGCATTCTAACTCCTGTCAGGGAAGAAATTAAAATAAGGAGTACGTACCTTGCTTAAAAGATTGGAAGGCATGAACTAGCTCAATGGTACTCATACACTTGGCCGCAGTGTGGCCATCTATCCCACATCTCTCGCAGGACACCCCTTGTTGAACCATGTGAACCATCTCGTGCTTATTACTCAAAGACTGAGAAGTCTTCAACTTGGCTATTTGAGCCGTTAGAGCCTCTAGCTGTGCTGCAATAGCACTATCTGAACCACTTCCTCTCTTGCTTCCTTTGGGTTACCATACTCAGCTGTGTGAGTAGCTATCTGATCAATCAACTTCCAAGCATTACCGTCATTAGTGTTATCTTGGAATCTCCCATTAGCAGCTGAATCAAGCAAGGCTCTATGATCATCATACAATCCGTTGTAAAACTGGTTGCAAAGGAACCAAATTTCGAAACCATGGTGAGGGACGGACCGAACTAGTCTTTTGAAACGAATCCAAGCTTCATTAAAATCCTCAGTGGGACCCTACTTAAAACTTGTAATCTGACTTCTCAATGCATTAGTTTTCTGTGGTGGAAAATACCTCTTGTAGAATGCAAGAGCTAGAGAAGTCCAGATAGTAATTGCGTCGGTCTCCATGTCTAGGTCCCTTAACCACTCAGCTACATCATCTCTCAAAGAGAAATGGAAGAGAGTTTGTTTCACCTGATCTTGAGTCACCCCAGCTGTCAAAGGAATAGAACAACAATAAGTAACAAACTTCTCCATATGCTTTGCGGGGTCCTCTCCAGCTTTTCCTCCAAACATATTCCTCTCTACCAAGCTTATGTAAGAAGGCTTGATCTCAAAAGTTCCCTTGTCAGTGGTAGGGAGCTTGAAGCCTTTTAGGATAGAAACAACCGTGGGTTCAGAGTGACTGGCTAATGTCGACATCTTTGATGTTGTAGAAGTCACAGGTGCAGAAATAAGTGTGCCCTCTTTAAAGGACGAATCTTCTGCAAAAGTATACCGCTCGTAGTCAAGTGTACTCAAGTCTTCCACCTAACTTACTTCCCCTTGAAATTTTCGTCTGTAGCGAAAAGTCTATTCTGGCTCGGGATCAAAAGGTATAATCTCTAACCCGTTAGACCTGGGCATACACGAAAACAACAAGAAAAGATAAAACTATCTCAAGGAACTGATGCTCCCTGAGACAAAAGACAAAAATAAACAAAAACAGACAAGAAAATTGTTGCCTCCTCGGCAACGACGCCAAATTTGATAAGGTTATTTTCAGTCGTTTGCCTTAATCAAATTAAACCAAAACTACTACTAACAAAATAGCTAGCGGTAAGTCAGGGTCGAATCCACATGGAGGCTAGTTAATTTATCTAGTTTGTTATATTTAAGTTTATCAAGTAATCAATTTTGGGGGTTTTGATTGATTGTATGCTAACAACTAATTGCAAGTAAATAAAGAATGAATAACAATAATATTAAAGAGTCTAGGGATCGGGTTCACTAGGTAGTTACTCAAGGGTAAGGTTTAATTCATTGATTGAGCAATTTATATTGTTGAAAGTTATATGATCGGTTGATTCTAATATGTCTTTTTAGATCTAAACTTGACATGCAATCGCTATCATTAAGTCAGTCTAATTCAATTATCGTGGCCTATACTAGTCTTAACCCGATCGGTAAAAATCCTAGTTTATGCAAGACTAATTAATCAATTCTGATCAGTAATCAACTAATTAGAAGTAGAATAATAATTGAACAACAATAGAAAGCAATTTAACAATCAATTCATTAATAACCCCTCTTCTAACAACCTAGATCCCCTTTCACCCTAGATAATAGATTTAGCTACTCATATTAATAACAATAACAATATAAGAAAGCATGATTAAAAGCATGAATGATGAACAAGTAATTGAAATAATAATTCTTGAATAAAGATTAGAACAATACCGTAAAGTAGCAATGTTTAGATCCGGAGGGAAGAACAATAAATAAACTAAACTAAGGGGGTGTTTGGTTGGGAGGTTTGGAATGGAATGGAATGGATTCTAGTCATTCTTGTGTTTGGTTGGGGTGTTTTGGAATGGAGTTAGAATCCTGATGGATTCTCATTCCACCCCAACCCCTTGGAATCCCATACCCACCTCCTTCCCATGGATTCAAACTCCATTCCTTCATGTTTATTTTTCTAATGAACCAAACATGTTTTGGAAGGTATGGAATTGGAACCCCATACTCCTATGGTTTCTCATTCCAATCCATTTCATTCCTAAGTAGTGAACCAAACGACTTCTAAGACTATTTGAGAGAGTTTTAGAGTAGCTATCTACGAAACTAACGGAAAATAAAGCGTAAATAAACTAGGGTACAACTTTAGGTATTTATAATAAAACATAACCGAGTTAAGCAAATTTGCGGAATATTCTGGAAACTGTTGGTTCCTCGATCGAGCCTATGTGCACTCGATCGAGGCACCAATTCTCAGATAACCCAACTCTTAACATTGCATATTATAATTAACAAGTTGGTTCCTCGATCAATCCTGGCTTCACTCGATCGAGTATGGAGGTTCCTCGATCGAGCCTCATTGTACTCGATCGAGGCATCACTTGCTTCTTGCTCTTTTCTTCGTGTTTTCATCTTAACTTCTCTTCCTTCATTCTCATGAATTCCTGTGCCATGCTTCGTGTATTCCTTCATGCCTACTCAACGATGGCCATTTCATTCCTTTGCTCCTCAAATGCATCACTCCTGCATTAAACATCAAATAGCGGAAGTATCAACGTTCTAACATAAAAGGCATGTAGATGATATAAACTAGCACGGAAACCGTATCAAAAGAAATTATGGGGAGGCATAAATATGCATATAATTATAACTCATCAATAAGCTAATTAATTGGGGAAATTTAAGATAAAAATTTGGGGATTTGGGTTTATTGAATTGGAGTAACAAAATGAAATGTATTTTGGGTAATTAGTGTTGTAGTATAGGAGGGTAATTTGGGTAATAAGAGTAAGTCGTCACTTAACGAGTCAGAAAAGAAAAAAAAATGATGCTCGGGGAAAGATACGGTGGTGATTGGGGAATATACAATAGAGTTTGGGTGTTATTTGTAAAGTAGTTGATCTTTCATGTACATCCCCCTTATACTAAAAGAATAAGAGATCTCCCAAATTTTTCCGACTAAATGAATTTGGCTATAATTGGTATTTCATTATATCATATCTGTAATTGGGTTTTTATTATATCATATCTGTATGAAGTTTCATTATTGGAAGACAATCTCTAGAATGCTTTCTCTTGAAAAACCTTCTTCTCCCCTGGGGCAATGACGACCAAGAAAATCAATCTACAAAAAAAATTAAAATGCATCAATCTCCAAACTTAGGACCTGATATGGTTGTTCACGAGCAAGCAACTGAAAAAGGTTCTACCCTAGATGGACATCAGAAGGGAGGTACTCCAAGGATTTCATACAAGGAATCCGTAAATAGTGGAGGCGCTCCATCTTTCGTCATCGATCAGGGGTTTGATTTTACAGTAACAAATAATGCCGTATTTGATGATGAGTCAGATGATGATACGGAGGACCAAGCATATGCTAACGACCCGACATACCCAACAATTCTATTAATGAAGGTGGAGAAGGTTGAAATCCATAAACATTGGAAGGATACTCTTATCATCAAGATGTTTGATAAGAATATCGGTTATTTTGCACTTTTAAGGCAAATCAAAAGGAAATGGGCGCTTTAAGGGTGGACTCGCGCTTATGGATGTTGGCTTCTCATATTACGTGGTGAGATTCACTAATAGAGAGGACTATGAATTTGTTCTCACTCAAGGTCCCTGGATGATCGGAGATCATTATCTCACGATTCGGAAATGGGTTCCTAACTTTGTGGCGAATGATGAACCTATACGTTTTCTTACCACCTGGATCTGTATCCCTCGGTTGTCTGTCGAATATTACCACGAGGACATTTTAAGGAAAATAGGTAGTAAGATATGTAAGGTTGTTCGTATTGACAAACCGATTGCCATGGCGGAGCGTGGCCAATTCATTAGGATGAGTGTAGAGGTGGACTTATCAAAACCTTTATTGTCGAAATTTTGGATGAATGGAAAAGTTTGGATTATCCAATACGAAGGATTACGTCAATTTTGCTACAAGTGTGGTAAATTAGGTCATTTGAATTTTAATTGTCCGATGTTTAACACGGAATCAGCTGTTGTTCAACAGCAGGGAGGTGCCATGCATCAACATCCCGGTAAGTCAGATGGGCAAGGTTTAGTGGATCAAGATAGAGCTAGTTCAGGTGATGTCTATGGTTCTTGGATGCATGTTAAAAAGCCAGTTAGGAAAAGGACTGTCCGAGGTGACAAGGCTAAGAATGTTAGTGACCAGGGTCAACCTAACCCACAGGTTACGATTCTAAAGAACCCTAGTAGAGGCTCGGGATCTAGGTTCGAGGCTTTGGAGGACGAAGAGGACAAAGAAGTTGGTATGGCCAACCCTATTAATGGTAGTGATACATAAAAATATTTATTACAACACATATCCTTCCATTTTTCAGCTTTCATAAACACTCCTGCTCGAGCTACTCGGCTAACTCTGGTTTTTGAAGAAGCCCTTCATTTGAAAGAAAAAACCAACACCTGATCTATGATGTAAAATATTTTTTTTTCTTTATCTGATTGTATTTTCATTGTCACTCCTTAATGTTTATATTACGCCTTTAGTGAACATAATGATACAATAACAATATTTTTTAAATAAAGTTAATCTTATGCGGAGTATCAGTGAACCTCCTCTTTTCTACCTCTTAATAATATATTTTTTAATTAAATTTCAAATGGAGTTATTATAGTGGTAGAAATTTTAAATTCTCTAATATCTCTATCTAAAAATAAATTTCATAATTAAATATAAAATGGAGTTATTACAGTGGTAAAATCGTTAAATTCTCAAATATATCTATCTAAAAAACCGTGTATTTGCGCGGGATTTATACTAGTTAATACAAAACATTAATAATACTCCCTCCATTCAACTCCACTTTACATGTATTCCATTTCCGTCCATTCAACTCCACTTTACAGGTTTTCTTATTTGGCTAAAAAAATGACAATTCTATCCTTATTGAAAATCTTTATTTACAAAAAATGTCACCCAAACCCCACACTAACCTACCATAAAACTCCACCTTTATGTTTTTTTTAATATTTTTAACCTCTTCTTTCTCTTTCCCCATGTACTTTTAATACTTTTTTTAATCCGCTCCTTAATATCCGTGTAAAAACCAAAGTTGCAAAGTGGAGTTGAATGGAGGGTGTAATAAATTTTACAATTAAAATTTAAAATTGAGTTAAATAACAGTTGTATAATTGTTATTTTATTTAATATTCCTATCTAAAAAACCGCGCATTTGCACGGGATCGACACTAGCGTTTTACTATCTCATGTACTTTTTACCATAATTTTTCCATCACCTACCCTTGTTCAAAAAGTAAAAAAAAATTCTCTCTTTCAATTTCTCTCAAAAATTAATTAAACATTCAACAACTATGCATCCAAATTCGCATAATGGTTAAGTAATAATTCTATTTTCAATTTTTAAACATCAATTTATCGTATCAATTCAAAAATCAGGGTTATAAATTATATATGCCATGAATTCTTATTAATCAGATTATTCAAGAGCCTGCTCTATACAGGGGCGGAACCAGGCGGTGGCTTCTTGGGCTGTAGCCCGAGGTAAAATGTAAAATACAATTAAGTGAACTAAGATGACAAGATTGAAGTGTAGCTAAGTTGGTTTGTCGTTTGTCTATCAAACAAAAGAGCAGGGTTCGACTCCCATGTACTTCAATATTTTAACTTTGATTTTTATTGTCAGTGAACGACTGAACGTCAATCATTCACAACTCCAATATTATAACTTCAATATTATTTTGTTTGGATTTCGTTATATTTCATCATTATAAAATATTTAATTGATAGAAAAAATTGTATACTACCGAAATAGAGGACCATTCTTTTTGTTAATCTTTATTACTGGTTTGTCTTATCATGCTAATTTTTTTCCGAACCATCATACATTATTATTAGAAGTTTTTGCTTAATTGGGGTTCAAACCTAAACTATTTAACAAAATAGGGCGGTTTCCAAACTATTTACCAAAAATGGGTCCACGTCATCATTTACGTTTTTTTCTTTTTTTAAAAAAAAAAGCTGTAAGTATCTCGCTGTCCCGGACAGCGAAATACTATGAAAATAGAGCATCTAGAATGCAAAAGAGGCAGAGGTGGAATGAAGATGTGTTTGGTAATATTTTTCGACAAAAGAGGCAGCTGATAGCACGCATAGAAGGATGTCAGCGTATCCTCTCGACCCAAAGGCAGAACCACCTGATTAAGCTCGAAGCAAAGTTACGAAGAGAATTAGACGACATTCTCGAAAGGGAGGAATTACTTTGGTACCAAAAGTCACGGGTGGATTTTATTCGGGACGGCGACCGTAATACTTCTTACTTCCATGTAAGTACGTTAATTCGACGGTGGAAAAATCGCATTAATATACTAAAAAACAATGAAGGAGAATGGATTGACAACAGTGATGAGGTCAAGAAAATAGTGGTGGAATATTATAAAAATCTTTACACGGACGATACTCCAGATGACTTCGATGCAGACATCCCATACGACCTTTTTCAAGAATTTAGTCATGAGCATTGGACATGGTTAAACAAGTACTACTCCAGAACCGAGATTGATAACGTGATTATGCACATGGGGTCGCTTAAAGCACCCGGTCCCGACGGGTTTCAGGCCCTCTTCTATCAAAAACAGTGGGATATCGTCAGAACAGATGTATACGACATGGTGATGAAAGCACTTGAAGGCAAAGGATTGCCCGCTGCACTCAATGATACGCATATTGTTTTGATCCCTAAAGTTCCTGCACCGGAGCATATATCCCAATTCCGACCAATCAGTCTTTGCAATGTGGCGTATAAACTTATAAGCAAGACCATAGCCAACCGTATTCGAAAAGTCCTCCCATGGCTCATTTCGGAAAACCAGAGTGGCTTTGTCCCAGGAAGACAAATAACGGATAATATCGTAGTCTTTCAGGAAGCAATTCATACCATGCGAAAAAAGACAGGAAAGACGGGTTATATGGCAATTAAAATAGACTTAGAAAAGGCATATGATCGTCTCAAATGGAGCTTCATCAGACGCACTCTAACTGATATGGGATTCCCTTTACTTATGATCGACACGGTCATGGAGTGCGTGACTACCACAACAATGAAGATTCTATGGAACGGAGAGCCAACCGAAACTTTCAAACCCTCTCGGGGGGTTAGACAAGGGGACCCGCTTTCCTCTTACCTATTTGTAATGTGTCTTGAAAAATTGCAGCAAGCGATTGACACTCGGGTTCGAAATAAGGACTGGCTTCCTATACCCATATGTAAGCACGACCCTAGCATCTCCAACCTTTTTTTCGCAGACGATATGGTCTTATTTGCCGAAGCAAGAGCTGATCAGGCTCACGTCATCAATTACGTTCTTGACAATTTTTGTCGCGCATCGGGGGAAAAGGTTAGTGTGGCAAAATCGAAACTTTTTTTCTCTAAGAATACGGACAGTGCAGCCATTGATGAGATCAGGGATATCTTGGGATTTGAAGTTACAAATGATTTGGGTACATATTTGGGGATGCCAACTATTAATGGTCGTGTGACCAAAGAGACCTTCGCTCATCTCGAAGAAAAGTTTAACAGAAGGCTAGCGGGTTGGCAGACAAAACATCTATCACTGGCAGGCCGGAATACTCTAATTCAATCCACTTTATCTACCATGGCGAATTACAGTATGCAGACAGCTAAAATTCCACGCTCAATTTGTGACAATTTAGATAAGAAAACTAGACGCTTTCTATGGGGAGGCACGGAAGAGCAAAGGAAAATCCATCTTATTTCATGGGACACAGTCCAAAAACCCAAGTCAATGGGGGGCTTAGGCATACGATCGTCACGACAATCTAATGCAGCTTTCCTAACAAAGCTAGGATGGAGAGTTCTCACTGAACCACAAACCTTATGGGCACGAGTTCTCCGTAATAAATATTGTAATGGTCGGTGCGATGTCGATATGTTTCAACCAAAACCCAACATGTCTAATGTGTGGGCTGGTATAACGTCACAAGCTAAAATAATTAATCGGGGCAGCACGGTCGCGGTTGGAAACGGGCGCAAAACTCTCTTTTGGGATCATTCTTGGGTGGATTCAGGAAGTTTATCGGATAGGACCATCCTACCAATACCGGAGGATATTTTGGGAGCCACAGTATCCGACATGTGGGACGAATCTTCGGGATGGAAATGGGACGTCTTCTCCAACTTCCTAACACGCGAGGACCTGTTAAAAATAGCCGCTTATTCTCTCTCCCCGGAACCATATTTGGAAGACTCTCTTTACTGGAATGCCTCGTCAAGTGGTAAATTTTCTATAAAATCCGCTTTAGCTCTCATCAAAACAGCGGATACTCCACCAGAAACGGATACCATGGCATGGCACGTCATCTGGAAATTACCGGTCCAACAACGAACTCGAATGTTTATTTGGCTAGCTGCTCACGGCAGGCTTATGACTAATTGTAATCGAGTAAGGCGTGGTATTCATGACGACCCTATATGCCCACGATGCTTAGAAGCAGATGAAACTACTAATCATTTACTCCGCAAGTGCCCCTTTTCGACCGAAATTTGGGAGCAGCTCGGTGAGTGTGCTGTTTCCTCTACCTTTTATACATTGTCCTTCTCAGATTGGGTTTCAAAGAATGCAAGTAACAGTATACCATTCGCTACTCACGACTGGTCCATGAAATTCGCCTTGACTTGTTGGTGGATTTGGCGTTGGCGTAATAATGTCTCATTTGGCCGAGCAAATGAAAACCCGACTGATCCGATTACTTTTTTGAGAGGACAATTCGAGTGCACAAGGAAAGCTCTCGACCCGTTTTCCTTATTCATACCCATTCCAGGTACTGTTCATGAAGAACGTTTCATCCGATGGTCTCCTCCCCCTCACGATTGGCTTATGCTTAATACGGATGGTGCATCAAAAGGAAATCCGGGGCCGGCTGGAAGTGGAGGTATCCTAAGAGATGAAGCGGGTAATTTTGTCAGAGCCTTTCAGGTGTCTTGCGGCATCTGCAATTCCATGAGGGCGGAGATGAAAGCCTTGGTTATCGGGTTGGAACTCGCTAGATCGTTACGGGTACGTAAGTTACTGGTTCATATGGATAACTCACAGTGCGTAAGTTTTGTCCAAGAGGAGCAGCTCCTCAGTAACAGTCTTCGACCATTAGTCCAAAGGTGCATTGAGCTCATTAAGCTAGAAGGATGGACCGTTAAGATCGATCACGTGTTTCGCGAAGCTAACAGAGCAGCAGATTGGCTTGCAAATGCCGGGGTTAACTCAAGTATTTCCGTGACTTACTTCGATGCCCCTCCTGATGGCTTGCGTAATATTATTCGTGAAGATGTACTCGGGGTAGCTATCCCCCGAATAGTTCGTATTTAAGTTTATTTTGTATCTGGGGCTTGGCCCCTCTTATGCACCAAAAAAAAAGAATGCAAAGAAAAATGAGGTTGCAGTTTATCGCTAAGTGGGATAGCGAGATATTACGGACTCAATTTTACAAAACCATCAATCCCCCTTTCACTTCATTTAAGGCTTTGAGCGTTTTAAAAAAAAATATCCCCAAACCAATCGAAACCCTAAAAACCAAAATTCCTCCAAATCATTCTAATTAAACCCAAATTAATCCTTCATCTCTTTCAACGATATTATAAGGTAAACAAGTAATGAGAAATATGCAGAATGTTTCTATTTTTTGAGCCTCACATAGTCGCTATATCAGAGAGTGAAAAATGGTGGAGCAAGTATATCGCTATCCTAGACAGCGAGACATGACATGCGTAATTTAAGTGCCATTTTGGATGCTCGGTTTTCATAGTATCTCGCTGTCCGGGACAGCGAGATATATACAGGTTTTAAAAAAAAAAACGGAAATGATGACGTGGACCCATTTTTGGTAAATAGTTTGAAAACGGCTCTATTTTGTTAAATACTTTGGGTTTGAAACCCAATTAAGTAAAAACTTCTTATTATTAATTAAAATAATAAATATCCGTCTCGTTAAAACGGTATGTAACGGGTTGGATTTTTTTTTTATCCGATACGGTTTAGTTGTCTATCAATGTAGCCCTAGATACATTTCAATCCTGGTTCCGCCCCTGGCTCTATACTAAAACTAATCTGCAAGTTTTAACGAAACAATTTTCAATGGACTTCTAAGATTAAGACAGATCTAAGGTTTGACTTTTGATCCCGCTTTGCAAATATGAAGGTCTTAGATCAGAAGATTCAAAAGCTAATAAAACCATACCTTCTTTTAAGGGTTAAAACTAATTTGCACATCAAACCCATATACTCCGTGATTATCTATACCAAAATTTGTTGAAGGCTTGAAGCATTGTTCGAGTGGCGGGAGAGGGGGTGGTCGGTGGGTTAGAGGTGGCGCGGTGGGGAGTATTGGTGGTTGGATGGTGGTGGTAGAGGTGCAGGGGAAAGTTGAAAGGGAGAATTAAAATGAGTTGACAGTTGAAAAAGAGGGATATTGAATTAGATGGGTAAAGTGGTAAATCATGTACATAATTGAATAAATCATAAATTATGTACATGAAAGAGCAACACCCTTTGTAAAAAATTAAAAAAATAACTACAAGGTGGTAAATTGTAAAAATACGTAAATACAAGGTGATTATTTGTAATTTATCCATATATTTATGTGGTAAAAGATCAAGAAAAATCCCGTGTCTACTAAAATAATAGGTAAACTCACAAATTTTCCCTTCAATTTTTTTTTTAAATAAGGAAGTTATTGATAATTTAATTGTAATCACTACATAAGGAAATTAATAATTATAATGTATTTCAATATATAATTCTTTTCATTAAAATTAATATTTTTATCAAATTATATAGTTTCAGTAAACACTAAATTATAATATTTTTAATTAAAGTATAAACTATAAATCATTAACTTTGTGGTATAAAAAATATTTTTTAGAAAAATACATTTCAACACATTACTCAATTTTCGTGGATTAAATTTCAGTTTTAATTTTTTTTTTCTCGAAACAAAATACAATAATGAGAAAAATGAGCAATTAATGAGATAACACTATTACTTTACAACTCAATTTTACGCAGTTTTCTTGAATAATTTTACTGTTCAATTTTTTTTCTCATATCAAAATATAATGACGTGAAATATGAAAAATTAATGAGGTGTTAATTTAGCATGATTAAGTAATAAAAAAATAAGAACACTATAAATACCGCGCATTCATTTCGCGAGATCTAACCTAGTTATGATTAATTTAATAAATAGATCAATCGTGACGGGTTCGTATTTTGAGGGCTCAACCCAAAACTGACTCATTTAAATCTCTTGTCAACCCACTCATATAAATGGATCATTTAATCTCAACTAAAACCCTTTAATTTCGTTTTGAGTTCAAGTCATGTTTTACGGCTCTGTCATTATTTACCGGCTCTAGAGTTCAAACATGAGCCTGAGCCTTGGGCATCAGATGGACAAGAAACCTTATAAAGGGTGGGCCAGATGAATCAACTTGGTCCATCGAAGAATGGGAATAGTTATGGACTTATGGCCGATAACATCAACTAGTCAGGCTCATTAAGGTGTATGACTTGGGCCTTAAATGGCAACGAACTCGTGTTTTAATTACTTTCTTCGATTTCTTGACTTATTTCTACTTTTACATGTATGGCTTAATCCACTCTTACTGAAAGTAGAGATAGTTCACTTCAGAAATTAAAGAAAGTTTTAGCCTAAAATCAATGGACGATATAAAGAGTAACTCGTTAGACAATCCGTCTCCATGTTCTCGATGCGAAATCTCTTTATTGATTGAAACCATATTTACATTCTCCCTCACATGTGAAGTCCCTGCGGTTCGATTCCATTCGTTCATTCATCCATTTGCTTTTTTTTTTTTTTTTTTTTCTTTTATTCGTTCATCGGCCATTTTTTGGTGTCCAAGTTGGGACCTTAATGCTTCAACTTGATGGTGTAAGAGGAAATATTGTGTATCTCGCAATTTGGGAAGCGCGATGTATTTTCATAGGTGTATAATTGTATGTACTATTGTTTCCTTCTTCTGATGAACCTCTACCGTGTTGTCATGCTTAATGTCAAGACCTAGACCCTGTTCTTTTAGACTTAAATTCAGCTTATTTCAGCAGTTTAACTTTATTCAGTTCAACCCCTCTCTTAAAATTAACTCATACTTAAGATTTGTTCAGTTAAACTCTATTAAATACAATTCAGTTCAACTCTTTTCAGCCAAAATACGCAGAACCCTAATCATTACTTGGGGAATAAAAGAGAGTATTACTCACTTCAAATTGTAACAAGGGTGGTTGAGGTTTTGCATTCATTCCTCAAATTGGATGAAAATAACCACTAAGTTCTATGTGAGGCCCATGTCTCCGTTGAAAGATTCAAGTCATAAGATAGCAAGCCTTTAGGTAAGGGAGGTATTTGTCCCCCTTGTGAAGACATGGGCCATTTTTAAGCCCATAACAAGTTCCCTTTGTATACAAATTGATTAGACCCTTCATAGACAAGCAAGACACATAGATGGTACATGTCACATGGTGTAGATGGACGTATCTTCATAATGTAGGCAATGTTGTTGTTTATGGATTTTGGAATTATACCATCATTTGATCAAAGCATTTAAGTTAAGATTGGTTGCTTTCAATCATTTGATTTTAGTAGGTTGATTCATAATTTTGTCTTATTACCTGATTCTTCCACCAGGAGATGCAAATCAACTATGAATTATACTATAAGATTACAAAGTTAACGTGCAACAAAAATAATAATGGCTGAATCATACAAATCGATTTAGGTCGCACCCAAATTGAAGAGAGAGAGAGAGTTCGCTTCATAAGCCTAAGTAGGTTCCCCTCTAAAACACTCTCATTATTTTCGTAACCCTCATAACTCATTTTGTGTCGTAACCCTCATAACTCATAACATGTATATAACAAGAACATCTTAAAGCATACTTATTATTTTCTTTTGTTAACTCCATGTAAATAATTTAAAGCAGTCTTACATAAATGTATTGTTAAAAACACTTTAAAGCGATTAAATTTCCAAAATCTGTAAATAATTTAAAGCAGTCTTAAATAAAATGTTAAATTTGTTCTTTTGGTAATTCCGTCTCGTTGCGATCATTTTACACATTAGTATAACATCGTTTTTTAAAGAATTATTTAGTGAATATAGAAATAAAGCAAGTTATTATTAATGTTAAGGCAAGAAAGACAGAAGAGGGAAAGACGAGTGCATGTGGGAGCAATAGATGAGCGAGGGCAGGCATCATGTGGTAATGAAGCCGAAAACATAAAAACCCACCCCTTAGCTTGTCCCTCCAAAAAACTTGCACATGACCACAGCAGAGGCTGACACGTGATTTTGTGGGGCCTGCACGTGATTGTTCTAACGGTCGTTTTCACCGGTTCTCCAGCTTGGTGGCCGGTAATGACCGTTGCTATTAATTTCTTTCAGGAGTAGCTAGCTTACTGTCGAATTTAGTAATGTCTATAATGACAGAGTGTTTTTAATGCACAATTACAGGAAACTTAAGGGTTTATAGGTCGATTGATTATTTGATTGTAGTTTTAAATTTCCTAGAAGTCGGCAATTCGGCACAGACGTAAACATGAGCTTGAGTTGGACCGATAGAGCTTGAATATAAACCTCATTTGCATGCGTCTTATTTTTATTTTATCGGTAATGATAAATACAGCCCTTAGGCCTGTATTTTAAGAACTAAATTACTTCCCAAAATGGAATTAAATTAGGAATTTATGACACAATTACGCGTAAATTGATGTCATTAATGCTTAATTTAAGTTTTTCTTTCCTTTTTAGTTACCTTAAAGTAGAGCTGATCAAATGGCCCAAGCCCATTGACCCTACCCGGCCCGGCCCGCTTTTTTGAAGGGCTTGGGCCTTTAGTTTTGGCCCAAAAAAGCCCATGGGCCGGCCTAAAAAGGCCCAAAATATTGGGTAGGGTTTGGGCCAAGCGTTTGGCCCAAATTTTGGCGACCACCTAGCCCATATTTATTAATAATGAATATTTTTCTAATAAAACCTATTAAAGTAGCGTTAAAGTTATACCAAACTCTTTACAAACTCAAGTATATTTTTTTAGATTTATAAAACAAAGTATATATAACATAAATCATATCTACGAATGCATGATTAAACATTCTAAAATGGCGATGTTTGTCTTTATTTTATTTTAGAGAGCATTTCATATGCATTTCATCATGTTTTGTACAATTTTATACACTATGTATGTTTTAAAAGTTGTAACCGAAGGTATTAGCTAATTATTTCCTAGGGTAACTCGTAAATTTTATGGCCCGAAAAAGCCCATTTAGGCCCAAAAGCCCGCATTAGCCCATAAGGGCCGGGTTTGGGCTTGCTAAATAAGCCCACGCATTTGGCCCGGCCCGGCCCGACCCACACAAATGGGCCGCTTTTGTTAGAAAGGCCCGGCCCAAGCCCGCATTGGCCCGGCCCATGATCACCTCTACCTTAAAGGCAACCCTTAGGGCTATATGTATCATTTTCCTTATTTTATTTATTTATAATTTTTTATAACTATATGTACTTAGTTTGTATTATAATATCTTGATTACTCGTAATATTTTAGTTTTAGTATAATACTAGATTTCATGCCCGGCCGTTGGCCGGGTAATACCATAACAATGACGTAAATGATGGCATGTTTGGTAAATAACAGATTAATATGAGCCGAAGCAGACTTTGAAAGCAGATTATGTTTAGGCGTTTAGCATATTTTATCAACAGAATTAACTAAAAGATATAATTAGCGAGTTTGTTAGTGGTGTTTGATAATCAACGATTTTAGATTAACAGATTGATTATTTATTTTGTAAAATGACTAATATGGATATAAATCAACTATTTCATGCCCAGGTCATTAAAAATAGTAGTTTCTAAGTAATTATCGTGACCTAAAAAAAGCTTTTTTTTGTTACGATTTTTTGTCTGCGTTTTCTTCGTTTTGTGTCTTAAACACTACTACTATGTATACAATATACATTCTCCCCCTTCTAATTATTACTCCCTCCGTCTCAGTTAATAATTTACACTTATTTTATTTCACCCTCACAAAAAAAGCAAGTATGAACTATTCCAAGGACAGAGGGAATAGTAAAGTTGTTTGCTGTAAAATACTTTTTTCTTCTACGATTACTGCTAAAGCTCACCATTCAAACATTGCTACATCCTATATTATGTCAATTACTCCGTATTATTAAGGCCGTTGTTTCTTAGTATAAAATTTTACTGCACACCAATAACTCATTCTATGCTATATGCCCCAATTATGTTTGGGGCTATACTTATGGCAGAAATGGTTACATCTCCAAAACGGAAGAATTCGTCTATAGCTTAGATTTACCAATCATCGCCCCATAATAACAACTTCTTATGACGTAAACAACCATATTATTTTAATTATCTTTATCACTTAAATTAATAACTCATTTGAATATAAAATAATATAAGTAGTTTGTAAATTCTGGGGTCTCTAACATTAACAATGTAGCACCCCCTCATACCAAGGTGCCTTACCAGGACCACCCTACCATGAAAGTGTGTTACCATCTCGGTTGCCCGAGGTTAGTACATATCAAAAGCATCTGACCTGAGCACATTTATTAAAGTACTGCAAGATATAAAGTTTACAACATCTCAAATCCAAATACTGATTTAACAAAATACAACTCCAATGTCTGACAATAAAAGAAATCAGCTAAGACTCAAACGGTGATGCTATGGATTTGGTGATGACAATACTCCCATGATCGTCCCCAAGCTCACACTAGCAATACCTGCCAAGCCTTCTCACCATCCCCGAATGGATCACCGCAGATTCCACAAACAACAACGGGGTCAGTATTACTCAAACATTATAAAACAGACCAACAAGTAATCAACTGATCATCTTCCCATTTCCAATCTCTATTATCACACTGTAACCGACTACACACCAAAGTGAGTAGCCCTGCCAGATTACCCATCGCAACAGGTAATCCTCGCCGCCAGTGGGTGACCGCAGCCGATCCCACCTAGTCCAGCTCCTCAATGAGCGACAACAATCCCTGTCCCTTAATGTGCACATCCCCTCCCGTGGCGGGTTCCACGGAGGGCGAACTAGGTGTGAAGCCACTCCCGCAAGTGACTCCACCACAATCACAATCACACGACATCACAGTCGTCTCAATACCCTCACCCAACATCGTCACAACAATCTCCATACTCCGATGATCAACAGATAACAATAATCACAACAAGCATGTCTTACTAAGAACAGTAAACTGAGTAGGGAAACCCTATCTTAGCAATCAACAGTAGCACGCAACACGGACAATCAGAAAGGCTCCTCTACGAAGTCTTCTCCTATACAATAATCATGTAACACAATTACACAATGCACAATCCCCCATATTCCCAACTCCATATAGGTATACAGTAACCCCAAAGAATACAAATAACATAAAGATAGAACTTACCAACAGTAGAATGAGGGATTATACGCAAGAACTCCGACGATTACACACACAACAATGCTATGGAATGATTAGGAAGTGCTTAAGGAGATATTAGGGTGATCGTAGAAATGATGAAGTTTGAAAATGCTCTTTTAAAAACTGACGCGGGATATAAAATACCCTAAACATTCCCTAATCAAACCGTCGAAATAATACTTCGCCAGACCGGATACTCGGTCGAGTAAGTGTATACTCGGCCGAGTATCCTCTACTCGGTCGAGTATCCACTATACTCGGCCGAGTATTCCTAAGCAAACCGAAACAATCTATACCAACAACACTACTCGGCCGAGTAGGCTCTACTCGGTCGAGTAGTCACTTAAGAAAATCCGTAGTATTACAGTCTTCTCCCCCTTAAAAAGAATTTCGTCCCGAAGTTCACACCCCATTCTAAACCAGGCACAACACAACGCAACAAGACTAATACTAACCACATATATCAACACCAAAGAACTACACAAGTCACCACAAAAATTCACTAACCCGACTCAAAACAAAACAGCAAAACAAGACAAAACACAACCGCAACCATCTCCTACCCCCCTAAAAAGACAACGGTTACGTCCCCGTAACCAAACATACCTGATCAAAAAGGTTAGGAAAACGTTCTCGCATAGCTTCCTCGGGTTCCCATGTGGCTTCCTCCACATTATGATTAGACCAAAGAACCTTGAGTAAGACCGTCTCACCATTCCGTGTCTTACGAACCTTGCGATCAAGAATCTCCTTAGGAATCTCGGCGTAGGACAAGGATTCATCAAGCTCGATGTTCTCCATCTCAAGGATATGCGATGGATCGCTCACATACTTCTGAAGTTGAGATACATGAAAACATTGTGTACCCTATCCAAAGCTGGTGGTAACGCTAACCTGTAAGCTACCTCGCCAACACGGTCTAAAATCTCATAAGGGCCTATAAACTTTTGGCTTAGCTTGGCCTTTTTCCCAAATCTCATAACACCTCGTATAGGTGACACTTTCAAAAGGACCTTATCACCTACCGCAAACTCAATGTCCCTGCGGTGTAAGTCGGCATAGCTCTTCTGACGATCTTGAGCTGCTCTCATCTTTTCCGAATTAACGGACTTGCTCAACCATATCTTGTACATTTGTGGCCCCAAAACCACCGTCACGAGAACTATCATCCCAACAAACGGACTTGGCATTTCCGGACATACAAAGCTTCAAAAGGTGCCATCCCGATGCTTGTATGATAAGCGTTATTGTATGAAAACTTCGATCGATCAAGCCTATCTTCCCAACTGCCCCCAAACTCCATAACACATGCCCTCAACATGTCCTCTAAGGTCTTGATGGTCCGTTCTGTCTGACCATCGGTTGCCGGATGAAAGGCTGTACTCATCTTCAAATTAGTACCCATCAACTCTTGCAGTTCTTGTCAAAACTTGGATATGAACCTCGCATCACGATCAGAAACGATATCTTTAGGTATACCATGTAACCGAACCACATGCCTCCTGTAACCCAATGCTAGCTGCATCTTAGACCAAGTATCTTTCATGGGAACGAAATGGGCTGACTTGGTTAACCGATCAACAATAACCCAAATCATGTTGTTACCCTGCTGTGACCTAGGCAACCCCACAATGAAATCCATAGAGATTGACTCCCACTTCCACTCAGGTACTTCCAAAGACTGTATCTTACCTTGTGGTCTCCTTTGCTCACCCTTGACCCTTTGACAAGTCAAACATCTGGCCACAAACTCAGCTACATCTCTCTTCATGTTTGGCCACCAAAAGGTCTTCTTAAGATCCTTGTAAAGCTTATCACCACCCAGGTGAACTGAATAAGGAGTACAATGAGCCTCCGTCAAGATCACTCTTCGTAACTCTGCGTCCTCAGGAACACACCATCTCCCATCAAAACGGACACTCCCATCTGTATGGATAGAAAATCTGGAAACCGTTCCACTCTCTACGCTTGACTTCCACTCCTGAATCTTAGGATCAAGCTCTTGCTTACTCTTGATGTTCTCATACAACTCTGGCTCGATCGTCAAGTACCCGATGGTATCCCCCTCTCGAATCATAAAGATCCCCAACCTAGACATCTCATCCCTCAGCTTTAGCAAGGACATGGCGGTACATAGCGAATGAACGCTCTTCCTACTCAAAGCATCTGCAACAACGTTAGCCTTACCCTCGTGATAGATGATCTCCATATCGTAATCCCCGATCAGCTCCATCCACCGTCTTTGTCGCATGTTAAGCTCTTTCTGGGTGTAGATATACTTTAGACTCTTATGATCAGAGAACACCTTAAAAGTTGCTCCATAAAGGTAGTGCCTCCAAATCTTAAGAGCGAATACAACTGCACCCAGCTTCAGATCATGAGTAGGGTAGTTCTCCTCATATTGCTTCAGCTGCCTCGAAGCATAAGCTATGACTTTCCCTTCCTACATCAAAACACAACCAAGACCGTTCTTTGAAGTATCGGTATATACCTCAAAGTTCTCACAACCCTCTGGCAAGGCTAGGATAGGAGCTGTGGTCAAGCGTTCCTTTAAGGTCTGAAACGCCGTCTCACAACTCTCATCCCAAACAAACCTGACTTCCTTCCTCATCAAAGATGTCATAGGCCGCGCTATGGTAGAGAAATCTTTCACAAATCTCCTGTAGTAGCCGGCAAGGCCTAAGAAACTCCGAATCTCAGCAACATTCTTCGGCGATTCCCACTTGGTTACGGCCTCAATCTTACTAGGATCCACAGATACTCCCTTCTTAGATATCACATGGCCTAGGAAAGCCACTTCTTCTAACCAGAACTCGCACTTAGATAGCTTAGCATAAAGCTGATTTTCTCTCAAGGTCTGCAAGACTACCCTCAAGTGCTCCTCATGCTCTTCCTTAGTCTTAAAATAGACTAAGATATCGTCGATGAAAACAACCACAAACCTATCCAAGAACGGTGTAAAGATCCGGTTCATCAAATCCATGAAAGCCGCTTTGGTGCATTGGTCAACCAAACGGCATCACTACATACTCGTAGTGACCATATCGAGACCGTACGTTGTCTTAGGAATATCCTCATCGCTATCCTTAATCGGTGATAACCCGACCTCGGATCAATCTTGGAGAACACCCCCTGCTCCACTTAGCCGATCAAACAAGTCATCAATCCTAGGCAAAGGATACTTGTTCTTCACGTAACACAATTGAGCTCTGTAATCGATGCACGTCTCATACTCCCATCTTTCTTCTTGACGAAATGAACGGAGCTCCCCACGGTGACACACTAGGCCCGATGTAACCCTTGCCTAGCAACTCATGTATCTCGCTTTTTTTCAACTCGCCAACTCTTTAGGTGCCATATGGTAAGGTGCTTTAGATATAGGACCCGTTCCCGGCTTAAGCTCCACGCTGAAATCAACATCCCTCTTGGGAGGCAAACTCGGTATTTCCTCAGGAAAAACATCTTCGGACTCTCTCACCACGAGATATCTCGGAAGGCGTCGGTGGCTCTACTCGGTGGTCTCTCACATGACAGAGAATCAAAGGACACTTCTTCCTCAAACATGACTTTAAAGTCATCACAGCTATGAACCTACACTTAGGCTTTACCACAAACCCTCTATATGACACCCTAACACCCTTGGGACCCTTTAAGGACACTCTCTTTTGCCGATAATCTATCCTGACATCATACCTACCCAGCCAATCCATCCCGACAATCACCTCGAACCCATCCATAGGAAACTCTAACAGGTCTACTGGTAAATCTACCCCTCCAACTACCATGGATACCCCCTTATACAGCTTGAGACACGACACAGACTCCCCTGAAGGTATGAACACATCATCTTTTACAACCTCAAACTTCCCTGGACCATAGACACAAAGCATGACTCTTAGACACAAAAGAATGTGTAGCCCCTAATCAAACAAAACAAAGGATGGTACATTATGAACAAGAAAGGTACCGGTAACTACATGAGCATCATCATGTGCTTCCTGCTTGTCCATCATGAAAAGCTTTCCCTTTGTTTTTTTCCGTCCTCGACCGAACCGAAAGCGTTGGAGGTACTTGGCTTGGCCGCCGAATCTCGAGTGGTCTTTGTTGTTACGGCGCCGATAAGATCCACCACCACCGCGGTTGTAACCGCCCTGGTTGCCCTGTCCACCTCTGTTGCCCCATGAACCTCCCGGTCGGTTACTAGCAAAACTCTGAGTCGGCCCCTGAGAAAAATTCCCTGACCGAGCTCCTGAACCAGTGCCGGGCTTGTAGCTCGTGCATTCCCGTCTTTTGTGGCCTATCCCACCACAGTTGAAGCATGTAAGGTTAGATTTATCACTCACACTCTGAGCTCCATTCTTTCCCTAGCCACGAGATCCTCCCGAAAAACCAGCTCCCCCAGAAAAACCTTAGCATGGCTGAAGTTCCCTTTCTTGTTGGCCGACTGACTGTTGTTTCCACCATCACCTTCCTCTTTTCAAAGAAATAGTCCTCTCATCGATCTCTCTTGAGAGATCTACCATTCTCTCGGCTTGACCCGCTCTCGGGTACACTTCCTTGAGGTCGTAGCAACCCCGGGTGGCATACGACTCACGATCTTAGCAGATAAACCCCTCTCAAAACGGAGAGCCAAACCTCTCTGTCCTAGCTGCATGTCCTCAACATAACGAGATAGCTCCAAGAACCGATGATAGTAGTCAGTGACCGTCATCTCCTCAGTCATGGTGAAGGAATCAAAGTCGGATCTCATCTTGTGTCGGATATGCTCCGGCACAAACTGCTCTCTCATAGCACTCTTCAACCCAGACCACGGAATAGCTCCTTCCGCCTGGTAAAAAGCTCTAGCATATTCCTTGACGTTTTGCCACCAAACTGCAGCTTCACTTCTCAGGTAGTATACTACCTGCTCAACGATCATGTCTTCGGGACACTTAACCATTTCCATGAGAGCTTCAATCTCACGGTGCCACTTTTCGAGTAGCTTTGGTTCACCTACCCCATCATATGTGGGAGGGTTGAAGCGAGCAATGATGATGATGAGCTGAGTAGCATCCATCGACTTCTCGTTCCCCTTTCCCACATTCTTGAGAGCTTCAAGGAGAGCCTCTTGTTGCTCAATCATGCGAGCAACCTCATCAAGAGTCATCTCAGAAGCTTGGATCTGCGCGGGAGTTCTTTTGGGCGGCATTTTGAGCTGATAAGAAACAAGGAAATCTGTACAGTTATGTAAAGGAAAGTCAGACTGGACCTATTAGGTTACAAATTTTCATAAATCGATTTATTAAGTTTTGATCCTAATTCTTTTCTTATGTTGATTGATTCCCTATGTTTCTAAGGTATGAGATTACAATGATTAGTGAAATGAATAATTACTAATGATTTTTACTGGTAACCTTGTAAAGCATTGTTCCATTCATAATTTGATTATTCACATGAATAAATGTTACCAATATTTCTTAGAAAATATGCTGCCACGAGAATACGCCGGATAGGATTATCGTGGTATGTTACGTTAGTGATCTTGCTTAGTAACCTTGATGAAACGATGTTATTTGACATGAACCATATGTGAGTACCTAGGCATCTTCATCTTTGTAACCTGAGTAGTAATGTATAAATTAGATTGACAAGCAGATCCTGTGAATGTTATTGCATGTATTGATTGATATGAAGAGTGTCTAGATTAATACTTAAATGTCTTAAGTTATTCAACGTGGCTTTTGCTCCGATCCGTGGCGATGTGCTGTAGCAGCAGTAACTGTAGCTTCCTTGAGAGAGCTTGTATATTGATTGTCTTTAGTAGGGATTAGTTAACTTGAGCGTGAGTTGTGAATCTTTTATCCTCTTTCATTTGTTAGCAGTAGTTTGAGAACTTTTGTTATAATAATGAAGGTTACGGGGACGTAACCATGTTTAAGGAGGGTAGGATTGTAAAATCTTTATACCTTCATGTGTGATTTCTCAGTTTGGCTATATTGGTTATGCGTTGTGTGGGTTATGTTGGAGTGTTACATGATGTGTTTCTGTTATGGTTAAACTTCGGGGACGAAGTTTATTTTAAAGAGGGTGGAATGTAATACTGCGTTTAATATTCAATTTGGTGGGTGCCTTACATACTTTTGTATATGCGTTTCATAATTCGTTGCGTTGGTTGGTAGGAGAGGGTAAACTTCGGGACGAAGTTTCTTTTAAGGAGGGTAGACTGTAATACCCGGCATTTTAATATGATATTATATTAGGCCGAGTTACCAGCTGGGTCGTGTAGTGTATTTGTGACTCGGGTAACTATGTGACTCGGGTTTTAATTAATCTAACTAGGCTAGGCCCGTATCGTCTTAATAGCACCTATCCTATACATATAACTCATCTAACCAAACCCGAATCCCCCTATCACCATATTCACTTTAACCATGAGAAAAGAGAGAAAAGAGAGAAGAGGGAGCCGTGAGGGTTAAGAACTCGTGAGGCATTGCGAGGCGATTCTCAGCCTATTCTCATCCTATTTCGTAAGTAGACTATCCTATTACCTCTTTATTCAATTATTAGCATAATTATAGTAGTAGTGGAATAATTTTTGTAACCCTAGAAATTGGTTTGGGGGTTTTGATTATAAATTGTATGAGATAAATGAATAGAATAGTTACAGCAATTTACAGATTCGTTGGTCTGTGTTATTTGAGTGTTTTACCTATCTTAAATTCTTGGGATGCAAAAAGTTAAAGAAGAGACTCATGTTTATTACAACCCTAGTTTATGCCTGTGAAAATTGGTAGCATTTCACCGTGTAGTTTTTCCTGAAGAAATTATTTGTGAACGTCTATCTAAAAAGTCCGCGAATCAGTCGAGGCTAAAAGATTACTTCTAAAACATAATTTAGATATTGAATTGGTGCTGGGTCTTTTTCATATATTTAAATTAAAGAGTTTAGTTGAATTGGGCGTTGGTTTTACTTAAAAATCATTTGTCAAACTCGTTTTATGAATCAATACTTTTTATGCGACGGTTTCTGTCAGTTTTTGGAAATCAGTCTGAAAACCCTTGATAAGTTTGGAATTTGAGAAAAATACGTTAGATATAATTTGTAGCTAAGACTCATGGGGTTCCAATTCAATTGGCCTTGCATCAATTCGAATTTTATGGAATTAGTTATTCATTTTATACCGAGTCTGCCATGTGCAGGAAAATCAGGAAAAGTCGTGTTTGTTCTTTAAGTTGATATTCCTATTAAATTACGATGAGTCTAGGTTATGTGAATGATTAATTGACTGAGTAGGTGGTAATTATACATAATTATGTTATGTAGGTGATGGATATGTGAAGGATCATAATTGATTGGTTGTGCGTGCTTGGATTGCGAAAAGGTAGGGAAATACACTTGACTTATTATCGTCGATGTTGAATTGTGTTGACCTGTTTGTGTTTCATATGACCAAACTGTGAACGTTGACTTGATTCGTGGCTGTTGATTTATGTTATGATTCATATACTGGAAGGTGATTGACTGAATTGATCGTATTGAGTATGTTATCACAACATTTGGTAACCGGCATGATTTTATGATTGATCAGTTCAATGATATATACATTGTGTTGCATTAATTTCTTTTGAGCATTCATATGCATTGGAGATGGAGGATGTTGTGGTGATGTGGTGTGGTGAAGATGATGTTGTGATAAGGCCCAGGCGGGTTCTGCAGGACTTGCCCTGGTGTCCTCGATTATGAGTGGCGCGGATCGGCTACGGTCGATATATAGTCTAGGGGATCGGTGATTTGGGTGTTCCGGGTTATGAGTTGTGATGAGATGGTGGTGGTGATGGAGGAGCATGCATATCATACATACTTGTTGCATTGTATTCCCTACTCAACCTCGTGGTTGACTCTGTGTATTCGTGAACACCTGTGATGACCCAAATATTGGCGAGCAGACTTGACAGGTTTAAGAGATAGGATGGGTGCTTGATGGGCATGAGACACTGGATCAGAAGACTTAGTAACTAGATCATCATTTAGAAGACTCTCACTTTCATTTATGTTAGTTCTTTGTAATTTGATGTAAAAGAGGTTTTGTAATAATTAAGTTAAAGTAATTATATTATTTGCCTTGGAGTTTAATTTGTTATTCACTACCTCGGGAAACCGAGATGGTAACAGTCCGGTTTATTAGGGAATGTCTTGCTAGAGGCTGCTTCATAAATCGGGGTGTTACATATTGTACATCAAGCAGAAACAAATCATGACCCGAATCAACAAATTCAACCCCAAAATTATCATCGAAAATAGAAACACTCTAGCAAAGAACCCCTAAATCGCCATACCGGGTTGCTTGAGAGTCGGCGGGACATCGAAAACAGATAGAATAATCGAAAGGGTAAACAATTGAAGAGAGGAGGAAGGGAGAGCAAAGGTCTTACACGAAAAATGAAGAGATGAGAATGAGCGGAGAGGAGAACACGGTAGAAGGCATTTTTTAACGAAAATTTTAGGAGTCATGTGCAAGGCATGCTTTTGAATAGTCTACCACTATTCCTAAGGAATGAATTTTAGATGTTGATGCATTTTAAGAGGTTATAGATGTATTGATAACTAATTTTATTTTAACAAAGTTTACTTTGAATTAGATTTGGAAGAATAAGAAAAACAAAATCTTATATGAGCTTGAGCTAGCATTAACTCCTCAAATGCTTCAGCCTTTTTTGCGACTAGATCAACTTTAACTTTCTAGGTTTCAAATTTAACGAAACTTAAATAAATATATACTCCTTCCATTCAATAGTTTTTTTTACGTTTTTATTCTTTTGTGAGCAGTATTTTAACGAAATGTAAAGAATCTATTGAGTGGAAGGGAGTAAACAATAAATAAAAAAATAGCCAGTTACTACACAAATACGAAGTAGTTTGTCTCCCTCAAGACGGTCACAAACTCACATCCGATTTAAGTGCAAAACACTCCAAATAATACCTATATATATAGATAGATGGTCAAAGTTTGTTTTCATTTTCTAGGCATTTTTGTTTTTTTTTGTCTCACCTGTTTATTTATTTAATTGATTCGTTTCATATTTAAGACGAAAATGTTCGTTTTAAAGAAGAATTTGTTAATGTGAAGTATGTGGATTTCAATCGATCAGTCCACCATAATTTACTACGATCCTTTTTTTTAAGTATATAATTAATCCTTTAATTTTTTTTTTGCAAAGTATATTAGAGGTGGTACTCGGGTCACTCGGGTCGATTATGGGTCGGCTCATATCAGTTTCGGTTATAACGAGTCAACAACAGGCCGTTCGGGTTAGGGATCGTTCATGTTGGATCGGGACATAATTGGGTGATAAGTCGGGTTGGGTTCAGTTCGGGCCACTACCGAATCATGTTATAAACTAGAATTGATCAAAAGCAGGTTTGGGCCGGACACGGGCCGGGGCCAGCTGCTAAAAAAGTGTCCGACGGGCCTTATTTTATAGCCCGAGCCCGCTAAGTGGACCAGTTTCCACTGTCCGTACCCGCCCACTTCAAAAGAGCGGACCGGCCCGGGGGCCTGACTAAAATCAAATACAGAAATTAGTGTTTCTATTAAAACACGAGTTTGTTATCGCTACATCCCACTAACACTTAACAATTATCTTTAAAAGCTTACCCTTAAGAAAGTATACTAATTTTCAAAATATAAGTTTACTAGATTTTGGAAAAAACACAAGTTTGACAATGTTCTACTACAAACATCAAAAGTTCATTTTTGCTTTGGTCTTTGTGCGGCATTGTTAGCGGTTACATACACTCCCGTGTAATAAATACTTAAAATGTACTATGTTTATACGACAATCGCGTTAGCATGTCGTCCATTCTCGAAGAATCTTTATACGACAAGTGTAAATACCGACAATCTTCCACTTATACGTAAGGCATAAGTAATCATTTGCGCTACCTAATTGCTTTAGAGTGTACAAATTGTAAATGAAATGAGCAGAGAAGTCGGTGGATTGAGGGTTTTTGAGGACTTTTATGAGGTTACTTTTAATAGCGGGCCTAGCGGGCCGCCCATGGGCACCTTTGTTTAGTCCAAGCCCGTCCATTTATTCTAGCGGGCCTAGTTTTCTTGTCCGTTACTCGTTTAATTTTTTTATTTTTCTTGTCCAAGCCCGCTATTTTAGCAGGTCGGACGGGCTAGGCTAAACGGGTCGACCCGCACTTGATCAGCTATATTATAAACATATATTTTGTCTTAAGTTAATTGATAATTAAGATGAATATTAATATTAATTTGGTCTTATTTGTACCATATTAAGCTAATATTGTTAGGGGCCCAAAATTGGGTTGAATTAATACTTAATACCGACCGGGTCACGGGTGTCGGTCCAGTTCGGGTTGAAAAAAATAAGATACTTTTTGGTTGTTGTTTTGACCTCGGGTCGAGTCGATTTCGGTTAATCTAATTTTCGTATTTATTAAGTCGGGTTTCGAGCAATTTGGGTCGGGTTGATTGGGGGCAGTTTCACAAATAGGATTCTACACCCTGTTGTATAGTTGCATTATACAATAGGCTCATATATTATATATCAAACCATCTAAAACCCAATAAAAAAAATCTACACATCTCCTTTTTCTCTAATCCTGTTTTCTCTTCAATCGACAAACCCTCCTCTTTCCTTTCTCTAAATTTCTCTTAAACGACAGTCGACAAACCTCCCTTCTCCCTAATTTTGATTCTAAAATGGTGAAAGGGAAGCAATTGACATCATCATCAAGGGGGAAAAACGCATCTAACAATATTTCGGTGAACGAGAAGCAATTCACATCATCATCAAGAAGGAGAAATGCATTTAACAATACTTTGAGGTAAATTTCTACACCAATCATACGAGCTATTATTAAAAGAATACGAGCTAAAAAATACGAGCACATAGGAATACGAGATAATGTAAAAAGAATATATACGAGATTAAAAGGATCGCGAACTTCAAAATACGAGCACATAAGAATACGAGCTAATGTAAAAAGAATACGAGTTAATGTAAAAATAATACGAGCTTCAACTATTTCTATACATTAGAAATTTTGGATAAAAAAATTCTTTCAAGACGATGCTCATGAGTCACATCATATGATTTGTTCCGCATAGTCAATTAATTATAATAATTTAAGGGAGAAGATAATTTACTAACTGGATGATGGGGGAAGATGAAGACTAGTTAGAAAAATACGAAAGCGGTCAGAGAGAGAAGGGAGATTGGTTTGAAAATTGAATTACGTTATTTTATTTTATTTGTAAAATTAATTGAAAAAAGACTAAAATAACCTTAAAAATGTACAATAACATTGTACAATAATATTGTAAATTTAGTTATATAGTCTACGAACTGGGGTAGTTTTTGGCCTCTAAGAGCAATAACAATAGTGGTTCTTAGTCTTAGGGTGATCACTAAGAACCCAAAATAAAAAGTTCTTCTATTGCAAGTAGATAGTTGTTCTTAATTTTAAGAATTGAGTTCCAAAATAAGAACGTAGTTGTTTATACAAAGGAATTTGAGAACCAATAAGCATACTTTGAAAAATGTGAAAGATCAATTACTTATTTTTTATTTTTTATTTAAAAACTTTATACAAATGTCATCTATTGTGTACAAAAGTTCTTAAACATTAAAACTAATAAAATATAATATGGCATAAGAAGAATTTAATATAAAGTTCTTCTATTACTATTGCTCTTATGAATTTCTCATTAACCAATCTCCTCCACCTTCATATAAATTGTCATCCATAAAAGGATCGTCTGCCAAAATGACCATTATACCAAAACTATTTTCCAAAATAGCTATATTGTAGAAATATTTCCCAAACTAACCATTGTTTTTCAATAAGCCATTTACTCTTAACAAAAATATATCTACACTCAAATTTTCTCTTGCTCCATTGATTTCTCTTTATTATTGTTGTCATTGTAAAGCATCACTGCACAACAGCAAATGCCTTCGTCTTTGAAATTAGCTACTCCATAATAAAAGACACTTAAAATTAGATATTTTGTTTTTTTGTTTGCTAACTGAAATAGAAAAAAATACCAGTAACAAGAAACTTTTAATCATAGTTATTCTAAATTAACAAAGCTGCATATATTTACTCTAATAGAAATTGCAACAACAATTTTTTTGTAAATTGGTGTAGTTAAATCAGCTAATATGTGTCTTTGTACAATTTTGTACTGTATAAACAAGAAGCTTTAGTTACGCAAGAAAAAAAAAAATGTTAAGAATCATAAAATTATGATTATTAAAATAATAAGTTAAAGTTTTGGAGGAATAAACTGAAATCAACAATTGAGGTTATGAAGAAAGTTTGAGTAAATAAAGAGGAAATACCTTGCTTTCTTAAGGTTAAAGATTGATAAATAAGGGTTAGTTTGAAAAAATAGTTTTACAAAATGGTTATTTTGGAAAATACTATTACTAAAATGGTTATTTTGACAAATGATCCTTCATAAAAAGATGTGAAATTACGAAAGTAGTTGACTATTGATTACGAAAGTAGGGGCAAAGCATCACGTGGTCCTCCTCACCTGTATCGGCCCACTTATCCCTGACAAATATTTAGCAGAGCTCTTTTCCTATCATGATCAGGCCCAAGCCCACACCTAATTCTGAAACTTACGCAAACTTCAAATTCTTTTCTCAGCTAATGTCCCTTTCAATATCAATTAACTCAACCAATATACATTTTTAATTCATGTATCTGCCTCTAGTTTTGTCTTCCAAAACCTAGACGGTGGAAAATCAGGAGTTTTCACACTTGGGAAGTGGACAATTTACCCCAACACATATCTTCTTTTTCAATTTCCTAGGAAGTTATGTCAATTTTATGAGACTCACTAAAGTCTTAAGACTCTGGTACATCAGTTTTTCCCTAACTTTTATTATTTATTTATTGTTCAGATTCATCCCAGATTTAACTCAGACTTTATACATTATCAGTCAGACCCACCTCCTCAGACTTTACTTTTACACTTTACTTGAGTAAATGTGGGGTTTAAGAAAAAGAGAACAAAAATAATATAACACTTGTCATTCTTGTTCCGGGTGTAATTCCGGAGCAGGATTTGTGACCACGTAAGTTTGATGAATGACGTCTTTTTGCTTGTCTCTTCCTTTCGGTCTCTCCTGTAAAGATGAACAAACTGAGGGCTCGGCAGACCGAGCGTCTTTCACTCCGACGCTCAAGTCGCAAACTTAAAGAGATTAAGTTGTGTGTTAACTTGGCAAAGTATATTGTAGAGAGATAAGGGAGTTTATACCAGTTTATTAGATGTTTTTGGGATAGTTTTCGGATCCTTTTCTCAATGAGAGAAGTGGAGTATTTATAGACTTTCACCTTTTGTCACGTAGTGGCCAAGTGGCTAGCAGGTGGAAAGACTATCTTACCCTCGGCCGAGGGACCCATGCCGGCCGGCTGGTTGACTCCATGCCGAGGGATTTGGATGTGAGTACGCGGATATGCCTCTCGGTAGGCTAGTTGCCGAGACCGAGACCCAGTGACAGCCGACAGTCGTGCGTGGTTAAATTTGTCTAATACGTTGACTTGCTGTCTTTTGGCTTTGACCTTGCTCGATATGTTGACTCGGTCAGCGGGTGCAGAATATGCCCCATCAATTCTTTCATTGGATGTCTTCTTTTAATAGTGGAGTCAAGACTCATGTAGAGTCTTAAGTTGAGTCTTGGAGACTCTACTTAAGACTTTGTCAAGACTTTATTAAAAGTATGATAAATTATTGGTAGTCTTGAGTAAGTCTTGTCTTAAGACTCACTAAAGTCTTGTCTCAAGACTACCAATAATCTTACCCTTGTTTCTTGAACAAATGTACGAAAACAACGTTATATTTTTGTTTTGAGAATTTGTGATTAATATTTGTCTATATTGGTTAGAAAAAGGTTATATTTGCTTATCTCAAATCGAAACCTAACAAAAATTTAAATAAACCGGTCATTCGTGTCCGATCGTGCCGAGTCATGTCCTAAGGCCATGTTCTTTCGGCTTAATTTCAACTCATTTCAGTTTAACTCAGTTCTATTTAGTTTAGTTCGGTTCAGCTTTAGTCCGTTCAGTTCAGTTCATCTCTTCACAGAACTAACTCAACTCTATTCAGCTTAGTTCAATTCAACTCGACTTCATTCAATTCATTTTTGCCCGTTTCACCTGGAAAAAATAGGGTAAGTCCCGAACCCAAACCCAAACCCAAACCCTATCTTATCCAGTAAATTTCCATGTTATGTTTGTGTCGACCCAATTACTTATATGGGGTTAAAATATCTCAACCAGAGCCCGTCAACTTCGTATTGGATTCATGTCATGTTATTGGTCAGGCTAGTATTTACCAGCTTAAAATATCTCCACCCGTAATTACAAAGCACAGCATACAAATTCTAACAATTATTTGGCGCCATCTTCCGAATAATGGCGAAAATGGTGATTCGCAACATTCAATTAACAGACACTAAACATGTCACTCTTAGAGTGGTACCAAGATGAAAGCCAAACACTATTGAAAAGGACCTAATACAAGAAGAATTAAAGATAGTCAACAAAATAAACATAGATAGTCACACAAAAAACAGGACTAATGTGCCCATACAACATGTCCCCATGTCAACACTTTGCTAATAACCACTCACTTGTCCATCTTCCTCATAAACCAAAGCAAACACATTAGTCAGCTCTATAATACTCAATTACAGTAACTTGGACAAAAACAGATAACCAACAACGTAAAACGACAATATATGAATGTACACCACCTCGATACGACGCCGTCAAAGTGTCAATTTTAATGATTTTGATACTTAACCCCAACAAAACCATTCACTTTGATCAATGTTTTAAATTAACGTTAGATGTGTTAAATAGTGAGTGATTCCATTTTTTAGCCTACCTTCTTTCTTGGGTCCCACACTAACGTCTCTTTTTCCCCAAAAGCCCACGCACACGTGCATTCCATTTCCCCCCCTCTCTCTTAAATCGGTATTCGTTTCTCACTCTTTTTCCAATAACTACTGTCTATAAACACTACTCCCTATATTCCATTAAATTACTCGTATTAACAACGTAACATCAAAAAAAAAAAAAAAAAAAATGCTGTCAAAAAAAAAAAAAAAAAACAACAACGTAACATCAACGGTTTGGTTAGTCTTGTACTGTACATAATTTTTGAGTCCCATACATGAATGAATTAAAACATTTGTAACTTCAATGAAAATCAAATGAGTTGCAATTATTGCCCCCTTTTCTTTCTGATTAAAACAAGCTAAATTAGACCAAATTGAAACAATATTCATTTCTCAACCAAATCGCGTAATTTGCATGATGTAGATTACGGAGTTATGATATAGGTTTAAAATCGTCTTCTACGGAGTACGAAACAAAGGTTGGTTTAGAAAATATCTATAAAGTAAAATATTCAAGATCAATGAATGGAACAAAATCTGTCAACCATCGTACACAAATTCAGTTCTATCATCAGAAATCACCAACTACAGGCAGTACTGAATTGTGACTTGAGATAACAAAAGGTAAATTTATTTGATACTTAACTCAAATATACCCCACCAATAATATTTTTATATTACATTGTATATAGCCACTTTCCTTTTATAGTACAACTTCGCAATTAATCGCTTTATTAAACCCATAATAATAAAACTAAAAACATTTAAAGTTAAAAAAAAAAAAAAAAAAAGAATCCTTATGCGCAGTTACCGGTAACACCGCCAATCATGAAGCAGCTGTGATACCAAATTTATGCGAAGCTGAAGATGAACATGACCGGGTAACCGACTCAGCCAGTTTCCCAATCCTTTCAACTAACTCAGGTGACAACTTCTTAGCCGGTTTCTTCTCCTTCTCCGTCACTCTAAAATCAAACCCGAATACATCCGTTACTTCCTCGGAGCTCCACCCGGCTTTTCTTAACGAATCCGAACACCGGTTCGCTTTTAACAGTAATGCATCCAGAACCGCTTGATTATCAAGCATCACCATCTCACCGCCTCCGAAAAATCCGCATGGTGACACGTCGATTATTTCTGATACGTCGGATTCAGCCCACCCGCCTGATCGTAGTACCGACCCGATTTGATCCACGTAGTCGCTTACCCACGTTGGCGGGTTTGGGTTCGGGTTTGATTTACGGTTCATTTCGAAGAAACGTTCAGGGGATGACGCGGAGGATGATGATGAGTTGCGCCGCCGTCTGTCTACGGCGGCATCAGTCCAAAACTCCACCCAACGCGGCGTCCGACCGCCGGAGTCGAGGCTTCTACGTGAGGATGACGTAGATATATTTGCAGAGTACGAGGATGACGTTGAGGACGAGGAGGATGAGGTGGAGCGCTGTTTCATCAGCACTCTTGCTGACGTGGACGTTGAGGTGGACAATGATGGTGACAGGGACTCGCGCTCGAAGAAGTCGGATAAATCGAACCCACAACAAAAGATCCGGTTTTCATCGACGTAAAAAACCGGGTTACCAGCTAAACAGGGGTTACAGGGGATATAACAGTGGTTAAAAATAGGGATCAGTAATGGGGCTCGTTTAAGTGCCACCCTGGCAGTCTTCAGCGCTTTTTCCGGGTCGGTGGGGCGCGGGCCCCACGACTTAGACCAGAGAGCGTTACCGGCGATCTGAAAGGAAATGGCAGCGATAGGGAGGTCAATGAGTGCCTTAAGATGGGGCCGAGCATTGGCGGATCTCCAATCCGGAAAGCCCGGGCCAATAGGCAGTCCAGCTTGAAGGACAGCCTTGAGATCAGGCGGGAAGCCGAACCCGAACTCGGCCTCAGCACGGGCGAATTCGGGTTCGGTTAGCCCAGGTTGGACTTGGATACCGGAAGAGCGGAGGTGGGAGATGAGGTTGGTTGCGATAGAGGAAAGGGATTGGCGGGAAGGGATGGGGGTTGGGGGAGATGGACCGGAGGCGGCTCGGGCGGAGAGGCGACGTAGACCGGCTAAATGGGCCGGGTTAAGACCGGTCATTCTGCGGTCGACGTCTACCATTTTGGGAAGGAGGGGTTTAAATGGAGGTAGAGAGGTGTGTTGTGGTGAGTAAGGTGAATGTTATAATGGGGAAAGTGGGAGGAGTTTGTTTGTGGTTGGAGAAAGAAAGAGAGAGAAGGGTGAGTGTTGAGAGAAGATCGCTTGGAAAGGAAGCTATGGAATTTATAGCAGGGAAAGCGGTGGGGTCTACTTTTTAAGATTTTTGCACAAATCTGAGTGTGTAATTGTGTGTATCAATTTATGTATAATAATGTAGGTAATGTATAATTTACGCGTATGCGCTTTGTCAGATAGGGTGAGTTCAAGTTAAAGGGAGGATTATTAATGTAACTAGGAGGGGATTTGTCTATTGAGTTGATGACAGTTAAAAACTGTGGGAAATGGTATGGAAACAGAAATGGGACCCGAGGAAGCAACGGCTCCTAGTCCAGGAAATGTGTCCCGACTTAAGCTTGCTAAGTGGGCTCCATATCTTAAATAGGTCTAATCTTAATCCTGACGAGTTTAAGTTTCGTTGTGATTTGCTTCGGCTTAAAAAAAATTCAAGTATTTATTCAACCGGTAAAATATTAACATTAGCTAAGTATTAGTTTATAATCCCCTGAATTGGGATGAGATTGTATTACGTATATATAGTATCATACTCCCTCCTATTCTAAATAACTTTCCCTATTTCTTTTTTCGTCTATTTACAATACTTTCTCTATTTCTTTATTTGACAAACTTTTATACTTATTTTAATCACCTCACCCCACAACAATACCCCACAATACTCATACTTTACTTATTTTAATCACCTTACCCCACAACAATACTTATTTTAATCACACAATACCTTCTCTCTCTTCAATCTCCTACCCCACACACATACTTTACCATATAATAATCCATTAATTCTTGTGCCTCCCTTAAATAGGGAGAGTTATTTAGAATAGGAGGGAGTACAAGATATGTGACAAGCATAACTACCCTAAATACAAGGCTAGACTAAGGCAAGTATCAAGGAGAAATATTTACTTAACTAATTTACATATAATCATATTCACACTAATACGCCCCCACAGTTTGAGCGGGAGGAGGCCGAACGCACAAGCTGGACCGAAAACGAGTGAAAAGGTAACGAGGAAGCCCCTTAGTGAAAATGTCTGCATATTGATACTCAGCGGAAACATGTAAAACTCGAACAACACCAACTTGGACCTTTTCACGCACGAAATGAATGTCAAGTTCAATGTGTTTAGTGCGTTGATGTTGTACCGGGTTGCCAGCGAGGTAAACAGCGGAAATATTGTCACAATAGACTAGTGTGGCCCGAGTAATATGAACACGAAGCTCAAACAATAAATTGTGAAGACAACTAGTCTCAGCTACGGCATTGGCTACCCCACGATATTCGGCCTCAGCACTTGACTTAGAAACAGTCGGTTGTCGCTTGGACGACCAGGAAACAAGATTATTACCCAAGAAGATACAATACCCGGCCTCAGCACTTGAAGAATATTGGGCCCAGGGTGGCCAAGACGACTATGCCAGACATCATTTGAGGAGACGAGGAGACTATGATCGTGACCAGGGGAAGAAGAGGACTTTGAAGACTCAGTGGACACGGGATAAAGTTCGTCATTACTGTCACTCCTCAGGATCGTAGTCCCATTTTGAAGGTTCTTCACAGAAAAACCAAACGGGTCAAATTCAACGGAGACATTGTTATCTTTAGTAAATTGACGGACATAAATTAAATTTTTGATTATTCGGGGTGTGTATAGCACGTTGGTAAGGTATAAAGTTCGGTTTTTGGCATTAAGGACAGAAGTTCCCGAGCCCCGGACAGGAATGCTATGGCCATTACCAACTAAAATAGACCAAATATTATGTGCATTAGAAGAGGAAATCAGCGTACCTGGATCAGGAGTAAGGTGCGAGGATGTACCGGTATCCATAAACCAATTGCCATCAGTAGGTGGCTGCAAATTCATGGCCTGAAATGCTTGTCCCAAATCAGTTAATTGAGTAGGCTCCGTTTCAGCAATGTGAGCCTGACCACGAGAAGCAGAGGGACGAGAGGAGGGCCGAGGGTTAACCTACGGTTGCCATGGTTGGGTCCAACCCGGATAGGTAGGATAGGGACATGGGGGTGGGGTCCACGGGTAGGGCCAATGAGCCATAGGGAAAGGCGAGGGAACCAGAGATTGAGTCGAATTGGGTGTGGCAGAGTTCGAATCAGACCGTGGCTTATAATTCATATTACGATTATCACGACGACGATTATTATTTGGAATGTAATTAGGATTATAATTATTACCTTTGTAGTTTGGGTTGGGATTCACACGAGCCTGATTAGTCGAAGATGAAGACTTCGATTTTTCGCTCCAACCTGACGAATCAGAGGTCGGGGCATTGGACGCAACCAAGGCCGCAGATGACTCCTCCTGTGCAGACTGACGGTGGAGTTCCAATTCCAACATGCTCCGGGCAGTTTCAAAATTAGGCAGAGTCTAATTTATGTAGGAAGCGACAGTGTCATACGATGGAGGGAGACCACGGACAAGTTGAAGAACAAGCCGCTGATCGTTGACTGCCGCCCCAACATCCTTCATTTGGCCAGCAAGATCCCGGAGGTGTTGGCAATAAGCGTCAAGGGACGCCATATTTGCGAGTTTTAATGTATTAAACTCGTGTTCTAGGGCCGCACAACGTGCGCCTTTGTTGTTGAGAAAAATGTTCTCAACTCGTTTCCAAGCCTCGCGCGCCGTGGATTCATCTTCAAGGACTCGGGGAAGTAAATCATCACTGAGAGTCCCATAAATCCATTGAAGAACGAGTGCATCGATTTCACACCACTCTTCATAATTGGCGTCGGTCACGGATGGTGGTGCCGTGCCGTCGATATGAGAGAGAACTTTGTGTCCTTTGGCGTGTAGTGTGAAGAGGCGAACCCATGATGCATACGTAACCTTTGTTTCATCGAGAACGCGGACCTTATTCTGTATATTGGATACCGTGTAGACGGGATGTAAGGATGGTTTTGGGGAGATGACTGGTGGGGTTTCTTTGTCACCCATCGAAAAGGATGAAGGCAGAAAAAAATGAAGAGGTGAGGATCGATCTAGGGTTTAGAGACCTACACTGATACCATATTAGTTTGTAATCCCCCGAATTGGGATGAGATTGTATTACGTATATATAGTATCATACAAGATATGTGACACGCATAACTTCCCTAAATACAAGGCTAGACTAAGGCAAGTATCAAGGAGAAATATTTACTTAGCTAATTTACATATAATCATATTCACACTAATACTAAGGATTCATTTAATATTTATTCTCTCATTTCTTTTACGATTCTTTCCATTCTATTTTGCACAGTCTTCAACGACACCATTTTAATCATCTTTTTCTTCATTTATATATTTCATTTTTAGTTGATTAAAATTTGTGTCATTTGAGACCGTACAAAATAAAATGATCTTTAAAAGTGATTAAATACGCTTCAGACTTGATTTTTGCTATGCTCGAGCGTAGCAATGGTTTGGTAAACCTAAACTCGGGTTTGAGTCGGTTTAGGCGAAGCTAAGCTTTGACTGAAACTATTTCAAAGATTTGTCTTGATAACTCGAGGTGAATTCTATAGAAGATAATATAGTATTAAATTAACAAAACAAACATTGAAGATCAAATTCTCAAAAAAATAAAATGGATAACCATAAGAGAAGTTGAAACTTGTTCAATTTATTATTTTCAAAGAAATCACATTCTTAACTTAGTTCAAATTTTTTTAAAAAATAAGGAATATTCTACGGTGTATCCCTAAGTTTTTAAGTTTTCTAAGTTGTATCCCTCTCTTTTTTAAATTTTATGTTGTACACCCTAAACTCTATACTATAGTCTATAACATGACCTTATTGATTATCTTTGTTAACGTAATTCGTTAGTTGACCGATTACTTCACTCATTGAGGAACCAATCACTCACTAAAATCTCCGCATACTTATTAGCTCATCCAATTATCCACTAACACGCTTAATAATCAATTAACGTTTTCAAAAATGCACAAAACTTTCATTATCGTTTTATACTTTTTTAAAGAGGTATTAAAGGTAATTTGTAATTGGTTAAAGTTGGTTTGTGATGATTATCATAAAAGGCCTGAGTCTCTGGTTATGCAGATCGGGGAGGATGCCATGAGAAGGATCAGGTCAAAACTGGGAAGACCTGCAGTGAATAAAGAAAGGACTTGGCTTCAGAGATGGGGCATTGTAGTCTAGAATCTGGCGGTAGTTTGATCTAAGTATTGGCTGTTGTTAGGGAGTTGTTTTGTATTGCATAAACTGTCAAGTCTCTCATGTAATTGTTTTTGTTTGATATCAATATATGTGTACTCACATTTCACCCAAAAAAAAAGATGATATGATATGTTAATCATTGAGATTTGAGGTTAAAGAACGAGTGTTAGAGATATAACGAGTAAAGAGAGAGTTGAAAGAGATCTATAGATGAAGTAAAGAGTTCAAGAGTACAAGTAGAATATATAAAAAGCAGGGGTATAATATGAAAAACGCAAAAACTTAAAGAAAACGCCATAGAATTTTCCAAAAAACAAGTTCTATACAAAAACCACTACAATATTTGAAGAACGTAATGGCTAATTAAGAAATTGACTCATTTGTCAATTTGTCACACTTTAATACGAGTATTATATTAGTTTTTTTTTTCAATGTAACTTTCTTAACTTCAACAACGTACCAAATTATTGTTACGTAGTACGCGTACTTTGTATATCTCTATAGATGCTATATATTGCTATGTTCCTACTATATTTAAGTGGATCAACTCATAAACTCTACAATAAAGCTCGTATTTTTCAAAACAAGATTCGTAAAGTTTGTTATAAAACTCGAATTCTACACAATCAGTTATACTATAACTGATTGTATAGTCCATGAACTGCTATACTGATTATCCCCCTCCTTTTATTTATTTTGTATTTTTTGATAATTGTCTTTTTTTTTTTTTTTTTTTTTTTTGACAGCTGTGAAGAAAGAGTTTTACATTATAGTGGTACGACTCACTAAACCATACCTATAAACTACAACATAAAACACCATAGAGCTACTAATAACATAAACTAAAGCATGGTAACAATTGCATCGGTAAACAACGTCGTGTTGATGGCGTACGACGGAAGTCGGAACACGCTCTTTAAACTCAAAATCCACCCCAATCTTTAATGGATGAGCAATGTTTGCCAAAGGAAAACACCCATCTTTGCTTGTCTTGATTGATGTAGCTTCAGAGAAATACCTGCAACAAGACCAAAAAAGGGTCTCGGAGATTCATCTCCTTGGCTGTGAAAATCTTCCTCTGAAAACCAACGAGCCTCCACAAACTCATTTTTACTCGTCTTAATCAAAACAGTTTCAGAGAAATACCTACAACAAGACCCAAGAAAGCGTCTCGGAGATTCATTTCCTTGGTTGTGATACACCTTATCTGGAACCCAACGAGCCCCTTGACCCAACGAGAGAAAACAAAGTGCACTTATGCCCCAAAGACGTAGAAAGAAAAGGCGGAAAGCATACCACAAAAATCTATCTCCAGAGGAGAGTAAACTCCTACACTTTGTAACACAAACCCCGCTGACCAGAACCCCATAGCCAAGAAAAGTGAGTAAATAGGTGGGAACTAAAGGAGGAAACCACTTGAAATTCCCCCTAATCAAAACCATCTCTGTAGACCGCAGAGAGTTAGGCTCAACACAGACCCAATGCAAAGTACCAGTCGTCCTAATTAACCCGTGGATAAGAGGATAGGACACCCCAAACCACCAGGAGTTTATTAAATGAAAAAGCAGAAAACACACAAACCACGAATTAAACATGAGCTAAAGATTGATTCCACCACATCCGACCCGAACCAACAACACAGCCAACACCCGACTCCACCATACCCCACACATCTCAACCAAAAAAAAGCCCCAAACACGACCTCAGACACAAACAATTGACGGAATCGATGGATCACCAAAACCTTGACCGATGAAACGGAACAAGCTGACACCAAGACACCAACAACAACAACACCCGATACCAAACAATACTCCCCAGGACCATCGGCCTGCATGCAACTAGATCAACCATAAGAGACCCACATACGAACATAAACCTGACTCGGAAAGGGACCAAAAACAGGATGAGGGGAAGGGGAACACAAGACCAGCCCCAAAACCGCAACCACAAAACACAAACAAACAGAGCTAAACCCATGAAAACCAACCGACAAAACACAAGGAATATTTCTACCGGGGGGGGGGGGGGACGTGCGAGGGAAGGGGAGACAACCCTGGGTTGCATGCGAAGCTTTCAATGACAGGACAGAGTATTGTAAGAACGGGAAAGGCAGAAAAACAAACCATGAAGTCCACCGAAAAGACCGTCGGCCGGTCAAACCAAGATCCGATCGCCGTCAAGAGGAACATAGTCGAGGTCAATCGGAGAGGACGAAGACAAAGGAGAGATGCGATGAATCGCCGGAGATAGGCCTTTGGATGGCCTCATCTCCGGCGATTGGGCAGGGGAGACGGGGAAGGCGGTGCGTGGTCGGAGGATGCGGCGGAGCAGACTAGGGGATTTTTGGGGTTTTTTTTTGAAAGTTAGAGAGAGAAAGTAGCGATCTTACAAATATAACTAAAAAAAATTGTTTGACGTGCATGCACTCTTTTAATCTAAGTGACAATGAAATATTTGATAAGACAAATGAAATAATTTAGGAAATTTGGGTTTAATCACGTCAATGTACATATCAATCAAGTTCACAATATTAAGGTAAGCAATGGCAAATTTAGGGGGTTAGCAGAGTCGCTCAATTTGCTGGCCAAGAAAAAGTTCGAAAGTTTTAGTTAAAATTTTTGAACTTTTTTCAAGTTTATGTTATATCATAATTGTTAGTCTACACTAAATTTTTTTGCCCCACAAGCCCTAAACTCCTAACTTTAAATTTTGACTCCGCTATTAAAAATATAAATATAGGGAAATTAAGGAAGACAAGACTAATAACTAATAAGAGTGGAATACACTTGTATTATTTGGGCCAACAAATAAGACATGCACAAAATTAGGATTACTCTTATCAACAATTCCAATTCCAATTCAATCATGATACGCTCCCCTGTAAAGCACTAATAACAATCAAGCTATGCTTAATTTGGTGAAGATTCATGAATTGCATCGTTGGTTCACTATTTGCACCAACCCTTGTCTTAACTCTTAACCACTATAATATCTAATTTTTTTATTTTCATACAAAATCAGTTCGTGCTTGAATTATCTATTTTTTTGATTCAATATTAACATAATAAACAATATAATGTAAGTTTTATAGTCTAAAATTAACATGTTCTAGTTTTATTAATACTTATTTGATTTATGGAAATATCTTACATATAAGTACACATTCATAAAAGAAATGGACTCTAGGCTGCTCTTTGAAAGTTAGAACACTATTCGACTTCTTAGTAAGGTTCATTTAACCCAATCACAAAATCTCACTTTAGACAGACATTATCCGTCTAAAGTTGTAGACGGGAACTTTAGACGGGTCAAATATGTGACCACTTATATAATACGACAAACAACAAGTAGGATGATGGAGTTAGTTTTCATTCAAAAATGAGATTATTTGACCCGTCTACATCTTTAGACGGATATACCCGTCTACAATGAGACTAATTGTAACCATATCATTATGTGAAGGAAATTGATGAGACCTAGAACAAAAATTGTTGCATATGATTGTCTTTATGTGTTAGACAGACCCGATAGTAAACTAGCTCAAAACATACACACTTCTATTCATTTTATTTTGGGATTTTCTGATTGATATCATCGTATTTTTTAGATTTCTACGTGGTATCCCTGAACTTTATAAAATGTTCATAAAATACACAAATTAATAAAACTTGAGTGAGAAATTCAGGTATCATCCCCTATGCAAGCCTTTGAAACTAACTCATTTAATGTTTGCAGATGACCTGCTTCTCTTTTACAAAGGGGATGCACACTCTATGGTAACTCTGCTTAGAACTTTCTCTACCTTCTCTAAGTCCTCTGGACTTAACATGAGTAGGGGGAATTCCAATGCCTATTTTAATGGAGTTAATGAAGGTCTAAAATTGGATATCTTGCAAGTCTCTGGCCTGGTTGAAGGGACACTACCTTTTAGGTACCTTGGTGTCCCTATTAAAACTACAAGACTTACTGCTCAAGATTGTAGGCCTCTCATAGACAAGGTGGTGAGTAGAATTCAAGGTTTGGGGGCAAGAAAGCTCTCCTATGCTGGAAGATTAGTGCTTGTGAAAGCTGTTCTCAAAACTCTCCACAACTATTGGGCCTCTATGTTCATCCTACCTACTAGAATTATTGGCAGAATTGACACTATTTGTAGAAACTTCCTATGGGATGGAGGAGTAGATTACAAGAGAACTCCTCTAGTCTCATGGGAAAAGGTCTGCAAACCAAAAGATGAAGGTGGGTTGGGTCTAAAGAATCACACTATTTGGAACAGAGCTGCTGTAGGCAAGTTGGTGTGGTGGATTGCAAAGAAACCTAACCACTTATGGGTCAAATGGGTCAACCACACGTACATAAAGCATAATACCAGGCAATCCTATGTTCCTCCCTCCAATTTCAGCTGGTATTGGAGGAAGGTATGACAAGTTAAAGTTTCTTTTGCAACTGCCTACCAACAACAGATTTGGACGGTTCAAAAAGGGAAGGAATACACTATCGCTAAAGGCTATGAATTCCTCAGAGACAAAGGTACGAAGGTGATTGGGTAGGTCTAGTTTGGAATAAATGGACAATCCCAAAACATGGGTTTCTAGCATGGATGCAACACCATAATAATCTTAATACAAAAGAGAAATTATTCAATTTAGGGATCACTGACAACAATATCTGCTGCATTTGTGAGCACGGGATTGAAAGCTCAGATCACCTTTTCTTTGAGTTTCAATATAGCCAACGAGTCATCTCAAATCTGGGTACTTGGCTTGGTATACAACTTCCATTTCAGGATGTTTTGAACTGGCAGATGCGGAGGAGAGGCACACATCTGAGAATGGGAGTAATAAATGCCACCATAAATGGTGGCATGTACCATGTATGGAGACAAAGGAATCTCAGTATAACTGAGCGGACTTTAATCAACCCAAGTACGGTTGTGAAGCATATCATCAATGAAATCAAACAAAAATTGTAACACGTTATTAAGCAACAAATTGCATCTCAGGATAAGAATTGGATTCAAACCCTTATAGGAAGATGATTCTGCGAAAAGGAGAAGACGATAGTGAGAACTAGGGTTTGTTGTCTTCAGATTTGGGGGAAATTTATTGTAATGAGATGGTATTTGGATTTGTTGTCCAAATCCCCTTTCTGTTTATCCCTCTTATGTTTTTCCGTCTTGGGCCAGTTGTAGGTCCGTATTGTTTTGTTTAGGCTGGGGTAAGTTTTTGGTTTCCAGACTTATTCTAATCCCGTGTATGGTTTCGTTCTCTTTTATAATATCACTTACGTTTCCCCAAAAAAAAATTTGAGTTTTTTAACAATTAAATTTAATAAAATAAATATATTTAAGAATAAGTAAACGAAATTTGTGATAATAGTTTGATAAATTATCGCAAAAAAATTAATAGAAAGTGCATAAACTAAAAATTTAAAAATGGCAAAACAGAGCATTTTGTGTATTTTAAAAAGTTTTCACTTAGTTTGAGGGTATCGATGATGTTTCCAACAGATAAAGGATACCACGTAAAATTCTTAAAAATACAGGGATATCACGTAGAAAAACCCTTTAATTTTAAATTTTATTTTGATAACTTGATTGTTTAAGAGAGTTAGACCTATAAGCTTTATTATAGAAGGGGAATTATGGAGGAATCAGAGGAGGAGGGGTTGTTGACTGCCTTATCAAAGAACAATTTCCCTACTAGCCTTGTTAAACATAACTCTTCTATCTACGTAGGGGTTGATCTGGCCGTTTGGCGGGCCAACTCGACTTGTTCATGACCCTAAGCCGGCGAGATTGTGGGCAAACTCATCCTGGCCCACGTCCTCCACTATCCGATTCAGGATCCAAATTTTCTAGCTCAGCCAGTCAAAAATCTAAAAAAATTCAAAAATCATCTATTAACTTGTCCGGCCTAGCATAGACACGACCTAACTCAAGGCTAGGCCAAAGGAACCTAGACCGGCCTACCATCACCTTCCCCACGTCAGTTCAGTGTCAGGTGGGGTAGGTCTACGCTGGCCCGGGCTACATTATGGTATAACCTTAGTCTTCAAGTGTTTCAGTAGATGATAAAATTAGTTACAACATACAAACAGTTATTTATTTAGCCATTTGTGAGGGTTATTTTCGTAGAGCGATATATTCATCGGTGAAGAATGATATCGGAACAAGTTTTAATCATCCCGGCCATTCATCAAAAAATTGATGACCTTAGCATGAGGGCACCAATAAATTGAACTATGAACCTAAGTACGTTAACCTCACCTAGCAGAAGTAGTTGTCACTAGAATTAATGAATGTATGGAAGGAGACATTAGGAAAGACGGGCATGGATATAGGAACATGACAAATACAAAGGGAGAAGTAGACAACCACATCTCCACGCCTTTAAATTGCACAATGGTATGGACTATCATATCTTTTGTATGTAGTAGATTTCACACAGACGCCCATCTACGACTCTATATGTTCTGCCACTTCCATGTGCATATATTAACATGTCTAGTGCCTCGACATTTGACGTAATATATACAAGTTCATCGGACCAGCATGATAGCCTTAGGGTATGATAATCGTAATGACTCATCAAAATTTTAAAACTCTGCCATTTGAGTTTCCTACTAATCTTTATTATTTCTTTATTGTTTAGACTTACCTTAGACTCACCTCAAGCTCCATACATTATCAGTCAAACTCACCTTAGACTCTACTTTTTCATTTCTCTTCTTTTTTTTTTAAAAACTTAAAAAAATAAATAAAGATAAATGACACATGTGATCCACTCATTGGATAATTTTATTTGAAAGTGGGGTCAAGACTCATCTGAAAGTTTTAAGTTGAATCTTGGATTTTGATGCGTATTTAATTTGCCGTGTTTTTCCCCTCCTTTCTATGCATTTTTGATCTGTTTTGAGACGGTTTGTATACCTTTGCTTGCATTTTGTGTCCCAATTTCACGTTCTATGAGTTTGTGTCTCATTTTGTAGGATTTAAGACGGAAAGCAAGGTCGGTTTGAAAAAGACATTTGGAAAGAAGAGGAGAAAAAGCCGAGTAAGAGTCTCAGTCGGTTAGCCGGCAGCCGGTCTGCCAGCTGAGAACCCACCCTAGTGAGCCAAAGGAAGAAAAAGAAAGAAAAGTTACAGAAGGTCCCCAGCCGGGTAGGCCATCGGCAGCCGGTACACCGGCCAGGGGTACCTGATGACATCTAAAGAAGTTGGAATTTGAAGGAAAGTTACAGAAGGTTCCTAGCCGGGCAGGCCACGGGTAGCCGGCCCACCGGCTGTGCATACCTGATGATCCAGAAAATGATGAAAAACTTACAAAAGGTTCTGAGCCGGGTAGGCCACCGGCGGACGATCCAACCGGCTTAGCCCCCTCGACTGCATCTTTCTCTCCTTTGTAATTTTTGACCTAAATTTTGGAGAAACTATAAATACCTCCTCCCTAATTTTATTTGTACACAATACCCTAGATCTAATAATTTCCTCTCCATGTTTAAAACTTTCCTAATCATTTGCTAATATTTCCCTAATTAGAACCTTAATCTTTCAATTAATAGTTGTTTAGATCTTGAAATTTGGGTAGTAACAGGATTGAAGATTTCTCTTCCTTTGTTATTCAATCCAAGCTTATTTACTTGCATCTAGTTGTAATAATCTCTTCTTTTGTTCATTTGTTTATATTTACTTCCTCTTAGTTTATATTGATTGTTTTGTTTGGATTTCCCTTGTTTGTTGCTAGAAAATAGGAATGTTCTCTCTCTTGTTCGTCTTGTTCATATTGTTTGGTGTTGTTGCTCTAGTAAAGTTGGAATCTTTGATTAGTTGTGATAAAGTTTACTCCTTTCTACATTAATCCATCTTAATCTTAGTTTAATTAGTCAATATTCTCCTTTCACATAATTAATTGCATGCTTAGTTGTGAGAATCAAATTTGTAGATACCCATATCCGTCGATATTGGAATTTACAGAAATCCTGACAAAACACCCGATGATGATAGGACACGTTTACTTACATCGCTCGTTAGCGGATTCCGTTTTGTGATGCTGGATAAGCGTTATTTGACGGTTTTATAATTTAAATGAAATTTAAATTATTTCGAAATAAATGAAATTTATTTCTTCGATTTTCATATTTTCGAGTTTATTTAAAATTTAAAACTTGTATAATTTATTTGAAAAATAAGTTATTATTCAAAGTTTTTATTTTGAATTTATTTGAAATGAAATGTGTGACGGTTTCGTGTTTTATCACTTTATTTTAATTCGAAGAATTAAGCGGTTTTAAACGAGATTTTGAGACGGTTTTAAGCTCGATTTTAGAATAACTTTGAGCACGAGAATCGAGGAGTAGCTTTTGTATGTCCCACCACCCATTGGTCACGAGTTCGAACCCCGCCATACACACCTCCCTCCTTCCTTTTTCCCGCCTTCACACCCGTTCAAACAAACCCACAACCCACGACCCATCACCACCTAGGCCCATACCTCGCCACCACAAAACCCAAACCCGTGCCCAAAACCAAACCCAAACCCGAGCCCATCAAACCCAACCCGTGCCCTATTTTTGCGCGGTAAAACATGGGCTTTTCTAGCCCAATTTCGAGCCCCGATCCAACCCATCTCCTTCCCACGTTTCTCTAGCTTATTCCCAAAGTAAGAGAAGATATTTTATCCCATCCAAACAACTCACACAATCCCTCAAAACTGAAACACAATATTCCCCCATTATCCTTTCCAAAACCGACTTATCTCCTTCCATACTCCATATTTTCGACCACATTCATTTTCCCCTCCCTCAAGAAAGATACCAGCAGCTAACAACCGAGCCTTTAGAACCCTAGATCAACCCCCCTTTCATTCCCCTTTATAAACACCTCTTCACCGAAGGAGAAGACGAGACGAGTTGGACACGGTGGTTTTCTCGAGCAATACACACACAAACCTCACATTACAAAGCAACCCTATCATCCTCTCATACCTAGAAATAAATCACAAAGTTCACTCAAGAGTTTAGACGAACATTAGAGCATTGATTTGCTCTCTTTTTTGTGTTTTCTCGTTTTCTGAACAACTCCTGTTCTCGTTAGTTTTGAGTCATTTTAAAATCATTTTTGGTCTTGTTTTTTTGATAAAAATCAAATATTAATAGTCCAAGGATTCCAGAACATCTTTCGGATTCAAAGTTGAGTGAGAAACGAAGTCAAAATCTTCATTTGAAAATCGCTGCACGAAGTGCTCTTTTACGCGAGAAATCGTTTTATTTCAAAATTGATTTTGTTAAATTTGTTTCGATATTTGTTTTACAATCGTCGAAGACGTGTATTCTAGCAACACTTGCATAGGGGATCCCGAGTGGTGTCCAAGTATACATGTAAGTTGAGGGTGCCTAAAATCCCGTCCCAATTTCTTCCTTTTGCTCGCGTGGTACACGGCCTTACGGCCTTATTTCATCGCTTTTTCTTTTATTCCGTCATTTAATTACCGTTTCATTTGTTAATGTTTCGTGATTATTATTCTAATGATGGTTTAAATGCTGTTTAGGATTAGTTAATCCCATGCTTAGTATTTCAATTTATGACTATAACATGTATAATTAGAATAATTGCATGTTTAAATTATAAAACGAAATAATTTGCAATCGTATGACGATAACATGTTCTAAATTAATTAAAATGAAATTTTAGTTAGTTTAATTCATTTCCATATGATTTACATCTGTTTAATTTTAATTACAAAGTAATTAGATTAATTCACATGTTTTTTTTGATTTATTCATTTTATGACATATGCATGTTTGTTTTGTCATTTTCACATGTTTAAATCAATCAATACTCCGTTTGGCCTAATTAACAAGTAGAAAGCATGTTAATTGAATTCAACCTTCAATAGGTCATACAAAACCCGACATAGGATTTAAATGATTTCTTTTAAAAATTTAATGAATTCATCTTCTTTTTATGACAATTTCTCGCTAGTTGAATTGCATGTTTAGCATCCGATTCATGACACTCGATGACTAGAATTGTCCATGTAACCACCCATGTTTGGCCGTGTATGGTCCCGTGTTTGCCTTGACATTTGTGCCCAAGTTTGGGTTTGTTTTGTCTAATTATTGCGATTTATTTCAATTGTTATTGTAATTTAATCGTTGTAATTATTGTAATTCATTTCAAGCAATGTAATTTGTACTTTAAATATGGGTCTAGTTAGTCCTTTATTTCAAGTCAAAATGATTTTACAAAACCTTTGCTTTAGCTAGTTAAATTGAAGTATTTAACTAATTAAATCAAAGCGAGTGCACAAAACAATGAAGAGGCCAAGGACGAAGTCCTATGTGAGTCGTAGCCCCTTCATTGTCAAGGTTTCCAATGCCTAGGTAGGCGTGTCAAGTGTGTCAAGTGAGCAAGTCATGTTTAGCAATTGTATCTAGATCGAGTTGTATCTTTAATTCAATTGTTTGCAAATTGAGTCGACGTGATTCGTCTGGGTTGTAATAGGTAGTGCCCCAATTGTTTCCCTTCCCCCCAAGACATGTTTGTTAATGCTTGTTAGCATAGATCAAATCAACCTCACATGCTAAATCACTTAGACATAGTAGATTAGATGCATTAAACGAGTTAGAAACCAAATCACATGCTAGGATCAAAATGGTGTTTTGCACTCTCATATGACGATTGTAGTCTTATCCAATTAGCCATCATTGTCCCAAGTAGAGGCCGTTATTTCAATGGGCAGGGGTGGGTGTTTTATTAACGAACTTCCTATCACGTACTCTCAATAACGAACTCAAATCTCATTTTCAAAAGTGGTTCCCAAATTTCCTTAAATTTGGGGGCGACTCCAAGACGATTTTCAACCCCGTGGATAATACCCCATTTTCCCACATCCACAAAATTATTGTCATGTTTATTGTCAAAGCATCTATCTTTATCAATTGCCTTGCCTCAATCGACATGAATAGTGAGTAGTCCCTTTACTAGGGTGCGATTGAATCCCGACATGGTGTAATTTATCTAATTGAGTTTCATTACATAAGTTGTTGAGGAGGGGTTGTTGGGCTTAAACAAAGGAATTGAATTGTTGTGTCTACCAACGAGATTTAGTTAGGTTGGGATTGATTACCCCCTTTAGTTTGTGTGCCGACTTGGGTTGAGCCTGGGAGGGAGAACCCAAGTGGGGGGATAAGGCTAAAGTCGTATCACCAATATAAAAATAAATCTATCTCAGTACTAACAAAATAGCTAGTGGCTTACAGGTATCGAATCCACAGGGAGGCGGTAATAATCAGTTTGTTTATATTTATATCGTCTGAAGGTAACCGTTTTCTTGGGGGTTTTGGTTTGTTTGTTTTCTATCAACTAAATAGCAAGTAAATAAAAGGTGTATGATAATAATATTAAAGGTCTAGGATTTTCGGTTCACTAGGTCAATTATATGGAGTTTCTTAATCAATTGCTAGGTCAATCGAATTATCTAGGGTCACAAGATTGGTTAATTTTATTATGTCCTTTAGATCAAATCTAACATGCAATCGCTATTATTAGACACAATCTATTTGACTATCGCAGCCTATATTAATTCTAACCCTGTCGGTGAAAGTATTAATTCGCTACACTAATTATCAATTCAGGCCTAAATCAATTAACCAGAATAAGAACTATAATCAAACGATAATTCATGTAATATTACTAGCAATCCATTAATATTCCCCTTTTTAATTAACCTAGATCCCCTTCATCCTAGATGAGGAATTTAGCTACTTATATTGAATCTAACAATAACAATAAAGATGATTGATAACATGATTGAAGATATGAAATAATAACAAGTGATTGAAAGCATAAAAACTTGAATGAATTAATTAACGAGGAATGATTAGTACCTTAGTAATCAATAAGGAAAGATTAAGAACAAAGTATCCAAGCTAAAACAAGTTTCCAGCCGTTCAAAAGTAATAAAGAGCGTAACCTAATAAATCCTACGAGTTTAGAATTTATATTACAATAAAACGTGTTTTTGGAAATTACGGAAATTAACTCGTCAAATAGGATCCTTGATCGAGCCTCATGTTACTCGATCGAGGACGATTACTCGATCGGGCCTTCTTGCACTCGATCGAGGAACCAACATCCCAGCTTGATCTCTTCTTATCTTCAACTCCCCTCGTTTCTCGTGCCATACTTCGTAGATTCCACTATGCCATAACCGCAATGCTCATCTCAACTCGATTCACCTCGTATTGCGTCATTTCTGCATTAAAACATAAAATAGCGGCAGTATCGACAATTCACTATAAAAGGCATATAAATGACATAAAAGGCACGGAAACGGTATATAAAACATCATGAAAGGAGTTATAAAAGTGTATATAAAAGTGATACATCAAACTCCGCCAAACCAAACCTTTGCTTGTCCTCAACCAAAGCAATCAAACCATACAAAAGACAAACATACAAATGGTGGATGAATAACTCAGAGCACATACAAATCCCAGTTATCCATATCTATAACAAAGTAATGACCAAAAATTGTGCCGATAAAACAAATTCAAAGGCACGGGTAATAGATTAACGCAGCTCAACTCAAGATGTGATATGATACCGAGACTAAGCCAAATACTTTTCAACCCTGCAAGACAATTTAGTTGGATTCTCGCGGTTTCACTCATGCACTCATAAGGGGTGAGATGTATGTAAGATAGAAAGAATAAAGTCACTCACTCAACTTATGAAACATGCATGCAATCTAATGTGATACAAATTTCTCCAACTAGTATGCATTACAACATAGACCAAGTACATGTATCAAGGACAATATGTTGGTAAATGGGCAAAGGTATACAAGTGGTTTGTGCAAAAGCACGTATGGATATGTGCGGCTAAGACGGTAGTCGCAGCGCTAAACCAATAACCAAATCTAATAATAATAATCACAACCATCCAACTAGAGAAATCATCTCAACTTTGACAACATATGAGAGAATGTAAAGACTCTCCAAAAGTGCATTAGACTCTAGTATTGACCACTTATGATCTCCTAACAAAACTGACAAAACAATTCCCTTTTTTTTTTTCTTCTTTCTTTTTCGGAATTTTCGATTTTTTTTTTTCTTTTTTTCCCTTTTTCTTTTCTTTGCTTCATAATTCTCTTTTTTTTTTTTCAACATAGGATATCAACACAATTGCTAACAAAATTAAAGCTACAACCCACATGACATAAATGTCCCAATCCCAACCAAAGTAGCTAAATAACATAAGACACAAGCAACTGTGACTGTCCCGAAAAGGTAGGCAAATTCTAGAATGTAGCTATGAAATAGGATATGAAATGGCTAAAAGGTTCAAACGGGCTAACAAAACAAAGTAATGTATGACATATTTGAATGATAAGAATCGCCTTTCCTCATGTACTTCATCATATGAACGCGCAAAAAGCTAAGAAACTAATGTCACACTTATGCAGTTTGATATTACATATTCCACAAGGAGACCACACTCTTTAGCCTAAATAACAAATGAGACCAGTTTATTAATGTTCCTGGCCTAGGAAGCTCTAAAGACCTCAGAAATTTAAGTGGTTTACGAACAAAATATAGTCAAATTTACTCGGCATAAGGCATATTGCGACGTTCAAGACTTGAGTTACGAGCTTTGTTTATCATAGCTAACATGTCAAAACAATTTACATGGATAACTTAATGGGATTCAAATGCAAAGACAAAGCACATTATCATCATTGCTAAACAATTCACCAAGACTCGACCTAAAATAAATTAAAACATGTTTTTGTATTTTATAAATTTTTCAATTTTTATGGATTTTTTTTAAACACACAACAATAAATAAAACACACAACTGAAATAAATACTCTCCCCCAAACCTAAATGTCACAGTGTCCTCATTGTGACGCCTATAACATAGCAATCACACAGAAAATCCAGCAACCTATAGGACACTACTAATAAAGGGAAGAGGGATGATAAGAAATACAATAAAATAAATACAAAGAAGGATAGTACCAGCTGTGTAGCAAAAGCTCCCCCAAACTAGCTGGAAAAGTGAGGGATGTAGTGACCAACTATCACTACTGCGCTCCATCATCATCAAGGTTGGCCTCATCAAAGCCATCTATCTCCTCAAACATGGCCAACAACTCAGGATCCTGAACTCGGCCTCCACGGCCTCTAGCACGGCCAGCTTGTCTACCACGGCCTCTAGCACGGCCATCTCCAGGAAAAGCCGCTGCAGCAGAAGTAGAAGCTGCAAACTGGCCAAATGGCCCTCTATGTGAAACAGAAACACCAACATCCTCTGGAAAAACACTGGCAGGCTGGTGAGGATGAACGGGAGTGTAAAAGGGGCAACCGAGAGCACCGTACTCCGCACTAAACTGCCCGTACTCCACAGGGGTCACACAGTAGAGGTGGAAAACACGGCTGTCATCACCAGGTGTGGTGTAGAAACTCAGAGAAGTACCCGTGTACTGACCCTCCTAGAAATAGTCACGACCTCCATCTTCTCCCACAAACGCCGCTGAGTCAAGGCGTTGTTGATACCTTCATGAACCCTCACCTCTCTCAAAACATATGAAATAACTTAATGAAAATACGATTAATGAAATTAAAGTCCTGAATTACAAAATATTACAATACAGATTCCGAGCTGCCTCTTGGTCGCGTTGGTTTAAGCGGTCCCGCATGACCGTATTACCTCATCAGTGAGAGGAATCTATGGCAAAGAGGTCAACGGCCTCTATTACCCCAATATGAGCACCTTCATAGTAAATTTTCAATCGTTGCCCATTCAATTTGAAAGTCTCACCTTTGTCAGTTTGCAGTGTAACTGACCCAAATTTGTTCACTTCAGCAACAGTGAACGGTCCAGATCATCAACTCCTTAGCTTACCTGGGAACAAACGCAAACGAGAGTTAAATAGCAATACCTTTTCACCAACATGAAACTCCCTTTGCAAAATATGCTTGTCATGCCACTTCTTCGTTCGTTCCTTGTATACTTGAGCACTATCATAGGCATGCAGTCGAAACTCATCAAGCTCATTCAACTGCATCAATCTTTTCTCACCCGCCAGTGAGGGATCCATATTAAGCTCCTTTATGGCCGACATAGCCTTGTACTCAAGCTCCACAGGTAAATGGAAAGATTTGCCATAGACTAAGCAGTAAAGTGATGGTCCAATTGGCGTCTTGTATGCAGTAGAGTAAGCCCATAAGGTGTCATCAAGCTTCCGACTCCAATCTTTTCTATTCTTGCTCACTATCTTCACCAAGATTTGTTTCAACTCTCTGTTGGAAATCTCCACTTTTCCACTGGTTTGAGGATGATATGCCAATCCTCTACGGTGCGTAACGCCATATTTCTTCAATAAAGAATTAAGATGACGCTCATTGAAATGCTTTCCTCCATCACTAATCACCGCGCGAGGCACTTCAAACCGTGGAAAGATGATTTTCTGAAACAACTTAACAACAGATTTAGCATCACAAGTGGGGGTGGCAATTGCCTCCATCCATTTAGAAACATAATCTACAGCTACTAATATATATTGATTCCCGTGAGAAGTAGGGAATGACCCTTGGTAATCAATGCCCCAAACATAAAAATCTCCACCCCTGAGATTCCAGTTTGAGGCATCTCATGCCTTTGCGAAGTATTACCTGTTATTTGACATGCATCACAAGAACGGACAAAAGTAGTAGCATCTTTCAAGATAGTAGGCCAAAAGAAACCCGATTGCATTACCTTAGAAAATGTCCTAGAAGGACCATGATGACCACCATAAGAAGAAAAGTGACAATAAGAAAGGTGTGGGAAATCCTCTGTATACTTCCCTTAAACTAGAAGGATTATAACGAATTTAACAATGATGATTAAAGGTCATAAACAAAATACATAAACAAAGTATAAAAGATTTAGAATTAACCTTCGGTCCTAGCAAAATTGGCCTAAGAACAATATCAAAATTGATATTCGCCTATTAGTTGCACCCAAGACGATATGAGATATGCCTTTTGATTATGCTAGAAATCGATCTAAAATTTTCTGTAAAATTTAGTTGTTTTTGTGTTTTTCTGATGAGAGAGGAGGCAAGGTCAAAGAAAAGAATTAGGGTAGAAGAATTCTCACCCTTTCTTTCTTATAGTAGCCGAAATTAGGAGTCAATTAGGAAAGAATAATACTCTCCTAATTTTCGGCCTAACTGACCGAAATAAGGAGATTATTCCCCTTATTTTTGGTCTTTCCAAAAATATATAAAATATGTTGAATTGTCATCTAGTGAGGATAGAACCCATGACCTCTTGGTTTGTGTACCCTCACTATTACCACTATGACACATTCATCTTGTTGATATTAAACATAACCGATTATATTTAATTACGAATTAACAGATTAATTCGTCCAAGCTAACATTAAATATATTTAACTAAATATAACTTATTATATTTAATTTACGAATTGACAGTTAATTCGTCTCAACTTAATATTATTTAATTTTATTAAATAATTATCTCATCAATACATTGACTAACTTTTTAGTCATTTTGGGCATCAATGTGATTATATTTCTATAACCACATTTCTCAAACACGTCCTATAGGTGTGACCTTTAGAGACCAGTTGATCACCGCCATCTGTATGATAATAACGTCAAACTTTCTAGCAAGCCAACCGTTATTAGGTAAACGTTAATCAACTGATTAAATATACGAAGTATACCCTTGTGAACCTGTAAGAGATTTACAAATGTTATCACACTAATTTGTGGAGGACACAAGCTCCAACAAACTCCCACTTGTCCTCACAAGTGTATGTGCGATAACCGATTCTCATATCCTATAAAATTTCTCTCACTCAATGTAAAACACTTTGCAAATCCGAATTCACAAAGGTCGTATTTTACAAGCGATCAATATCAAGAGTGGTTTCCCCGACTAGAGAGTAACTTAACTGATAAACGAATCAACATTCGAGCATGGCCATGCATTTCAGTTACAACTCCTCGAGTGGCCCTGAGAAATAACTATACCTGATAAGGGTTGGATATTTTCCTCAACTCGAATCCTGCAGATGTAAGCACAGTATGAAATGACCGAGAAAAAAACTACTTAGCCTCCAGTTACGGCAGACCGTGAGAAAGAAACCAAAGTCACCCGAAAACTGCCTTAATCTCAAGAGACAGTCGATAGTCAAAAGAATCGACTCTAGGAACACAATGGATATCCTATCCACGACCTGGTACCGAATGTTTATTAAACATTTAGGACTCCATTACGTTGTCACAAAAAGTTGTCCTACGAGGTATTGTCATAATCTCGTATCTGTGATCGATCAGTCAACCGTTTGACTTATGGCTCGTTGAACCCACCATCAATCGACTGCACAATATAATAGCCGGAGTTATCAGCCCACATTGGCGATTACGGACCAAAACAAATATAATGTAATTGATACGTGCATATTCTATACACTTTATCTGCGGTTTTGGCACGTATTTCCATGCTTAATTGGTGGCTTAAGGCTGCTATTTCTCCCGAAACGGTTTACTTTGCATTTTCTATGATTTATTGTAGGAATGCGTGGAAGTAGGCTAAATCAAGCCAAGTTCGTCCTCCGGAAGCGAGTTTGAGGAAGCTAAGAGGAAGGAGAGCTCATTCACCCACCTTGAGATGCGTGCAAGGAGTGAAGACTCATTTTGGAAGCATCAAAGAGCCATCGCACAAAGATAATTGGTCGATCGACTAAGCCTTTCGTCGATCGACCACCGGAGCTTAACCAGAGCCACTGCTCAAGATCCGCATGTTCGATCGATCGTTATGCGGACGGTCGATCGACTGTTTTTGGAGTCGTGTTTAATTTTCCGTGTTAGACTTTTAAAAGCCCAACTTGTAATTAACTTTCAGTATCTTTTATCGTTGAACGCAAAGCAACTTTTAGGTTATGTAATTTTTATTCGGAAAAACTTAGTTTTCAGATCTAGCTTGAGACGGAACCCTTGATTCGAATGCTTGGTGCTGGATATTCAATTAGTAAGCCTTTAATGCAATTATTCTTCTATATATTCTTCCTTGTTAATTTAATTCTTGTTCTCTTTAATTAATTTCAGTAATTGATTTCTCTCTTTTGTTCTAGTTGGATTTCATTATGTTGAATTCGTTCTTTAATGTTAATTTCATAATTAGTGTAGTATTAATTATGCGTAGGTAATTCCTTTGATTGGGAATGAGGTGAGCCATGGTATTGAAATAGGATAGTTGTGTAGCATGAGTTCTTCCGTATTGGTCTTGTTATCTTTTGATGGATTTCTTTACTAGGTCGAAAGATTGGTAATTTGATTTGTCGCTAGATTTGGAATTTCTCTTGAGTGAAAACTTTGATAAATTCTTGGGAATTATTAGACCGCGAGGTTATTTGAGTGTTGATCGAAAGATTAGCTTATCTTCCCTGAGACCGTATTAAAAGATCTCCGCTGCTTGACTGACCTGTTATGTGCCATGGTGAACCGAAGTTCCCGATCCCTTTCTTTTATCTTGTTAAGAATATTCATTTTTGCGATTAGCCTGTTAGCCAACCAACTTCAAAACCCCCATTTAATTGTTACTTTTATAGACTGAAAATTTGCAAACAAAATCAACCTTGTCTCTCTGTGGTTCGACCCTTACTATCACTAGCTACAGTTTTAGTTTGGAATTATAAATTTAATTTTGGTACTAAACGACGGTATCAAATTTTGGCGCCGTTGCCGGGGAGACGGTGTAATTCTGTTTGCTTTATTTTAGTTTATTTTCCTTGTCTCAGGGAACTTTTGTTCCTTGAGGCCGTTGCTTATCTTTGCTTCTAGTTTTGCTTTTGCACAGTTAGAAGCCAGGTTGTTTGAGAGGAAGACTTGAGTACTCTCATTTTGGAAGTTATGGCTACGATATATGATAACTTTCAGCCAAAGGAGCACCACCTTCCAAAGGGGCAACAGTTACCTACTCCTTCTATCGGTAAATTCGAGTTTCGTTCCTCTTATATTGATTTAGTGGAGCGGAATCAGTTCGCGGGTCTGCCCGATGAAGACCCCTTGAAACATATGGAAATTTTCACGGACTATTGCTGTTCAATACCTATACCGGAGGGGGTAACTCAAGATGAAGTAAAGGGGTTTATGTTCTTATACTCCTTGAAGGATTCGGCGCGAGATTGGTATCGCTACCTCGATAGAGTAGCAGCTGGAGTCACTGATTGGGCATCTTTAGCACTAGCTTTTTACAAGAAGTACTTCCCGCCTTCGAAGACTGAGGCCTTGAAGAGTAAAATCACGAGTTTTCAGCAAGGAGCCGACGAAGATTTTTGTGAAGCATGGGGACGTTTCAAACGTTTGGTCCGAGCTGTCCCTCATCATGGTTTCAAAGAATGGTATCTTTGCAATCTCTTTTACAATGCTTTATATGATGATTACAAAGTCATTTTTGATGCAATTTTTGCTAATGGTAGGTTCCAAAACAATACCGGTCAAAGTAAAGGTTGGAACACCATTGAGGAGATGGCAGTCCATAAAGCTGAGTTTGGAAGTTCACGTGGTAAGTCACGCAAGCAAAGTGAAGACATGACTGCTGTTGTGTCACATATAACTTCCATTTCTACCCGTCTCGAGAAACTCGAGACTTCTGAAGCTTCCAAAGGGAAAGTCGAAGTTCCTATTCAAAACTCAGACGAGATCGAGAAGTTAAGAGAGATGGTCCAACTCCTTTTGGTTCAAGTGGCGAATATGGAAGCAGCCGGGATTGAGTCCTCACGGAATTTTGTTAAACAATTGGAGAATATGGAGGCTAAGCAAGCCGCTAATTCTTCAATTAAATGTGAAGGGCCGGTTGAGACGATCAATGCCATAAATCTCAGAAGTGGCCTTTCCTATGAAAGTCCCGACAAGCCAAAGGAAGACTCGGGAAATGATGAAGAAGCTCGTTTGAATTCTGATGCAACAACGAGTCTGAATGCCAGTAATTCCAGTCGATCGACCAACATTCCCTGTCGATCGACTGAATTGTCAGACAAAATAGTTTCTGGTCAGAAACTATTCACTCCTAGCACATCCAGTCGATCGACCAACCTCTTCAGTCGATCGACTGAAATACCTGATGACGTTAATTCTGGTCAGGAACTGTTCACTCCCAGCTCACTTGGTCGATCGACCACCCATACCAGTCGATCGACTGGATCTCCAGAGCAGGATGCAAATCCGTCAACTAGTTTGCATGATCCATCACTCATTGATGATTTGACGGGGGTTTTAAACCTACGAAAGCCGAAGGTCACTGATCCTACGGCCAGTGTTGCAGTCCCATATCCGGAGCGTTTGAAAGCTACCAAGCTGGAGCGTAAGTTTGGTAAGTTTCTGGAGATGGTCCAGAACCTCGAGGTAACGGTTCCTTTCACTGATTTAATTACCCAGGTACCCTCTTACGCTAAATTTATGAAAGACATTTTGAATCGTAAGAGAAATTTTCGTGATGATGGTAATGTTGCATTTGTGGAGGAATGTAATGTTCTTTCACAAGTTAATGTGCCACCTAAATTAAAGGACCCGGGTAGTTTTTCAATTCCTTGCACTATAGGTAACCACGTAATCGGAAAGGCCCTTTGTGACTTAGGGGCCAGCGTTAGTGTCATGCCGTATTCTGTTTGCGAAAGGTTAAACATTGGTAGACTTAAGGTGACCGATATTACCGTTCAAATGGCAAATAGATCTACTCAGAGACCTATAGGTGTTCTAGAGGATGTACCCGTTCGAGTGGGTAAGTTTTTTATTCCTGTAGATTTCGTTGTTTTGGACATTGCAGAGGATAGTCAGATACCTATTATTTTAGGCAGACCGTTCCTACATACAGCTGGGGCTGTGATAGATGTCAAACGCGGAACCATCACCTTAGAGGTAGGGGATGACACTATTGAGTTCAGTCTTGCTCACAAAGCAACTGAACCTGCTGATGAGGATACGTGTTATTCTATTGATGTTGTTGACAGGATTGTTACTTGTAATTGGAGGGAATCCTTAGCCAAGGATCCCTTAGCTGATCTAACTCATTCAGATGAGTGTGCAGGTAATACAGTGGAGAATGCTGAGGAGCCAGATGCTTTGGTTGCCTCAATGGAGAGCTACGAGCTCAATGAAGAAGAAGATGAGATGCTTTTGAGCCTGGCCAATGATAACTTGGTGAACACTTGCTACACCATTGAAGCTGATTCCGTCTATGCTGTAGAGGTAAAGGTGCCAGAGCGTAAGCCACTTCCCCCTAATCTTAAGTATGTTTTTCTAGATGATACGGAGCAATACCCAGCTATTGTTAGCTCTAAGCTTAACGATGACCAGCTGTCTGCTTTGATGTGTGTACTTAAGAAAAACAGGAAGGCTTTGGGCTACTCTTTGGATGACATTAAGGGCATCAGCCCTGATGTCTGTATGCACAGGATAGAGTTGGAAGAAGGCCACAAGCCTTACAGACAGGGTCAACGCAAGTTGAACCCAAAGATGCAGGAAGTTGTTATGGCCGAGGTCATGAAACTACTTGATGCAGGTATTATTTATACAGTTGGCAACTCCAAGTGGGTTAGCTTGATTCAGGTAGTCCCGAAGAAAGGAGGGACTACCGTGGTTAAAAACGATAAAAATGAATTAATACCGACTCGAGTAGTGACAGGGTGGCGGATGTGCATTGATTATAGACAGCTGAATGCCGCCACCAAGAAAGACCACTTTCCCCTCCCTTTTGTTGACCAAATGACTGAGAGACTTGCTTCTAACAAATTTTTCTGTTTTCTAGACGGATATTCAGGGTTCTTTCAGATCCCTATTCATCCGGACGATCAGAGTAAGACTACTTTTACCTGTCCACAGGGTGTTTTTGCATATCGTAGAATGCCTTTCGGATTGTGTAATGCCCCTGCTACCTTTCAGAGGTGCATGATGGGGATTTTTTCTGATTATATAGAGAATATTATGGAAGTATTCATGGATGATTTCAGTTTATGGCGTGACTTTGATCGTTGTTTAGCTAACCTGGATAAAGTCATGCAGCGTTGTATAGATGTTAATCTTGTTTTAAATCGGGAAAAGTGTCGGTTTATGGTCAATGAAGGAGTTGTGTTAGGGCATCGATTTCGATAAAGGTATACATGTTGACAAGGCAAAGGTACGGGTGATTGAGCAATTACCTCCTCCCGTGAATGTTAAAGGAGTGAGGAGTTTCCTAGGTCATTTGGTTTCTACCGGCGTTTCATTAAGGATTTTTCAAAAATTGCTAAACCACTTACACAATTGCTTCTTAAGGATGTCTGTCTTTGAATTTATTGATGAGTGCCATGTCGCTTTTAACGGGTTAAAGGAGGCCCTAGTTTCTGCGCCAATCATTCACTACTGATTGGGACCTCCCATTTGAGATCATGTGTGATGCCAGCGATTATGCTATCGGTGCGATTTCTGGGACAGCGAAAGAATAAAGCCTTGAATGCCATCTACTATGCGAGCCGAACTCTGGATGAGGCTCAAGTCAACTATTTTACCACTGAGAAAGAGTTTCTAGCTGTTGTTTTTGCTTTAGATAAATTTCGGTCTTATTTGTTGGGTTCTAAAGTTATTGTTTACACTGACCATGCAGCGTTGAAGACTCTCTTTATTAAGAAAGATGCGAAGCCGAGGCTTTTGAGGTGGATACTTCTTTTGCAGGAGTTTGATTTGGAGATTAAAGATAAGAAAGGAGCGGAGAATGTGGTAGCTGACCACTTATCTCGTCCGGTGAATGGACGAAAGGGAGGATTCTTTGCCTATTAATGATTCCTTTCCGATGAGAGCCTCGTTAGCTATTACTACTTCAGGGTCTTATCCACCCCTTGGTTTTTGATTTTGCTAACTTTTGTGTGGTAGGATACCACCCGAGCTTTCATGGCAGCAGAAGAAGCGGTTTGCCTATGATGCTAGACAATACTTTTGGGATGATCCTTATGTTTTCAAGGAATGCGCAGACGGTCTCATCCGGAGATGCGTACCTCAGTGGGAGGTGAAGGATATCCTAGAGGCTTGCCACTCTTCTGCTTATGGTGGTCATCACGGTCCGTCCAGGACCGTAGCTAAGGTACTCCAATCTGGTTTCTATTGGCCAACTTTGCATGCAGATTGTCGCAGTTTTGTTGCTGAATGCGATGCTTGTCAAAGATCGGGGAATATTTCCAAGAGACATGAGATGCCACAGGTAGGCATTCTTGAGGTCGAGATTTTCGATGTCTGGGGCATCGATTATCAAGGACCTTTTCCGAGCAGTCAAGGTAATAAATATATCCTCGTAGCTGTAGATTATGTATCCAAATGGGTAGAAGCTATTGCTACTCCCCATTGCGATGCAAAAGCCGTGATTAAATTGTTCAAAAAGATTATTTTCCCTCGTTTTGGTGTCCCTCGGGTTGTCATTAGCGATGGGGGGATGCATTTTAAAGAGAAACAACTTAGTGCTTTATTGACTAAATTCGGTGTCCAACATCGTAGAGGTTTGGGGTATCATCCCCACACTAGTGGTCAGGTTGAGGTTTCTAACAGAGAATTGAAAGAAGTCTTAGCTAAAGTTGTTTCTAAATCACGGAAAGACTGGAGTCTTAAGCTAGCTGATGTCTTATGGGCTTATAGAACGGCGTTTAAAACGCCAATCGGGATGTCACCGTACCGATTGATTTATGGTAAGACATGTCATTTACCTGTTGAGTTAGAGCGTAAGTCTTGGTGGGCTATTTGTGATTTGAATTTGGATCCTAACCTCTCTCGTGAGAAACGCATGACACAGCTGAATGAGCTAGAGGAATTTAGGTGCGGCCTATGACAATGCAAGGATCTACAAGGAGAAATCAAAGCGCTGGCACGACAAGAGAATCATAAAGCGCGAGTTCAATATTGGCGACAAGGTACTTCTTTTTAACGCTCGTATCCGTTTATTTCCGGTAAGTGAAATCCAGGTGGACCGGTCCCTATACGGTCACAAATTTGTCACAAAGTTCGGATCCGTTGAATTGGAGACCTCGGTGGAGAAAGGTTCAAGGTAAATGGCCAATATGTGAAGCACTACCATGGATCAGATGCATATGTTGGGAAGGTCGAGGTTTTGTACTTCGACCCGCTATCAGATGATGAAAAGTGAGGTAACAAGGTCGTGCGGGACCTCTTAAACCAGCGCTTAATCGGGAGGCAACCAGGTTGTATTTATTTTGTAACTTAGGATTTCAATTTTGCTATTTCATTCAATTTGCAATTTAATTTTTCTTGTTTTGTTTCCTTAATTTTCATGCATTTGCAATTTCTTGGTTTGGGGAAATTGTACGCGCCTTTGATACTTTTCATAGAATTTATTTTATGCAAAGTGCGTAAGTGGTTTACTAGAATTTTGCGAGAAAACGACGGGGAAGTTTTGATGGCAAAATGAATTTTGACGAATTTAATTCCAATTGCACTCAAACGATCGATCGACAAGGATGTTGATCGATCGATCAAGCAAGGAGTACAGAGGCTATCTTGTGCATAGAGTAGTGGTCGATCGATCGGGTCACATAGTCGATCGACCACCAAGGAAATTCGGAAGGTGCGTTATCAAGGATCGGTCGATCGACCAAGTGAATCGGTCGATCGACCGATCCCATGAGTTGAGAGGAAGTTAATAAGGGAAGTTTACATCATTCTTTTCTCATTCATTCACTTTCCTAATTTCTAAAAAAACAAAAGAAACCCTAAGTACCTTTCCATTGCTGCGATTTTCATCTCAAATCCGCCTCATTTCTCGCCATTCTTGCTTTAATCTTCAAAGAAATCATCAAGGTATGCTTCTAAACTCATTTCTATGCTATTTGTTCGAGTTTTTTGAAGATCAATGTTAATTTTTCGAGCAATCGACCCATTGAGTCGAAAAAATCGAATTGGGGAAAACGATTTTAGTATGTGATTCCTAGTCTTTTATGTACTTTAATTGCTTATTCTAGGCTTTTCCCTATGATTTTCGATTCTAATTAGCAATTGGAAGATGGTTATTTTTTTTTCCCCAAATTCGAAACCCTAAATTGCGCGGATCATCCGATTTTGATCTTTGGTTTCGGAATTTGTAAATTGAATTGGTTGTTGTTGCTAATTTGACTCTTTTGCAGGAATCACAATGACAAAGGGAAAAGCGCCAATGCAAGAGGGACAGTCGAGTCAACGGCCTGCTAAGCGCCCGCGCGGACCACCTCTGATGATAGAAACCACAACGGATAGTTTACCTGACTATCCGCAGGTTATCTTTGAAAAACCTATTCAGCGCGCTAAATTTTCTTTCTTTGTTTCGTCTGTAAAGGTCACAGCCACCCGGTTTCTCCATAAAGAAACTTTGGAGAAACTAGGCTGTTATGAGTCGGTCGTGTCCCTGCTAAATGGGACGGGTATGATAGGTCTGGTGGATATGTCCGAGTTCACATATTATGCGATGACCCTTGAATTCTTTTCCTCTTACGCTTTTGATTCCGAAGCCTTTGAGGCTGATAAGACCAAACCCTGCATTTCTTTTCGACTTTTTAATGTTAATTATTTCTCGACTCTAGCTGATTTTGCGAGTTTTCTGGGTCTTTGTTCCGAGGGCCGCATCTCGGACCCCTCTGACACTCACCAGGCCATGTGGTCCTGCATTGGTGACATTTACGGGTCGAGGAGAACGGGCACTTCCGTTCACTTGCCCCCTCTTCGTTATTTTCTACGGCTGATGGGTAATACCGTTTTTGGCCGTAAAGAGTCGAATAATGTTAACAATATTGAGCTTTCAATTTTGGCGGGTTATCTGAACGTTGAGCGTTGGAGAGCCCGCATCTATAACATTGCTTACTTGACCGCTTCGCACTTTCAGACTGTAAGTGCGGGCGCCTTGACCACCATTGCCTGTGGCGGTTTGGTGACACGTATCGCCAACCGTCTTGTTTTACTTTTCCCTCGACAGGAGGATCCCATTGACCCAGAGCTGCGTTTTATGGACCTCCCTTACGCGAGGAGCGTCCATTGGGTCGACAGACAGATGCGGTGGAAGATTGACTCTTTCATCTGTGACCGCATCCCTGTCACCGGCTATCCTCCTGTCTTGCCCCTCACCACACTCGAGGGGACTGCTAGGCCGCCCTTGCCTAGTTACAGGCTTCCTTTGGTGGCAGCCACTCCTTCTGCTAGCACTTTGAGGAGGGCTCATGCCTCCTCTTCACAGGCACCCCCTACCTCCACTACCACCCCTACTGCTGGTGCGGCTACTTTTCGGGCACCTACTCCTTTAGATGTCCCTCAGGTCATGGACCAGAGGGCAATGTCACGTGTTTTGGGTGATTTGTGCAGGAGCTTCAACGAGCACAGATTGGACACGGCCATCGCCCTGTTCCCGGTCTACGACGAGCTAGCTCGCGGGGGCGCTCCGAAGGGTGACTGGGCTCACCCTTCTTACTTTGTTCCCCCTGAGGGTGGCTACCCTCGGCCGCTAGAGACCCCCTCCTACCACCACCACTCGGTCCCTCCACTTCCGGAGACCCACTCCCTCCGTTTCCGGAGAGCTCCTCCCGCCGCCGAGGAGGAGGAGAGTGAGTCGGGGTCCGACGGGGGCAGTGACCCCTCCTACGAGGGTGGAGATTAGATCTTTGGTGACCTCCCCGCTTTTGGCTGGTTTGGGAGGTCGTATTTTTTGTGAGTATTTTCCTTCTCTTTTCGCTTCCTTTTACTTTTATGCTTTTATTCTCCCTTTCTTCTGCTGGTGATTTGCTGTTGAGCACAATGGGGACATTGTGCGTTTTGGTTTGGGGAGGGTATTTGCATATGCCTTTTGTTTTGCATCTGCATTTGTTTTTTATTGCATTTCAGTCACATGTTTAATTTCTGCTTGCATTTGTTTTTATTTTCACCATTCAAAAAAAAAAAAAATTGAAAAATGCATAAAAAAAAAAAAACCAAAAATATCACGTTTACTTTTGCATATAGTTGAGTCGGATTGGAGTTTTTGATGATGATTCTGCTCTATTAGTCAAATATGCCATTCCTTGCCTCTTCATAGCTGCTTAGTAAGAATTAAAAGCGATATCTCAAATTTTGTTATGGAACCTACTTCGGGCGATTAGACTTGACTCATTACTTTTGGCAAACTACTTATACCTTCTGAGATATAGAGCCTATAACTGGTGACATTTATGACCGGTTAAATTAGGATTGAGAGTAGTTACTCCCTTCATTTCTTGTTTTGCACGTGCATGAGTTTTGATTTCTTATTGCCTATACGCATTGGTTTGTGGTCGGTATTGCATGTTTGGAGAATTATTGCATCATCCCCTTTCTCATTTTACCCCACTAACTCCACTATAGGCCAAAATTGCCAGTTGCCCTCAACTACATCCCATAATTAGCCTACCATTGTGCCAAGCTAGGAAGTAGTAGAGGAATTCGTTGATTTAAGCTGTTTTGGTTCGCTTTTGTAATGTTGGAGCGGGTATTTTTGAGAAGTGACGGATTTATTTCAGTCTGGAAAAGGGAAGAAAGAAGAAAAAAGAGGCTGTTACCTGGGCAGAATGCTCTGAAGTGTGCAGAGTGGTCGATCGACAGCCCTCATTGGTCGATCGACCACCAGTTCAGTTTTTGAAAAAAAAAAAAAAAGAAAAGAGTATGAAAGGAAAAAGAAAGAAACAGGAATAGAAAAATGAAAAAAAAGATGGAAAAAATGAGTCTTAGCTGAAATAAAAACACGCCTCATGCGCTTACTTTTTGTTTTGGAGGCGTCCGTTTGGATTGGTGTGTTGCCTAGTCAATAAAGGCATGGTTGTTTGTTTTAGTTGAGTTGGAGGAAGGGATTCGGTCTCTAATGGTTCAGTAGGTACTAGCTTGGCTCTTACCTTCACCTTTCCATATTTCTTTTGCCCCTTCTTTCCCACTTAGCCTCACATATCCAAACTTTGCAATAATTCGGCATGTGATAGTCCTTGACGGTGGTTATGCGTATGTACGGTGAATAGAATCATTACTCATGCTAGTCAAGCATACATGTTTTGTCGGTCGCAGTCTAGGTGAGAGATCGTATTTTTCTTCCTCTCTTTACATATCATCTTACCATCTCTTTGCCGAGAGAAGAGCGATCCGGGAGAGTCCGATTGTGTGAGTCTTGCAAGGTCGAATGCCCGATCTAATTCTATGATATGCATAAATTTGTTCGCTAAATTTAAGCTTTGCAGTAGTTGACTTGGGGCATTAAATGGTTTGGCATTGATTTGTAGTTAGCTCTGAAATGTTCTCCTCTCCATTTAGGTTTTTATACGGGTCATAGTGCTTGCTTGGGGACAAGCAAGGTTTGGTTTGGGGAGATTTGATACGTGCATATTCTATACACTTTATCTGCGGTTTTGGCACGTATTTCCATGCTTAATTGGTGGCTTAAGGCTGCTATTTCTCCCGAAACGGTTTACTTTGCATTTTCTATGATTTATTGTAGGAATGCGTGGAAGTAGGCTAAATCAAGCCAAGTTCTGTCCTCCCGGAAGCGAGTTTGAGGAAGCTAAGAGGAAGGAGAGCTCATTCACCCACCTTGATATGCGTGCAAGGAGTGAAGACTCATTTTGGAAGCATCAAAGAGCCACTGCACAGCATAATTGGTCGATCGACTAAGCCTTTCTGTCGATCGACCACCGGAGCTTAACCAGAGCCACTATTCGCATGTTCGGTCGATCGATTGCACGGACCGATCGATCGACTGTTTTGATTTGTGTTTAATTTTCCGTGTTAGACTTTTAAAAGCCCAACTTGTAATTAACTTTCAGTATCTTTTATCAGTTGAACGCAGCAACTTTTAGGTTATGTAATTTTTATTCTGGAAAAACTTAGTTTTCAGATCTAGCTTGAGACGGAACCCTTGATTCGAATGCTTGGTGCTGGATATTCAATTAGTAAGCCTTTAATGCAATTATTCTTCTATATATTCTTCCTTGTTAATTTAATTCTTGTTCTCTTTAATTAATTTCAGTAATTGATTTCTCTCTTTTGTTCTAGTTGGATTTCATTATGTTGAATTCGTTCTTTAATGTTAATTTCATAATTAGTGTAGTATTAATTATGCGTAGGTAATTCCTTTGATTGGGAATGAGGTGAGCCATGGTATTGAAATAAGATAGTTGTGTAGCATGAGTTCTTCCGTATTGGTCTTGTTATCTTTTGATGGATTTCTTTACTAGGTCGAAAGATTGGTAATTTGATTTGTCGCTAGATTTGGAATTTCTCTTGAGTGAAAACTTTGATAAATTCTTGGGAATTATTAGACCGCGAGGTTATTTGAGTGTTGATCGAAAGATTAGCTTATCTTCCCTGAGACCGTATTAAAAGATCTCCGCTGCTTGACTGACCTGTTATGTGCCATGGTGAACCGAAGTTCCCGATCCCTTTCTTTTATCTTGTTAAGAATATTCATTTTTGCGATTAGCTTTGTTAGCCAACCAACTTCAAAACCCCATTTAATTGTTACTTTTATAGACTGAAAATTTGCAAACAAAATCAACCTTGTCTCTCTGTGGTTCGACCCTTACTATCACTAGCTATAGTTTTAGTTTGGAATTATAAATTTAATTTTGGTACTAAACGACGGTATCAGTAATTCAGTTCACTTTGTGGCGTTCAATGTTGTCAGTACAATCCACATGAAAATTAAAATATTATATATTAAACGATGAAGTTATAAATAGTATATGAAAACGATAATGTATCAAATTCATAATCAAGTACCATAACTCAGGAACACGTTTAATTCCCATGGAAATAACGTGCCCTACATGCTTATCATAATTCAACGATTCAGTAGTAGAATCTGCTACAACACACTAAGAGTGAAGACGAACCCGGACTGAGATCTGTTTGGAAGTTGGCATCTGCGTAACCGGTTGCGCATAGCTTAGTATCTCCTCCATAAGTCAATACCCAATCCATAGTCCTCCGTAGGTACCTGGATTCTTTTGGTACTGACTCGTCATACTCTATGCATATGCCACATCTTGACGTGTGCATATCATGGCATACATGATCGATCCTATTGCAGATGCATAAGGAATACGACTCATGCGTTCAACCCCTTCAGGCATCGTGGGTGACTGAGACTTACTCAACTGCATCCCAGACGTCATTGGAAGGTTCCCCTTCTTGAAGTTGGTCATGCTGAACCTCTCAAGAATCTTATCCAAATAAGACTCCTGACTAAGAAATAACGTCCGTCGTGATCTATCTCGGTAGATACGGATTCCCAAAATGCGCTGTGCCTCACCCAGATCTTTCATTTGGAAATGGTTCTTCAACCATTCTTTAACCGAATATAGGAGAGGAATGTCATTCCCAATCAAGAGTATGTCATCGACATACAATATCAAGAATACAATCTTGCTCCCACTCGACTTGATATATAAGCATGGTTCTTCGACCGATCGAATGAATCCATACTCTTTTATCACTTGGTCGAAACGATGATTCCAACTCCGAGAAGCTTGCTTAAGTCCGTAAATGGAACGCTTAAGCTTGCATACTTTCTTAGGATGCTCAGGATCTATGAAACCTTCGGGTTGCACCATGTACAACTCTTCCTCCAAATAACCGTTTAAGAAGGCGGTTTTCACATCCATTTACCAAATCTCATAATCATGAAATGCGGCAATCGCTAAGATTATCCGAATGGAACGTAACATGACTACAGGTGCAAAAATCTCATCATAATGCAATCCTTGCACTTGAGTGAAACCTTTTGCCACAAGTCGTGCCTTATAGATATCTGGTCAGTTTGCGCGTCTACGTAACGCTTTATTTTGTAAAGCCATTTGCACTTTGTAGAGGTTTTACCTTATTAGGTAAATCAACTAGATCCCATACGTTATTCTCATACATGGAGTCCATCTCGGATTGCATGGCTTCGAGCCATAGCTTTGAGTCGGAACAGGCCATAGCACCTTTATAGGTTGCGGGTTCATTACTTTCTAGAAGTAAAATGTCATTCTCCTCGACCATACCAATGTATCTGTCCGGAGGATGAGAGTCTCTACCCGACCTCCTAGGTTCCTCAGGAATATTAACCGTATCACCAGTTAGAGGTACATGACTTCCTCCATCCGTTCTCGGTTGTTGGTTTGGAATCTCCGACACTCGAAGGTTCTATTACTCGACTTGTTCTCGAGAAATTCTTTCTCTAAGAACGTCGCACTAGCCGCAACAAAAACTCGATGTTCGGTAGGCGAATAGAAGTAATGACCAAATGTTCCTTTTGGATAACCTATAAAGTATGTCTTGACCGATCGCGGGCCGAGCTTATCCTCGTGTCTCCACTTGACATAAGCCTCGCAGCCCCAAACCCGAATAAAGGACAAGTTGGGTATTGTTCCCTTCCACATTTCATATGGAGTCTTGTCGATGACTTTAGACGGACTTGATTAAGTATAAGAGCGGTGACAAAAGAGCATAACCCCATAATGAATCGGGCACTACGGTGTGACTCATCATGGATCGAACCATATCAAGTAAGGTTCGATTTCTCCGTTCGGACACACCATTCAATTGAGGTGTTCCAAGTGGAGTTAAGCGCAAAACGATTCCACGAGTCTTTCGGTGTTGATCAAACTCATTTGAAAGATATTCGCCGCCCGATCCGAACGAAGTGCTTTAATCTTTCTACCCGGTTGGTTCTACCCTATTCGGTATTCCTTGAATTTCTCAAAGGACTCACTTTTATGCTTCATTAAGTAGACATATCCGTATCTACTCAAATCGTACGTGAAAGTGATAAAATATCTATAGCCATCTCTAGCGGTAATTGACATAGGTCCACATACGTCCGTATGTATGAGTCCTAATAGGTCACTAGCGCGCATTCCAACACCTTTGAAGGAAATTCGAGTCATCTTGCCAATGAGACATGATTCACACGTGCCATATGTAGAAAATCCGAATGCGGGAATAGTCCCATTATCGACGAGTTTCTTTACGCGTTTCTCATTTATGTGTCCAATTCGACAATGCCATAGATAGGTTTGATCTTTGTCACCAACCTTTAATTTCTTATTATTCATGTGTAATACTTTCGTGGTTTGATCTAAGATGTAAATTCCATTCATGGAAACTGCTTTGCCATAAATCATTTCATTAAAAGGGAAAATACAACTATTATCCTTTATTGAAAATGTAAAACCGTCTTTAGCAAGTACGGAAACAGAAATAATATTCTTAGATAAACTGGGTACATAGTAATAGTTATTTAAAGATAACTCAAAACCACTAGGGAGTTGAATTACATATGTTCCCTTCGAGGCAGTAGCAACTCATGCTCCATTCCCCGACTCGCAGGTCCACATCACCTTTTTCGAGAGGTATGATGTTCTTTAGGCCCTGCAAATGATTACACAGATGAGAACCACAACCAGTATCTAGTACCCAAGTTCCGAAACTTGCATGGTTAATCTCAATCATATGAATATAAGATGACATACCAACAGGAACGACGCGGCCTGCCTTGATGTCCTCACGGTAGACGGGACAGTTCCTCCTCCAATGTCTAGTCTTGTGACAATGGTGGCACTCTATGTCACCGCCCTTGCTCTTTGTCTTGCCCTGTGAGCCACTAGTCTCACCAGGCGCACTCTTACCGTTTCCTGGCTTCTTAAACTTTGGCTTACCTACAGCTAGGTCGCCATGAGCCTTGCCCTTACCTTTACCTTTGTAAATCGTGAGAACATCCTGCTTCACGCTCCCACTCAATTTCATATCCTTCTTGGTCTGTACGAGAAGGGAGTGTAGCTCATGAGGACTCTTTTTCAAGTCATTCATATAGTAGTTCGCCCTGAAAAAGGGCAAAACCATCGTGAAGAGAATGAAGCATTCGGTCAATGACAATGCTCTCACTGATTTTACAATTCAGTGCCTCCAGCTTCTCGACATTCTCAATCATGTGAAGAATGTGTGGGCTAACCGGTTGGCCCTTCTGGAGTTTCGCATCAAAGAAGCGACAAGTATGCTTATATGTAACGGTTCTCGGTGCCTTTGAGAACTCGTTAGTGAGCGTGGTGAAAATCTTGTTTGCACCTTGGGCAATGAAGCGTCTCTGCAAATTGGTTTCCATTGCAAAGATGAGTACGTTCTTTATCGCACCCGCTTCCATAACGAAATCACTATAAGCGAGTGACTCGTTGACTCTCGCATTTGGGTGCAGGTTGACCGGTATTGGCTCGATTAAATACCCGAGCTTACCGTCGCAGCGATGGCAGCATTCCGTAGTGCCGCCTCCCAGTCCGCAAAATTGGACCCATCATTCTTCAGTCGAGTGGACTGATTCATTTGGCCCATGAACATTTTTAGCCAGGACGAACGATCTAGTGTGGCACTAGGCATTGGGATTGCGTTATTTCCAGCCATTTGTTGGAACAGTATTATTGATAATAAACGTGTTCTACACTGCGAAAGAAGAATAAAATAATAAGCATGTGCATCGTTTTAATTTTAAGTCTATTGAGCTAATGTCATAACGCGAAGACTCAAAACATTTATACAATTGACCTCCCTCAAGAATTATATAAATGACCCCAAGACTCAATTCTCTGTAAATTGATAAGCTAACCTTGTAGCTAATTCTACCGTTAGAATTCTTGGTCGATAAATTTCTGTAAATACTATCTTTAGTCCATCATAATCACGAGAAACTCTTCGGACTATGATGTTGAGGTAAACTAAGTCAACACAACTACTTACCTAACGTAGAAGGGGTCATATTAGGCGTACCGACGAAGAAGGGATTCATAGATGTTTGCCCTTATAAAGACTAATCTCAATTTCCGTTTTAGAGGAAGATCCCATCAACTTTATTTAAATTCATTTTAAGTGAACTATAATCTAGCATGCGAGAATGATTAAACTAAGGTGATGGCTTAAAGACTGTGACATCTGCATGTCCATGAAAACTAACATACAACCTATATGAGTCAATTTTCATGCATTTTAGTAGTAGTAGGTGGTTTGGTTTTAGGCGGAAAATGATGCAATTACTAACATGTGAATGAAACGCAATAATAATGAAAAACGTAAAAAAACAGTAAAAGTCCTAGTGTGGCCTATCCTATCAAAATGAACAATAAATACAAGTTTGGAATCCATCCTTGGACCCGAGAAGCTTGTCTTGATGTTCCATCTTCATCCATGTAGCGGGAGTGAGCTTGAATCTTCATCTTTAGTCTTCTTTGAAATTACAATAAATAAAATTACATAATTGACCTATTTATTACATTCTAATTTCAAAACCCAAAACTAAAATAAAGGAGATTCGAGAGCTCATAATTACATAAAAATCATGTTTCCTTCATTACGAAAACATAATTTGACTAACGCCACACTAAGTATTACAAATTACAACCGATTGCAAAATTAAATACGTAAATAAAATTCATTCATTCGATTCATTCAACAAAATTAAAAGCATCAACTAAAATAAATTAAACATAAATTACACAATTCTTTAATTATGTTGATTAATTTATCCAAACCACCTACTTAAATTAAATTAAGTGACAATTCCGCAATTTAATCACATTAATTTCATTCTTAATCCATATTAAACTTGTAATATGAATTCTATCCGTCAAAATTTTAAACTGCTTTAAAATAACTCGGTATCTTTAAATTGTGAACCGATTCACAATAACTAATTGGCCAAAATAAAATAAAAAAAACAAAATCCAATTTTTCTTCCTTTTGGGTCTCGGCAAAAAGGAAAACAAATTTTCTTTTTTTATTTGTAAACAGTTTTTTTTTTTTTTTTTTTTTTAATGAACACTGTTCACGGTGAACAGTACCGAACAGGAAAAAAAAACAACAACAACGGCAAAAAAAAATAAAACAGCCGTCACAAAAAAAAAACTTGCGGCAAGAATTGCCCTAAAACAAAACCGATGAAGAAAATGTTTACAGTTGCCATATAGAACGTGATTTAGCAAGTGAATTAATGAACATGATTAATCTTATATGCTAAAACTATATAGCAAAAACAAGTTCTTGTCTCATCGACATGATTATTCCATTAACAATTTAATTTAATCCGAATTAAATCAAGGTATCTACAAATTCATTTTGTTATCATCTTAACATATTAAAACAATAATTCATATGAATCAAATGGAAATAAATCATCAACAAAGGAAAAACAGGCCGAAAAAAAAAATTCTCTCGGCAAAAAAAAAAATTTCAGCCAAAAACCCTAATTTTTTTTTTTTCGAAATCCCCATTGTTTACATACATATTTTATGAAAATCATCAAAAATAAAATCGTGGCCTAATGCTCTGATACCACTTGTGGGAAATCCTCTGTATACTTCCCTTAAACTGGAAGGATTATAACGAATTTAACAATGATGATTAAAGGTCATAAACAAAATACATAAACAAAGTATAAAGGATTTAGAATTAACCTTCGGTTCTAGCAAAATTGGCCTAAGAACAATATCAAAATTGATATTCACCTATTAGTTGCACCCAAGACGATATGAGATATGCCCTTTGATTATGCTAGAAATCGATCTAAAATTTTCTGTAAAATTTAGTTGTTTTTGTGTTTTTCTGATGAGAGAGGAGGCAAGGTCAAAGAAAAGAATTAGGGTAGAAGAATTCTCACCCTTTCTTTCTTATAGTAGCCGAAATTAGGAGTCAATTAGGAAAGAATAATACTCTCCTAATTTTCGGCCTAACTGACCGAAATAAGGAGATTATTCTCCTTATTTTTGGTCTTTCCAAAAATATATAAAATATGTTGAATTGTCATCTAGTGAGGATCGAACCCATGACCTCTTGGTTTGTGTACCCTCACTATTACCACTATGATACATTCATCTTGTTGATATTAAACATAACTGATTATATTTAATTACGAATTAATGATTAATTCGTCCAAGCTAACATTAAATATATTTAACTAAATATAACTTATTATATTTAATTTACGAATTGTGATTAATTGTCTCAACTTAATATTATTTAATTTTATTAAATAATTATCTCATCAACACATTGACTAACTTTTTAGTCATTTTGGGCATCAATGTGATTATATTTCTATAACCACATTTCTCAAACACGTCCTATAGGTGTGACCTTTAGCGACCAGTTGATCACCGCCATCTGTATGATAATAACGTCAAACTTTCTAGCAAGCCAACCGTTATTAGGTAAACGTTAATCAACTGATTAAATATACGAAGTATACCCTTGTGAACCTGTAAGAGATTTACAAATGTTATCACACTAATTTGTGGAGGACACAAGCTCCAACAAAAGGATGGAATGTACCTCACCCTCTGGAATACATCGTCTGTAAATACCGTCTGCGCACTCCCGGAACAATTATGGATCATCCCATAAATACCGCTTCACATCATGCATAAATCTCTTCTTCTGCTGATAAGATAAATCAAGAGGAAGAATACCTCCAACCAAGTAATTGACATAATCTGCAAACCATGGAGTTTTCACAGCTACGGCTTGAAGATGGTCATCTGGAAAAGAGTCATCAATAGGCAAAATCTCTCTTCCTGCAAATCTCAATCTAGACAAGTGATCTGCAACAACATTCTCAGCACCAGACTTATCACGAATTTCTAAATCAAACTCTTGCAATAAAAAAATCCATCTAATAAGTCGTGGTTTAGCTTATTGTTTAGTTAAAATATACTTTAATGCTGCATGGTCAGTATGAACAATAACTTTAGAACCAACAAGATAAGCTCTAAATTCGTCTAAAGAATAGACAACTGCAAGAAGCTCCTTCTCCGTAGTAGCATAGTTGATCTGCGCATCATCAAGAGTCTTACTTGCATAGTAAATAGCATGCAACACCTTATCTTTTATTTGCCCCAAAACAACTCCAACTGCATAGTCACTGGCATCACACATAATCTCAAAAGGAAGGCTCCAATCTGGAGATCGGATTATAGGAGCTGAGATAAGAGCTTGTTTAATCCTGTCAAAAGACTTAACACACTCATCAACAAACACAAAAAGTGTATCTTTATGAAGCAGCCGAGTTAGAGGTTGAGCAGTTTTTGAGAAATGCTTAATAAAGCGGCGATAGAATCTTGCATGACCAAGAAAACTATGCACACTCTTAACATTAACCGGGTATGGGAGTTGCTCAATTACCTCAACCTTAGCTTTATCCACTTGGATACCTTTACCTGACACCAAATGACCAAGTACCACCCCTTCAGTAACCATGAAGTGGCACTTCTCCCAATTAAGCACAAGATTGCTCTCCCAATAGCGCTGTAAAATCTTAGTCAAGTTTCTCAAGCAAACATCAAAATCAGTACCATAAATACTGAAATCATCCAAAAATACTTCCATAATAGACTCTATTTAATCAGAAAATATGGCCATCATACAACGCTGAAAGGTAGCTGGGGCATTACATAAACCAAAGGGCATCCTCCTATAAGCAAATACACCATAAGGACATGCGAAAGTAGTCTTCTCCTGATCGTCAATATGAATGGGTATCTGAAAGAAACCGGAGTAGCCATCTAGGTAACAGAAATAACTATGACATGTTAATCTCTCTAACATTTGGTAAATATAAGGAAGTGGAAAATGGTCTTTCTTAGTAGCCGTGTTCAACTTCCTATAATCAATACACATCCTCCAATCTGTAACAAGTCTAGTAGCAATTAATTCATTTTTATAGTTCTTTACTACTGTAGTACATCCCTTCTTAGGTATAACTTGGACAGGACTGACCCATTTAGAATTAGATATAGAGAAAATAATGCCAGCATCAAGTAATTTCTGTACCTCTTTCCTTACCACCTCCTGCATTGGAGGATTTAGTCGTCTCTGACCCTATGCACTAGACTTGTGGCCTTCTTCCAAGTGAATACGATGCATACAAAAGTCAGGACTAATACCTTGTAAATCATCAATGCTATACCCAATGACCTTTTTATGAGTTCTCAAAATAGTCAATAAAGCAGAATGTTGACCTTCAGTTAGGCTAGCATTGACAATTACTGGGTTCATTTCACAGTCATCAAGAAATTCATACTTAAGATGAGAGGGAAGGGGTTTTAGTTCAGGTTTCTTTACCTCAGTTACCTTAGATGAGACATCTAAACTGTATACCTTTTGATGTGGGCATTCCTCTCCAGTTAGCAATTTCTCAATCTCATGAACTTGTGGACTCCATGAACCCATCTCAGCAGCTGAATCAGAAACTAGGGCAATTTCCAGAGGATCCCTGTTTAAACACATAGAAAGACACTTATCAATAGTAAAATCAACAACATCAATACTATGACCAGTTTCTTCCATCATGGGATGTTTTAAAGCCTTTTTTAAGTTAAAAACAATTGTATCATCCCCCACAGCTAAAGTCAGTCTCCCTTTCCTAACATCTATAACCGCCCCCGCTATGTGAAGGAATGCTCTACCCAAGATGATAGGAATTTGGTTGTCCTCAGCCATGTCTAAGACAACAAAATCTATGGGAATGAATAATTTCCTAATTCGAACGGGAACATCAACCAACACCCCCAATGGGTGTTTAACAGATCGATCAGCCATCTGCAAAGTCATATTAGTAACAGTCATTTGACCCATATTTAATTTCTTACAAATAGAATAAGGCATGACACTAACGCTAGCTCCTGAATCACAAAGAGCTTTACTAATAGCAAAATGACCAATATGACAAGGGATAGAAAAACTCCCTGGATCTTTTAGCTTCGGTGGTGAATTAACTTGCAACATGGCGCTGCACTTTTGAGTATAAGTATTCTTTTGTGGTTGTTGCTGCTGCAGATTTTGCACATTGTGACTAGACCATTGAAGTAAAGTATGCTCCTTCTTTCTTTCGTTATAAAAGTTGGAGAAAGGTGTGCCTTGTGTACCTTGTCTGTAAGACTGAAAAGCATTAACCTGCTCCAATGTGCTCAAACACTCAGCTGCATTGTGACCGTCTAATCCACATCTAGCACAAGACTCCTCTTGTTGTTGACTCATAGCATGAACCCTCTCTATATTACCCAATGATTGGGTAGTCTTCATCTCAGCAATTTGGGCAGAAAGAGCTTCCAGATGGGCCGCAATTCCACTATCTCCCCCACTTCCACGGACACTTCCCCTTGGATTTCCATACTTTGCAGTATGAGTAGAAATCTGATCAATTAACTTCCACGCGCCATCAGATGTAGTATTGTTCTGAAGTCTCCCATTAGCATAAGAATCTAATAAAGCACGGTGATCATCACATAACCCATTATAAAATTGATTATAAATAAACCACTTCTCAAAGCCATGATGGGGGACCGAACGCACTAATCTCTTGAAGCGAACCCACACTTCATTCAAATCTTCTATGGCCATCTGTTTAAAACTAGTAATCTGATTTCTCAAAGCATTGGTCTTATGTGGTGGAAAGTACCTCTTATAAAAAGCAAGAGCTAGAGTATTCCAGTCATTAACTCCATGATCAGCCATATCCAAATCTCGCAACCATTCTGCAGCTCCATCCTTCAAAGAAAAGGGAAAGAGCACCTGCTTTACCTGATCTTGTGTCACCCCAGCTGTTAAAGGGATAGAACAACAATAAGTGACAAATTTCTCCATATGTGTCGCAGGATCCTCAGCAGCTGCTCCTCCAAATAAATTCCGCTCCACCAAATTGATGTAAGATGGACGAATTTTGAAGGTGTCATTATCAGTAGTAGGCCGCTTGAATCCTTTTGGGATAGAAGCCAAGGTTGGCTCGGAGTGGCTCGCTAAAGTAGGCATGATGGTAATCTCAGGAACGTGAATTTCAACCGGAATTTCAAGGTCAGAAAGGGTGTCCTCTTCGTAGGACTAATTTTCTGAAATAATAGAGTGCTCTGTCTCGACGTCAAGTATACTCAAGTCTTCTACTTGACCCACTTCTTGTTGAAACTTTTGTCTATAGCGAAAAGTCTTCTCTGGCTCGGGATCTATTGGAAGAATCTCGGACCTAGTTCCAGACTGTGTCCTGCTGTCTTTCATTATTTCCTTATAATCCTTCAGACACCAAGTTATATTTAGACCCCCAAGAGTTTTGCCGAAACGCCTTCAGTCCCGTTTCGTCTAGAAGTCTCAGGTATGATCTCTTCTTATGGCTGGCGAGCCTCCTTACGTAGTCTAATGGACTTTAAACGACCCTCCCTGATAGTCGACAGACTCTAAAATGTTCCCGACGACAGGTCCTTGGCTCAGACCCCTTGAGCCGCCTCGCGTCGCCATAGTCGTCAGGTTGTAATCTTCAATTGACCTGATGGCTATACTTTGACTTTCGCCTTGTCCAAGCCTAAGTCAAAGTGGAGGCTCTGTAGATACCTCATTTCTGCACTTCTCGCAAACCACCCGGTGATGATTGGGCCGTATGTTTAGTACGCGGAACGATTTGTGACAGTTCGTAAGTTTATCGTCAAGTGATTGCTCAAACACTAATGTCTACCTCTTAGTTGTCATCTACCCACTTCTTGTTGAAACTTTCGTCTGTAGCGAAAAGTCTTCTCTGGCTTAGGATCTATTGGAAGAATCTCGGACCTAGTTGACCTGGGCATACACGAAACTAACAAGAAAAGTGTGAGAACGGTCTCAAGGAACTAGGTTCTCTGAGATAAAAAATACAAAATAAACAGAAACAAACAAGACAATTGTTGCCTCCCCGGCAACGGCGCCAAATTTGATAAGGCTAAAGTCTTATCACCAATATCAAAATAAATCTATCTCAGTACTAACAAAATAGCCAGTGGTAAGACAGGTATCGAATCCACAGGGAGGCGGTAATAATCAGTTTGTTTATATTAAGATCGTCTGAAGGTAACCGTTTTCTTGGGGGTTTTGGTTTGTTTGTTTTCTATCAACTAAATAGCAAGTAAATAAAAGGTGTATGACAATAATATTAAAGGTCTAGGATTTCCGGTTCAGTAGGTCAATTATATGGAGTTTCTTAATCAATTGCTAGGTCAATCGAATTATCTAAGGTCACAAGATTGGTTAATTCTATTATGTCCTTTAAATCAAATCTAACATGCAATCGCTATTATTAGACACAATCTATTTGATTATCGCAGCCTATATTAATTCTAACCCTGTCGGTGAAAGTATTAATTCGCTACACTAATTATCAATTCAGGCCTAAATAAATTAACTAGAATAAGAACAATAATCAAACGATAATTCATGTGATATTACTAGCAATCAATTAATATTCCTCTTTTTAATTAACCTAGATCCCCTTCATCCTAGATGAGGAATTTAGCTACTCATATTGAATATAACAATAACAATAAAGATGATTGATAACATGCTTGAAGATATGAAATAATAACAAGTGATTGAAAGCATAAAAACTTGAGTGAATTAATTAACGAGGAATGATTAGTACCTTAGTAATCAATAAGGAAAGATTAAGAACAAAGTATCCATGCTAATACAAGTTTACAGCCGTTCAAAAGTAATAAAGAGCATAACCTAATTGTAGATACCCGGTATCTGCTGAGACTCCAACAAACACCCGATGATTATTGGACTACAACATGTTTTGTAATCGCGGCGTTTGATCGACAGTTTGTGTACAACTTTACGTCGGAAAACTTAAAACGATTTCGAAAATAAAACATTTCAAAACATTTCAAAAATACCTGGAGTGTTTAATACACGACGACGGGGTCACAATGACACTAACTAGAGTCAAAACTGACACCGGACCAAAAACCGACTCAAAAATTCAAATCCCGACTCCAACAACGAGTCAAACCGAGTCAACCACAAAAAAAAAACATTTCAAACCTTCTATGCTAAGATTTCCCGGATTTATGAATGGTCAAATACCAAACATATGACTACAAATCCTAAGATAGAACAAATCATGATTGCGTTTGTTGTGAAAGCGACAACACAACTCGAAGACCCGCGACGTGGCTTTGTAGATACCTCATTTCTGCACCTCTCGCAAACCACCCGGTGATGATTGGGCCGCATGTTTAGTACGCGGAACGATTTGTGACAGTTCGTAAGTTTATCGTCAAGTGATTGCTCAAACACTAATGTCTACCTCTTAGTTGTCATCTACGCGCCGATACGGTCGTTTTGTGATAATTAGAGTACATTTGGAGTCCGGGCCTAAAACCGTCTCCATTTTCTGATAACCGTAAAATCCCGAGTCAGAATGTTCTGGAATGTTCCGGATATTTCTATTCCATATTTTATAATTATTTCACAATCTTTATTTTTTGGTAAACAATTTCCCGTAATATTCATACAAAATATTAAGGAAAACCAAATTATTCCGTCCTTCCTAACTTAAACACGGAAATCTTTCTTCCGCAGGAGGAAACCACTTGGGAACAGACGCAGCAGGTGTTGCGCCTCATCCAAGAGACGCAGTGACTGCTGCGCTTCTTCCCAGGTCCTTTTCTGCGTATTTTTCGTATCTTTTTCATATCTTTCCGAGATTCACTTCCAAAGTCTCTCCGAAACCCTAATTTGTTCACGTGATTAGTATAAATAGGAGCCCTCGCTCCTCATATTTCTCACGCGAGTGTCCGCCCTTCTCTTCTCCCTTTGCATTCTAGACCTTTGTTCTTACCTTTTGGCGTCTACGTGCTTGAACATTCGACCACGTAAGCTCGGATCCTTCTGAGTACCAGCCTCGTTTGCATGACCGACCAATTTGACCAACTCCACCATAATCAACTTAATTAATCTTAATCATTTTCCTCTTACGAGGGCACTTTCGTCTACATTCGAGTCGAGCATCACTAATCGATAACTTAGTTCTTCTCGTTTCGTCAAACATGTAAGTCTGAGGGTGTAAATCCTTCTTTATTAATTGTTCTTTACCTTTTTGTAATCACTAATGTAAGGTTTATGTCGAAAACACCTCTTAAAACCGATTTATAAAACCGTGCTTTAAAACCCTTTATACGGATTTTAAGAAGACGGTATCGCCGAGAAAGGACGCAGAATCGCTGCGCCTCTTGAAGGAGCGCGATTCTGCTGCCGCTCTTCGTGAGGCCGCGCAGATTCTCGCTTCCTTTTTCTTTCTTCGTCTTCTGTAATTCGTTCGTCTTTTATTTGTTTCGTTTGTTTTCTTTAATTCTTCGATACAATAGTCTAATAATTTCATGTATATTATTTATCATTCATTCACACGTATAATTCATCGTTAATCCGACTTAAATCCCAAGTAATCCAATATTTGCGGGTTTTCGTCATTAAATTCAATCCGGGTTGTAGGAATTCGATTTGTTCATATCGAGTTTCTGGAATTCGCTCCTTTGATATATTTTCATCTGTCTTTTGTCGTATTCGTCATTAATTTGTCAATAATTTGCCATATTTAACCTAATTAATTTGTTTAGTTATTAATTTGTTAATTAATCTTGTATCTTGTAATTAATTCGTCCTAACTAGTTTTGTCCATGTTTTATTGCTTTTATGACCATTAATCACATGTAAATAATGTATTAATCACTTTCATCCGAGTAAATATATTAATCAACCATTAAAATCACCAATTAGCATTAACGATTTGCGATTCGGCTTACGACCAGAACTCACTGGGAACAGACGCAAAGATCTGCTGCGCCTCTTCCAGAGGGTGCAGTCCTACTGCGCCTGTTCCAGGTTGATTTCTGTCTCTGAACTCCATTGTTGCTTGACCTAGTTTAATTAGTTTACGTACAATTGAGTATTAGTCGTATTATCGCCTACTGATTCGTTCGTTAATTCTTTCTCTTATTCTTTTTCTCAAATTATCCGTTTCAAAGGTATTTTCGACATAAATCAATGAAACCCGATGTAATTATTGTAATTTTTAATGTAATTTTCTATCGTTGTAATATTTATCGCATTTGCATGATTTATTTACGTGTTTTCACATGTAATTGAGCATTAAATCCTACTTCGACCCAATTGTATGCTAAATTAATTGTTCACCGACTTAGTCTAATTCTCACATGTTAGGATTAAAACTTGGATGTTGCATTGCATGCATATAATCGACGATATATCGAGTATAGATGATGTCCCTAATCATTAGTAGAGGCCGCTATCGAGGCGGGCGGGATTAGGTGTTCGATCAAAAGAGCTTCCTAATACGTACCCTCACGCCTTACTCCAGATCTCTGTGAACATCCGTGTTCATTGGCATCCACGAGAGTCATTCTAGACATAGAATGCTAAGGGTAACGATTGCTTAGTGTTCATGTCTCTACTTTGGGTCTTGACATGACAGAGGTATTCGAACGGTTCCAATTTCCCATAAAAATTGGTGGCGACTCCATAAAATGCAAACGCTTGTTCTCTCTCCCAAGCGCCCCCGTGGGCCCCCGTTGTCCACAGGCTCGCGCCTCTTTGAGCAGCCCAGGTGGCCACGTCGCTCAAAACTCACACAACCACTCATTCTCCTATAAATACCTCTCAAATGCCACTCATTTGAGAGTGACGCGAGTGTCCGCCCCCTCTTTTCTCCCTTAAAATTCTCGACTCGACTTCTAAAGTCACAATCCTACGCGTATTTACGACCTACCGATCGTAAACACGAGCCTTACACATTGTTTGGTACCGTCATCGTGCATTAAACCACTTGACCGACCACTTCGACCACTACACCATCACTAAACTTTTAAAAACACTCTTTTACTTACTAAAACGGTTTAAACCGAGTTTTTTCCGATCAAACGAGTTGTTACACTTACGTCGGTCACTCGCCATAACCAAACATGTATGTATGAGGGTGTAAAAATCCTCTTTTATTATGTTTCCATTTGTTTCATGACTCTAACATGCTAAAACATGCATAACATGAACCAAAACATGGAATAAACGAGCCAAAACTGATTTTTGGTCTGAGGCAGAAGCCCCTTAGGTCGCCAACTGGCTCGCGCCTAAATGGGGTATTCAGACCAGAAATCAACCGTGTTTGTTCTCGTCATTTCCCTTAATCCATTTTTCATATTTGTAATTGGTTTTTACCATTTCAAGTATTTTGGAAACCTTTTTGTTTCATTTCACATGTTTTAACCATAAAGCATTTTTCACCCTTGGTTCTTCATACCATGACGGTTAAACCGTGTGTCGGTGATAATATTCTGTTAATGACATTTAGAAGGTATTTTAAAGCCTTTTATTTCACTTCTTCACATTTTGCAAACAAACATATTAGTCACCAACACAAAATCATCCTTGGTTCTACATACCATGCCGGATTTTAGCCTGGGTACGATGACGAGTATCAACTAATTACATTCAAATGGACTTAAAACAATTAGTCCATAATCATTTTTCAAAACTATTCATGTCAAGTTTGCCAAATCGAATCCGACACCGAATATTATCAAATAATGATGATTATTCGGGTCTAGTTCTTCAAATCAACAAATGTGGTCTAAACGACCCTTTCAAATCAAACCGGGTTCAAATACCCATTTTCAACACGTTTTATAACGTTTTCTAAAAGGTCAGAACACGGCACATAAACCGTGGGCTAACCCGCGCCTAAACAGGCTCTCCATTTCTCATTTTCAAAACCAGAGGGAGGCCCCTTACACCGCCGGCTGGCTCGCGCCTCTTATAGCCGTCTGGTACAGGACCTGTTCCCTTCCAGCATTAGTCTAGGACGATCCCGACTCCGGTTAACTCGGATATAGGACGGATCAGATGACTGTTCAAACCATATTTGCAAAATGCCTTACTAAGACAAATGGATCATGTTATGCACCCTAAACCTAATACGGTAAATGGATGTTTAATTTCCGTCTTGCATGCAAAATCAACCATTAATCCAACTCGACATCTTATACTTGATACTTGGATTAAATCAACCGACTTAGAAAGCTCTCACATGTTAGGTTTAAATCATTGGATGCGCATTCATGCATTTAAACCGTTTTATCAACTTTTGCATTCAACCAACCAAGATCGATCAGTAGAGGCCGCTAAACGCGGGCGGGATTGGGTGTCTGATTAAAGGGCTTCCCAATACGTACCTTCACCTCTTACTCAGAAACTTTGGATAGTGGACGACCTTATCCAGGGCGTAGGAGAGACATTCTAGAGATAAGATGCTAAAGAGGGACGATTTCCTTATCTTTAGTACCTCTGTCAAACGCTGCTTTGTGCTTCGATTTGACCGAGGTATAAAGTGGAATTCGAACGGGTTCCAGGCATCCCACAAATGCTTGGTGGCGACTCCGAACATCTCTAATCGTTTCGAGACCCTTACCGAGACGAAACCGACTGATCTAAAACGATCCGGTGAAAGCACCTTTACGCCGCCGAGCGTGGCTTTCAAAAAAGACCACTGCCATTGTCCACAGATCGGCTGGGCATACGCAGGTCGGCCATGTCCACAGATTGGCGACTCCGCTGGGGAAAACTAGGACACTTACGTCTTTGTGATCCCTAGATGGTGAGACTCTAACGAGGTCTTGGTTGGAATGCATTAATTGATATTACGGTCACGGTTGGGTTTCCTTGTCCGGTCCCACAACCTAACCCTTTTTCGACCAATTGGCTCGTTTCGTCGGCGTGAGTTTTCTCATCCCCGCGTTTCGAATCCCGATTGAGTCATGCATAACATTGACGTTACACATTTCTGTTTCGTCAAAGAGCTTTCATCACTTTCGAGCACGAGGCTACGGCACCCTCCTTACACATTTGGTTTGGATTGGTATCCCTCTCGCAAATCGGGGTTTGATTGCTTGGTGTGTAACCCACCCTTCTAAACCAAAACCCGTGTCAGCATGATGCATAATATAATGAACTGTGAGTGCTTATGTGCTATCTGGTCATAAGTCCTTCCGTGTCATTTTCAACTTTCAAAAACACCTTTTCGCGCCGTTATAATGGCCATTTCAAACTTCGGTCTTTCGCTGACCGATGCACGCCTTTCTAGGCCGTCGTAATGACGATTTTCAAACCCGGTTTTATATAACCATTTCAACACGCCTTTCTAGGCCGTCGTAATGACGATTTTCAAACCCGATTTTGTATAACCATTTCAACACTCTTTTCTAGGCCGTCGTAATGATGATTTTCAAATCCGGTTTTGTACAACCATTTCAACACGCCTTTCTAGGCCGTCATAATTGAAAGGAAATGTAGATTCATATACATGTTAACATATTCTTATATGTCTAATTAATTGTCATAAATTAAAACGGATCTTATGCATGCAAACAATACAATAAAATAGAGGAGAAATCATGTCCTTACATTGTTGATTTCGGCTATTAGGGCACAAGAGAGATCACCTTTCTCTTCTTGTTCTTGAGCTTTTCCAATGGAAGAATGAAGATCTAAGTACAAGATCTCTCCCCAAGCTTTATACCCAAGGCTTAGCACTTAATCAAGTTAATATTATAATTACTAGTATAACATTAATCTTTAGAAGAAAATTGAACCAAAAACTATATAAAACTCTTATGTGTTTTCGGTTTTTAAGAGAGAAGAAGAGAGGATTTTCTTCTCACTAGAACTTATGTTTTTGGATGAATGAATTAGAATAGCAATTGATACACTATCTTTTGTATATTATTAGGCAAAATAAAAGAAAAACAATGATAGTTTTTCTTCCCCAAAACCGTGTAAGAGGAGGGCTATTGGGGAGCCAATGCATGAAAAATTTGTTCTTCACAAGAAACAATAGGCTTGCATGCCTAGACTTGCTTTTTCATCATTATGTTTTATCAACTAAATAAAACAATTAACTAGCTTAATTCTCCCCAATATTTTTTAAGCACTTTACATAATATGGATCCCATATTATTTTTGTCAATTGTCAATGTGTCACATGTCAAATGTGACATAAATATGTTATGTATTTTTAACATATTAAAAATCAACGTATTAATAAGAATACGTCACATACAAAATTGACTTAGTAATTTCATAATTACTCGTGCCAAAATATTTTACCATTTATAAATTTCAACTGATTGAATTTATAATAATTCATTCATTTTAATTGTTATATTAAACAATTTATTTCATCCGAGTAATTATACAATTTAATTACTCAGACCGTATCTAATTTAATCATATTTCAATTTGATACGTAAATTTTACTTCCAAAATCGTCCGTCAATTTTCAAGTAATTTAATCAACTCGCAACGTTATACGATTAATTAAATAATCAATTAAGTGTATTGCCCTTTAGGTATGACCTAGGGGTCAATCGATCACCACCGTCACACACGACAAAGTAATGTCAAACTCTAGTCACCAATCATTACCGATATATGTTGACCGATTGTGATGAAAAAAATTACTTCCCAATTGTATTCTTCTAAATGAGATTTAATAATGATATTTAAATCACGTGATCGCACTATTGTTGAGGACACATTTCCCAACAATCTCCCACTTGTCCTCGACAAGTGTGCGTCACCAATTCTCTTGTCCTATTACTATCTCCCACTCAATGCAAGGTGTCTTTCAGGTCGTACTTGCAAGTGATCATATCGAGAGTGGTTTCCTCGATCTGGAGAATAACTGATTGACCGGATTTATCCACACCGGATATCCTCCGAGCGTGGCCACGCATTTCGATTCATTACTCCTCGAGTGGCCCCGAGATATTGTTATAACCCCGACTAGGGGTGGACAATTCCTATCGCACTCATTCCCTTCGACTAGCCACGACCATCATAACCCAAAATATGCCCATTTGACCCCATTTACGAAGGTCGTAGTAACACAAATCAAAGTTAATCGAAATCGTGCCATCTTAGGCGAATAGTCTTTAGTCAAAAGAATCGACTCATTAGAATACTATAGTAGCTCTCGCCACGACCAGGCTATATAAATTTGCCAGAACTCTATAAGCGGTCATTAGGCCCGACAAAAAGTTCTTAACAGTCTGCCTATGTGATCGACTAGTCATCTCACATGACTGTATGGCACTTGAACTTGCCATCAATCGCCTCACACTCTAGTCACTTCGAGACGTCACCTCATATAAGTAACTATGGGCAAAACAATGTTAATCCATGTTCACTTTAACGAGGTTCAATTGTCTCTACAACCCGTTTGGATGTAACAAAGTATAAATTAAGGATGAAAGACAAATGCGATTATGAACATGAACAAAAACAACACTTTTATTTCATTTCAAAATCTAACAGAAATTTGGTACACGTTTAAGTCCCATGGACGTAACATGCCCATCATGCTTAGCCTGCGATAAAGGCTTGGTGAGCGGATCGGCTATGTTGTCATCCGTCCCAACCTTACAAATCGCAATTTCCTTTCTTTCAATGAAATCTCTTATTACATGATATTTTCTAAGTACATGTCTAGATCTATTACTAGACTTCGGCTCCTTAGCTTGGAAGATCGTCCCACTATTATCACAATAGAGAGTGATGGGATCATCGGCGGTAGGTACTACTTTTAGACCTTCCGTGAATTGCTTGATCCACATGGCTTCCTTGGCAGCCTCGATCTTTGCTATGTACTCACCTCCGTTGTTGAATCCGCATGATTTACAGATTTCCTTGAAGCTTCTCCAGCTTACGGCACCACCATTGAGCATGAAAACAAAACCAGCTTGTGATTTCATGTCATCCCTATCCGTTTGAAAACTTGAGTCCGTGTATCCTGTAACACGCAACTCATTGTCTCCTCCAAACACGAGGATAGAGTCCTTAGTTCTTCTCAAGTACTTAAGGATGTTCTTGACAGCAATCCAGTTGACTCTCACCGGATTTGCTTGATATCTACTCGTCATGCTCAAGGCATACGAGACATCGAGACGTGTGCATATCATGGCATACATGATTGATCCAACAATGGAAGCGTAAGGGATCAACTTCATGCGTTCAACATCATGGGGTTCGGAGGGACATTGAGTCCTGCTCAATATCGTTCCGGTTACCATAGGTACCAAACCCCTTTTGGATTTGTCCATGCTGAATCGTCAAAGAATCTTATCAACATAAGACTCTTGACTTAGTGCCAATATCCTCTTGGGTCTATCTCTATAGATCCGGATACCTAATATGCGTTGTGCCTCTCCTAAATCCTTCATTTGGAAGTGGTTACCTAACCACTTCTTACAGTAAGACAACATTGGAATATCATTTCCAATGAGTAGTATGTCATCGACATACAAGATTAGGAACACAACATTGCTCCCACTGAATTTCATGTATAAACATGGTTCCTCAACATTTCGAGTGAAACCATTTTCTTTTATAACATGATTGAATCGATGATTCCAACTTCTAGACGCTTGCTTAAGACCATAAATGGATCTCTTAAGCTTGCACACTTTGTTAGGATTTTTAGAATCAACAAAACCTTCGGGTTGTATCATGTACACCTCCTCTTCTAAATGCCCATTTAGAAAAGCGGTTTTGACATCCATTTGCCATATTTCATAATCATGAAATGCGGCGATCGCTAACAAAATCCGTATGGATCTTAGCATGGCTACGGGGGCGAAGGTCTCATCATAATGGAGACCTTGGACTTGGGTAAATCCTTTTGCCACTAGCCTAGCTTTGTAGACATCATCATGTCCTTCTATGCCATTTTTGACTTTGAATATCCATTTGCATTGAAGGGGTCTTGCCCCTTTAGGCAAATCTACCAAGTCCCAAACTTGGTTTTCAAGCATAGAATCCATTTCGGATTTCATGGCTTCAAGCCATAAGTTGGAATTAGGACTAGAGATTGCGGCTTTGTAGGTGGCGGGCTCGTCACTTTCCATAAGCAACACATCGAGTGTTCCATCTTCCTCGATAAGTCCCACATATCGATCGGGATGGCGAATTACTCGGCCCGTCCTTCTTAGTGGAGGAGGTACAACCGCGTTAGACGACGAAGGAACATCTTCTTGCGTCTCTACCTCGGTTTGTGGCTCTTGAACTTCATCAAGTTCAAAATTTTCTCCCACTCTGTCTCTTAGAAATAAACTCTCTTTCTAAGAAGACAGCCTCACAAGACACAAACACTTTGTTATCTTGAGGTTTGTAGAAGTAGTAACCTCGAGAGGTTAAAGGATAACCCACAAAGATGCATTTTTCGGATCTTGGGGCAAGCTTATTATCGGGTTTAGTCTTGACATAAGCATCACATCCCCAAATTTTCATGTAGGATAGATTAGGAACTCTTCCTCTCCATGTTTCAAATGGAGTCTTTTCGGTGGCTTTAGTGGGACTATTATTTAAAGATAGCATTGCGGTTTGAAGCGCAAATCCCCAAAACGAGTTCGGTAACTCGGTTTGACTCATCATCGATCGAACCATATCAAGTAGGGTTCGATTTCTCCTTTCGGCAACACCATTGAGTTGTGGTGTTCCGGCTGGAGAAAGTTGTGATATAATACCACGACTTTTCAAGTGTGAATCAAATTCAAGACTAAGGTATTCACCACCACGATCGGATCGTAGTGCCTTAATCCTTTTGTTCAATTGGTTTTCTACTTCGTTTTGAAATTCCTTGAATTTCTCAAATGCTTCACTCTTATGTCTCATTAAATAGACATGCCCATGTCTACTTAAGTCATCGGTGAAGGTTATAAAGTAGTCATAATTACCACGAGCGGTGATACTCATTGGTCCACATACATCGGTGTGTATGAGTCCCAATAGCTCACTAGCTCGTGTCCCTTTACCACAAAAAGGATTACGAGTCATCTTGCCAAGTAGGCAATATTCGCATGTACCAAATAATTGATAATCAAATGGTGTAATCACATTAGTAGAAATTAATCTTTTGATGCGATTCTCGTTTATGTGACCTAATCGACAATGCCAAATGAACGCTTCACTTGGGTCACTTGTTTTGAGTTTCTTTGATTGAATGTTATAAATATCATTTGTCGGATTTGAGGTCTCTAAAATGTATATGCCATTGATGGAAGTAGCTTGGCCAATAACCAAATCATTCCTAGAAATAGAGCAACGATTGTTCTTAATGACAAAACAAAAACCGTCCATGTCTAGCATGGCGATTGAAATAATGTTTTTAGAGAGTGTAGGAACATAAAAACAATTATGCAAATACAACTCAAAACCGTTTGGCAAAGCTAGAACATAAGTTCCTTTGGATTCGGCCGCTACCCGAGCTCCATTTCCAAGTCGAAGATCCACATCTCCCTTGCTAAGCTTCTCCACATCTCTTAAACCCTGTAAATGATTACAAAGGTGAGAACCACAACCGGTATCTAGTACCCATGTCGTAGTGGAAGTATAATTTATATCAATAACATAAATTTCTTTAGGAATTGTACCTTTTGGAGTAATGAGTCCTTCCCTTATATTTCGCAAATACATAGGGCAATTCCTAAGCCAATGTCCCATGCCATAGCAATAATGGCACTCATCATTAACTTGCTTGAAGTTTTTGACTTTCTTTGCTTTCTTCTTGAACCTCTTGCCCTTTGTAGCAAGAACTTGATTGCTAGAGCTCCCACTAGCTTTGGCATCTTTATCTTCCAGAGACAAAGATCCTAAAGATTGCATGAGGTAGTCTTCCTGAGACGGACTCACACGAGGTCTAGTAGTAGTGGGTGGTTTTGAAGAGGTGATGAAATTAAGGTTTCCATCCGAACCTATCCCGAAATGAAGTTCTCTAGTTGTATCGAAATCGTTGTTGGAGCAAATGTCATCAAGAACATTGTGATAAGAATCAATAGTGATAGGTGCGGTAGCATTTGTTGGATTCATTGTAAAGAACTACAAATATGGAGGAAAAGGAAATATTAACATTTGTCTTTTAAAATCATACTTGTAAAATATCAACAAGATATGAACATTTATATAGTGACCTCTACCCAACTATTATAAATGATTCCAAGACCCAAATTCATATCAACTTAGGCACGGGATAGCCGATGCAACCTTTATTGATATAACTCGGTGGATTAACCTTTTAATCGATTCTACTTTTAGAATTCTTGGTCGATAAAATTACTGTAATGTTTATCTATAGCCCAAAACACATCAACAAGGGCACGGGATAGCCGATACAACCCTTATTAAATACTTTTGTTGAGTTCAATCCAAATTTCGAATAAATGTGTCCATGATCCAAATTCATATTAATTTGGGCACGGGATGGCCGATACAACCCTCATCAACACGAATTCGGTGGATAAACATTCATCACCCACTTCCCCTACGTAACAAGGTTTGTACCCCGGGATGGCCGAGTGCACTCCCTCGCGAAATAGGTTTTCATGGTTTCTACTATTTGGTAAGGCTATGTCTCAATTAATTGTTTTAGCGAGAGGTCATGTCAATTTATTATCTATCACGTTTTAAGTGAACTAAAGCGGTGAACAACGATAATTCTAATTGACACGGTCGATAAACTCGATAAGACAATGCATGTTTAGTTATGGCGATTTAGCAATGCATGTGACATATAAATAAAATGCAAGCATAAAAGAAATAAATCCTAGTATGGCCTTTCCTAAAATAGAAAAACTATTAATCTATTACATATTCGGAAACCAACTCCATTGGTCCCTTGAACTTCGGTTGTGGCACACATCTCGAGGTAACACCGTCTTTATGTATCGCCATCCTTGAAGAAATCCGTCTTTTGGAACTCCGGAATGAATAAAATTACATAATTTCCTATTATACATTTGTAACTAAAATAAAATAAATCTATTAAATATTACAAAACGGTGATACGAGATCACAATAAAATTACAACCGAATCGATATTCCCATACATTTCGGGAAATACCAATTAAAAATCTAAGGCCATACTAAGTAAATTACATAATTCAAAATTACATAAATTAAAATTATGACAATCATAAAGAAAAATGCAGCATTATAATATGTATGAACATGCTCAATTTTTTATGCTAAATCGCCTTTAATTAGCCAATATCGTATATTACTCGGTTTTTACGGATTTGCGTGATTTCAACATTTTATAATCACAAAAATACATAAACTCATATTTATGCATGAGTTAATTACCCTAACCACTTAGGACTCAAAATATAGTCTTCACTAATTATTTTGACCATAATTAACTTTTATTTACAAAATTGTTCATAAATGGACCAAAATTACAAAAATAAGCTATTAAACTTCAAATAAATCCAAAAATTCCAAATAAATTCAAAATTTGAAATTTAAATTCATGAACATTCTGGAAAAATTCCATGACACTCATAATGTTCAAAATCTTAGGTTAAAAATTTCGAAAATTTTCCGGAAAAACAATGTTGCGGTTTATCGATATTTAATAAAATAATCATAAAAACATGGAAAAATTATTTTCACTAACTTTTCAATTTTAGATCTGAAAAAGTGACTAAAATGCAACATTAGACGTTTTTCCTAAGTCATAGAATATATTTTATTAATTTTCACTAATAATGTCACTATTTATGTCATTTTTCTTCAAAAATTCATAAATCATGCTAAAAGACTTCTTTATAGCCAATTATTTTACACACATCTTGTAAAATTTCATGTGACAACATATAAATTTTCTATGACCAGATTCGAAATTTAACTCATATTAACCTATTTTTCTCTTAAATCCATATTTAATAATGAAAAATTCATATTTCGAGTATAACAAGTGCAAAAATTATGAAAAATTACAGGTTATCTTAAAGTAATATATGTGATAACATATCCAAAAACCAACTTAAAATTCGAAGTATAGCTAATTTTCGACCAAAAATGACATTTTAACTCATAAAATCACATTTAAATGTCATTATTATTAAATATGAACAATAAAAATCCGAAAAATTAACCAAAATATCCTAAAACATTTTAGGACCAGAAATATTAACATGCATGTAATTATTTCGTGATATATCATAATAACACAAATTTTACAAGTTTTATTTTGTTATTCATATAACTCGGAAAAACTTTTAACCAATTTGCATGCAAACAACCGTGGCTCATGATACCGATTGAAAGGAAATGTAGATTCATATACATGTTAACATATTCTTATATGTCTAATTAATTGTCATAAATTAAAACGGATCTTATGCATGCAAACAATACAATAAAATAGAGGAGAAATCATGTCCTTACATTGTTGATTTCGGCTATTAGGGCACAAGAGAGATCACCTTTCTCTTCTTGTTCTTGAGCTTTTCCAATGGAAGAATGAAGATCTAAGTACAAGATCTCTCCCCAAGCTTTATACCCAAGGCTTAGCACTTAATCAAGTTAATATTATAATTACTAGTATAACATTAATCTTTAGAAGAAAATTGAACCAAAAACTATATAAAACTCTTATGTGTTTTCGGTTTTTAAGAGAGAAGAAGAGAGGATTTTCTTCTCACTAGAACTTATGTTTTTGGATGAATGAATTAGAATAGCAATTGATACACTATCTTTTGTATATTATTAGGCAAAATAAAAGAAAAACAATGATAGTTTTTCTTCCCCAAAACCGTGTAAGAGGAGGGCTATTGGGGAGCCAATGCATGAAAAATTTGTTCTTCACAAGAAACAATAGGCTTGCATGCCTAGACTTGCTTTTTCATCATTATGTTTTATCAACTAAATAAAACAATTAACTAGCTTAATTCTCCCCAATATTTTCGGCACTTTACATAATATGGATCCCATATTATTTTTGTCAATTGTCAATGTGTCACATGTCAAATGTGACATAAATATGTTATGTATTTTTAACATATTAAAAATCAACGTATTAATAAGAATACGTCACATACAAAATTGACTTAGTAATTTCATAATTACTCGTGCCAAAATATTTTACCATTTATAAATTTCAACTGATTGAATTTATAATAATTCATTCATTTTAATTGTTATATTAAACAATTTATTTCATCCGAGTAATTATACAATTTAATTACTCAGACCGTATCTAATTTAATCATATTTCAATTTGATACGTAAATTTTACTTCCAAAATCGTCCGTCAATTTTCAAGTAATTTAATCAACTCGCAACGTTATACGATTAATTAAATAATCAATTAAGTGTATTGCCCTTTAGGTATGACCTAGGGGGTCAACTGATCACCACCGTCACACGACAGTAATGTCAAACTCTAGTCAGCCAATCATTACCGATATATGTTGACCAGTTGACAGTAACAAAATTACTTCCCAATTGTATTCTTCTAAATGAGATTTAATAATGATATTTAAATCACGTGATCGCACTATTGTTGAGGACACATTTCCCAACAATAATGACGATTTTCAAACCCGGTTTTGTATAACCATTTCAAATCACCTTTTCACGCCGTTATAATCGCCGCGTCTAGACACGGATTTTAACCCGTTTCGCGCCGACAATGGCTTTCTTTCAAAACCCGATAAAGGCACACACCCTTTTCTCTAGACACTTTCGGATCCCGAGGACCATGCACCGTCCCCGAGACCTTTTTAAACATTTCAAACTCGATTTCCAAAACATACAATTTTGAATTTCAAAAACCGTCTTGGGGAACGACGCACTGTTTTCCGAGCCGACTCAAACTAAAACCGTCTTTTGCAAATAAACTTAAGACAACCCTTTCAACTGATCGACTTGCGGGGATTTCTATCTTCGGAAGCCGCTCATTAAAACGACAAATGAATCTTTTTGGAAATTCCTAGTTTCGAAAACTTCAGTCCACCATTCCAATTCCGCCTCGTGTCTATCGAGTTAAAGCAAACGTACTTATGGGTCTTTACTTATGAGTCGTCTCACCACGAGACCTGTCCAATGACGTCACGCCGTCATGATTGGACTCGTGTCAAAGGTTCGGTCAAACACCGTCACGTTATATATCGAGTCAGCACCGAGGGACCACACACGGCCACCCCATCTTGTTGAGTCGATCTTTGTCTCGTCCTCTGTGTTGTCTGCGTTCAGTCTTGGAACCGTGTCGGATTGAAATGTAATGTGAGCCGTTTTTCTGCCTCAGAGCCATGGCCCCGTCTTCAACTTCGTCTGTCAACCACAACAACAATGATAATAACAGAGATGTCACAACTTATCAGCTAGCCAGCCTGCTTACCGCTCTTAAGGTCACCCTGGATCGCGTCGAGACCCGTATCGACGCCATGGAGAACAAGGAAATTGGGGAACATAATACCCCACCTCTGACTGAAACTGAGAAGAGGCTGAAACTCTTGGAAGAACAGCTCCTAGCCCGGGGTAACAATATCCATCTTGAGAACAACCGAAGGTTCGAACTCGTTGGGGACCGATTACGACAACTTCACCCTGACTGATGTGCCTAAGTTCAAGGGAGTGGAGGACCCACTCAACCATATCCGTGCTTTCAAAGACTACATGGCCATTAAGGGGGTCAAACATGAGCTTTTTACCAGGATCTTCCCATCCTCTTTGGAGCCGATTCCTCGCCAATGGTAGTACTCCTTGGACCCGAAAAACCTTACCACTTGGGAAAAGATCGCAGCTGAGTTTGCCAAACAGTATGCTGACAATGTCGAGATACAGGCCAACACCCATACTCTCGAGGTGCTAGCGCAAAACGACAAGGAAGGGTTCACTGAGTTCTTAACCCGTTGGAGGAGGATGAGTACTCAATTGGTCAGTAAACCGAGTGAATCAACTCTGGTGGATAAATTTGTCAACAACCTCCGCCCGGTTTATGCCAACCTACTGAGGTATCAGAATATCAAAACTTTTCAAGATCTGCAGATTCTGGGGACACGTATTGAGGACGACCTCCGAAAGGGTGTCTTAGCAAAGACCACTGGCAGGGGTTATCAAGGATCCACCTCAACCGGATCTCGCCCTTACGGTCAGACAAACAAGATTGATGAGGTCAACCTCGTTGAACCATCTGCCAAGAAAACTGAGCGCCCCGAGAGAGTGTTCACCAACATAGGGTCGACTTATGCAAGTGCCCTGAAAAGGCTCATGGACCAAGGGAAGCTACAACCGATCGGACCCACCCCGGATCCGATCGACGCCAAGAAGTCCCGATTTTGGAACCCCAACGCCTACTGTCAGTATCATCGAGGGAACTGGCATGATATCGAAAATTGCTTCAAACTCAAGCACCTCAATCACGACATGATTGAGAAGGGAGATTTGCCTATACCCCCACCAACTAAGCTGAACAACAAGACGAATCCCCTGGGAATTCACGCCATCTCTGACGATGAGCCGACCTTAGACTGCTCTCATCTCATCTTGCCGATTGACGACGAGGTGAATGTTCTGGAAAAGGATCCTTCGACGGAGTGTTTGTGTTTGATCCGCCACCATGCTCACTATGTTTCAGCAAGTTGAAGAGGCCATAGCCAGCCTCTCTGAGAAAATCACCCGACTCGACGACGCCTACCGTCGACTCATCTTCAATCCGCCAACACCGCGTCTGAGGGAGAATTCCCCAAGCATTCAAAACTACCCGCCCCATGATGGAGTGCTCCCGCAACCATTCTGGCACAGACCTCACGAAAATCACCTTCAAAATAACTACCCTCAAAATAACTACCCCCATAAAAATCGCCCTCACAAAAATGTCCCCCACCAGAACTACCCACCGAGGAATACCCCTGCAAGGTATCCTCGAGACCCTGAAATTAACGGCATATGGCGGGATGATGTTGAGGATGTCTATGTCATTCCGGGGAAGGAAAAGCGGATGAAGGAAATCGGACATCTCACCCGGTCCAGACGTCCCTATTAGAATCCGAGCAACCCAGCGGTCGTTCCAACAACGAATGACCAAGTCGTCCCGGAAGTGGACACTCAACCAAAGGCTCCCCAGAACTCAATCCTAAAACAGCTTCAGAAAGCAAAAGCCGAAATCTCAATTTGGCAGCTGATCGCAACGTCATTTGAGCATCGACATGCCTTGCTGCAGGCCTTGGGAAAATTAACCGTGCCCTCCACCTCTTCCCCAGAAGAAATAGTGGCACACATGACGAGAGACGCCCCTGATCTGAGCAAATCGGTCGTCTTCTCCGACGAGGATATCCCCCTGTTCGGAGCCAATCATAACCTGGCCCTGTACATCACCGTACAATGCCTCCAAAAGAATATACCAATGGTCCTCGTGGATGACGGTTCCGCCGTGAATGTCATTCCTCTCAAAACTGCCCACAGGCTGGGTATTAAGGAATCTGATTTAATCCCATCGAATCAAGGAGTACGCGCCTACGACGGCACTCGTCGCAAGGTCGCTGGGCTAGTCACTTTGACCGTCGCAACCGGGCCACTAGAAAGACAAACCAGTTTTCAAGTGGTCGACATCGTTGCGTCCTTCAACATGCTCCTGGGACGTTCCTGGATTCACGCCGTCAAGTCGGTCACATCAACGCTCCACCAAAAGATCAGGGTCACCTTCAACGGGAAAACGATCACGATCCCCGCTTCCCCAATCAAAGCAGTCATGAGAAGGGGGGTAGCCTCCCAAGCCCTTGAGGAGGACGACAATGAAATGTGGGGTTTCCAAGCCGTGAACGCCATAACTGATGAATTGGCAACCTCTGAGTGTGACCCGTTCACCAACCTCATGATCAACCGTATCATGATGCGTCAGGGTTATTTCCCGGGTTTGCCGCTCAATCCACTAAAGGACCCATTGCCTCCCTTGAAACAGGCTAAGGTCCCCAACATTCCCTTTGGGCTGGGATACGAACCTACCAATGAAGACATCCAGGAGATGAACCTCCTAATCCGAAAACGCAAGAAGCACGGAGTCATCCTCCGTCCCTACCACCTGACTCTCAACGGATACTTTGTCCCCGAGGGAGAGTCTGAACTCTACCACGGCTTTCTGGAGCCAATATATGACTCTGTGGCCAGGGCTAGATACCCGGGAGTGGAGGTCTTCCAGGACTGCTACTTTATCCCCGACAACATCGAAGCTGCATCAACTGAGTCCAAACCGTCACCATGCCTTGACGGACAAGCTGTCACACTCCTATTTGGGGAAGATAACGTCAAACACCTCGACTATGAGGACATTATCAACATCGCCCTGAAAGACAACCAGTTCGATCCAACCGCCTTGATCTCCGATACTGACCCGGAGAAGGCTACCCAGGGCTGGAGGAAAACCGTCAAGTGGACCGATCGCCAAGGCCGCATTCTCAAGATAACAACTGGAGAAGGCCCTATGTTCAAGGAGGGAGGTGAAGAAGGGTCTGAGTCTGAGTCTGAGTCAGAGTCAAAGTCTGTCATAGCTCCTAACACTCCGGATGTCCCAGTCAAGGTCCCCTTCCCACTGTTTTATCACAAAGTCGTGGCTGATTCAGAGGCTAAGTCCACTAAGGTCACCCCCACTCCCATGAATGGTGACAACCTGGAGCCTGTTCCAGGGGCCACTTCCTCTGTCGTGTCGCCTCTGACTGACCACGAGATGTCTGTCCTTTCCGAGCTTTTCGCTCGTGTCAACTTAATGAACGCTAAGTTTGCTTATGACTCATCTCAATTTAACTGCAATGCAATTCTGAATGATTATGAGGAATTTGACTTGAGCAACTATCCACCTCACTTAGCCAAAGAACTTGACAAGCGGGAAACCAGAACCCCCATCATTGAGGAAACCGGGCCTATTAACGTAGGAACCGACAATACACCTCAAGAACTTAGGATAGGGACAACCCTGGACCCCTCGGAAAGACAACAGTTCATTGACCTCTTCCACGAATACAAGGACGTGTTCGCCTGGTCTTACAGAGATATGCCTGGGATTGACAGAGAAATTGCAGAGCACCGGATACCCATTAAACCCGGAGCTAAACCTGTGAAACAGAAGCTACGCCGGATGCGTCTTGAGTGGGCCCTAAAAATCAAGGAAGAAGTGGACAAACAGTTCAAGGCTAGGTTCATCAAAGTGTCTAAATACTCTGACTGGGTGGCCAACATTGTGCCCGTACCAAAGAAAGACGGAAGAATTCGGGTTTGCGTCGACTTCGGGGATCTGAACAAGGCGAGTCCAAAAGACGACTTCCCTTTGTCGCACGTTGACATTCTGGTGGACAACACTGCCGAACATGCTCTCCTATCATTCATGGACGGGTATGCCGGGTACAACCAGATTAAGATGGCTGTGGAAGACATGCACAAAACAACATTCACTACACAGTGGGGTACGCATTCCTACACGGTCATGCCTTTCGGCCTCATCAACGCCGGAGCAACCTATCAAAGAACCGCTACCACTCTCCTACATGATATGATGCACAAGGAGGTAGAGGTATATGTCGTTGACATGATCGTCAAATCAAAAGAACGGGACGGCCACATCAATGCCCTCCGAAAATTCTTTGCTTGTCTGCGGAAATATAACATGAGACTAAATCCTCAGAAGTGTGCATTCGGGGTCACCTCAAGAAAGCTTATAGGACATGTCGTTAGCAAAAGAGGCATTGAGATTGATCCAACCAAAATCAAAGCCCTTCAACAAATGCCTCGGCCTAAGAACGAGAAGGAGATTCGGGGATTTCTCGGTCAGGTCCAATACATCAGCCGGTTCATTGCCAAGCTCACTATGATCTGTGAACCGATATTCAAAAAACTTCGTGCCTCCGATCACACCGATTGGGACGACGACTATCAGAAGGCATTCGTCATGATAAAGGAAATCCTATCCAAACCTCCTGTCCTCATGCCACCTCAACCGGGGATTCCTCTATCCCTATACCGATCATTCATCGACACGACCATGGGAGCAATGCTCGCACAAACAGTTGGCAACGAGGAGCGAGCCATCTACTACATCAGCAAAAAGTTCATTGAGTACGAGACGAGGTATACCCAACTGGAAAAGACATGCCTTGCCCTAGTATGGTCAACAAAGAAGCTGCGGCATTACATTCTCAGCTACTCGGTCCACATCTACTCCAAGATGGACCCGGTTAAATACATCTTCGAAAAACCCGTACTAAACGGAAGGCTGTCTATATGGACACTCATGCTGTCCGAATTTGACCTCAAGTTTGTACCCCTCAAGGTTATCAAGGGAAGAGCAGTCACTGATTTCTAGCAGAAAATCCCGTCAACGAGGATCCAACGACCGACACATGGTCACTTCATGACGAAGACATCCTTTGTGCCGACTCCGACGCATAGGACCTATACTTTGATGGTGCATCTAATCTGAGAGGCTTCGGGGGTAGGAATCCTTCTAGTATCACCAGAGGGAGAACATGTTCCGATCTCGGTCAAGCTGGACTTTGCCGTCACCAACAATGCCGCTGAATATAAAGCATGTCTCATCGGCCTACAAGCAGCCATCACACTTGGCATCAAGAGACTGAGGGTCCATGGCGATTCCTCACTCATCATCAATCAGGTATCCGGATCATGGAAAATCCGATCTAACAGCTTAGCTCCCTACCGAGCAAAGATCAATCAAGAGGCCGAGTTCTTCGACCAAGTCGACTACTTCCACTTGCCGCGAGAGGAAAATCAATTTGCTGATGCCCTGGCAAAACTTGCCGCGCTCGTCAACTTACCTGACGACATGACATCGATGCCCCTATGTGTCGAGAGAAGGAGCGAGCCAGCTCACATTTGTGCCATTATCGACGACGAGGAAAGCCATGATGAACCTTGGTACCAAGCCATCCTCAATTACAAAACCAAAAACGAATTTCCTCCCAACTCTGATCAAAGAGGACAAAGAGCCATCCGTTTACTCGCATCACAATTCGTGATAAACCAAAATCAACTCTACAAAAGAACACCCCAAGGAATTCTCCTCCTTTGCATTGACCAACACAAAGCCAAAAAAGTCATAGGAGAGGTTCACGACGGAGAATGTGGCCCTCACATGAGTGCAATGATGCTTACACGGAAAATCATGCGGCTAGGTAACTACTGGACCACCATGGAAGCCGATTGCCGTAACTACGTCAAACATTGCCACAATTGCCAAATCTTCGCCAACATACAACACATACCACCATCCCTTTTATACACCATGACATCACCCTGGCCATTCTCGACCTGGGGCATCGACATTATCGGGAAAGTCAACCCGACAGGCACCAAGGGGCATTGCTTCGTCCTCGTCGCCATCGACTACTTCACCAAATGGGTGGAAGCACAGTCATATGCAGTCTTGACCGCCAAACAAGTGGCCAAGTTCATTCAAAACAACATCATCTCCCGAAACGGGGTACCCCATGAAATCATCAGCGATCAAGGCTCTCACTTCCGGGCGGAAACTCAAGCCTTGCTGGACAAATACAAGATCAAACGACATCGATCATCCCCCTACCGTCCCCAAAATAACGGAGCGGTGGAGGCAGCGAACAAAACTCTTGTTACCATTATCAAGAAAATGCAAGATAACTACCGCGATTGGCCGAGCAAACTCCCATTCGCGCTCTGGGGATACCGAACCTCCATTCGAACACCGACAGGCGCCACACCCTTCTACCTAGCATACTGTATGGAGGCGGTTCAACCGGTAGATTTAGAGATCCCATCTCTACGCATCCTACTAGAGAGTCAAGTCCCTGAGGCGGAATAGACCCGTGGAAGGTACGAACAACTCACTCTTCTAAACGAACGGCGACTCAACGCCTTGCACAACGTCCATCTATACCAACGACGTATACAACGGGCATTCAACAAGAAGGTTAAACCCCGAAACATCCGGGAGGGCGACTTGGTCCTCAAGTCAGTCCGAGCACCATTACCCGTCGATCCGAGGGGAAAATTCAAACCCAACTGGGCCGGCCCATACCTGGTCAAGAAAATACTTTCAGGGGGCGCAGTGAGACTGAGTGACCTAGACGGGGAGGACTTTACAAACCCGACCAACCTAGACCAACTCAAGAAATACTACCCTTGAACCCTATCAACCAACAACCTAGCCTAGTTTTGCAACTAGCATCGACCACAACCCTTTTCAAGTCAAGTTCCTCAATATGTTCTGATTTGAAATTGCATGTTTTATCGAGTCTAAGCTGCGACACCTTGCCCGTTTCGAATGTCCTTTGATTCGTCAAAGGCAACGTCCATTTGCACTACAAAAACAAACCCCCTGAACTACGAGCATGGTTTGATTTCACCTCTCCCGGTGAATACGTAGGCAGTCCTTTCTTACATAAGAAGGATACAACCATCCCCACATACAAAAAACATCCCCATCAAAAAAGAGAAAGGGAAAACCATTCCCTTTCCCACAAAAATACAAAAAATGAGCCTTTCTCCCTTCCCACAAAATACCCCTTTCCCAAGTGCAATTGTTTAGGACGATTCAAATTGAACTGCCTTCACCAAATGGATGGAAGAAACAAGCGTTCACAATTTTCGACACAGGCAATCCTCTTATTTAATTAATAATGGGAAGGATTACAATTTCAACAACAAATAAAGCTCGACAAGTCTAAAACTTGTCAAAAGCTAAGGTGTCAACTAACACACCTCACATAATAAAACTAGCACAAAACACACAACAACTAGCTAGTACAACATAATAAAAACTCACAACAATAATACAACATAATAATAAAGCGGGTAATGGAGGTTTCACTCTTCCATTCTACCCTTGCCTTTTCCTTCGGGGTACATCTTCCCCTTGTTTTTCTTGTTGGCCCGCCTAGCATGGACTTCTTCCTCGGAACGGATCCTCAACGGGTCTAAGACCCCATATTCGACCCAAGACGAGCCAAGGCACGACCCACCATATTCTTGGGGCCGGAACTCCTCCTCTTCGGTGGTCTCATCACATCGGGGGTAGCTCCATCAACATACTCCTCAAAGAAGGCACGGTTGTCCTTGCCAACCTCTCGATACTTCAAATCGACAACCTCGTCCTTACGAAATTTGGATCTCTCTTCCAAGGACGGAGCACGTGACCACTTGACATAAGCGGGAGTCACCCATGTCGTGGCAGCGGGGTTTGGCACCTCCCAAAGCGGCCGAGTGGCCCACCATCTTTCAAAGAACTCCACAAGCTTGGAGTTCCGGAAAACATTCTGTTGGACAAGAGTATCTTGAGCGGGCACCTTTTGTTAACGCCCCATTTGCCTCACGAGCCTTTCGGGATATATGAAGGAAACAACCTTCAAACCCACCACCATCAAAGAGCGAGGACTAGCACCCGAAGCGGGCAACCCTGTGAAGAACCTCAAGTGCCACCACGACACCACCAAATGGATATGAGGACCACCCTCCTCCGCCAACCTTGCGGCCCAATAGGCCTCGGTGGAAGCAAAACTATCCGGGTACAACTTCTTCCTCATGGTAAGATGACGGAAGGAATAAGAAGAAGGATTAACCGGAGGCTCTACATACCTTAGCCTCTCCAATAGCCACACTTGGAGGATCCTTGGCGATCCAAAAGACGGAGCTTCTCCACAAGAGCCTTCCTTGTCCAAAGCTTGGATAATCACTCCAAGCACCAACCATGATGGATCTCTACCATGCTCCATTTGCTCAATCACATGGATAAGGGTCATGCTACCATGACATCTTGGTCCCTTCTTCTTCAAGACATCAACAAAGAGGTACACATGGACAAGGAAAAATGCAAGAGCCCTTCTCCTAGCCACCTCCGAGACATTAAAATCTAATCGATTTGAAAAGATGTTGATAAGATCCAACATATCCACACCATGTGGAGCAAGAAGAAAGTTGACTTGGCTTGTTGATAAGCCCAACATGGAACAAAATTTCTCCTTGTAGCACAACCGAGTCGGAGGAAGCACCGGAACACAACCCGGCCACCCACCAATGGCTCCAACTTCTTCGGCAAGAGGACAAAGCTCACCTTTCGGGAAAACGAAAACATGATGTTTCGAATCCCAAAACCGAGAACATGCTTCAAGAAACGAAGGTTGCACCTTGACTTGACGAAGCACCAACAATTGACCAACTCCCATGCAATCGAGTTGATACTTCTCGGGAGGCGACAAATCCCGACACCATTGTCGCAATGCATTCTCAAAAGCATCCATGAAATATTTTTGTGGAAGAAGAAGAGGTTTTGTAGAGATGTTATTGTGTTTCGGATGATGAAACAATGAAGCGCAAACGTCCCTATTTATACAAAATGATCAGCACATTTTTCAGAAAAAGAGGAGAGCTGGCTTCCATCGCCAAGCTGCTCGCGCTTCTTTGAGGCTCCTCCAGGATTCCCGCTGTTGACCTGTCTCTTTCAACATGTGTTTTCTCCTGACACCTCAAACCTCCCGCCAGGAAGCTCGCGCCTCTTCGGGATGATTCAGGAAATTTTGTGTTTCCTCACACTCACATTTCCTTGTTTTCGCGTTTTACGAAATCCGACACGGTTTCCATGACGCAGCTTTAAACATACGGATTTTTCTTCTTTTTTTAAGGGGGGAAGGGCTAGTCCCCCCGATTCGCGATGGATCATTTCCATGTCGATCCGTGATGGATCGTTTCCATGTTAGTCGAAATTCCAAATTTTTTTCGCTTTTTCGCAATTCAAAAATCAAAATCGAAGATTGATAACACGACATCAATTTTCCACAAAAATTCAAGCACTCACAAATTCGAGTCTTGACCTCAAAAATCAAAAATCAAATATACTCGCAAAAATCCTTTTCTAAAAATTCGTTCCTGACGGTTTGAGTTTGAATTTTTCGAGTCATTTCCAAAAATTTCGACGCAATTTAATTCACGACACGAGTTAATTGCTCAAATTTTCAAATCAATTCCTTTTGAATTCCAAACGCGACGTTTTGTCACGGAATTTTCAATTCATTTCAAATTTTCAAATTTTAACTTCAGGTCATCTTGGTTAATTTTTGATTTTTCAATCAAATGCTTCTACGTGTCTGCGTTTATGCGTATGTACTATCTGTTGCCTGTTTTCTACACTAACGATGCAGGAACTGGTGCAAAGCAAAAGGAGAATCAACAGCCGACAGCGCTCCTCCGAAACACAACACGAAAAGCCAAAAATCCCAAAACAAACCACAATCTAAAAACACATATATACAAACCGCCTTACGCAAAATACAAACGTCTATCATACCGACGCTGGCCTAAAACAAACGTCTATCATACAGACATTGGCCTAAGACAACGAACTGGGGGCTATCCGCCACCTACCGGACTAAGCACTCTCTATCATGACGGTAACACCATGACGGTAACACCTCGTTCCTGCTCCACGACAAAAAGAAAAATGGTGCCTGGCAGATTTTGGACGACGCGATGATCGAGGCTCGTAGCTCAGCGCTACCCCGACGTTGGCCTTCAATCGTCAGAATTCGAGGATGAAAAGAGATCAGGACAACGGATACTACCCCGATGTTGAACCCCACTCAGCTGAATTCAACAACGACCGAAAGCAACAACGTGGGATAACACACTCGTACTGAACCCCACTCATCGGACTTCCAGACCTCCGCAGGCAACGACCAACGATCGATACCCGATCATTGGCCGGACAAAGGCCGCCAGGCAGAAACACAACCAAGCCTGTAACAAAAAACAGTCGTCTTCCCCCCTCCAGGATCGACTTCCTCCTCCAAAGCCTCAATGACGGACCCCATAGGTCCCAGACGATACCCTGCGAAAAAAACAAACAAAACACGTCAGCCGAAATTTCGGCATTACGACGGCATGAAATGGATAAATCCAGAAACAAAAAAACACAACCTGCAATACAAAACAAGGGCAATCCCGCCCAAAAACAAAACCATTCAAAACAAAAAAAACACAAAAACGACTCGCCCCTCTTTTCAAGCAAAAGACGAGTCAAAACCACAAAAACGACATTTCAAGACCCATACAAGGTCCGCCTACAACCCAAAATACATTCCCGAGATAATGGGGATTTTACATTCCCGACACAATGGGGTATCTTTCCACGGCTCAAAAAGGCAATTCATACGCTAATTTGAGCCCAAACCGGTCAAAATTCAAAAACGACCGCAAAAAGGCGAACGTGATTTTATCACGCCTCAAGGTGACCTAAAATACCAATAAGGTCCATTTCAAGGCAAACTGACTCAATTCAAGCCCAAACAGGCGCTTATTTTGTCAGACGTACGACCGTCGCAAAAGGCAAAAACCCAATTTTGCCCACAAGCATCCAACGAAGGTCCTTAGATGGCAAATACGGGTTTTCCTAACTACAATGCAACCTAGTGGGACCCACTACCGAAGCAAATAAACTTGGCATTGTGAAATGAGACGGTTTCTCGCCTCACTCACGTTTTTCGAGCATAGGGAGCGGGAACGGGGACTAAAATGCAAACTAAAAGCACCCCTATACTCCTAAACAGGTTTCTAACCTAATGCAAACATCAATTTCACTCGAAATGGGCTCAATCAAAAACGCCCAATTCGATTTTTTTTAGGGCAAAATTCGCCCTAATTCAATCAAGCTAAGGATCAACTGTTTTAAATGGATTCAAGAGGAAATACTTACCTTGAGATGAGATTTGTTGACGATGGCACAAGTGAAAGCAAGCTAGAAGGTACTTCAATGGCGATTTTGCGGGATTTTGAGGTTGAAGATGAATAATGAATCATCCGCAGCTCAACCTCGCGTCTTTTAACAGAAAAAAGGGAAGCCGGCTTCCATCGCCAGATGGCTCGCGCCTAAACCAGGCCTCCTCTTTGCTTTTCAGCGGATTTTGGGCTTTAGCCCAATTTCCCGTAACGAACTTCAAGGTTTTCGTGGACGATATTGAATGTCGTCATTTCCTCAAAAACAAACAAAACTAAATAGTGAAAATTTAAATTCGCTATTTTCAAAAATTTCAAACAAGCGGCGATCAAAACCGCCAACTTCAAAAATAATGGCGAAAATTCAAAATCGCTATTTCCTCAAAATCCGAACGACGGCACATAAACCGTCACTTCAATTAATAGTGAAGATTCAAAATTCACTATTTTCAATCACATGTCAACGACGGCACATAAACCGTCACTTCAATTAGTAGTGAAGATTCCAAATTTACTATTTTCAATCACATGTCAACGGCGGCACATAAACCGTCACTTCAATTAATAGTGAAGATTCCAAATTCACTATTTTCAATCACATGGCAACGGCGGCACATAAACCGTCACTTTAAGCGCAATAACAAACTCAAATTTGCTATTTTCCTTCAAAATTAAGACAAACGGCGATCAAAACCGCCACTGCAAATTCAAGCCAACGAATGGTGAAGATTCCAAATTCACTTTTCCTTCAAATACCAGCAGGGGGCTTCCTCGCGGAACCCACTCATTCCAAAAACAGTGATAGTGGGAATCCATACTCACTATTTCCCCAACGACATCACGAGTTCGCTACTTTCAAAACAAGCCCATTCGACGCGGCTACTCCCATGGTCCATTAACCGACCGTACCATTGGCTGGCGAGCCTTTGTCCGCAATCGTCCAAGGACACATCCTGAAGATGCCTCGGGTACATTTCCTTACCTTTGGCTGGCGAGCCTTTGCCCGCAAACTTTCAAGGACACATCCCGAAGACGCCTCGAGTACATTCCCTTACCATTGGCTGGCGAGCTTTTGGCCGCAAACTTTCAAGGACACATCCCGAAGATGCCTCGGGTACATTTCCTGATCATTGGCTGGCGAGCCTTTGTCCGCAAACATTCAAGGACAGATCCCGAAGATGCCTCGGGTACATTTCTTTATCATTGGCTGGCGAGCCTTTGTCCGCAAACATTCAAGGACAGATCCCGAAGATGCCTCGGGTACATTTCCTTATCATTGGCTGGCGAGCCTTTGTCCGCAACCATTCAAGGACACATCCCGAAGATGCCTCGGGTACATTTCCTGATCATTGGCTGGCGAGCCTTTGTCCGCAAGCATTCAAGGACAGATCCCGAAGTTGCCTCAGGTACATTTCTTTATCATTGGCTGGCGAGCCTTTGTCCGCAAACATTCAAGGACAGATCCCGAAGATGCCTCGGGTACATTTCCTTATCATTGGCTGGCGAGCCTTTGTCCGCAACCATTCAAGGACACATCCCGAAGATGCCTCGGGTACATTTCCTTACCTTTGGTTAGCGAGCCTTTGTCCGCAAACATTCAAGGACAGATCCCGAAGATGCGTCGGGTACATTTTCTTACCATCGGCTGGCGAGCCTTTGTCCGCAAATACACAAGGACATATCCGAAGATGCCTCAGGTATGACTCCTTCCTATGGCTGGCGAGCCTTTGTACGTAGTCTAATGGACTTTAAACGACCCGCACAGACAGTCGACAGACTCTAAACTGTTCCCGACGACAGGTCCTTGACTCGTACCCTCGAGTCGCCTTGGCGTCGCCCTTCCCGACGGCAGGTCCTTGGCCCGAATCCTTTCGAGCCGCCTCGACGTCGCTTGGGTCTCAAGGTTGTAATCTTCGATTGACTTGGGGGCTCTACTTTGACTTTTGCCCTGTCCAAGCCTCAGTCAAAGTAGGGGCTCGTAGATACCCGGTATCTGCTGAGACTCCAACAAACACCCGATGTTTATCGGACTACAACATGTTTTGGAATCGCGGCGTTTGATCGACAGTTTGTTTACAACTTTACGTCGGAAAACTTAAAAACGATTTCAAAAATAAAACATTTCAAAACATTTCAAAAATACCTGGAGTGTTTAATGCACGACGACGGGGTCGCAATGACACTAATTAGAGTCAAAACCGACACCGGACCAAAACCGACTCAAAAATTCAAATCCCGACTCCAACAACGAGTCAAACCGAGTCAACCACAAAAAACAAACATTTCAAACCTTCTATGCTAAGATTTCCCGGATTTATGAATGGTCAAGTACCAAACATATGACTACAAATCCTAGGATAGAACAAATCATGATTGCGTTTGTTGTGAAAGCGACAACACAACTCAAAGACCCGCGACGTGGCTCGCGCCTCTTTGAGCAGCCCAGGTGGCCACGTCGCTCAAAACTCACACAACCACTCATTCTCCTATAGATACCCCTCAAATGCCACCCATTTGAGAGTGATGCGAGTGTGCGCCCCTTCTTTTCTCCCTTAAAATTATCGACTCGACTTCTAAAGTCACAATCCGATGCGTATTTACGACCTACCGATCGTAAACACGAGCCTTACACATTGTTTGGTACCGTCATCGTGCATTAAACCACTTGACCGACCACTTCGACCACTACACCATCACTAAACTTTTAAAAACACTCTTTTACTTACCAAAACGGTTTATACCGAGTTTTTTCTGATCAAACGAGTTGTTACACTTACGTCGGTCACTCGCCATAACCAAACATGTAAGTATGAGGGTGTAAAAATCCTATTTTATTATGTTTCCATTTGTTTCATGACTCTAACATGCTAAAACATGCATAACATGAACCAAAACATGGAATAAACGAGCCAAAACTGATTTTTGGTCTGAGGCAGAAGCCCCTTAGGTCGCCAACTGGCTCGCGCCTAAATGGGGTATTCAGACCAGAAATCAACCGTGTTTGTTCTCGTTATTTCCCTTAATCCATTTTTCATATTTGTAATCGGTTTTTTCCATTTCAAGTATTTTCGAAACCTTTTTGTTTCATTTCACATGTTTTAACCATAAAGCATTTTTCACCCTTGGTTCTTCATACCATGACGGTTAAATCCGTGTTTCGGTGATAATATTTGGTTAATGACATTTAGAAGGTATTTTAAAGCCTTTTATTTCACTTCTTCACATTTTGCAAACAAACATATTAGTCACCAACACAAAATCATACTTGGTTCTACATACCATGCCGGACTTTAAATCGGGTACGATGACGAGTATCGACTAATTACATTCAAATGGACTTAAAACAATTAGTCCATAATCATTTTTCCAAACTATTCATGTCAAGTTTGCCAAATCGAATCCGACACCGAATATTATCAAATAATGATGATTATTCGGGTCTAATACTTCAAATCAACAAATGCGGTCTAAACGACCCCTTCAAATCAAACCGGGTTCAAATACCCATTTTCAACACGTTTTATAACGTTTTCCAAAAGGTCAGAACACGGCACATAAACCGTGGGCTAACCCGCGCCTAAACAGGCTCTCCATTTCTCATTTTCAAAACCAGAGGGAGGCCCCTTACACCGCCGGCTGGCTCGCGCCTCTTATAGCCGTCTGGTACAGGGCCGGTTCCCTTCCATCATTTGTCTAGGACGATCCCGACTCCGGTTAACTCGGATATAGGACGGACCAGATGACTGTTCAAACCATATTTGCAAAATGCCTTACTAAGACAAATGGATCATGTTATGCACCCTAAACCTAATACGGTAAATGGATGTTTAATTTCCGTCTTGCACGTAAAATCAACCATTAATCCAACTCGACATCTTATACTTTATACTTGGATTAAATCAACCGACTTAGAAAGCTCTCACATGTTAGGTTTAAATCATTGGATGCACATTCATGCATTTAAACCGTTTTATCAAGTTTTGCATTCAACCAACCAAGATCGATCAGTAGAGGCCGCTAAACGCGGGCGGGATTGGGTGTCTGATTAAAGGGCTTCCCAATACGTACCTTCACCTCTTACTCAGAAACTTTGGATAGTGGACGACCTTATCCAGGGCGTACGAGAGTCATTCTAGAGATAGGATGCTAAAGAGGGACGATTTCCTTATCTTTAGTACCTATGTCAAACGCTGCTTTGTGCTTCGATTTGACCGAGGTATAAAGTGGAATTCAAACGGGTTCCAGGCATCCCTCAAATGCTTGGTGGAGACTCCAAATATCTCTAAACGTTTCGAGACCCTTACCGAGACGAAACCGACCGATCTAAAACGATCCGGTCGAAAGCACCTTTACGCCGCCGAGCGTAGCTTTAAAAAAAGACCGCTGCCATTGTCCACAGATCGGCTGGGCATACGCAGGTGGGCCATGTCCACAGTAATAAATCCTACGAGTTTAGAATTTATATTACAATAAAACGTGTTTTTGGAAATTACGAAAATTAACCCGTCAAATAGGATCCTCAATCGAGCCTCATGTTACTCGATCGAGGACGATTACTCGATCGAGGAACCAACATCCCAGCTTGATCTCTTCTTTCCTTCTCTTTTTATCTTCAAGCCCCCTCGTTTCTCATGCCATACTTCGTGTATTCCACTATGCCATAACCGCAATGCTCATCTCATGTCGATTCACCTCGTAGTGCGTCATTTCTGCATTAAAACATAAAATAGCGGCAGTATCAACAATTCACTATAAAAGGCATATAAATGACATAAAAGGCACGAAAACGGTATATAAAACATCATGAAGGGAGTTATAAAAGTGTATATAAAAGTGATACATCATGGGGTGCCTATGTTTGTCGGTTTGAAGTTCGCTTTCGGGAGAAGGGTAGGGATGACCAGAGGTATATCGCGGGCTTAAGCCCTTGATCATAATGAGAGGTGAGCGGAGTGGGCCCACTTTGGTGAGCCTCGAGTCTTGAGTTGGGGAAAATCGAGTCATGAGCCCGGCAGGGAGTTGATTCGGTATCACTAGTGTCCCACCATGAGCCCGGAAGGGAGTTAGTTGGCGAATTAGAGGCGTCTCCACCCAATACACTTACCCCTTAATAACTAGTTGAACGAACTCATGATTATTTACAAACGTCGGTGGTTGAGTCGTGCCCTAGGCCTTAATTAGCTTGAGTAAATCGTATTCACTAGCTTACTTTCTTATTCTATAGTTTACTTTAGTTTATTTTATTTCTTGTTATTTAATCTAGTTCTTTAGATAATCAATCATACTTTTTTTATTTGACTTAGCTAAGCGCGCGAACAGAACGATTAGTATCCTACTTGCTCCTTGTGGTTCGACCCTTAATTGTGCAACGAATTCACACGCACTTGCGAGGTTTAAAATTTAACCATCAAGTTTTTGGCAACGTTTTCGGTGAGCAAAGGCTAGATATTAATTGCTTAAGTTCAAGTTTAGACTAGGTCCCTTTGTTACTAACCCTCTCTTTCAAGTGTGTAGGCCTTTGCATTAGTGGGAGATCAAGAAGGGGTCAACCACCACATCCGATTGAGCTTGAGATCGAAGCTACCACAAGGAGGCTCAACTCTTTAAGAAGAAGGGGGATAATAGAAGAGTCGATAGTGGAGGAAAACCTTCAACAAGAGACTTTTGAGAACCCATGTGGAATAGTAGAAGAAGCCACAATGGGGGATCCGGTTCCGATAAGAGACACAATGGTTCCAAAGCACATAGTCAACCCAAGTATTCAAAGGCCTAAGATTCAAGCCAACAATTTTGAAATCAAGAATGCTTTGCTTAATCTAGTGCAAGATAACCAATTTTAGGGGGTGGCCCCTTGGAGAACCTGAATGACCACCTCAACGACTTTCTAGAGAATTGTGATATGTATAAAATGAACGGTGTATCCTATAAAGCGGTCCGTCTTCAGTTGTTCCCCCGCTCACTAAGGGGAGTGGCCAAGGATTGGCTAAAAAATTGTGATGCCGATTCATTCAAGACTTTGGAAGAACTTTCTTCGGCCATTTTGAACAAATATTTTCCACCATCAAGAACCGCCAAGGTCAAGAGTGAATTGCAAGGATTCACCCAAGAGGAAGATGAGACATTGTACGAAGCATGTGAAATTTATAAGAGGCTACAAAGACTATGCTCACACCATGGCATATCCGAATCCAATTGGTGAACAACTTCTATAAGGGATTGATTCAAGACCTTAGACTATCACTTGATGCGGGCTCGAGAAAAGGAGCTTTGGATATCTTGGGCCACAAAGCGGCCAAAGAATTAATTGAAGAAATGGCGTCAAGAACTATGGATTGGGGGAGTGATGCACAAACAAGAAAGGGCAATAATAAGGACCCTAATTCAATGCTAAATGTCGAGGTGCAAGGTATGATTGATGAGCGAACTCAACAAGTGGCATTGTTGAATTCTAAGCCTTCTAACTCCGACATGAGGCAAATCTTGTCATATGAACTTTGCGGTGAAAAAGGCCATAGTCCAATCGGTTGTCCTTTGATTGCACCCATTGAAGAAGGGTGTTATGCGGAGCAAGTAAATGGGGTTTGGGAATCTTCAAATATGAGACATGGGTTCAACAACAACCAATTTGTTAATGGGAAGAGGGTTCATCCTCTCTTGTCTTATTTATCACAAAACATCCAAAACCCAATTACTTCCTCACAACAACAACAACAACAACAGCAACAACAACAACAACAACAACAACAACAACAACAACAACAACAACAACAACAACAACGGTTCAATCAAAACCCACAATTCCAAAGATAAATCCCACCCGGTTGCCAAGGAAATCAATTTGTCACTCAAAACCAACAACCGGGGGGGGGGGGGGTGTTCAAGGGCCAAAATTTTAACCAACCTCAAAACCAAAATTTCTAAGCTCATAACCAAAGATTTAACCAAAATTTCCAAGCCCTACAAAAACCATCTTGGGAACAAGACTTTGAGCAATTGGTAATTGCCAACCAAAAATCGGACTCTAAACTTGACAACCACATTGCTTCACAAAGTCAGGTTAATGATGAGATAAGAGCATCCCTGTGGACAAGGCCCTCGGGAACTGCGTCCGCGGGATCCACACTAGGCATAATCGACTCGAGGTTCTTTCGAATCGAATTAAGACATATTAGAGTCGCCACCAAGTTTTTTGGGGAACTTGGAACCGTTCAAGTCAACTTTACACCTTTCATCGAAAAGCATAAAGCCAATCGACTACGAGTGATTAATGATAAAGACTTGTACCCTATATCACTCGATTTGAATGACTCTCGTAATCCAATGGTATTTAGACGGATCCACAAACCATAGATCTTGAGTAAGGGGTGAGGGTACGTGTTAGGAAGCCCATAAGGACACCTAACCCCGCCCGTCAATAACGGCCTCTACTAAGTCAAGTGTCGGATTTCAAACAAGGTCATAGCTACTACGATATATGATATGCAAACATCGTTTTAAACCCTAACATGTGACAACAATTTCTATGTCGTTTTAGATGCAACTAAACTAACTTTGTCAAAGTTGTAATTTAGCATGTGGGTTGATTGATCTAACAACATACAAAACAAAGCAAACAAGGCTTGATGGGAATGGGGGAGCCGTTGGGATCTACCTATTACAAACCAGGCATTTCATGCCGATACAACGATAAATTAAAGATACAACTCGATCTAAATACAATTGCTACATACAACACTATACCCGACACATTACACGGCCAATCGGCCTAGGAAACCGTGCACAAGAGGGGTGGCCCACGGCTTACATGACTCATGGCCTTGGGTCACTCCTCGTGATGTGTGCTTTCGCTCAATCTCATCGAATTAGACATAGGGCCGCACACCAAAGCATGCATTAGCATAAATCGGGCCATGTTGCTTTAAACAACATGCGATTTACTACGCTCTTACAAGCATTGGGGCACAACCATCTAACCAAACAAGACTAAGGTTTTTTGAAAGAGGTTTTGACTCGATAAAAGAAAACTAACTTGAAAATTACAACCAAACTAACAAACACGACTCGATAAACAAAGTAATTAAAAGATACGAAATAACGAGATAAAGATGAGAAAAAAAAACGAGAAAAGGGACTACAAGGAGACGGCCAAACACGGCCCACACGATCTAGTATACCCTAATTCTTAGGTTAGATTCATTAGGTTAGATCGATGATTGCGAAACGGGTTAGGAACGAATTAGAAAACAAGTTAGAAACGACGTTGATCGATTGAAAAGAGGTCTTGCAATTGTGTATTCTACACGGCTCAAAAGGGGTCAAATTAGGTCAAGTTCGCTAATTAATTTAACTAATCGAGTGTTAATAAGAAGGTGCTAATCACGCACTCTTATACTAGCGAGAAATTAGGTGAAAGGGAGAGATGCGTTCATTAAGTTACAGAATTGTTAATCGGTTTTTAAAGCTATGTCGATGTACCTTAAAGTGTCTAATTAGGTTATTAAATTGATATAATGTCATCTAAATAAGTCATATGTTAACAATCAGAGGTCATACTAACATGCAACGGGTCCTAAGGTGGGTCGAATTGCACGAGAGAAGAGGAGATGTCAAAAGCGAAGAACGAAGTTAAAATCGTTTTATTAATGCCCTACCTTGAACACGAGGATATGTAAATGAGACGGGGGTGTACGACCGACTGATGTAGCGGTTTCTTTTCCCATCTCAAGTCAACGCGGGTGTTCATGGTGGTACTTTAACTCATACTCGGACTAAACTAGTTTCATAGTTAATTTAAACGATAAATAAAAAGCGATAAACAAACAAAACAAACTATAAAAGAACAAACATAAAAAACGAAATAAAAAAGGAGAAAGAGGAGGATTTGATGCACCCTCAACCTACATGTATCGTTGACACCGTCTTGGGTCGTAATCGATGGTAGATTTTATCTCGAGAGGCCGTCGTCGACGAAGAAACAAATCAAACACGCGTTTTTGGCAAATCTGGACAGCAACTTTCAAACAATGATTTCTCCCTCGTTTCACGATGAAAATTCAATTTAAAAGATGTTTTGAAAACTAGAAAGAGAGGAGAACAGGGATCTTAAAGCAACCCCTGCTCGTTTTGAGTTATTGGTCACGAAAATCGAGCACAAACAGAATCTGGATGACAGAACAAATCACGAAAACAGAGTGTATAACACTCTGTTTTTCGAGGGATTTCGTGTACTCTCAAGGGCAATTTGGCTCGTAAATCTTTGTCTAATGTGTAGATGGATGTTATGTGGTTAATTAGGAACAAGAAACTCGAGTTTTGATGGAGGTTTGAGGGAGGAACGAATTGTTTTTCGAGGAGGACACACAAACAGTTTCAGTTTGTATGTCGGTTTTGTGGAGGGTTTTTGAGAGGCAATTAGGGTTTGTTCCTGAGGTTTAAAGCTTGTGAGTGAAGGTAGGATGTATGGAGAACTTAGAGGAATGAATGTATGGTGAAGGGGTGGTATTTATAAGGAGTTAAAGTAGGGTAAAAGGGAGGAGAGGCAGACGGGCTCCCCTGAGCATAGCTGCTGTCCAGCAGCTTTTGGGGGGTTTTCTAGGGTTTGTATGGGGGGTTTTCTTGGTGATTAAGGTAAGGTAATATGGGTAGGACATTAGGGTATGGGTTAGGGTTAATGGGTACGGGTTTTGGTGGTATTTGGAGCGGGTTTTGGGCTCGGGATTGAGCTGCAAAACAGGGGGGCTGCTTGGTGTTTGTGCGAGCTGTTTGGGGGTGATTTGGGATGGGATTTGGGCCGTGGTTATGGGGTTCGAACTGGGTTGGAGGGGTAGTGGTCTAGGTTGGTTAGTGTACTCGAGATTCGTGCCAATTCGTAAAGAAAACGGGCTCAAAAACCGAGCTAAAATCGAGCTCAAAAACACATGTTCAAAACGAGTTCTTTTCGATTTCCAAATCGATTTTTCAAATCAATTAACACATTAAAATAAATGATTTTTCAAACCAAATATACTCACAAAATGATTTTTCAAATCAAATATTTATTTTATTTTCAATAAAATAAACTTGGGAAAATAAATTCAAAATAAAATAAAATAAATTGAATTTACCTTAAAAAAGCTTTAATTTAAATATCATTTAAATTAATAAAATGAACTCACTTAAAAAACATTAATTTAAATATCATTTAAATTAATAAAATACTTCATCGACGACGCCCATTCTACATCGTAAAACGAGCTCCAAATAATGACAATGACAACTAAAGAATACATGTGTCCTATCATCATCGGGTGTTTGCCGGGTTCTCTATAAATTCCAATATCGACGGATACGGGTATCTACAGAGCCCCCACTTTGACTGAGGCTTGGACAAGGCGAAAGTCAAAGTATACCCCAGGTCCCTTTCGACCTGAGGATTCTTCGGGTCGTTTATAGTCCATTAGACTTGCGTATATAAGCTCGCCAGCCATAAGAAGAGATCATACCTGAAACTTCGTTGGGGATTGACTCTTGCTTCTGTTGTGTCATAAATTGCATATATGGTGGATTGAGCCTTATCCATAGGCGCCTACGTATCCGTTTCTGACGGAATCAAACCCGCGTCGTAGTTCGGCCACTGCTGACACATGCCCAAAGTTTATCATCGGCTGGCACTTGTCCGAAATTCATCATCTGCTGGCATTTGCCCAAAATTTATCATCTGCTGGCACTTGTCCAAAATTCATCATCTGTTGACACTTGCCCAAAGCTATCATCTGCTGGCAGGTATCCAAATGGGACGGGACTTTCCGAGGAGGTTGCCGCCGCTTTCATCATTTGCTTTCAGCTAAGGAATTCTTCCATTTCATACTCTTGTATTGAATTGAATTCTGAGTGGATGTCATCCATTTCATCTTGATAATGGTCTCTGAAGCCAACATGACTTGAGCCCCAGATTCTAATGGCTCTAAAGTCGAAGACTTTAGAGCCCCTGATTGAAGCATATCCTGCTATATTTGAAACACAAAAACGTACTAGCAATAATCATCACATAAGCACATTTGGATCATCGATCTTGAAATTGGATCATTTGAAATACTGGGTCATCGACCCGAAAATTGAATTTGAAAATTTTGAATGATTAGGTCATCGACCCGAAAATTGAATTTGAAAATTTTGAATGATTGGGTCATCGACCCGAAAATTGAATTTGAAAATGTTGAATGATTGGGTCATCGACCCGAATTTCGAATTTGTCATCATTTAGAATATTGGGCCATCGGCCCTTCAAAAATTGAATTTTGAATTTTTGAATTTCGAAGGATTGGATCATCGACCCACAAGGATTCCACTACTTGGATTATCTATCCACAATTCGCAAAAAGTTTTTGGAATTTTGAAATTTTGAAATTTTTGGCATTTTGAAATCGAACCTTGATGGGTGAGCATGAAATACGACTCAGACACTCTGTATGACTCGTAAACCACGTGGGCGTAGCCCGCTACCGTAAAACAAAAAAGGAAAATAAAACCGCAAGTATGCACGGGTTTTAATTCAATTATTGACTTGTTGGGGGTAGAAATGTAAATTGGCCATTCTGGCGCACCCAAAAGATGGCAAATAGGAATCACAAGGCCATCGGACTTGAGACACAGATATCGTATGGCATGGGCGTGCTCCCGAGAGCACATGGGAATCAAGATCACTTGGCATTGACAGGGTGGATTAAACTCACGGAGCAACAACGTTGGCTTCGCCCAGACACTAAACACATACTGATTTTATGAGAACACTTAGACATCACACATCACTCTTGTTGGGAACATTCTGTCACTCTTCTCCTCGCCTCCTTTCTTTTCAGCGAGTTTTCATCATTTCTTGCCACCGCCTTCTTTCTTTTCAGCGGGCTTTTACTATTTTTCTTCCACGCCTTCTTTCTTTTCAGCGGGTTTTTCATATTTTCTGTTCCCAACATAAACCTACATCTATATGACTCGGCATCTTTGCCTAAACCATTAGATAAAGCTCATTCTGAGACTCGATACTATTCATCCGAACCTATATCCTCATCCTAGCCTACATCGAGTGCTAAGACCGACTCAAACAAAGGTGGCTTCATTTGGACTTGGTTAAGACCCGTAAGAAACCGACAAGATGACAACTTGGTTGATGAGTGGATTGAATCCCTTATTCGAAGGATCGCCACGTATTCGCGTGGGAGCGAAATCAAATCCGACGTAGTTCGATCATGGTGCATAAACATGGCATTTTGATTGTGTGTACACACTCGAAGGTTTCACCTAAGGTATCATGTCATATCCCATTCTAGCCTGTAAAGTACCGTTAAATCCCGTGTCTAGGGTTGGTACAAAAGGTTGTGGTTCTTTGGGATGTGGAGCTTGGTAATAACAAGTTGGAATGGTTAACCATCATTCTGAAGGTTTGTTTTGTGGTGCTAAGGCCAAGGGCTATGGCTGCTGATGTGGTTGGAATGGGTGTCTCGGGTTTGATGAACCACGAGTACAAATGGGTTGGAAAATGATGTGGGTTCAAATTTCCATGTCTGGACCCTAAAGGCTGGGTGTAACAACACAAGCGGAATAATTCTCAAAATTCCCGACTATCCCTTTGTAACCGTCTTAGGAAGGACTTAGAGGGTAAAGAGGTCACTACTTACGCTTTTTGGGCTTCGCCCATTGAACCTCAACTATGGGTACTTGACTTGAATTCTGGTTTCCGTAACTTCGACATCCAACCAAAAGCATTCCGCAATAACTTCAACATTTTTTTTTTCTTTTTCTTTCATCTTTTTTCATTTTTTTCTTTTGCTTTTTTTTTCTTCCCTTTTTTTTTTTCTCATCTTTTCATTCTTTTTCATCTTTTTTTTTATTCTCTTCTTGAAAATGGTCTTCTATTCATTCCCTTAGTCACAAACGGATACACCTTAAAACCTGGGCTTCGCCAACTAATTTGGGTAAGAACAAACAATTCCTTGTTAGAACGGGTTGATATCTTCTCTCTTCGAGATGGGATGATTTTGTTGGGGAAAAGGCTTGCCTTCCGTCATCGATAGAGGAAACAAGGAGCTAGTCCGGGTTCGTCATAGAATCATCTAAAAGCTTGTCACAAACATTGGTTCAGATGGAGGTTTTCTACCACCAGACATGGAATAGGTAAAGGAATCAAACACGGGATCCTAGTGTACCTTACATTTTGAAACGGGACATACTTCCACCCCATGGATGCCTTTGAGTGTGTTGTGCATTTTATCATGTTTTCGGAATGATTGAGGATTGGAAACAACACATATTTGGAAACGAAACTGCAACTTTTTATTGGAATGGCAAAAGCGTAACAGACTCGAAAGAACGATTCCTAGGACACACCCTAGGTCATCGCGGAACAAACGACTCAACTTCAAGAAAAGAAAGTCCTCGACTCGACTCGACTAAGATAAGAAAACAGATCCCGACTCATAATTTTCAAATCTGGTCTTGAGCTTTCTCTTGTTCAGCTGTCAGCTTAGATGCTCGGTTCTAGTCATTGATCCCTTTGATGGTCTGCCTCCATCCCAAGGTAGTCCTCTGAGGATCTACGCCAATGATGAAGGTCGGTGAATCGAATCGTCTTTTATTAACTTCGTTAATGAGAGAAGTACATTCTAGAGCAAGACTCCCATCATGAATTTCATTCTTCGGGTTTGGCAAGAATTTCGAGCAATCCACAAATATTTTCCCGACAAACACCCCTTTCAAGTGACATGGGCGGATAAGATGGGAATAATCGACATTGTCTTCGACAGAAACAAAGTTAGCGTGATCGGCAAATGGATTGGTGATGTTATTGGGTTTAACAGTTGGGATCGGGAGTGTTCCATTCTCGATCATGTCTTGAATTTCGTGCTTCAGTCGATAGCACCTTTCAGTATCATGGCCTTTCCCTTGGTGAAAGGCACAGTAGGCATTTGGTTTATACCATTTACCTTGTTGATCAGCGGGAGGGTCCGGAGTTGGACCAATAGGCTTCAGCTTTCCTTGGGCTATGAGCCTTTGGAGAGCGTATGTATAAGTGCATCCGATATCGGTGAATGCCCTAGGTGTTTGGCGCTGCGGCTTCTTCGATTGCCCTTCTAAGAGATTGATGCCTTCATCTAAATGGGTCGTTGTTGGGGCTTTGGCTTTAGATGACGAGGCCCCTTGGTATCCTTTTGGCTTCTCAGCTTCAGCCATTCGGACATCGTCCTCTACCTTTATCCCGATTCTTATCAATTCTTTGAAAGAACCAAAATTCTGGTATTTTAGAGCATTACGGTAGACAGGTCGTAAATTCTTCACGAACTTATCCACCATTTCAACTTCATCAGGCTTCTTAGCTAGTTTCACGCTTTCAGCGCGCCATCTTGCGAGGAATTCAGTAAAGCCCTCTTTTTCCTTCTGTGTCATTACTTCCAAAGTCCTTATGTTGGTTTGAATCTCAACATTGTCAAGCATAGTGCTTGAGAACTCCACCGTAATATCTTCGAAAGTGGGGAAGTTCTTAAGGTCAAGATTATAGAACCACGCCTTCGGGTGTTCATCCAGAGATTGAGCGAAAATTTCAGAGAGCATGTCAGCAGGTACTCCCTTCAGTGCTAAGTACCCTTTATAGGCCTTAACATGGTGGACTGGATCTTCGGTGCCTTTGAACTTTGGGATGTCAGTGAGTACCATGTTCGTGGGCAACTTATCCTGAACTGGGGCATAGGCCCTAGCATTCTCATAGTGGATGTTCTTCCCCTGGGAGAGTTTCAGACGGTCTTCGATGAACTTGAACCGTTTTTCCAGATCAGTCAATGGTGGAGGGGAATCTTCACCCAGCTTAGATTCGATTGCATCCATTCGGGTCATCATGAGGTTCACGGCCTCGTAAAGCTTGTTAATGACATCTTCCATTGCTTGACGTCGGGTTTTTGGCGGCCTTTCTACCAGAAAACCCCGTACTGAGTCAATATTTAAAGTAAGAGCCCCTGCACACTTAAGGACACGACCCCAACTTGACTCAAACAAAGACTCGACTTGAGATTGACTCACGGTTGGATCTAGACCTTGGTTTATTTTAGACTCGACAAAACGACATGACTCAAACTGTCATAAATCGGTTATAAACCGGACTCGGTGTGGCCAAACCCGTGATTGGACTAACATAGCCCATAGGTTCGGGTGAAACGCCCTAAATGGCCTAGCTTGGGCGTTTTTGTGGACTATCCTAGACCAAAAGGTCGACCAACATGACTCAAGGCCCAAGAGGTGAGCTTGGGTGACCCAACAAGGTCGTGTTCTAGACTCTTAGAACGAAACACACCCGGCCTAACACGGCCATGACCGGGACACGACTTGACGCATTTCATGCTTGGTCGAGGTTCGAGAGGCACTTTGGATTGATTTTGAAAAACGAAAGATTGATTCGAAAATGAGATTTGAAATGGGCAGCATGCCGGCTATAAAAGCTCATTTTGGGCCGAAAATTCTAGTCCTATTTGGGCAGCATTCCGCGTTTTTAAAACCATGCTATTTTGAAAGTAAGTTGTTCAAAAGTTCGGTTTTGAAAAGGACATGGGAAATTTCGAAAAAGACTCGGGAAAACAAATTGCACATTGTCATTCTCATGTTGTAAGGATGTATGCTCCTAGACATCTCTAAGTCTCGGCAAGTCTTCTATAAGAAGGTCTATGCCCTCCATCCTTTTGCGGTCTTATAGAGCAAGGTGTCTTAAGGTAGAGTACCTAGAAGATCGTCCCCACCATCAAGAACCACGCGAGGTGAAGTGGAAGCGAGCAATGTGCAGCTTCCTAGCATAGTGGGATGTCGCCCCCCACGCATCACGAAGAAACGCTGGGACGGCCCTGGCAAGTCCTTAAGGGTTTATGCATGAATCGTAGCACTATGAGTAATGTTTTACTTTCCAACACTTTCTTTTCAAGTTTCACCTCGGAGGAAAAGACCCTAGAAACAAAGTGTAACTAGTCCTCTTTTCCCAGTGAGTCGCCAAATGTGGACAAGGCCCTCGGGAAGGCTGCGTCCGCGGGATCCACACTAGGCATAATCGACTCGAGGTTCTTTCGAATCGAATTAAGACATATTAGAGTCGCCACCAAGTTTTTTGGGGAACTTGGAACCGTTCAAGTCAACTTTACACCTTTCATCGAAAAGCATAAAGCCAATCGACTATGAGTGATTAAAGATAAAGACTTGTACCCTATATCACTCGATTTGAATGACTCTCGTAATCCAATGGTATTTAGACGGATCCACAAACCATAGATCTTGAGTAAGGGGTGAGGGTACGTGTTAGGAAGCCCATAAGGACACCTAACCCCGCCCGTCAATAACGGCCTCTACTAAGTCAAGTGTCGGATTTCAAACAAGGTCATAGCTACTACGATATATGATATGCAAACATCGTTTTAAACCCTAACATGTGACAACAATTTCTATGTCGTTTTAGATGCAACTAAACTAACTTTGTCAAAGTTGTAATTTAGCATGTGGGTTGATTGATCTAACAACATACAAAACAAAGCAAACAAGGCTTGATGGGAATGGGGGAGCCGTTGGGATCTACCTATTACAAACCAGGCATTTCATGCCGATACAACGATAAATTAAAGATACAACTCGATCTAAATACAATTGCTACATACAACACTATACCCGACACATTACACGGCCAATCGGCCTAGGAAACCGTGCACAAGAGGGGTGGCCCACGGCTTACATGACTCATGGCCTTGGGTCACTCCTCGTGATGTGTGCTTTCGCTCAATCTCATCGAATTAGACATAGGGCCGCACACCAAAGCATGCATTAGCATAAATCGGGCCATGTTGCTTTAAACAACATGCGATTTACTACGCTCTTACAAGCATTGGGGCACAACCATCTAACCAAACAAGACTAAGGTTTTTTGAAAGAGGTTTTGACTCGATAAAAGAAAACTAACTTGAAAATTACAACCAAACTAACAAACACGACTCGATAAACAAAGTAATTACAAGATACGAAATAACGAGATAAAGATGAGAAAAAAAACGAGAAAAGGGACTACAGGGACACGGCCAAACACGGCCCACACGATCTAGTATACCCTAATTCTTAGGTTAGATTCATTAGGTTAGATCGATGATTGCGAAACGGGTTAGGAACGAATTAGAAAACAAGTTAGAAACGACGTTGATTGATTGAAAAGAGGTCTTGCAATTGTGTATTCTACACGGCTCAAAAGGGGTCAAATTAGGTCAAGTTCGCTAATTAATTTAACTAATCGAGTGTTAATAAGAAGGTGCTAATCACGCACTCTTATACTAGCGAGAAATTAGGTGAAAGGGAGAGATGCGTTCATTAAGTTACAGAATTGTTAATCGGTTTTTAAAGCTATGTCGATGTACCTTAAAGTGTCTAATTAGGTTATTAAATTGATCTAATGTCATCTAAATAAGTCATATGTTAACAATCAGAGGTCATACTAACATGCAACGGGTCCTAAGGTGGGTCGAATTGCACGAGAGAAGAGGAGATGTCAAAAGCGAAGAACGAAGTTAAAATCGTTTTATTAATGCCCTACCTTGAACACGAGGATATGTAAATGAGACGGGGGTGTACAACCGACTGATGTAGTGGTTTCTTTTCCCATCTCAAGTCAACGCGGGTGTTCATGGTGGTACTTTAACTCATCCTCGGACTAAACTAGTTTCATAGTTAATTTAAACGATAAATAAAAAGCGATAAACAAACAAAACAAACTATAAAAGAACAAACATAAAAAACGAAATAAAAAAAGGAGAAAGAGGAGGATTTGATGCACCCTCAACCTACATGTATCGTTGACACCGTCTTGGGTCGTAATCGATGGTAGATTTTATCTCGAGAGGCCGTCGTCGACGAAGAAACAAAGCAAACACGCGTTTTTGGCAAATCTGGACAACAACTTTCAAACAATGATTTCTCCCTCGTTTCACGATGAAAATTCGATTTAAAAGATGTTTTGAAAACTAGAAAGAGAGGAGAACAGGGATCTTAAAGCAACCCCTGCTCGTTTTGAGTTATTGGTCACGAAAAACGAGCACAAACAGAACTGGACAGACAGGAACAAACCGCGAAAACAGAGTGTATAACACTCTGGTTTCGAGGGATTTCGTGTACTCTCAAGGGCAATTTGGCTCGTAAATATTTGTCTAATGTGTAGATGGATGTTATGTGGTTAATTAGGAACAAGAAACTCGAGTTTTGATGGAGGTTTGAGGGAGGAACTAATTGTTTTTCGAGGAGGACACACAAACAGTTTCAGTTTGTATGTCGGTTTTGTGGAGGGTTTTTGAGAGGCAATTACGGTTTGTTCCTGAGGTTTAAAGCTTGTGAGTGAAGGTAGGATGTATGGAGAACTTAGAGGAATGAATGTATGGTGAAGGGGTGGTATTTATAAGGAGTTAAAGTAGGGTAAAAGGGAGGAGAGGCAGACGGGCTCCCCTGAGCATAGCTGCTGTCCAGCAGCTTTTGGGGGGTTTTCTAGGGTTCGTATGGGGGGTTTTCTTGGTGATTAAGGTAAGGTAATATGGGTAGGACATTAGGGTATGGGTTAGGGTTAATGGGTACGGGTTTTGGTGGTATTTGGAGCGGGTTTTGGGCTCGGGATTGAGCTGCAAAACAGGGGGGCTGCTTGGTGTTTGTGCGGGCTGTTTGGGGGTGATTTGGGATGGGATTTGGGCCGTGGTTATTGGGTTCGAACTGGGTTGGAGGGGTAGTGGTCTAGGTTGGTTAGTGTACTCGAGATTCGTGCCAATTCGTAAAGAAAACGGGCTCAAAAACCGAGCTAAAATCGAGCTCAAAAACACATGTTCAAAACGAGTTCTTTTCGATTTCCAAATCGATTTTTCAAATCAATTAACACATTAAAATAAATGATTTTTCAAACCAAATATACTCACAAAATGATTTTTCAAATCAAATATTTATTTTATTTTCAATAAAATAAACTTGGGAAAATAAATTCAAAATAAAATAAAATAAATTGAATTTACCTTAAAAAAGCTTTAATTTAAATATCATTTAAATTAATAAAATGAACTCACTTAAAAAACATTAATTTAAATATCATTTAAATTAATAAAATACTTCATCGACGACGCCCATTCTACATCGTAAAACGAGCTCCAAATAATGACAATGACAACTAAAGAATACATGTGTCCTATCATCATCGGGTGTTTGTCGGGTTCTCTATAAATTCCAATATCGACGGATACGGGTATCTACAATCCCAAAAAGCAACAGAAACCCATGTAGCCCAAATTTCACAACAATTGAGTCCATTGGCTGAAAATCCGGGGAAATTTCCGGGCAACACGGTGAATCCTAGGGAAATGAACGCGCTGTTCTTAAGAGCGGGAAGCAATTGGCAAAGGTTGAGAGGGCTCCAAAGTGGAAGAGAAAGAGAGTTGCTAATGATGATTTGAAGAAGCAACCGGTGGAGGTTGAGATTGAGAAGTCTCAAGACGCGGAGATGGTTGATCCACCCAAAGAGAATGATCCTACCCCAACAAAAGAGAAAGAACCAACTCCTCCACCCAAGGAGTATATTTCACCGATACCTTTTCCACAAAGGCTTGCCAAGCCTTGACTTGAGAAAAAGTATGAAAAGTTTGTTGAGATTTTGAAGGGGGTGAATGTCACAATTCCTTTCCTTGGCATGATTACCGAAATTCCATCATATGGGAAATTCCTTAAGGACTTGTAACTTTGAAGAAGAAGAGTGGAGAGGTGCAAACTATTAATCTCTCCAAGGAATGTAGTGCTATTCTTACTCACACCAACAAGCTCCCGAACAAGCTAGAAGATCCGGGTAGCTTCTCAATTCCATGTTCTATTCAAGGAGTGGTTATAAAAAGGACATTATGTGACTTGGGGGCATTATGCCACTTTCAATCTTCAAGAAGCTTGACTTTGGACATTTAAAGCCAACAAAAGTTTCACTTCAATTGGCCGATCGATCGGTTAAATTCCCATTGGCGTTAATGAAGATGTGGCCTTGTTTGTTGGGAAGCTAATCATACCTTATGACTTCTTTGTCATGGACATTCCCGAGGATAACCATGTGCCTATTATCTTGGGGCGTCCTTGTCTAGGAACCGGTGGGGGCATTAATTGATGTCAAGAGTGGTAAACTATCATTGCAAGTGGGTGAAGAAAAAGTGGAGTTTGAACTCACCAAGTCTACGAAAGCTCCATTTTTAGGGGACACTTGTTGCATAGTAGACATAGCAGAGAATCCTACGGAGGAGACCCAAAAGCTTCCTCTATGGATCCTTTAGAAACTTGTCTTGTCAGTGGGTGTGAAGTCGATGATAAAGATGTTGAAGCTCTAGCATATGTGTGGATGTTGGACGTTGCTCCGATTCATGAAAAGGCTCCAAATTTTGAGATGCTAGAAGTTGGTAAGGAGGAGGAGAGTTCCACGCCTCCTTCTATGGCCGATCTTAAACCTCTCCCCCCTTCCTTGAGATATGAATATTTAAGTGATAACTCTACTTTTCCCTTCATCATCAATAGTGAACTTGACAACACTCAAACTTCAAAATTACCTGCTTTGTTAAAATGGTTTAAGAGTGTTCTCGTGTACACAATTGGTGATCTCAAAGGGATTAGTCACTCTTTGTGCACTCATAGAATTTTGCTTGAAAATGAGGATGCATCCTCCATAGAGGCACAAATATGGCTTACCACCATCATGAAAAATGTTGTAAGAAAAAAGGTCCTCAAGCTACTTGATGCCGACATCATCTATCCTATTTCCGAAAGTAGGTGGGTGAACCCGGCATGTAGTGCCTAAAAAGGGAGGAATGACGGTTGTTAAGAATGATAAAAATGAATTGATTCCCACAAGAACGGTAACCGGGTGGCGCATGTGTGTTGATTATATAAAGTTGAACAAAGCTACCTGGAAGGATCTCTTTCCTTTACCGTTCATAGACCAAATGTTGGAGTGATTGGCTTAACATAATTACTTTTGCTTCTTGGATGGATACTTGAATTGGGATTCTTCTAAATCCCTATCTATCCAAGTGATCAAGAAAAGATTACTTTTACATGCCCATTTAACACATATGCATATAGGAGAATGTCATTTGGATTATGTAATTCACCATCAACGTTTCAAAGGTGTATGATGTCTATTTTCTCCGACTTTGTTGAGCAAGAGATGGAAGTTTTCATGCATGAATTTTCGGTAGTAGGAAAATCTTTTGAACATTGATTGACAAACGTAGAGAAAATATTGAACAAATGTCAAGAGAGTCACTTGGTCCTAAATTGGGAGAAGTGCCACTTTATGGTACAAGATGGTGTTGTATTAGGGCACATAGTGTCCAATCGTGGAATTGAAGTTGACAAGGCAAAGGTAGAGGTCATTGAGAGTCTTCCACTTCCCACAAATGTTAAGGGGGTGAGGAGTTTCCATGGACACGCGGGGTTTTACCGCCGCTTCATCAAGGATTTCTTTAAAATTGTAAGACCATTGACCAAATTATTAGCTTAAGATACTCCCTTTGTGTTCTCTAACCGGTGTCATGATTCTTTTAATAGGCTGAAGCAAGCTTTAACAAGTGCTCCAATTATACAACCTCTGGATTGGAACTTGCCGTTTGAGCTTATGTGTGATGCAAGTGATCAAGCCTTGGGTGCGGTTTTAGTCCAAAGAAAAGATGGCAAGCTACAAGTTATTCACTATGCAAGTAAGAATCTTCATGTAGCCCAAATCAAATATTCAACAACGAAGAAAGAGCTTTTGGTGGTGGTCTTTGCCATGGAAAAGTTCCGGACTTATTTGGTGGGACCAAGGTTATAGTACACACTGATCATTCCGCCTTGAAACATTTGCTCATCTAGAAAGAATCAAAGACTCTTTTGATCCGGCGGATACTCTTACTTCAAGAATTTGACATAGAAATAAGGGATAAAAAGGGAGTTGAGAATGTTGTAGCCGATCATCTTTCACGGTTATTGAATGAGAATGTTAAGGATGGACTCCCAATTGATGACTACTTGTCCGTCGATCATTTGTTGTTCTTGTGTTTGGGAGAAGCACCATAGTATGCGGACTATGTCTGTAACACCCGGATATTTTGGAACCCGTAAAGTAACCTTAAAATGCGTGATAAGATCTTATTCTAGAAGAGAGGCCACTCGGGAGTGAATTATGACTATAAAGTGGACCGTGTGTACCTATACTAGACTAAGTGGAGTTGTTATATTGTCAGCCTATAGAAGGGTCGTCTTAAAACTGTCATAACTTGAGATATAGACATGGTATTGATGTGATTCCAATTGGAGGTGATAGCTTGTTATCTTACGATTGGTCACACACCCAGAATGACCAAGAAACTAATGAGATATGACTGTTTTAAAAAAACTGGTCATTGCTGAGAACTGCGTAGTACTCGATCGAGTGGACTGACCACTCGATCGAGTGGAGGTCACTTGATCAAGTGTTATCAGTACTCGATCGAGTATGTGTCACTCGGTCGAGTGAACTCTCTACTCGACCGAGCGAGGCTCATAAGAACCTGCGATAACTCGGTTAAACTTCTTTCTTATCCAAAATCCCAAAATCATTTATCTTCTTCCTTATCTCTCCAAACTTTCTCCCTTCTCTCTAAAACCCTCATAAACACATTTATATTGGATTCAATCTTAGTTTAAGGGATTGATCACCTTGCTCTTCATTCCATCCACCTTGTAAGTTGAGATCTATCTTTCTCTAGTTAGTATGAACCTTAATTTTTGGGGGGTTTTAATTGGGTTGTTTAATTAGTAATTAGTAGGTATATATGGGTAATAATTAGGGGTTTTGTATCATGTTATAGTGTAGGACGATTTGTGACAGTTATTATGTGATATTGCGGTATGAGATGGTCTTATGAGACGGATCTTGCTTATTAATTGGATTGCTTGTGAAGAATGCTAAAAGGTAGGTTTATGCAACTCAGTTTCAATACTTAGTGTATATATTTGTGTGTATTTCATCGTGATTTCATGTGTGAGTTGTTTTGTACATCATGTTGGTATTTGAGGAATTGTTGTTCATAGCATGTTGGGATTGAGTTTCATGATAAGGCACATATTTGGTGTTGTATTTCATATTCCATGTGTGGTTGTTGTTAAATTTCATTGAAGATCATTGGTAGTGATACTTGGTTGTTGAGGAGACGTAAGACGGTTGGGAGACCATCTTACGCTTGAGTCACCTCTTGGAGCTTTCCACTCGAAGAGGGATGTGCACATTAATGACTTGAGTACGGAGGGATTTGTGTGTTGAGGCACGACGTCTGGCAGGGGATCCTGTTCGCTTCCGGACCCGGTACTCCTGGGCATGTCCCAGTACTTATTTGTAAGCTGTGGTGTCGTGGGCGTGTCCCTGGCACTGGTGGTTGTGTGTATGTCTGGGCGTGTCCCGGTACTGGCATGAGGATTGTATAATAATGTCTCATTCATATCTTTGGCATGTTGCATATTCATCTATCATGTTGCGTCTTATGTTTATTTATTGAAACTGACGTGTTTGCGTGTCTGTGTAATTGTCACCTATTTTCGAAGTGGCCTATGTTGATCCATATGATATTTCCGATCATATGGGGAGCAAGTTGAGTACAGGTTATTTTGGTGTCATGTGGGAGACGGGACGAGCTTTGGACTTGGAGCCGAGTGCCACTTAAGTAGAAGAGTCTACTAGTCATGAGTTGTATCATTTCTTTATAGATTCATTCATTCATGGTTATGTAATCAACTAAATATTTTATTTATATTAAATGTTTCTTAATCGCATCTCCGATTCACCGCCTCGGAAAACCGAGATGGTAACATGCTCCCATTGCCTTGGATGAGCAAGAAGGGGGTGTTACAAAGTGGTTTCAGAGCACGATTTTCGAACCTAAACCAATGAACCAAAATGAACCTACGAGTGTCAAATAAAATGAACCCAACATGAGTACAATAGGAGGTCGGTTTTGGATGAGTAGACTCCCTCATATCAAAACTAGTGCCTATTGTCTCGGTTGGTCACTACGTGGGTGGTTATAAGCATGAGTGAACGCTATGTGAAACATAATGTAGTTTTGTGTGTGTGTGTTGCCATGAGTTAGTGAAATTCTTGCATAATGTGGCCATTTGTATGGTACATGTTGGCATGTGAAATGTTGTGTGATTAAATGTGGGTTGTGATTGTTGTTAAGTTTCTTGCATGATATCCTTGTTCATTTGGTGAATGATAATATGTGGGAATTGGATGAAAAGATTGATGTGTATAACATGTTTCGGGAGTGATTATTACATGTTGGTGTGTGAGGGGCATTAGCCCCGTCCTTTGGCATTTTAATACCTCATATATGTTTGGGATTCACTGGTACTATAGTTAGAGTGTGATTAGTAATTGTTGTTAGTAGAGTAGTCGCTAGTATAAGAGTAGTACTTTTTAGTCGGAAATTGCAAGCCGAAGGAAGTCATTCGGATGAGTGCGAGTCAGCACTAGGTCGAGTGACAACGCACTCGATCGAGTGGACCGGTCACTCGACCGAGTGAGCCAATCCAGAGTCTGGGACATCTTTGGAGTTGGGCACTCGACCGAGTAACTAGGCCACTCGACCGAGTGGACTCGGTACTCGAAAGAGTGCCATTTTCTAGGCTGTAAATTTCGCGAGATTGTATTATTAACCTACCTTATCTTATATATTGCATTTTTCATCATTTCTGATAAAAAAGTTACCAAAAATCTCTTTAAAATTTTTCCCTAAAACTCCATTGTTGGTGTTGTTGCTTGGATTTAAGCCTTCTATTTTATTTTATTCTCTTAATTCTTACTAATTAAATAATGTGAGTGTTTTTCTCCTTCTTCTTATTCTTCCCAATTTGATTTTGTTTAGATCTACAATAATTCCTTCAAGATTTGTCAATTATTGCACGTTTTTGTTTGATTCATGGTTAATCAACTTTGTACACCATTGTTGTTGTCGAATATCAAATTTTATGTTGAAAATTTTTGCCCCAAATGAATGAATTTTGAAAATATGTGTTTTCTTGAGTCAACAATTTGATTTAGTGCTTGTTATTTGATGTAATTGTTTAACAAGGACTTAACCTTGGTTGTTAATGCTAAACCTCGTCTTACATTTGAAATTTCACCTTAAAGTATTATACAAAGTTTTAAAATTTTAGTATGCAAGCCTAAATTTTAATTGTTGCATTTAGAACGCGGTTTGATTGCTTCACCATGTTTCAAACCTTGTTAGTAGTGTCACGTATGGTCTTAAAATCTGAAATGTGTCTTAAAATTTCCCCAATATTTTTGAAAAATGGGTAGAATACATACCCAAGTTTTGATTTCCATGTTTAATTCTTGTCCTAATTGTGTCACGAGACTTCAATTTTATTAGTAATGCTACGTGTTGTCTTACATCGAGAATTTTGCCTCAAAAGTTTGCCCAAAATTTCGAAACATCCTAGTGTACATGACCAAATCTTAAAATTTTGTACTTAAAACATGGTTTTATTGTTTCATAGTGTTACAATCTTTGTTAATAATGCATTGTATTGTCTTAAATTGAGAATCTGGTCTTAAAGTTTCTCCAAGTTTCGAAAATGCATGTCTATCTTTAGTTTAATTGTGTTAAGAACCTTGATAGCTACTACAAATATCGTATATTGCATCGGATTGGACTTGTTTAAGTGGTGATGTAGGTGTTGTGAATAAGGGAATAGTGAATGGGAATGAGTTGTATATGAGTGCATGTTGACAAGGTAGAGCATGAGAGTTAAGGGATATATAAAAGTAATAGTAAACTAATTAGCGTTAGAGGAAGAAATCTTTTATGATAGTAGTGATGTTGGTGATCTAGGAAGTATTATTTCGCCGTCTAGAAATGTTGATGCATTTAAAGGATTTAAATGAATGGTTGGAGTGTGGAACTATATATAGACATCAAGTTTGGGAATTTGGAAACACTAGAAAGATATGTTAGCCTATAAAAAGTTGTGAGGAACTGAGTTGATTGCATAAGGTAACCTTGTAGGTGATAGGATGATGAGTGTTGTATAGTCGAGGTTAGATACTTGCCGGTTGCTTGTAATAGGCGGTAAAAGGTAGGAAAGTTATGTTAAAGTTTGGGTGAGAAAATTACTAAAGTATGATTGTATACGCGTGAGGTGATGAACGGTGATCGTATTAATGTACCGACGTCGGTTTTCGGGGAGTGTTAGTTTGTGAGATTGAGAGTATGATTTATAATGCATATGAATCCAATTAGGTGTTGAAGTATTTTGATCGCTTGTGCTATATAGTATAACCGTCTAATTTAAGTGTGCATGTACGAGTCTGGAAGTGGTTATGTGAGACTCCGACCCTATGAAAGATAGCATATGTGTTGTCGGCAAAGTTATCTTCTAATTGTTTTGTGAAACATCCATGTTATGCATTGTAATCTTGTTGTAGTGTTTACTTGAGTTATGATGTCGTGAAGCCAATTTTGAAATATCATGTTTATGTCGATTGTACAACTTGGAAATTTATTTTAATTGTGTTGTAATGGTGGTCATAAAACCAAGATATTATTTTAGGTTCGTTTAATAGACGGTACGTTAGTCACCATTAGGAATTCTCTACATTTGTGTAAGTGGTATATGCAAGCTTAGAACGATTTTTGGGAACAATCCAGTTCTGCCAAGGTGAAACTCGACCGAGTGCTCTGTTCACTCTACCGAGTGCCACCTGCTAGGCCTAGTGGCCACCCCACTCGACCGAGTGGCCTGCTATAACCTTGTTTTGTTGATATATGACCAAATGGTGGATGTATACCTTATTTTGTGGTTTATGTTGGTCGACTTATGCTTAGATGAGCATGATAGCCATAGGGGTGATATTCTTGTGAGTTTTTTTTTTTTTTTTTTTTTTTTACGTTTGGTCATATTATGTGACATTTTGCTATTTCAAGGTGCAATTGAATTAAAATTGTTTTGATATGAGTAACGTGACGATAAAGAGGATAAGATAGGCTGACACGGTGCAGATTACTTACCGTGATTTTATTTTGTGATAACGATGTTCATGTCATGTGATGGGTGCAAATTTTGCGTCATATAATGGTTATTTGCATGATTGAGTGTGGTAATCTTCCTTATAACAAAAGTGTCGATGGTGGATGAAAACGAGTATGGAATCACATGTGTGATCATGTGGGGGATTTGACGCGGTACATGCATGACATGGCGTATGCGGAAAATGGGAGTGTAGTGTATGATGAGTCACATCACATGTAATTTTGGCATTTCTTAATTGTTCCATGGAGTCCGTATGTTCTGTGATTTGATGTGAATACGTGTGAGTGTATGAGATGTGACGTAATATATATATATATATATATATATATATATATATATATATATATACACGTAATAGTGATTGAGTCATATCGCGGGATATATATGTATGTATAACCAATGTAAGTTGGGAGTTGTTTATGGGATTGGAGCATGAACTCTAAACTTGACCTTGTGTTTTGACCTTCTGGTAACCGTAGAGCAAGAGCTACATCGATAGTATTATGATTGCGTATAGTATGATAGTAAAAGAGGGTGATGAACATGGAACCTAGTTATGTGTGAACTTTGGTAATGAGCGTTATGAAAGTATATTATGAGATTTGACCGTTGAACTTCAGGACGAAGTTATCTTTTAGAGGGAGTGAATGTAATAATTTGGAAATTAAGGAAAGAGTAAGTAAGGAATGAGAGGAAGTAATAAGAGTTGAGCAAAGAACTTTGGGATGAGTACGATAAACATGTATGGTTAATAAGAGTAATGATGATAATAAGAATCTTGACGGAATTTGCAATAGAGTAAAGGACACCGGTAATGGCGAGAGAGTACTTGAGAATCGGTAATGAGACTTAAGGGAATCTTGAGGAATAGTTGTGAAAAAAGAGAGTGAGGCGAACTTCAAAGACGAAGTTCATTTTAAGGGGGGAAGATTGTAACACCTGGATATTTTGGGACCCGAAAAGGAAACTTGGAATGCATGATAAGACCTTATGCTAGACGAGAGGCCACTTGGGAGTGAATTATGACTATAAAGTGTACCGAGTATAACCTATACTACACTTAGTGGAGTTGTTATAGTGCCCGCCTATAAAAGGGTCGTCTTAAAACTATCATGACTTGAGATCTAGACATGTTATTGATGTGATTCTAATTAGAGGTTATATTTTGTTCTCTTACGATTCCAAGGGTAGGCCACATGCCCAAAATGACCAAGAAATGAATGAGATGTGACTGTTTTACGAAAACTGGTCATTGCTGAAAACTGCGTAGGTCACTCGATCGAGTGTGCCCAGTACTCGATCGAGTATGTGTCACTCGGTCGAGTGAACTCTCTACTCGACCGAGTGAGGCTTGTCAGAACCCGCGATAACTCGGTTAGATTTCTTTTTTGTCCAAAATTCCAAAATCATTTCTATCTTCTTCCTTATCTCTCCAAACTCTCTCCCTTCTCTCTAAAACCCTCATAAACACATTCATATGGGATTCAAGCTTAGTTTAAGAGATTTCTCAGCTTGTTCTTCATTCCATCCACCTTGTAAGTTGAGATTTATCTTTCTTTAGTTAGTATGAACCCTATTTTTTTTTTTTTGGGGGGGGGGGGGGGGTTAATTGGGTTGTTTAATTAGTAATTAGTAGGTATATATGAGTAATTAATGGGTAATAATTTGGAGTTTTTTATTATGTTATAGTGTAGGATGGTTTGTGATAGTTATTATGTGATATTGTAGGATGAGATGGTCTTATGAGACGAATCTTGCTTATTAATTGGATTGCTTGAGAATAATGCTAAAAGGTAAGTTTATCTAACTCGGTTTTAATACTTACTGTATATATTTGTGTGTCTTTGATCGTCATTGCATGTGTAAGTCTATTTGTACATCATGTTGGTATTTGAGGAATTGTTGTTCATAGCATGTTGGGATTGAGTTTCATGATGAGTCACAAATTTGGTGTTGTATTTCATATTCCATGTGTGGTTGTTGTATTGTATTAAGGATCGTTGGTAGTGATACTTGGTTGTTGAGGAGACGTAAGGCGGTTGGGAGACCGTCTTACACTTGAGTCGCCTCTTGGATCTTTCCACTCCAAGAGTGATTTGCACATTAATGACTTGAGTACGGAGGGATTCGTGTGGTTGAGGCACGACGTCTGGCAGGGGATCCGGTTGGCTTCCGGATGCCCGAGGTTTAGTTTATCAAAACTGACCATAAATCACTTATCACTACTATGTCAACCAATGCCTCCTCTAAAACAAAATCAAAAGTACTCCATCAACATCTCACAGTTGTGTCCCATTAACAGAATATTACTATACCATGACAACAACGGAAATATACGGAACTCTCTTCTATATCCTACTCTACCCTCACTCCTAAGCCGAAACTGGTAAGAAACATCGATAAATAAAACAACAGTCTATATGTCCAAACCGAAACTCACAGGAAACAGTAGAGATGCTACCATCTCGGTTGCCCGAGATACAGTATATCAAAAGTGGCCATAAAGAAACATACTTTAAAGTTCAACTGTTTAAGGTGCGTACAACTTATAAACCAAAACCAAACGTACAACTATCATAACAAAATATCAAAATGATAACAACTGTTAGCGGAAGACTCGCTATCAAACTACGTGAAGACTCCATCCCAGCCGAGACCCGTGAGCTATCCATAAGCATACCTTCTAAACAACTGCTCACCACTCCCGAATGGATCCCCACAATTTTCAAAACATTTAAACGGGGCCAGTTATTGAATAATCAAAATAAGCAATACAAAAACATCCAATTACACAAGCACATTCCTCCAACTCCAGTTCATTACCAATCACCTGACTACACACTAAAGTGTGTAGGCCTGCCAGAATACCCAACGTAACATATATTCCACACCGCTAGCTGGGACGACAGCCTTTCCACCTTAGCCTCGCTCAACTCCAAGAGCGAATAACCCATATCCATTAATGTGCACATCCCCTTATAAGGGGAACCACAAGGGGAAAAACAAGACTGTGAAGACATTCCCGCAAATGACTCCACTCAGCCGAGGGCGCACCTCGCGAACCACAAACAATTACAACCAAAACCACAATACTGATAATCATGCCAATACCAAGAAATACAATTATGACCACAATGATAACCATGTAATTCATCCATCACATTAACTTAATTCAATTATACAGTAACCGAGTAGGGAAAACCCTACCTTTTTCGCAATCCGCTATAACTACAGCCAAACATAGAATTGTACAAGAATACCACCACTTTTACGATCAAACCGCGTAAAAATCCCGTAAATAACCTAGAAATTCGATCGAATACCGGATGTACTCGATCGAGTACACGACACTCGATTAAGTACCCCCTAATCGATCGAGTACCCCTTACTCGATCGAGTAGCCACAGATCAGAAAGCACTCCAGAAACCACATACAACCTACTCGATCAAATTTCCCTTACTCGATCGAGTACTCTAAGACCAAAATATCGATGTATTATACGTGTCCCTGGCACTGGTGGTTGTGGGTATGTCTGAGCATGTCCCGGTACCTGCATGGTGATTGTATAGTTATGTCTTATTCATATCTTTGACATGTTGCATATTTATCTATCGTGTTGTGTCTTATGATTATATATTGAAACTGACATGTTTGCGTGTCTGTGTAATTGTCACCTATTTCCGGGTTGGCATGTGTCGATCCATATGATATTTCCGTTCATATGGGGAGCAAGTTGAGTACAGGTTATTTTGGTGTCACGTGAGAGACGGGACGAGTTTTGGACTTGGAGCCGAGTGCCACTTCAGTAGAAGAGTCTAGTAGTCATGAGTTGTATTGTTTCTTTATTTATTCATTCATGGTTATGTAATCAACTAAATACTTTATTTGTATTAATTGTTTCTTAATCGCATCTCCGATTCACCGCCTCGGGAAATCGAGATGGTAACATCCTCCCATTGCCTTGGCCGAGCAAGAAGGGGGGTTTACAATGTCAACTACTTGGCACCGAGCATCATTTCTTATGGGTATGACTCTCACAAGAAGAAGAAGTTCTTTCCTGACATAAGGTATTACTATTGGGAAGATCCTTACTTGTACAAGACATGTGCCGATGGCATGATTAGAAGATGTGTACTGGAAGATGAGTGTCAATCCATTATTTCTCATTGTCATGATCTCCCTTGCGGAGGGCATGCTAGTGCTACCAAGACTGGAGCCAAAATATTGCAATGTGGATTTTATTAGCCATCCTTGTTCAAGGATGTGGCTTCTTATGTCAAGGCTTGTGACCGATGCAAAAGAACCGAAAAAATTTCCAAAAGAAATGAGATGCCACAAAACTTTATCTTGGAAATTGAAGTGTTTGACGTATGGAAAATTGACTTCCATGGTCCCTATACCTCTCCTTATGGCAACAAGTATATCCTAGTTGCGGTGGATTACGTATCAAAGTAGGTTAAAGCAATTGCCACCCCAACGGATGATGCTCGGGTTGTTAGCAAGTTTATGAGGAAGGTGATATTTTCTAGATTTGGAGTGCCCTGTGTCTTGATTAGTAATAAAGGGTCACATTTTCTTGAGACCAAGTTTGAGGCTCTTTTGAATAAATATGGAGTTTAACACCGTTGTGGAATTGGCTACCACCCACAAACGAGTGGACAAGTTGAGATATCAAATAAGGAAATCAAAGCGATATTGGAGAAAACGGTGAGTAGCTCACGGTAGGATTGGGCAATGAAGCTTGACGATGCCTTGTGGGCCTATAGGACCGCTTTCAAAACTCCAAACAGCGCTTCACCATTTCGCTTGGTATACGGGAAAGCGTGCCATTTACCGGTGAAATTAGAGCACTGTGCTTATTGGGCGATCAAATATCTCAACTATGACTTGAAAAGCTCTCAAGATAAGCGCCTATTGGATCTTAATCTATTGGATGAATTTATACTTGATGCCTATTAAAATGCTAAGCTTTACAAAGAGAGGACGAAGAAGTATCATGACAAGATGAACCTAGGAAGAGAATTCATGGAAGGCGATTCGGTCCTTCTCTTCAATCCGCGTCTAAAGCTCTCTTCGGGGAAGTTAAGATCGATATGGTCGGGTCCGTTCATGGTGACAAATGCCTTCCCTTATGGCACGCTGTAAGTAACGAGTGATGATCGTACATCCAAGGTCAATAGGTTAAGGTTGAAGCACTACATAGCCGGGTCACCATTGGTGAAGTAAGTGAGCACTCTTTATACCTGCCTCATCGTATCTTGATTCGAGTTCCCCCTATCTCTAGTTGATAAGCTTGTATTTTAATGGTTTGGTTGGTGACTAAGTCGAGCCTACGACATTAAACAAGGGCGCTTCATGAGATGCAACCAATGGGTCATACATTTATTTAGTATATGAGAGTATTTGGAATCATCATACTTGGTTTAAGTTAGGATTGTACGGCGAGTCGTCACAACAAGGTTGTTTTGGGTAGATACGGAACATAAACATTACCTTTACTTAGTCTGATTCCCGACAAGGCAAGTCGATGTGAAAGCGGAAAACACGAAAAAATGGGCCAAGTAAAGAAGTTGAAATTTGAAAGATGAAGAAAATCAAGAGGATTACACGCATGGTCCCAGCCGGTGAAGCTTCGAATGTTGAAATTTTGAAGATTGGGAAAATTGAAGGTAGGAGGTCCCAGCCAGGTGACTGACGGCTGGTCCATGTGCCGGCTAGGAACCTTCGGTAAATTTTACATCAAAAATTGAAGTTTTTAAATGAAGGGCGGTGTGAGCTGGTAGGCCAGCAACCATTCCACCGGCTATGAGCAACCCTATGAAGAAACTAAGTCTTAATTTGAGGAGAGAAGAGCCACCAGCCGGTAGACCGGCTGTAATACTACGGGATTCTGGTCCTTACTTACTCGGTAGAGTAGGTCATACTTCTCTTCAATGGCGATTCTCCATGACAGCGTCACCTACACATAATAATCACATACCATCACTATAAACCATTCCCCCCAAATTAAACTAAATTGGGGTTTGCACAAAATCTAATAATAACAATGATAAAGTGATTAGGAATACTAGAGACTTACTAACATAAATGATACGGAAAACGAGATCCAAAAGCTCACAATCGATCACCCTTGGCTTAGGAAATGATGAAGATGATTAAAGAAGTTTATAACGTCATTAGGTTTTGTAAAATAATGATTTAGAACTGATTAGAAACTGCTCAACATGCTATTTATACTTCTCTAATCATTTTAATCAAAACAGCGGAAATTAACGTGTTAGACTGGGTACTCGGTCGAGTACGCCCTACTCTGCCGAGTACCTCACTACTCGGCCGGGTGCCTCTGATTAAAATGATTAGAGAAGTATAACACATCGACTTGCCTTGTCGGGAATCAGACTAAGTGATTAGAGAAGAAGTATCATGACAAGATGAACCTAGGAAGAGAATTCATGGAAGGTGATTCGGTCCTTCTCTTCAATCCGCGTCTAAAGCTCTCTTCGGGGAAGTTAAGATCGATATGGTCGGGTCCGTTCATGGTGACAAATGCCTTCCCTTATGGCACGCTGTAAGTAACGAGTGATGATCGTACATCCAAGGTCAATAGGTTAAGGTTGAAGCACTACATAGCCGGGTCACCATTGGTGAAGTAAGTGAGCACTCTTTATACCTGCCTCATCGTATCTTGATTCGAGTTCCCCCTATCTCTAGTTGATAAGCTTGTATTTTAATGGTTTGGTTGGTGACTAAGTCGAGCCTACGACATTAAACAAGGGCGCTTCATGAGATGCAACCAATGGGTCATACATTTATTTAGTATATGAGAGAGCTTGGAATTGTCTTTCTTGGATGTTTGGATTGGTTGTTGTTTGTCTGTGCTCGAGGTGCATCCTCGGCTGAGTAAAGTCATCTTCGGGAATGGCTTCACGCCCTTGATTCCCCCATTGTGGTTCCCGTCACAAGGGGGATGTGCACATTAATGGACATGGGTTATTGCGCAATTGCTCGTTGCGATGATCGAGGCTTAGGTGGGCAAGGCTGCAGTCCCCCACTGGGGGTGAGGATTACCTGTTTCGATGGGTAATCTGACAGGGCTACACACTTGAGTGTATGGTTGGTTACTGGTTACTGATGAAGTTTGGAGGAATGTGTGTGGACTGTCTTGGATGTTGTTTGCTATCTTTCTTGTCTTGATTATTCAGTGAACTGACCCCGTTTATGTTTTCTAAAACTGTGGTGATCCATTCGAGGATGGTGAGGAGATATTGACAGGTGATGATTTCATGTTAGCTCTGGGATCAAGAAGGGGATGTCATCACCTAGAGTCTTAACTTCTACTGTCATGAGTCCTTAGACCCTTTTGAGTTGAATTTGATTTATATTCTTGGGTTATTTCACATGAATAATCCAAACTAAGCCTCTCATTCTTATAATAATCTGAACAATATTTTAACTCAGATTAAACCTATCTTTAACCATACTCTTCTCAAATTAGACTAGATAACCTGCTACCTGTTAATCAGGTTATTACTCTCCTTTTCTAAAGTAAAAAAAAAACTATATTTGTTATTATTACTTCTTAAGGAGTTCCATCACAAACCTTTTCTCTTATCCTAGTATCCCACCGATGACTCCATGACCCAATCTCCTCTCTAGGATCCCACCACCAATTAGCTCCATCACCACTGACACCAAACCACCCATAACTCTCTATACCCTTTGCACCCCTCCCATATTCATATGTTTCTTCCTTTTCCCCCCAATTTCACACTTTTCAATCAATGATTTCGCTGCACTTTCAGATTCACACCTCACTATTAGGTTCAATTTAGGGTTTAACCTATTTTAATTTTGATTTGGATTTTTGGATTTTAATTGGTGGTAATCAATGGCGTCGGAGGAAAATAAGTTGGAAAGCGATGAAGTGAAGGTTAATAATCATGAGAATAATAAGGATGCGAAGATTGAGGGCGGCTAATTTAATGAAGGAAAAAATTGAAAATGATGAAAGAAATTGAAAAAGAGGGGAAAACTGACGGAGGTTTTGTGTTTGGCACTTTGGCTCTGTCCCTAACAGTAGTAATTAAGAATGTAGAATTATTGGGTGAGATTTTTGATAAAATTAGGGGAACAATGGTGTTTGGTTGTCAGACGAACCAATTGCTACAAATTATCGTTTGTCTGAAGATGCATGTATCATGTATTCTTCTAATTAGGTTATTTGTTTAGAATTTTTCTGGATAAAATCTGGGTTTAGTTTTTAATTTGGGGTAAGTTATTGACTTGGAAAGATGAAGATAAATCAACAATGGGGAAAAAGGAACGAAAAAAATAGAAAAGAAATAGACCCCATAGAGTAACTTGTTGGGAAACCTCTGATATCAGGTTCATTATGGGACCGACTTAATAAAAGTTAAATGATGTTAAAGTTTGGATTTTTCCCGGTTAAATATTAGGTTGGATTAATATGAGAAGAATAGGCTTATTTTGGATTATTCCCATGAAATAACCTTATATTAATTATACTTTGATTTACAGTTTTGAGACAATGTAATGAGTTAGCTTTACAGTCATTTAGTTGTTCTTTGATGGTCCCTTTTGATATACTTACCTCGGGTAACCGAGATGGTATCACCTTTATATGTTGGGGTGGTCCTTGGTAAGGCACCTTGGTATATGGGGGTGTTATAAAGTGGTATCAAAGCGATGATTTTGGAAGCTAAAACAAATGAGTCAAATGAATATATGGTGTCTAAATAAAATGAACCCGGGTAGGAATTTTTTGGAGCTACCGCAAAGGATTGGGAGACGTCCTAAAACTGCAAATTGCCCTTACAATTTCAAACCGGTCACTATGGGGACGTCTTGGGATTCGTTGTGTATAATGCGTTGTTGTTGCGTGATAGAGTGGATGTGATTGTTGGCTTGAAAAGTTTATATGATATGAAAAGGATGAAGGATATAATGTGATATGGCATAAAGGTGAACATGACTTATAGCATGCATGTATATTATATGATGTATTTGATTTACATGTTGGTATGATAAGAGATCATCTAGTATACTGGTTTTAGAGGTATTGGGTTGTTATTGTTGTTTAAGTTGTTTGGGTAAGAAAGATTGATTTGTAAGAAGTCCAATTTTGGGAAGGCTGTCTTTATATTGTCGTAAGTTGAGTTCTAGGAATGATATTGATGTGATTCTAATTAGAGGTGATAGCTTGTCTTCTTACGATTCTAACGATAGATCACACGCCCAAAACGACCAAGAAACGAGTGAGATACGACTGTTTTACGAAAACCGGACGTTGTTGAGAACTATGCAGGAACTCGGCCGAGTAGGGCTAACTCGGCCGAGTAACTTGCGAATTCGGCCGAGTAACCCTTATTCGACCGAGTAATATTTCTGTGATAATTTGGGTCAGCTTCTGGAGTCGAGATCTCGGCCGAGTTGTATAGTTACTCGACCGAGTGTCCTATACTCGACCGAGTACATCATGTACTCAAAAGAGTACTTCTTTGGGCGGTTGTTGAGTCGGCGGCTATGTTCTTACATTTTTTTTTTTGAGTCGTAGGTTATGTGCACACGTATGTGTTGGGTCTTAAAGCATTCTTTTACATATGTGACGGTCTTGATACGTAAGTTACCAGATAATATGATGTGGAGAATACTAGCTTATATAGGATATGCGTTTGGTAGGGAGGACATGGGTACACGTGATTGTGATGGATAGTGGAAATAATAAGCAAAGTTGACGAGTTATAGAGATAAGGAGCACATTCTGTGAGCCATGGTGAGTGAATTACTCGTTGGACTAAGTGGTTTAGTGATGACCGTATATGGTCGAGTGATGATGAGACTGGTAAAGTAAATTAGAGGAATGTGAGAAAGAAAATTTGAAATGAGGGATGTGAAAATTATGGTAATTTGGGATATATAGTGATTTTTGGAAAGAGATGATTATGATGATGTTGGGTGAGGAGTTGTGTAATGGAAGGTTGTGATAAAAAAATGGAAAAGATTGGTGTCTAGTGAGCTTAGATCTAGGGATGCCGCAATGAGGATTTGTATGTAGTAGTCTTTATGGAGATTTGTATTACTAGAAGGTGAGCCTAGTGTATAATCATTTTTGAGGTCACGGGATGAAGTGAATCTTGGTTTTTTAGAATTATTAAAAGAAGATGTAATCAATTAAGGAGAAATCATTGAGTGGGTGGATCTATCGGTGGGGAGTATGAGTGAGAAGCATGATGAGATGGATTGTTGATAAGAAATGAATTAAATAAAATGATATAGGCTAATGGAATTTGATTTTTGGAAATAATGGGAAGAGAAGGATGTCGGTAAGTTGAGTGAATGTTCACAAGAAATAGGGGACACGAAAGTATGGAATCATGGAGTTGTGTGATACTATCATAAGGGTGTGAGTTAAGGGTTACATTAAAATTGCAGGACGAGTTGTTAGTCATGAGTTTTGAGGAATTAAAGGAGTAAGAAGTTGGTAGAGTATTTGGATGGTATGAGACTATGGTGGTGAGCTAGGTGACGATATAATCAAGGATAAAATTTGAATAGTTGTTGAGGTAATTTTTGCTGATGGATTTGATGTTCGTTATTTGGGATGATAACCAAAGAGAAGAAATGAATTGTTATATTTAGAGGTGATTGTAAAAGAGTAGTGGTACGAACGATGGTGGTGTCATGGTGTTGTCGCTAGTGGTTACGGGTGATGATAAATAAGGAAGTGAGCCATTCGAAAGAGATTGATTTTTTTTTTGTGGGGACTGCATTAGTATATCGGGATGTGAGAGAGTATAAGATGTGAATATAGGAGGCGGTTGCCAATAATTGAGCATTAATGTTATGGTTACTTTGGTCGGGTGGTGGTAGGTACGCGAATTCAAAGAATGTGTTATGAAGGGGCATATGGGTTTAACCTCGTGTGAAAGATGTATTTAATCAAGTGGTAACTTACAGATCAAGATTGGCTAGTTTGATTTGATTATGGGTCTATTATTTGTGTAAGTAATTTTGTGAGGTTCTGACCTCATGAGTAGTGGTATGGTACGATATTCATAAAGTTGTTTTCTGGTTATTTCACGTAACATGTTGCGTGGTTGGATGAATCGTGTGATGATCGTTGTGTCAGGACACTATTTTTTTTACTAATGTGGTTGTTGTGTTCCGGGTTGCGATTCGGGCACGGTACTCCGTGTTGCGATGATGGTACTTTCGCGCTGCGGTGCGACTGTTGGTGGTGGTGTTGCGATGCCGTCATCGGTTGTGGTGGAGCATGCGAGATACTTGTGAGATGAACTTCTGAAAGTATATGTCAGCCTAGTATGAGCATATAGATTGTTATTCTGTTTACTATTGTTTCCTGTGATTTCGGCTTGTAGGTGAGGGTAGAGTATAATATGGAAGAGAGTTGCACATGTGGTTGTTTTTGTCATAGAACAGTGATACTTTGTTGATGGGACATAGTTGTGGGATGTTGTGGGAATACTTTCGATCTTGTTTTAGATGAGGCATTGTTCACATAGTTGTGGCAAATAATTGGGGAAGCATGTGTAAGCTGAGCTGGAAGCTGCAGGTTGTTCATAATCTTTATTAGGGCAGTAAGTATGGAGTGTTGGGAATTAGTATCATGTTAGATTATGGACGAGGTTGGCGGCATAAAAGGAAAATTCGAGGACCTAGGGAGTGTGTAACAATTTATGGATCGTGGGTGATGTTGTGAGGGTTAGGTACGTGAATAGGAAAGAATGTGGTTGTGCGGTAAGGTGGAAGAGTTGAAGTAGTGGTTATGCTGAGGGTTTTGTGGTATATGTTAGGTTGTGCGTGGAGTTATTAGAGGTATGAAACCGTTAGAGAAAGGGAGCCTTGGATAAAGGAATGGTTGTCGGTGTTGAGGTCGTAGTCGGTGATTGGTGACATAAAATCGTGATAATGGGAAGAAATAGCTAAGGATATAGTACTAGTTGGGCTATGAGGACGTAACGTTTATCTTAAGAGTGGTAGTATGCGACAGAAGAAGTATGATGGTTATGCATGTTGCCGTGTATTTGGAAGTTTTAGTCTTGGTTTAAAATGAGGATGGACTTGTGGTTGATATTGTTAAGAGTAAAGGTTATGGTTGTAGTAGTATGTATTTTATATGTATGGTTATAGACTAAGGTTGTAGGTAAGTATGGTTGATATAGTGTCGATGGTTTTGATGGTGACGTTTATGAGTGTGAGTAAACTTCGAGGACGGAGTTTATTTTAAGGGTGGTAGAATGTAATATCTCGCTTGGTTGATTGTGTTGGTATTGGATTTGCTAGTGAGCGGTATGGAAGTAAGACAAAGTTGGCGGCACTGGTGTTGTTGGTATTCGATAATACTTTGGAGTTAGGAGGGCTATTGTATGGTTTATGCTATTATTCGAGCTGCGTTGTTGAGGTAGGCGTTGTTGGGTGAGTTAGTGTCAAGGTTGGAGGATGAGAGTCGAGGGGTGTTGGTTGGTGGAATGGTATGTGGGCATGCTATGTAGATATTGGTGTGAACTTCGGGGGCGAAGTTCGTTTTAAGGAGGGAAGACTGTAATACTACGGTTTTCTAGTCCTTACTTACTCGGTAGAGTAGGACATAATCGACCGTGTAAGTCGTCGTGTGTTTTTGGACAGGCTGCTGTTCAAAGGCACTCGGTCGAGTAGTGAGATACTCAGCCGAGTAGTGAGATACTCGGCCGAGTAGGGCGTACTCAGCTGAGTACGCCAGGTATTCGACCCAGTACCCGGTCTGACACATTACTTAACGCGGTTTTGGTTAAAAAGATTAGAGAAGTATAAATAGTGTGTTGAGCAGCTTCTAATCAGTTCTAAATCATTATTTTTCAAAACCTAACGACGTTCTAAACTTCTCTAATCATCTTCATCATTTCCTAAGCCAAAGGTGTTCGATTGTGAGCTTTTGGATCTCATTTTCCGTGTCGCTTGTGTTAGTAAGTCTCTAGTATTCCTAATTAGTTTATCATTGTTATTATTAGAGTTTGTGCAAACCCTAATTTGGTTTAATTTGGGGGGAATGGTTTATAGTCATGGTATGTAATTATTATGTGTAGGTGACAGTTTCATGGAGAATTGCCACTGGTTGCTTGTGTGTGCTTGGATGGCATAAGGTGTGGTTTCCTGACTCAGTTGTACATGCATGATTAATACTGTTATTGAAATTGTCTTTCTTGGATATTCTGATTGGTTGGTGTTTGTCTGTGGTTCTCGGGGTGTGTCCTCGACTGAGTGGAGTCATCTTTGGGAATGGCTTCACGCCCTTGATTCGCCCCTTGTGGTTCCCGTCACAAGGGGGATGTGCACATTAATGGACATGGATTATTGCTCGTTGCGGTGAGCGGGGCTTAGATGGGCAAGGCTGCGGCCCCCCACTGGCGGTGAGGATTACCTGTTGCGATGGGTAATTTGACAGGGCTACACACTTGAGTGTGTAGTCGGTTACTGGTTACTGACTGAGTATGGAGGAATGTGTGTGGATTGTCTTGTATGTTGTTTGCTATCTTTCTTATCTTTATTATTCAGTGAACTGACCTCGTTTATGTTTTCTAAAACTGTGGTGATCCATTCGGGGATGGTGAGCAGATATTGACAAGTGATGATTTCATGTTAGCTGCGTGATCAAGGAGGGGAAGTCATCACCTAGATTATTAGCTTCCGCTGTCATGAGTCCTTAGACACTTTTGAGTTGTATTTGGTTTATATTCTTTATACTTTGGTTCACTGTTTTGAGACAATTTAATGAGTTAACTTTAAATTCATTTAATTGTTCTTTGATGGTCCCTTTTTATATACTTACCTCGGGTAACCGAGATGTTAGCACCTTTATATATTGGGATAGTTCTTGGTAAGGTACCTTGGTATATGTGGGTGTTACACCGGCAGCCGGCTCACCGGCTAGGACTTCACCATGAGGACAAAACGAGGCAAATGAAGAGGGGAGAATTTCCTTGCCGGTAGGCCGGCAGCCGGTGAACTGGCTGGGAACACATATGGAGGTAAGAAAGAGTTGAAAGAGAAAAGGCACAAACTCCCAGCCAGGTGACCCGCGGCCGGTCCGCTGACCGGCTGGGAAGTTTTTGGTATATTACATTTTTTCGAAATTTTTAGGAAAAAGCCTTTGGCTCCTAGCCGGTTGACCGGCGGCCGGTCCTCTGACCGGCTGGGAACCCCAGTAATGCAATAATACACACGAAAATCATCAAACTTCCTCATTATTTCAAAAACCATCTTCTCTCTAAAATGACTTTCTGCCTCAAATCTCCATTAATCCTTCACAAAACTCAAACACCCACATCCCTAACCCACCGTACGCATCAACAATGGCACCAAAGAGGGCTCGACGCGGTGATTTGGCATTGTTACAAGTGGAAATGGTGGCGACGGCGGATACGAATCCCGATCCGGATTTTCCAGGACTCCAATTCATTTCTGTCACACAAAAAGGTAAGTTTGTATTCTTTAAGCAACGCCCCCTTCATCCTTCCCAATTTATTTGCCGTCAATCCATGAGGGATTTAGGGTTAGATAAGATCACCCTTGAGTTGTTTAAGGGAGTCGGTATGAAGAACATGTACAACATCCATGAGAGGACCAACCACCGACTCACTTGGGAGTTTTTGAGCTCTCTTAGAATTGATAAACATAAGCAATCGGGAAAGGTAGCCTTTCTTCATTTTCACCTATTGAACAAGGATCATAGCCTTACCCTACTCGGGTTTGCTAGAATTTTGTAATATCCTGGAAAAAAAATTGTGCTAGGACTTTAGATATACTTATCATGCAAGTATTTGTAGATGGGAAAGTAAGACTTGATTAAGTATACTGAATTTCAAGGACACTCCATATTGCCACCACGTAGCATAGCAATTTGCTTCTAGACCGTCTTTTGAAGCCTGTAAAAATTTAAGGAAATAACTATTATTTCATAACTAGCCACATGTAGATAAAATAAGGTATGATTTCGGGACCCTTCGTCGATATAATTAATTGTTTACATTTGAAATAAGATATTAGAAATAATCGGTTATATTAGTTTTACTGTTAATTTCATCTTATAATTGTTATACTGCTCACATGTTATATTACTTACCGTCTTATGAATATATGACTGTGATAAGGTTGCTGTGGTCATAGTACATAATTGGCCAATTGTAGCATTCGGAATACGATTATTGGTTTGAGATGACATTACTGAGGAAATCAAAACCGTGTACACATACAGTAGGAGCGTTGGCTCCATATATAAAAGGGGTAACGTTGGTGGATGTTGGCTCATATTAAAAAGGGAGCGTTGGCCCATATTAAAAAGGGAGCGTTGGCCCATTTTAAAAGGGGAGCATTGGCTCCAGGGCGTTGGCCCATGAGAAATACGTAATGTCTACTCTTTTCAGTAATGGTATACCGCATTAGTATCATATGAATATATATTCTGTTGATATGGTAGTTATATAATATTTTCGGGATACCGGGTTGGTCCCTGGCAGGGAATACTGTATTTGGTAAGTTATTTTATTGGGTGATATATGGTAATAAGGAGAATTCTGATTGAATAAATAATATGACATAGGCCGGTGGAGGCAACTGGAGTCATACTCAGCCTGTGGTAGGCTGATTCCGTTACGTTCACTCTTTTTCAGGTACAAATATCCGGGAAAGTCATGTGCGAGGAATTCCATGTAGAAGATAGGACCTAAAGATGTATAGTTTATAATTATAAAGTTTTAGTTTTACTTTTAGAAGTGTATTTATTTTAATTGTATAAGCCTTGTATTTTTCGGAGGGGAAATGCGGCAGTGATGCCCTATAATTCCGCTGCTGTCTATTATTTATAAAAAGAGCTATTTTGAGCTGCCTGCTTGTTTTTTTCGGAGCGTTACAAATTTACGGACTTGATGCGGCGCCGTCTCATAAGGCGCCCAAAAATTTTGACCATAGGTTAGTTTGGAGGGCCATTTCTGGCCTAAATGATGTTAAGGGGGGTGAAGAGACCGACAAATTCTTGTCATAATGCGGCGATTATAATTTGGCATCGGTACATGAGATGGACCGTCTTTGCGCGGGATGAACCACACAACTTCCAAACGGAGGAATTTGAAATGTTAGGCTCGTACCTCTTTAAAAACCCTAAACCCTTCAAAATTTGTGTCGCTCATCACATGGCCCTTCACCTCCACAATTAAGCAACTCTTCGGGGCAATGGTACCAATTTGTGCGGGTGGCATCATCACCCGCATTGCCAAGAGTGTCATCCGCAACTTGAACTTGAATTCGGTTAACTACATGAAGGGGAAACATACCTCACAAAAGACTACATTCAACATACCTTAAAATGGATTAAGAGGAACCCTCGTGACCGACTTGATTATTGGCAAGTTCGCTACATGGGCAAGGGCAAGAACTCTGTACCGCTCCCCAATGCACCTAAGATGAAAATAGTGCTGGATTCCGAGCACTACCTTTTAGAGCTTGAAGCGGAGGAGAGTGTTGATCCTTCACAAACCCAAAACCAAACCCAACCAATTGTCTATGAGCATGACCGTTCATGGCCCACCAAAACAACCATGCACTACAATTTGTCTCCTACATCCTTCCACAAAGTTCCATTCCAATAACCTCCACCTTGGTTCACCTAAAAAGGGGAGGCATCATCAAGTCAACAACCGCCTCAACAATTTACCTTGCCCGACTCACTCGTGGAGTTCATGAACGTCAACTTGAACCTACAAACGGCCGCGGGTGAGCGGCTTGAAATGCAAAAGAAGTTGGACCGGATCTACTATGACCAATCGGTTGGTCAATTCCCCGTCTATGACGACTTCATGAGACGAGGATACAAGCATCCATCCGGTCTTCACCCCTCCTACTACCTTGCACCGGATAGGGGATATGCTAGCCAAGATGGGTCTTTCATTTACGGGGACCTACATCTTCGAGATAACTACTTTAGCAATCCCGTCTTCCCAACTCCGGCCGCTTCTCAAGGGGAGGGGAATAACACTACTTGGTATGGAGTTATGCCTTCCATTTTTGGTGGTGGTGAGACCGGTGGAGCCTCCGGTTCGGGAGGTGACTATATGGCAGGCAGTGGATTCACGGCGGGTTAGCAACCCTTGCCAATGAACACGGATGACCTTATCCGTGAAGATGAATTTAGATATGAAAATGACGAGGAGTTGGGTTTTGAGACCGACTCTCAATTGGCCTAGTGAAGAGGTCTTTCCTTGCTCCGTTATCAATCCAAATGCCAAGTATGATCCTTAAAATCCAAATCTTTCATTCATGTATAATTTCGTATATATTTAGTTCGCTTGTATAATATTTAGATTGGGTGTGCCATGTAGTTGCATTCATATAGTTTGCATTAGAATTTTATTTGTTGTAATATATATGTCACATTTAGAAATTGCATTCATATAGTGTAAGTTGCATCATATTTCAATTTTGCATTTAGGATAGAACATGCATTGCATCATATTAAAAAAACAAACAAAAAAACTGAAAACCAAAAATTTGCAAAAAACATTTCTTTCCAATTTCAATTTCCTCCACACATTTATTTCCATTGGCAATTATGTAAATAAGTAAGTGCGGGGAGGAAATTCTCTTATTTAAAATACCAAAAACATATACTCCCTCCATTCACAATTATCACCCCATTTCTCCATTATATGTGAGAGGTATTATATTGAAATGGGGTGATAATTTTTGAATGAAGGGAGTATTTCTTTTTCAAAAACTTTAAAATTCAAAAATACGCATTTAATAGAACATTTGAAGCAAAAGGAGACTAGAAGACCGCTTGGTATAGCCGTTCTTATCTCTTTCTCCTTTATTATTTTTTCCTTTATATTGTCATATATATGGAGAAGGATGGGATTTTGCTGCTGAGAATGTTCCTTTCGGGAACTATTGGTGTTATGTTGATGTGCTGCTAGGATTTAGACATTTGTTGCATTTTCCATTCATGTTGTTTCCGTTTCTCACATGCATTTGTTTCACTTGTATATATATGTTGTGTTTCCTTCTTGTTGCATTGAGTTTGTATATAATTTTTTGAACAAATTTGGTCTAGGGAGGGAGCATGATACTCCTATAATGACATACGTCCCAATTGTGCCTTCCCCCTCCCCGTGGCTCGCACCCGTGTCCACCTAGTTAATACTTGGGAAAAGGGCATGTCTGAAGAGTCTTGACCGCCTTGTGAGACTGAGAGGACCGTTGCTAGACCTAAACTTTGACCTAACTACATATATATGAGGTTTAGAGCCTCCTATACGTCGGTACATTCATAGTTGACCCCCGTTTAGGATTATGAGTAGGTCTCCTCGCGGGACGTGTCATGTTCAAACGCATAAACGTGTCGTTCGGTCCTTAGACCATGAGGTGTTCATTTTTGTGCACAATTTTGAAACAAACTCGTTGAATGTACTTGTTTTAACCTGACATCGCCAAACTAAGCTTTGTTTCCACGCTTTAGATTAGGACCACCTTTTGCTTAACCCTCTTGGGCCTTACCTTTTCGTTTGGAACCGACTATATCCGTTATATCCCAAAAACATCCTTCCCTAATCAAGAAGTTGTCATGTGTTGTGGTTGCATGAGTCGGGGTATTGAGTCCTAATTTGGTGAATTTGAGCTCCATTCACTTGTGTTGGAATATTTGTATCCATTTTGGCATGAAATTGAATAGGGGTTTTGAAAAACAAGAAAAAAAATAGAAAAGAAGAAAAATATGAAAAGAAAACAAATTTACTAGTTATGTATTTAAATTATGTTTAATGAGAAAAATGTGAGCGACACTCCCTATGCATCATGAAAGGAGTAGAAAAAGGCATTGTAAAATAAAAGGGGAAATGATGTTTTTTTCAAATGAGTCGGATTTTCAAATTTTTTGTGTGGTATTTAAAAAAAATTGCGTGTGGAAGACTGCCAATGTCTTATTGATAAGGTCATTGACAGGATCAGAGGGATTGGGGCTATGAGGCTCTCATATGCTGGTAGAGTGGTGCTCATAAAGTCTGTCTTAGGCACTCTATATAATTATTAGGCTTGGATCTTTATCTTCCCAAAGTCCATCCTAACTAAAATAGAAGGGCTCTGCAGGAAGTTTCCGTGGCATGGCAATGAAGCTATGGAGAGCCCTGCTTTAGTTGCCTGGGAGCAAATTTGCAAGCAAAAAAAAGGAAAGGAGGACTGGAGATTAAGTAGCTGGTCTGGTGGAACATTGCAGCCATAGCAAAATATGCCTGGTGGATTTCACTTAAAACTGATCACTTATGGGTTAGGTGGATTCACTCAGTTTATATAAAAGAGAAAGAGTGGAAGGACTATAAACCTGGACAAGGTGCTAGGTCGGCTTGGAAGAAGGTGTGTTGGGTAAAAGAGTCGGCAAAACACAAACTTTTTGATGAAAACATAGTGAATTATTCTATCAAGCTTGGTTATTCATGGCTGGTTGATGAGGGACCTGACAAATTTTGGCATCCATGGATATCAAATAGACTCATTATTCCAAGACATAGTTTCATCCTCTGGTTGACTGCTCATAAACGATTACTGACACAGGATATATTGATGAGAATGGGCATAATCCAGGTGAACCTCTGTGTCCTTTGTGGTTCCACTAATGAAACAGTGGAACATTTGTTCTTTAAGTGTGCTTTCAGCAGTAGGTGCCTGGCTCTGACTGCTGATTGGCTTCAATCAGCTCTGCCTGATCAGGAGGTGATTGAATGGTGGGTTAAAGAATAGAATCGCACTTTATTGGTGAATAAAATCGTAGCTGCAGTCCTAGCATGGCTGATATACCATGTTTGGATGAGTAGGAACAAATACAGGATTGAGGGGTTGGTCCCTAACTAGGGATGACAGTGGGTCGGGGACCCGACCCAGACCCTGAGGGTCGGACCCTAATGAGTCAGGTATGGGTCTCATTTTTTCAGACCCAATAGGTATGAGTCGGGTGTGGGTCTTAAGAAAATATTTCGGGTCCGGGTTCGGGTTTAAGTTATGAGACCCATACCCGACACTTAGACCCTTTATTTAAAAAAAAAAAAATCAAAATCACAACTTTTCTGAATTCATATTGGCAAACCGTAGAAACCAAAGCAACTAAAGTCTTTTTCTCCTCCCTCATCCCATAAAGTGATAAAACCCAACCAAACTCTTCTGGAAATACTACCACTCTACCACTGACACAAGAAAACCACCACTACAGCACTGATATGTGACTGGCAACTACCTCTCTAACAGGCGGCGACCGACAACCACCATTAACGGCGGCAAGCGACGGTCAGATGGAGACGGCTATCATGTACGGTATTGATTTTAGGGTTCTGAGTTTGATTCTTTCACATGTATTTGGAGGTAAAATTAATTTAGGTCTTCTTTGTCTTTCTTAATCTCTTTGGTATGTATATTGGATTTGGTAGTGTACAATAGAGATTAATAAACTCATAATGTTAAAATAGTGTGAATTTTTTTTTTAAATATTATAGATCCATAGATGTTAATCATGTTCTTAAAGTGGCTGAAACTCGGACCCGAGGGTAGACCCGGACCCGAACTTTACCAATAGGGTCCGGGTATAGGTCCTCAAATTTTAGACCCTTGCGGGTCTGGGTCGGGCATGGGTCCAAAGGGAAAATCTCGGGTCCTGGTCTGGGTGGACCCGACCCAGACCCTACCCATTACCAACCCTATCACTAACCCAAAACTGGTTGCTAGACGATGTAAGAAGGAGCTTCAAATGCGTATTAGAAGTAATAGAGTAGAATCCAGGATATGTGGAGTGAGTACTTGGTTAAATACAATTATGAAAACGTCTGATGGTCACCTAAGGTCTATCATAAAGCCTTAGTGTATGGGTGTGGATCTTATTTTAATGATAGCTTACATTCCCCCCCCCCCCCAAAAAAAATAATATCATGTTTTTGATTCATTCACTTGTTGTAATAAGTGTAGATACCCAGTATCTGCACCTTCCAAAAAACACCCGATGATGATCTGACTACAACATGTTCTTGACAAGCGTGCGTGGATTGACTATACATGAGACGGTTTAATGCATTACTCGGATATGAAAAATGATTTCAAAAATGGTTTTCTAACTTCATTTGTATTAAAACAACACTATTTAGAGTTAAAACCGTCTTTGGACTTAAAATGACTCAGAAACCGGCAACCTAAGTTAATCTGAGTCAAACCGAGTCTCGAATGTCAAAAATAATGCCATGAATGGCTTTATCATGTCATTTGCATTAAAATGACACTAATTAGAGTCAAAACCGACACCGGGCTAAAAACCGACTCAAAATTCAAATCCCGACTCAACACGCGTCAAACTCGAGTCAAACACACAAAATACCCATCCCAAATAACACCCAAAAGAAAGCTTAGTCGGCTAAGCAATCACATAAACCACAAAACACAACCAACCAAAACATTGGTTAGAACAAAGGAAAAATCCAAATTTCCGAAAAGGATAAGACACCCAATTGAGGCAGTAGGTGGCTCGCGCCTCTATGGGCTTCCTGCTTAACCTCCATGCAAACTCAACCGACCTACCACTCTACATTTCTCTATAAATACCCACCTTCACACACCATAATCCTTCACTACGCCAAATTTGGCCATCAATAACGAGTGTATCACAACGGTTTAATGCATATAATAACGACACTTAGATTACCGTTTTCCAAATATTGTCGGAAACCTAGACCGCGCTAATAAGAATAACGGTTTCCCTCGAAAACCGTTGTTATTATAATGTGACAACGGTTGTTTAACAAACCGTTATCAAAAACGTTTAACGGTTTCCAAAAACGCGTTATAGAATCACCCTTAACAACGGTTGTTAGACAACCGTTGCCAGTCTATGAAAACGGCGTTTCGAAAACCGTTACTGAATTAACACCAATAACGGTTTTTGATACCCGTTGTTATGTGATAGCTACGGGTTTCTTGTAACCGTTATCATTTTCTATTATGAAAGAACGGTTTTTCAATTCAACAGTTGTCACTATTTGATTAGATTTCTCAGTTTGACCACTGCATGCAAAACTTTATCAAAACATTAATAAATATTCAGTTTGACCAATAATATTCAATTTGACCAAAATAATTTTATAAAAATGTCTTCATAATGTTTTAGGTCAAAATCTAAATTATCAAACATTTACACTTTAATTTCTCTCTAAATTTCTTTTTAAAGAAAATATGGCTGGTGTATCGGAGCTACAATCACAATCTCGTTACGCACAGCCTTTTACTTGCATTTTCCATAATCTTCTGGTTCATTATGATGTGAATGGAAATCGTTTAAACCCTAATTTTGGGTGGTTGACTCAAATGCTTCATGACTCCGGTTTCACTGCGGTTAAAAAATTGCACCCTGTGTCTACAAACAAGCAAGGTTTTGTAGGCTTCGCTTTTATCGAGTTTGACGAAGCCAACTGCCATGATAGTTTTCGTCAGGCAAGAAAATTAGCGACTAGATATGCGGGGGAAGATGCAGGGAAAGAGGACTTCTATTCGGATGCTAGACAAAATGGCCCTTATCTATGGGTTGTGACCCATGTTGATCATCTTCTACTGAGACATTACCGGAGGCATCACATTCTTGCCATCGTGCCTATGTCATGGGAGAAAGAGGTCATTCCACCTGCGTTGCCCGCTGATGATGAAGAGCCGATCTACAACTTGATCTATACCAAAATTAATGAAAACTATCCTAATACTTCATCAGATTCTAATAATTAAGTCTTTATTTATTATCTGGCATTATGAGTTGTATTTGGATTATGGTGGTTCTTTGAATTAAAGTTTAATTATTTATGTTATTTGTTACATTTTTTGTTACCCCATCCTCTGGAATTCAGAGACAATATCACCAGAAAAATTCTTGTGTCCTCCGGGAGTATGGTACTCCTTACACTCAAAGGCAATCTACCAAATAAATTATTATAATGACTAACTTTCTATTTATAATAATAAAAAAGAATGGAAAACATATATATATGTATATATATATATATATATATATATATATATATATATATATATATATATATATATATATATATATATATATATATAGAGTGAGCATCCCATGAGTCTAGCATCTTAGATGAGTCTAGCATATCAATAAGAACCATTGGATCTTATTGATCCAACCGTCCTAATTATGACACGTGTGTTTATTTAAAAAAAAAAAAAAAAAAAAAAAAAAAAAACTAGGCGCGCTGATATATAAAGAACGACACATTCATTATTCATCATAAATTCACTTCCTTTTCTCTCTCTAAAACGCCTGTATCTCCATGTACAAACCGCTTCACGTTCTTTTTCTTTGGCAGTTAATTCACTAAACCATAAATTTTTTCCGAAAATTTTATTACATCAAGCAAAATCGCACTAATCAAGTGAAGATCATTATTATATTTACTCGAACAATCGTTTGAAGATGACGAAGAGGTATAAAATCGCTCTATTTCATTATATTGTTTTTAAACTTATTTCGCCACTTCATGTTGTTCTTTGTTGCTATTATTGTTGTTATTGTTGTTGTTTTTAGTGTTGATTATACTATTTTTTCTTCAAATAATCATCGACTTAGGGTTCATATTTTGCTCAAAGCAGGAAATTGATTTTTCCGCGAAAAATTAGGTTATTATTGTTGTTGTTGTTATTCTTGTTGTTGTTAGTCTTGATTATAGTGATTTGAAGCGTTTATTAATTGATCGAAGAAAGAAATTGAGTTTTTTAAAAAAATTAGGGTATTCTGTTGTTGTTGTTGTTGTTATTGTTGTTGTTGTTAGTCTCGATTATAGTGATTTGAAGCGTTTATTAATTGATCGAAGAAAGATATTGAGTTTTGTAAAAAAAAATTAGGTTATTACGAGTTCTTGTTGTTAATGTTCTTTGTTGTAATTGATTTAGGCTAACTGTTTTGCTCGAAGAGAGTAACTGATTTTCTGCGTTCTAGTTTTTCGCTTCAAAATTAGGGTTAATGATTTGTAATAAATGAGCAATTAATGTGTATTACCGTTCTGCTTTCGATTGATTTATTTGTTCGTCGTGTTGAGTTATTTGTGATTTGCAGGGAATGTTCATTTTCCTGAAGTTAATAAAATTTCGAACAAATCTACGAGAACAATATTATTTGTAACACTTTGTCATAGTAAAAGTGTATCCCCTATCGTTTTAAAGAGTACCAATTGCGTACATAACGATTGTTCTTTGTAGTTTTATCTTAAAACAATTGTTTGACAATCTTTGTAACACTGTCTCATTCGGTGAGGATACTATCATTCTTATTCCATTCCACATTCTTTCTAAGACTCGTCCACCATCATTCCTCTTGATGTAATATTTGTAATTGTTTTAGTTTTAATGTTATTCTGTTTTGGTTTTTGATAAACAATCTCGGGAAAGCGAGAGGTAGTAATCGAAAAATCGACGTCGATAAGAAGGCTAAAGTGGAAGCATCGGAAAAGCCGGCGAGCAAAAAGCGCCGACACGAAGCCTTCCAAACCGTCGCCTGAGAAAAACGTCGAAGCATCTCATGCTGATCAGTATGTCCCTATAACTCTTCGTCGTCCGAAATGATTTGAATGAAATGTCCCTTTTCCGAAATTAATAATATTTTTCAACAGATCTACATTAACAATATTTTGTAACACTATCGAGTAAAAGTGTATCTCCTATCCTTTTCAAGGGTCGCAATTTTTCAGAATAAAGTGATGTTCTTGTAGTTTTTAACAAAACAAATGTTTGACAATCTTTGTAACACTTTGTCTCATTCTATGAGGATACTATCATTCTTGTTCCATTCCACATTCTTTGTCAGACTCGTCCACCATCATTCTCTTGAGTTTAATAGCTGTATTTTTTGATAAAACAATGTCGGGAAAGCGACGTAGTAACCGAGAAATCTGCGTCATAAGAAGAAGGCTAAAGTGGAAGCTTCGGAAAAGACAATGAGCAAAAAGCGCCGACACGAAGCCTACCAAAATGCCAAGCAACAAAAAACGTTGAAACATCTCATGCGGATCGGTATGTCCCTATGACTCTTCGTTGTGTTGAGTTGTTAGTGATTTGCATGAAATGTCCCTTTTCCTGAAGTTTATAATATTTCTCAACATATATACATTAACAATGTTCTTTAAACAACGATACTGATAAAGGCGTATACTACCCCTATCCTTTTAAAGAGCGACATCATTACCTATCGGTGTAGTAGTGTAATTGATTTACTTTTAATCTTATTCGATTTTGATTTTTGGAAAAACAATGTCGGGAAAGCCGAGGTGCCCGAGAAATCACCTGCGACAAAGAAGGCAAAAGTAGCAAGATCGAGAAGACACCTAGCAAAAAGGTGCCGACACGAAGCCATCAAAACCAACGGACACGGAAGGAAGTCGAAGCATCTCATGCATCCGAGTATGTGTCTACAAATCTTTGCTCGACCGCAAGTCACTACTATTAGGGTTTATGATATATTGTCTCATTGTTACGAAAAAGCAGAATCAATTGATCTTTAAAAAATTATTCGACCGCCATTATTCGTATTCCATTTGTCATTTCTTCAACGACTTGACTACCATCATTCCTTTTCAATTTAATTGTTATCATTATATTGTTATTGTAAACTTGATTTAAATTTTTGAAAATAACAATGTTAGGAAAGAAGAGGTACTTGAGAAATCGGCTCAACTAAGAAGGCTAAAGTGGCCGCATCGGAGAAGCCACAGAGCAAAAAGGTGCCGACAGAGAACTTGCCAAAGCCGACTAAGAAGATGCGGACCTAGAAAAGCTTTCAAATCCTACGGCCGAAAAGGCGACGAAGGTGCCTACAGAGAGTCTACCCCAGGCAACACCTGCTCCTTCAAAAAAGGTGCGGTGAAGGAAAGTAAGGTGCCTACGAAAAGGTGCTTAAGCCACCAAAGAAGATACGACAAAGGAGCAGTGCGAATGTTCCGATCCGGCAAAGTAAAAAAGAAACCAATGTGCCGAGGAAGAAGCAGCGAGAAAAGCCGTCGCATGATGTTCCGGTGTTGTCGAAGGAGCAATCGGTGCCCATTGAGAAGCAAGCAAGTGCACCTCCTCAAAAGGCAAAGAATCGTGCCAACGTCAAAGGCGACTAAGCAATCAAAATCGGTTGCAAAGGAGACAAAAGAAGAGGTGCCCAAAAAGTTATCGTAACAAAGGGTCGGACCGAAAACAAAGAACGGCCAAATCTGCAGAGTTGGTGACAGAAGAGGTGGCAAAGAAGGTGCCCAAACAAAAGATGGCGGAGAAGGTTGTACCGAAAAAGAAAGTTTTAGCGGCAAAAGAGCCAACACCAGAAAAGGTAGTAAGCAAGAAAGAGAGCGTGAAGGTGTACGTAAAAAAAAGAAACCGACAAACGCGAGTGCCAAAAAAGGTGGGCGAAACAAAGAAACCAAGACGAGTAACAAAAAAGAGACCTAGAGATAAGCCCATGTCATCTGAAGATGAAAGTGATAGAGAATATGAGGTTTCGGATGACTCGAGCGTCAGCTCCAAAATGTCGAAGAGGGCTAAAACAGAGAAGAGACCAGCCAAGACGGTGGTGAAGGCTGAAAAAGAAGAGGTCTTAAAAAAGTATGTGTCTTTCTAGTGGCCAAAACTTATATGTTTAAAGTTTTGATTTGATTTTCATTGTTACAAGAACACCTATATCTTTGTAACATTTTTATCTTTGTTTAAGTGCTCTTTTGTAACATGATGTCTTTGTAACATTGTCGGTTAGACTTGTTTGTTAATTGATCTTAGAAGGAAATTAATTTTCCATTAAAAAATTAGGTTGTTCTTTGTTCTTGTTGTTATTGTTGTTGTTTGTGTCGATTATCTTGATTCGTAATAAATTTAGCCTAACTGTTTTGCTCGAAGTGAGTTATTGATTTTCTGCGTTCTAGTTTTTCAATTCAAAATTAGGGTTAATAATTTGTAATAAATGAGCAATTAATGTGTGTTACCGTTCTCCTTTCTACTGATTTATTTGTTCGTCGTGTTGAGTTGTTTAAAGTTTTTGTTACAATAACACCTTTATCGTATCCTTGTTTTGTTGCTTTTTCTTCTGCTGGTTTGTTGGCATAAAATAGTGTCACACTTGTTTAAGCGGTGGTGCTAATTTACACTTCCTTAATACAGGTAGGATAAATACCCAACTAAGTGCAGGCCCGGTCGTTGGTCGATGTTATGAGCAAGTTTACCGTAAAGCAAAAGAAAGCCATTAAAGAAATTGGTTTTGGAGGACTATTGAAGATGAATATATCGTAGTCCCTTAGGACTAACAGAGACTTGCTTGTTGAGGCTTTTGATTGCGACAGTTTGAAGGTTCATGTAACTGAAACAGAGGAGTTTGTCTTTGTCACGAGTATGATGTTCATGACTATTTTTTTTTACCGCCGGTGAAGGGTAATAATGTAGTCTTGACCGCGACCGGTCGCGGATCCCATCTTGAGGACACCGAGTTAAAAAACAAATGGAGAAGGAAGTTCAACATCTCTCTGACACAGAACATCAAGCTAGATTTGGTGACTAGTTGGTTTAAGAATAACAAGGGTGCTTGCGGTGATGAGTTCAAGCAGATGTTCGTTCTTTATGCGCTCTCCACTTTTTAGCGCCGACTCCAAATTATTCTCGTTGATTTGATTGTTGAAGGTGTGGACGATGTTGAAAAAATAAAAGGTTTTAATTGGTCAAAGTATGTCTATGAGAAGGTAGTTGAGGGTGTCAAGGGGTTGAAGACAGGAACGGTTAAGTGTCTTTGTGGGTGTATTGTGGTCTTCTTTGTTGGCCTACATTCACGGTTTGAGTTCCATGGCGAGGTACAACCAACCGACTTACCTCGATACAGACATTGGACAGATGAAAGTCTTTCAAAAAGAGTCAAAGACGAAGGAAAGATTGGTTGTCTAGGAGCCGATGAGGTTTGTAAACTGTCTATCCTATTTGCCTTAGCAAGGGATCCCCGGTGAAGGTAATGTGGCATCGTTAGTGTAATATCGTCATCTGTAATATAGTCTTTGTAATATCGTTATTCTTTGTAATGGCACTCTTGTAATACTATTGTTACCTTACTATATTGTTAATTATTAATATTAATTACTAATTACTAATATGTTTCGTAAATAGGATGGGCGAGAATCGATGAAGGTGAAGGTGAGGATGACAAGCCGAGTTTTTCTTAAGAGTAGTGAGGGAAGGGAGTGCATCTTGATGGAGAAGCTTCCTGGCATTGAAACAGATGCCGAGTTGAAGGAAAAAGTAGCTGTTGATGTGAGTTATTTTTATAAATTTAATTGTCTGCAATTGTTACAACTCCCAAATCTGGTATCTAATTCATTTCTTTATCCGGTTTATTGACTTAGGAGACCGACGATGTTGCGATGTATAGAAGGGATTGCAACCTTGTTCACGAGAGATTTGCTCGACCGAAAGTTTTCGAATCAAAGCGAAAAGTAAATCACCACTAAAGCCTGAATACCTTAAATATCTTTGAAGATGTTGTGCGAAAAAGGTGAATCGTTGAAGAGGAGGGCGAATGACTTCCCGGTATATACAAGGTCCAAAGTCAGTAGGAAGTTGGAACCATTTCCAACAGAGAAAAGTCCTAGGACAGTTAAGTCGAGAATCCCGGTAAAGGAAGTATTGAGCAGTTTAAGTGAGCAACATCATGAAGAAGATGATGAAGAGGATGAGGAGGTTCATGACGAGGACAGGCAAGATGAGATGGAGGACGGAGTGGAAGGTGATGATGAGGACGGGACTGATGATGGCAACGATGATGACGGGACTGATGATGGAGAGGATGATGATGAGGACGGGGATGACGATGGCGGCGATGTTGAGAGTCGTCTTAAAAACAAGAGGCTTCAAGAGGGTGGCACGGACATAGATAACGATGAAGAAAGTGCTGATGAGGAGGAAGACGATGAAGAGGATGAAAAGGAAAAGGAGGATGAAGAGGAAGAAGACCAAGAGGACAAAGAGGAGGATGTAAAGGATCGAAAGCCAATCGGTGAAGGTAATAGATCGAGTAAATGATGTTCTGTTATTACTTTTAGTTATAGTTTTACAATAACACTATTACTGTAATATTTTATATATATTAATAGTTAGTAATATAATATTCAATTACTTACTTGTGATGCAGATGAAGAGGATGAGGCAGAGCAACAGGATGATGCAGATGAAGACGATGATGCAGATGAGGAGGATGAATCTGGCAAAGGTCAAGAGGATGACGGAGATGAAGAGGAGGAGGATGATAAAGAAGAAGAAAATGAAGACGATAAAGAGGGGAGTGGCGAGGATGATGAAGATGCATCTGATGAAGGTAATATAGTAACAATACTACAATAATCTAATCACTATGTACCAAAAAAAAACAATAATCTAATCACTTGCACTAACAACGTTACATGATCATTTGTTATAGAGTTTTCATCTTACAAATAATTACTAATAATCAATTACTTTCCTTTTAGATGAAAACGATGATGCTGATGAATATGATGCATCCGGGCAGGGTGACAAAACAACTAGCGAGCCGGAAGATGAATCGGTGAAGGTAATAGTGTAATCTTTGTTATAGCCTTTCATTCATTTTGGGTGCTTTTTTAACAAACAATTTAGTAATATATTTTCATTCATTATCGCTGCACACGATGACAAGGCAGAGGCCGAAGGTGATGCATCGAGCCACTGAAGATAACCCAACTAGTGAGGCGGGTGAAGAGGCATCTCCGAAGGTAATTGAGGAATCTATTTAAACTCGTTGTATTAGTCGATGTAACATCGTTAGCATCGTTATTCTTTGTAACATCGTTATAGTAACAATGTTACCGTGACGTAGTTTTAATGAAGTTTACGATTTATCTATTGTACCTTTTTTGGTTCAAAGAAAAATTGTTAATATATATTGAATCCAATTACCCGTGACACAGATGACGAGGAAGAGGCGGAAGTTGATGAATCGGCAAGCTCGAAGACAACTTGACCAATGAGGCGGTGAAGAAGGATCTCCGAAGGTAATAGAGAAATCTATTTGCACTCGTTGTATTAGCTGATGTAACATCGTTAGCTTTATCGTAACACTATTATAGTAACGCTTATTTATTCGTGTCGTAGTTTTATCGAAGTTTACTGATGATATATATATATATTCAATTATCTCGCTACGATGACAACGAAGAGGCCGAAGATGATGCATCCGGCCAAGTCAAGAGAACCAACGATCGAGGCGGTGAAGAAGGATCTTACGAAGGTAATTTTCTGATAAGAACATGTTAGTATAACTATGAGACATTGTTGATCCAAAAACATTAGTAATTTATATTCTATTCAATTACTTGTGCCACAGATAACAAGGAAGAGGCCGATGATGATGCATCGGCCGGGTTGTTGACCAACCAACCGGTGAGGGAAATGAAAAGGAAGATGACGATAAAGATGAAGAGGATGATGGGAATGAAAAACCAGATGAAGAGAACGATGATGATAAAGATGAAGACAATGTTGGCGATAAAAACGAAGATAACAAAGAAGGAGGATGAAGCAATCGGTAATGAAGACGCCGATGGGAATGATGAAAAAGGCGAGGAAGGAGAAAAACCCGGTGAGGCGATGATGAGACAGGTTGGCGACGAAGAACCAATAACTACTCGGTGCGGTCGGGTAGCGAGAAGATGACGCGATGATGAAGTTGATATTGTCGATGATTGCGTGATGAGATCCCGTATGACAATTACGACGAAGATATGGCGACCACTATTTGTTACATGTCGAAACAACTGAAGAGTGGATGCGCGTGATGGATCCTCGCTACGGCTGCACAATCGAATGTGGCCTACCAGCTCCGGATCTAACACTTGTGTCCAAGAGTATGATAAAACACAAGGAGATAATGGCGCCTATTCTTGAAGTTAGGAAAGAAACAATTGACTATTGTTTTATCGACGATGACGAGAACCTCTCAGATACGTGAGTACTTTATTTACTCTTGCACTGTGATAAACAAAACGTTTTACTTTGCAAGTGAATACTGTTTCAACTGAATAGTTGTTACTGTTAAACTGTTACTCTATTAAAAGGTGTTCTGACTATTACATCTCATTGTCCAACAGGGAAAGGCTTGTCTCGTATGGGAAGTATCACTTCATTCCAAGGGAAGATTTAACTTCATTGGCTCCTGGTGAGCTTATTTATATAATGGTGACTGAATGTTGGTCAATGTTGCTCAATGACCTCATCTCCAGAAAGGTAGCAAGTGATACACCATTGAGGATCTTCATGGGCTTGGCTCAATCTGTATGTTACTGTAATAAATTAATTTTTATTCTTATTCATTTTGTGTTTCTATAATGTTTATTCACTTTGTATTTATATTTATTTTTGTAGGACGCAGTAGCAACTATGTCTGTTGGAAAACCCATTCAAAACAGACATTTAGAAAGTGAAGTTTTGCTGTCCTTCACACAGTGGATCAAATACAACAAGAGTCCACTGAATTTCGACTGTGATATGGTAAACCACATTACTGTTAATATATTTTTTTTATTCTTATATAAGTAGAGTGTATAGAAGTTCTGTTTAGCAATGATATATATCTGCTTAATTGCAGATATTCATTCCACTCATTCTGGAGGACCACTTTTTCTGTGCTTGCATAAATTTCATGTCGCAAACCGTTGACTACCTAGACAACAAACCCTTATATGCCAGATCCCGAAAAGCAAAAATGGCAAGAATTGCGGTAAGTTTCTCTACTTACAGTAACAATGTTATACCTTTAAATTTCCACTAAAAATTTTGGAAATCATTGTTACAAAGAACATAGATACGAATGATTACTTTTTGTGCAGGCAAATATCATGGGGAAATTGTTGTCAGAAATGCAAATTGCAAAAGGCTCCAAAGTGGAAAGTTTCCCACTTAAGAATGTGAAATTTAAATGGCAGAGCATTGCAAAAAACGTGGATTGTGGGGTTTTCATGATGATGCACATGGCTTTCTACACGGGGAAGGTTTTTGACTCGAATGGGGGATGAACGGAAAAGAATGTTGTACCGTCTTTGAAATATGTGCAATACTTGTTCTTAGCGACTTGAATCAAGTACGAAAAGAGGTGCAAGGGAGGATATCAAAATTCAGGAATGAAAGGGAACAGCTGAAGGAAAAGCTGCTGCAAAAAAGAAGGCTGGAAGAGAAGAAGGAAAAAAAGGAAGAGGAGAAAAAGGAAGAGGAAAAAAAGGAAGAGGAAAAAACAAAGAAGCCACAGGAAAAACAAAAAGGGGAAGAGCCCAAACAGCAGAGGGTGAAGTCGGTTGCTTACAAGCATTCTCCTAGAGCAATTGGTGAAGATGAGGAAATAATATTTAAATTTCATAAAGATGATGTTATGGGATGCTCTCTAGGTGACGGTGAAATTAACGGTGATATATTCCTAGTCTCTGAATTTATGAGAGCAAATCAGAAACTGATGTCCAGCACAACTAATCTGAGAAGGCACGTTCTTGATTATGCGTTTATGGATGATATCGACTTCCACAAAAGGTAAAATACTTGTTGTTCTTGTGAAAGTGTTCTTTATTACTTGTTTCGAAACTGGTTTTTAAACACTTGTTTATGTTAATTGTTTCTACGAAAACTCTTGAGTAATCGACTCTTTGGTGGTTCTCAGAATGGTGAGATCCCGGCTGCGTTTGGAGACAACGGGAGGTTGACAAGAGCGATATACTCTCACTACGTCCTAGGAGTCACACAAATTGGATGGTGTTTGAATGCTGGTCTCTACTCTTGAATTATGTCGAGAAACGAAAAGAGGCACAAGGGCGCAGGCCAACCATACTTTACTTAGGACTAGGTCACATGGTAAGTTGCATCGGTGTTAAATGTCTGCTTCTGTTCAAGAACATATGATTCTTTTACAAGGGAAATCTAACCCTTACATTTTTTTTTTTTTTTAAAACTACAGCATGCTCTACTTTGTGATGCGGGAGGATAGTGAACGATCGATATAAAGAACGAGTTGTTTGAAATTTGGGATAATTTCATCAACGCGAGCAAGGCAAATTGAGACTTGATGCCGAACTTATTTTTATACCTTGTTTGGCTGGCTATCACTACTTCTGTGTGTGTATTAATTTCCTCAACAAAGAGATTAGTGTGATCGACAGTCAATCGTATGCTAAGTGGGAGTCTTCATTCACTTACAACATCGCAATGGCGTGATAAGTCCCCCGAGTTGTCGAATTGTATGTTTATTTGATTTGATTTGATTTCAATTTCGGTGTTACGATAATCACGTATCGTAACGTTATTATGTTGTTTCAGTGTTCTTGTTACACCTATCTTGTAACATTGTTGATTACTCGATTTCTTAATTGATAGTAAAAGGAAATTAATGTTGCATTTCGACAGGCCGGTTGCATGAGTGACTACCTGGACACAAAGGGCGACGTGAGGGTAATCGAAATGCTCCACTATCCTGTGGTAAATGTGAAGTTTAAATGGCGAAAAATGGGCTTCCGTATTTGAAGAGTCACTGTATCACTATGATGCCGTCTCCAATTTTTTTGGATATGCAAACAAGTCTTCTTTGCTCAACAACACATTTTATCGGCGGGCATGTGCTTCCCAAATTGCTGCATGTTTGCTCATGGCTGACATCAACAAAATACGGGCTGAATTGTTGGACGCTGTTGAAATCTTCAAAAAATCAAAGAAAACAATCGGCCGAGATATAGCCGCAAGGAGGAAGCGGCTAGAATGCTCAAAGGGAAGGCAACGGAAGATGAATTGGCAGACAAAGAACCACCGATTGAGAATGAACCGAAGCCACTCAACACCGAAATGCCTGTACTTCGTTTTAAAGTGAAAATCAAGTGATGTACTCTAAAACAATGTTACTTTGACAACGTAATAGTGTGTCATAGACACGAGTGGAACATATTTTCGAATATTTTGAAATATATTACAAATAAGTTTATTCTTTATGAATAAAGATAACTTATTATATGCAGAATTCATTAACTATGTTATCAGAATAAAGATGTGTGATTTCAAGAGTGAAAAGAGAAAACATAATTTGACGTTTTGAATTCTTCACTCTTGCAGCTGTTATAACTGCACTTCATAGGGAATACGAAACATGGGTTGGATAAGTTTCATGTCCGATTTTTGTCATTGGAATTCAAATATTAACTGTTTGTTTAAAGCGATTAATTTTGAAAACTTGATTTTAAAATGTTAAGTGTTTTTTTTTAAACAAAAAAAGTCGAGACAAAATGAAAATATTGTTACTGTAACACTGTGATAGTAATAAATGAAAATTATAATAAAAAGATGATGACGCTTTGAATTCTCCACTCTGCAGCATTTATAACTGGACTTAATTATGGGGAACATGCACGTGGTTAACATCAATCATCATTTAAAAAGTTTTCAAAGCGATTAATAAAAGTGGTTTTTAAAGCAGTTAATTGTTTTTTTTGTAAAATAACTGTTTTGTTTTTCACAATTATCTATAAATAATATCATTGTAAAAAAGCACAATTATGTTACTGTAACAGACGGTTTTGACGCTTTGAATTCTACAATCTGCAGCAGTTATCTTTCTAAAACAGTTTTGCACTTTGTTCAAAGTGACGTGTTTCAAGGCAGTTATTTTTTTTTTTTTTTTTTTTTTTGTTTTAAAACTGTTCTGTTTTTTGCAATTATCTATAAATAATCTCATTTTCATTCAACATTTACACTTCATTTTCTAAACATTTTTCATAAGCCAAGAGAAATTCAAAGGTTTTTCATGTCTAATTTTTTTTAAATCTGTTGTAATATTAAAAACCTTGCTCTAATTGAGGGAAAACAGTTTCTGTTTGTTTATAAATAGATTTTGTTTTCTCTAATTTAGGGAAAACAGTTTATATTTCTGGTTTAATAGGGTTTTTTTTTTTTTTTTTTTTTTTTTTATTGTTGCAAAGAGAAAAATGGAACGAATTCAAAGGAAACTAGAAGACACCAAGTTTGAACTGGAAGAAATGACAAGGCATAGAGATTCATTACTTGAGCAGGCTATATCATCTGATACTAAGGTAATAGAAATGGTGGAACGAGTACAAGTGCTTGAAAATGACTTGAACAATGCTGAAGCTCAAATCAAGTTTCTGATGGCGGAAAACAAGTGTATTGGGAAACAACTAGAAGAAAATAAGTCAAGAAGTACATGAAACCGATTTAGACCGTCAATTTCTCCTTGGTGTTACTGACTCTTAGGGAGTCATATGCTAAACTCAACCCTTCGATTAACAGGAAGTGGCCTCTTGTTGTCAAAGCTATTGAAGAGATGGAAGGTTACAGGAATAATCGAAAAGGGAGTTGCTAGAGGGCGTAAAGCAGCGTTCATTATCCTCCGTGAATAAACGACTAAGAAGGGAGTAAAAGATTTAATATTTCCTTTTTATTCAGATTTTATGCTACTTTGTGATGACTTATATTTAAGTTAACTATCATTCTTGTTTCTAAGTATTTCGTTTTGTAATCGTGTTTGTGACACTTGTTTTTAATGAATGACATCTTAATTCGGTTAATTGTCCAATTTACTATTAGAATTGTGGTATATTAAATTGAACAACGATTATGTAACTATGGTTAAAATTGTCAAAAACGCTCCTAAAACGGGACGGAAAAGGGTTTAAGGTTGGATTAGGCGGGAATAATCCAACCCTAAACCCTTTTCCTTAAACAAAAGTTGTTCGTAGTACAACAAGAAAGTGTTATAGGGAAGTAAAACCAAATCTAAACCCTAGGAAGGACGGGTGATACCCTGTCGTGGACGGGATTTAAATTTGGGGAAAAACGCTCCTAAACGGGATGGAAAAGGGTTTAGGGTTGGATTAGGCGGCACCGCTTCGCGGAGCCGCCTAATCCAACCCTAAACCCTTTTCCTTAAAATATGGTGGTGCGAAAAAACCAAAACTAAACCCTAGGGAAGGACGGGTGATACCCTGTTGTGGACGGGATTTAAATTTGGGGAAAAACGCTCCTAAAACGGGACGGAAAAGGGTTTAGGGTTGGATTAGGCGCACCGCTCGCGGAGCCGCCTAATCCAACCCTAAACCCTTTTCCTTAAACAAAGGTTGTTCGTAGTACAACGGTGTTAACATAAGATAAAACCAAAACTAAACCCTAGGGAAGGACGGGTGATACCGTGTCGTGGACGGGATTTAAATTTGGGGAAAAACGCTCCTAAAACGGGACGGAAAAGGGTTTAGGGTTGGATTAGGCGGAACCGCTTCGCGGAGCCGCCTAATCCAACCCTAAACCCTTTTCCTTAAAATATCGTGGTGCGAAAAAACCAAAACTAAACCCTAGGGAAGGACGGGTGATACCCTGTCGTGGACGGGATTTAAATTTGGGGAAAAACGCTCCTAAAACGGGACGGAAAAGGGTTTAGGGTTGGATTAGGCGGAACCGCTTCGCGTAGCCGCCTAATCCAACCCTAAACCCTTTTCCTTAAAAAATCGTGGTGCGAAAAAACCAAAACTAAACGGGTGATAAGGATTTAAATTTGGGGAAAAACGCTCCTAAAGCGGGGACGGAAAGGGTTTAGGGTTGGATTAGGCGGAGCGCCTAATCTAACCCTAAACCCTTTCCTTAAATATCGTGGTGCGAAAAAACCAAAACTAAACCCTAGGGAAGGACGGGTGATACCTGTCGTGGACGGGATTTAAATTTGGGGAAAAACGCTCCTAAAACGGGACGGAAAAGGGTTTAGGGTTGGATTAGGCGGCACCGCTTCGCGGGGCCGCCTAATCCAACCCTAAACCCTTTTCCTTAAACAAAGGTTGTTACTGTAAAACCAAAACTAGTCGTGGACGGGATTTAAATTTAGGGAAAACGCTCCTAAAGCGGGACGGAAAAGGGTTTAGGGTTGGATTAGGCGGAACCGCCGTGAGCCGCCTAATCCAACCCTAAACCCTTTCCTTAAACAAAGGTTGTTACAGGAAAAACCAAAACTAAACCCTAGGGTAGGACGGGTGATACCCTGTCGTGGACGGGATTTAAATTTGGGGAAAAACGCTCCTAAAACGGGACGGAAAAGGGTTTAGGGTTGGATTAGGCGGAACCGCTACGCGGAGCCGCCTAATCCAACCCTAAACCCTTTTCCTTAAAATATCGTGGTACGAAAAAACCAAAACTAAACCCTAGGGAAGGACGGGTGATACCTGTCGTGGACGGGATTTAAATTTGGGGAAAAACGCTCCTAAAACGGGACGGAAAAGGGTTTAGGGTTGGATTAGGCGGCACCGCCGCGGAGCCGCCTAATCCAACCCTAAACCCTTTTCCTTAAACAAAGGTTGTTCGTAGTACAAGTGTTACAAAGATAAAACCAAAACTAAACCCTAGGGAAGGACGGGTGATACCTGTCGTGGACGGGATTTAAATTTGGGGAAAAACGCTCCTAAAACGGGACGGAAAAAGGTTTAGGGTTGGATTAGGCGGCACCGCTTCGCGGAGCCGCCTAATCCAACCCTAAACCCTTTTCCTTAAACAAAGGTTGTTACAGAAAAACCAAAACTAAACCCTAGGGTAGGACGGGTGATACCTGTCGTGGGACGGGATTTAAATTTGGGGAAAAACGCTCCTAAACGGGACGGAAAAAGGTTTAGGGTTGGATTAGGCGGAACCCTTCATGAGCCGCCTAATCCAACCCTAAACCCTTTTCCTTAAACAAAGGTTGTTACAGAAAAACCAAAACTAAACCCTAGGGTAGGACGGGTGATACCCTGTCGTGGACGGGATTTAAATTTGGGGAAAAACGCTCCTAAAACGGGACGGAAAAGGGTTTAGGGTTGGATTAGGCGGAACCGCTTCGCGGAGCCGCCTAATCCAACCCTAAACCCTTTTCCTTAAAATATCGTGGTACGAAAAAACCAAAACTAAACCCTAGGGAAGGACGGGTGATACCCTGTCGTGGACGGGATTTAAATTTGGGGAAAAACGCTCCTAAAACGGGACGGAAAAGGGTTTAGGGTTGGATTAGGCGGAACCGCTTCGCGGAGCCGCCTAATCCAACCCTAAACCCTTTTCCTTAAACAAAGGTTGTTCGTAGTACAACAGTGTTACAGTAAAACCAAAACTAAACCCTAGGGAAGGACGGGTGATACTGTCGTGACGGGATTTAAATTTGGAGAAAAACGCTCCTAAAACGGGACGGAAAAGGGTTTAGGGTTGGATTAGGCGGCACCGCCGCGGAGCCGCCTAATCCAACCCTAAACCCTTTTCCTTAAACAAAGCTTGTTACAAAAAAAACCAAAACTAAACCCTAGGGAAGGACGGGTGATACCCTGTCGTGGACGGGATTTAAATTTGGGGAAAACGCTCCTAAAACGGGACGGAAAAGGGTTTAGGGTTGGATTAGGCGGCACCGCTTCGCGGAGCCGCCTAATCCAACCCTAAACCCTTTTCCTTAAACAAAGGTTGTTCGTAGTACAACAGTGTTACAGTAAAACCAAAACTAAACCCTAGGGTAGGACGGGTGATACCCTGTCGTGGACGGGATTTAAATTTGGGGAAAGACGCTCCTAAAACGGGACGGAAAAGGGTTTAGGGTTGGATTAGGCGGCACCGCTTCGCGGAGCCGCCTAATCCAACCCTAAACCCTTTTCCTTAAACAAAGGTTGTTACTGAAGAAAACCAAAACTAAACCCTAGGGAAGGACGGGTGATACCTGTCGTGGACGGGATTTAAATTTGGGGAAAAACGCTCCTAAAACGGGACGGAAAAGGGTTTAGGGTTGGATTAGGCGGAACCGCTTCGCGGAGCCGCCTAATCCAACCCTAAACCCTTTTCCTTAAACAAAACAAATCGTATAACAAATTGTATAATATCATTCTTTGTAAAACTTAGGAAATATGCTCCTAAAACGGGACGGAAAATGGTCCTAAAACAATATGTATTGGTGTATAAAAAATTGTAAGTCTTTGTATAAAATGTTAACTATGATGTAGGACAATGGAATGACTTTTTTTTGTGACATGTTATTGCCACAAAGAAGACACAATTCTACTTTTTTATTTTTTGTGACATATTATTGTCACAAAGAACACAAAATCCTACTAATTATTGCTAAGGTCACAAATCTTTACCGTAACATCATAACAAAGTATCAAACTTTTTTCTTTTTAGTCGCTTTCTCAAAGCAGCTACATCAGCTATGCGAAGAGGGCATGTTCTCCTGTCGTGGGTAACTCTTTCTTTGCAGTATGCACATAGCCTCTTTGGCTTGGCTGCTTTTTCAATGGCCTGTTGTTTAGCTGACTTCAATCTTTTTCCACTGCCCTTGTTGCGTGCTTGTTCCGGAGGGTGGATAGTGACTTCAGACGACGAGCTGCAGCCCAACAGCATCTCCATCTCTTGGTCTTTTGTAAGCGGTTCAATACATAACTTCTGCCGGAACTCAACTAGGAGGGATGCTAACTCTTCCGTGTGTTCAACAGGTAAAGTTTTGAGAACACCAACAATCTGACGGAACTCTGACCATACGTTGCACAAATGACTGTTATCAGACGTAGCCATATATGAATCCTCAATGACATTCCCATTCGAATCAAGCCTGGAAGTAAAACAAGAGTTATCGTTTATCATGGTGACAATGTTACTTTAAGAAATTATGGTTACAATGTTACTGTAAAGCAATTACTGTAACAAGTCAAAACTGTCACTGTAATAATGTTTTCGAATCAAACCTGTTCGCTGCGTGTGTGTTATTTAGCCAACGATCTACAATGTACTTGCTTGGTATTCGTCCAATTCCTTTGCCCTTGTACACCCACAAAATATGCCTGCAGAGTAATCCAATTCTTTCGAACAGTTTACACTCGCATCTTCGCATCCGTGCTTCTAAGGTCCAACCTCACCTTGAAAATTCTGTTTGTCTCAAAGATCGATTACATGAATTATGCGCAAATGCTCCTCCTTCTCAAAGTCATCAACACCACATGAATCGGCCGCCATTACTTCTTCTTGGAACACCTTGAACACAAAGATGTGTGTATATAATGCGCCATGCTTTTCTATAGGTAATTTTGTCTTAAGCTCAGGGAATGAGTGGTCATTCGTTATAATCATCGCACCTTCGTGTATAGCGCTGCTGGTCCATAGCAGTTTGGAACCTGGTTTTAATGCAACAAGGATTCGGCAACAAATTAATTATGTAACAATGAAACAATGGTAATCTTTGTAACATACACTTTTCCTGCATCGTAAGGAATGAAAAAGAGTTGTTTACCTCATCCAAAATTCGACCAATGTACCAAAGTGATTCTCATAGCGCTTGAAAAACGAATTTGTACTTTCTCGATTGTGTTGTTCTTAATATGCAGCCCAAGGCAAGGTCACGATGGTAGGCATGAATCCAATGGTGTCTGTCGTCGAACATTGTAGTCAACCAATCATTATCTTCCAGCTCGAAATCTGAAATGACCTTCGCCACTTCTCTTGAACTCCGACGGCTCCATATCGGGTCCCAAACAACAGCGTTGAAGCGAGCAAGGAAGTCCGTGTCTCGCAGATCTTGAACCAACTTTGTCCGTGATCTTTTGTGTAATATGCCACATACAATAACGATGCCTAGCTGTCTTGAAAAGAAGGAAAGCCTGTTGTATGCCAGGCATAATGAAACAAACAAGTCGAACGTGATATTGACGAGTGATAGGGAAAGAGCAAGTGAGTAAATTATATGTTATTAATTTAGTTCTGATGACATTGTTATTGAATAACCTTGTAAAAGAGGAAGAGATGGACCAGTGGTAGTTGGAGTCGGAAAGTTGTGTTACAATAATCTTAAGTAAGTTTATTCAAATAACATTGTCACACTATTACCTTCTTTATGCCAGGGCATTGATCCGTGATCATGAATTGCGGCTCTTTTTGTCCCATGGCGTTAAGAAATCTTTGAAAGGTCCATTGGAAGGAGATGTCATCCTCGTGTAACAGGAGACAACCGGCAAACAACACCGACTTTTTGTGGTGATTAACACCTGTGAATGGTGTAAAAACCATATCATACTTGTTGGTTAGTAAGTAGGGTCGAAGCTAACAAAGATCCCCAAAGAATGAGTAGTTTCTAATACATGTAGCATCAGCCCAAAAGAACTTTGTTAGACGGTTTTGCGGATCAACATCATAGGCGAAGTAGAACTGGGGTTGGGTTGCTTTGAGTTTCTCGAGTCGATCGATGAAAAGGTCAGCATCTCTTAACCCAATGTAGCACTTGATATCTCTTTGAAAGTTCTTAAAATCTATCAATGTAGCACCGATATTTTCATACCCATTGACAAGTTCCTTAACTTTTTGTCTAAAGGTCAATCCAGCGCCAATATTCAACTTGGAGTTGTCCAAGATAAGCGTCTTCTGGAACATATCAAGGGATCGTGAAATCTTATCGAGATCTCTATTACAGACAGAGGTGAGACGATGATTGTGGACTTCAGAAAACTCGTCAATCATAGTTGGGCCATCAAGGCCATGTAGAAGGGCAAATCTGACGTATGCTCGGCATCCAATTCTTGTGATTTTAACTCCGAGTAATCGTACTAGCTGTGGGACGAACCATCACCCATATTCTCATCATCCTTGGTTCGGGGACGCTTTTTCGGTTTAGATTCCCGAACCCTTGACGGTTGCGGACTCACGAATTTTTGGTGTGCAACACCACCTCGTAGTGTTTTCGCATTTGTGCCTCGAGGGGTAAATCCGCATGCCCGAGCATAAACCTCGTAGAACTTGATGCCGGCCTCAAGGAGGCGAAACCGCACCAATGGTAGGTCTAAACTTGTGCTCAACCACACGCATCCAGCGCTCACCTCCATTAGGCGTGTGAGACAGAAAAGTCGATTATTTGGTTGAGGATTGGGTTGCTCTTGGACAATTGGCGTAGAATGGGGTTGAGTGACAAGATTTGAGTCATGAATACGAAAAGGAAAATACGAGTATTAGTGACCGAAATACAACGGTGGTATTACAAAGAGTAACATTGTTACAAATATACTAGTACTATGACAATGTAGTGACATAAGGATGGACGGGAGAACATGAAATATGCGAAGAATTTGGACTACAATTTAGAACAAGAAACTAAAAAAGTGAAGTGAAAAATGTGAGAACAAGAGGACATCCGTAGTGGGACATCATATGTTATATGTGCAATGGAAATGAATATATGTGATTGTGTTACAGTGACATTGATATTGTAAATGTCGAGCTGTAAGCATTGACGGAGAACAGGAATATACAGACAGGGGAACAGGAATATACAAGACAGGAAAAGAGGTCAAATATAATGAAATTTGACCGAAATTGAACGAGAAAATCAACAAATACAAGGATATTTGACCTAATATTTAAGACAAAAGCAAGTAAGAGTAGAATCAAAGGAAAGGAGACCGTAAATTGAAGTAGAAGTGAACGGATTTCATTAAAATTGAAGCAAACAGAAAATCGATTAACCTAGAAAACTGTAAAGCAACAGAATAAAGACAAATATAATCAAAATTGACGGAATGTGACTATAAAGCAACTGCGATGGTAAGCAGAAGCAGAGGAGAACGTAAATATGAAAATTCGATAGGAAAAACAACAAATACAAGGAGATTGCACCTAATATTTAAGAGAAAAGCAAATACGAGAATAATCAAAGGAAAGGAAACCGTCAAATTGAAGTAGAATGAAGCGGATGTCATTAAAATTGAAGCAAACATAAAATCGATTAACCTAAAAAATCAAAAGCAACGGAATAATGAAATTGCAATAGCGAATAATAAGCGACATAGAATCCGGATGAAATCGCGAAAAGGAAAACTGAAAACGAAAGGATTACGGAAATTACCTGTTTGCATGTTAATGTCGGTAGAATCTGCATCCATTGTAGCAACGAGAACCTGGAAAACAGACGAATTTGATTGATTTGTGAATGAATTGATGAAAGCGAGTAAAGAAAAGGAACCTAGGGTTTGTTTGCTTGATTCATAGATTATTTTGACTTACAGAGAGAGATAGAGAAAGCGAGGGAAAGAGACGGATGAGAGAGAAAGTGAAACTGAATTATGAGGGGGAGGTTTGAATTCTTAGCTTTTATAGGTTTGTTATAATTTCTGAGATTTAATCTCAGCCATTGATTATGAGTAGATCTAATGGATGAGATTAAAATGTTAGACTCATCTAAGATACCTAGACTCACTTGATGCAATTTCTATATATATATATATATATATATATATATATAAATAAATAAATAAATATACGAGTTTGTGTTGTATTGGAAACGGTATAATAAGATAATAAGAATTAGAACCGTTATAATAATAATAAGACAAAATGATAACAATTCTTTGTTAAGCCGTTATCATATTACATATATCAACAACGGTTTTTCTTAAAACCGTTGTAAACACAGATCCACTGTGAAAACTGAAAAGTTTGTGATTTTAGTTTACCAATGCATGCCCTATTATTATTGGTTGTTTGACCATTATTCACCTCATAACATTCTAGCAAGCAAGTGTACAGGGGAAATCGTCGATGGTTATGCCCTGATCTTCATTATCGTAAGCTTCACAAGGCGTTTAAATGGTGTTTCGAGCAGCGTGGGAGTCCATCAAGGCTACAAGCCGTGCATCAGAAACACTTCCTGCAGTGGACCCGTGTCCAACACCGGAGACCACGACAGTCAAGGCTGCTGATTGTTCCTCAAGTTTCGCCATAACAGACCCCATAATCGAGTCAAGTCTAGCTTCCACACCCGTCATTCCAACCTCACTAATGCCCTTATCATTCCCTTCAGGCCCATCAAAACCGAGCCCCATCAACTTCATAACACGGTCACACATACCATCCTTAGCACTCACACCATAGCTTTCCCGACTCACAACCCTCTTAATTTCCAATAGCCTAGAAATCCACATACCGTACGGAAGATCAAGAGTTGTACAATACTTCTCTTTAGTCACAGTTAAGCTAGTTTGGACAATGCGATTAAATACTAGACAAGCCAAATTCAGTTTTCTACCTTATAACCACAAATACAATAAAATAGCTTCATAGCTAGACACCTTGTCACGTCCTCCTCTTCGTGGAACAATTGTGTTCCAGGAAAAGTTCAAAAATAACTTGAGTTTGGGGGCGAGAGGACGAACCAAGATTTTGCTATTTTCCGAAGCATGCTCATTAAAATACCTCTTTATAATCAACTGTTGACCATGGGCCACATTAGACCATTCTTGACTCGGGTTGATCTTGGTTCCATCATGAGGAACCTTGAATGTAGAGCAAAAATCAGCGATGGTGACAGTGATGTCGACACCATTAACAACCGCATACAATACTCCTCCTTTAGCCTTTACCTTAGCAAAGAATTGAACAACCTCAATCGGGTAAGTAGGTCCCGAGAACCGGCTAACATCATTCCATCCTTGGAAATCAAGAAAATCCACAAAGAACTTTAATGACGGAATATTAGACAACCAAGAATTGGGATAGTACCTTCCGCCATGAATAGAATATTGTAAGACACGAGAAACCAACATGCTTTCGTTCTTGGTCATTCGAACACGGTGTAAATCGGCTTTGGTTGCGCTCTTCGAAGGCTCTCGAAACATAGTTCTCGAAATTCCATCCCGAATAACAACCTCTGGTTCACTATCTTCCCCAATATCGTCTGGTACAACCTTATTCTTCCTCTTATTTAACCGTCTTCTTTTTCCCTCTGAAACCGACTCATTCCGGCCATGAAACAAGGAGGAAGGTGATGATGGATGTTGGGTTGTTGGAGTGAAGGTAGAGGAAACGGGATGATGGTGGTTGTGGTTGATTACATGGTCGTGGTTGGTGGTGGTTTCTGGTGGAGGAACGGGTGTTTGCATGGGGATGGGACATGATGGAGAAGGATGATGATGATGGAGCTTGGGTATATATTTAGTTTTTGGTAAAAGTAAAAAGTGAGAATAGGCTTTCACTTGCTAAGACCAAAAATCGACGGTTAGGGGTAGATATATGAGGGAATCTAGGGTGAGGGGTAAGGTTAGATGTTTACACAAATTAGGAAAGTAATTTGGTAAATATTAATGTAAAGATTTGGAATAAAAAGGACGAATGTATATGGCAAATATTTCGTATAAGGGAATTGAAAATAAATAATTTTGGCCGGAATTTTGGTAGAAAACAAAATATGGAAAAGATTTTGGATAGAAATTGGTGAATGAAAGATTTGGTGTATCTTAATTTGTTAAGAAAATAAGTTTTTATGAACCATGATACGTGCATATTCTATACACTTTATCTGCGGTTTTGGCACGTACTTCCATGCATAATTGTTAACTTTAAGCTACTATTTCTCCCGAAACGGTTTACTTTGCATTTTCTATGATTTATTGTAGGAATGAATGAAAGTAAGCTAAATCGAGCCTAAATCGTCCTCCGGAGGCAACTTCAGGGAAGCTTGGAAGAAGGAGGTTCGTACTCACTCACCTCGGGATGCGTGCATTGGAGTGAGGAGCTGTTTTTGAAGAAAAGAAGTGTTTCTGCACAGCACCATCAGTCGATCGACTATTCTGTAAGGTCGATCGACCACCAAGTACATCGACGCTCTTTGGATCGCCACCATCAGTCGATCGACCATACTGATCAGTCGATCGACCGGTCTTCGAGCTGAGAATTTTTTCTTCGTGTTAGACTTTTAAAAGCCCAACTTGTAATTAACTTTTGGCATCTTTTCATCAGTAGAACGCAGCAATAATTAGGTTATGCTTTTCATTATTGAAGAACTCAGTTTTTAGATCTAGTTTTGCTGACGGAAAACCTCGATTTCGATACTTTGTTCTTTAATTCAATTAGTAAGTTTTTATATTCAATTAGTAAGTTTTTATGCAATTCCTTTCTTCTTTTAATTCTTGTTATTTCGATTCTTGTTTTACCAATTTAATTCCAGAAATTCATCTCTTGTCTTTTGTCTTTTATTTAAATCCAATCATGTCAATCTTGTTCTTTGTTATCAATTTAGCAATTGTTTTAGTTTTAGTCATGCGTAGCTAATTTCTTTGATTGGGAATTAGGTGAGCCATGGCATAAGTTATGGTTGTTTTGTGGTATGAATTCTTCCGTATTGGTCTTGTTGTCTTTTGATAAATCCCTTTACTAGATTGAAAGATTAGTAATTTGAATTATCGTTAGATTTGGAATTTCTCCTGAGCGAAAGCTTTGAGAAATTCTAGGGAATCATTAGACCGTAAGGTTATTTGAGCTTCGATCGAAAGGCTATCTTATATTCCCTGAGACCGTATCATAAGACCTCTGCTACCTTACTGACCTGACATTTGCCATGGTGAACCGAAGTTCCCAGTCTTCTCTTTATCTTGTTGAGAAATTTCATTTTAACAATTAGCCAATTAGTCAACCAATCTCAAAACCCCCAATTAATTGTTACCTTCATAGACTGAAATTTAGCAAACAAAATCAACCTTGTCTCTCTGTGGTTCGACCCTTACTATCACTAGCTATAGTTTTAGTTTGGAATTATAAATTTAATTTTGATACAAAACGACGGTATCAAATTTTGGCGCCGTTAATTCTTGGGAGACGGTGTAATTCTGTTTGCTTTATTTTAGTTTATTTTTCTTGTCTCAAGGAACTTTGGTTCCTTGAGGCCGTTCCTTACCTTTGCTTCTAGTTCTGCTTTTGCACGTTAGAAGACAGGTTTTGAGAGGAAGACTTGAGTACTCTCATTTTGGCAATTATGGCTACAATATATGATAATCTACAGCCAAAGGAACACCATCTTCCAAAGGGGCACCAGTTACCTACCCCTACTACGGGTAACTTCGAATTTCGTTCCTCTTATATCGATTTAGTGGAGCGAAATCAGTTTGCTGGTCTACCAGATGAAGACCCCTTGAAGCATATGGAAATTTTCATAGACACTCAGTTCCATACCTATACCATTTGGGTGACTCGGGATGAAGTAAAGGGGTTGATGTTCTTATACTCCTTGAAGGATTCGGCGCGAGATTGGTACCGCTACCTTGATAGGGTAGCAACCGGAGTCACTGATGGACATCTCTAGCATTAGCCTTCTACAAGAAGTACTTCCCACTTTCAAAAAGACCGACGCCTTGAGAAGTAAAATCACAAGTTTCGGCAGCAAGGAGCGATGAGGGTTTTTGCGAAGCATGGGGACGTTTCAAAAGTTTGGTCCGAGTTGTCCCTCACCATGGTTTCCAGCAATGGTATCTTTGCAACCTATTTTATAATGCTCTATATGATGATTACAAGGTCGTCCGGATGAACATTTGCTAATGGTAGGTTCCAAAACAATACTTGGTCAAAGTAAAGGTTGGAACACTATTGAGGAGATGGCGAGTTCATAGAATTTGAGTTTGGAAGTTCACGTGGAAAGTCACGAAAGCAAAGTGATGAAATGAGTGCCGTTGTGACACTTATAACTTCTATTATCGCCCGTCTCGAGAAGCTCGAGATTTCAAGCTTCCAAGGAGAAAGTTGAAATACTGTTCAAAACTCAGATGAGATCGAGAAGTTGAGAGAAATGGTCCAACTCCTTTTGGTTCAAGTGGCGAATATGGAAGCAGCCGGGATTGAGTCCTCAAGGAATTTTGTGAAGCAATTGGAGAATATAGAGGCTAAGCAAGTTGCTAATTCTTCAAGCAAATGTGAAGGGCCAATTGAAACGATTAATGCCATTAATCTCAGAAGTGGCCTCTCTTATGAAAGTCCCGACAAGCCAAAGGAAGACTCGGGAAATGATGAAGAAGCTCGTTTAAATTCTGGTGCAAAAACGAGCTCAATTGCGATTTCCTGGTCGATCGACCAACATTGCCAGTCGATCGACTGAAGCGTCCGATAAAATAGTTTCTGATCAGAAACTATTCACACCCAGCACAGTCAGTCGATCGACCAACATTGTCAGTCGATCGACTGGATCACCTGACGAAATAAATTCTGAACAGGAACCGTTCACGCCCAGCCAAGTTGGTCGATCGACCACTCATATCAGTCGATCGACTGGAATCCCAGAGCAGAATGCAAATCCGTCAACTAGTTCGCATGATTCTTCACTCATTGATGATTTGACGGGAGTTTTAAACCTATGGAAGCTGAAGGTTACTGATCCTATGGCTAGTGTTGCAGTCCCGTATCCGGAGCGTTTGAAGGCTACTAAGCTGGAGCGTAAGTTTGGTAAGTTTCTGGAGATGGTCCAGAATCTCGAGGTAACGGTTCCTTTCACTGACTTAATTACCCAGGTGCCCTCTTACGCTAAATTTATAAAAGATATTTTAAATCGTAAGAGAAATTTTCGTGATGATGGTAATGTTGCTTTTGTGGAAGAGTGTAATGCTCTTTCGCAAATTAATGTGCCACCTAAATTAAAGGACCCGGGTAGTTTTTCAATTCCTTGTACTATAGGTAGCCACGTAATTGGAAAGGCCCTTTGTGACTTAGGGGCCAGTGTCAGTGTCATGCCGTATTCTGTTTGCGAAAGGTTAAATATTGGTAGACTTAAGGTGACCGATATTACCGTTCAAATGGCAAATAGATCGACTCAGAGACCTATAAGAGTTCTAGAGGATGTACCCGTTCGAGTGGGTAAGTTTTTTATTCCTGTCGATTTCGTTGTTTTGGACATTGCAGAGGATAGTCAGATACCTATTATTTTAGGCAGACCGTTTTTACATACAGCTGGGGCTGTAATAGATGTCAAACGCGGAACCATCACCTTAGAGGTAGGGGATGACACCATTGAGTTCACTCTTGCTCACAAGGCGTGAACCTGGCGATGAGGATACGTGTTATTCCATTGATATTGTTGTGGGGCTGTTACTTGTAATTGGAGGAATCCTTAGCCAAGGACCCCTTAGGTGATCTAACCCGTTTAGATGAGTGTGCGGTAATACGGTGGAGAATCTTTGAGGAGCCGGATGCTTTGGTAGCCTCAATGGAGAGCTACGAGCTCAATGAGGAAGAAGATGAGATGCTCTTGAGCCTAGCCAACGAGAACTTGGTAAACACTTGCTACACCATTGAAGCGATTTCATGTCTATCTTTGTAGAGGTAAAGGTGCCGGAGCGTAAGCCACTTCCTCCTAATCTTAAGTATGTTTTTCTAGATGATACGGAGCAAGCCAGCTATTGTTAGCTCTAAGCTTAATGATGACCGGTATGCGCTTTGATGTGTGTGCTTAAGAAAAACAGGAAGGCTTTGGGTTACTCTTTGGACGACATTAAGGGCATCAGCCCTGATGTTTGTATGCACAGGATAGAGTTGGAAGAAGGCCACAAGCCTTACAGACAGGGTCAACGCAAGTTGAACCCGAAGATGCAGGAAGTTGTTATGGCCGAGGTGATGAAACTACTCGATGCGGGTATTATTTATACGATTGGTAACTCCAAGTGGGTTAGCTTGATTCAGGTAGTCGAAGAAAGGAGGGACTACCGTGGTTAAAAATGATAAAAATGAATCAATACCAACTCGAGTAGTGACGGGGTGGCGGATGTGCATTGATTATAGACAGTTGAATGCCGCCACCAAGAAAGACCACTTCCCCCTCCCTTTTGTTGACCAAATGACTGAAAGACTTGCTTCTAACAAATTTTTCTGTTTTCTAGACGGATATTCAGGGTTCTTTCAGATCCCTATTCATCCGGACGATCAGAGTAAGACCACTTTTACCTGTCCACAGGGTGTTTTTGCATATCGTAGAATGCCTTTCGGATTGTGTAACGCCCCTGCTACCTTTCAGAGGTGCATGATGGGGATTTTTTCTGATTATATAGAGAATATTATGGAAGTATTCATGGATGATTTCTCAGTTTATGGTAGTGACTTTGATCGTTGTTTAGCTAACCTTGATAAAGTCATGCAGCGTTGTATAGATGTTAATCTTGTTTTAAACTGGGAAAAGTGTCAGTTTATGGTCAATGAGGGAGTTGTGTTAGGGCATCTAATTTCTGATAAAGGTATACATGTTGATAAGGCAAAGGTGCAGGTGATTGAGCAATTACCTCCTCCCGTGAATGTTAAAGGAGTGAGGAGTTTCCTAGGTCATTTTGGTTTTTCCGGCGTTTCATCAAGGATTTTTCAAAAATTGCTAAACCACTTACACATTTGCTCCTTAAGGATGCTGTCTTTGAATTTACTGATGAGTGCCTTGCCGCTTTTAACAAGTTAAAGGAGGCCCTAGTTTTTGCGCCAATCATTCAGCCGCCTGATTGGGACCTCCTGACACGGCTGTCGCGTACCTGTCAAAAATAACCAACTGGCTCTAACTAATATAGCTAGGGAAGTCGGGTCGAATCCACAGAGAGGTAGGAAATTGTCAGCTAAATCTAAGTTCGTCAAGTAACCAAATTGGGGGGGTTATAAAATGTGATTTCTAAACTAAAGAGAATAAAGAGAAGAGAATAAAAGGAAGGAGATAACAGATAGAGAAGAATAGCTAAGACAATCGGTTCACCATAATCATCCGGTCAAGTAATCTAGGTCCCAGGTCAATGCAATACGGTCTAAGGGGTACACTACAAGAAAAACGCGGCTTACTGACGGCCCTACCGACGGAAAAAAGAGGCCGTCAGAAAACACGGGTTACTGACGGATGTGTGACGGAAATTCCGTCAGTAAAGTTTCCTGACGGATATCCCGTCAGTATCTATTGGCGCGTTGACCAAGTCAAAGGCGCCAAAAGAACTGTGACGGATATTCCGTCACTAATATTTTAATACTGACGGAAAATCCGTCAATGGTCTTTGCGCGTTAAATTGGATTACAGCTGGAAATCACTTTAGCCTACTGACGGAATATCCGTCAGTTTTTTCAAAAAACTGACGGAATATCCGTCACTTGGTCAATTATTAGTTGGTGGTAGTGTGTGACAGGGTGTCACAATAATTGACCTACCGACGGATATTCCGTCAGTTTTTTGAAAAAACTGACGGATATTCCGTCAGGAGTTTTACTTTAACTGACGTGTACACTCCTTGCATTATTTTTCTGATAAAGTGAGCAGTGACGGATTTTCCGTCAGTTTAATAAGAATACTGACGGAATTTCCGTCAGGATTTCTATTTAACTGACGGAATTTCCGTCAGTGGTTTCTATTAACTGCAACACGCGAAGAGATCCTCCTTCACTTTACTAAAATTCCCCCAAATCAATTAAAATCGCCTCAACCCCTTACCTCCTTAAAACCCGACACCACCACCACCACCCTCCTCCACTTCCGCTGCCACCACCACCACCACCAACACCACCACGCCGTCGCCATCACTACAAGGTAATTAACTTTATCTTTTTTTTCTATTTTCTTTATCTTTTTCCTTCTCCTTCATCCTTTTCCTTCCCCTTTTCTTATTTATCTTTTTTTTTTTGTTAATAGTAGGCCGCCCCCCGCCCGCCGCCCTAAGCCGCCGCCCGCCGCCTTGCGCCCGCCACCACGCACTTCCTTTTTCATTTTTTTGGTCAAGTTAATTAGGTATTACTCCTTTTAATTAGTTTAATTAATTTAGATTATTAGTTATTGTTTTAATCGTCGGAGGTTTCTCTTGACGGATATTAAATCAATTGTGAAAAAGCGACGGATATTACTCTTTTTAATTTTTTTAATTAGTTTAATTAATTTAGATTATTAGTTATTGTTTTAATTGTTGTTGAAAAAGGGTTGGTGTTGATGCATGTTGACTTAGGATAGAAGCCAATGTTGTGACGGATGTATGTTGTTAATTTAGATTATTAGTTATAATTTTTTTTTTATTTAATGTATGCATGTTGAGTTAAGATAGATATTTAATTTTATTATTAAAAATTAGATTATTGTTAAATGTTAATTAGAATAGATATGAATTAGACTAGATATGTAAAATGAAAAGTAAATCATGTTAGTTTTTGTTAATTGAAAAAGTAGTCATTGTTGTATGTTTTGTTTTTAATATTGTTAAAATTATTGTTCATATTGACCTAGTACCGTTCAAAAATTACTCACTAGGGGTAATTTTTGAATAGTCCCCGTTTTGGGATTGTCTTTGTACGTTTTAAGTCACTTAGGTAGTAAACATGTGCTTGTGATTTGTTAATGAGAAAAGAGTTTGGTGACAATTCCTTTAATGTTCTCTAAATGCATATGTAGAGTAATTATTTATTCTATATTGTGTATTTGGAGAACGGATGGGAATTCTTTGCCGAATTTTTTTCTCATTAATAAATCACAAGTACATGTTTGCTAGTGACTTAAAACGTACATTGATGGGTTTAGGTTGGAGTGATAAGGACCCAATTCAAAGAAATACAATATTTATATTGGTTAAAATGTTAAATTATTGTTTATTATGCTTGATTTTGATTGTTGTTAGGTTATTATCTTTTTAATGATATATATAAATGTGTAGATATATAATAACATGAAAAGATTAGAACGGCAGTGGATGTATGAAAGATTAGACGAAAAAAAGAAACCCAAGAAAGCATATGCAGAGGGGGTGAAAGAGTTTATTAAATTCGCGGAGGGAAGTAGTGAGTACAAGAATTTAGGTGAAATGAGGTGTCCGTGTAAGAAATGCAAAAACCTAGGTTTTAAAAGGAAAGCGGATGTTCAAATTCATCTTTGGTCGTATGGTTTCGCCGATAATTATTATGTATGGACGTATCACGGTGAGAAACTACCTAGTACAAATGCTAGTGAGAATCCTTACCGTGAGTTCGTGGAAAATGCATTGCGTGATATTGTTGACCAAATTTTGGAGGATCGACTTAATCCTGATGACCTTGACGATGAAGAAGTGCGTTATGAAACCCCGAACCCCCAAGTTTCTTCGTTCTTTAAAATGTTAGAGCAATTTGAACAACCGGTGTTTGAGGGAAGTGATATGAGTTTGTTGCAAGTTTGCTAGGTTGTTATCAATCAAATGTGAGAACAACATATCTCTTAGATGCGCTAATAGTTTTGTGTCGTTCATTGGTGACATAATTCCAAAGGAAAATCAAATGGCGCGCAATTTTTATGAGATTAAAAAAGTTCTGAAGGGACTCCAACTTCCCCATGAAAAGATTGATGCATGTATCAATGGATGCATGCTTTTCTGGGAGGAAAATTCTAATCTTGAAGAATGTACAAAGTGTCGTGCATCTCGGTATAAAGGTAAAAAGAATTCAAGTGGGAGGCGAATTCCATGTAAACCAATAACTTATTTCCCGCTTGCGCCAAGGTTACAACGACTATATGCAGCCAAGCACATAGCAGGTGAGATGAGTTGGCACTACAAAAACTCTCGATTAAGAGAAAGGGGGACAATGGCACATCCAAGTGATGGAGAAGCGTGGAAGCATTTCGATAGAGAGCATCCAGATTTTGCAAGTGAACCCCGGAATGTTAGGCTAGGTTTGTGTACGGATGGATTTCAACCTTTTGGGCAGTTTGGGACGAAATACTCTTGTTGGCCCGTGATTGTGACTCCGTACAACTTACCTCCTTGGTTATGCATGAAGAGACAATTTTTGTTCTTGTCTGTGCTAGTTCCCGGTCCTAAGAATCCGAAAACAAATTTAGATGTTTTCCTCCAACCGTTGATCAAAGAGTTGAAACAACTTTGGGAAACCGGCGTGGACACCTATGATGTCTCTAAGAAACAAAATTTTCAATTAAAGGCTGCATTAATGTGGACGATCAACGATTTTCCGGCATATGGCATGCTTTCTGGTTGGTCCACAAGTGGATATCGTGCTTGTCCTTATTGTCCTGAAAATGATCATAGATCTTTTTGGCTTAAAAATAGCAAAAAGGTTTGTTGGTTTGATTGTCACCGTGAGTTCTTAACACCTGATCATCCTTTCCGCGACAATTGTAAGCATTTTCTTAAAAACAGAAAAACTGAGAATCGCATAGCCGCATCGAAACTAACGGGTGATGAAGTGTGGGAATCCGTAAAAGACTTGCCTAAAATAGTTGATACTTCTGATAAAGAATTGAAAAGATTGAAAGATCAGAATGAAGGTTGGTGGAAACAAAGCATATTCTGGGAACTTCCCTATTGGAAAACGTTGCTGATTCGACACAACTTGGATGTTATGCACATTGAGAAAATTTTTTTTGAACAACTTATCAACACCATCATGGATGTACCAGGTAAAACTAAATTTGACACTAAGGGTAAAGAAGACTTTAATGAACTTTGCTATAAACGGAACACATCATCTAGGTTTGTTTTATCAAACGCGGAGAAAAAGGCTCTATGTGACTGGGTTGCTAACTTAAAATTCCCGGATGGTTATGCTTCAGATTTGAGTCGGTGTGTTGACCATAAAAAGATGGTGTTACATTCCATGAAAAGTCATGATTGTCATGTCTTTATGAAACGACTACTCCCCGTTGCCTTGAAAGAGTTGCTCCCGACAAGTCCTTGGAATGCAATAACTGAGATAAGCCAATTTTTTAGAGACCTGTGTACTTCTACGATTAGAGTTGATTCTATGGAACGTCTAGAGTCAAACATTGCGGAGATAATATGCAAGTTAGAGAAGATATTTCCCCCGTCTTTTTTCAATTCCATGGAGCATTTGCCTCTTCACCTACCTTATGAAGCAAAAGTTGGAGGACCTGTCCAATATCGATGGATGTATCCATTTGAGAGATTTCTTAATCATATAAAAAAAAAGATTGGCAACAAAGCTCGGGTGGAGGGTTCAATATGCAACGCTTTTTTGTTAGAGGAAATTTCAAATTTCTGTTCTTTTTATTTCGAAGATCACATTGACACAAAAGCAAAAGACTTAGATGTTGGTGTAAATTCCGATGACCAGTTGAAATCTAAGTTACCTGAGTTATTCAATGATGACATGGGAACTACAACCGGAAAATGTATACAGAGGTACTTAACTGAGAAAGAGTATGAAGAAGCTCATTTTTATGTGCTAAGGAACTGTGGAGATTTTTTAGATACTTATGAAAAGTAAGTTAATACTTCATCATTACTCAATTGTTTTTTAATTATCAAATTAGATCGAATTTATAGGTAATTAATACATAACTAAAACATGCTTTCCTTACTTATAGGGAATTTGAGGCACATATCAAAATCAATTTTCCTGATGTCACATCCTCTGATGATGTTTGGGCATCACATGAGAAAAGTTTTCCGAAATGGTTCCGAAATCAAGTAAGTGATGATACATTTTCTTTGAAATTGAACTATACATTTAGATTTCTTATTAGATATTGAAAAAAATATAACAACTTAATTAACATTTTTTTATTCATAGGTTCATAGATTGAAGGATCATCTAATAATAGCTTTAGCATTGGGTCCTCGTAACATGGTGAAGTCTTGGAGACGGTATTCCATCAACGGCTATAAGTTTCGAGCTTATAAGGAGGGAGTTGATGTTTCGAAGTCTACGTTAAGCAATGGGGTTTCTGTGAATTCAACTGAAGGGTTGGACTACTATGGAACCCTAAATGAAATAATTGAGCTTTCTTATTATGCCGGGCAAAGGGTTTATAGGGTTATATTGTTTAAATGTGATTGGCTTGATAATTCCCCACAAGGACTTAGTATCCATAAGGTTTATGGACTTGTAGATGTAAACGAGAAGAAACTTCATGGACATAACCCATTTGTGGCAGCTTTTCAAGTCGATCAAGTTTGTTATGCTCCTTATCCAACCATTAAGAAAGGTAATCAAGGTATTCAGTGGTCCGCGGTTTTTAAAACCAAGGCAAGATCACAAGTTGATGCTCCTATTGAAGAAAGTGTCTTTCAAGAAGATGTGGTTGTGAATGATCACTCAATTTCACCGATTTTGTTGGAAGATACAGATGATGAAGATGTATACGAAGTGACAGTGGAAAGAGGTCAAGGGGAATATGACAGAGACGTCGAAGAAGAAGGGGATGAAGATGAAGTTGAAGAACTTATTAGATACAAAAATGAGGAATCAGAGGAAGAAGTGGGAGTGCTTTTTTCAGAAGATGAACCTGTTTTGATTTGTAGTGATAGTGATAGTGAGGAGGACTAGTTGTAATTGTACAATTATTAAACATTCAATAAAATATGCCCTCCGTTTTTTATTACTTGTCGTTCTAAGCTATTTGGTTTTTTGTTTTATACATGTCGTTTCAGCTTAACATCAAAAGTGTGTTTCAATTTTCAAGATTTGGTTATAAGAAACCTCTCAATTCACCCAATAAAATGCATTAAAGAAGAGGCAAGTGGTAATTAGTTCACAGTTTTCCATAGTGTTTTTTTCAATTGTTTATATATACCCTGCAGAAATGGTTGTTTTGAACTAACGATTTGAATTGTTAACATGCAGTGATTATGCCGAACATTTTTCGCCGTATGATTGGGAGCAATAGTAAGGCAAATGCATCTCAACGGAATCGGGAGGACGACGAGGTTGAGGATGAGGAAAATCCTGAATTTCCAACAGATAGACAGGAGAACATGCAGGTGATTCTCTCAGAGGCCCGTGCTCGGCCAGATCATTTTTGGTAAGTTTATGTTAATTTTTCTTAAGTTTAAAAAAACTTAACATTTACAGTTTTAATTTCAAATATTTATGTGTTTTTCAGGTGGGATGACGAACCAATCAAGAAATATGTTACTTGGTCATTCACCTGTAACACAAGAGATGAGTACTTCACTAGGTGGGGTGAAGCGAGTAACGCACAGCGTCGGAAGATGTGGAATTACTTTGCGGTAATTATGTTTTTCAATAATAATTTTCTTAAGTTTATAATAATTTTCTTAAGTTTATAAGAATTTTCCAAAGTTTTATATAACTAATTTCACACTTGTTTTTTGAAACAGACTCATGTAAGATCCATCGATCCTGGGTATGATCCTATTCGAGTGGCAAAGGCGAGGGTAACGAGGCGGATTACCACTCTTATCAATGGAATAAAATATAACAAGAAACCGCCAAAGTGGGTTTTTGTTTCTTGGTTGGAGAACCTTAGGAATAGGCCAAATGATGCTACTTTTGCCAAACATTCGAAAATCAACACGGCAAATAGGAAGTCGGGTGGGAAAGATGGGAAAGCATTGGGCACCCACACTCTTGGTCGGAAGAGTTGCTCCGATGCTTTCAAGGAATTGGTAAGTATTGTTTATATTGCTTTTAAAAAGTGGTTAATATATATGATTGACAAAAATATACTTGATTTTACTTGTTTCCATAATAATTTCAGGGTCAAGAGGCCAGCCCCCACAAGATGTTCATGAAGACGAAGAAAAATAAGAAGGGCGAGTGGGTTAACCCTCGAGCGGTTGATGTTGAGGTAAATTCTTGAATTTAATTTAATATTTATTTTTATTACAAATAACGATAATCTCTTTCTTATAAAGATAGGTATATATATATCATTTCTGACGATTTTCTATTTTTTCAGCGTGATTTCCAAGAGGAGATGAGGCAGCCATTGCCACTGGGACGAGTCTCCGACGAGATCGGAGGCCTACTACAAGGTTGTAGGAGGATTTGACGAGAAGAACCGGATGTTTGGGACAGGACCTACATGGCCCCAAATATGGTATGATCTTCCTCCTAACAAAGCTGGCCGACGGTCTTTATCTTATGCTCCTAGCATAATTTCTGACTTTCCACCCAAATGAATGATGAGCGATCCGCTCGAGTTGCTCTTGAAAGACCGGTTCGTGAACAGGCTGAAGAAATGGCAGCAATGAGAAAGGCTTGGGCTGATTTGCAAGCATCTCAACCCCCAAACACGTGTTCACAATTTACTCCACATAGACGGGATGACTTTGGGGGTGGTGATGACGGGTTTGGAGGTATTGGTGGTAGTTTTATTGACCCTATAAACACTTAGAGCCTTTAAGTTAGAGCCTTTAGGTTAGAGCCTTTAGGTTAGAACTTTAGTTTAGTTAGTATTGTCGTCTAGTAAGTATGAAAGACATGGTAAAACAATTCTCTGTTTAATTTGTAAGACAATGTACAAATTTGACTATGTTTTTATGTAAAACAATTTGCGTCCTCTTCTCTTTTGTTGTCTATTGATTCCCGCATTAGCGGTCGACGTGAAAATGGATTCCCGCTTGGCGGTCGACGATTGGATGTGTTTTGCGGGTTTTGTTTATATTGGAAACGATGCAAATAGGCATCGTGGGCAAAGCAGTTGTATTTGAAACGATGCAAAAACGCATCGTGGCCGGGCAAAGCGAAGCAGTCGCTGTTTCTGGTCATCGTTATTTAATACATCGACGGAAATTCCGTCGGTAATTTTAAAATACCGGCGGAATTTCCGTCATCTGCGTTTTCCTCCCCATTTTCCATTTAACTAGAAAGCGCCACGTGTCCCACAAGCGACGGAATTTCCGTCGGTAAAACTAAAAAAGCGACGGAAATTCCGTCACTACCCTCTGTTAATGTGATTTCAGAAACTTACGTGGAATGCCACGTGTCAGACATAACTGACGGAAATTCCGTCAGTAATGCTAAACACTGACGGAAATTCCGTCACTATTGACCTATAAATAAGGACGGATTTTCCGTCACATATCCGTCAGTTTTTTGGAAGACTGACGGAAATTCCGTCAAGATAGTATTTTCTTGTGAAATAAGTGACCACGATTCTGACGGAATTTCCACAAGAAATTGAAATACCGACGGAAAGGCCGTCAGTATGGGCTTTATTTTTCCGTCAGTTTCCCGCGTTTTTCTTGTAGTGGTAGCGAACGTCACCTTTCGGTCCTTAATTCACCCTAAAGTGTAAACAGCTTAACTTTCGCCCTCACCGCAATACTCTATTGTTCGCTACTAGTCTACCTTTTCCAACCTTTCGGTCCAGGTCAAGGATCACTAGGGATTAAAGGTCTAACTGCGTCGACTCAATTAGGCAATTACAATTAATTGTAGCATTTAAACAACAAAGACAGTACCAGCATTAACCTAGTAAATCGATTACTCTTCCTTCATATTATGGATCCCCTATAGTCTTAGCTAAGGGAATTAGTTACTCATAATCATCGAATCAACAATAGCAACAAATTGATAATCAAAACTAGACATAATGATAGAACTAAAGGATTAAATAAAGCGATTACGATAACAATAAAGGGAAGGAAGAATTCCAGCAATGATTAAGAATTAAGAGATTAAAAAGAATGATAATACCGATCGTGTCTCAAATCCGAATAAAAAAACGAGAATCCAAAGAACAAGTGGCAAGAATTAGAGCAAAACCAACGTGAGAGAGAAGAGACGAGTAACGTAGTTACTCTTTCAGTCTTATACTAAAATCCATTCTCAAACCTAATCTATGGACTAATTACAAAAGCCCATAAATAATTTAGGCGGAATTTGACTAAAACACAAGAAACCATTCGATCGAGTAGATTACTACTGCTCGATCGAATGAACCATCACCAAACCACTCGATCGAGTAGAAATAACTCACTCGATCGAGCACCTCTTGCAAAACTCCTCGATGGGCTCCTTAAACTGGTCGATCGACCAGTCTTGAGTACATAAAGCATTCGATCGAATAGCGAACCACTCGATCGAGCTATATAGGCACGTTAGGACTTGAATTGCTTCCCGAACTCAGCTCACGCGTCTTCCAAGTGTTAGATTTCCAAGCTCCGGCTCCTTATTTTCCATGAATGCATACAATTGGGACAATTAAGGCTCGATTTAGCTCCTCTTCGGTCAATTCCTGCAAATTACAAATAACGGACCAAAGTAGAATATTCGGGGGTATTTGTAGCCAGATGCTACATAAAAAGCACAGAAATGCGTGTAAAAATGAGGTGAAAACCTTATATAAAAGACACGCATCAAATCTCCCCAAACCAAACATTTTCTTGTCCCCAAGCAAATATGAATGCAACAAAAGGTGAACAATGGAACGGGACCAACGCATCAGCTACAAATCATCCACTAGAACCAATTTAATGCGATAACATGACAAGTGGCAGTGAAAAGTGCAAACGAGTTAAATTAATGTTTCAAACTTACTGAACCGTCGACCTTGCAAGACTCAAAAGATATCGGACTCTCACGGGTCGCTCGTCGCTCAAAATCAGGCACAAGGTGAGTATATATGTGAAAGATAGGAAGAAATCAGACACTCACCTAACTCGACCTATTAAGAACATGCATGCAGTTAACATGAATAAAGTCTCTACAACCGTACATATGCATTCCAACCATACTAATGACCAAGACACGTGCCGAGGACTTACATTTGGGTAAGTGAGGTAATGGGTAAGAAGGGGCTAAAATGAATTTGGATATGTGGGGTTAATAGCCAGGCTAGCAACAACGGATCCAAATATAGACTACATCCTAACTTCGTACTCATAACAGCAAGATGAAATGATGCAAAAATTATGCACTAAACTCACAAAACACCAAAAATCGTCAACTCCCCATAAAATATAGATAAGACATGGGAGTGTGAATCATTATACAATTCTCATTCTTTTTCATATGTAGTTTTTCTTTCTTTTTCTTCTTCTTTTCTTTTTCGCATTTTTCGCTTTTCATTCTTCTTTTTCTTTTCTTTTCATCATTTTTTTTCAACAACTCGACATTTTCCTTCTTTCTTTCTTTCCCTTCAATTCTTCCACAATCTTCTGAAATCAGATGAAATAACCATATTGCAGTAAAACATTCCGAGAACTACTCTTTACTAGCTCAGCTAGGGTAGGAAGTATTATAGAAAGTAGTTGATAGGACAAAAAGGCAATTTGGCTATGTGAGGCTCATGGGTAGAATGAAATAAAGGGGCTGCCTCTCCTAACACGTGTCACCATCCACAGACCGAATGCATACAGGTATTAAGAAGACTAGACTCATGCTTATGCAAATTGATGTTACATGTCTTAAAGAGAGTGCTACTCACATCCTAAATGAAACCGGTCATGAATGTCACCAGTTTAAAAAGCTCTAACATCAGAATGTAATGTAGCTTGCCGACATAATGAATCAAGTCTATTCGTTCAGATAAGGAAGAAACAAAAACTCGTAGATTATGCACATAATCACCAACTAAATGTCAAGAAAATGCAGGGCTCAAGTAAGGGTTCAAAGTAGCGTCAATGTTCAAACGTTCCGACCCAAAATTAAATGTGAAATTTGAAAATTTTTGAAATTTTATATGATTTTTTGAAGTAAAACAAATGACAATGCATGCGGAAATAATAAATATGGAAGCAGAAATGCAAGAAAACATGCAGACACAGATATGGATGCATACCTCCCCAAGCCAAACCGTACAATGCCCTCATTGTACCAAAAATAGGGAAAGAAATGCAAACTGAAGGGAAAAGGAAAGGTGGAGTCGGAAAACTTACAAAACGTCGTAAGGAGGGACCTCCCCAAACCGACCATGAACATGGGAGGTCAAAGAAAGTCAAGCAGTAGCTCCATAGACATAAAACAACAGCAGAGAGTCAAAACCACTCGACTGAGCTCTTGAAACAGCTCGATCGAGTGAACCAGTGCATTGGAAGGGCTCGATCGAATGAAAAACCACTCGATCGAGTAGGAGTGAGTCTGGTTCTGGTCGATCGAGGAGAAGATCACTCGATCGAGTGAAACCTGCCTCAGAAAGTGCTCGATCGAGCACAATATCATTCGATCGAGTACTTTGACCTGCAACATACGCAATAAAAGCAAGGAAATACATGGGAAGTTCATAAAACAGCGTCTAAAGTTCAACGTAAGGCTAAAGAAAAATAAATAGTTCAACAGAGGTACAATAAAAACAGTCCGGGCTGCCTCCCGGAGAGCGCTGATTTAAGAGGTCCCGCACGACCTTTCTGGCATCAATTAACTGGCGCGTCGAGTTCGTCGAAGCGCAAGACTTCAACGCGATTGTCCGCTTCAGTCGCCTCGTGGTAATGCTTCACATATTGGCCATTCACCTTGAATCTACGCCCCTCGGAATCTTCAAGCTCCACAGATCCAAATTTGGTAATTTGTCACCGTATAAGGACCACTCCATCCGGACTTGACTTGCCAGGAAATAGTCTCAATAGGGCATTAAACAATGAGCACCTTTTGCCCAACATGGAACTCCCGAGGTAGGATTCTCTTGTCATGCCATCTCTTTGTCTTTTCTTTGTAAATCCCTGAAATTTGTCATAGGCGTTAAGCCTAAACTCCTCCAATTCATCTAGCTGCAAAAGACAATTTTGACCACACAACTTAGGATCATAATTAAGCTCACGAATTGCCCACCAGGCCTTACATTCCAATTCAACAGGTAAGTGACACGATTTCCCATAAACTAGCCTATAAGGTGACGCACCAATTGGTGTCTTAAAGGCGGTTCTATAAGCCCATAATGTGTCATCTAGCTTAAGACTCCAGTGCTTCCGTGATTTAGAAACTACCTTAGACAAGATCTCTTTCAACTCGCGATTAGAGACCTCTACCTGACCACTAGTTTGGGGATGATACCCCAAACCACGCCGGTGTTGGACACCAACTCTAGACAGTATGGAAGCGAGTTTCTTTTCTTTAAAATGCATCCCCCCATCACTAATGACGACCCTAGGGACACCAAAACGGGGGAATATGATCTTTTTAAACATCTTTATCACGGTTTTAGCATCACAATGAGGTGAAGCAATTGCCTCAACCCATTTTGACACATAGTCTACTGCTACTAAGATGTACTGTTACCTTTCTTTTGGATGGGAACGGTCCTTGGAAATCAATGCCCCGGACATCGAAAACCTCAACCTCTAGGATGCCGTTTTGTGGCATCTCATGTCTCTTTGAAATGTTCCCGATCGTTGCAAGCGTCGCAAGTGAAACAAAAGACTTAGCGTCGGAAACAAAGAAGGCGGTAAAAACAGATGAAGTACCTTAGCCACGGTGCGCGATGGACCGTGGTGACCACCATATGAAGAGGAGTGACAGCCTTCCGGGACTATTTTGGTCTCCCACTGCGGAATAAACCGTCTGTAGAGACCGTCTGCACATTCCTTAAACAAGTAAGGATCATCCCAGAAGTACTTTAGCGTTATACGAGAGAACGCTTCTTTTCTTTGCTGATGAGAAAGGTCAGGCGGCAGCTTGCCACTGACAACGAAGTTAGCTATATCTGCATACCAAGGTTCTTGGTTAACAATAGTCGATATAACAGCAATCAAAGTATCGTCAGGAAAAGAATCATCAATGGGTAGAGAATCTTCTCCTTCTTGTCGCATCAGTCGCGACAAGTGATCAGCTACAACGTTCTCAGCTCCTTTCTTATCCTTGATCTGCAAATCAAACTCCTGAAGAAGGAGTATCCATCTCAGTAGCCATGGTTTGGCCTCCTTCTTAGCAAGGAGATGCCTCAAAGCTGCATGGTTAGTAAAGACAGTGACTTCTGATCCAACTAAATAAGTACGAAACTTCTCTAAGGCATAAACTACGGCTAACAGCTCCTTCTCAGTGGTAGTGTACTTCACTTGAGCCTCATCCAGAGTTCGGCTCGCATAGTAAATAGCATTCAAGGCTTTGTCTTTCCTCTGGCCAAGCACCGCTCCTAGTGCATAGTCACTCGCATCACACATGATCTCGAACGGTAAGTCCCAGTTGGGAGGCTGTATGATCGGCGCAGAGACTAAGGCCTGCTTTAACCTGTTAAAAGCAGAAAGACAAGCATCTGTAAACACAAAAGGGGCATCCTTAAGCAGCAGCTGTGTAAGTGGTTTAGCAATTTTGGAGAAATCCTTGATAAACCGGCGATAAAAGCCGGCGTGACCAAGGAAGCTCCTCACCCCCTTAACATTAACGGGGAGGTGGTAATTCTTTGAATCACTTCCACCTTTGCTTTATCAACTTCTATTCCCCTATCAGAAACCAAGTGCCCTAAGACAACACCCTCGTTGACCATAAAGTGGCACTTCTCCCGATTCAAAGACAAGATTGACCTCAATGTCAGTGCTGCAACACTTTCTCAAGAGTTAGACATACGATTAGAAAAATCACTTCCATATACACTGAAATCATCCATAAAAACTTCCATGATAGACTCAATATACTCTGAAAATATCCCCATCATACACCTTTGGAAGGTGGCAAGAGCATTGGACAAACCAAAAGGCATTCTGCGATACGCAAAAACGCCCTTAGGACAGGTAAATGTAGTCTTGGCACGATCGTGCAGGTGGATAGGGATCGAAAGAACCACTGAATACCCGTCTAAATAGCGAGAAAAATTTATGAGAAGCTAACCTTTCTACCATTTGATCAATAAAAGGAAGGGGGAAGTGATCTTTCTTAGTGGCGGCATTCAATTGTCGTAGTCTTTGCACATCCGCCAACAGATCACTACTCGAGTAGGTATTAATTCATTCTTCTCATTCTTAACTACGATTTGTCCCTCCCTTCTTCGGGACCACATCTTTGGACTCACCCATTTAGAATTACCGACGAATAAATAATACCGCATCCAGCACTTCATTACCTCGGCCATCACGACATCCTGCATCTTCGGTTCATTGGCTGACCACCGACCGCAAGGTTCGTGATCCTCCTCCGCCTCTATCCGGTGCATACAAATATCGGGACTAATCCCGTGATATCGTCCGATGAATAGCCCATTGCTTTCTGTTTTTCTTAAGTCTGACTAACAAAGAGGTGTTGATCATCACTAAGCTTGGCATCGACAATATTTGGATATTGCTCTGTATCGTCTAAGAAAGCATATTTAAGATGAGAAGGGAGAGGCTTACGTTTCGGTACCTTTACCTCAATAGAGCAAAGAGTGCTAATCATTTGTTCCACCTGTTCTCCCTCATGCTCATCTAAATCATCAACAAGCAAATCCAACGCACCGTCATCGTAAATGCCTGGGCTATCGCACACTCATCAAAAAGCATAAGAGCTTCTAGTGGGTCCTTCATAAAAGAACCCGACCAGAAGTCATAAATAGACTCGTCAATGATATCGACCGAATAACAAGTGTCCTCTATCATTGGGTGGGCTAAAAATCTTGGGCAAACCGAATGTGATAGTGTCATCCCTCTCGCAAGAGTCGACGCCCTTGTCGACATCAATAACCCAAATTTTGTACAAAGGAATGGTCTTCCTAAGATAATTTGGGTCCGAGTGTCCTCAGCTATATCCAAAACAATGAAATCTCTTTGGGATGTAGAGCTTGCCTATTTTCACGAGCACGTCCTCTAAGACACCTAAGGACCTCCTAATGAGATCTATCACCATCGTAGGGTAATGTTAGTCACTTTGAAATGACTCATCTTCGGTTTCTTGCAGACAGGAAGGGCATGACACTAACACGGCACCTAAATCGCAAAGGGCCTTATCAATAACCATATTGCCTATGACACAGGTAATAGAGAAGCTGCCCGGGTCTTTCATTTTTGGAGGGGCCTTATTCAACAGCAAATTACTAGACTCTTCCATAAATGAAATCGTCTCAAATTCACTCAAATTTCTCTTACGCGTCACAATATCCTTCATAAACTTAGCGTAAGTGGGTACCTGAGTAACAAGTTCGGAAAAGGGGACAGTTACCTGGAGGTTTTCCACGCGTCCACAAACTTACCGTCTTCTTTGCTCGATTTTCGTCCTTGAGGACGACTTGGGAAGGGTACCCGATAGCGATGAGTGGCCTCACAACTTTTTCTTTACCCTTATCAATGCGTGAGCGTCTCCACACGAGGGGAAGATGACATGGTGGCGGTATTAGATAGTAAATTAGGATCCCGCCACTTAAAAATCTTGGATCGAGTACTTATATCAGTCGATCGACCAATTACTTTTACTATTTCACTCGATCGACCATGTTTATCACTCGATCGAGTGATTTCATCAGCATAGTTACTCGATCGAGTAAGATTGTCACTCGATCGACTAACAATGAATTCTGCACTTCTCGATCGACCACTATTTTCACTCGATCGAGTGGTAGAAATGAGTTAAGCGCTCGATCGAGTAGAAAGGTCACTCGATCGAGTGGTAACAGCACACGCAGCAAGTATTTCCTTCAAAAACTCGTCTAAATCATCATCCGAGTTATCGTCAGCTATCAAAACCTCGTCTTCTTCATGAGTAAGGTCATTTTGAAAATTCATTGCACTGACTGGATCGCAAATTGGAAGAAGCTTGGCTTGGTCTGTCGCGAGTGTTAACTGCGCGACTTGTTCTTTCAATTCTGATATAACTGTTTCAGATTGCCGTGACATCTTTGACATACTCAACATAATGGATTTTAATTCGGCAATTTCTTCTCTTGCAGAGGGAGAGACCGGTTGTGGCACTGGCGTAGAAGGGGTAGAATCATTCTTGATTTCTTCATACAGCTGGGAGAAGGGAACTCCCTGCTTGTATTTCTGATAGGCAAGAACGCGCTCAACACTTTCCATGCATAAGATAGGGTCATGCCCTTCCGTGCCACATCTACCACATGGCTCTTTATGCTCCGTAATAGTAGGCATCTTGGAAAATAAGCTTTCAAAGCAACAACTAACCTGCAAACTAATCAAAACTTTGCAGAAATGAGATCAGTCTCAAGGAATGAATTCCTTGAGACGAGGGACAAACTTAATTAAAGCAACAAGTTTGCGCCACCTCCCCAGCAACGGCGCCAAAATTTGACACGGCTGTCGCGTACCTGTCAAAAATAACCAACTGGCTCTAACTAATATAACTAGGGAACTCGGGTCGAATCCACAGAGAGGTAGGAAATTGTCAGCTAAATCTAAGTTCGTCAAGTAACCAAATTGGGGGGGTTATAAAATGTGATTTCTAAACTAAAGAGAATAAAGAGAAGAGAATAAAAGGAAGGAGATAACAGATAGAGAAGAATAGCTAAGACAATCGGTTCACCATAATCATCCGGTCAAGTAATCTAGGTCCCAGGTCAATGCAATACGGTCTAAGGGGTAGCGAACGTCACCTTTCGGTCCTTAATTCACCCTAAAGTGTAAACAGCTTAACTTTCGCCCTCACCGCAATACTCTATTGTTCGCTACTAGTCTACCTTTTCCAACCTTTCGGTCCAGGTCAAGGATCACTAGGGATTAAAGGTCTAACTGCGTCGACTCAATTAGGCAATTACAATTAATTGTAGCATTTAAACAACAAAGACAGTACCAGCATTAACCTAGTAAATCGATTACTCTTCCTTCATATTATGGATCCCCTATAGTCTTAGCTAAGGGAATTAGTTACTCATAATCATCGAATCAACAATAGCAACAAATTGATAATCAAAACTAGACATAATGATAGAACTAAAGGATTAAATAAAGCGATTACGATAACAATAAAGGGAAGGAAGAATTCCAGCAATGATTAAGAATTAAGAGATTAAAAAGAATGATAATACCGATCGTGTCTCAAATCCGAATAAAAGAAACAGAATCCAAAGAACAGTGGCAAGAATTAGAGCAAAACCAACGTGAGAGAGAAGAGACGAGTAACGTAGTTACTCTTTCAGTCTTATACTAAAATCCATTCTCAAACCTAATCTATGGACTAATTACAAAAGCCCATAAATAATTTAGGCGGAATTTGACTAAAACACAAGAAACCATTCGATCGAGTAGATTACTACTGCTCGATCGAATGAACCATCACCAAACCACTCGATCGAGTAGAAATAACTCACTCGATCGAGCACCTCTTGCAAAACTCCTCGATGGGCTCCTTAAACTGGTCGATCGACCAGTCTTGAGTACATAAAGCATTCGATCGAATAGTGAACCACTCGATCGAGCTATATAGGCACGTTAGGACTTGAATTGCTTCCCGAACTCAGCTCACGCGTCTTCCAAGTGTTAGATTTCCAAGCTCCGGCTCCTTATTTTCCATGAATGCATACAATTGGGACAATTAAGGCTCGATTTAGCTCCTCTTCGGTCAATTCCTTCAAATTACAAAAAACGGACCAAAGTAGAATATTCGGGGGTATTTGTAGCCAGACGCTACATAAAAAGCACAGAAATGCGTGTAAAAATGAGGTGAAAACCTTATATAAAAGACACGCATCACCTCTCATTTGAGATCATGTGTGATGCCAGCGATTATGCGGTCGGTGCAGTTTTGGGACAGCAGAAGAATAAAGCTTTGAATGCCATATATTATGCGAGTCGAACTTTGGATGAGGCTCAAATTAATTATTTTACCACTGAGAAGGAGTTTCTAGCTGTAGTTTTTCCCTTAGGCAAATTTCTGTCTTATTTGTTAGGTTCTAAGGTTATTGTTTATACTGACCATGCAGCGTTGAAGACTCTCTTTATTAAGAAAGATGCGAAGCCGAGGCTTTTGAGGTGGATACTCCTTTTGCAGGAGTTTGATTTGGAGATCAAAGACAAGAAAGGAGCTGAGAATGTGGTGGCTGACCACCTATCTCGTTTGCAGCTGACAGAAAGGGAGGATTCGTTACCTATTAATGATTCTTTTCCTGATGAGATTCTGTTAGCTATTACTACTTCAGGGTCTTATCCACCTCCGTGGTTTGCTGATTTTGCTAAATTTGCCGTGACAGGTAGGATACCACCCGAGCTTTCATGGCAGCAGAAGAAGCGGTTTGCTTATGATGCTAGACAATATTTTTGGGATGATCCTTATGTTTTCAAGGAATGCGCAGACGGTCTCATCCGGAGATGCGTACCTCAATGGGAGGTGAAGGATATCCTAGAGGCTTGCCACTCTTCTGCTTATGGTGGTCATCATGGTCCGTCCAGGACTGTAGCTAAGGTACTCCAATCTGGTTTCTATTGGCCAACTTTCCATGCAGATTGTCGCAATTTTGTTGCTGAGTGCGATGCTTGTCAAAGATCGGGGAATATTTCCAAGAGACATGAGATGCCACAGGTAGGCATTCTTGAGGTTGAGATTTTCGATGTCTGGGGCATTGATTATCAAGGACCTTTTCCGAAGCGATCAAGGTAATAAATATATCCTCGTAGCTGTAGATTATGTATCCAAATGGGTGGAAGCTATTGCTACTCCCCATTGCGATGCAAAGGCCGTGATTAAACTGTTTAAAAAGATTATTTTCCCTCGTTTTGGTGTCCCTCGGGTTGTCATTAGCGATGGGGGAACGCATTTTAAAGAGAAACAACTTAGTGCTTTATTGACTAAATTCGGTGTCCAACATCGTAGAGGTTTGGAGTATCATCCCCAAACTAGTGGTCAGGTCGAGGTTTCTAACAGAGAATTGAAAGAAGTCTTAGCTAAAGTTGTTTCTAAATCACGGAAAGATTGGAGTCTTAAGTTAGATGATGTCTTATGGGCTTATAGAACTGCGTTTAAGACGCCAATCGGGATGTCACCATACCGATTGATTTATGGTAAGACATGTCATCTACCTGTTGAGTTAGAGCGTAAGTCTTGGTGGGCTATTTGTGATTTGAATTTTGATCCTAACCTCTCTCGTGAGAAACGCATGACACAGTTGAATGAGCTAGAGGAATTTAGCCTGCTGGCCTATGACAATGCAAGGATTTACAAGGAGAAAACAAAGCACTGGCACGACAAGAGAATCATCAAGCGCGAGTTCCATATTGGCGATAAGGTACTTCTTTTTAACGCTCGTATCCGTTTATTTCCTGGTAAGCTGAAATCCAGGTGGGTGGCCCTTACACGGTCACAGGCGGTCACAAAGTTCGGATCGGTTGAATTGGAGACCTCCATTTGGAGAAAGGTTCAAGGTTAATGGCCAATATGTGAAGCATTATCACGGATCAGATGCATATGTTGGGAAAGTCGAGGTATTATACTTCGACCCGTTATCGGATGATGCAAAGTGAGGTAAAAAGGTCGTGCGGGACCTCTTAAACCAGTGCTAACTGGGAGGCAACCCAGGTTGTAATTATTTGTAATTTAGGAATTTTATTTTGTTATTTAATTTAATTTGCATTTTTGAGTTCTTTTGTATTCTTTAATTCCTTTCAATTTGCAATTTCTTGGTTTGGGAATATGTGCGCCTTTGATAAATTTTGCAGGAATTTATTTTATGCAAAGTGCGTAGGTGGAATGCTGGATTTTTGTGAGAGGAAGACAGGAAGTTATGATGGCAAAATGAATTTTGTTGAATTAAGGTTCAATTGCCAGCTCTAGAAGTCGATAGAAGTCGATCGACTAAGTGGTTCAGTCGATCGACTGAAGCGGAGAAAGCAGAAGCCACTGTGCAGGGATATTAGTCGATCGACTGGGTCAATGAGTCGATCGACCAATACACGAGACTCCAGAAGCTGTTAAATGAAAGATCGGTCGATCGACCGAGTAAGGTGGTCGATCGACCACTCTGTGGGATCAGACTACAACTAAAAAGGGAAGTTTTCACTCATTCATTCATTCACTTCCACAAACTCAGAAAATAAGCAAACCCTACGTTCATCCCCTTTTCGCGATTTTCACCTGAAATCTCGTCTTACACTTGATTTTTCTTGCTTTAATCTTCAAGCTTCTTCAAGGTATGTCTCTAATCCCATTTCCATGCTCTATTTTCGTTTTTACTGCGTTTTTATGCGAAATTTTCGAGTAATGTGCATTTGAGATGGAAAAATCGATTTGGGGAAATTGATTTTTGGGATTGATTTCTTGTCCTTTCTATGCTTTAATCGCTTATTCTACCCTTTCCCCCTTGATTTTCAAAGCAAATAAGCAGCTAGGATGTGTTTAAAGCCGTTTCCCCCAAAATTTTCGAAACCCTAATTTGCTTTCCAGTTATGATTTTGTTTCGGGTTTCCTTAAATTCACACTGTTAGGGGATTCTTGTGCTAATAGGCTGTTTGCAGGTAACAAAAATGACGAAAGGGAAGGAGCACATGCACGAGGGACAGTCGAGCCAAGGCCCTGCCAAGCGGCCACGAGGACCGCCACTGATGATTGCAGACACCACGGATAGTCTACCTGACTATCCGCAGGTTATCTTTTCCTCTTCTACTCAGCGGGCTAAATTTGCGATGTTTGTTGCGAAAATGAAAGTTACAGCTACCCGATTTCTCCATAAAGACACTTTGGAGAAATTAGGCTGTTATGAGTCGGTTGTGTCCCTGCTAAATGGGACGGGTATGATGGGTCTTGTGGACATGGCTGAGTTCACATACTATGTTATGACCCTTGAATTCTTATCGTCTTATGCTTTTGATTCGGCCGCTTTCGTGGCTAATAAGACTAACCCTTGCATTTCCTTTCGGCTTTTCAATGTCAACTACTCTCTGACATTAGCCGATTTTGCTGGTTTTCTGGGTCTTTATTTCTAGGGCAGAACCTCGGATACTTCTGACGTGCATGAAGTCATGTGGTCTTGCATCAGTGACTTTCACGGGCCAAAAAGACGGGCACTTCCGTCCACTTGCCCCCTCTTCGTTATTTTCTACGGCTAATGGGTAATACCATTTTTGGCCGTAAAGAGTCTAATAATGTGAATAATATTGAATTGTCAATCTTAGCAGGCTATCTGAACATTGAAAGTCGGATAGCCCGTATCTATAACATCGCTTATTTGATCGCCGCTCACTTTCAGACTGTAAGTGGGGGCACTTTGACCACTATTGCTTGTGGTGGGTTGGTGACGCGTCTCGCCAACCGTCTTGTTTTACGTTTCCCTCGACAGGAGGACCCCATCGACCCTGACCTACGTTTCATGGACCTTCCTTACGCGAGGGTCATTTTATTGGGTCGATAGCAGATGCGGTGGAAGATAGATTCTTTCATCTCGTGACCGCATCCCACATCATGGCTACCCTCTTGTCCCGCCCCTTACCCTTTGTTCGGGGGCAGCTCGGCCGCCCTTGCCTAGTTCTGGACTTCCTCGGTGGCGGCCATCGCTATCGCTAGCACTTCGAGGAGAGCTCGTGCCTCCACTGGACAGACACCCTCTTCCTCCACTCCTGCTCCCACTGGCTACCCGGCCACTTTTCGACCACCTACTCCTTTGGTTGTCCCTCCGGTCATGGACCAAAGGGCAATGTCACGTGTGTTGGGTGACTTGTGCAGGAGCTTTGACCAGCATAGGTTAGACACGGCTCTAGCCCTCTACCCAGTTTACGAGGAGTTAGCCCGAGGAGGGATGCTCCCACAGGGTGCTTGGACTCACCCTTCCTACTTTGTCCCTCCTACTACTACTGCTGGTGCCTCCACTTCCAGGAGAGCCACTGCCGCTGCTGCTGAGGCGGACGAGGAGAGCGAATCGGGGTCCGGAGAGTCCAGTGGAGAGGAGTACGATGGTGGAAATTAGATGCTGGTGACCTCCCCGTTTTTGGCTGGTTTGGGGAGGTCGTTTTTTGTGAGTTCCTTCCTTTCTTTATTAGCCTCCTTTTCTTTTATTATGCTTTTATTCTCCCATTTTTCTGCTGGTGATTTGCTGCTGAGCACAATGAGGGCATTGTGCGTTTTGGTTTGGGGATGGTATTTGCATATGCCTTTTGTTTTGCATCTGCATTTGTTTTTTTTTATTGCATTTCAGTCACATGTTTAGTGCATTTCTGTTTGCATTTGTTTAATGAAAAAAAAATTTGAAAATTCAAAAAAATCAAAAATATCACGTTTACTTTTGCATATAGTTGAGTCGGATTGGAGTTATTAATGATGATTTTGCACTATTAGTCAAATATGTCATTCCTTGCCTTTTCACAGCTGCTTAGTGAGAATTATAAGAGATTTCTCAAATTTTGTTATGGAATTCATTTCGGGTAATTAGACTTGACTCATTACTTTTGGCAAACTACTTATACTTTCTGAGATATAGAGCCTATAACTGGTGACATTCATGACCGGTTAATTTAGGATTGAGAGTAGTACTCCCTTCATTTCATGTTTTGCACGTGTATGAGTTCTGATTGCTTATTGCCTATACGCATTGGTTTGTGGTCGGTATTGCATGTTTTGAGAACTATTGCATCCTCCCCCTTTCTCGTTTTACCCCATTAACTCCACTATAAGCTATAACTGCCAGTTGCCCTCAACTACATCCCATACTTAGCCTACCATTGTGCCAAGCTAGGAAGTAGTAGAGGAATTTTTGTCGGATTAGAAGCGGTTTTGGTTCGTTTTGTACTGATGGAGTGAGTATTGATGAGAAGTGAAGGGGATGTTAATGTTTCAGCTGGAGAAAGAAAAAAAAAAATCAGAAAAATGAAAAAAAAAGGACTTACCTGGGCAGAGAGCTCTGGTTGTGATAGGGTGGTCGATCGACTGCCATCACTGGTCGATCGACCACCAGTTCAGAAGAAGAAAAAAAATGAAAATGAAAATGAAAGAAAAGAAAAAGAAACAGACAGAAAGAAAAAAAAAAGAGAGGAGTTTTGAAAATAATAAGGTTTTGGTTGAATAAGAACGTGCCTCATATGCTTATTTCATGAATTGGAGGCGTTTGTCTTGGGATTTTGTGATGCTTAGTCTTTTAAAGGCATGGTTTATATGTTGAGTTGGAGGAAGGGATACGGTTTCTGATGGTTGTATAGGTACTAGCTTGGCTCTTACCTTCACTTTTTCCATAATTGTTTTGCCCTTCTTTTTCCACTTAACCTCACATATCCAAATCTTGCAATAGTTCGGCATGTAATAGTCTTTGACGGTGGTTATGCGTATGTACGGTAGCTAGAATCATTATTCATGCTAGTCAAGCATACATGTTTTGTCGGTCATGATCTAGGTGAGAGACTGTATTTTTCTTTCCTCTCTTTTACATATAATCTTACCATTTGCTTTGCTGAGGGAAGAGTGACCCGGGAGAGTCCGAATGTATGAGTCTTGCAAGGTCGAACGCCCGATTTAATTCCATGATATGCATAAATTTGTTCACTTGATTTAAGCTTTGTAGTAGTTGAATATGTGCATTAAACGGTTTGGCATTGATTTGTAGCTAGCTCTGAGGTATACTCCTTTCCATTTAGTTTTTATATGGGTCATAGTGCTTGCTTGGGGACAAGCAAGGTTTGGTTTGGGGAGATTTAATACGTGCATATTCTATACACTTTATATGCGGTTTTGGCACGTACTTCCATGCATAATTCTTAACTTTAAGCTACTATTTCTCCCGAAACGGTTTACTTTGCATTTTCTATGATTTATTGTAGGAATGAATGGAAGTAAGCTAAATCGAGCCTAAATCGTCCTCCGGAGGCAACTTCAGGGAAGCTTGGAAGAAGGAGGTTCGTACTCACTCACCTCGGGATGCGTGCATTGGAGTGAGGAGCTGTTTTTGAAAAAAGAAGTGTTTCGCACAAGCACCATCAGTCGATCGACTATCTTTGTAAGGTCGATCGACCATCAAGTACATCGACGCTCTTTGGATCGCCACCATCGATCGATCGACCACCATCGATCGATCGATCGATCGACCGGTCTTGAGTGAGAATTTTTCTTCGTGTTAGACTTTTAAAAGCCCAAATTGTAATTAACTTTTGGCATCTTTTCATCAGTAGAACGCAGCAATAATTAGGTTTGCATCTTTTAATTCTTGTTATTTCGATTCTTGTTTTACCAATTTAATTCCAGAAATTCATCTCTTGTCTTTTGTCTTTTATTTAAATCCAATCATGTCAATCTTGTTCTTTGTTATCAATTTAGCAATTGTTTTAGTTTTAGTCATGCGTAGCTAATTTCTTTGATTGGGAATTAGGTGAGCCATGGCATAAGTTAGGATTGTTTTGTGGTATGAATTCTTCCGTATTGGTCTTGTTGTCTTTTGATAAATCCCTTTACTAGATTGAAAGATTAGTAATTTGAATTATCGTTAGATTTGGAATTTCTCCTGAGCGAAAGCTTTGAGAAATTCTAGGGAATCAATAGACCGTAAGGTTATTTGAGCTTCGATCGAAAGGCTAGCTTATATTCCCTGAGACCGTATCATAAGACCTCTCGCTACCTTCGACTGACATTTGCCATGGTGAACCGAAGTTCCCAGTCTTCTCTTTATCTTGTTGAGAAATTTCATTTTAACAGTTAGCCAATTAGTCAACCAATCTCAAAACCCCTAATTAATTGTTACCTTCATAGACTGAAATTTAGCAAACAAAATCAACCTTGTCTCTCTGTGGTTCGACCCTTACTATCACTAGCTATAGTTTTAGTTTGGAATTATAAATTTAATTTTGATAGAAAACGACGGTATCAAACCATAATGACTTAAATACGGATAGAATATATACGATAAATAAATTTCTGTAAAACGAAAATATTCATGTAGCGGAATATACAGACACAGTCATACAAACTTATCTTATACTAATCAATCATTGAGAGATTAAACATTTATAGAAGCTTAGGTGCCACCAATTAAACCAATTTCCAACCGTAAAGTCTCAAAACGTCTTCTAGCTAAAGGCTTTGTCAAAATGTCAGCCCATTGTTTTTCAGTACTACAAAATTCAAGTGTTATATTCCCTTTGTCAACATGGTCTCGTATGAAATTTTGTCTAATTTCAATATGCTTAGTGCGCGAGTGCTGCGCGGGGTTTTTGGATATAATAATAGTACTCGTATTATCACATAAAATAGGAATACAACCTACATTAACATCATAATCACATAAATGTTGTTTAAGCCATAATAATTGAGTATCTACCAGTCCTGCTGCAATATATTCGGCTTCTGCTGTTGAAAGGGCAACTGAATTTTGCTTCTTTGAACCCCAAGTTATAATGCAAGGTCCAACAAATGTGGCAACACCTGACGTACTTTTCCTGTCTAAGGAACATCCTGCGTAATCGGCATCTAAATATCCGACAAGATCGAAATGACACTCCATAGGATACCATAGATATAGTTTGGACGTCCCAATAAGATATCGTAAGATCCTTTTTACGGCCGTCATATGCGATTCTTTGGGAGATGAATGATATCTCACACAAACACATACGCTAAACATGATATCTGGTCTACTTGCAGTTAAATATAGCAATGACCCAATCATTCCCTGGTAAGTTGTTTCATCAACAGACTTACACTACAACAAATCTCTTGCATTTAAGACGCTTTACTATTGACGTTTTTATAGAGCGTCGACCACATAATCCACTTGCCTTAAGTCTATGACGCCTTATATTGTAATTCTCACGTGTACTTCATTTTGGTTTAAGCGCAATTATTAAAAGTTGAAAATTCACGAAAATTTGCATTGCGCTTAGGATATTATGCCTAAACCCATGAGTTGTTCACCTTCTTCTCCCATTTTCTATTTTCTATTTCCCATTGAACAAAACCCTTAGTTATAACTGCAAAAATCTCTCAACAATAATAAAAAATCTCTCAGCAATAACCGATTACTAGCAATAATCGATTAATACAAAACCCCTAATAATATCTGTTGCGTTTATTGTTCAATTACTGGCAATAATCGATTCAATTTGGATTCATTCAATCACCCAATTACAAATTAAGACCAAGGTTTGTTTCTAAATATTTGTTGCGTTTATATTTTAATTTATTTATTGTTGCTCTAGATTTATTTGTTTTCTAATTATAACCCTAGATCTAGTGCTTTGTTGTTTTTGTTCATTATAGTATTTCATATTTAATACTTTGATTAAAGGTGCGTCGAAAATTAGTCAATATGGGAGCATTTTGGCACCAAATCTGAGTTTTTGAGCATGTATTGATTCGGTTGCGTCTCTTACGCTGTAAGCATTTCCGATTTCTCGCCCCATGTTTCTTGTTTTTTTCCCCTTTCTATTATTCTATGAAACTGTGAGCTAACCTTGCCATATACGGATAGCAAATCTGGAGTAGTAACTGAACAATCATCATTGGTTAAAATCGGGATACTAAAGATATTGTGTTCTGACTGAAAGATAGTCACTGGTTTGTTGTTTTGTGTACGAGGAGTGTGTCAGTGATATGCCTAAGATGTTTCTTTTGGACTCCTATGAGCATATAGGTTGCGGTCTGTCAAAAATGATGCGAGTTTCGGCATTCTCAATGCTGCATATTTGTGCGAATGCAGCCGGTATTGTTCAATTACACCGATATTCACCAAATGAAATACTGAGTTATAGTCTATCCAATTTCTGTGTTGTCTGTCATTGTATCTTGTTCTTGTACCATGGGTGGACTGGAAGTTTTAATCAATGTTCGTGATATCTCCAGTTCGTGAGCGATGCCAGCTTACATAATGTTAAAAAATGGCTTGGATATTGTCTCTGGGACTAGAGTCAGGACACATTTTAATATGCCTGATTGGAGGGCTGTTTTCAAGCATTTTTCTATCAACCATACTAATTAAAGTGTTGGTAAGCATTTCTCTTACTTCTAACATAGGATATTTGTATGGCCTCTATAATGTCAAACATGTTGATTGGCCGAGCTAGTTTTTTAATAATCATAATGCTGGCTTGTAATTGTTATATTTTGTGACTCAAGGAACTAGCTAGTGCTAAATGTTGGTTCCTTCGTCATTGTATTATCTATATTCCTTTGCATAATTGTCATCACGTCATTGATTAGGGAAGTATCAAGTTATCTCTGACACTTTTATTACTCCTATCGAATTCTTAGTTTACGTTGCTTTTAATTTGGGACAAACATATAAAACTGATTGAAATGGAGACGTAAAATATAGTAATTTCTTACTCCAAAACAATGAAAGCTCGCAACGTCTTGCCTTTACGTAGCATGGTCTTAAACAAAACAACTTTTGGGTTTTCTAACTTTTCTATTACGAGATTTCTAAATTTATATGGTACGTAGTAATTTCTAGTATCTCATATCTAAGAAACAAATTCTCCCTCCGTCCCACTTTTTTTTTTTTTTTACTTTTTTTTATTCTTTGTGAGGATTATTATAATCAAAGGTAAACAAATGATTGGGACTTAGGGAGTATCAATTATTTTATTCTCGTCATCTTTATAGTTCATTCTTCCATATTATTTACTCTTATAGCTTTTCTATTTAGCTGGGCAGCTTTTTAGTTGATCTAGTTCTCTTTATCATTAACTTGCTTTTTTGAGTACGAATTTATCCTTTTGTATTGAAATTTTTGTAGTCATTAACTACGTAATGTCATAAACTCCAAAGTGAATAATTATTAGCCTCCTTGTGGTATACTCGTGTTAGTTTAGCCGTCATGAGAAATTTGCTCCATACATAAAAATAGTATCTTCATGAAGTATGAAGTATTAAGTCATTCAATGTACTGGCAAAAACAATATTAATTAGTTTGTCAATCATTGGTTTGTCAATCGTTGGTGCATTACAATTCTTTGTTCATGACGGTCTTTCAATTATTATTTTGGAATCCTACTTTCATTTTCATAAGAGAATTCAAGAATACTCTACTTATTCATTATCCCTTACAAACCTCTCGTATGGTTGTGTCTTTATCCCCTGGTAATGGAGAGGAAAAATGAGACAGGAGTAGTGATTTTATCTTGAAAAATACTTTACTTATTCATTGGCCCTTACAAACCTCCTAGCTTTACTTCCATTTTCCGTGATTTCTTTTTATATTTGTTTCCTCGTCCAAAATGATTTTAGGTTGAGTAATTCATGAATTATTATCTTACTACAAAGAACAAGATCATCGTCTTGTTGAACCACTAAAAGATGAACCCTTTGAGTTAGTTGTAGGTATATATATCTCTTGTTCAGTAGTCTCATCTCCTAATGTTTTTTTGATTTGTTGTGATTGCAACGTGAGATTATCATAATTTTCATAATAGGTGGTAGAGATATATGTCGTAATTTTTGTTGGTAAATTCAAGACTAATATCATATGCTTCATAGTGCATCAATCTATCAGAAAAAAATGAGAATCTGAAGGCAAAAAAAAAAAAAAAAAAAAAAAAAAAAAAGGAAGTTTTATGAAGACTCATGAACCATGTGTGTAAACATTATTCTGTTTTGTCCTCTCATGAAATTTATGAACTGCATATACGAATTACTTCTCTTAGAGTCTTTCTCATTGTTTGAAAGTGAGAACATTTAAGCTTGGGTTATGGTTTTACTCACTAACTCAAATGCTATTATAACTAAATGTCTAATGTAATCTCACTTGTTTGGGTGAAAGTTGATAGACTTGGCGAATGTTGATAAACTGTCAACTGATGAACTAATTTCTTATGAGAATTCTTTAGCATAATGAGTTTGGAAACATGACGCTACTTTTGAATTATGTCTCACATTGTTCTAAACGTGTCTAGTCACTAATGTAAACAAATTTGGATGCAGGCGACCTTCTGAGATAGAGGAATGTCTTTATCCTTTGATGTTTAATCATTTCTTCATAAACCGAATCCTAGCTAATGCATAATTCAGGTGAGTCTAGCCATCTTTATTTTGATTGAATTATCAACATGTTTTACTTAACTGAACAAATTTTGGTAAAGTTTTAGACAGGGTAATTTCAGATACTGTTGCTACATCGTGGTTGATCAGTTTCAGATACTTTTCGTGAGAGTTGGTATATCTGAGGTGACTTGCTAATTAACATACCTCCATGGTAAAAAAAAAGGGAGGTATTATGTGATTATTTGTGCCTTCTTCTAACTTCCAGTTGTATGCATAGTAGTTGGTTTAGCTGCAGAAAGAAGCTATGCTATGAATGCACCCATCCCAAGAGGCATATAAATGACCCATTGTCGGCTTACCGCTCAATATTTTGGAGTGCATCACCAGATTCACCACTATTGTCACATGACTAGCAAACAAACATCTGGACATTGCGAGTACAAGAGAACTCCTTGTCTGGAATGTCAAAGTTGGGAATGTTGTTAAATAGTGTAATTGTTACTGTAACTTGCAAAGAGTCGAATTTTAAGTTGTATCGAGCAAGATTGTGTAATGTTTGTAAACATTATTGGTTGTTAATAAATATACCATTGCTACATATTTTATTTTCTTGGTTTTGATTTGATCTTGCTATTCACTTCAATCCATTTGTATGATAGTATTCTTGTTAAATGATAAGAACACAAATGCATTAGGAAAAATAAAATTGATTCACACATTAATTTGTTATAGAGGAAATGAAAAAATTGACGCTTAAAAGTGTAAAGAATATATAATTTTGGCGTCATGATTATGCCGTAGAAGTGACACTAAAAGCGTAGTTTTTATTATTGACGCATAAAGGCGTCAAAATTGATGACGCTAAAAAGCGTCAAAAAATAGTGACGGCCAAAATTTTGACGCTTTTAGGAAGCGTCGAGAATATAATTATTGACGCTTTTTTTGCGTCGAGAGTTGGCTTTATAAGCGTAAAAAATGCAAGGTATTTGTTGTAGTGTTACAGTCTTCATCTAAAGTTAATTTCTTGTCTGCGACCATTGGAATAGATATTGCATGGGAATCTTCCATTCTGAACTTTCTTATAAGCTCTTTGATATATTTCTCCTGATGAATCTTTATTCCCTCTTCATTTTGTTGAATTTGAAGCCCTAAGAAGAATTTTAATTCTCCCATTATACTTATCTCAAATTCCGAAGTCATCAACTCCAAGAAGTACTTGGACAGATTTCGGTTGGTTGACTCAAAAATAATATCGTCGACGTAGATTTGAATAACGAGAAGGTCAGATTCCTAAGATTTTAGGAATAGGGTTTTATCTACAGATCCTCTCTTAAATCCACTGTCAAGTAGAAATTTCGATAATCTGTCATAACAGGCCCTTGGTGCTTGCTTCAATCCATACAAAGGCCTTGTCTAATTTAAAGACATGATCTTTAAATTTGTTATCCATAAATCCAGGAGGTTGTTCTACGAAGACTTCTTCTTGTAGGTACCCATTTAGAAACGTTGTCTTGACATCCATTTGGAAGAGCTTCATTCCTTTATGAGTTGCGAATGCTATCAGAAGTCTAATAGCTTCAAGACGAGCCACGGGTGCAAAGTTCTCGTCATAATCTATTCCTTCTTGTTGATTATAACCTTGTAACACCAATCTTGCCTTATTTCGAACTATGACCCCGACATCATATAGTTTATTTCTAAACACCCATCTGGTTTCAATTACAGATCGATCCTTGGGTCTAGGAACTAAGTGCCAAACTTTGTTCCGTTCGAATTGTTAATGCTCTTCTTGCATAGCCATAATCCATTCTGATTCTGCGAGAGCTTCCTTAATATTCGTTGGTTCAATTGTTGATAGAAACGAATAAAAGGAGCAGAAATTGTTCAAGGATCGTCGCGTTTGAACACCTTTTTAATATTACACTACTACATTTAGATTCTATAGCAACACTTTGCTATTGTTGCATAATGTCATATAAATGTTGCAATAGAGTTTATGCAACACTTAATCAAGTGCTACATCAGGTCTTGTTGCATTAGGTCATTGCAACGCTTAATGCAACACTTTTTCATCTGAAGCAACACTTTTGAAAAGTGTTGCATTGGTCATGTTTATGCAACGCTTTTTCAATTGCAAAGGCAACATTTTTTATCTTCTAATGCAACATTTCTTATGTAAAAAAAGCAACACTTCCTGAACTAATGCAATACTTTTCATGTTGATAAGCAACACTTATATGAAATTAATGCAACATTTTTATTTTGGAAACGCAACACTGGTTACGTCCCAAAACAACACTTATAATAAACAAATGCAACACTAATTTATTCAAAAACAACACTTAATAAAGTGCAACGACATAAGGACTTGTAAGGCACGCAACAATTGTAATTCTCTCTAATTGTGCATTCAATTGATTCAGTCTCAAAAATATATGTCAATTACATTTAAAAAAAGGATCAAAAGTAGAACTTCGATCGCAAATGTTCAATTATTTAACTAAAACAAATATAACAAATGTTTAAATAGAACAAATAATAATTCTTAACGACTATTTGAAAGCTACTAATTATAAGTCTTCATTCTTATATTGTGAGCGTATATATGTTGCCAACCGGACAAAAAATCAACCCGTCATCATTGTTAATACCTCAAATGCAACCTGTAACATAAAAAATAGAACATTATTAGATTTGAGGATTCAAAGGCTCAATAGGCATAGATGATACGTCACACTAAATTATCACGAAATAATAAATAATGCATTAAAGAACAACTAATTAACAAGGACGTGCAGAAAATAGAGTACGTGATTGTACACAAGGTGTAGCCTATGTGAAACGTTTGAGTTTGATCTACAAAGGTAGGCTTGTCCAGCCATAATAATCACACCAAAGACTCACAGACCCTCGAGGTCTCGAGATGACTTACAGCAGCATGGTCTTGTTGTTCCCTTGTAACACCAAATCTGCTTGCAATTTCCTGAACTACATATAATCTAAAACAATAAAGTAAATAATGAATTACACAACTACTTTCATTGATATTGTTACTCTTCCGAGTGAACTCAAGTCTCCCAACAATAGTCATTATAATAGGTCAACACAACCGACGAGAAGACTCACAACATGTATTATTCCAAGCTCGTTAGAGGAGCCGGAATGGAATGGTGAATGCAGACCACACTACATGAACAACCCCGATAATTAAAGCAACAGGCTAATAATATTCATCACTAAACATATGCAATTCTTTCACAATATGTTCGGAAGTTTGCTACTCTATCATGTTTGTTAGTTTTCACTTCATATCCATTTGCTAACATATGCCTCACAAACACTTATTTTACTTAAACATAATTTTTGTTCCCATAACCTTAATAGAACTACTACTCTCATAATCTCGATCATTTGTTTAATTTTTTATTCTTTATGATGGATATTTTAATCAAAGGTAAACAAATGATTAGGACGGAGGGAGCATGACCTTTAATCAAGTCGGGAGGGGCCTGACCATGTTGACTACCTTAAGTCCATATACATTTCAGTGAAAATAATGAGCATTCGTCCCCTCGCGTCATGGTTGAGAACACTCAGAAGTCAAAACAGTATTCACACATAAGGATACGCCACTCGAATAGACGACCGAGATGGCATTAAACTCGACAGTGTTTGTCATCAATAGTAAGTGAAATAGAAAATGCCTTTCAATGACAAATACCAGCTAAGGTACCATCCAACTGCACCAATAAATAAAAAAATAAAAAGTATAAAAAGGGCTTACAATATTCTTTTCTTGCATTTCCTGAATTCAATCTGAAGCACTCAGTTGTTGTTCAACTCAAAGTCTTGACGATAGAAATACTCCAAAAAATTCTTCGTCCTCAGCACAAGCATCACGCAACAATTCCTTCGCAACATAATCAAGGATCACAACACAGTACGCCGCTAGGTTTTAACATTAATGATGATGATGACGATGATTTTCCATGTATTTTAACTTGTTCTTACCTGGAATACAACTTAAGATGATAATGATCCGCATGTTTTGAGGTGACAAAACCAGAATCTGTTTTAAGGGGAATCGAGTCGTCGTGGACATCCGTCTTTACATTTGATGGACAATCTACTAGACAAGTAGTCAACCTACACACAAAATGAAAAGGATTGTAAGATTAACTAGTGACAACTAACAATACTTAGCTACAGGTAAATAAGACCAAGAGAAGTGAGTTTTTTATATCACTCAATATAATTTGAATCTCAAAGAAACCTGGACCAAGGCAATCACAATCTGTAAGACTAAACTCAACCAACCCTACTAAAAGCTCCAGTACACAAACAAAGTCATTACTAGTTACTGAAGCATCATTAGCTGAATCAATGACAAAATCAAGCCCAAAGTAGCTAGTAATGAGATGTTTCACCATTTAAAGAGTGGGAAGCAAGCTACTTGAGAAAGAGGGGGTAACATCATTTGACTTTGGCTGTCAAAGGACGCCATTTTTACTGACATTTTCTCATCAAAATATACATTAGTCAAAATTAAAATAAGTCGGTCTAAGAATCCAGGTATACATTAGTGTATCAAGTGCATTAGTGAATAGAACAAATCGACTTTGGCTGTCAAAGGATGTCATTTCTTAATTCACGGCATCAATCAATTAAACTACAACAAAAAAGCAAAACTTTAGTGGTTCTCAATCAATGAAAATACACTATCAGTCAAATTCAACAAACTACAACCAGATATAGCAACACTTGAAATAACTGAATGAGGCATTTCAACATACAGTTGAGGTGCATTAAGAAATAACATCAATACAACTGTCACAGCATCACATGTAGGTTGACATTGTCACAGATAGAGAACAAACACTATGTCTAAACATTTACATGATCCATCATTCAAATACAATTAATGAATCATAAATCAGAAGTCACAAAACTGTAGCCTAACAGTTTAACATGAAGAATTCGATACGCTGAGGAGTAGAATGAAACCTGATAAGATTCTTGGAGGTGATCTACAATCTTTGATAGCAGCACCAGTAAAACCACCACTACTTAACCCTAGAAATAATAAAATAAATAAATTCAAAATTAATCAAAGAGGGGGATGGGGATGTAATGAAACACTAGAAATAGGATGAAAAAACCAAACTCGCTACTGCTGTTGTCGATGGAACGGGAGGACAAGAACAATCAGACAATAGTTTAGTTAACAAAGGTATATGACAACATAGACATCCACAACCATATGTGGATGCTAGTTTTCACTGATGTAGTCATGAGAAGTCTCATTTAATCTTGATTCTTGTGATATTACACTTCCACTATCAACTTTTCAATTTGACATGTCAACAACTAAATCGGCAATCAATTTTTATTTGAATATTTGATCCCTTTTATTCATCCCCTTAATTAAACAAAGTGATGGAAAGGCAATATTTGATCTGTGGACAAGGCCCTCGGGAACTGCGTCCGCGGGATCCACACCAGGCATAATCGACTCGAGGTTCTTTCGAATCGAATTAAGACAAATTAGAGTCGCCACCAAGTTTTTTGGGAACTTGGAACCGTTCAAGTCAACTTTACACCTTTCATCGAAAAGCATAAAGCCAATCGACTACGAGTGATTAAAGATAAAGACTTGTACCCTATATCACTCGATTTGAATGACTCTCGTAATCCAATGGTATTTAGACGGATCCACAAACCATAGATCTTGAGTAAGGGGTGAGGGTACGTGTTGGGAAGCCCATAAGGACACCCAACCCCGCCCGTCAATAACGGCCTCTACTAAGTCAAGTGTCGGATTTCAAACAAGGTCATAGCTACTACGATGTATGATATGCAAACGTTGTTTTAACCCTATCATGTGACAACAATTTCTATGTCGTTTTAGATGCAACTAAACTAACTTTGTCAAAGTTGTAATTTAGCATGTGGGTTGATTGATCTAGCAACATTCAAACGAAACAAACAAGGCTTGATGGGGAATGGGGGAGCCGTTGGGATCTACCTATTACAAACCAGGCATTTCATGCCGACACAACAACAAATTAAAGATACAACTCGATCTAAATACAAAGCTATACACACGACGCAATACATGGCCGTTTGGCCTAGAAAACCGTGCACAAGGGGGTGACTCACGGCCTACATGACACACGGCCTTGGGTCACTCCTCGTAATGCGTGCTTTCACTTAATCTCATCGAATTAGACATAGGGATACGCACCAAAGCATGCATTAGCATAAACCGGGCCATGTTGCTTTAAACAACATGCGGTTTACTACGCTCCTACAAGCATTGGGGAACAACCGTCTAACCAAATAAGACTAAGGTTTTTGAAGAGGTTTTGACTCGTAAAAAAGAAAACTAACTCGAAAGATTACAACCCGACGAGCAAACGATAAATTACAAGCTATCAAACGACAAAGAACAAAAGATATAAAACAAACGAGACAAAGAGAGGCATGACCAACCCCACGGCCTAAAGCCACGGCCACAGACACGGCTACCCTAGTTCCTAGGTCGGGTTCATTAGTTAGATGGATTTGCAAAGCGATACGGGAGATACATTAGAAAACGATGATAAAAAAAGGTCAGAAAGCTTCGCTTAAGATCGAGTGTTCCACACGGCCCAAAGGGGTTGAATTAGGTCAAGTCTGCAAATTAAGTTAACTCATCGAGTGTTAATAAGAAGGTGCTAATCACGCACTCTTATACTAGCGAGAAATTAGGTGAAAGAGAAAGATGCGTTCAATTATTTACAGAATTGTTAGTTGATTTTTAAAGCTATGTCGATGTACCCTAAAGTGTCTAATTAGATCATTAAATTAATTTAATGTCATCTAAATACGTCATAGGTTAACAATCAGAGGTTAAACTAACATACAACGGGTCCAAGGGTATGTCGAATTGGCCGAAATAACAAAGGGGTCAAAAGCGAAGAGCGAAGTTAGAAACTCGTTTTATTTATGCCCTACCTTGAACACGAGGATATGTAAATGAGACGGGGGTGTACGACCGACTGAAGTAGCGGTTTATTTTCCCATCTCAAGTCAACGCGGGTGTTCATGGTGGTACTTTAACTCATACTCGGACTAACTAGTTTCAGAATTAATTAGAACAATCGATAAACAAAACGAAAAAACAAACAAAAACAAGACAATAAAAAAAAACATAAAACAAACGAAATAAAAGGGAAAAGAAGAGGATTTGATGCACCCTCAACCTACATGTATCGTTGACACCGTCTTGGGTCGTAATCGATGGTAGATTTTATCTCGAGAGGCCGTCGTCGACGAAGAGCAAAGCAAACACGCGTTTTTGAAACTTTCTGGACAGCGATTTTCAAACGATGATATCTCCCTCGTTTCACGACGAAAATTCGATTTGAAAGATGTTTTGGAAACTAGAAAGAGAGGAGAACAGGAATCTTAAAGCAACCCCTGCTCGTTTTGGGTTATTGGGCACGAAAAATGAGCACAAACAGAACTGGACAGACAAGAATAAATCACAAAATGCAGAGTGTATAACACTGCTTTTTCGAGGGATTTCGTGTACTCTCAAGCGCAATTTGGCTCGTAAATCTTTGTCTAATGTGTAGATGGATGTTATGTGGTTAATTAGGAACAAGAAAATCGAGTTTTGATGGAGGTTTGATGGAGGAACGAGTTGCTTTTCGAGGAGGACACACAAACAGTTCAGTTTGTGTGTCGGTTTTGTTTAGGGTTTTTGGGAGGCAATTAGGGTGTGTTTCTGAGGTTTAAAGCTTGTGGGTGATGGTAGGATGTATGGAGAACTTAGAGGAATGAATGTATGGTGAAGGGGTGGTATTTATAAGGAGTTAAAGTAGGTTAAAAGAGAGGGAGAGGCAATCGGGCTTCATCCCGTATGGCTGCTGTCCAGCAGCTTTTGTGAGGGTTTGAGGGGAGTTTTCTTGGTGATTAAGCTAGGATAATATCGGTAGGATACTAGGGTATGGGTTAGGGTTAATGGGTACGGGTCTTGGTAGTGTTTGGAGCGGGTTTTGGGCTCGGGATTGAGCTGCCAAAACAGGGGGCTGCTCGGTTTAGTGCGGGCTGTTTGGGGCCTGTTTTGGACGAGAATTTGGGCCGTGGTTAGGGGGTTCGAACAAGGGTGGATGGGTAGAGGCTTGGGTTGGTTAGTGTACTCGAGATTCGTGCCAATTCGTAAAGGAAACGGGCTCAAAAACCGAGCTAAAAACGAGCTCAAAAAACATGCTTAAAACGAGTTTTCTTCGCTTTTAAAATCGATTTTTCAAATCAATTAACCCATTAAAATAAATGAATTTTCAAATCAAATATACTCATAAAATGATTTTTCAAATCAATTATTTATTTTATTTTCAATAAAATAAACTTGGGAAAATAAATTCAAAATAAAATAAAATAAATTGAATTCACCTAAAAAACCATAATTTAAATATCATTTAAATTAATAAAAAGAACTCACTAAAAAAAACATTAATTTAAATATCATTTAAATTAATAAAATACTGCACTAAAAAAAACATTAATTTAAATATCATTTAAATTAATAAAATACTTCATCGACGACGCCCATTCTACCTCGTAAAACGAGCTCCAAATAATGACAATGACAACTAAAGAATACATGTGTCCTATCATCATCGGGTGTTTGTCGGGTTCTCTATAAATTCCAATATCGACGGATACGGGTATTTACTGAGCCCCACTTTGATCGAGGCTTGGACAAGGCGAAAGTCAAAGTATACCCCAGGTCCCTCTCGACCGGAGGATTCTTCGGGTCGTTTATAGTCCATTAGACTTGCGTATATAAGCTCTCCAGCCATAAGAAGAGATCATACCGAAACTTTCTTTGGGATGACTCTTGCTTCGTTGTGTCAAATTATCGTCGTTGGTCATCGACCCATAAATTGCATAAATGGTGGGTTGAGCCTTATCCTTAGGCGCCTACGTATCCGTTTTTGACGGAATCAAACCCGCGTCGTAGTTCGCCGCCTGCCGACACATGCCCAAAGTTTATCATCTGCTGGCATTCGTCCGAATTCATCATCTGTTGACATTTGCCCAAAATTTATCATCTGCTGGCACTTGTCCGCATGGGACGGGACTTTCCGAGGAGGTTGCCGCCGCTTTCATCATTTGCTTTCAGCTACAGAATTCTTCCATTTCATACTCTTGTATTGGTGGATGTCATCCTTTACATCTTGATAATGGTCTCTGAAGCCAACGGCTTCAGAGCCCCCAGTTTGCAATGGCTCTAAAGTCGAAGACTTTAGAGCCCCCAGTTGAAGCATATCCTGCTATATTTGAAACACAAAAACGTACTAGCAATAATCATCACATAAGCACATTTGGATCATCGATCCTAAACTTAGATCATTTGAAAGATTGGGTCATCGACCCGAAAATTGAATTTGAAAATTTTGAATAATTGGGTCATCGACCCGAATTTTGAATTTGACATCACTTGGAATGTTGGGTCATCGACCCGAAATTTGAGTTTGAAAGACTGGGTCATCGACCCGAAATTTGAACATGTTGAAAATTTTGAATAATTGGGCTATCGACCCAAATTTTGAATTTAAAATGAATCACTTGGATGTTGGGTCGTCGACCCAAAATTTGATTTTGAACTTTGAGATTTGAACCTTGACTTGGATCATCTATCCATAATTCGCAAAAAGTTATTTGAACTTTGACTTGGATCATCTATCCGTAATTCGCAAAAAGTTTTTGAAATTTTGAAATTTTGAAATTTTGAAATATCTGGCATTTTGAATTTGAAATTTGAAATATCTGGCATTTTGAAATCGAACCTTGATGGGTGAGCATGAAATACGACTCAGACACTGTGTATGACTCGTAAACAACGTGGGCGTAGCCCTCTACCGTAAAACAAAAAAAGAAAATGAAACCGTAAGTGTGCACGGGCTATAATTCAAATGTGGACTTGTCGAGGGTAGAAATGTAAATCGGCCGTTCCGGCGCTCCCCAAAACGCGATGGATGTGCGAAAACCCGATGCATCGTGCCAAAGACTGGTGTGAACTGGGGCGGGCCTAAGAGGCGCGCGACCCGAGGCCCACACGGCTCAGAAAAAACGACACCCTAGGGGTGTCATCCTAGATGTTTCCTTCCCTTATACTTTCTATATATAAGGAAGAGCTGTATTGCCAAATTTATTCTGCTTTCCCCCAAACTGGTGCAAATAACATAAATCATTATGAATAATCTAGCGAGTGCTATGCGAGCGTGGGAGACAGACTTCACCGGGCGCAGAGAGACAAGAATTAAAGACCGCTCAATCGGCGCAATTACTTCCTTACGCCGGATCCCCTTCAACTGCTTATTTGTTGGAACACCGCCTTAGCTATTGGGATCCTTGTAACCATTTCTTTGCTTTTCCGAGGGGGAGATCGCCCTCTACCCGAAGAGTTTTTCGCCCGGGAGGATGGGATCGAGGCCATACGGCTATACCAAAATTTCATTCGGGGTGGCGTGGAACATATCTAGATCGCCTTGGCCTTTCCGGGACGGAGTCCGAGGGGATAGTTACGGTGACGAAGTCAACCTTCTTGCTATTCATCGGAAATTTTGTATCTTGCGAAACAAGATTTTTTCGGGACGTCATCGCATGCAGGCCTTTGGATTGATCATGCTACACCTTTATGTCTTCGAAGGTAGGATGAACAAGACAACTTGTGTAGGACAAGCGAAGCTTTTGTCTATTGTGTCTCAGATGGAGATGGGACATAACCCTTCCGGATTATTCTTCTTGAAACTCTCCGGGGTTTAGATGCTAAGAAAATGAACCCAGTGTCGATTGGTCGGGATGCTCCCGTCTATTGCGAGTAACAAAATCTATTCTCCCGATTTCGCATCCTTGATTAATTTTCCTTTTATCACAATTCTTGTGTTGTTGCCACGTTTTGTTGCATTCTTCCACGATTTTGTCACGATTTTGTTGCATTCCCGCCACGATTTTCTTTCGTATTCTCGCCACGATTTTCTTTGTATTCGCACGATTTTCTTTGTGATTTCGCCACGATTTTGCCATAATTCCGTTTTTTTTTTTTCCTTCTTTTTTTCTCTCTCTTTTTTTTCTTTTCTTTTCTTTCTTTTTTTTTTTTCGTCTTTTTTTTTTCTCTCTTTTTTTTTTCTTTTTTTTTTTTTTTTTCGTCTTTTTTTTTTTTTCGTCTTTTTCATGTTTTTTTTTTTTTCGGTGTGGCTTTGCGAGAGATTTTGGCTCTTCGCCCGCCGCGTGAGCCCGGCTCATATCTCGCTCGTATGCGACTATGCGTGCCAAGCGGTATGAAGACGAGCATCAAAATGACCTTGCCTATTGGCGAAACAAAGCGACAGGAGGGGAAGGTCGCCCTCTTTTTTGGTTCATGCCTTGGCTTCGCCTCAAATCCTTTACTATCCTTAGGAAGATGACAAGACCAGGACGTTTGCAACTCATCGGGTTTAGAGAGATCTATTCACATTTACCCGACCGCGTCTGCGTCGGATGGGCCATGACAAATAATTCCCAAGTGTGAGGTCATTGCGGGACGAGCAAGAGAGTGAATTCCTCTATATGTGATGATTGGCTCGAGAGGTGGCACCAAAGGCGTCTTTGGTACGTATCTGCGCGCCCTCAGACTACCTGGGTATCCCCGTCTTATACTAAATGGCTTAAAGAGAAGACCGAATCTGGTAAGGACTTGTGTCGGAAGGATGAGCTTGTCGACATCAAATATTATGACAAAAGCAGAAGCAGTCGCGACTTCTTTGTTAACGATCTTTCGCCTGCATCGGGACCTGAAGCTAAGACTGAGAAGACTCCTAAGACTGACTCACAGGCGACAGGTGTGTGGGAACGGTTGGGTTCAAAGGCACACTCGGGCTCAGCCTTAGAAGGGAGGCTTGGTCCTCGCTTGAGTGTAAAAGATAGGCTGGGCCCTCGGGAGGAAATGACGATCCCTCCTAAGAAGCGCGCTAGACAGAACGCAACTACTCCTCCTCTACAGGAGCCTCGGTCACGTGACCCAAAAGGCAAAGGGAAAAAGAAGATGTAGGAGCCTTCGACTCCAAATATATTATTTAATACTACTACTTATTATTTGTTGCTAGCTGTTTTCTTTTTTTCTTTTGAAGGATGTAATGGGCATCGCCCGATCTTTAATAAGACTTACTATCTATTAAAAAATTCCAGTTTCTGCATAAAATTTCAGCTGATCCAAATTCGTCGGATTCGCAAAGTCATTTCCATCTAGATCTGTCAGTCTGACTGCGCCTCCCGATAATATCTTCTTTACCAGGTAAGGACCGGCCCAGTTCGGCTTGAATTTTCCCCTCGGGTCAATTGGTAGTAAAGCGCGCACAGACTTTAGGACCAAATCCCCATCCTTTATTCCTCGAGGTTTCACCTTTTTGTTAAATGCCCTTTGTATCCTTTTCTGATAGAGTTGAACATGGTGTAATGCAATTAACCGTCGCTCGTCGAGCATGACCAAAGAATCATACCTGGCTTGCAGCCGATCAAACGAGGACCTGACTTTCTAACATGATCCTTAAAGAAGGTACCTCTAATTCGATAGGCTGAACTGCTTCCATCCCGTATGTTAAGTAGAACGGAGTTGCTCCAGTGGCTGTGCGAATAGACGTTCTGTATCCCCATAGTGCGAATGGTATCTTCTCCGGCCATTCGCGATAATTGTCGGTCATCTTCCTGAGAATCACAGTGATTGTCTTGTTAGCGGCTTCCACTGCCCCATTTGTTTGAGGTCGATAAGGTGACGACTTGTGGTGTTTGATTTTATACTTTTCAAGTATTACTAGCGGTTCGACTGGAAGTGAGTGCCATGGTCGCTAATGAGCTCATGCGGCACACCATATCTGCAAATGATTTCATTCTGAATGAACTTTGCTACCTGCTTTGCTTGTAGAACCTTGTATGATTTCACTTCTACCCACTTCGTGAAGTAGTCGATGGCGACTAACATGAAACAATGCCCACATTGTTCCGGATGGGTTGACCTTTCCAATAATGTCGATTCCCCATGTTGAGAAAGGCCATGGTGATGTCAAAGTATATAATGATGATGGCGGCACGTCTTTGTATGTTTGCGAAGATCTGGCAATTGTGGCAATGTTTGACATATTGGCGACAATCTGTCTCCATCGTTGTCCAATAATACCCTAATCTCATGATTTTACGAACCAGCATATGGGCATTCATGTGTGGGCCACACTCTCCGTCATGGACTTCTTCCATGACCCTTTTCGCAGTTGGTGAGTCTATGCATCGCAGAAGGATATTTTGCGCGGTCTTCTTGTACAATTGTCCGTCATTGGTTCTAACGAACTGAGCGGCTAGCATTCGAATAGTGCGCTTTCGCGGTTATCCATGTCGGGTGGATACTCTCCGATTCTTTAAATTTCAGAATAGCATGATACCAAGGTTCGGCCTCGGTTTCTTCCGTGTCTCCGATTACATTAACATAAGCGGGTGATGATCTTCGTTCGACACATATCGGCATAGTATCCATATGATCGGTATGTTGATCGAGCAGCTAGCTTTGATAGTGCATCAAAGCAAACTGGTTTTCATCTCGGGGAGGTGCACGTACTTGACATCGGCGAACAACTTTTCTAGTTCCTCGATTTTCGCTTGGTACGGAGCCAAGCTATCACTTCGGGTTTTCCACGTCCCGGCCACCTGATTAATCACTAGTGACGAGTCCCCATGTACTACAAGCTTTTTGATGCCTAACTCGAGAGCACTGTGCAAACCGAGTAGGCATGCTTCATATTCAGCCGCGTTATTAGTGACGTTAAAGTCCAACTTGATCGAAATAGGAACATGTTCACCTTCCGGTGAAATGAGTAGAACTCCTATCCCGTATCCCCTATAGTTCGATGCTCCATCGAAATAGAGGTCCCACGTATCATTGTCTATGTGAACGATATCTTCGTCAGGAAACGACCATGTATCCACAGCCTCAGTTTCTTCTATCGGGTTATCCGCCAGGAAGTCTGCAACCGCCCTTCCCTTTATCACTTTTAGCGGTACATATTTCAGGTCGAACTCGGAAAGCATTAAAGTCCATCTAGACACCCTGCCATTCAGAACCGGTTTTTCAAACAAGTATTTGATTGGGTCCATCTTCGAGTGGATGCAGACACTATGACTGAGCATGTAGTGCCGTAACTTCTTTGTCGCCCATACTAAAGCCAAACATGTCTTTTCGAGCTGAGTATACTTGATTTCATACTCCAAGAACTTTTTACTAATGTAGTAAATCGCTCTCTCCTATTTATCGACCGTCTGCGCCAGCATTGCCCCCATTGCAGTATCCGTAACTGTAAGATACAACAAAAGTGGTAACCTAGCCGTTGGTGGGCTAAGCACGGGAAGGGAAGATAGTATTTCTTTGATCTTATCGAACGCAGCTTGACAGTGATCATCCCATACGACGTGTTCCCCGACCTTCAATTTCTTGAAAATTGGCTCGCATATCATAGTTAGCCTTGCCACGAACCGACTTATATATTGGATTCTTCCCAGGAAACCTCGAATTTCCTTCTCGGTTTTCGGGTGAGGCATTTCCATTATGGCCTTTATTTTCGATGGGTCCACCTCGATGCCACGGTGGCTAACGATGTGCCCCAACAGTTTGCCGGATGTGACTCCGAATGCGCACTTTTGTGGATTCAACCTCATGTTATACTTGCGCAATCGTTCGAAGAATTTGCGTAGTGTACCAAGGTGGCCATCACGCTCCTTTGACTTGACAATCATGTCGTCGACATAAACCTCAACCTCCTTGTGCATCAAATCATGTAACAATGTTGTCGCGGTCCTCTGGTATGTAGCCCCTGCGTTTATCAACCCAAAAGGCATTACTGTGTAGCAATAGGTTCCCCATTGCGTTCGAACGCGATCTTATGCATATCTTCTTTCGCCATCTTGATCTGATTATAACCGGCGTATCCATCCATAAAGGATAGTAACGCGTGTTTTGCCGTGTTGTCAACCAGGATGTCGATGTGAGGTAATGGGAAATCGTCCTTCGGACTTGCTTTGTTTAAATCCCGGAAGTCAACACAAACCCGAACTTTACCATCTTTCTTGGGCACTGGAACGACGTTAGCCACCCGGTCGAGTATTCGACACCTTGATAAAACCAGCTTTGAGTTGCTTGTCGATTTCTTCTTTGACCTTCAGAGACCAATCTGTATGCATTTTGCGTAGTTTCTGCTTGACCGGCTTATATCCCGGCTTGATTGGGATCCTGTGCTCTGCAATTTCCCTATCAATGCCTGGCATGTCTTTGTAGGACCATGCGAAAACATCTTTGAACTCATGCAACAAATCAATGAACCCCTGTCTTTCGGTGGGACTTAAAGTAGTTCCTATTTTAGGCTCCTGTGGTTCTAAGGTTGTACCTACATTGATAGTTTCGGTATCTTCGATGATCGAAGTTTTCTGTTCGTACTCTTCCAACCCTTTTATCAACTGTAGGGGTGGTTCCATTTCTTCTTCTTCTTCTTCTTCGACCAACTGTTCATCCTCGACCCCAGTCTCAATGTCATTATTAAAACAATCATTTTCAAAGTTTGAATTGCAATGTAAGTAAGACAAGTCGTAAGCAAACTGGTTCATATTATTATTGATTTGAAATTGCGCGAAATGCGCTAACATTTGAGCCAACCGATCGAGCTCGGTGGCGAGATAGGGGTATTCGGGACAGGCCGGAATACCACCATTAGGAAAAGGTGCATAGGAAGGGAAAGCTAGGGGAGGGGTATTTTCAACACCTGACTCCTTAGACTCAATCTTAGGACCTAACTCAGACTCAGACTCAGACTCCGACTCAGACTCAGAATCGGTAACATCATCTGGCTTGAACATCTCTCCTTCTCCCGTGTCAACTTGAAAAGAAGTCCTTTGTTGTCAGTCCACTTGATTGTTTTCCGCCATCCCGTGTTGGTCCTAAGAGGATCCACATCGGTGATGAGGGTAGATGGGTCGAACCGCTCGCTCCTCAGGATCATGCTTACCAAATCTTCGTTTGGTACTGGTGACTTTTTCTCTTCACCGAAAAGGAGACCCATGGCTTTCTCGTCATCCATTGGATCCGGTTTGGTTTCTATTGGCATCACGGTCAGAATGTCTTCAGGGATGTAGTAGCAGTCTTGGAATACTTCGATTCCTGGGACCATAAGGTTCTTCTTTGGGTCAAAGATAGGTTCGGGGAAGTCCATGCAAGGGAGTTCTTCCCCAGCCTTCACGAAGTGACCGTTTAGAGTTAGGTGATACGGTCCCATTTTAATATCTCGATCTTCGATCGTTCTTCCCCTCTTTTCCCGTAGATCTTTCTCGGTGGGCTCATATCCAAGCCCGAAAGTTACTCCTTTGGCTACGGGTGGTTTCAACTTGAAAGCCTCCTCCTTTCTAGGATATAAAGAGAAACCGAAGTACTTCCCAGTTTTGAGAATCACCTCGCAGACATGACTTCCCGTATATAGATCCATATTTTCGGAGTTCAGCTCGATCATGTTGACAATCTCGAAACCACATGCGTCATTGGTAGCTTCGACCCTTACTTCGGAAGTAATGTCTCCTCTTGCTAAAGTAATTGGCGTGGCGTCAATGGTGACGGTTTTGCCATTGAGTGGGACCTTGATTTTTCGATGCAGCGTTGACGTTACGGCCTTCGCAGCATGGATCCAGGGCCTTCCCAACAATAAGTTGAAGGATGAGCATATGTCAATCACTTGGCAACTTATTTTCTTTTCCACTTGCCCAGTCTGTACTACCAGGTCGACAAGTCCACTCACTCGATGCACAGTGCCATCGAATGCCCGAACTGTCTGCGTAGTGGGGATGAAGTCATTCTTCTCCAGGCCCAGAATATGCGCCGTTTTCAGAGGGAGTACGTTGACAGCCGATCCGTCGTCAACCAAGGTCATAGGAATATGCTTGTTGAGACACACGGTAGCAATATAGAGGGCCAGGTTATGTCGAGGCCCGAACGGTGGCAGATCTTCGTCGGAGAATGTCACAGCGTTGGTAATCTGAGGCCGATTCTGGGCGATGTGAGTGACCATGTCCGCAGGATTAGTATTCGACGACACGGTCATGTTCATCAAAGCTTGTAACAAAGCCTGACGATGTTCGAAAGAGCTCAGGATAAGTTGCCAGATAGATACGTCGGCCTTAGTCTTTTGGAGTTGCTTGATGAGGGAAGCCTCGGAGGTCGACCCTTCACCAAGAACTTCGACCACTACCGGCTCTTTGAGAGGCGTCTTGTTCGGGGTATCTTTAGCTTTCTCCACACGATACGGGCGTCCGGATCTAGTCAAATGGTTTGACTCTAGGGCATCTTGCCTCACCTTTAAGATTTCTTCTTGGGTGTGAGGAATTGTCGCACCTTTGACGAGGTAAACATCATCCTCGTCATCAGCCCCAAACGCCATTGATTTCATTGCCGCTTCGGAGTATGTAAGGAGTACAATCGACAACAAAATCCCCGAATGTAATCTCGTTTCTCGAGCTTGGTAGGAATTCGGAGCAATCTACGAATATTCTTCCGACGAAAACCCCTTTTAGACGACATGGGCGAATCAAGTGAGAGTAATCGACACTATCTTCGGTAGAGACAAAGTTAGTGTGGTCGCCAAACGGATTGGTGACGTTGTTGGGCTTTATGGCCGGGATTGGGAGCGTTCCGTTCTCAATCATATCTTGAATTTCGTGCTTTAGTCTAAAGCACCTTTCAGTATCGTGTCCCTTCCCTTGATGAAAGGCACAGTAGGCATTCGGTTTATACCATTTGCCTTGTTGTTCAGCAGGTGGATCCGGAGTTGGACCAATGGGCTTCAACTTTCCTTGGGCCATGAGCCTTTGGAGAGCATAGGCGTAAGTGCACCCGATATCGGTGAATACCCTCGGAGCTTGGCGCGGAGGCCTTTTTGACTGTCCATCTAAGAGATTGACAGTTTCAACAAAGTGAGCTGCTGCGGGCGCTTTTGCTTTAGATGACGAAGCCCCTTGGTATCCCTTTGGCTTCTCGGCAAACAATTCGGACATCGTCCTCTACCTTTATCCCGATCCTTATCAATTCTTTGAAAGAACCAAAATTTTGGTATTTCAGAGCATTACGGTAAACAGGTTGTAAATTCTTCACGAACTTATCTACCATTTCAACTTCATCAGGCTTCTTAGCTAACTTCACGCTTTCAGTGCGCCATCTTGCGAGGAATTCAGTAAAGCCCTCTTTCTCCTTTTGCGTCATAACCTCCAAAGTTCTTATGTTGGTTTGAATCTCAACATTGTCAGCATAGTGCTTACAGAACTCCACCGTAATATCTTCGAAAGTGGGGAAGTTCTTAAGGTCAAGATTGTAGAACCACGCCTTCGGGTGTTCTCCCAGAGATTGGGCAAAAATTTCAGAGAGCATATCAGCAGGTACTCCCTTCAGTGCTAAGTACCCTTTATAGGCCTTAACATGGTGGACTGGATCTTCAGTGCCTTTGAACTTTGGGATGTCAGTGAGTACCATGTTCGTGGGCAACTTATCCTGAACTGGGGCATAGGCCCTAGCATTCTCATAGTGAATGTTCTTCCCCTGGGAGAGCTTCAAACGGTCCTCAATGAACTTGAACCGTTTCTCCAGATCAGTCAGAGGTGGGGCAGATGAAGCGGAGTCTTCACCCAGCTTGGATTCGATTGCATCCATTCGGGTCATCATGAGGTTCACGGCCTCAGTAAGCTTGTTAACAGCATCTTCCATTGCTTGACGTTGGGTTTTTGGCGGCCTTTCTACAAGAAAACCCCGTACTGAGTCAATATTTAAAGTAAGAGCCCCTGCACACTTAAGGACATGACCCCAACTTGACTCAAACAAAGACTCGACTTGAGATTGATTAAACAAGGGTTCGACTCACGGTTTGATTGAGACATCGGTTCACTTTAGACTCGACAAAACGACATGACTCAAACTGTCATAACTCGATTCTAAACTGGACTTGGTGTGACTAAACCCGTGATTGGGCTAACATAGCCCATGGGTTCGTGTGAAACGTCCATAAGGGCCTAGCTTGGACGTTTTTTGTGGACTATCCTAGACCAAAAGGTCGACCAACATGACTCAAAGCCCAAGAGGTGAGCTTGGGTGACCCAACAAGGTCGTGTTCTAGACTCTTGGAATGAAAAAAAAAACGTCTAGCCTAACACGGCCAGGACCCGGACATGACTCGACGCATTTCATGCTTGGTTGAGGTTCGAGAAACATTTTGGATCGGATTTGAAAAAAACAAAAGGTTGATTCGAAAATGAGATTTGAAATGGGCAAAGATGCCGCTATAAAAGCTCATTTTGGGCTGAAAATTCTAGTCCTATTTGGGCAAAGATTCCGCGTTTTTAAAACCATGCTATTTTGAAAGTAAATTGTTCAAAAGTTCGGTTTTGAAAAGGACATGGGAATTTTCGAAAAAAGACTTGGGAAAACAAATTGCACATTGTCATTCTCATGTTATAAGGATGTATGCTCCTAGACATCTCTAAGTCTCGGCAAGTCTTCTACAAGAAGGTCTATGCCCTCCATCCTTTTGCGGTCTTATAGAGCAAGGTGTCTTAAGGTAAAGTACCTAGAAGATCGTCCCCACCATCAAGAACCACGCGAGGCGAAGTGGAAGCGAGCAATGTGCAGCTTCCTGGCATAGTGGGACGCCGCCCCCACGCATCACGAAGAAACGCTGGGACGGCCCGGGCAAGTCCTTAGGGGTTTATGCATGAATCGTAGCACTATGAGTAATGTTTTACTTTCCAACACTTTCTTTTCAAGTTTCACCTCGGAGGAAAAGACCCTAGAAACAAAGTGTAACTAGTCCTCTTTTCCCCAGCGGAGTCGCCAAACTGTGGACAAGGCCCTCGGGAACTGCGTCCGCGGGATCCACACCAGGCATAATCGACTCGAGGTTCTTTCGAATCGAATTAAGACAAATTAGAGTCGCCACCAAGTTTTTTGGGAACTTGGAACCGTTCAAGTCAACTTTACACCTTTCATCGAAAAGCATAAAGCCAATCGACTACGAGTGATTAAAGATAAAGACTTGTACCCTATATCACTCGATTTGAATGACTCTCGTAATCCAATGGTATTTAGACGGATCCACAAACCATAGATCTTGAGTAAGGGGTGAGGGTACGTGTTGGGAAGCCCATAAGGACACCCAACCCCGCCCGTCAATAACGGCCTCTACTAAGTCAAGTGTCGGATTTCAAACAAGGTCATAGCTACTACGATGTATGATATGCAAACGTTGTTTTAACCCTATCATGTGACAACAATTTCTATGTCGTTTTAGATGCAACTAAACTAACTTTGTCAAAGTTGTAATTTAGCATGTGGGTTGATTGATCTAGCAACATTCAAACGAAACAAACAAGGCTTGATGGGGAATGGGGGAGCCGTTGGGATCTACCTATTACAAACCAGGCATTTCATGCCGACACAACAACAAATTAAAGATACAACTCGATCTAAATACAAAGCTATACACACGACGCAATACATGGCCGTTTGGCCTAGAAAACCGTGCACAAGAGGGGGGTGACTCACGGCCTACATGACACACGACCTTGGGTCACTCCTCGTAATGCGTGCTTTCACTTAATCTCATCGAATTAGACATAGGGCTACGCACCAAAGAATGCATTAGCATAAACCGGGCCATGTTGCTTTAAACAACATGCGGTTTACTACGCTCCTACAAGCATTGGGGAACAACCGTCTAACCAAATAAGACTAAGGTTTTTTGAAGAGGTTTTGACTCGTAAAAAAAGAAAACTAACTCGAAAGATTACAACCCGACGAGCAAACGATAAATTACAAGCTATCAAACGACAAAGAACAAAAGATATAAAACAAATGAGACAAAGAGAGGCATGACCAACCCCACGGCCTAAAGCCACGGCCACAGATACGGCTACCCTAGTTCCTAGGTCGGGTTCATTAGTTAGATGGATTTGCAAAGCGATACGGGAGATACATTAGAAAACGATGATAAAAAAAGGTCAGAAAGCTTCGCTTAAGATCGAGTGTTCCACACGGCCCAAAGGGGTTGAATTAGGTCAAGTCTGCAAATTAAGTTAACTCATCGAGTGTTAATAAGAAGGTGCTAATCACGCACTCTTATACTAGCGAGAAATTAGGTGAAAGAGAAAGATGCGTTCAATTATTTACAGAATTGTTAGTTGATTTTTAAAGCTATGTCGATGTACCCTAAAGTGTCTAATTAGATCATTAAATTAATTTAATGTCATCTAAATACGTCATAGGTTAACAATCAGAGGTTAAACTAACATACAACGGGTCCAAGGGTATGTCGAATTGGCCGAAATAACAAAGGGGTCAAAAGCGAAGAGCGAAGTTAGAAACTCGTTTTATTTATGCCCTACCTTGAACACGAGGATATGTAAATGAGACGGGGGTGTACGACCGACTGAAGTAGCGGTTTATTTTCCCATCTCAAGTCAACGCGGGTGTTCATGGTGGTACTTTAACTCATACTCGGACTAACTAGTTTCATAATTAATTAGAACAATCGATAAACAAAACGAAAAAACAAACAAAAACAAGACAATAAAAAAAAAACATAAAACAAACGAAATAAAAGGGAAAAGAAGAGGATTTGATGCACCCTCAACCTACATGTATCGTTGACACCGTCTTGGGTCGTAATCGATGGTAGATTTTATCTCGCGAGGCCGTCGTCGACGAAGAGCAAAGCAAACACGCGTTTTTGAAACTTTCTGGACAGCGATTTTCAAACGATGATATCTCCCTCGTTTCACGACGAAAATTCGATTTGAAAGATGTTTTGGAAACTAGAAAGAGAGGAGAACAGGAATCTTAAAGCAACCCCTGCTCGTTTTGGGTTATTGGGCACGAAAAACGAGTACAAACAGAACTGGACAGACAAGAATAAACCGCGAAAACAGAGTGTATAACACTCTGTTTTTCGAGGGATTTCGTGTACTCTCAAGGGTAATTTGGCTCGTAAATCTTTGTCTAATGTGTAGATGGATGTTATGTGGTTAATTAGGAACAAGAAAATCGAGTTTTGATGGAGGTTTGATGGAGGAACGAGTTGCTTTTCGAGGAGGACACACAAATAGTTCAGTTTGTGTGTCGGTTTTGTTTAGGGTTTTTGGGAGGCAATTAGGGTTTGTTTCTGAGGTTTAAAGCTTGTGGGTGATGGTAGGATGTATGGAGAATTTAGAGGAATGAATGTATGGTGAAGGGGTGGTATTTATAAGGAGTTAAAGTAGGTTAAAAGAGAGGGAGAGGCAATCGGGCTTCATCCCGTATGGCTGCTGTCCAGCAGCTTTTGTGAGGGTTTGAGGGGAGTTTTCTTGGTGATTAAGCTAGGATAATATGGGTAGGATACTAGGGTATGGGTTAGGGTTAATGGGTACGGGTCTTGGTAGTGTTTGGAGCGGGTTTTGGGCTCGGGATTGAGCTGCCAAAACAGGGGGCTGCTCGGTTTAGTGCGGGCTGTTTGGGGCCTGTTTTGGACGAGAATTTGGGCCGTGGTTAGGGGGTTCGAACAAGGGTGGATGGGTAGAGGCTTGGGTTGGTTAGTGTACTCGAGATTCGTGCCAATTCGTAAAGGAAACGGGCTCAAAAACCGAGCTAAAAACGAGCTCAAAAAACATGCTTAAAACGAGTTTTCTTCGCTTTTAAAATCGATTTTTCAAATCAATTAACCCATTAAAATAAATGACTTTTCAAATCAAATATACTCATAAAATGATTTTTCAAATCAATTATTTATTTTATTTTCAATAAAATAAACTTGGGAAAATAAATTCAAAATAAAATAAAATAAATTGAATTCACCTAAAAAACCATAATTTAAATATCATTTAAATTAATAAAAAGAACTCACTAAAAAAAACATTAATTTAAATATCATTTAAATTAATAAAATACTTCACTAAAAAAAACATTAATTTAAATATCATTTAAATTAATAAAATACTTCATCGACGACGCCCATTCTACCTCGTAAAACGAGCTCCAAATAATGACAATGACAACTAAAGAATACATGTGTCCTATCATCATCGGGTGTTTGTCGGGTTCTCTATAAATTCCAATATCGACGGATACGGGTATCTACATGATCCCTTTTATGCAAAGTTTACAAACAGTGAGTAGAGAGATCACAAAACAAAAACAAGCAACGAAAATTCGTTCAAAGCACAGGGATACAATTTATAGACAGGAAAGGCAACAATTCCTACAGATACAATAATGCAGAATCATAAGTAGACAACAGGTGAGCAGCTATTCAGATGGTTATGATACCACGAAGTAGACGAGTTTTTTGATTGTAAACACATTTGGGCACACATTTGGAAATGGTGAATTGTGCAGTTATGTTCCTGAATTATCATGAGAATCATAATTCACAATATGTTCTGAATTATCAATTCCCATGTATAGCTATAATACTAGATTGGTAGTGCAGCAGGTAAACACAATCTCATTATCAATTCGTATTATATATATATTAATCTGAGAAAAGATTCAAATGAATTAACGAATGACGATAATTAAAATTAAAATAAAAATAAAAGCATGAAGTAAAAGCATGAAATACTTAGGAATTAGGATATGCCGCCCTCTTTTCCCCTAATTTCGTACTACCAGCACCGCCGCCGCCAGTGGGTTTGATAAAACAATCCGCAACCTATCAACACTTGAGAGGCTTTAGAGTGACTATTAGTCACAGGGCTTTTCTAATAATGTTGCAGATTGATAAAACTTAGTTCCTTCTAAGAGTCATTCCGAAAAAGTAGAAGAATGGAAACGAGGAAGGAGCAACATTGTTAGCGTAATTAACTCCAGAAATCATCTCCTTTACTCAAGTCATTAGTAGAAAACGAATTATCCCCAAATTGAAATCAAATTTATATTAATTGAAAGACCTAACCCTAATACTTAATCGTACCCTAACATGATAAAAATAATTGAATCCCACAACACAAACATCATACAAAACCAAAAATTCAGTGAAAAATGTAAACAAAAACCTTGAAAAACATATGAATTGTGATAACTTTAAAAATAATTGAGTTAAAGAATCATACCTGATTAGGGATTGCGAACTGGAAGGTGACAAATCGCGTCGAGATGGTTGTGGATCGTCGGTGACTAGGTGTCTGTCGACGATAAGACGGTTGTTGTCGATGAGAGGTTGGCGGTAATTAGGTTGTCGTGGGTCATGACTCATGAGAAGGTTTTGGGTGTGATTGTGTGAATAAATAATGATAAGCTGCTTGTGAATGGTCGTATAAGAGTATAAACACGGCTCTTTCAATAACCGTTGCCTTTTATTTTCTTTTATACATTTGGCTTCGGTTCTTTGCCAATGACCGTAGCCTTTTACAATAGGCTACGGTTATTTGCAACAACCGTAGCCTTTTCAACTTGCCTAATGTCATTTTTTTACTAGTGGATGTGAATGAATGAATGACTGAATGAAGAAGACGGTGTGAAGGAATGAAGGAATGAGAAGGAATGAAAAAATTTTTGGCGGTGGATGTGAATGAAGAAGACGGTATGAATGAATGGTTGCAATTCCCAAAATAAAAAAATGGCGCAATTTCATTTTGACATGAAAAAATTTGAAGGCGCAAAAACTAAAAATGAAAAAAAATTTAGAGGGAATATACTTATGTGACATAAGTGTTGCTCAAGTGTTGCGACAAAATGCAACATTTGTATAAGAACGTTGCACTTATAGTAATATATTGCAACACTTAATTTAAAGTGATGCCCTATGTAAGTAAAAGTAACATTTTTAAATAAAGCGTTGCTTAATTAACTAAAACTTGCAACACAAACCGTAAGTGTTGCACACGAAATGTTGCATTATGTCTACTTTTGTAGTAGTGTTGCCAAATAGAACTTGATTCTCTGTAAAAATAGAACTCTAATTCGCTGCATAAAATCAACCCAAAAACTTATCAAAGCAAGTACGATTGATTTGGGGATTAGGGTTTCGAAAAATTGGGACGCAAGGCAACGATGGAGAGCGACGTACTTGAGGCTGGTGAGCGGCGATGGGATGCTATCGGTGGTTGCAAGGTGGCTGCTATCGGAGGTTGGCGAACGAACGAGCGAGTGGTTTTGTGTGAAGAATGAAAGGCTATATTAGTCTTTCTTATTGTTTGAGGGTTCTAGAGATTTATATGACGAGTTAATAAATGTAGATAACGGTTCACAAAATCTCATTATAGACGGCACATATCCGTCTATAACTAAAGACGGACCAAATACAATACCACATTTCTAGTAGGACAAATAACAAGTGGGGTGGTGGGGGCCAAAAATGTTACCACTTTCAAGCTATTTGACCTATCTTTAGCTATAGACAGATATATCCGTCTATAGCAAGACTAGCTGATAACGGTTAATATGGAAGGCGTTCTCTACTCTTTTTTTACATAACGCTTATCTAACAAAAGCGTTCTCTTAATTTCTATAGACCGGCTATCTAATTTGACCGTTCTCTATTACCCGTTACTTATTCCTATTGTTGTAGTAGTGACATCAGGTTTCTAAAACTCTGATGTTTATAAAGTGATGTCCATAACGCTTTTTGTAGTAGTGAATGTTGCTATTGTTGCTTAAAGTGTTGCGACAAAATGCAACATTTGTGTCAAAACGTTGCATTTATAACAATACAATGCAACACTTCTCTTAAAGTGATGCCCTATATCAATAAAAGCAACATTTTTGAATAAAGTGTTGCATGATTAACTAAAATGCAACATGAAAAACAAAGTGTTGCAGATGAAATGTTGCATTACATCAATTTTTGTAGTAGTGTTACCAAGTATGCTTTCCATAGGGTGTGAACTCTTATATTTCCATTTTGTTGAAGTACTTGGTTCTTCAGCATTTGAACTTGATCCAACTTCATTTGGCTTAGAATTTAAGGACGTTCCTGTAACACCCCCATACTCCAAATGCCTTACCAGGACCACTCAGGTATAAAGCTATTACCATCTCGGTTTCCCGGGGCAATGATAATCAAAAGACAATAGAGAAACAACGTTTAAATAGTATAAAGTTTAAAGTGAATACAATCCAAAAACCAAACTGCCAAAAACGGATTACATGTTCATAAGCTAACTGTCTAAATAACTAAACAAATGTCTGATAAACTACTCAAGCTACAGCGGAAGACTCTATCATCTGAAGGTGTCACATCCCAGCTAGCCCATATATCTCGACTCATACCTGCTCAACAACTGCTCACCATCCCGGAATGGATCACCACAGTTTTTAAAACAATAAAACGGGGTCGGTACTATTCACACAATCTTACATATACAACTACTATAAGACAGAAACCAACATATCTCAACCGTCACATAACCCAAACTCCACAATCAACTCCTCATCACCGACTACACACTAAAGTGTGTAGTCCTGCCAGAGCACCCGTCGCAACAGGTTACTCCACTCCGCCAGTGGGGGACCGCAGCCGTTCCCACCTAAGCCCCGCTCATACCATAGAGCGAATAACCCAAATCCATTAATGTGCACATCCCTTCTGATACCGTCGTTTCGTACCAAAAATAAAAACCTAAGTACTACTAACAGAAGTCAGCGGTAAGTAGGGTCGATCTCCACAGGGAGGCGGTTTACTATCTACTTGTCTATTTTATCTGTCTAATGTCACTAATGGGGGTTTGAAATGTTTTGATTAAACTAAAGAGATTAAAGTGAGAGGGAAAAGAATGCGAAAAATTAACAGTAAGAGAAGGGAATAATGCTAGGGGTCGGTCTACCGTGGCAGCTATACTATCGGGTCAACTGAGTCGATTAAACTGTTGATAAGAAGAGCTATGGTCGTCACCTTTCGGTCCTTAAACCGCCCTAGGGTCTCCTAACTTAGCTTTCGCCCTAATTAGGTATTACCTATTGTAATTAAGCAAGCCTTCCCTTCCAATCTTTCGATCCAGGTCGGGGTTAACTAGATAAATTAGTCTCCTGCATGCATTCATTCAACCTAATAACAATTATATTGCTTAATACAATTCTTATCGCAAGACTAATCTAATCAAGTCGATCCTAACATATTACTACCATGGCTTCCCTAATCCTAGCATACTAAGATAATTAGCTAGACATGATTAAGGGGAAAACAAGAAATAAAGGAAGAACAAATAACATAAGCATGAATTAAAGAGGAAAAGAAAGGGAAAGAGAGAAATACTGAATTAGATCCGGAAGAAAGTAACAGTAGCAAAGTAACAGTAAGAAAGTGTTAAGAATATAATTCGAGAGAGGTGAAGCAACGTCTGACAGTGTCAGATGAAAGGGAGAGAGAGTTTACAATGATGTCCTACTCCTATTTATAAGAAAAATAGGATTTATTAACCTAATTGACAGAATTAAAGCTAAAAAGCCCAACCCATCAGCGAAACCACTCGATCGAGTGGTATAAAACCACTCGATCGAGTAAACTAAAGCTTAAACCACTCGATCGAGTGAAATAACCACTCGATCGAGTAAATCAATAAGTGCAACTACTCGATCGAGTACTTTCCAGCAACAGTTTCCTGCTTTGCGCACTGAACTTAAAACGGCTGCCATTTCTTCGTTACTGGGGCAAACAGGGCGATTCCGGTGGCGTTGGAAAGCTAAAAGGACAAAATTTCATCTCCAACTGGAATCACCTGAATATCTATTGTAGAACTCGAGATATGGCTCTCCAAAGTAGGCACTAGCAATTTGAAGTTCTTCCTTTGCTCGCCTAGCTATCTTTCTTCTTTGCGCATCTCAAAATAGTTACATTCCCGCTCCAAATTCACTCTTCCTCCAAATGCATGCTAAACGGACGGTAAAAGGCTTGATTTCACTACTTTCCGGTTCATTCCTGCAATTAGGACAAAACAAACCAAAGTAGCATATTCGGGGCATTTCGTAGCATAAAACCACGATAAAAGCATAGAAATACGTGCATAAAATAGGCTAAAAAGACTATATAAAATGCACGTATCAAATCTCCCCAAACTAAACCTTTACTCGTCCCCGAGTAAACTAAAATGCAACTAATGGAACGGAAAAAGATAACTCAAAGCTAGCTACAAATGCCCACTTAAGCCAATTTAATGCAAGCAAACTAGCACTTATAGCAAACAGTCAAATGCAAACGAGTTATAGGATGTTTATGAAAGTAGCTGAACCGTCGACCTTACAAGACCTTTAACAATGGACTCTCACGGGTCACTCTTCTCTCATGAAGCAAAGGGTGAACATATATATGTAAGAGAGAAAGAAAAATAGTCGCTCACCTAGACTACGACCCACATAAACATGCATGCAACTCATATGATAAACAATTCTAGCTACCGTACACACATTCCAACCCAACAAGGTCCTGTCACAGCCGAGGGCTTACAAAAATATGGTAAAGTGAGGCAATGGGTAAGAAAAGGCAAAACATTTATGGGAATGTAGAGGTATAGGCGGCCAAGCTAGTACCTAAACAAAACCATATATCAACATCCGTTTCCAACTCAATTATGAATTAAGCACAATGCCCTTCATTTGGCATAATATCTCACCAAACCAAACTTAACTAACTCCTCAAAAGATATAGATAAAGCATAGGAGCGAAACCGTCAACAATACAAACTCTTTTTTCAAATTTTTCCTTTCTTTTTCTATTTTTTCGGTTTCTTCTTTTCCGAATTTTTTTCTCTTTTTCATTTTCGAATTCCTTTTTTTTTTCAACTTCTTTTTTTTTTCTTTTTCACGTCTTTTTCATCATCCTCCTTTTCTTCATAAGTTACCAACTCCGAATCAATAGATGCAAGCCAAACTTGATACAATAGACAATATACCGCAGAACAATCTAAACTAGCTTGACAAGGCAGCCTAAATTTGGAATGTAGCTAAGGGTCAACAGGCAAATTTGGCTAATGTGGAGTTTAATGGGTAAAAATGAAAGAAAGGGAAAATGTAAGCACCTCCCTGCTTGTGACACCAACCACTAACCCGAATGTATGAAGGCAAAAAGCAATTGAATTTCATATACGTGCAAATTGATGATACATGTTATGCAAGGAGTAACTACTCACAATCCTACATGAAACCGGTCATAAATGACACCAGTTTATACGGCTCTAATTCCTTAGAATTTATAAGTAGGTTGCCAAAATTTCAGGTCAAGTCTATTCGTTCAGCTAAATTAAACATTAACTCGTAGATTATGCAATAAGACAGAGCTAAAAGAATATATAGTTTATTGCAAGGCATAAGCAAAAAGACAAATATAGTGCAATTTCATCATTGAAATCTATCGTTCCGACTCAACTTATATGCAAAAATAAACATGAAATTTTTTGAATTTTTAACAATTTTTCAATTTTTAGGGAATTTGAATTTTATGGAAATAACAATGCAATGCATACAGAAATTAAACGTGATAACAGAAATGCAATAAAAACAACATGCAGACACAGATATGGATGCATAACCTCCCCAAACCAAACTGTACAATGCCCCCATTGTACCAAAACATGGAAAGGAAATGCAAACTGAAGGAGAAAGAGAGTAAATACGGAAAAACTTACAAAATGCGCGAATAAAGGGACCTCCCCAAACCAGCCAGCAACGTGGGAGGTCACTAATAGCTCCGAAACATCGTCACAAGAAGCTATCCAAGCAATGGGCGTCCAAAACAGCTCGATCGAGAGGAATAGTGGTCGATCGAGTAGAAAAGTGGTCGATCGAGTAAATAATTTTTTTTTTTTTTAAAGAAAGTACTCGATCGAGTAGAAAGTTACTCGATCGAGCAACTCGTCTTTCTGCAGCTTAAGGATCGAGTAGAATTCCTGCAAAGACGCAATGAAAAACAGCCCGCAAAACTAACTAAGCAAGCATACTGATATAGGTTTATGGTATAAAAACCATTTATTACAACTGAAATTAAATAATAAGCAAAATAAAATCGCCGGGTTGCCTCCCGGGTAGCGCTAGCTTCAGACAGGTCCCAGCTCGACCTTCTTTTCTTTGAGGCTCTCTAATTAATCATAATCAAAACAGCTCAAAGCGCGCAGCATTAGATCGTACATCTGCGCATGTGCTACAAAGAAATGTAAGTAGCTCCAAACTGGAATATAGAAATAGGAAATAAATTTAAACAACCGTTTAAGTCGAACAAATTTCCTATGCGAGCTCCTAAATTTATCCACAAAATATAGGAGCGCGGGAGCAATAGATGATAAATTAAGGTCCCGATTTAGATTAACAATTTTAAGATGACATGTACGGTGAAAGACATTCAATTTATACGTCCACATGGGAGGGGGGTATAGCATTAAAAGAAATAGCACGAGTCAAACGAGGCAATATACTATTAAAACAAACAATAATAAAATTATCGTTTACTACCTCAGGTTGGTTGCTCTCAACAATGGAATCACTGACAAAAGAATGTAATACCTCATCCGTGCTAGGAGCAAATACCGACTCAGCCGTCCTTTCGTCGCCCTCAGTGGAATTCGTCCCGTAAATCTCAGCCTCAAGTGCATCTAACTCGGCTTTGAATAACGAGGATTCACTGTAACCGTTATCATCGTCAAAATCGTCATCTAAATCAAACCCACATGACGAATCATAGCTCCCAATGGCCAACTCACTCGATCGAGTAGAATTATTACTCGATCGAGCACTTTCCTCTTGATTTTCACTCGATCGAGTGATTTGAACTACTCGATCGACTGATTCTTCTGAAATTTCACTCGATCGACTAATATAAGTCACTCGATCGAGTGATATTTCCTGGACAGGGCTGAAATCTTCGCGTAAGGCATTGAAATATGATAGAAACTCGTCATCCGAGTCATAGAGGTCATCCTCAGCATTGGGCAACACGGTTTCCTCAGGGGAAAAACCGCTCTCAGTAAGGTATACCTCTTCTTCTTGCATCTCAGCTACTAACTGAGCAATGTCAGTTTCGAGCTTATCAAGTCACGAAAAAGTGCATTTATCATAATCTTGCCTTACTTGCATTTGAGATGCAAGTGTCTCCAATAGGGATTTCAGCTCCGCAATTTCTTCTTCTTGTATATCAGGAGGATCTTGTTGCGGTGGCCATTGATAGGGTGGATGTGGCGGCACTACAGCTGCTTGACTAGCTCGACTACGCTGTTGGAACGCGTAAACTTCGTCATTCTCTGCCAAACAAAAAACTGCATTATGCCCAGCAGCACCACATCTCCCGCAGTAAATCACCTGCTGTGCCATATAATGGGACATAGGTGACGGGTCAAAGATACTCAAGCCTTCCCTTTGACGATCTTTCACCTAGAACTGTCTAGGTAGAACCTGTAAGGCCTATCAAAACAGCACTCAAGGAAAAAGATTAGAACGATCTCAAGGGAAAAATCCCCTGAGGCTAAAAACAGACAAAATTTAAACAAGTAAATAATTATTTGCCTCCCCGGCAACGGCGCCAAAATTTGATATTGTCGTTTCGTACCAAAAATAAAAACCTAAGTACTACTAACAGAAGTCAGCGGTAAGTAGGGTCGATCTCCACAGGGAGGCGGTTTACTATCTACTTGTCTATTTTATCTGTCTAATGTCACTAATGGGGGTTTGAAATGTTTTGATTAAACTAAAGAGACTAAAGCGAGAGGGAAAAGAATGCGAAAAATTAACAGTAAGAGAAGGGAATATGCTAGGGGTCGGTCTACCGTGGCAGCTATACTATCGGGTCAACTGAGTCGATTAAACTGTTGATAAGAAGAGCTATGGTCGTCACCTTTCGGTCCTTAAACCGCCCTAGGGTCTCCTAACTTAGCTTTCGCCCTAATTAGGTATTACCTATTGTAATTAAGCAAGCCTTCCCTTCCAATCTTTCGATCCAGGTCGGGGTTAACTAGATAAATTGGTCTCCTGCATGCATTCATTCAACCTAATAACAATTATATTGCTTAATACAATTCTTATCGCAAGACTAATCTAATCAAGTCGATCATAACATATTACTACCACGGCTTCCCTAATCCTAGCATACTAAGAGAATTAGCTAGACATGATTAAGGGGAAAACAAGAAATAAAGGAAGAACAAATAACATATGCATGAATTAAAGAGGAAAAGAAAGGGAAAGAGAGAAATACTGAATTAGATCCGGAAGAAAGTAACAGTAGCAAAGTAACAGTAACAAAGTGTTAAGAATATAATTCGAGAGAGGTGAAGCAACGTCTGACAGTGTCAGATGAAAGGGAGAGAGAGTTTACAATGATGTCCTACTCCTATTTATAAGAAAAATAGGATTTATTAACCTAATTGACAGAATTAAAGCTAAAAAGTCCAACCCATCAGCGAAACCACTCGATCGAGTGGTATAAAACCACTCGATCGAGTAAACTAAAGCTTAAACCACTCGATCGAGTGAAATAACCACTCGATCGAGTAAATCAATAAGTGCAACTACTCGATCGAGTACTTTCCAGCAACAGTTTTCTGCTTTGCGCACTGAACTTCAAACGGCTGCCATTTCTACGTTACTTGGGCAAACAGGGCGATTCCGGTGGCGTTGGAAAGCTAAGAGGACAAACTTTCATCTCCAATTGGAATCACCTGAATATCCATTGTAGAACTCGAGATATGGCTCTCCAAAGTAGGCACTAGCAATTTGAAGTTCTTCCTTTGCTCGCCTAGCTATCTTTCTTCTTTGCGCATCTCAAAATAGCTACATTCCCGCTCCAAATTCACTCTTCCTCCAAATGCATGCTAAACGGACGGTAAAAGGCTTGATTTCACTACTTTCCGGTTCATTCCTGCAATTAGGACAAAACAAACCAAAGTAGCATATTCGGGGCATTTCGTAGCATAAAACCACGATAAAAGCATAGAAATACGTGCATAAAATAGGCTAAAAAGACTATATAAAATGCACGTATCACCTTCTGTGGCGGGTTCCACAGAAGGCGTGAAGCCACTCCCGCAAGTGATCCCACTCAGCCAGGGACGCACCCCGAATACCACAGACAGATACAATCAATCATAACTACCAGCAGTAAACAATTCCAACAACCGTCACAATACTCGTATGATAATACTCAACAAACATAGATCACAACCAACACATATGTGAATAATACTGAGTAGGGAAACCCTACCTGGAATGCAAACAATCAGACAATCTCAATAACTGTTATCAAAAAGCCTCCTCTACGAATTCTCCTCCTAACATATGATCACATAATTACTAACAATCATAAAAACCAACAAAACCCCTAAATCCCCAAATTAGGGTTTAAACAACCTTAATAAAATACTATAAAATCGGTACGTAGATCTTACCCTCGACCCAAGGATCACAAGGATGTAAAGAACGATAGATTCCGACCTCCCAAGCTCCGGGATTTGTCAATAATGCGAACGATGCGAAGAACGTAGTTTGAAATCTCTTTTGGAGTAATTAGGTTTGATAAAAGTGTATTATGAAAGTGACGGAAAGGTTTATATATTAATTCGCATTATTAACAAAACCCGACAAAACATTACCCGTAAACCGAGCCACTCGATCGAGTGCCCAACATACTCGATCGAGTGCCCCCTACACGATCGAGTACGAAGGCTACTCGATCGAGTACCCTACAGACAGAAACTGTTTTAAAATCCTAAAAACCCTTACTCGACAGAGTAAGACCCACTCGATAGAGTACCCAGAGGCTCATAAAACCGTAGTATTCCAGTCTTCCCTCCTTAAAAAGAACTTCGTACCCGAAGTTCAAACCACAACAAAACAAAAACATACTACCACACTCCCGACACAACAACCAACATAAAACTTAACATAAAAACATGTTACCAACCAAACTCAACCCGACTCAAACCACTACAAAACAAACCGACACAACACAAAAAGGGTGTAAAACTCTTTGCGATCATCTCCTACCCCCCTAAAAGAAACAAGGTTACGTCCCCGTAACCATACATACCTGATCAAAAAGGAAAGGGTAACGCTCTCTCATAGCCTCCTCTGCCTCCCATGTAGCTTCCTCTACCTCATGATTAGACCAAAGGATCTTAAGCAAAACTGTCTCACCACTCCTAGTCTTCCTAACCTTCCGGTCAAGAATCTGCTTAGGCACCTCAAGATAAGACAAGGACTCATCTAACTCTATGCTCTCTGCCTTTAACACATGTGACGGATCACTCACATACTTCCGGAACTGAGATACATGAAATACATTATGCAACCTATCCAAAGAAGACGGTAAAGCTAAACGGTAAGTCACCTCTCTAACCCTGTCTAGGATCTCATATGGCCCTATGAACTTCTGACTCAGCTTGCCTTTCTTCCCAAATCTCATAACCCCACGCATAGGAGACACTTTCAGAAGAACCTTGTCCCCAACCTGAAACTCGATATCCCGGCGATGTAGATCTGCGTATCTCTTTTGCCTATCCTGAGCTTCTCTCATCCTCTCTCTGATCATCCTAATCTGCTCAACCATGTCATGTACCATTGCTGGTCCTAAAACCACTGCCTCAGCACTGTCGTCCCAACAGATCGGACTCCTACATCTCCTTCCATATAAAGCCTCAAACGGTACCATTCCAATACTAGTGTGATAGCTGTTGTTGTAAGAAAACTCTATCAAATCAAACCTCTGTTCCCGGCTACCACCAAAGTCCATCACACAAGCTCGTAATATATCCTCAAGAGTCTTGATGGTTCTCTCTGTCTGACCATCTGTTGCAGAATGAAATGCTGTAATCATCTTCAATGTCGTTCTCAAAGATTCCTGTAACTCTTTCCAAAACTTGGAGATAAATCTCGCATCTCTGTCAGATACTATGTCTTTAGGCACCCCATGTAACTTTAGCACATTCTTCCGATAAGCCATAGCTAATTGTGCTTTAGTCCATGTATCTTTCATTGGCACAAAATGAGCTGACTTGGTCAGTCAATCCACTATAATCCGTATCATGTTGTTACCCTGTTGACTCATTGGCAAACCCACGATAAAATCCATAGAAATGGATTCCCACTTCCACTCAGGTACTTCAAGAGACTGAATCTTACCTTGTGGTCATCGATGTTTCCCTTTAACTCTCTGGCATGTCAAACAACGGGCCACAAACTCAGCTGTTTCTCTAACGCCATTTTGTAACACCCCCATACTCCAAGTGCCTTACCAGGACCACTCAGGTATAAAGTTGTTACCATCTCGGTTTCCCGAGGCAATGATAATCAAAAGACAATAGAGAAACAACGTTTAAATAGTATAAAGTTTAAAGTGAATACAATCCAAAAACCAAACTGCCAAAAACGGATTACATGTTCATAAACCAACTGTCTAAATAACTAAACAAATGTCTGATAAACAACTCAAGCTACAGCGGAAGACTCTATCATCTGAAGGTGACACATCCCAGCTCGCCCATATGTCTCGACTCATACCTGTTCAACAACTGCTCACCATCCCCGAATAGATCACCACAGTTTTTAAAACAATAAAACGGGGTCAGTACTATTCACACAATCATACATATACAACTACTATAAGACAAAAACCAACATATCTCAACCGTCACATAACCCAAACTCCACAATCAACTCCTCATCACCGACTACACACTAGAGTGTATAGTCCTGCCAGAGCACCCGTCGCAACAGGTTACTCCACTCCGCCAGTGGGGGACCGCAGCCGTTTCCACCTAAGCCCCGCTTATACCATAGAGCGAATAACCCAAATCTATTAATGTGCACATCCCTTCTATGGCGGGTTCCACCGAAGGCGAATGATGGGCGTGAAGCCACTCCCGCATGTGACCCCACTCAGCCAGGGACGCACCCGGAATACCACAGACAGATACAATCAATCATAACTACCAGCAGTAACAATTCCAACAACCGTCACAATACTCATATGATAATACTCAACAAACATAGATCACAACTAACACATATGTGAATAATACTGAGTAGGGAAACCCTACCTAGAAGGCAAAACAATTAGACGATCTCAACAGCTGTTATAAAAAAGTCTCCTCTACGAATTCTCCTCCTAACATATGATCACATAATTACTAACAATCATAAAACCCAACAAAACCCCCAAATCCCCAAATTAGGGTTTAAACAACCTTAATAAAATACTATAAAATCGGTACGTAGATCTTACCCTCGACGCAAGGATCACAAGGATGTAAAGAACGATAAATTCCGACCTCCCAAGCTCTGGGATTTGTCAATAATGCGAACGATGTGAAGAACGTAGTTTGAAATCTCTTTTGGAGTAATTAGGTTTGATAAAAGTGTATTATGAAAGTGACGAAAGATTTATATATTAATTCGCATTATTAACAAAACTCGAGAAAACATTACCCGTAAACCGAGCCACTCGATCGAGTGCCCAACATACTCGATCGAGTGCCCCCTACTCGATCGAGTACCAAGGCTACTCGATCGAGTACCCTACAGACAGAAACTGTTTTAAAATCCAAAATACCCTTACACGACAGAGTAAGACCCACTTGATAGAGTACCCAGAGACTCATAAAACCGTAGTATTACAGTTCCCCCTGAATCCAATCCTGGTATTTTAGTTAAGTCAGGTATGACTTCAGGCTCATTAACTTGATTTGGATTCAATGTTATAGTAGCATCAGCTATAACATTGGGTTGAGAACCCTTATCTTGAGATCAAATATAACTTTAGTTCTCTTCGTTTTGTCATTTGAAGAATGATCAAGCTCATCATTTATTCTTTCAATCTCCTTGTCTTCAATTTCCAATTATGGAGGATCATTTCTGGAAAGACGTAAGTCATGTTCATCCATGTCTTCTTCCTCGTCCTCTAAGGGCTTCTCAAACACATTATCTTCATAAAAAATAACATGAATAATTTCTTCAATACAAAGTGTTATTTTATTGAAGACCTTATAAGCCGTTCTATGATCCGAATAACCTATAAAAATAGCCTTATCACTTCTAGGGTCGAACTTACTTAACCTATTTTTACCATTGTTATGAACAAAACACTTATTCCCAAAACAACGAAGACGAGAGATGTTAGGTTTACGACCTCTTAGAAGTTCATAAGGGGTTTTCTTTAAGATAGGTCTTATCATAGCACGGTTATGAATATAACATGAAGTACTAATGGTTCAGCCCAAAAATTACGAGGTAGACCACTACACAAAAGCATTGTACGAGCCATATCTTCTAGTGTTCTATTCATACGTTCAACAACACCATTTGATTGAGGAGTTCGTGGTGCAGAAAAGTTATATACTACACCATTAACTCTACAATATTCTATAAAGGCTTGATTATCAAATTCGGTGCCATGATCCGTACGAATAGAAACAAGGTTAGTCTTATATTTATATTGAACAAGCTTCATAAGACAAACAAACTCATCAAAAGTCTCATCTTTTATATGAAGAAAGATAGGCCATACATACCTTGAGTAGTCATCTACGAGGACAAAGACGTACCTGAATCCTCCTCTACTTCTTACCTTCATAGGACCACACAAGTCCATGTGTATCAAATCCAGGGCTTGATTCGTTCTTACCACTCTTTTAGGCTTGAACGATGATCTCACATGTTTGCACCGAGCACAAGTGTTACACATCTTCTCTTGATCGAACCTGATTTTAGGTAGTCCTTCAACCAAGTCCCATCTCTTGAGTTGATTCAAAATAGGTGAGCTAATGTGACCAAAACGTTTGTGCCACAAACAAGGATCATCAAGTGTAAATTTCATGCATGAAAAAGAGTTAGTAGGCACAATATTTAAATATACCATATACACATTTCTTTTTCTATGGCCTTCAAGAGTAATACTACTTGTACCTTCAATTATAATGCGACAAACATCTGCATGAAATTCAACCTTGTTACCTTTGTCGCAAAGTTGAGATATGCTAAGTAGCTTATGCTTGAGACCATCCATTAGATAAACATCACTGACTGCGTGTGATTTAGAAATTCCAATTTTGCCCACACCAATCACTTTGCCCTTCTTGTCATCCCCAAATGTTACCTTTCCTCCATTGAAAGGCTTGAGTGAAAGAAACAAACTTTCATCTCCAGTCATGTGTCTTGAGCATCCACTGTCAAGATACCATTGATTGTTTTCTTTCACCATTACCTGCAAAAGGATTAGATACAGTTTTTAGGTATCCAAGCTAAGTTGGGTCCTTTATTGTTAGTTACTTTATACACTAAATCCTTTCATACCCAAACTTGTCTAATAGTCTTATTTCTAAACCTTAGGTAGTTTCGTTTAGATGGATTTCTTGGTCTAGAGGACTTCCTGGGTCTCACATATCTAGTCTCCTTGTGTTTAGGTCTACTTTGTTTAGGTTGACAAGGAGTTTGTGAGGTAATAGGCCTTGCAGTGTAGTCAAAGGCCATGTCGTAGAACCAACGAAAGTTGTTATTCCTTTCTTCATTAGGTTCATCTATAGGGGATTCATCATTCTCAACTACTTCGTCAACCGTTTTAACAAATTCAGTATTCTTTCGCATATCTTGTACATGTTTGACACAATTATCTTGGATATGACCCGTATGACCACAATAATTGCAAATCAGGGATTCAGTAAGATCAGCATATTTTCTTTTTTTGAAATCATGATCAGAAGGTGTTGATTTGCATTTAGAGTGATGTCTACGGCAGTAGCACTCATGTCCTAAACCCATCTTCATATTATTGTCAGATTGTTCGGTTAGGAAGTTTAGGACTTTGGTGCTACCTTCCCATTTGTCATGGACTTTCCTTGCGTGTAGGAGTAAGTCCTTTAGGGTTTTAATTTCCTCAAGACATTTCGTGTGATCTACGTCATTCTCCTTTTTGTAATTGTCACGAACGTCTTGGAACCTTTTGTTAAGAATAAATACAACATTCAAATGTTGTCTCTTAACATTGATCATCTCAGTTTTAGATGCCTTCAATTGCTTTGTGAGAGAATCTATTTCTTTCTTTTGATCTAAAATCATAGCTTCATCAGCTGTGGCTTTAGACTCTAAGAATTCTTTGGTGTTTCTAAGTTTTAAAGTTATAGCTTTATTAGCTATAGCTTTGGCTTGAAGGTGCTTAATATTAAGCTTTAGATCTGAAGTTATAGCTTCATTAGCTATAACTTTAGACTCTAGTTCCTTCTTCTCAGCATTAGCAGTATCTAATGTTGTAGCTTTATTAGTTGTAACTTTAGATTTCAACTTCTTAACTTTTGCCTTTAGAATATGATTATCCTCAACAATATCAAGAATCTGTTCTTTTAGATCCTTTAGTTCCATATCCAGTTCATGACATTTGTCGAGGGATTGCTCAAAGAATTCAATTAGGGCATTTCTAGATAGTTTCTTAACGCGCTTTTTGAGTTCAAGATAACTAACCTCATCATCGTCATCTTCATCTGATTCTCCTAGAAAGCAGTAATTTGAGTAAGAATCCGGCCTATCATCGTCGTTCTCAGAAATTAGGTCAAGACTGACGTTGTTGAGATAAAGATTTGCTAATTCGTCATCTTCAGATCCTTCATCATCTTCTGAGTCAAGATCTCCCCAACACGAAGCCATCATTACTTGCTTGAACTCCTTCTTTGTCTTCTCACGTTTTGTCTTGTCTTTAATTTTCTCCCATGTGGGACAATTCTTGATCATATGATCAAATTCTCCACACTTGAAGCAACCTCTATTGGCAAATGACAATTTAGACTCTGTTGCTTTCTTATTGAAAGACTTGTTGTTATTAGCAAAAGATTTTGTTTGCTTATTTCGAAAGATTCTATTTTTAAAACAATGAGCAAACAATACGGTCTCATCCTCTATGTCGGAGCTAACATCCTCGCTTTTCAAATCCATGTTTTTACCTCTACTCGGTTCTGCTTCATCAGCATTTAGAGTGAGTTCATGGGCCATGAGGGCACCAATGAGTTCTTGATAGGATAGGCTCGCAAGATCTCTCGATTCCTCCATTGTAGTGACCTTGGCGCGCCACTTTTTAGTTAGGCTCCTAAGAACCTTTCTTGCAATATCCTCGGTATTGAATTTTCTTCCTACGTTTTTTAATTCGTTTATTATGCTTGAATAACGTGCGGACATACTATCCAAGGACTCATTTGGCTTCATACTGAATAGCTCATATTTCTGTATTAACAGATCTATGTGGTGCTTCCTAACAATAGAAGTACCTTCATAAGCTAGTTCAAGGCCATCCCATATTTCCTTGGCCGTTGAGCAAGAAGAGAAGCGATCGAATTCTACAGTAGTCATGCCATTCTGCAATAGGCTTATTGCTTTAGAATTCTTTTCGGCCTTCTTGTAGTCAGCCTCGACATAATCCTCTTCCTTTTTCTCGTAGGTAGTGCCTTTAGTGGATGCAAAAAAAAATTTATGCGGCCCGTTTTGGATAATCCTCCAGCATTCCCAATCATGACCCTTCACATAGTGAGTCATCATGTTCCTCCATAAACCATAATTCTTCCCATCAAAGACGGGACACTTCAGGTATTTGGAATCCATTTATCACGTGATAGGCAGCGGAATAAAAAAAATAAACGATAGAGATAGACGGATCAAGTCTCCTTGCTGTTAGCCAATCAAGAGTCAAGGCTCTGATACCAATTGAGGAGTCTATCAATAGCCGAAATACTCGGGGGGGGGGGTGAATTGAGGATTAAAAAAATTTAGCCCACTTTTTCGATTGTAAGCATATAATTAATTATTTAAAGTTTATTGATTAAACTTTAACTAATCAACTAATTAACGAATTAAGACAAAACGTAAATGAAACGAAACAAACGAAAGAGAAGGGAGAGACACACACGATTTTTGAAGTGGTTCAGTTTCACAAATCGAAACCTACGCCCACTATTCTCGATTAATAAATTTAGTACCTTTCTACGGATTATAAATTTACTAACCCAACTCATACAACTATCCCTAATTGTAACTCAAGTGAGTACCGTTAAATACTCGAGTGACTAACTTACGCTAATAAGAAAGCAATAATGATTCTACTAAAAGTTCACGTTAATGAACGAATAAGAAATCAATTAAGCACTATTATCTTATAACGATAATGAAAGAACGAATGCACAAGTTTATAAATCACACGACCCTTTTTCGAAAAATAACAAAACGGTTTTTGCTTTAAAACACGGTTTTTGCTTTTTGAAAATAAGCCAAAGTTATGCTCAAAGGTCTGACTTTTAAATTTTGCAAAGTGTAGAGTATTTATAGAACAAGGGAAAGCAGGACTCACGGTATCACCGAAACCCTAGATGGCCGAAAAATATGATATGTAAACAAATCATATCTTATTATTTCTATCCTTAAAATCTTAGGAAAAGATAGAGAATAACTAAAAGATAATTTTATCAATTATCCACCTATTATCTTTTCCTTAAATCTTAAGATATGATAAGATTTTTCCATAACAAAAATATCTTATCATATATAACCATATCATGTTAAATATAAAAGATATGTTAAGATAATTTTAGAGAATAAAATCTTAACAATACTTAACTTATATTATCAAATTTACACGAGAGTGCACACGGCTCATAGGCATTGTTTTCGTGAAAACCCTAGCTTGACATTAGGTTAGATTTAGGGTTTTAGAGTGTAAAGTATTAGAAACCCTAATTAGTAATATGACTCAACTCATAAGTTGATTCAATATAATTGCTGATTATAAGACTATAATAAAACCACACTCAATAGGAGTATAAGCTTTCTTGTAAAATAAATACTTCTACTAAAAACATTTAAAAGAATAAAAACAGTTTTCTTAAAACAATTTAAAAACTATTTTTGTCGTCTATTATATAAACTTCATATCTCAATGTTATAGTAGAAGAGCTATAACATTGAGCTCTTATATAAGCAATGTTATAGCTGTTGGGCTATAACTTTTCCAATCTAAGAAGCGCATTCTTACGTTACCATTACGAGATAACCAGCTACACTATTCTAATCTTTTTAGGAGATCTTCGAATGTAGGCTTCTTCATTATTCAAGCTTGATTAATCTTTAAATGAGCTTCATCTTCTCATGAATGCTTGAATAATACTTTAATAGTTGTAAAACCTTGATCCTTGATTGAGGGCTTGATCATGATATAAACGCGTCATACTTCCATCACAATTCCTTAATGCTTGCGATTAGTAAGTCCAATCGAAAAGACTAAACAAACAATTACTTGCAACGAGTATATAAAATATCAAGTACTCTTGACATCATCAAAATATAAACATATATTTATATGATTCAATAGTCCCCATCCGGGTAGGCCACCGGCAGCCGGTACACCGGCCAGAGGTACCTGATGACATCTAAAGAAGTTGGAATTTGATGGAAAGTTACAGAATGTTTCCAGCCGGACAGGCCAGGGGAAGCCAGCCCACCGGCTGTGCATACCTGATGATCCAGAAAATGAAGAAAACCTTATAGAAGGTTCTGAGCCGGGTAGGCCACCGACGGCCGGTCCAACCGGCTTAGCCCCCTCGACTGCATCTTTCTCTCCTTTGTAATTTTTGACCTGAATTTCGGAGAAGCTATAAATACCCCTCCCTAATTTCATTTGTGCACAATATCCTATATCTAATAATTTACTCTCCAAGTTTAAAACTTTCCTAATCAGTTGTCAATATTTCCCTAATTAAAACCTTAATCTTTCAATTAATATTTGTTTAGATCTAGAAATTTGGGTTGTAACAAGATTGAAGATTTCTCTTCCTTCGTTATTCAATCCAAGCTTATTGATTTGCATCTAGTTGGTTTAAGCTCTTCCCCTTTTGTTCATTTGTTTAAATTTAGTTCCTTTTAGTTTATATTGATTGTTTGTGTTTGAATTTCCCTTGTTTCTTGCTAGAAAATAGGAATTTTCTCTCTCTTGTTCATCTTGTTCATGTTGTTTGGTGTTGTTGCTCTAGTAAAGTTAGAATCTTTGATTAGTTGTGACAAATTTTACTCCTTTCTACATTAATCCATCTTAATCTTAGTTTAATTAGTCAATATTCTCCTTTCACATAATTAATTGCATGCTTAGGTTTGAGAATCAAATTATTGTCATGTTTATTGTCAAAGCATCCATCTTTATCAATTGTCTTGCCTCAATGGACATGAATAGTGAGTAGTCCCTTTACTAGGGTGCGATTGAACCCCAACATAGTGTAATTTATCTAATTGAATTTCATTAAATTAGTTGTTGAGGAGGGGTTGTTGGGTTTAAACAAAGGAATTAAATTGTTGTGTCTATTTGGGGATAGATGTCGGTTTTGACCCTTGTCCACCAACGGGAGTTGGTTAGGTTGGGATTGATTACCCCCATTTAGTTCGTGTGCCGACTTGGGTTGAGCCCGGGAGGGAGAACCCAAGCGGGGTGCTTATGTTTGTCGGTTTGAAGTTCGCCTTCGGGAGAAGGGTAGGGATGACCCGGGGTCTATCGCGGGCTTAAGCCCTAGATCATAATGAGAGGTGCAGAGTGGGCCCACTTTGGTGAGCCTCGAGTCTTGAGTTGGGGGAAATCGAGTCATGAGCCCGGGAGAGAGTTGATTCGGTATCACTAGTGTCCCACCATGAGCCCGGAAGGGAGTTGGTGGGCGAGTTAGAGGCGTCTCCACCCAATACAGTTACCCCTTAACAACTAGTTGAAGGAACTCATGATTATTTACGAATGTCGGTGGTTGAGTCGTGCCCTAGGCCTTAATTAGCTTGAGTAAATCGTATTCACTAGCTTGCTTTCTTATTCTATAGTTTACTTTCGTTTATTTTATTTCTTGTTATTTAGTCTAGTACTTTAGATAATCAATCATACTTGTTTGATTTGACTTAGCTAAACGCGTGAACATAACGATTAGTATTCTACTTGTTCATTGTGGTTCGACCCTTAATTGTGCAACGAATTCACGTGCACTTGAGAGGTTTCAACTTTAACCATCAAGTTTTTGGCGCAGTTGTCGGGGAGCAAAGGCTAGATATTAATTGCTTAAGTTCAGGTTTAGACTAGGTCCCTTTGTTACTAACCCTCTCTTTCAAGTGTGTAGACTTTTGCATGGGTAGGAGATCAAGAAAGGGTCAACCACTACATCTGATTGACCTTGAGATCGAAGCTACCGCAAGGAGGCTCAACTCTTTAAGAAGAAGGGGGATAATAAAAGAGTATTTACTAAATTATGTATTTACACTACAAATCACTCATCCCATCCTAATACGTAGTACTACATCATGTTAATACCATTACTCCCCGCTAATACTATTATTAAGTAGATTATACCCCTTACTACAATTAGTTTCACCATTTCCGTTGTTTTCACCGTTACTTTTACTATTCTACTTCTATTATTGTTACTTTGATATATAAAATGTTACAATCTCTATTCTCCAAATAATGTGATCCGAGACACTCACATATGGGTTATATTCCAACAACTTGTTCAATTTTGAGCTATCTTAAACCGATCTTACCACTAAAACGATCCTATACCTATTTGAATCGTTTTACAATATCTTGACCTCTCACATTGACACTAAGATATCAATCATGATAATGTTTTTTTTTTCCTTTTTTTTTGTGTGTGTTGATCAGGAGTATCACCTAACGATAGTTAGGACAATATCCTTTGGAGTACTGAAGGTAACTTAATGGGTAGATTCTTCCCAAGTTTGATTTTTTCATTTACAAGAGTGAAAAATTAAACTCTTAAATACTTATTTAAAAGATGAGAGCTCGTATAACTCATACCAATCAACTTTGGTAGATATCATGATAATGTAGTCAAACAAAATTCTAATAAAATACTTGGTAACTCGTCATCCACTTGATAATAATGGGTTAATGTTGTGTTATTGTACATGATTTTGTTTTTACAAATGATTATTATATTTAGGATCATTTGATTTACTTTAACCTATGTGGAAGGATCCATGGTATCCACTAACCAAGCCAAACATGTTACTATAACGTGTATATAGCCCTTAGATGTCGCTCTATAATACTCGGTACGAAGTTGGAATTAAGATCAATCTATACCAAGGAGATTCTTGAAATTAAATAAATCCGTATACCAAGGAGATTCTTGAAATTAAATAAATCCGTACGTTGGAATTAAAAATGATTAAAAAAGACGAGAAATGTGAGGGAAGTGAAGGTATGATTTGGGGAGCTAAAGGTATAATCATTTGGTCGGTTGCAGTGTGGATGGTCAACCACTTGAGTCACGGTTACATATTGTTGATTATTCAGTTATTCACTCTCCACACCTCGGGTTGAGTCGAATAAAAGAGGATATGAGTATACTTGAGAACTCTTATCCAACTTGTATAACCCGATCCAATATGATAAGATCAACCCAAAATACCGAATACACTGAGGTTTATTGGAATTTTGATGCCCCTAATTCACTACAATTCCTAAATAACTCGATAAATTATTTTACCTCATTAAATGATCAATTTATAAGGTTTATGTGGGCAATAAATTGTGGTATTATTTTAGACTTGTTAAATAAGACAGATTATATCGCATATCAATCTTTTTTTTCTTTTAATATCTAATCTACCTATCATGATACTGAGATAAAACTATGAATACTTAACATTTTGCTCAAATTACATAATCGCACAAGATCGTTCATGCGATCTATCAATGTTAGAAATAATCGCACAAGATCGTCTCCTCTAACTCTCTAAGCAATGAAAAATCGAGATTTTTAATATAATTTTCGTTTTTTTTTCTACATTCCTTAATTTATTTGTAGTATACCTCGCAGAAATTTCTCGTTCCTAAGCATTAGTTCATTCTACCCATTTATTTAATAGGAGTAGATGTTAAAATTTTAAAACATATTGAAAATCCACTTGTTCTGTATTTTTTTTTTTTGGCAACTGTAAATACAGGTTCTACAACTTCATGGCCTGTTGTGCCAGGCCATGCGCAATAATATTAAGGTGTCTCGGAATAAAGTTGAAACATAAACAATGAAATGAGACATAAAACTTTTGGAGATACTTCAGAATGCTTTTAATAAGATGACTTTCCTTTTTTAACCCCGCAATTTGATTTATTATTTGTAAGCAGTCTGACGAAGTACCACCATTATAAACCCAGAGTAAGACATCTCGAATACCTAGTGCTTCAGCTTGCAGTGCCGACTCAGCTCTTGTTTTCACCCGTCGACGCATAATCTCTCGTCCTGAGCTATCATATGCCACCCATCCTATAGCTGCCTCATAATTCCGTACCCAGCTAACATCCACTTTAACACGCGTCACCGCACATTGGCCATGATCACTTATCAGCTGCACCGGATGCCCGTCCCGTATCCCTGACAGTCTACACTCAAGCGATTCACCCTCCCTCCCTTGTGCTATCCCAGTAAGCTTTGTCCCCTCAAACTGATCTCTCAGAATTCGCGCATTATCTTCAACAACTGTGTAGAAAGCTTTAGAGAACAGCTGCGGATTCGTTGACATGTCTTTAAAAATAATGTTATTTCTCAGGATCCATATTACCCACAAGACTACCACAAAATTGATCACACGCCACTCTCCCACTTCCATACTAGATAAATATCGAATCCACTCTATGATCCAGTCAGTGATACTTGTTGTTGACGCATTCTCAGTTCTAATTCCTAGCTGATCATGCCCAGATCCTGGTTGAGATCCAGCAGTCCCTAAAAAGATGTTCTGTGGTTTCAACCTTCTTATGTTCATCACCACACATGCTGCAAAAAAAGTCCATCCCCCATATGCGTTTCTCAAACTCCTTCCCAATTGCTAGAGAGTTTGTAATGATCTTCCATATAAAGATTTTCCATAATTTTGATACTGGCAAATTCCACAGCTTTGTTTTACAGAAATCCTTTCCTCTATCACCTATCCTAGTTTTATCCTTTTAGGATCCCTTCTTTGTCGTGTATCCTTCAAAAACTAAACCATATCAACTTTGCACTGTGTATACTCCATCATTCATGTGTGGCCAAAAAACCTCATCGTTAGTCCTTGTAGTGCAAAAAGGAATTGCGAGGATTCGTGTAGCATATTCTTCTTGTAACACCCCCATACACCAAGGTGCCTTATCAAGACCACCTAATGTACGAGAACGCTACCATCTCGGTTGCCTGAGATAAAGTATATCAAATAGACCATCAAAGAACGTACTTTAAGTAAATAGTTAAAGTGATTACATTCAATCCAAAACTGAAAGATACAAAACAACTGTTCCAAACCAAAATCCAACTGAATAAATAAAAATGTCATGACACAACAACAGAAGACTACTAGCTGACTCGTGGTGACTCATCCCCGGCTAACCCTCGTGCTTCCAAGCCATACTTGCCAAAAATTGCTCACCATCCCCGAATGGATCACCACAGTTTTTAAAACAATTAAACGGGGTCAGTTAGTGTACAACGATATAAGATAATACAACAACAAGTACACAGTCACAATCCTCCAACATCATTACATCACCAATCATCTGACTAGCCTGGAGATCTAGCCCTGCCAGATTACCAATCGCAACCAGTAATCCACACCGCCAATGGGGGACCGCAGCCTTTCCCACCTAAGCCCCGCACATCTCCATCGAGCGAAAAACCCATGTTGCTTAATGTGCACATCCCCCTTGTGCCGAGAACCACAACGGGCGAATCACAGGCGTGAAGCCACTCCCAAAAGTGACTCCACTTACCCGAGGGCGCACCTCGCGAACCACAAACAATCAACAACAACAAATTACAATACTAACAATACCAAAATCAATTACGATATAATCACATACCAACTATCAACAACCATCTTAACATCATGTATACAATAACTGAGTATGGAAACCCTACCTGGAATGCAATCACCAAAATCAACACAAGCATCGGATCAAAAGCGTTCCTCTACGAAATCACCTCCTATCAACATATAATCATACAATTACAAACCATCATCAACAATACTCCCAAACACCCCCAAATTACCCAATTAGGGTTTAACCAAAACTAAAGAAGTAACATAAAAACTGTACTAGGATCTTACCCACAATACGATGGTCTCAACGGTGTAAATAACTCTGAAATCCGACGACTCTTGCCCTTGCATTTGATAGCAATGCGAGAGAAGGATCTTACATTGTTTGTTTTCTCTTGTAAAAGTTTTAGAAAAAGTTAAAAAAAGTAAAAGAAACTGACGAAAAATACTTTATATATCATTTCACGCGTTGCTATCAAACCCGGCAAAAACCCGTATAAACCAACTTACTCGATCGAGTAATTGAGGTACTCGATCGAGTACCGCCTACTCGATCGAGTTGCCCTTACTCGATCAGGTATCCAACAGGCAGTACACTCTTCAGAACGCAAAACTAACTTACTCGACAGAGTAAGCTTTACTCGATAGAGTACCCAACAACTCATAAATCTGAGGTATTACAGTCTTGCCTCCTTAAAAATGAATTTCGTCCCCGAAGTTCAAACCCATACTCGAAAACAAACTTACTAACTCAACTACGACACAACAACACAACGAAAACTCAAAAACAAAACCCAAACACCACTCATACCGACTCAAAACAACCACTAACTGTACCAAAACCGACATAAAACCGTACCAAAACATTATGCGATCGTCTCCTACCCCCTACCCCCCCCCAAAGAAACATGGTTACGTCCCCGTAACCACACATACCTGATAAAAAAAAGAGACGGATACTGCTCCTTCAAAACCTCTTCCGCCTCCAAAGCTGCTTCCTCAACATTGTGATTGGACCATAAAACCTTGAGCAACACTGTTCCCCCAGATCTAGTTTTGCGAGCCTTGCGATCAAAAATTTCTTTTGGCACCTCTAGATAAGACAAGGATTCGTCCAACTTGATGTTCTCCACCTCTAACACATGGGAAGGGTCACTCACATACTTCCGTAACTAAGACACGTGAAATACATTATGTACACGATCCAAAGCTGGTGGTAGAGCTAACCGACACTACAAAAAGAAATAAAACAGGCGGCCGATTTTGGCGACTGAAGTCAGTCGCTAAACTCAATTTAGCGACTGACTTCAGTCGCCAAACACCAGTCGCAGACCTTGGCCGCTTTTTCTGATTTTAGCGACCAAAGTCAGTCGTAAAATTTAGCGACTGCAATTTTAGTCGCTAAATGAGGAAAATAGCGACTGAAATGGTAGCCGCCAATTTGGCGACCGACAGGGGGTAGTCGCCAAATTAGCGACTAACTTTCGGTCGCTAATTGGCTTTTCAGTCGCTAATTTGGGTGACCCAGCCAAAATCAGAGATGCTCTTTAGCGACTGATTTTTGGTAGCAAAACTACAAATCAGTCGCTAAAGCTACTGGCTATTTTCGTGGCTTTTTTCGTTTTCATTGCTAGCCAAATATTTACAACCTGCATACAAACCGAAAGTTCAACAACGCCATACATCCCAAACTTCAACACACACAATACCATACATTTCAAATTTCAACCCAACACCACACAATTGAAACATACATTTTCCCAAACTTCATTTCATATATTGAAAATGAAAGGTTTACAAGCTAACATATTCTAAAGTTCAAGTCTTACATGCTAAATTAAACTTACTTAACTATTAGGAAGTCAACACCGGCTCCACTCCTCCCATGTGGACCATGCGGATCCATAGGATCGTAGTCGGGTCTAGGTCCGGGGTTACAACTTTGCCACCAAGTCTTAAACATTGCTATTTTTTCCTTCATTTGGCGGAGTTCTTCATCACGTTTTTTGTCACGTTCATCACGTTCTCTTAGTTGAGTTTGAAATTGACTAATAACTCCCGGTTGATATGTGTTGCTGGGAGTTGTTGAAGTCGATCTCCTACGCGTGTTGTCATAGAAAGCCGGTGTTGAACTTCCGGTACCATACACATTTCCTTTCTTGAAGCCTTTCACCAACTCAAACCATATGTCATTATCCTCCTTTTCTATATTGGCGGCTATTGTATGTTCAAATGCATCCTACAATATTAAACAAAACATTATAAGTTAATATGGTAACCAAAATAAGACATTAAAAAAGAGTAAATTAACAAAAATTAAGTGTTACAGAAAACTTATATATAATTCCTTATCTTTTGGCTTAGTCCAAATCCTTATCCCTTTGTGGTCAACCCAGGAATGCGTGTCAAGAAATAGTTCCGGTGCCGTCGTAACCAATTTTGACTTCTTCTTTCCTTTCTGAATGGAAAAAAAAACATACATGTTAGAAAATCAACAAAAAATCTAACATAAAACATGTTGAAAACCAAAAAAAGTGTGAAATAATAGACAAACTTACACCCAATACACGATCCCAGAACGATCGGGATCCCCCGTAATGAGTAGGCTCGACCACGGCATCTTTCTGTCCTCCTTTTTTGTTGAGGGATGCTTATTTAGACCTTTTCTGAAAAGCTTCGGTTTTAGTATGCTTTATTAGGCCTTCAAACTTCTCACCTGCAATTACACATATGAAATCATAACTAATAAGTTACTGATATTATTTATAATATAAGAGAGTATATGCTAATTAATACAAATAACAAAACAAGTTAATTAAATACCTTTCATGTTCTCTGGCTCCTTCGGGCGCCTAACCGTCTTCCAGATCACGTCCCGATATCGTCGAGTACCGACTTCACTGTACCTTTCATGCACATTCAGTTCTTGAGACTCATCCCAAGAAAATGATTGCTACAAAAAAAAAAGGCGACAAAAATACATATCAGTATAAAATAAAAGTCTAACTTGGTTCTTAAAAAATTTATCAGAAATATTTGGTTTCTAAAACAAAGAACTACGGAAAATATATACCCGAAAGTTATCGAACCACGCCTCTTTTTGTGCATCAGAAGCAAAAGTCCGCGCTGTATGAACTGGACCCCCGAAATTAGTCTTCGTGCTTTTCGTTACACCTCGTATCATGCAATCGTCCCTAAACCTGGATTTATTTCGAACATGTAGAATCAGAAAAAATTATTATTTTACAAAAAAAAAAGATAATAATAATCGTAGACTAACAAAGAATAAGACTTACCATAATCCCGCCGGCTCAAGTATCATCCGACGATCCGCAGTGTACCATATCTGCACCTGTGGTACTGCCTCGTCGGTAGCGTCGGGCTGATCCTCGTCACCGTCTATCTGCATCGGATCCTCACGCACAATCTCCTCCTCCTCTTCACGCGTACTCTTTCGACAAACTGAGTCGCCTCCTCACTTCCTACCTCGACCTCCTCCTGTCATCCGCAGTAATACAAATAAAAATTAACACAAATAATGATAAATGAAAATTATACGGACTTCTAAGTTTTACTTTACTCTTGAGGAATACAAAATTATACCAATTTAATCATACTCATCATCGTTTTCTTCCCCATCACCATCATCGTCGCCGTCGTCGTCCTCATCCTCATCCTCATCATCATTATCATCATCATCATCATTATAATCATCTTCATGTCCAAACCCCTCGTCCCTCCTCCTCCTTTTTTCCTCCTCCCTTCTCCTCCTCACCTCCTCTTCCCCCCTCCTCTCCTCCTCTTCTTCCCTCCTCCTCCTCCTCCTCATCCTCCCCCGGCAGTCTCTCTTCCACCTCATAATCTTCTTTCTCTTCCATGTCTTCACCATCTTTATTCTCATGCTCATAGTTTATTTCATCGGGTGGAGACAAAAGTGTTTCATTTGAAACGTTTTCTTCTTGGAAAAAAGTTGTATCAATTAGTGACTGTGCCTTTATCTTAAAGATTTCACACCACCCCTTTTGATATCTATCATTTGTTGTGCTTGGATAACTAGCAAAATACACTTGATGAGCCTGATGTGCAAGTATAAATGGATCATACTTAGTGTATGTTGTAGTACGATTCACTTCTACAAGCTTGTATTGTTCATGTACTCTCATTCCAGCCACAAAATTATCCTTCCAGTCAACCTTGAATAAGACTGTTTTATAAGCTCGGTCACGTCCATTATAACTAATTTCAAATATATCTTCAACTATACCATAGTATTCGTTGTCATCAAGAGAAGAAATAGTAACCCCCCAATTGCACCTAGCCTTACCTTTACCGTGGTTGAATGTTTGATAATTAAACCCATTAACCGAGTATCGATTCCACGTTCTTACCATTCTTGAAGGACCAAACGCCAAACTTCTTATCAAATCATCTTGAATATTCAACTCAATTACATGTTTTTGAAACCATGTTGGAAATTGGTCCTCATGTTTGTCCCAAACATCATCCTTACTTACATTAGGATTTCTCTCAATGAAATCATTAACAAACTGTGTTTCGTATGACTCCAAGAGGTCACAATTAGATAGCACGTAAAGGTGGGCACGATTATACTCCTTATCATCCAAATATCTTGTTTGTCCCTTTGATGAACACCCTTCATCATCTTGAGTTTGAAAAAACTCGGGTAAACTTCTATCTATTTCATCCGGTTTCTCAACATTCAAGTTTCTTGCTTTGGTTTCTATATGTTTTTCAAAGTAAAGAGAACAAAAGTTTGCAATCTCTTCCGTTAAATAAGCATTGCATATAGAACCTTCCACCCTAGCTTTATTACCAATTTTTTTCTTCAAATGATTAAGAAACCTATAAAGTACATGATGAGTTTTATTAATAGTTAATTAATAATAAAGTTAACATATAATAAATAGATTAGTTATTATTATTAATTTCAATTTAAAAGTAGCTAGATTATCTTAATTACCTTTCAAATTGATGCATCCACCTATATTGGATGGGTCCCCCAACTTTGGCTTCATATGGCAAATGAACCGGTAGATGCTCCATGGAGTTAAAAAATGCAGGAGGAAAGATCATTTCAAGCTTACACAATATCTGTGGTATTTGCTCTTCCAGACGAATCATGTCATCAACACATATTGAAGAGGCACATAAATCTCGGAAGAATTGACTAATCTCAACAACTGCATTCCAAACGTTTGTCGGCACGAGGTGTCTCAAAGCAACGGGTAATAATCGCTCCATGAATACATGACAATCATGACTTTTCAAGCCTTGCAACTTCAGCTTCTTAAGATCAACACATCGACTAAAATCTGATGCATATCCATCATGAAACTTGAAATTTTGTAACCACTCACACAATACCTTTCTCTTAGCTTTGTCGAGAGTGAAAATGGATGTTGGCTTAGACCCGTCGCCGCGAATGTGTAATTTGGGACGATGACAAAATGTCTGCAAATCTTTTCTAGAAGCAATACTATCACATTTTTCACCTTCTACATCCATGATCGTGTCAATTAGTTGCTCAAAGAAATTCTTTTCAATGTGCATTACATCCAAATTATGTCTTATCAATATTGTCTTCTAATAAGGAAGGTCCCAAAGAATTCTTATTTTAAACCAACCGTTTTTCTGCTTTTTCAATTCTTTAAATTCTTCTTCGGTACCATCAACAAGGGATGGTAAATCACAGACCGTCTTCCATATATCATCCACAGGCACTCGTTTCGGAGGGGCATCAAGAACCTCTTTACCTTTTCTCAAAGCTTTCTTGTTCCTCCTATGTGGATTTCTCTCTCGTAAGAAGCATCTATGGCAATCAAACCAGCTTATTTTCTTGCTATTAGGAAGCCAAAATGTTTTACTCTCGCCCATGCAACAAGGACATGCTTTTTGTCCTTGTGTAGACCACCCAGATAGCATACCATAGGCTGGAAAATCATTTATTGTCCACAAAAGGGAAGATTTAAGTTGAAAATTTTGTTTTTTAGACACATCATAAGTTTCCACCCCAACTTCCCACAAGTATTTCAACTCCTCCACCAATGGTTGTAAATAAACATCCAAATTACGTTTCGGGCTTTTTGGTCCGGGAACAATAAGTGACAAGAAGATAAATGGTCTTTTCATACATAACCAAGGTGGTAAGTTGTATGGTGTGACCATAACAGGCCAACAAGAATACTTCCTCCCAAAATTACCGAAAGGATCAAATCCATCCGTACACAAGCCAAGTCGCACATTGCGGGGTTCCTTGGCAAATTCAGGATACATCTGATCAAATCGTTTCCATTCTTCCCCATCACTAGGATGACACATCTTCCCCGGATCACGTGGGTTTTCTTTGTGCCATCTCATTTGTTCGGCAATGTTTTTGGTGGCATAGATTCTTTGAAGTCTTGGAGCGAGAGGAAAGTAAAACAACTGGTTACATGCTATTGGTTTCTTACTCTTTTTGGCCCTCTTACTACCCTTGCCTTTTTCCAATACCAAAACTGTATCTCCCTCACTTGTCTCATATCTATCCGTCCCACAATCTTTGCATTTATCAAGCAAAGCATCATCTTTCCAAAATAGCATACATCCTTCAGGACATGCATCAATCTTTTCATGCGGTAACTGAAGACCTTTAACTACTTTTTTGGTAGTGTAGAAACTTCGGGTCATGATATTATCATCGGGAAAAGATTCCTCAAGGAACGAGGCAATGCCATCAAAAGCAAGAAATGACATATTAAACTCACATTTCAAGGTAACTAGCGTAGAAGCGGCTTGTAACAATGTCATTCTGCTTCCTTCATACAAGGGTTTTTCTGAGGCTTTTAACATGTCAAGAAAGGCTTTTGCTTGTGGGTGTGGCGGTTGTTCTTCACAAATGGTTGTATGATCATCACTATTAAAAATAGTGGAATCCATAGCATCAACAACCATCTGTTTATATGGGTTCTCATCAATTTGTATTTGTTGGGTGTGAACTTGTTCATGAATTCGAGAATATGCTTCTCCATGTGAAATCCAATTGTAATAATTTGGCTTAAACCCGTTTATAATGAGATGTTCTTCTACTTTAATATCAAGCAGGTATTTCAGGTTTTTGCATTTGGGACAAGGACACCTAAGTTTTTTGTCTACCAAGTCATATTCATCTTGTTGTTTAGCAAATTCAATAAACTCGCCAACACCCTTTATAAATCTAGCGGTAGGACGTCTTTTCTTATTGGAATTGTCTAATCTTCCTTCATATAGCCATGAACGTTCCAATCTCTTCATTTTAATCTAAAGAAGAACCCACAATAATTTAAACATTTTTTAAAAATAACATTAATATTACATACAAAATTTCCACATTATACAATAAACATATGAAAACAATATATAAAGATTGTCAATAAGTAATCCATCTTCGAATGGGGTCCTTATCACTCCAACCTAAACCCGTCAATGTACGTTTCAAGTCACTAGCAAACACACTTGTAATTTATTAATGAGGAAAAAATTCGGCAACAATTCCCATCAGTTCTCCAAATAGACATCAATGTAGAATAAATAATTACTCCACATATATAAGTATTCGGAGAACATTAAAGGGATCGCCACCAAACTCATTCCTCATTAATAAATCACAAGTACGTGTTTACTACCTAAATGACTTGAAATGTACAAAGACAGTCCCAAAACGGGGACTATTCAAGAATTACTCCTAATGAGTAATTCTTGAACGGGTACTAAGTTAACATCAAATCAAACTAACAATAATTTAAAGTTTAAGATAAACAACACTTGGTACTAAATTAATTAAGTCAATCAATAGCACAATATCAACAACATAATAAAGGTTTCTATCCTAGAGTCTGTAGCATAATTTGAACTAAAATTAGTAAACTTAAAAGATAACTGGTAAGAGGAGGTTACCTAATCAAGTAAAAGCAGAAATGAAATGAAAAAGAGAAGCAACAGCTACGACGGACGGTGGTGCTCAGCAGCGCGGTGACAACCCTGGAAGGAGAAAAGGAAAAAAACAGGGTTATTCAACCTCAATTCATCAATAACATGCATTATCAAACTAAATTTATCAAAATCAAGTCCTAAAGAAGGTTCCACTTAGCTAATAGCTAATTTCTCTTAATCCAAAAGACGGTTCCACTTAGCTAATTCCATTAATGCAAAAGACGGTTCCACTTAGCTTAATACTAATAACAATAAGACGGTTTCACTTAACTTAGTAATAATAATAATATTAAGAGGGTTCCACTTATCTTAATACTAATAATAATACGACGGTTTCACTTAGCTACCAAACACCAAACACCACCCACGACCCACCACTACCACGACCCACCACGGCCCACCCACGACCCACCCACCGCCACCCACGACCGACCAAACCCCCACCCATAACCCTAAACCTAAACACAAACCCCCATAATCATTCCCTTTTAATTCAAACACAAATTAAACTAAAATCTAACTACAAATTAATCTAACCTACTAACTACAAATGAATCTAACAACCTAACCACAAATTAATCTAACTAAATACACATTAATCTAGCAAATTAAACCAATTAAACAAAACAAAAAACTAACCTAATTAAGTAGGAGTGGTGGAGGCGGTGAGGACGGTGGCCACTGAAGGAAAGGTAGATCTTTATACCTAACAACATACTCATATATGTATAAATTTAATTTGTCATAAAATTAACTAATGATCTTATGCATGCAAACAAAAGATAAAATAGAGGAGAAATCATGTCCTTACATTGCAATATCGGTATATATGGGCACAAAAGAGTTCTCCTTCTCTTTTGTTCTTGAGCTATCCCTTAAATGGAAGAACAAAGAACCCAAGACCCAAGTATAGGATCTCTCCCAAGGCTTTATACCCAAAGCTTTCTCTTAATCAAACCAATATTATGAAGACTAGATAATACTAATTTTGCAAGAAAATTGACCCAAAAATTTGGTCTTTTAGCTCCCAAATTTCGGTTCATATGGAGAGGAGAAGAGGAAGAGTTTTGCTCACTTAAAACACTTAAGTTTTCAGCTTGTATATAGTGAATGAATGACTACTAATATTTATAGTAAATATGGGCAAAAGAAGATGAAAGGACATAACTCTTAATCTTCTCCAAATAGTGTAGAGAAGAGGAAAAGTCATGGTCTTTTGCTCTTCAAAATTTCGGTTCATATGTAATATGTATACCATATTATTTTTGTCAATTTGTCAATATGTTACATGTCATATGTCACATAAAATTGTCATGTATTTTTATCATATAAAAATCAACGTATTAATTAAAATACGTCATGTACAAAAATCGACTTAGTAATTCATAATTACTTGTACCAAAATATTTTACCAATCATAAATCACAACAACTTGTATTTATAATTATTCATTCAATTTCAATTGTTTCCTTAAACAATAATTTCATCCGAGTAATGATACAATTCGATTACTCAGACCGTATCTCATCTAAATGAGACACGTAAATTTTACTTCCAAAATCGTCCGTCAATTTTCAAGTAATTTAATTAACTCGTAACATTATACGATTAATTAAATAATCAATTAAGAGTGTTGCCCTATAGGTATGACCTAGGGGATCAACTGATCACCACCGTCGCACGACGGTAATGTCAAACTCTAGTCGCCCAATCATTACCGATATGTGTGGACCAGGTTGACGGTAAAAATACTTCCCAAATGTATTCTTTAAAATGAGATTTAATAATGATATTTAAATCATATGATCGCACTATTGTTGAGGACACATTTCCCAACAATCTCCCACTTGTCCTCGACAAGTGTGCGTCACCAATTCTCTTGTCCTATTACTATCTCCCACTCAATGCAAGGTGTCTTTCAGGTCGTACTTGCAAGTGATCATATCGTGAGTGGTTTCCTCGATCTGGAGAATAACTGATTGACCGGATTTATCCACCATGGATACATTCCGAGCGTGGCCACGCATTTCCAGTTCATTACTCCTCGAGTGGCCCTGAGATATTGTTATAACCACGACAAAGGGGTGGACAATTCCTATCGCACTCATTCCTTCGACTAGCCACAGCATCATAACCCAAAATATGCCCATTTGACCCCATTTACGAAGGTCGTAGTAACACAAATCAAAGTTAATGAAATGTGCCATCTTAGGAGAATAGTCTTTAGTCAAAAGAATCGACTCATTTGAATACTATAGCAGCTCTCGCCACGACCAGGCTATATAAATTTGCCAGAACTCTATAAGCGGTCATTAGGCCCGACAAAATGTTCTTAACAGTCTGCCTATGTGATCGACTAGTCATCTTACATGACTGTATGGCACTTGAACTTGCCATCAATCGCATCACACTCTAGTCACTTCGAGACGTCACCTCATACAAGTGACTATGGGCGAATACAATGTTAATCCGTGTTCACTTTAACGGGGTTCAATTGTCTCTACAACCCGTTTGGATGTAACAAAGTATAAAAGGAGTTTTTAAAGAAAAACTCGAACGACAAATGTGATTATCACATATGAATAGTCAATGCCTGATTACTATTTCATATTCTATAATCTAATTTGATCTTGTACGTAGTTGTTTATTTCAACTCAATTGAAATGTCATGATTCATCATGTTTAGCCTTTGAAAAGGCTTTGGTTAGTAGGTTTTATCAACTTCTTGTACCTTACTCAACCTTACTACATACTCGTTTTCCTTTGTAATGTATACATTTGCATTACAAAACTTTCCGAGTACGTGTCGAGATCCAATCAAGACATAGGCCCTCTAGCCTAAGAATAGCTCCCACTGTTTTCACAGTGTGCGGGACTCATCCTTCTTGCACATCTCATGATTGCAAGTGTACTCAATTTCCGTTATAAAAATCTCTCATTGTTCTTTATTGTCTAGAACGATTCTAGAAAATCTACTTCTTAATTATCATAGCCATAATGGTCTCTTAACCACTATAATGTGTTTTGATTATGGTTTTGTCGAAACCATGCGCAATCTCAATTGTCAATTGTCACTTGTGTAACACCCTTACACAAAATTGCATCATAAACACTTTGCTTTACTTCCTTAATGCTTCTGCAAGCACTTAAGGGTAATCTTCATGGCTTACTTGATAAAGATTTCTTAAATTCGATTTTGAAAACAATTCATCATACTCAAAGTATATGAAGTGTTATACATCATTACTCATTTAATTGATCCGGCAGCGGAAGCAAATGGAATCAATCAAACATGTTCAATTCAATTGAACTAGTCATGAATCTTATCAACATAAGACTTCTTATTGACGCTAATATCATGTGGATTTATCTACATAAATCTAGATATTAAAGATGTATTATATCACTCCAAAAGTCTTAAATCATTCACAATGATCAATATGTCATCCACATATAAGACTAATTAAAATTTCCGTAACTCCCACTAAACTTCATGTATAAAAACAACTTCTCGTCTTATCGAGAAAAGTTTTATAACATGATCAAAACATTGATTCTAACTCATTGATGTCCTACTTAAGACCCTCTCTTAAGTTTCACATTATCTTAGGATTGTAAGAATCTATAAAACTCATGACATGTATTGAATACATTCCTTCTATTGAAGAAGTGGGTTTTAGATTCATTTGCAGTATTCATATCCTCATATGAAACACAATCCCTAAGAAGATCCAAATAGACTTAAGCATTTCAGCCAGTGCAAAACTCTTTGCAACCAATCTTGCTTTGAAATCTCTCTTTATTAGTGCAAAACCCTTTGTCACTAATCAAGCCTTTTTGTTTCGGATTTTCATGTCTCTAAGCCTTGTATTGAGTTGTGACTTAAAACATTCTTATGTAAGTCATATGTTCATTACTTTCTAGAAGTAATCAACTTGAATCAAACAATTTATTTTGTAAGTTATAAGCTCTTTTCTTTCTTAAAAGTAGCTTGAATTCATCATCTTTAACAAGTGACGAATTTAACCTCCTAGGTTTTAAAGAAACAACGTCTTACACAACACGTCTCATGTAGCCAAGAAAGACCTGTTTCTTGCGACATAACATTCACAACATGTCTCATGTAGCCAAGAAATACCTGTTTCTTGCGACATAACATTCTTTGTGGCTCTTGAATAATTTTCTCCCACTCTGTCTTCTAGAAATAAACTTGTATTTTTAGAAAGACAGCTTCACGAGCCACAAACCCGGTGTACTCGTGATTATCATAGGGAAAAATGAGCATTTGTTTCTTGTGAAAACTTACAAACATGGTACCCTTACCATTTCATATCTCATATGATTCTATTTAGTGGAATAATAATTTAGACAAAAATGATAAAATCCCCAAAAGTATCAAGTGACTCAAAGTAACTTGATTGAAGTCCAAACCATATCAAATAGCGTTTGATTTCTTATCCAACCACACATTATTCCATAATGTGTGCTAAGAGAGATTAACTTGTGATACTATATCACATTTCCTTTGGCTTATATCAAAGTCTTCACTTTGATAATCCCATCACGACTAAATCGTGATTCCTTGAACTCTTTGAACTTCTTCAAAAGATTTCTCTATTTACCTCATCAACTTAAATCGTTGGTAAAAGAAAATGATCAACCTATTTTGGATCAATGATTTACAACTCGATCTCCTTTTCAACCAAAAGGCACGAGACATCTTGCTTTGAATACAAGATACGCATATACCATTAACAATCTAATGGTTTCAAGAGTACTCGATAACTCTTTGCGTTCATCATTCCAAAATTTAAGGTTTAATCTTGGGTTACCAATTTGAGTCTTGCATCATCTTCATGATATATCATTCTAGTTTGGTTTAGAATATAATCACCTTGATAATGGGCTAGCCATATATCAGATCGTGGTGTATAGGGTCACAAAAGTGAAACCTCTTTTGTATCTTAACAAGTTGTATTCTTATTTAGAGTTTATGTACTTAATAGTCATAATTAAGTACAACTCCAAACCCAAAAACTAGATTTAGTACACAATGACTCTATCTCTCGACTTCATTGTTGCTAGTCGTCATATTCTAATCATCCTTATGTATCAAACATAATGATGAAAACCACCACTGGTTTCTAATATTGACGAAGTGGTACTAGCAAAATTTATGTTTAATCAAATAAACATTTAAAGAAGAAGGTCCCATTAGATGTCCCACAACTAACTTGTTGATTCTTCAATAATTTGGGGTAGTTTCCTTTCTCGTGTCCAACATTTAAGACAATGGAAACTTTATCGGTCGGGATTGATAGGTTTAGTATCGTCATTCTCAACAACTTTACTTTTAACATTACCTTGTATCAATTCCATTATAATCTTTACTTCTTGAACCTCGTCCTCATCTTAACGGTTTAAGAGAATGCTCCCACTCATTTTAATGAGTCTTTGCTTTGAGAAGCAAAATTGAATTCATGAAGAACACTCTTCATTTGTTCGTTTTAGTCTTAAAAACTCTCATTGAGGTGGTTGCATTATTTTGGTCAATTACGAATTCTGACAAAACTAATTACCAAAACAATCATTTCAAGGTACTTAATTCTTTTAAGTACATGAAAAACAATCCATTGTAAGTAGATGTGTTAGTCTAGAATCAAAAAACCTGTTTGATAATAGATAACTTTAATCTATACTCTTTGCAAGAGATCCTTAGCAATGATTCATATGAGGTTTTAGAAGCAAAATTCAAATTTGTCTCTAGTTACGATGTTTTAAAGGAGATTTTGAAAAATCGAAATGATATCGTATATGAATTGTGGTGAAGAAATAGAACAATATGATAACGGAATAGTGGAAAACTAAACATTTATCGTTTTAAATCATACTTGTAAATAAATTAACAAGATATGAGCATTTATATAGTGACCTCTACCCAACTATTATAAATGATTCCAAGATCCAAATTCATATTAACTTGGGCACGGTGGGGCCGATACATCCCTTATCAATATAACTCGGTGGATTAACTCTTTAATCGATTCTACTTTTAGAACTCTTGGTCGATAAAATTACATTAACATTTATCTTTAGCCCAAAACACATCTGACAAGGGCACGGTGGGGCCGATACATCCCTTATCAAAAAACTTTTGTTGAGTTCAATCCAAATTTCGAATAAATGTGTCCATGATCCAAATCCACATCAACTCGGGCACGGTGTGGCCGATACATCCCTTATCAACATGAATTCGGTGGATTGACATTTATCACCCACTTCCCCTACGTAACAAGGTTTGTACCCCGGTAGGGCCGAGTGCACTCCCTCACGAAATAGGTTTTCATGGTTTCTACTATTTGGTAAGGCTATATCTCAATTGATTGTTTTAGCGAGAGGTCATGTCAATTTATTATCTATCACGTTTTAAGTGAACTAAATCGGTGAACTACGATAATTGTAATTGACACGGTCGATATACTCGATAAGAACGACAATGCATGTTTTAGTTATGGCGATTTAGCGATGCATGCAACATATAAATAAAATGCAAAGCATAAAAATAAATCCTAGTATGGCCTTCCTAGAAATAGAAAACTGTTTAACTATTACATATTCGGAAACCAACTCCATTGGTCCCTTGAACTTCGGTTGTAGCACGCATCTCGAGGTAACACCGTCTTTATGTATCGTCATCTTGAAGAAATCCGTCTTTGGGAACTCCGAAATGAATTAAAATTACATAATAAATTACATAATTTCTATTATACATTTGTAACTATAATAAAATAAATCTATTAAATTACAAGACGGTGATACGAGATCACAATAAAAATTACAACCGAATCGATATTCCCATACATTTCGGGTAATACCAATAAAAACTAAGGCCATACTAAGCAAAATTACATAATTCAAAAATTATATAAATAAAAGACATTCAACAATTGAAATATGCAGCATTATAATATGTATGAACATGCCCAATTTTATGCTAAATCGCCTTTAAATTTGCCAATATCATATATTACTCGGTTTCTGATTTGCGTGATTCAACATTTTACAATCACCAAAAATACATAAATTCATATTTATGCATAAGTTAATTACCCTAACTGTTTAGGACTCAAAATTTAGTCTTCACTAATAATTTGACCATAATTAACTCATATTTGTTCATAATGGACTTTAAAAATATAAAATAAGCCATAAACTTCAAATAAATCATAAAAATTTCAAATAAATTCAAAATTTGAAATTTAAACTCATGAACATTCTGGAAAAATACCATGACACTCATAATGTTCAAAAACTTAGGTTAAAAATTTCGAAATTTATCCGGAAAAACAATGTTGCGGTTTTATCGATTTTAACTAAAACAAACATAAAAATATGAGAAAAATTATTTTCACCAACTTTTCAATTTTAGATCTGAAAAAGATAATAAAAAGCAACATGTGACGTTTTTCCTTAGTCATGAAGCATGTTTTAGCAATATTCACTAATTAAGTCACTTTTTATGCTATTTTTCTTCAAAAATCCATAAATCATGCATAAAGACTTCAATATAGCCAATTATTTTACACACATCTTGTAAAATTGCATGTGACAACATACTAAATTCTTATGACCAGAATCGAAATTTATCTCATATTAACCTATTTTTCACTTAAATCCGAATTTAAAAATGAAAAATTCATTTTTCGAGCATAAAAACTCATAAAATTATGAAACTTTCCAGATCATCTAAAAATAATATATGTGAAAACATATCCAAAAAGAACTGGAAAATTCGAAGTTTAGCTAATTTTCGTCCAAAAATGGCATTTTTATCATAAAAATCACATTTTAATGCCAATATAATATATTATGAACAGTAAAATCCGTAAATTAACCAAAAATCCTAAAAATCATTTTAGGACCAGAAACCTATCATGCATGAATTAATTTCGTGATATATCATAATAACACAAATTCACAAGTTTTATATGTTAATCGTATAACTCGGAAAAACTATAACCGATTTGCATGCAAACAACCATTGCTCTGATACCAATTGAAGGAAAGGTAGATCTTTATACCTAACAACATACTCATATATGTATAAATTTAATTTGTCATAAAATTAACTAATGATCTTATGCATGCAAACAAAAGATAAAATAGAGGAGAAATCATGTCCTTACATTGCAATATCGGTATATATGGGCACAAAAGAGTTCTCCTTCTCTTTTGTTCTTGAGCTATCCCTTAAATGGAAGAACAAAGAACCCAAGACCCAAGTATAGGATCTCTCCCAAGGCTTTATACCCAAAGCTTTCTCTTAATCAAACCAATATTATGAAGACTAGATAATACTAATTTTGAAAGAAAATTGACCCAAAAATTTGGTCTTTTAGCTCCCAAATTTCGGTTCATATGGAGAGGAGAAGAGGAAGAGTTTTGCTCACTTAAAACACTTAAGTTTTCAGCTTGTATATAGTGAATGAATGACTACTAATATTTATAGTAAATATGGGCAAAAGAAGATGAAAGGACATAACTCTTAATCTTCTCCAAATAGTGTAGAGAAGAGGAAAAGTCATGGTCTTTTGCTCTTCAAAATTTCGGTTCATATGTAATATGTATACCATATTATTTTTGTCAATTTGTCAATATGTTACATGTCATATGTCACATAAAATTGTCATGTATTTTTATCATATAAAAATCAACGTATTAATTAAAATACGTCATGTACAAAAATCGACTTAGTAATTCATAATTACTTGTACCAAAATATTTTACCAATCATAAATCACAACAACTTGTATTTATAATTATTCATTCAATTTCAATTGTTTCCTTAAACAATAATTTCATCTGAGTAAAGATACAATTCGATTACTCAGACCGTATCTCATCTAAATGAGACACGTAAATTTTACTTCCAAAATCGTCCGTCAATTTTCAAGTAATTTAATTAACTCGTAACATTATACGATTAATTAAATAATCAATTAAGAGTGTTGCCCTATAGGTATGACCTAGGGGATCAACTGATCACCACCGTCGCACGACAGTAATGTCAAACTCTAGTCAGCCAATCATTACCGATATGTGTGGACCAGTTGACAGTAAAAATACTTCCCAAATGTATTCTTTAAAATGAGATTTAATAATGATATTTAAATCATATGATCGCACTATTGTTGTGGCCACAACTAGAATAGGTGGTGGTGTCGTCGCTCTTGGTGGTGTCGTCGCTCTTGTCGACCATCTTTCCTATTTTATTTTTTTTGTGTTCGAAAGAGTAAAGCAGGAGAGAGGGAAAGAATGCTGCGGGATTTCTATAAAGCAATTTAGCGACCGACTTCAGTCGCTAAATCTGAAAGTCGGTCGCTAAATAAGATTCCTTTTTTAAAAAAAGCAGTCGCCAAATTAGCGACTGATTTCAGTCGCTAATTCTAAAATCAGTCGCCAATTTGGCGACTACCTGGGTCAGTCGCCAAAAATCTGTCGCCTCTTTTAGTTTTTCTTGTAGTGCGATAAGCAACCTCTCCCACACGGTCCAAAATCTCATAAGGGCCAATGAACTTTTGGCTTAACTTCCCTTTCTTACCGAACCGCATTACCCCACGCATATGTGACACTTTCAAAAGAACCTTATCCCCAAGGGTAAACTCGAAGTCCCCACGGTGTAAGTCTGCATAGATCTTTTGTCGATCCTGAGCCGCTTTTATCTTTTGCCGAATCACATTCACTTGTTCTATCATCTCATGTACCATCTGTGGTCCTAAAACCACTGCCTCGGCACTATCATCCCAACAAATTGGACTCCTGTACCTCCTCCTATACAAAGCCTCAAACGGAGCTATCCTAATACTCGTATGGTAGCTGTTGTTGTAAGAAAACTCGATCAAATCCAACCGATCTTCCCAACTACCCACAAACTCCATCACACAAGCCCTAAACATATCTTTCAAATTCTTGATTATTCTCTCTGTCTGTCCATCTGTTTCAGGATGAAATGCAGTACTCAACTTCAAGGTAGTTCCCATCAACTCCTGCAACTCTTGCCAAAATCGAGAAATGAACCTCGCATCCCGATCCGACACAATATCCTTTGGAACCCTATGTAACCTCACTACATTCTTCTTATACCCATTCGCCAACTGCACCTTACTCCACGTATCTTTCATAGGAATAAAATGAGCTAACTTGCTCAAACGATTAACGATCACCCATAACATGTTATTACCTTGCTGATTCCTCGGTAACCCCACTATGAAATCAATGGGAGATAGATTCCCATTTCCACTCAGGTACCTCAAGGGACTGAATCTGACCTTGTGGTCTTCGCTGCTCCCCTTTGACTCTCTGACATGTCAAATACCTAGCCACAAACTCAGCTATCTCCCTTTTCATCCCGGACCACCAAAAAGTCTTCTTCAGATCCTTATAAAGCTTGGCACCACCCGAATGTACTGAATACGGAGTGCAATGAGTCTCTATCGTGATTGTCTTTCTCAACTCTTCATCCTTAGGCACACACCATCTCCCATCAAACCGAACACTCCCATCAGAATGAATAGAGAACCGAGACACTGTCCCTTTCTCTACTCCAGCCCTTCACTCCTGAATCTTAGAATCAAGAGCCTGCTTCCTGCGAATATCATCATAAAGATCCAGTTCCACTGTCAAGTCTCCCCTATCATCCCCCTTTTAATCATATGTATCCCCATCTTACCTACCTCGTCTCTCAACCTCATCAAAGACATAGTTGTGCATAGAGAATGCACACTCTTCCTACTCAACGCATCAGCAACCACGTTTGCTTTCCCTTTATGGTATATGACATCTATGTTATAATCCCCGATAAGCTCCATCCACCTCCTCTGTCTCATGTTCAGCTCCTTTTGAGTAAATATGTACTTTAAACTCTTGTGATCGGAAAACACCTTAAAGGTCGCCCCATAAAGATAGTGCCTCCAAACCTTGAGAGCAAACACACCTGCATCCAACTCTAGATCATGCGTCGGATAGTTCTCCTCATAAGGCTTCAATTGCCTAGAAGCATAGGCAATGACTTTCCTGTTCTGCATCAACACGCAACCCGACCCGTTCTTTGAAGCATCTGTATACACCTCAAAATACTCGCTCCCCTCAGGTAAAGCTAAAACTGGAGTTGTGGTCAAATGCTCCTTTAATATTTGGAACGTCGTCTCACAACTTTCATCCCAACGAAACTTGTTCTCTTTATTCATCAATGCGGTCATAGGCCTCGCAATCTTTGAAAAAGTCTTTCGCGAACCGTCTATAGTATCTTGCCAAACCCAAGAAACTCCTGATCTCGGCCACATTCTTTGGTGCTTCCCACTTAGACACCGCCTTTATCTTGCTAGGATCAACAGATACACTCTCTTTAGAAATCACATGACCCAGAAAACCCACTTTCTCTAACCAGGACTCACACTTAGACAACTTTGCATACAGCTGGTTGTCGCGTTGAGTTTGCAACACCAACCTCAAATGCTCCTCGTGCTCCTCCTTAGTCTTGGAATAGACTAAGATGTCATCTATAAACACCACCACGAACTGATCTAAGAACTGGCTGAAAACCCGATTCATCAAATCCATAAACACTGCAGGCGCATTAGATAACCCTAACGGCATCACCACATACTCATAATGACCATACCTCGATCGATAAGCCATCTTTGGTATGTCTTCATCCCGAATCCTCGCCTGATGGTACCCCGATCTCAGATTAATCTTTGAAAAGACTCCGGCCCCATACGGTACGGGGCCTTAGAGATCGGTCCCATCCTTAGGAACCATACGGTACGGGGCCTTAGAGATCGGTCCCATCCCTGGTTTCAACTCCACACTGAAATCTATCTCTCTCTTTGGTGGTAAACCCGGTATCTCCTATGGAAAAACATCTGGAAACTCTCCCACCACTGGTATCTCATCTGTCATCGGCTCTACCATACTATGATCTTTCACATGACATAGAATCAAAGGACCCCCATTCCTCAAGTAAGACTTCAATGTCACCACTGCAATCACTTTGACTTTGGGTTTGACAACAAACCCACGATAAGACACACTAACTCCCTTGGGACCTCTCAAATAAACTTTCTCTTGGTGACAGTCTATTCTAACCTTGTACTTATCCAACCAATCCATCCCAACTATCATCTTAAAATCATCCATAAGAAATTCTAACAAATCCATTGGAAGATCAACCTGACCAACTATCATGGATACCCCCTTATATAACCTCCCACAAGACACTGACTCACCCGACGCCCGACGGTATAAAAATTTCATCTTTTACAGACTCAAACTATCTCAAACCCATAGACTTAGCATGACCCGCCGATACAAAAGAGTAAGACACCCCCAAATCAAACAAAGCAAAGGTATAAACATCGTTAATAAGAAAGGTATCGGTGATCACGTGTGCATCATCCTCAGCAGCTTGCTTGTCCACCATAAACAGTTTGCCACTGGTCTTTTGTACACCCCCTTGTGCTGTACTAGCTGATGTAGAAGGCTTGGCAGCTGACCCCTGATTGTTGTTAGCGGCCGGTTTCTGATAAGAATTACCGCCATTGCGGTTGTACCCACCGTTATTGTTACTCTGCCCTCCTTGATTATTCCATGACCCGACTGGTCGGTTGCTAGCATAGCTCCGTGTCGGACCTTGCGAAAAGCTCCTCTGTGATGTCCTCTGAAAACCTCTTCCCCCTGCACTAGTACACTCATGCCCCTTGTGGCGCATACCGCCACAGTTGAAACACGAGATACCCCAATTGTTGTTACTACCTCGACCATGCCCATAAGAAGATCCAGCACTGAAACCCAATCCCAAAGAATAAGCCCTTGCTTGATAGTGGTTACCCCTCTTATAACTAGTCTGACCACCACCATCACTCTCGGCCTTTCTCTTTTTCGGACCCCTCTCTTTGTTTTCCTTGGCCATTTTGACCAACCTCTCAGCCCGTCCTGGTCTGTCATAAAATTCCTTAACATCGGTAAGGACCACAACCGGTAGCTTCTCCATGATTTGATAAGTTAACCCCTTCTCAAACCGAAGTGCTAAGTTCTCCTAACTCAGCCCCATATCCTCAGTATATCTCGATTTCTCGTTGAACTTATGATAATACTCCGCCACTGTCATATCTGAGGTCATCTTAAAATAATCAAACTCCTCCCACATCTTACTGCGAACATGCTCCAGAACGAACTCCTTTCTCATAGCTCTTTTGAACTCGGTCCATGGAATAGCAGACTTACCTTGCTTCAGATAAAGGTCTAGGGTACTCTCTCTCACTTTGTCCCACCACTCCCCCGCTGCATCTCTCAGGTAGAACGCAGCTTATTATACGTTAAACTCTTCGAGACAATGAACCACCCCAAGGATGTTCTCCATCTCACGGCGCCACTTGTCGAGCAAAATTGGCACACCTGTACCCATATAGTGTGTTGGGTTAAAGCGGGATACCGTAGTGCTCATCTTGGCAAAGTCTATCCCGGCATCCGTATCTTTCCCCAACCTCTTGAGGGCTTCGGTAAGTGCATCCTGATGCTAAAGCATCTTAGCAATCTCATCAACACTCATCTCCTGAGCCCTAGCATACATACCTGACCTCTTTGGCGACATATCTTTGAGCTATAAGAGGGGAGATAAACGTAAGCACATAGCCTATGGCTTAAAACAAATATGACCCGCATAGAACCTACTCGATCAAGTAACCACACATACTCGATCGACTTACCCACCTACTCGATCGAGTTACCCACCTACTCGATCGAGTACCCCAACTCCAGAACCTGACCAAAACTGACATATAGCATACTCGATCGAGTCACATACGTACTCGATAGAGTAGCCGACACTCGATCGAGTACTCCCCTTACTCGATCGAGTTGCACAAAACAGCAGCTACTGCACAACGTATACATATACCCACTCGATCGAGCTCAACCCACCGATCGAATCCAACCTACTCGATCGAGTTTCCCCCACTCGATCGAGCCATGCTGACTATGATACCATACCCGCATGCGTTTAACTTTATAACTTTCCGTAACAACAAATTAGTATAACATATCATTCTCCAAATCACATGTTACTAAGATCGCCATATTATAAATCACTTCCACCATACAACATGCTTAACCACAAATCATATTATTATATACGATTACTTTCATCTTTTCCACCACATCCTCTATTCAACCACTTATCCATCCATCCAACATATTCATATGAACATTAGTAAACACATAGCGATCCCCATGACACCCCATAGTGACCGGTTCAAAGTTGAAGGGCGAGTTCGCCACTTTAGGACGTCTCCCAAGTCTTTGCATTAGCTCCTAACAACTCCTACCCGAGTTCATTTTTGTTTGACTCTCTAAGTTCATTAGTTACAGTTTCCAAAATCGTGGCTCTAATACCACTTTGTAACTCCCCCATACACCAAGGTGCCATATCAAGACCACCTAATGTACGAAAACGCTACCCTCTCAGTTGCCCGAGGTAAAGTATATTAAATAGACCATAAAATAACGTACTTTAATTAAATAGTTAAAGTGATTACATTCAATCCAAAACTGAAAGATACAAAACAACTGTTCGAAACCAAAATCCAACTGAATAACTTAAAATGTCATGACACAACAGCGGAAGACTACTAGCTGGCTCGTGGTGACTCATCCCCGGCTAACCCTCGTGGTTCCAAGCCATACCTCCTAAACACTGCTCACCATCCCCGAATAGATCACCGCAGTTTTTAAAACAATTAAACGGGGTCAATTACTGTACAACGATATAAGATAATACAACAATAAGTAAAAAGTCACAATCCTCCAACATCGTCACATCACCAATCATCTGACTAGCCTGAAGGCTAGCCCTGACAAATTACCAGTCGCAACCAGTAATCCACACCGCCAGTGGGGGACCGCAGCCTTGCCTACCTAAGCCCCACTCATCTCCATCGAGCGAATAACCCATGTTCCTTAATGTGCACATCCCCCTTATGACGGGACCAACAAGGGGCAAATCAATGGCGTGAAGCCACTCCCGAAATTTACTCTAATCAGCCAAGGACGCACCTCGCGAACCACAGACAATCAACAACAACCAATTACAATACCAACAATACCAAAATCAATTGCGATATAATCACATACCAACAATCAACAACCATCTTAACATCATGCATACAATAACTGAGTAGGAAAACCCTACCTGGAATGCAATCACCAAAATCAACACATGCAGCGGATCAAAAGCATTTCTCTACGAAATCAGCTTCTATCAACATATAATCATATACAAACCATCATCAACAATACTCCCAAACACCCCCAAATTACCCAATTAGGGTCTAATCAAAACTAACGAATTAACATAAAAACTTTACTAGGATCTTACCCACAATACGACGGTCTCAACGGTGTAAAGAACTCTGAAATCCGACGACTCTAGCCCTTGCATTTGATAGCAATGTGAGAGAAGGATCTTACGTTGTTTGTTTTATCTTGTAAAAGTTTTAGAAAAGGGTAAAAAAGTAAAAGAAACTGACGAAAAATAATTTATAGATCATTTCACGTGTTGCTATCAAACCCGGCAAAAACTCGTATAAACCAACTTACTCGATCGAGTACCACCTACTCGATCGAGTTGCCCTTACTCGATCGAGTATCCACCAGGCAGAACACTCTCCAGAATGCAAAACTAACTTACTCGATAGAGTACCCAACAACTCATAAATCTGAGGTATTACACTTCTGTAAACAGAGACTTCACAAGAGACCTATTCCACCTCTGGCCTGCTTGAATAAGGTTTCGTACTTGCAGATTTGCCAAATGAACATTGTCATCTCCTAAGAAGCAGTCTCTTGGTTCCGGATACCAAACACCCACCCATTTTGAGATCCATACATTCATCTTCTGTAACACCCCCATATACAGAGGAGCCTTAACTAGGCCTTCCTTAGCATATAAAGGCGTTACCATCTCGGTGGCCCGAGGATAGTAATGATCAAATGTCGATAAAAGAACTATTACGTTACTTTACAAGTGATTTATCCGACTCCTGCATAAAAGATACAACTCAAAGTCTACTTGCTATAATTATTAACTCTCGTGGCGACTCATCCCTGCCCGGACTTCAGCTAACAACCATATCAACACCTGCTAAGACAGACTGCTCACCATAGGGGATCACGGCAGACACATAAACAAATAAGACAACCACACAAGGTCAGTACTGAGATAAGACTCACCAAAGTTACCAACAACTATCAAAACCACACAAGACAATCGGTCACAATCAGGCACTCCACTCCATCTCCGTCACCGACGTTGTCCTTTGGACCCGCCACCGCGGTGGGGGACCGCAGTCGTTCCCACCTAAGCCCCGCTCATCATACCGAGCGATAACCCTGTCCCATTAATGTGCACATCCCCTTCCGTGGCGGGTTCCACGAAGGGCAAAACTAGGGCGTGAAGCCACTCCCGCAAGTGACTCCACTCAGCCGAGAACGCATCGCGAGAACCACAGACAAACAATCACAATCACAATATCAACAACCGTAATCACAACACAACAAAAATGATACAACGATCGACACACTAGACTATCTACAGAAACTGAGTAGGCGAACCTACCTTTAAGCAACCGCAACCAATCCATGCCGACACATGCCATAACCAGCAACCAAGCAAAGCCTATAAGGACAATACGACCATCCATTACTACCAAGCAAACCCTAAAAGCAATGATGGGAATAGTGATGATGATTATGACATACCTATAAGGAGAAACCCGGCAAAAGACCGCTACCTGACTCAAGCTACGCTCTCCTAAGGCACAAGGACCTTCAAAGGGGCTTCCATGGAGGTTTTGTGGTGAAGGGAAGGGAAAGAGGCGACTGATGGATGGGAAGAATGAGGCGGAAATGATATGCGGATTTAACAAAACGCGATATAAAACCCTCGCTGAAAACTCGGTACTCGATCGAGTACCCAACACACTCGATCGAGTGTCCCCCTACTCGATCGAGTAACTAAGCTACTCGATCGAGTAGCCTCTACTCTATCGAGTACCACTCCCAACTCGTAACCCAAGATAACTTGGCACGTCTTTCTAAGACTATTCCAGCTCTCAAGGTCAGTCAATGCTGGTCAAAGGGTCTCAAACAGGCGGGTATTACAGTCTTCCCCCCTTAAAAGAACTTCGTCCCCGAAGTTCAACTCACCTATCTCAACTCACAAGACACGGGAAAACACGACATTACCGTTCTTCCTATTCAAGTCATAACTCCCCAGGAATACCATCCCCCCATGTCATCATCATCACTGTCTACGCTCTAATTGTAACGACTCTTACTATTATCATACACACATTATCACCGTCAACCGTTACTCTATACATTATATAAAACATCAAACTCGCAAAGCGAATCACCACCCACGATCACCCAACATATGGTAACAACTATCAAACTATCAATCTAGAACATGTCTCACATCAACTTTCATGTGGTACAACTAATGCTACCGTGTTACTCGGCAACGTGATTCAATTACGATTCATCGCACCATAACTATTTCTTCATGACCGTCTCTTGAAACATACAATCACATCCACTTTAAAGAACTAAAGTAACCACTTATACTTCAGGAAATCTTATAATTAACCATAAAAACATTATAAACAACCAAAACAAAATTCAAAAACAGCCTTTTCATTTCGCGACATTACTCTTCCTCTCTAAAAAGGAACTTCGTCCCCGAAGTTCACCGTCGAAAATTACAAGACACCTTACCTATTACTTGCAGCATTACATTAAATAAAAGCCATATTATGTGTTATAGATATTACTCACTAACTAAGTATTCGTTTAAATTAGAAATCATATACAAACCGCCAGAATAACTGGCCGCCATTGATAAAGTACGTTAACATCGTATGTCCAAATGTATGAAAAGGTGGAACTTCAACGGATAGATAGAAATATGGCATATGTAAAAAATTAAAACAATAAGAGATCGTCATCACTTCACTACTTGTTACAAATATGCATATAGAATCGAAGCTTGGGTTCCAACATATGAGATTAACGGTTCAAAGGTGTTACTATATGCTAATAACCATGTTAAACATCAAACGTGCAATTATAAAACAATTACACACTTTTAATTTTCGAAAACCTCCTGTAACAGTGCTACTCGATCGAGTATGTAGCGGTACTCGATCGAGTAACATGCTACTCGATCGAGTGTCTTAGCTACTCGATCGAGTAGCCCACAGATCAGAATACTTTTTATCCCTCTTCTCTGTAGCTACTCGATAGAGTACGGGGTACTCTGTCGAGTGCCTACAGGCCAAGGTGCCTTATAAAACTCGTCATAACCCAACATACGTAAACATAGCTGTCATATAACTTGAGTCGGGATGATTTCCCGACTCCCAAAACGATCCTGCATAAAAGTTAAGTAACAAATCCGGTCTTATGGCCAACAATATAAATCCATAACCAAACGTCAACGTAAACAACTACCGAGATCTAACAACACTACCAACCACTACTACCAACGATCATGAACAAGGATAGAAACAAGGAGTATCACTCCTCCTGCTGCTGCTGCTGCTGATCGACCATCACCTCATCATCGCCGCCACCTCCCGAAGTACCCGCTCCCGATGCCCCAATCCCCGCATCTCCTCCCGCTCCGGCTCCCGGACTCACGTACCATGGAGTCAAGCCACCGTAGGCAAAGGACTGAGGTGTCCCCCACGTCGACTGATCCACCCCATAGGAATGGAAAACCCCTGTGTAGTCCCCAACTCCACTCCACCAAAACGGGTGCGGTCCCTCGGTCCCTATCCCCTGTGCGTACGCCATCTCGTGCATGTTCCGGAGTGTCAAAGTAGATGACACTCTCTCCGCCAAGTAGCTGGATCGCGTCTCCGGGGTGTCGAGGTAAGGGTAGCACGGAAAAGGATGCTGCTGCTGTGGTGCCACCGGCCGTGGCCTAGTCTCTGAGGTCCTCTCCCTCACTCGACGAGGTCCTCTCCCCAACCTAGGTCTCTCCACTGCCACGACCGACGCATTCTCTCCCTTCTTCGGCTCTGGCATCACCTCGAGAATGGTGTCGTCGATGAGGTAGGTCTGCAGATGGCGGGGTCTATCATCATCCTCCTCCTCCTCCTCATCATCATCGGAGTCCACCGTCACTACCGTCGGCTCTAAGGGCTCCGTGGGTGGGAGGTGCTCAGGAGCTGGAATCTTCATCCAACTCACGCCCCACACCCTCCAAGCAAGGCTACCGTCAGCCAAGGTCCTCAACCACTTCAGGTCGAGACAGTAGTCACGGTCCATGGTGGGTACTGGGGTAGCTAGAGGCACGTACTCCGAAGAAGCCTCGAAAGAGGTTAGCTTTTCAGCTAACCGAGTGGCGATGGCGCCACAAATCAAGTACCGGGAAGAGGCAGTAGCCATCAAGGCAAGGGCAGCACAAACCATAGAAGGATCATTAAAGACCACTTTCCTGGTCCGCTCCGGGTTCAAGTAGGACATCAGAAGTAACACCTCATGGTTGTTCAGCTTACTGATATCCGGTCGATCATAAAGGAGGTTCGAGAGAGAACGGAGAAAGATCCTCAATGTGACATGCTGAACATCATTAATCAGCATGTTACTTGAGGTAGGAGCTGGTTTCCCGGTCAGGCAAGGCATTAGGCGGCATACACCGCACTCAAACAGGATATCGGTGATGGAGTCCTTGGGAGGCTTGGCCAACCCAAGGTGAGAAGCAAACAAATCCATAGTCAACGTAAAACTGGTATTCATCAATCTAAACTCTCAATCGGCCCATTTGGTCATAGCTAAAGGAGCTCATGAACTCCAAGGTAAGAAAAGGATAAGTGTGTTTCCTCAGCCTATATAACCCAAGAAGACCCAAAGTCTCAAATATGTGACGGGCATCCGTCTCTATCTCCAATTCCTCCAACAAAGTAGTGTCTATACACCTCGTAGGTCTCATCTTGCGTTTTTGTAAAGCTACAAAACGCTCTCTCTGCTTGAAATCGACAAAAACAACGGAAGGGTACTCCGGAACCGCGGGTACCACGGGTCCGCTTCCCTCCCCAGTCTCAGGCTGATTACCCCTCCCCCGTTTACTTTGACGAATCCCTAGGTTCAGTCTCGGCATCTGTTTCGGCATATGTTCAGACAAATTTGTATAAACATGTAAACATATAATTCATATAATGTGGACTTTACATACTCAATTTAGTACACAATTTTATCAACCAATTCGACATGTGAAGCACATGATTCATGCCATTAACCTTGAATGCTCAGCTAGGTACACACATTCACCAACAGTTTCCTCAAATTGATATATAAACTCAGTTTATAGCCACTTATTAACCGTAGTTGTGAGAATTTTAGCATGGTGAACACATATACTCAGCAAATTCCAACAACTTAGCATAATTCTAGGGCTACTCCACAACACGTTCAACAACATATGAGGCAATTATACAAGTTCATAGAGAAGTAACTTGGGACATATTATCATTATCTTCAATATCAAGACAAATGACTCCATTAAACTTGTAAGACGGTCTTACAGCTGCAATTATTTCGACATGTTCTTCGTCATACAGCATCACTACTATCATATTGATGTTCAAACTGTACTTAATCATTCATATACAACACCAAATTCCACATATATATCACGAAATTCCATTTGGGGCACTTTTCAGACGGAGTTTTAAGACAACTTTCTTAGGTGAAAATCATCAAAATTCATCCTTCAATATGATATAAACAATACATAGGACTCAATTCCATCATCTAATCATTGTAAAACAATCAAAAATCAATTTCAATTTTGCAAACCCTAGAAATTTCGGTTTCAATTTTTTTTGCAATTTCTAGTCTAATGTACAGCAATTAATCACCAACAAACATGGAAAGAAGGCATGTGAATCATATTTCAACCATTAAAAGCAACAATCTATCCATATGAATCGAAATTTCAGATTTTATCCTTACTCTAACACATTCAAGTCAATAAATTATGTAAATTAGGAAGAAAAGCATACCTTGATTGAGTAGCAAAGTAAAGAAACGAAATTAAACAAAGAAATCAACCCAAGAATCACCACTAACCCAAGAGTATGAGAGAAATTGAGAGGAATAAGGCTTAGGTGTTTCGAAATATAGAGGAAGAAGAATAAGGAATAGAAATAAAAAGATTAGGGGTTTTAAGAAACCCGTAAGTCTCACTGTACAGTAACCTACTCGATCGAGTGCCTAGGGTACTCGATCGAGTACCACCCTACTCGATCGAGTAGGAGCTATTTCGTCTAGTATCTGCAGGAATTTTCCCCACATCCTGACGTCATAGCTTCCTAACTAGATCGAGTGAGGTCTACTCGGTCTAGTAAGCACTCGCACTCGGTCAAGTAAGGTTAAGTACTCAGTCAGAAGTACGAAGTAAATTGAAGATTCCTGTAAAACAACATTGTGTGTCGATTCCAAACCAAGTTCGGAATTTGGCACGAATTATCATACTCCATCACGTATTACAATCATTATCGCGCAAAATGCAATTCTCAACGAATAAGATGCACGTCACATTACGCTATACAAGTTACCCAACTCGGTTTACCTGCCACCGAACTATTTATAAACGTAATCATGCCATCATATTACACTTAAATTTACTTTACATGTTACTACAAAACTCGTATTCATTTCAATTTGAAGCGTATAATTAACTTCAATTCTTTCTTTCACTTATCATATAAATACATACTTTTCAAAACAATTTATTCTATCATGTCTTACATTCTATCATAAGCAATTCATCTTGCTGTAGATACCTCATTTCTGCACCTCTCGCAAACCACCCGGTGATGATTGGGCCGCATGTTTGGTACGCGGAACGATTTGTGACAATTCGTAAGATTATCGTCAAGTGATTGCTCAAATATTAATGTCTACCTCTTAATTGTCATCTACGTGCCGATACGGTCGTTTTTTGATAATTAGAGTACATTCGAGTCAGGACCTAAAACCGTCTCCATTTTTCGTCAACCGTTAAATCCGAGTCGAGAATGTTCGGAATGTTAGGATATTTCTAATCCATATTTCATAAATTTTATCTTTTAGTAAACAATTTCCTGTAATATTCACATAAGATATTAAGGAAAATCGAATTATTTTCGTCCTACCATAATTCAAACACGGAGATCTTTCTTCTGCAGGAGGAAACCCCTTGGGAACAGACGCGCGAGATGATCTTTGCGCCTCTTCCAAGAGACGCAGTGGGCTGCTGCGCCTCTTCCCAGTCCTTTTCGCATGTTTTCGTATCTTTTTCATATCTTTCCGAGATTCACTTCCAAAGAGTCTCCGAAACCCTAATTCCTTCACGTGATTAGTATAAATAGGAGCCTTCGCTCCTCATATTTCTCACGCGAGTGTCCGCCCTTCTCTTCTCCCTTTGCATTCTAGACTTTGTTCTTACTTTTTGGCGTCTACGTGCTTGAACTTTCGACCACGTAAGCTAGTTTGTTTAGACTACGTATAATCAACTATTAATCGTATTATCACGCTAATTCCTGTTCGTTAATTTATTTGATTCTTTCTTTTTTCTTTTTCTCCAATTATCCGTTTTAAAGGTATTTTCGACATAAATCGCCTATTCCAATGTAATTAATGTAATTTTTTTATTATTGTAATTCATGATTATCATTATTTCTTGTATCATTTGTATGTTTTCACATGTAATGAGCCTTAAATTCCTACTTCGACCCAATTGTATGCTAATTACGTGTCAACCGACTTAGTATTAATTCTCACATGTTAGGATCAAAACTTGGATGTTGCATTGCATGCATATAGCCGACGATATATCAAGTACGAATAACTTCCCTAATCATTAGTAGAGGCCGCTATCGAGGCGGGCGGGATTAGGTGTTCGATCAAAAGAGCTTCCTAATACGTACCCTCACCCCTTACTCCAGATATCTGTGAACACCCGTGTTCATTGGCATCCACGAGAGTCATTCTAGACATAGAATGCTAAGGGTAACGATTGCTTAGTGTTCATGTCTCTACTTTGTGTCTTGACATGACACGAGGTATTCGAACGGTTCCAATTTCCCATAAAAATTGGTGGCGACTCCATACAAAAATGCAAACGCTTGTTCACCAAGCGCCCCCGTGGCCCATTGTCCACAGTTTGGCGACTCCGCTGGGGATAATACACTTACGTGTAGCCAAAAGGGTGAAACTTGAACGAGGTTAGGGAATAGTTTGTACAAGACAATTGTCGGTTTTCATAACTCGGTCTTCCTAGACCGTTTCATTTGGCCTTCCTAGGCCCAACCCAACCCATTCGACCAATCGTCCCGTCTAAACGGTCCTAATTCTTATTTGGGCCTAAGGATGGATAGCGATTGACGTCATCCATACCATGATGCTTACTCTTGTTTGTATCAAGGGCCTTCACTACTTGAGGAAATGGACTAGGAATCGGCCTTACTCTTGTTTGGTACGAGCCTCTCCACAGACTTCGGGTTTGATGGTTCGGTATGGCAACCCACCCTTTAAACCAAAACCCTTTTAAATGCACTCAGCATCCCGTTATAATGCTTGTATAAATGTGTATACCTTACGTGATCACCACTTCTAAACATAACCATGACAATTTTTCAAAAATCAAAACCCATTTTCAGATAAAAATTTCGAAATAGGCTCTTAATTAGCGCAAAATCCGGTCAAAACTCTGTCCGTTTGTAGTGTCAAAATTCGGGCAACAAGCCCATTTCAAAACCTCACTTCGAGTCCACTCCTACAACTACACTATAGTTGGCTAGGACACACATTTTCAAAAAAACCTTGTCTTTCTTCAAAGTTCACTCAACACAAGTGGCACACACCCACTTCACGAGTCAAAACATTTCTTCTTTTAGCGAGTGTGTTAGAATGGTCGATCTTGTTTTGATTCGCCGCCGATCTCTTATCCAGTTTCCAAGATGCCCGGATCAAGTGATGAAACAAATCTCCACCAACTTCAAGATGGTAATGATCGAATCCTAGCCGCGATAGCCCAAATGCAAGCTACTCAAGAACAAACTTATGACCGCCTTGAGCTCATCGAGGGCCGTATCTATGCCGTAGAGGGAAGGTTGCCTCCTCATGAAAGTGAAGTACTACGTGACTCTGACAACGAATCCAACGATGAAAATCCTCTCATGGGGATGACTGTAGCTGAGAAAAGACTCCAATACCTAGAGGAGCAATTGATGTACCTTAAGGGGGATGACATTTATAGGGAGAACAATCGCAAGTATGAGGCCGTCAATTCAAAATTGCCAACTAACTTTAGTATGACGGATATCCCTAGGTTCAAGGGACACGAGAACCCTTTGAACCACATCCGTGCCTTCAAGGATTACATGTCTATCAAAGGCATCAAACCCGAGATGTTCTTAAGGATCTTTCCTTCATCTCTTGATACCATTCCGAGGCAATGGTTCTACTCTTTAGATCACAAGAAGGTCGCTACTTGGGAAGATGCCGCAATCGAGTTCTCTAAACAATATGCGGATAATGCCGAGATCCAAGTCAACATGCGTACTCTAGAGGTTCTTACCCAAAATGACAAAGACGGATTCACCGACTTCCTCAGTAGGTGGAGGAAGACTAGCACTCAACTAGTTGAACGCCCGGATGAGGTTACTCTTGTGGAGAAGTTTGTGGATAATCTCAAACCCATCTATGCCAATCATTTGAGATATCAAAACATCAAGACTTTCAAGGACTTGACCGTACTTGGGACAAGGATTGAAGATGACATCCGTAAAGGACTCTTGTCCAAAACGGTAGGCCGAGGATATCAAGGGTCCACAAGTCGTTCATACGGCTCCACTAGCAAGACCGATGAAGTTAACCTTCTCGAACCATCCAAGAAAACTACCCAACCAAGGAAATTCACAAACCTTGGGGACACTTACTCCAACCCCCTAAAAAGGCTAATGAAGCAAGGTAAACTCCAACCCATTGGACCTACTCCCGAACCCGAAAGGAAGTCCAAGTTCTAGGACGAGAATTCGTGCTGTGAATACCATAGGGGTAAGGGGCACGACACAGAAAAATGCTACAAGTTGAAAAACGTGCTTCAAGACATGATCGAAGATGGTCGACTACCAATACCACCGGGAGGTAAACCCAACAACACTCAGAATCCTCTTGGAGTTCTAGTGATCACAAGTGATGAATCTACCTTAGATTGCTCACACCTCATTTCTCCAATCGAAAATGAAATTCATGCAATCGATAATGAAGGGTTCTACTCTACTATCTCCCCTACCATTTCCGACTTCATCACATGGGCAAGGAGTGTAGATAGACAAGTTTGGGAATTATAAAACGTGGTAACAACTTTACGCAATCCCAACGCAACACCCGAAGAACATGTGCCACTAATCTTCTCTCAAAACGCTACTATGCAAGAAATAATCACCGTGGTTGATAAACTAGTCGATCAAATCATACGACTAGAAGATGATATCATGAGAATGAGGGAATTAGCTACAATCAATGGAGTTTGGGCCGACGATGATGAAGACGAGTATCTCATTGAAAACTCCCTAGTCAAAGAGATAGTCCAAAATGGTGAAGACCAAGATGTGGACCACCTAACTCGTTCGGGTCGTCCATATCAAAGCACTACTCAAAATGGTCCAACCAACGTCATCACACCAAATGACAACGAAGATGACTCCACTGATCATTTGCTCAAGCAATTACAGAAGACAAAGGTGATCTTTCGGTCGGCAATTAGTAGCAAGCTCATTCCCACATCGCCAAGCTTTACTGCAAGCTTTGGCCAAGCTAAATGTAGCGCATAACTCCACTCCTGAAGATGTAGTCAACTTGGTCTTCCAAGAATCACCAAAGTTAAGTAATCCTATTACTTTCTCGGACGAAGATTTGCCACCTTTCGGCGCTAGTCACAACCTTGCTCTATACATCACTGTCATTTGTCTAAAGAAGAATGTGCCAATGACCTTGGTGGATGATGGCTCCGCGGTCAACGCCATACCCCTCAAAACGGCATACATGCTAGGCATGAAAGAGTCGGATTGGACCCCTACCAATCAAGGTGTGCATGCATATGACGGTACACGACGAAAGGTGGTAGGACTTGTCAACCTAACCATAGCCACGGGACCAATCGAACGAGAGGTTAACTTCCAAATAGTGAACATTGAAGCTTTATTCAAAATACTTCTGGGAAGGCCTTGGATTCACGCTTCCAAAGCGGTAACATCCACCCTTCATCAAAAGATCAAAATTCCACTAAACGGCAAAATAGTGACGATCACTTCGTCACCCATCAAGGCGATAATCGAAAAGCAATCGAACAATCAAGTCCTTGAGGATCCTGTATACGAACTTGGGGGCTTCCAAAGTGTAAGTGTCATAGAAAGTGAGTTGGCACCCTTATACTATAATCCCTACTCTAACTTGGTGGTCAACCACATACTCAAATCCCAGGGATACTTCCCTGCAATGCCTTTGAACCCTATTCGGAAGAATACCTTCGCACCATACAAGGAAGGCAACTCAACGAGGATACCACATGGACTAGGGTACAAACCCACAAAAGAGGAGGTTCTCGAAATGCTTGCCCAAGTCCAAAACCGCAAGCACGTAGGAGTCCAAATGCGACCCTATCTCCCTACTTTAAATGGGTACTTTGTTCAAGAGGGGAGTCTAGAGCTCTTTCACGGATTTCCTGAGCCTTGGCATTATCTCGAGAGGAAGTTAGCCGGAATCGAGATCTTTCATGATTGCTACTTTATCCCTCCAGAAACGGTTCCTACCGTCAAAACCCGTCAAGCACCTTGCTTAGACGAATAAGCTGTTAGCCTATTGTTTGGAGAAGATCGATTCGTTAGGGCCGCGCAGGATGAGATCATTACCATGATACTTCAAGACGATCGCTTCAACCCCACCGCGTTAATCACGTAAACCCGCAAGCAAGACAGAAAGGATGGAGAAAATCAATCAAGTGGACCAACAATCATGGAAGACTCTTCAAGCTCACTACTGGAGATGGAGAGATGTTCAAAGGAGAACCAGAAGACGATGAGTTCGAGTCGGAGTCAGAGTCAGAGTCGGAGTCTAGAGAAGTCATTAGAGATTCTACTCCTGTCGTTATCCCCACTCCCTTTGTTTCTCCTAGCTTAGTCTCGAGTAGTCACAGTAGTTCGGGAAATGCCCCAACCGCTGTCCCTTTGCCGCCCGGTGACCATGGATCGGTTGGCTTCTCTGTTTCAACTCTACTCAAATTTTAATATGAATAAATCGAGTTCGCTTACTCTTTGTGTTATCTTGAGTGCAGTCTGTTTACGATGATCGAGGATGACCAAGACCCAGACTCGATCGAAATACCTCCCTACGTAGCCAAAGAAATATTACAGGAAGGGGAAGGAGGACCAGTAATAGAAGACACCGAACCCATCAATGTAGGAACCGAACTAGAACCCCAAGAACTTAGGATAGGGACTACCTTGAGCTCTACCGAAAGGGCCGATTTCATAGACCTCCTAAATGAATTCAAAGACGTTTTCGCTTGGTCCTACAAAGACATACCAGGGATCGACAGGGATATCGCTGAACATAGGATTCCGATTAAGCCAGGTTTCAAACCTGTAAAACAGAAGCTTCGACGAATGAGAACAGAATGGGCTCTGAAGATTAAGGAAGAAGTTGACAAGCAATTCAAAGCCGGGTTCATCAAAGTTTCCGAGTATTCTGACTGGGTAGCTAACATAGTACCCGTACCCAAAAAGGATGGGAGAATCCGTGTTTGTGTTGACTTTAGGGACTTAAACAAAGCAAGTCCAAAAGATGACTTCCCTCTACCTCACATCGACATATTGGTGGACAATACTGCAGACCACGCATTACAATCCTTCATGGATGGGTATGCGGGTTATAATCAAATCAAGATGGCCATGGAAGATATGCATAAGACCGCATTCGTCACCCAATGGGGAACCTATTGCTATACGGTAATGCCGTTTGGATTAATCAACGCCGGAGCTACATATCAACGCACCGCAACTACGCTCCTACATGACATGATGCACAAAGAAGTTGAGGTATACGTAGATGACATGATTGTCAAATCTAAGGAAAGAGAGGGACATATTGCGAACCTTCGCAAGTTCTTCGCAAGGCTACGAAAGTACAACATGAGGCTCAATCCTCAGAAATTCACATTCGGGGTAACATCTGGCAAACTTCTGGGATACGTCGTTAGCCAACGAGGTATAGAAATAGATCCTTCCAAAATCAAAGCTCTGATCGAAATGCCACAACCTCAAACAGAAAAAGAAGTCAGAGGATTCCTGGGAAAGGTGCAGTATATAAGTCGATTCATATCGAAACTTACGATGATCTGTGAGCCTATCTTCAAGAAACTCAAGAAAACAGACCACACCATGTGGGATGATGATTGTCAAAAGGCATTCGATCGAATCAAGGAGATATTGGCTAAACCGCCAGTGCTCATGCCACCACAACGAGATCAACCTCTTGGTTTATATCTCACGATGGCAGAGTGAAACGGCCATGGGTGCCATGCGCTCAAAGCGTAGGAAGTGAAGAAAGAGCTATCTACTATCTCGGTAAGAAGTTCTTGGAGTACGAGTGCAAATACTCACAACTCGAAAAGACATGCCTCGCTCTTGTGTGGGCAACGAAGAAGCTACGCCATTACATGCTTAGCTACTCAGTCAAAATATACTCCAAAATGGATCCAGTCAAATACCTCTTTGAAAAACCCGTCCTCAACGGACGCCTAGCAAGATGGACCCCGATGCTCTCAGAATTCGACCTCAAATACGTGCCATCGAAAGTTATAAAAGGTCGCGCTCGTCGCCGAATTTTTCGCAGAAAATCCTATCAATGACGCACAAACAATAGATACTTGGTCATTTCCCGACAAGGATATACTCCAAACTGATGTAGACTCCTGGGACCTATACTTTGATGGAGCATCGAACTTAAGAGGATTCGGAATAGGAGTGTTGCTCATTTCTCCTGAAGGCGAGCATACACCAATTCTTTGTCAAACTCGACTTCGAGGTGACAAACAATCTTTGCAGAATATGAAGCTTGTCTCATTGGACTACAAGCGCAGTGAGCTTAGGCATCAAAAATCTCCGAGTACATGGGGATTCATCGCGATCATCAACCAAGTTACGGGATCTTGGAAAATCCGGCGAAAGCCTCGCACCTTACCAGGCTAGAATAGACCAAGTCGCTCAATTCTTTGATCACGTAACCTACCTACACCTACCTCGGAAAGAAAATCAATTTGCAGACGCTCTTGCGAAACTTGCATCTTTGATCAATATGCCAGATCACATGGTGGAAATGCCTTTGTGCATCGAACAATGATTAGAGCCGGCTTATGTCCACCAAATCACCGACGAAGAGGAAATCGCACAGGAACCCTGGTTCCAAGCAATCCTGAATTTTAAGCTTAATGGTACATATCCACCGGATATGGACAAGAGGGGACAACGTGCTATACGCCTACTAGCTTCCCAATACATTCTAATGCAAGGAGAATTATACAAAAGAACACCTCTTGGTGTAGTCCTACGTTGCCTTGATCATTCACAGGCACGAAAGGTGATGGAAGAAGTCCATGACGGAGAATGCGGTCGTCACATGAGTGGGCCCATGATGGCAAAGAAAATCACACGTTTAGGATATTATTGGACCACAATGGAATCCGATTGCATCAAATACGTAAGACATTGCCACAATTGCCAAATCTTCGGGAATGTACAACATGTCCCTCCTTCATTACTCTATACAATGACATCCCCTTGGCCATTTTCTGCATGGGGAATTGACATAATCGGAAGAAAAACCCCGGTAGGAACAGGAGGTCACTGTTTCATCCTAGTAGCGATTGACTACTTCACCAAATGGGTAGAAGCGGCTTCCTACACTAGTCTTACAGCTAAAAATGTGGCAAAGTTCATACAAAACAACATCATCTGTCGGTATGGTTGCCCACATGAGATCATCAGCGATAACGGATCACATTTCCAAGCTGAGACCGAGCAATTGCTAGCCAAATACAAGATTAAGGCCCTGTTCTTTCTGGCTTTTTAGAGTGAATCGAATCAATGGAGCTGAATCTGAATCGAATCGAGGAACCAATGAATGGAGCTGAATCAATGAATCGAATGGAGAGTGAGCCGATCAATCAATGAATAAGTGAAAGTAATAAAAATGAATCGAATAAAAAGTGAATTAATTTTGAAATGAAATAATCATAATAATAATAATAATAATAATAATAATAATAATAATAATAATAATAATAATAATAATAATAATAATAATAATAATAATAATAATAATAATAATAATAATAATAATAATAATAATAATAATAATAATAATAATAATAATAATAATAATAATAATAATAATAATAATAATAATAATAATAATAATAATAATAATAATAATAATAATAATAATAATAATAATAATAATAATAATAATAATAATAATAATAATAATAATAATAATAATAATAATATTTAATATTATTGTTATTATCAACTATAATAATAATAATAATAATAATAATAATAATAATAATAATAATAATAATAATAATAATATTCATAGTATAATACTATTTATACTTAAATTAATATTTTTAAGAAAAAAATTATAATATTATACTCCCTCTGTCCCGGTAATTTGTTGTCCTATTCCATTTTGGGGTGTCATTCAATTATTGTCCTTTCTATTTTAAGAATGAATTTGATGAACAATTTGATCATTCACACTCAATTTGGTCCGCTTGTCATTTTATAATTGGCCACTCCTCTTTCCTTGGTCTTTGTGCCAAAATCAAAGGACAACAATTGACCGGGATAGAGGGAGGAGTATATGAATAATCATAAATTATAATAATGAAAAAATAGTAATTTTTTACTAATAATATTCCTAATAACAATAATAAATAATAATGTCAATATTAATAATGATATTAGTAAAAATAATCGTTTCGAATAAAAACACTCAAGTAAGCGCTGCTCAAATCCGGGTCGGGTCAACGCGCTCCTCTCAGACGATGGCACCTCGAACCTATGCTTGGTCTCTCCGGATGGATCTTTCACGCGTAACAAATAGGGCCTCAGAGGGTTCGCAATAGGTCCTTCTACGATGCCTTACGCAGTCTTGTTGGATAGTTGGGACCTTGCTTGAAGCTAAGGTTTCCGTGCCCTCTCATAGTAGCTCGAATAGTCTTACTTCTAGAGAGAGTTAGTTGTTGGTGAGAAGTATTTTACCATTGATGGGTGAAAAATGAGGTATTTATAGATTTCTATGTGTACCTCAAATGATGGCTGGCAAGCATAGTTACCATATTCGCTATGAATACGCCTTATCGATTCGCGATTCGCTTATAGAAAATGTGTTATATGTATTTTGATGAATCGGTTGATAGAATTCGCTTTTAACAATTCGTGATTCGTAGAGTATCAAGCGAATCCGTAACCATGTTGGCAAGCGTGTTGACTTGTATGACCCCGTATTGGCTACTGGGTCAAGTCGGTTGGGCGTGCCCCATCAATAATATTAATAATAAATGTTATTAATTTAATAATAATAATACCAATAATTATAACAACAACAACAATACTACTAATAATAATAATAATAACAACAATAATAATAATAAATAATATTATTATTAACATTATTAACATTATTATTCATTTTAACAACAACAACAACAATATTATTCATTTTAATAATAATATTCATAATAATAATAATAATAAATAAATTATTAATAACATTATTATTAACACTATTATTAAATATAATAATAATAATAATAATAATAATAATAATAATAATAATAATAATAATAATAATAATAATAATAATAATAATAATAATAATAATAATAATAATAATAATAATAATAATAATAATAATAATAATAATAATAATAATAATAATAATAATAATAATAATAATAATAATAATAATGATGGGGCATATTCTGCACCGCTGACCAAGTCAACATATTGAGCAAGGTCAAAGATATCCACAACAAGTCAACGACTTATGCGACCCTAGCCGTGCGACCCATCGACTGTCGGCTGGGTCTCGGCATGGCAACCTTTGCCGGCGGGACACATACCCGCGTACTCACATCCAAGACCCCTCGGCGGTGAGTCAACAGGACCCGCCGGCCTGCCATAGGTCCCTCGGCCGAGGGGTAGATCGGTCTTTCCACTGCTTAGCCACTTGGCCACTACGTGACAAAAGGTGAAAGTCTATAAATACTCCTCAACCTTCATTGAGGAAAGGATCCACAACTTAACCTAAGAAACACTATTCATCCGGTATAATCTTCCCTCTCTCTCTACAATATACATTTAGCCAAGGAACAACTTATCCCCTAAGTTTGCGACTTGAGCGTCGGAGTGAGTACGCTTGGCACAAAGCCAAGCCCTCGGTTCGTTCATTGTTGCAGGAGAGGCCGAGAGGAACGAAAGAGACAAGAAGGATTCAACCAAGGACATCATTCTACAAGCAACGGGTGGTAACGAATATCTGCTCCGGAATTACACCGGAACAATTGGCGCCGTCGTGGGGAAACGCTACTAGAAGCTAGTCACATTCATTCCCAAACAAAAAAAAAAAACAACAAAAACCCACCCAAAAAGCTAAGATGTCAAAACAACAAGACGCGATCGTGACCGATGAGCCGCATTCTACCAAGATGATACCTTCAACAATTCGAGTCGTGCGGCCCTCCACCGGCGGAGTAGTCCAACCGGAGTTCGGGATGCCAATAATACGGACACGCGGCCGCCACCAACCGGGTCACCATCATGGGACATGTGGTTGACATAGCAAAAGCGAAAATGGTCTGGACCTAATTAGTAATACGCCTTTGCTCACTTGTCACGCCGACAAGAGCGGCGGAAACCGTCCGGGAGACCGGGGCTCAAAATGTGACTCGAGAAATTTGAACGGAGCACTAGGAGAAGCCGACCCGGCCAAGTCGCGGGAGCCCAAAGTGGGCGTGGTAGACCTAAGTCCTTCCCGCGCTCATGGGAGGACAGCGTCCCCGCAGCACGAACGAGGCTTACCCCAAAGGAGAGAGAGGAGTCGGCTCGGCGAGTTGGAGAAGAAGTCCGTGTCGAAGAAGGAGTCCTTCCCGCTACGAGGAGAGGAGCCGGATTAGGAATGCGAGGAGCCGATCGCCGCGTGTCGTTCGACACGTGGTCGACGACCCCTCAACGCCTACGTCCTAGAAGTCCGGTGCCAACTAAGCTCAAGTTGCCACCCCTATCATACAAGAGAGATAGTGATCCGGCCACCACGCCGAGGCTTTCGAGTCTTACATGTCGGTATGGGAGCAGCCCGATGAGGTGCAGTGCCGAGTTTTCCCAACAACTTTGCATGGGATGGCTCAAAGTTGGTACAAAGGGCTTCCCGACGGCTCGGTATACTATTACGCCGACCTAAGAGACGCCTTTCTAACCCGGTACTCTTTGCAACAAGAGAAGGGCCGTGGAGACATCGGACCTCCTAACTATCAAACAGAAGGGGGGCGAGTCTCTACGAAGCTATGTGAAGAGGTTCGATGGAAAGGTCCAGCAGATTCGAGAAATTAATCCCGGGCGGCGGCCTTCGCGGCGATGAAGGGCCTCCCGGGGAGACTTAAAAAATGAGCTCATCAAGTGCGGAGGCCTGAGCTTGGATGCGCGGGAGGATGGCCGACCAGGCCATCAAGGTAGAAGACTATCACAAGACATGGGTAGGCCCTAGCGAGGCCGAGCCCTCCGAAAAGAAGAGCCACCGGGAGGACAACCCGGATGAAAGACGTCGTGACAACAACGGGTCACGGTCCGATGAAAGACGCCGTGAGAATAATAGGTCACGGTCGGACAAGTCTGCCGGGAAACGGGACTCGACGGGCGCCGGGTGGAGTTTGGGAACGTACCACCGAGGCGGTATAGTGATAAAACCCCTCTCGTCGTATCAGCCGCCGAGGTCTTCGCCCGAGCAAAAACGAGGGGGGCCGAAGTGGGAGAGACCCCCAAGCCAAAAAGTGACGGTGACACGAGCCAGTACTGTGAGTACCACGGCCACACCGGCCATTTAACCAACGACTGCCGGCATCTGAAGAATGCCATTGAAGAGCTGATCCGGAAGGGGAGCCTCGGCAAGTACGTTGCCAAAGGCCAAAAGGCGACGCAGCGATTCGGGTAAGAAATCCGTCTTCGAATGGATAGGAGTGATCCATGTTGTCATCGGGGGCAACGAGAACGGAGGGTCTGCTCATGGGCACAAACGGCACCTGAACGAGCTATATCAGGCCATCAACTTTGTGCCCAACACACAGCGATCCCCTCGCTTCCAACATCCCCGATATAACCATTGGAAGGAAGGATTACGAAGGAGTCATCGCTCCTCACAGCGACCCACTTGTAGTCAATTTGGACATATCCAACCACCTAGTCAAGAGGTGCTGATTGACACGGCGCGTACACGAACATCATGTTCGGGGAGTGCTTCCTCGGCCTCGGCCTGAAAGTCGAGGACTTGAGCCCCTGCACCAACCCACTATCTGACTTCTCAGGGGCCGGCCTGGTACCACCGGGATCAATCAGACTCCGGTGACATTCGGCGAAAAGAATGCGGATAAAAATGTCCTAGCTGAGTTCGTGGTCATCGACGGTTCGTCCGCCTACAACGTTCTCATAGGCCGAGTCACCCTGAGTGAGGCGACGCGTGATGATGTCCATCGGGCCCTAACACGATGTATGTCTCGGACCGGGGGGAAGCGCATAAGCTCGTCTCCAAAGACGAGAATGACGAGGTGGTCAACGTCCGGATAGCCGCCAGAGGATGCAACATGCAATCCCTCAAAGTGGCAAAGAAATCGGAGAAAGGGAAAAGTCTATCCTTACAACAGGAGGGCGACCTCATGGATGTAAACGGTGACTAGGACGGTGTGCCTTTGATAGGCCATTAGGACGCTGGTAATCTCGGGAATACTCTATGTAGCGGCGGAGGTGTCCAAAACAGCTGTGGGCACCCCGACGCATGTTTTTACCTAATGAAAAATCGTCCAAGTCTTCCATCAAAATGTTCATCTTCCCCATAGTCACTAGGAAAGCGACGCCTTGAGATCACACTTCATACCGACAAGAGCGGTAGTCTTTATCGCAGCGAGATGTCGGCTCACCTTTGTCATACCGACAAGAGCGGCGGTCTCCATCAAGAAGTGGGCGCCGTCGCAGTCACCCCAGTAGTAGACGCCACGGCGATCACCCCAAGAGGTTTGACGCCGTCGCAGTCACTCCAAGTGGTAGACGCCACGGCGATCTCCATGAAGAAATAGGCGCCGTCGCAGTCACCCCAAGTAGTAGACGCCACGGCGGTCACCCCAAGAGGTTTGACGCCGTCGCAGTCACTCCAAGTGGTAGACGCCACTGCAGTCTCCATGAAGAAATAGGCGTCGTCGCAGTCACCCCAAGTAGTAGACGCCACGGCGGTCACCCCAAGAGGTTTGACGCCGTCGCAGTCACTCCAAGTGGTAGACGCCACGGCGATCTCCATGAAGAAATAGCGCGTAAATCGTGAGTCACCCCAAGTAGTAGACGCCACGGCGATCACCCCAAGAGGTTTGACGCCGTCACGGTCACTCCAAGTGGTAGACGCCACGGCGATCTCCATGAAGAAATAGGCGCCGTCGCAGTCACCCCAAGTAGTAGACGCCACGGCGGTCACCCCAAGAGGTTTGACGCCGTCGCAGTCACTCCAAGTGGTGGACGCCACTAGCGATCTCCATGAAGAAATAGGCGCCGTCGCAGTCACCCCAAGTAGTAGACGTCACGGCAGTCACCCCAAGAGGTTTGACGCCGTCGCAGTCACTCCAGTGGTAGACGCCACTTAGTCAATAACAAGAAGTGAGAATCTTTGGCTCACACTTGTCACACACCGACAAGAGCGGCAATCACCACCAGGAAGCAGACACCTCGATGGTAACGACCAGCGCAGGTGATACTCGCAAAGCGTTCAAAATGCCTCAGAAGCGTTAACACGATTGAGATACGCACTCTAGACCGCCTCGGCCAAGCCGAGGCGGAAACAAAAGAGACACTCAATTAATAACGTAAGGAGACAACCCAGACGAAGACATAGACGCTAAAGTACAATTGAGACGCTCAAATACTAGCGCAAGAAAAAGAAGTGAGGCAAAAACCTCGGCCAGGCCGGAGGCAGAAGAAACGAACTCTTATTAAAAATGTTCAACGAATTACAAGAAATTACAAGGATAAGCCAAAAGACAAAAGGTTACAGATATCATCTCCCTATGTCTGTTGTTGCTCGCCATCAGCAGCGGTAGCAGCACCTTCTTCGATGAGTAACCCAGCAGTTCCCTTAGCAGCCTCAGCTTCAGCAGCCCCAGCCTTAGCCTCGGCAGCCTCAACTGCCCTTGCCCAATCGGCTTCCTCCTTGGCCGCTTTAGCCTTCTCAGCAAGAGCTGCTGCCTCCTCGGCCGCCTCTTGCTCTATCTTCACCCTCACCGCCTCCTTGGCCTTCTCCTCCACAACCTTCTCCTTAGCTTCGAGCTTGTCGTCAAACAGCTCGTCGAATTTGCTCCACGGAAAGGAACCTTCAAGAGGGAAAAGCTCCTCAATTGTTTCCGGGCGGTTTGCCTTCGGTCGGATCCGGAATTCGGAGCACATGTCAGGGAGCATTTTGGTTTGGAGCATCTCAATGTCGTCCTCCTTTTGCCTGATGATGGCCTCCTTGCTCCGAATCACCTTCCCCTGGATCTCGAAACCGTCCCCTGAATTCATTCCTCTGCTGAAATAGAGGTCGGCGTGCCTCGAACGAGGTCACACTTTGCCAGTGACTTTTCAACTTCGGCGCGCAGCAGTCTCGGCCTTGGCTCTCTCAAAGCAAGGACCTCCTTTTCGGCGTCCTCCCCGAGTTTTCTCTCGGCCAAGAGCGCCTCCTCGGCCTTCCCCTAAGCCTCGCTCATTGAGAAGATCCGGCTTCGCCTTCGCGGCCACCTTCCTAGTGGCATTAAGCTCAAAAGCGGATTGAGCCACGGCCTTCTCCTGCTCCATGATACGAGCACGGTCGGCTCGTTCCACCGCGCGATCTCTTGATCAACCTCGCGCTTTCCGCTACAAGCTGAGAGGGGGAAGGCTTCTGGGATGAAGAGTCAATGGCGACGTTATGATCACCAGCCTGCGCGGGTTTCTCCTCCACTGGCTGCTCAACAAGAGCGGCGGCCGACAGCGGCTGATCTACAAAATTTAAAGTAAGCGTCAGTATCAACATACATAGACATGCCGGAGAGCCTGTCCCCGGCAGCGCCTAATGAACCGGCTAAGTCTGAGCCACAGGATAGATCAATACCGTGCTTGGCCTTCTTGGCCGAAGGGCGCATTCCTCGTCGGCAGCGAAGCAACGGGAGCGGTAAAGGGCATGTCGCTTTCTTTTTTACGGACAAGGGGAGACCCCTCCTCCTCATCGGAGTCATCCCCATTGGAGATGTAAACGATCTCCACCGTCTCCTTCTGAACAGGGGGGATGGAAGGCGGAGCCGATGTCGACGCCATCACCGCCGAAGGTTTTGTTTTTCGCGTATGGCGCGGCATGTTACTAACAACCTTCGCACAGGCCTCCACCGCATTCAAGCTTTTCAGCCGCTGGTCCATAAGATCATTCGGCGACGTCCTACGGTCATGGGTCAAAGCCTTGGGATGCAAGTTAGCAACGGTTTTGTCTTTGTGCAGCCCCATTCTCCGGAGGATATCCTCAGACAAATCTGGTCCAAAGTAGTCTGCGAAAGAAATAAAAGCAAGAATTAAGTAGAAGAAATAAATCGAAGTTCGAAAAACAGGAACATTAAGAGCGGTGATGGGCCTCATACCGACCCCACTCACTCTGTGCTAGGGCCGGTATGAGGCCGACATGGCAGAGCGGCTCATCCTGAAGAATGATCTGCGTTGGGGGAACCCATTTTTTCGGCACCCCACCCTTGTCCGCCTCAAAAAGCCTCATCGCCAGCTTCTCATCCTCTTTAAGAAGGACCTTGCTGGCATCCATCTTGAGCTTCTTAGGGTGACCCATCCGTCATGCTCGCCTTAGTCTCACACCGCAAATTCACTTGGTCTTTGAAAGGAGAGGGCGGCGGATAGTCATCCAAGCACCTTAACATACACCCACCGATCTCTCCAGTCTTTGCAAGAAGTAAGTTTGTCAACAGAGACATAACCTTTCTCCGTGTGCACACTGTACCAACCGACGCGGCCAGAGATTGACGGCTGGAGATAATGAAGCCGGCGGAATAAATTCACCGTCGGGGCCTCCCCCTTGAAGAGACAAAGCCACACAAAGCCGACTATCGTCCTCATGGCCAACGGATGCGGTTGGGCCCGGCGGCGTTCATAGCTTTAATGATGGCCATGACGTACTCATTCAGCGGAAACCGGAGCCCGTACTCCAAGTGTCGCATGTATACGCCGGTATGGCCCGGCGGAGGGCAACAGACGGCCTGACCCTCCTCAGGGATAACAATCTTGTACCCCCTGCCAAAAAAGAAATGGCCCTCGAAAAATGTCTCACCAGAACAACTAGCCAACTTATGGGTCCAAGCTCGGTCAACGAGTATCTTACAGACGTCACCGTGATCCATAACGTACTGCCTCCCCTCTTTGGGATGAGCCTCTTCAGCATCATCACCAAAATCGTCTGCGTCATCATCGACATCAGAGTCATCCTCCCATTCCTCCAAAATTCGAGGATCGACTTCAGGAGAAGGAGACCTAGGGCCCCCAGGCCTTATCAGGAGGGCGTCCAACTTCTCCTCCTCATCAAGACGCGACGGGAACCCCCGCGTCGGTTTGCTAGGCCCGGCATCGCGAGAAGACATGTTTACAATAATAACTACGAGTTAAGAAATTGGAAAGTTTGTTTGTTTACCTTGAAGAAAAACACCCGCCGGAGTAACAACTACGAAAATTAGAAGACAATGAAACCCTTGAAAGTTTAGAGAGGAAAATTTTGGAGAATGAAATTGGTGGCAAATTTCACGGGATAAGCGCCCTATTTATAGGAAAAGCCCACGAAGAAGGACCAATCGGCGAACGACCCATGAAGCGTCAACCAATCGGCGTGCGGAACACGTGTCGGACATGCAACCACGGGATGTCAATCGTTGCAACGGATCGAACGTCAATCAATGCAATGTGACCAAGCGTCTTCAACACACCCATTCGTATCTCTCCGCCTATTCACCTTCCTCAACAAATTCCCAAGCATCTGTTCTCCGCCGGCCACATGATCAACCAAGCTAAGTAGCGCGGCCGGGGCAATCAAAAACAACCGGCACTCTCAACCCTGGTCTCGGCCAGCGTCACTTTCTTTTCCACATCGGATGCCCTTTACGCATCCATGCGGAGGGGGGATATGGTACGGCCTAAGAAAAGACCAGGCCGAGGTGAAAGAAGCCGCCGCAGAAGAAGCCGATGCAGAAAATTTTTTACAAATTACTTGCGCAGAATATACGCTCAAACGTACATCGGAGCCCATACCACGGCATAGACTACGCTGGGGGCAAATTGATGGGGCATATTCTGCACCGCTGACCAAGTCAACATATTGAGCAAGGTCAAAAATTACCCACAGCAAGTCAACGACTTATGCGGCCCTAGCCGATGCGACCCCATCGGCACTGTCGACTGGTCTCGGCATGGCAACCCGCCACCCGGGACACATACCCGCGTACTCACATCCAAGACCCCTCGGCGGTGAGTCAACAGGGCCCGCCGGCCTGCCATAGGTCCCTCGGCCGAGGGGTAGATCAGTCTTTCCACCTGCTAGCCACTTGGCCACTTGGCCACTACGTGACAAAAGGTGAAAGTCTATAAATACTCCTCAACCTTCATTGAGGAAAGGATCCACAACTTAACCTAAGAAACACTATTCATCTGGTATAATCTTCCCTCTCTCTCTACAATATACATTTAGCCAAGGAACAACTTATCCCCTAAGTTACTGACTTGAGCGTCGGAGTGAGTACGCTTGGCACAAAGCCAAGCCCTCGGTTCGTTCATTGTTGCGAGAGAGGCCGAGAGAACGAAAGAGACAAGAAGGATTCAACCAAGGACATCATTCTACAAGCAACGGGTGGTAACGAATATCTGCTCTGGAATTACACCCGGAACAAATAATAATAATAATAATAATAATAATAATAATAATAATAATAATAATAATAATAATAATAATAATAATAATAATAATAATAATAATAATAATAATAATAATAATAATAATAATAATAATAATAATAATAATAATAATAATAATAATAATAATAATAATAATAATAATAATAATAATAATAATAATAATAATAATAATAATAATAATAATAATAATAATAATAATAATAATAATAATAATAATAATAATAATAATAATAATAATAATAATAATAAAGAATAGTATTAAAAAATAGTATTATTGATAACAAAATTAATAATAACTATTAAATTTAAGATGAGTAAATTTGAAATGATTTGAACTTAATGGAGTGAATCGAATCGAATGGAGTGAGGTGAAGTGAACCGAATCGAATGGAGTGAATCGAATCGAATCGAATCGAATGGAGTGAATCGAATCGAACTAAGTGAATGAACTGAATCGAGCTGAATGAATCAAGTAGGTGAAAATAAGCCAGAAAGAACAGGGCCTAAGCATCACCACTCTTCGCCCTATAGACCACAGACTAACGGCGCGGTAGAGGCAGTAAACAAGAATGTTGTCACGATTCTCAAGAAAATGATTGACAACTATAGAGATTGGCCAAGCAAGATACCTTTTGCTTTATGGGGGTATCGTACATCTGTTAGGACGCCCACTGGGGCTACTCCTTTCTATTTAACCTACGGCATGGAAGCCGTACAACCAGTCGAGCTAGAAATACCATCCTTGCGTATTTTACTCGAAAGTCAAATCCCGGAAGCCGATTGGAAGAAGGATAGATATGAAGAACTCATCCTCCTGGATGAACGTAGGCTACGCGCCTTGCATAATGTCCAAACATATCAAGCACGTATCAAACGAGCTTTCAACAAAAGGGTTAGGCCAAGAAACATCAAAGAAGGAGACTTAGTGCTTAAATCGGTTAGAGCTCCCTTACCTGTGGACCCACGGGGAAAGTTCAAACCTAATTGGGCCGGACCATTTCTAGTCAAATCCATACTCCCAGGGGGTGCGGTTAGAATCACAGACCTAGACGGGAATGAGTTTTCAAACCCCACAAACCTTGACCAACTGAAACGTTACTATGCCTAGAATTGGAGTGAAAACGCGCCTCGCGTAACCCCACGTGTCGCTCTTGTGGCACTAAATAAACGGCCCCTGGCCAAGCTGAAATAAGCTAATGTCACTATGCTCTTGCATTTTGGCAAGTTCGTCATCCTCATATCATCAAATAAACTAAATTCGCACCTTCAGAGTAAGCAAAAGCTCATGCTTCTTTTCTAAAGTTCATTACAAGCTCTTGCTTCGAACAATTATTCTTTTACATTTACTCGAACTACGCGCAAGGGTTTGATTTCGCTTTTTAAGTGAATACGTAGGCAATCCTTCACGGGATTCAACCCATTATATCTAAAATGTAAATAGAAGGACACTTGCATTGCATTTGAAATTCGACAAGGATAATAAATAGAAAACCACGACGGTTTCATAACCATTTAACCTTTTTTATTTTCATTCATTTTCTAATAATAATAGTACGCTACATAATAAAAATAGAATAGGCTAGGATTCTAAAAACCCCACCTTTTTTATTACAACAATAATAATAATAAATAATCAAATAATAAAGACTCGGGCTATTCCTCCATCTTCCCCTTGCCCTTGTCATTCTTGTCATATTTCTTGTCACGACCTCGAGCCGGACGCTCTTGCGCCACTTCAGACCTAATCACCAACGGTCTTTCTCGAGGCCTAGCTTTTCCATTCTTGCCAATCACCATTTCCGCGACAGGAGTAGTCTTTGCTTTCTTTAAAGGATGAACAACTTGAAACCCGGCTTCTTCTTCTCTCTCTGTCAGATGCCTCTCTTTCTCTTTCTCCCCCTCGCGCACCTTGTAGTCGATGGGCTCACGCTTCCTCAATTTCTCGCGCTCTTCCGGAGTTGTAGCCTTTCTCCATCTCAGATAAGAATCCGACACCCATAAAGCATTGGCGGAGAAATTCAAGAACCACATGTTTCTTTGAGCCCATTTAATAGCCCACTCTCTTCGGCTCTCTGTAGTAAGCGCCATAGCAGTCTGCGGGACGGTATCAAGCCTAGGGATCGTCTGTTTCAGCCCAACTTGTCTCATCAGCCTTTCCGGGAAGATGCATACCATAAACTCCAATCCGGGAATGCGCACGGACCTAGTGGGATCCAAAGAAGACACTCCAGTGACGGACTTGAGGTGCCACCACGGTACGACCCACCTGATCAACGGGCCATCATCACTCTTCAGCTTGTTCTTCCAATAATCACAAACCCGCGTGAAATCCACCATATACAACCTTGTCCTAATCGCGATCGAGTGGGCATGATAGGAAAGCGCATGAACTGGGGGCTCGATCAAGAGGAGCCGTTCCATAAGCCAAACCTACCAAAAAGCGGGTATTAGACATCAAAAAAAAAAAAAAAAAAAAAAACGAAAAACGAAAAAAAAAAAAAAAAAAAAGAAAAGGTGTCTTTTACCTGCAAAATGATGGGACTCCCCAAGAACGGCAGATCACGATTGGATTTCCTATTATCCAAGCCCAAAATAATCTCTCCCAAGCATAAGCAAGGTGGGCTCTGCGACTCCATCTCGCTCAACGAGGCCCAGAAGACGGGGATCACCTCTCAAGTCTTCATCAACATGCCCTTGGAAGACATACACATGCAACAAGCAAAAGCCAAATGCCCTCCGCCTAGCAACATGAGAAACGGTGGGGTCGGCCCGATTGATGAATCGATCTATGAAGTCCAACATTCTCACACCATTTGAGGTAACTAGACGGTCCACCTCAAGCCTAGTCAATCCAAGCAAGTCTCTAAATTTGCTCTTGTATCCTTGAGAAGTAGAAGGAATGGCGGGCAAGTGTTCGGGGTCCCACCCACCAATAGCAGCAATTTCTTCAGGAAAAGGACAAATATCACCTCCAGGGAACGCAAAGACATGGTAGTTCGGGTCCCAATAGTCAAGGCAAGCATCCAAGAACGGTTTCACAACCTTGATGAGTTTCAAACTCAACAACGATCCAAAGTTATAAGAGCCCATATCGTGCTTCTCTATATTTGAAAATTCGTTGGTCCATTCCTTCAAGCGGATCTCCAAAGTATTCATGATGAGAAAATTTATTTTGAAGAATTTTGTGTAAATAGACGAAGAAGAGACGGAAGATTTGTGTGAATAAAAGCTCCATCGACGCTTCTATTTATACTAATTGTTGTTTCCAAAAATCCCTCAGAACAGACCACCTTGGGAACAGCGCAAAGACACTGCTGCGCCTCTTCAAAGGGACGACTCATCTTGCGCCTCTTCCTCGCCTTCACTTACGTGATTTTCCGCGTCGGATCTTTCCTAATTCCTTAACGAATAATTTCCTATTCCTACAGGTTATTATTTTAGTAAATACGGGAAGATTACCATGTTTCAGGTTTCCTAATTTTGCGGGCACGCATTTCGAGGCGACTTCGACATTTCTGCCATTATATCACACTTGTTTTATTTTAGTCATTTTTTTTACCAAAATCCCAACATGTACATATTCATTTCAATTTCTTAATTTCATTTCTACATTTCTAACTTATAGATTTCTATTTTTTTCTTTTTTTAGGGGGTAACCCTCCCTACCGTCCGTCCGGTCTTTTCCGGCAAAATTTTTGCATTTTTCGCGTTCTTTTGAGTCTCTCATTTTGCGCTAATTAAGGCCATATGTATATAAAAATGTATGCTTTGCGTGTTTTCTATGTAAATTTCGGCAGCATGATGGCGTAAACCGTCATCTACCAAACCTGTTCGAAGCTAACCTGCAGATACAAGCAACGCAACCCAGCAGCAAAGGCACTCAGGCCGTCATATATATACCAAACGGAGGAAATGTACAAACTGGGGGCTCGAGCCCCAAACAAAGTCCAAAAAATGTTCAAAATGATAGTCCAAATGTACAAATGTGCAAAATACGACAAAAGCTACACAAAACTATTGCTGGGCGCCCTCCAACTCTGCAACTCTCGCCACAAGAACGGCGATCTCGGCATCCCGAACCTCGAGCTCCCTCAACATTTGTCTCCTCCCGAGACCGGATCAACTCTCGCTCCAGCCCGCGGTCACCCTGTAAACAATAAATTGGCTCATGTCAATCGATTCAAACAAAATTAGAAAAGTCAAAAATCAAAAAGGAAATAGGCGTGAGGTTCATACCTGACGACCTCGACCGCCGACAAGTGCCTCGACGGCAGTAGCTCGCAGCCGGTTGGCCACCCTCCACAACGCCACAAACCGAGACGGCGCAACCTGCATTTTCAAAAAGAAATTCTCAAACAATTGAACAAACTCAACCAAATGTGTTCTTATACAGAGGATATACAAGTTAGAGGCTCACCCTCTGAATTAGATGCTGCAAATCGTCCAGGCCAGCATCCGTCACAGCTACGTCAAAGTCACGCAGCTCGGAGATCGTCGTCCTCCCGGTCGCGTCCGTGTACTCAAGGGTCTCGGGGTACTCTGGGGGCTCGATGCCCGCCGCCTCGACCTCCTGCAAAGACAAATGATTCTCATTAATCGATGATATTTCATCATAAATCTCATAATCGAATCAAGAGGAAAAATAAAAGATGCTCACCACTACCGGCCAATACGCCAACCTCCCGTAAAGGAACGCCGAGTAGTCCTCGCCAGGAAGAAGAAGGGCGTCGCCACCGGGCACCGCCGGGTCCGCCTCCCCTCTCGCCTCGAAGGCTCCCTAAACATCGTCTAGGAGGATCGACGGAACCGTCAGCACGCCCCGCGAGCACTGACGAGCCAAGCGCTCGCCCAAGTACCACACAGGACCCATCGACGTCCTCAACAGCAGTCGGCTTGAGCTCCTAGGCCGAAGGACCTCAGCCACGAAAGGAGGCGCTCCATCGTACTCCACCCAAGGTCTGGGCACCCACTGTGACGAAATAAAGTAAAGATCATTCCTATGATCAATTAAAGGCAAATACAAGAAGCAAGTGAATATAAGTGAGATGCTCACGCTGCTCAGCTGAAGAGCGTTCACGTCCCGCCGGTAGACGTTGTGAGAAGAACGCTTGCTCTTCGTCCGCCACATCACCCAGTCCCTCACCACGGGATAGGCCCTCTCCAGCGGCTCCGTCCTCTTCGGCGCGAGGCTCGGGAAGTAGGAGTACACCCACGCCTGTAAAGTAGAATAATCAAATGACGATCTTTCATGATTGGATAAAGAAAAGAATTAACTTTGGTCTAAAGGAAGGTTCATACCTCGGCGAGTAGTCCGGCCCGACAAACACCGGAGAAGTCCCCCTCTCCATCGGCTCCGGACGAACCATGGCCCTCATAAAGCGGATAAGGACCGCAAAACCAAGTGATGACCGGTCCCAACGCCCTAAGGAACTCAGGTCAGAAAGGAAGGGAAGAAGCTTCGTCGACAGCCTCTTGCCCTTGTCTCCGAGGTAAATCGAATACAGAAACCACCAGAGCCATAGGGAGCCCTCTGCTCAGCTGTACAGGGAGGAGGAGCCGTCTCCCTCCCGTCAATCGTCACCAGCGCCGGGGTCTTCCCCGCAAAGTAGTCTCGAACGTAAGGCGGGTATCAAACCGACAAAGATGTGACAGCCTTCGGCGACAAGTTCCAGCCGATCAATCTCCTCGCCTCGGCCGAATCCGCCCTCATGGCAGTCTCCGGCCACACCACCTCCTCGGTCCTACACGGCAGACCCGAAATCATGCCGTAGTCCTCCAGAGTGACTCCCACCTCACCAAAAGGCATGTGGAACGTGGAAGTCGTATCCCAGAATCGGTCCAAGAAAGCGCGGACCAGGCTAAGGTTAGCCCGCAACTTCCTCTTCGCGATGTCCCTCCAGACCTGAACCAAAGGACCGAACGCTCCACGCTCGATCATGTCCCTCTCCTCCGCCGACAGCCGCTCGTAGTGCTCCATCGCTGTCGTGTAACCCGAGAACGACCTGATGTTCCCGGCCTCCTATTGTGATTTGAAACAAGGCTATCTTTAGTTTTGGAATGAAATTTGAAAGAAATTTGAACAAAAGAATGAAAAGGGATGAGTAATGAGTAGTGAATTCCTATTTACCAAACTCTTCACCGTCCTATAGGACAGGTGACCCTCTGAAGCCCACACCAGGTGCTGCTCTCCCAAGTCTCAGCCCCACGCAAGAGCTCCTCTCGGTGACGACCTCCTCGTCCGACGTTGGCCCGTCTCGGGGCCTCCTCCTCCTCGACGGCCTCCTCCTCGTGAAACTCGTCCCCAGCAGCCATCACCGCAGCGGTGAAGGCCTGCTCTAAAGCCTCCTCGACAATAGCAACGTCGATCTCCATGGGAGCTCTCCCAGAAGTAGAAGCCTCATCACCTGCAACATTAAAGCAAATTCAGGCCGCGTCACGTGACGGCAAGCCTTGGTTAAAGGATTTTCGGGCCTTCTAAGCCCTGAAACCGATCTTTTCTTGCCATCCTTGGCCATATTCCCACCAACCCGATCACTCATGTGGTAATTTGGGTCAAGTCAAGTCTAAATTCGAAGCCTAGTTCCGAGTTCGAGTCGAAATTTCGGCAGCATTTCGTTATAGCGGCGATTATGCCCTAGAAAAGTGTCCTGAAAAAGCCGTCACAAACCAAAATTCCGAAATGGTAGAAAGTTTACCCATCATTCAAGGATCCCAAATATCAAGTTTCATTACAAATGGGCATTCCTAAGGCTATTTTCGAAGCAATTTACGGTTCAGCTGTAAAGCCGTCTCAAATTTCACTCAAAGGCTCAAGACTTGATGAAAATTCAAAACAAATACATGGTTATGTTCCTAATATCACCTACTATCCATTTCTAATGTCAATTTGACAAGGCAAATGCGTTTGGTGGAAAAGCCCCAAAATTTCGATCAAAAGGGTCATAAACCCTAGGTTTTTCGGCTCAAAATTGGACAAATATAGAAGATTAATGCAAGATTGAGACACATACCTCGGTTAGTCATAATTAATGCAATCTTTTGGATAAAACCTTGGCGGAAATGGTGAAGATTTGAGAGAGAAATGAGTGAATTGTGTTGCGAGCAAATGAAACAATCCCTCTGATTCATCGCGTTTTTACACAGAAAAACCACTTTGGGGAATAGACGCAGCAGGCGCTGCGCCTCTTCCAAGAGACGCAGCTCTTGCTGCGCCTCTCCCTTTTGTTCCCTCCATACGGATTTTTCAAAAATTCGTTATGAGTTCGTTATTTGTGGGCCCATCTTTGGTGCGCCTCTTCCCCGATGTTATTTTACTCTTTTGGTCCGTTTGACGATTTTCTTTCGTTCCAGCCCGCATTTCCAAACCCACAACCGATTGTCGCACGATCATTTATCCCTTCACAAAATTCGACACACCTTCATTATGTCTCCAGCGAGAGTAAGCGGATATACTTTCCCTCTCATGACAAGAAGAATAAATTCCCAATCATGTCTCCAGCGAGAGTAAGCGGACGTACTGTCTCTCTCAAGACGTAAGGATTGACGATCTACCTAAGCAGATTTCCTCTCAGCAGTTCCCGCCTGTGTCCTGCTTCTCACAATTGTTTCCCGAAGACTACCCAAAGCAGTTTTCCCTCAGCAGTTCCCGCCTGTGTCCTGCTGCTCACAATGTTTCGTGTTTCCCCGCGGAGTGCGACAAAGGCGTCGTTCTCCAGAAGTTCCCAAACCCAAAGCCTTCTTTCTTAGGTTCTTAAACCCGAAATTAGGATTTTTTAACTATAGGATCTCAATCCCTTTTAGGTTCATAAGCCTTCAAGTTCCCAAACCAATAGAGTTCCTATACCCAAGCTTTAGTCACCCTTAAGTTGAACTTCCCTTAGGCCTCTTTCCCATCGATGCTTTCCTTTAGCGTCCCACACCCTAGCACAATCCTTATATATCCTTTAGGTCTTACCCTTAGCTCCCATGCTTAACCTTAGCTCCTACGCAACTCCGGAAGCATCTCGAGAAGAAGTCCCAGGTATGGTCTCTTCTTATGGCTGGCGAGCCTCCTTACGTAGTCTAATGGACTTTAAACGACCCTCCCCGATATTCGACAGACTCTAAAATGTTCCCGACGACAGGTCCTTGGTTCAGACCCCTTGAACCGCCTCGCGTCGCCATAGTCGTCAGGTTGTAATCTTCGATTGACCTGATGGCTATACTTTGACTTTCGCCTTGTCCAAGCCTCAGTCAAAGTGGGGGCTCTGTAGATACCTCATTTCTGCACCTCTCGCAAACCACCCGGTGATGATTGGGCCGCATGTTTGGTACGCGGAACGATTTGTGACAATTCGTAAGATTATCGTCAAGTGATTGATCAAATATTAATGTCTACCTCTTAATTGTCATCTATGTGCCGATACGGTCGTTTTGGCAGTAATTAGAGTACATTCGGAGTCCGGACCTAAAACCGTCTCCATTTTCTATCAACCGTTAAATCCCGAGTCAGAATGTTCTGGAATGTTCCGGATATTTCTAATCCATATTTCATAAATTTTATCTTTTAGTAAACAATTTCATGTAATATTCACATAAGATATTAAGGAAAATCGAATTATTTCCGTCCTACCATAACTCAAACACGGATATCTTTCTTCAGGGAGAGGAAACCCTTGGGAACAGACGCACAGTCTGCGCCTCTTCCAAGAGACGCATGGGTCGCTGCGCCTCTTCCCAGGTCCTTTTCTGCATGTTTCTCGTATCTTTTTCATATCTTTCCGAGATTCACTTCCAAAGAGTCTCAGAAACCCTAATTCCTTCACGTGATTAGTATAAATAGGAGCCTTCGCTCCTCATATTTCTCACGCGAGTGTCCGCCCTTCTCTTCTCCCTTTGCATTCTAGACTTTGTTCTTACTTTTTGGCGTCTACGTGCTTGAACTTTCGACCACGTAAGCTCGGATCTTTCGAGTACCAGCCTCGTTTTGCATGACCGACCAATTTGACCAACTACACATCAATCAACTTAATTAACTTAATCGTTTTCCTCTTACGAGGGCACTTTCTTTGCATTCGCGTCGAGCATCACTAATCGATATCTTAGTCCTTCTCGTTTCGTCAACATGTAAGTCTGAGGGTGTAATCTCTCTTTTTTTATTTATTGTATTTATTTATCATATCACAATTGTAAGGTTTATGTCGAAAATACCATTAAAACCGATTTCTAAAACCATGCTTTAAAACTTCTTTTTTACGGATTTCCAGTAGATAACCGTCGAGAAAGGACGCAGCAACTGCTGCGCCTCTTCGAAGGAGCACAGTTCCTGCTGCGCCTCTTTGTGAGGCTGCCGCAGTTCCTGCTTCCTTTCTTCTTCGTTCGTCCTCTGTTATTCGTCAAGTTTTTCTTATTTGTTTCGTTTATTTGTCAATTCTTCATCACGATAGCACATTAATCTCATATGTATATCACAATCATCATCATTAATATGTTTTAATCATCATAAATCCGACTTAAATCCCTTATAATCCAATATTTGCGGGTTTTCGTCATTAAATTCAATTCCGGGTTGTAGAGATTCAATTCTTCCATGTTGGGTTTCTGGAATTCGTCTTTGATATAGTTTTCACCTGTCTTTCGTTGTATTCGTCGCATATTCGTCATTAATCCATCGTATCTAACCTAATTAATTGAATTAATTTGTTTGACTCATTAATATTTTTCACTTCTATCATTATTCCATCTTATGTTAATTCGTTCAATTCCGTCTCATTCATGTTTTACTGTTTTCATGACCCATTCATATGTTAAATAACTTATTAATCACCTTCATCCGAGTAAATATCATCAATCGATCATTAAATTCACCAATTAACATTAACGGCTTGCAATTACGGCTTCACAGCCAGAACTGAGCCAAGGAATGACGCGGTGTCTGCTGCGCCTATTCAAAGGGCGGCTCATTGCGCTGTTCTGGTTGAGTTCTGTCCCTGAACTCCGTTTCTGCCTTGACCTAGTTTGTTTAGACTACGTATAATCAACTATTAATCGTATTATCACGCTAATTCCTGTTCGTTAATTTATTTGATTCTTTCTTTTTTCTTTTTCTCCAATTATCCGTTTTAAAGGTATTTTCGACATAAATCGCCTATTCCAATGTAATTAATGTAATTTTTTTATTATTGTAATTCATGATTATCATTATTTCTTGTATCATTTGTATGTTTTCACATGTAATGAGCCTTAAATTCCTACTTCGACCCAATTGTATGCTAATTACGTGTCAACCGACTTAGTATTAATTCTCACATGTTAGGATCAAAACTTGGATGTTGCATTGCATGCATATAGCCGACGATATATCAAGTGTGAATAACTTCCCTAATCATTAGTAGAGGCCGCTATCGAGGTGGGCGGGATTAGGTGTTCGATCAAAAGAGCTTCCTAATACGTACCCTCACCCCTTACTCCAGATATCTGTGAACACCCGTGTTCATTGGCATCCACGAGAGTCATTCTAGACATAGAATGCTAAGGGTAACGATTGCTTAGTGTTCATGTCTCTACTTTGTGTCTTGACATGACACGAGGTATTCGAACGGTTCCAATTTCCCATAAAAATTGGTGGCGACTCCATACAAAAATGCAAACGCTTGTTCACCAAGCGCCCCCGTGGCCCATTGTCCACACTTGCACGAATCAAATATTACGCAGCGGAAGAATTTCAATCAACAAATAAGGCATAAACACATTACTATATGCTGTGTTTCAAATTACAACTCGACTATTCTATAACTATCATCATAGTAATTATGGTAGGATTTATAAAGTCGTATATGACAACCGTCACCATCAACTTATAGCAAATACAAACACGTTCACTCTTCATGTCACTACTTTCACTTCCACGTTCTCACGCATCTTTACCACGTAAACCTTTATCACGTATCTTATAACCTTCGCGCAAGCTTACTAATCACGCCAAAAACTTTACTAATGCCACCAAAGATTACTTGACACGGCCCAAATACCACTATCACACTTATTAACTCTAACAACGACTTAACCATAGGTAGCTCCGGCTCAATTAACATACATATCACACATATACACACGGACTCCACATTCCCATACCATGCGACTGGCTTAAGTGTCATGGGGCCAAGATTTTGAAATGAGGGCGCCTACTCACCCAAAACCTAGCATCAGCTGGGGCTCCCATTACACATACACCAGGTTCATTTTATTAGACTCCCTATGTTCATTACGTTCATTTGTTTCAGGTTCCAAAATCGTTGCTCTTATACCACTTTGTAACACCCCCATATACAGAGGAGCCTTAACTAGGCCTTCCTTAGCATATAAAGGCGTTACCATCTCGGTGGCCCGAGGATAGTAATGATCAAATGTCGATAAAAGAACTATTACGTTACTTTACAAGTGATTTATCCGACTACTGTATAAAAGATACAACTCAAAGTCTACTTGCTATAATTATTAACTCTCGTGGCGACTCATCCCTGCCCGGACTTCAGCTAGCAACCACATCAACACCTGCTAAGACAGACTGCTCACCATAGGGGATCACGGCAGACACATAAACAAACAAGACAACCACACAAGGTCAGTACTGAGATAAGACTCACCAAAGTTACCAACAACTATCAAAACCACACAAGACAATCGGTCACAATCAGGCACTCCACTCCATCTCCGTCACCGATCGTCCTTTGGACCAGCCACGCAAAGTGGGGGACCGCAGCCGTTCCACCTAAGCCCCGCTCATCATACCGAGCGATAACCCTGTCCCATTAATGTGCACATCCCCTTCCGTGGCGGGTTCCACGAAGGGCGAAACTAGGGCGTGAAGCCACTCCCGCAAGTGACTCCACTCAGCCGAGAACGCATCTCGAGAACCACAGACAAACAATCACAATCACAATCACAATATCAACAACCGTAATCACAACACAACAATAACGATACAACGATCGACACACTAGACTATCTACAGAAACTGAGTAGGCGAACCTACCTTTAAGCAACCGCAACCAATCCATGCCGACACATGCCATAACCAGCAACCAAGCAAAGCCTATAAGGACAATACGACCATCCATTACTACCAAGCAAACCCTAAAAGCAACGATGGGAATAGTGATGATGATTATGACATACCTATAAGGAGAAACCCGGCAAAAGACCGCTACCCGACTCAAGCTACGCTCTCCTAAGGCACAAGGACCTTCAAAGGGGCTTCCATGGAGGTTTTGTGGTGAAGGGAAGGGAAAGAGGCGACTGATGGATGGGAAGAATGAGGCGGAAATGATATGCGGATTTAACAAAACGCGGTATAAAACCCTCGCTGAAAACTCGGTACTCGATCGAGTACCCAACACACTCGATCGAGTGTCCCCCTACTCGATCGAGTAACTAAGCTACTCGATCGAGTAGCCTCTACTCTATCGAGTACCACTCCCAACTCGTAACCCAAGATAACTTGGCACGTCTTTCTAAGACTATTCCCGCTCTCAAGGTCAGTCAATGCTGGTCAAAGGGTCTGAAAAAGGCGGGTATTACATCTTCAACTCAATACCCGGTTTTCATCCGATGTTCTCCATAATTAACTCCAGCCCATGAAGAATACTACGCACACCTCAAGATGTACTCGTGCCCTTTATTCGCCTGATACCTTCAAGAACCTCATTACCGCCAAACAGCTTCTTCCTAAAGATCCTACAAAAGAGCGATGTTTCCCCAGACACTATCCTCCATCCATGCTTAGCCAGCAAAGCCTGATTTAAACATTCGACATTTCGAATCCCAAGTCCTCCGGCACTATTTGGCAAGCTCAGAAAAATTTTACTACACTAGTGTACATTCTTTCCCAATTTACATCCCGTCCACCAAAATTGCGACAAAAGAGAGTTAATCTTCTTTGTCACACTTACCAATATTTTGAAGACCGATAGAAAGTAATTTGTGATATTGGATAGAACCGATTGTCCACCAAAATTGCGACAAAAGACAGTTAATCTTCTTTGCCACACTTACCGATATTTTGAAGACCGATAAAAAGTAATTTGAGATATTGGATAGAACCGATGAGATTAAGGTATGCCTTCCAGCTGGTGATAGAAAAATTCCGTTCCAAGAAGAGATTCGTTTAGTTACGTGTTCTATAAGTGCTTTAAAAATGCCTTGCTTTGATGTCTGAAATTCTGCTGGGATACCCAGGTACTTCTCAATTCCTCCGTTCTTTGTAATATTCAAAGCCTTCATAGTGTGTTGTGCTTTTGCTAATGTGGTACTAGGGCTAAAGAGGATTCCCGATTTTTCCTAGTTTAGTTTTTGTCCCGACGCCTCACAGTAATCGGTAATAATCCTCATTGGATGAATAGCCGTCTCACCATTATCATGAAAAACGAAGACCGAGTCATCTGCAAAAAATAAGTGTGTTAGGGGCCTCACGCCCCTACACAGTTGAAGCCCGTGAACCAACCTCAAGTCCTGCGCGTATTCAATATTGCCAGAGATAACCTCCATACATAGAATAAAGAGGTATGGGGACAAGGGGTAACCTTGTCGTAAACCACACCGTGGCAGGAATTGAGGTAGAGATGCCCCATTAAAGAGGACTATAACTTACCGAAGTAACACAGTTCATGATGAGAGTTATCAACTTCCGTGGAAAGCCAAATTTGATAAGGATCGCCTCAAGAAAATCCCACTTAATCCTATCATAAGCTTTGCTCATATCAGCTTTAAAGACACATCTTCCATGCTTTCCTTTTTTATGATTTGATATATTATGAATTGCCTCATGAGCCAACAAGATGTTATCACTAATATGCCTCCCTGGTAAAAAAGCATTATGTGTTTCACTCACTAGTGAACCCATTACCTTTGTCATCCAATTAGTAATACATTTAGTGACGACACGCATCAACCTATTACAAAGGCTTATAGGTACTTGTTCTGCATTTGGAGTATTGTTACTTGGAGTATTTCGTTGTTTCTCTTTAAAGTTAACTTAAACTAGCTATGTAAGCAAAGATTATGACTGATTGACAGTCTTGCTTGTAACCTCTCACAACCCTCCTCTCATTTGCTCCTTATGAGAGGTCACAAGCTTGTGACGGATATAATTAAGTCACAAATTAGAATTTGTATATGACGTGTGCTTACTCCTCCGTAGTATTTATCAAGACTTGGACGTCAAATTGACTTTCATTAGCCTTTGATTAATCAAAGAAACACTGACAACAACTGAAGGCAAATTGCAAGTTGAGAAACTTAATTTAGTTTCGAAGTAACTTAGAGGTTCGTAAAGAGAAACAGTGTTGGACTTTTTGATGCAATAAGTGGTCCATATTAACAATTTATTTAATTTCATCTTGGTCAAGCAATGATGGTTTATTAACTCTAAAGAAACCCCATTTTTCAACTCTTTACGTGTTCCCATGGGTCCTAATACCACAAAAATCTATTGCTACAAATTTTACGACCTCATGTCACCCGGAAATGCAGGTTGCATTAGGGATTTTGTTAAAAGTTACTAACTTTCTATTCTAATTAAATTAAAATGGGTGATCCTAATTTCGACCCCTCTATTTATCCTAATAATGACAACTACGGAGTATATTTCTTATGATTATGTCTACATTTTCCACCCGTCTATTTCAGTATACAATCCCTCTATTTGGTTCAATATATAACTAGTATAGCTCCCGCGCAATAATGTACGATATTTATAGAATTTTTACTTTTTAGTATGTACAAAGTATTATTTACTAGTTTGGATGCCCGTCGCACGGTTGCAACGGGGTAATTAACTTATTTATAATGCAAAAAAAAAAACGTTATAAAGGTTTAATGTTTACATGATTTTGATTAATGGTTAAAAATTATGATGTGTTTTAGTTACTCAAATGTAATGAGGCATAATAATAATTACCTATATTTGAAAGTTAAAAAGATTTAATTTTACTATTTATCAAAGTAAAAAAGCTCACTATTGATTTGTTTGTGGATTCAAGATCTTTTTATGCAACACTTGATTGTAATATAATTCATAGATTTTCTATTTTAGTGTAGAGATTATCGTTATATATGACATATTAATAACCAATTTATATATATTTAGCACCCATTTTATTTTTTAATTATGATTTTGTCTTAAATAAAGTTATTATACTATCGATTGTCTTAAAATAAACAATATAATATCACTAATATAGTAATATATAATCGCTTTTTTAAATATCTATGTGATTAATATTTGTATGACATTGTTGTAATTAAGGTTTGTCGTTAATACAAACTCTTATAAGAACTTTATAGGATAATATTTAAGCGATTCAAAAGATTTTGGGTTGATACCCCTAAGTTTCAAATATGACACCTATTTATAATCATGTGATACCCCACCTCATCATAATCTTCTAATGTGGGACAATTCAACTATATATATGTAGTATATTTACCATACCTACATAATTTTTCAATGTGGGACAAACAAAATACTTAGAAATACACCATCTTTTTCGCACCTAATTCGACATCTAACCAGTTTAATAATAATAAACAAATACTATACTATTTATTAATATTCGTAAAGTACATTTTTGTAACTTCTTCTCATAATTAAAATATGTGCAAATAATATGATACTATATTCTAATGCTAGCATTTATTTACCACGAATCTAATTATAAAATATTTCAAAAAAAAATTATGTTACTTTTTTGCTAAATGAAATGTATAAGTTTTTATATAATTGTAACTTCTTATCATAATTAAAATATTTGCAAATAATATGATACTATATTCTAATGCTAGCATTTATTTACCACTTAATCTAATTATAAAATATTTCAAAAAAAAATTATGTTACTTTTTTGCTAAATGAAATGTATAAGTTTTTATATAATTGTAACTTCTTATCATAATTAAAATATTTGCAAATAATATGATACTATATTCTAATGCTAGCATTTATTTACCACGAATCTAATTATAAAATATTTCAAAAAAAAAAATTATGTTACTTTTTTGCTAAATGAAATTTATAAGTTTTTATATAATTGTAACTTTTTATCATAATTAAAATATGTGCAAATAATATGATACTATATTCTAATGCTAGCATTTATTTACCACGTTCTAATTATAAAATATTTCAAAAAAAAAAATTATGTTACTTTTTTGCTAAATGAAATGTATAAGTTTTTATATAATTGTAACTTCTTATCATAATTAAAATATTTGCAAATAATATGATACTATATTCTAATGCTAGCATTTATTTACCACGAATCTAATTATAAAATATTTCAAAAAAAATTATGTTACTTTTTTGCTAAATGAAATGTATAAGTTTTTATATAAAAATTATATACATCACTTGGACATAATATAAAAAATATATATATCATACCATGAAGATAATGATATAAACTCTTAAGAGCTCTCTAAAACAATACTTAAGAGGCTCAAATGGTTTTTGGTTGGTATATAAGTTCCAATGATGACTCCTATTTATAATCATAGGATCACCCACCTTATGTTAATCTTTCGATGTGGGACAATTCTATAATTTATACGTATTATTATCACCATACTAACATTGTTTTTCAATGTGGGACATATAACATATTAAGAAGTACACCATATTTAATACGTGCAAATCATATGAAATCTATACTCTAATGAAAGCATTTTTTAACGCGAATCTAATTATATTATCTTCATCATTTTTATAACGACATTTTTTTGCCAAATGAAATGTCAAAGTTTTTATATAAAAATTAGAAACTTTTCATGAATATAAAATAGAAAATATAGATATTATAATAATTAAAAGATTTTCCACTTTATTTTTTATGTGGAAAATATTATTTATGAAACTTTCCTAAATTAATTTCTGATGATGTGGACGCTCTAAAATCGCTCGAAAAAACTCTCTTTTATATAGATATATAGATTCATTCCAAATTTATATCTTATTTTTTCATATTTCAACTAATTGTATTTTAATATGTGAAAAAAAATAAATTGCAAACTAATAAAAAAGTTGAGTATATCATAAAAGCGGTATTTTGACCATAAACTGTTAGTAATTTGTACCCGGTATATTATAATTTCATACCACTTTATTTTATTCTGATTAAAACATTATATTTTAGAATTTAATGAAGAAATTAAACTTTAAAGAAAAGATAATAATTTAATTGAAAAAACTCATTTCTTTCCTCATATAAGTAGATGGAGTTTGGAAGAAAAACTTTTAAAATTTTTTATTTTCTTAATAGATAGGAGATTAAGGTTTATTTATACTCTGTCACGCATGTACAAGTATTAATACACCTTATTAAGCCCTAGTAAAATTTATCTACTTTTCTAGCTAGTTTTTCAAAGAACACGAGTGTCGTCTAATATAAAAGGAAACATCGTACTGATATATTAGTTCTGAAGAAATTCAGGTTTACAACAAATATCATTTAAAAGCTTCTGATTGTCAACGCTTGACTAAAACCTCTTTAGTTGTGATAGCATGAATATAACTTCACATCCCCTATTTACTAAATGAATAGGCATTCTTACAAATTTTCCCTCCAAAAAGCAGCTTCTTAAATAAGGAAGGTAATTACAATTAAGTGCATTTACTAAATAAGGAAGTTAATAATTATAATTTTTTTTCATTAAATTATTATATTTTCATTAAAATTAATTTCTTCATTAAATTATACTATTTTCACTAAAATTTAAATTATAATATTTTTAATTAAAATATAAATAAAATTTATATAAAACTATTAATTGTTAAATCTTTTATTGATGCTGTTATTTGAGAATGACTTGAATTATACTATGTATAAAACAAAACTGTAAATCGTTATTATTACTTTTGTGGCAAAAAAAAATAGAGAGTTTATAAATTGAAATCATTAACTTTGTGGTATAAAAATATTTTCTGTAAAATACATTTTCGCACATTGATTAATTTTCAGCTTCAACCCTTTTTTATCAAAGTAAAATATAATGACGAGAAATATGAACAATTAATGAGATGACATTATTATATAAGTAATTTATTCAAAAAAACTTTATATACTTATATTTATTACACGGGATCTAAAGTAATAGTCAAGTAAAACAAATTGAAAATCCTATATTTAGCCATTGTAGTTAACAATGTTGTTAAAAGACCCGATGATGCATGTGTGTGTAACTAAGATTAGGGGAAAAGATAGACAACCTTGTTTTGTTGTGTGTGGGAAGAGTAGGCATTCAGGCAAAGGTGGGTCTTGGTGTACAAATTAACATAGAAGAAAATCAAAGGCAAAAACAAAACACCTATCTTCCAACACTGCTACATCATCAAGGATGGGCAACATTAACTTCTCTAACTTCAAATCTTATGTCAATTTGTCAATTTATCTAATACTTATTCCCCATATTGTTAGTACTCTATCAATCAACATCAATATGGTTGTAGCATACAAACATGTGACGTGAATTCTAAATTATGGAGGGAGTATTAAGCTTTCTATTTTCTCTATTAAGTTGTTCCCAAGTCAATCAAATTTACACTACTACAATTTAAGGCTACGAGAACGCCTCTAAGAGAACGGTTGATAGCGGAACCGGTCTCTTTGTTATAAATTAACAAAGATAACGGTTGTTTCTTCCAACCGTGCTCGTAAATTAACAAAGAGAACGGTTAGGTTTCACCAACCGTCTTAAAAGAAATAAGAGACCGGCTAATATTTAGAACCGTTCTCCTTTAAAAACAAAGAGCACGGTCCCTCCTTATCAACCGTTCTATTTGTTAATTTGTGAATCCTAAATAATATCGAACTTCACCGCACATACAACTTCCATTGCTTCTTTCGAACACCAACAATCCAACCTTCTTCTCTTCATTACCCAAACCTGGTGAACACCAATCTCATCCACGCAAACACCACCCATTATTGCTCCTCGCCTCGGCGAGTCTCGATCAGACTCCATCGCGACACCCCATCCACCTCGATTTAACCCTTCAATCGCACAAGTTCGAAAAGCACGGGTTTCGGATTATCGCCATTGAAGTCGTCCTTTGGACATGGATGCAGGTTATTTTTGTTTCCTCTTAATCGTTCATAATGAGTCTCATCTTAAATCATGGGTACTAATACTACTTGTTATCAAAATCGCCAGTTTCCGACTTTCCATTTGCTATCAAAATCGATTTGGGAATTCAGGTATATTTCATCATCTAGGTATTCGATTTTCAGTTTTGGATATATATTTGAGGTCTAATTGAATTATATGTTGGCCGTCACTGCCAACAACGGCGAGACAACAATGACGAAGCAACATCTCTTTCTCCCAATTTAGATCTATTTTTATCTGCTTTTAGTATTGTTATTGTTATTTTATTTTAAATTCTTAGATTTAAGTGTAGAATTTGTTAGATTTTATTTTAAAATCTTACTTTAGTTGATTTTATATAGGATTGTTGCATAGTTCCGTAGTTGTATTTTTGGTTTAATGCGAGAGGATGGACTGTGAACTGTGAAAGGCTTCACTGGATCTTGTATGCTTGTTATTATTACAATAGTTGTAGCATTAGTATCTGAATATGATCAGTTTACATTTTCAATTGGTTACTCCAATAAGATTTTTGCTCTTCCATTCACATTCTGCTACCAAATTTTCCTTATAAATGCGAAAACTCAATCTTCAGGGAATTCTTACAGGAGTTGCCATTGTGCATCGTTACTCTCTGAAGTTTAACGTATATAATTGAATTTGTTATTGATTTGCCTACAGGAGTTGCCATTGTGGTATGCTAAGAAGGCATCTGCCAAAAAGAAAGAGAGTGAGTTTCTTCTTTATTACGAAGTCTACTTTTTTTGGATAAAATCGTGGTCTGTATCTATATTATGCGTGAAGTTGTTTGCCAAAGAGTTGGGAATAATTTATGCTCTAGAAGGCTATATTTTTGAGGTGTATGTGCAAGAATATGATTAAAGAAAGATTTTCATATTTTATGTATCTTAGCAGAAACAATTGGTAAGTTAGCTGGTAATGTTAAAAAATTTCACTAATTTGCTGTGGTATGTGGTATGCTCATTGTAAATTTATATAGTCGTATAGGAACTTGTATGTCATGACTACCTTTCATGTGGTTTAGGATCCAAAGATGCTCAAAATAAAAAATTGAAGCCAATGAATTAGTTGAAGTGACCAGGAGCAATGCAAGGGAGTTTATGGGGCCGAGATCTAGAAGCTAGGAGAATCCTCAAAGTATGTATTTGTTTTCTTGTAGCGCCGAACCTTTTCTGGTATATCTGGTATTTGAATGATGATTAATCTACATATGGCATCATCTCTAAGTTTTGAGTGTTGTTCAGGGAGAAAGGACATTAAAGCCGAGTTCAATGTGATGGCCTCTGCTCTATCGAAAGAAATGGGAATGGTGGAGGCTCATTTAAGTCGTTGGAAATATATTGCTCAAGAGTCCATGTCTTTATGTGAACAAACAGTTTCTCATAAAGCATTACTGAGTGAGAGAAGGTATTGTTTGGCTTAGGTTTATTAGAGAATCCCAGTAGCTGTCTAGCCGATGTTCTTATGGTGCTTTGCTCCTTGGTTTTCATGCAAACATATGTTGGTAGTAACAAGTTTAATTCAATAGGAAGGTTTGTATTTTGTATTTTTTTTCAATAGCATTTGTCCTAATGGTTCAAATTAAATCGGAAGGTTTTTGTGTAAAAATTGCTGGAGTTTTTGAATTGTAACAGGTTTAATTCTTATGAGCTATACAATTCAATCATGTAGGGTTACGATAAAAGTAGATTTTTTTTTTTTTAAAAAACAAAATTAACAACCAGGACGGTTAGTACCATCACAACTGTTCTCTTTGAAAAGGTAGAAATAAGGCGCCAAAAAATATAAAATTCTAACAAAGAGAACGGCCTTATCATAGAGACCGGTTCTTATATGCAACCGTTCTGTGTGTTATATCAAAGAGAACGGTTGTGGAGCTCGGCCGTTCTGATTGTTGTTACAAAGAGACCGGGTTGACTTGATTTCAACCGTTCTCTTATATCAAAGAGAACGCTTGGCCACAGGACGGTCCAAAGTGCCTATAAGAACGGTTAGAGACCGTTCTCTTTGATCATTTTTGTAGTAGTGTTAATATTCCGTAAGAATCAGTTTCATTCAGTTCAGTTTAGCCCAGCTCACTTTATTCAAATTATGTTGTAACGGAGGCGTTCCGTTACCCAAACAGTTAATTGATAAGGTGATAAGAACAATAAATAACGAATGTAAATAAAGTTGACAAAAAAATTTACGTGGTTCATTAGTAAAATAACTGGCTACGCCCGCCCTGCGAGGAGATCAAATTTCACTATAGTGGAGAAAATAGTACAGCAGTAGATCGGTACACACGCTCAATATGAGCCAAAAGTATACCCTATTCTACCAACAAATATAGTAGTCTCAAAGGAACAAAAGAGACTACCCCAATAAGACAAAGGACAAATAATCTTAAGGCCTATCAAGATCTGAACAAATTCCTCCGATCTTCAAAGACAGACGAACACCAATAATAGAGCCCGGAACAAACTGAGTTTTCTTTTTCAGAAGGAACCTCACAAATCGACCTTTTTTTATTGTGCTCTCAAATCTCTCTTATAATTAACCTAGATTAAAACTTGGGTCTTTATATATTTATTTCACCCAAGATAAAATATCTAGACTAATAAAGAAATAAACTAATAGGAAATAAATATTAATTTCCAAATAGAATACTAATAAGGAAATTAATACGACTAATCTCCTAAAACAAATACAACACCGTAACTCCGTAAGACAAGAAGCCAACTTGCAAAGTCATGTACGTAGCACACTAGCACTGTAAGAAAACACAAAATCAATAACCAAGCACAGGATACTACACGACCCGCATAACACTAGACAAATTCCCTTTGTCTATTTCTAGTATCTTTCTTCTTACCATTACTTAGTCCGTCTTCGACACAAATTCATGTCACAATTCCTAATAAATCTCCACCTTAACTTGAATTATCCAAAAAAAGAACCAAACACAAATCAGCTTCAATAGAGTCGATCCTCAAGTCACTATCAGTCCTGATAGTCTCCACTTTGACTTGAACACAACCCACAAAAAAGGACAAACGAACCAAGTGTGCAACAAATGTGACCAATATACGAAGTACTCAACGTAGTAAGATGAAAACTACCAATTATACTAAGTACCCAACATATCTTCATACCAATAGGAAGGCCAAACATAGCAAACTCCGAAGAGGACAAAAGCTACCAAATGCCAACACAAGTATATATGATACCAAATGCCACTATGATGGAACGGTGTACCAAAACAACACACACAAGATCTCCAAAATAAAATCTCCTTCAAACTACATGGTTAAATGTACCGTCGTACCAAACTGTTCCAAAAAAAAAAAAAACACGCCACGAACAAAACAATGTCTCACTTGAGTATACTAGGTGTCATGACCACCACAAAAATGCCTACACCAAGGCAACAAAACGCAAGTCGAAACCAAACAAAACAAACATTCTATGTGAGCACAAATTACCTTCATCATAGGTACAAATTGTTAAACTAGCTAGTCCAACCCAAAAGCTCCAAAGAATAAACTCCCGTCGAAGTTTCAAATGACCCCTTATGAGGTCCCTACGGCTCGCTTTCAAGAGCCACAACAGCTCCACCTGGAGCCCCAAACCGCCCCACCTCTCGGGGCGTAGACCGCCTCATTGAGGTGCAGAGACAAAAGTAGATAGCTTGTCTTGAGAACCCTGTAGCTTGACATGTACCGGAATAGACTCCACCTTACTATTAACACTACCATTCTCACTAAAGGTATCCAAACCCGAATTATACATAATATCACCAAGTGACCCAAACTGGATGTGCTTCAAAGTATCATTCACATATCCAAGTTGCATATGCCCCAACTTAGACTCGAGAGAGACAGAAGAACGATTACCTGATGCTCCAACAGTCAGCACAGTGCCTTGAAGGACATAAAAAGTTCCTTCCTTAACACCCCTCCAAATAACAGAAGAACCCTTACCAACGCACAACGATCCACAATCACCTTGAAAACTATAGCCCTGATCAACTAACATCCCAAGTGATATAAGATTTCTCTTCAAACGTGGAACATACCTAACACCTTCTAGGAAGACAACAACACCATCACATGTCCTAACCCGAATAGTCCCAACTCCAAGCACCTCACAAATAGACCCGTCGCCCATGGCAACATTAACCCCATGTGAAGTTTCATAAGAAGTAAACCATTCCCTAAAAGGACATATATGATAAACGCATTCTGTATTAAAAATCCAACTATCCAAAGAACGTGGAACAACATCAACAACGAGAGCATAATCTTCCTCAGAATCGTATTTAGCAACCTTTTGTGCAACAGTAGAGACGCCAGTTTCCTTCAACTTAGGACACTGATTTTTCCAATGACCAGGTTCATTGCAGTAATTGCAGACATTTTTACGAGGACCCTTAGACTTGGCTTTAACCTTACTAGAACCCTCAGAATTAACAACAAGCCCCACAAGACTACTGTCTACAATACCACCTGACGCTACTCGGCGAAAATCCCTAGTGTGAAGTGCTGACCTCACCTCCTCTAGGGTCAAAGAATCTTTACCAACAACAAAAGACTCCACAAAAGTCTTAAATGAATTTGGTAAAGAAACTAACAAAATTAAGGCAGCATCCTCATCATCTACCTTAACATCTAAATTACGTAAGTCAAGTAAAATAGAGTTAAGACGGTGTAGATGGTCCTTGAGAGACGTACCTTCTTGCATACGAAGACCAAACAAACGCTGCTTAAGAAGCAACTTGTTTGTTAGAGTCTTTGTCATATACAAAGATTCCAACTTCAACCACAAACCTATATCAGTTTCCTCATCAGCAACCTCAACTATAACATGATCAGATAAACATAACAGAATTAAAGAATGAGCCTTCTCCTCCAAGACTACCTATGCATCTGTCTTTGCTGTCGTTGCTGCATCAGACGAAATACCTGCTGAATTTGCCTTTGAGATAACAGACTAGACGCCTTGTTGTTTAAGCAAAGCTCTCATCTTTAACTGCCACAACCCAAAACTATTTCTCCCAGTGAACTTCTAAACATTCAAAACATTCGTTCCCGACATCTTTTCACCTGAAAATCAAGAAACCCAAATAACGCCTAAAAACAACTAACGCGGAAGCATATCCCAAATCATAACCTTAGCTCTAGTGCCAATTGTTGTAACGGGGGCGTCCTGTTACCCAAACAGTTAATTGATAAGAACAATAAATAACGAATGTGTTGAACCATATACAGTATATGTTAATGTTTTGATGATGTCAAGAGTACTTTATACTATATTTACTTGTTGCGCGTAATTGTTCGTTTAGTCTATTCAGATTAGACTTATTATTTGCAAAGCTTAAAAGACTGTGATGAAAGTATACAAAGATATATTGTGATCAAGCCCTCAATCAAGGATCAAGATATTGCAAGATAGTGGAAGAATTATTCAAGCGTCATGAGAAGATGAAGCTCATCTAAAGATTGATCAAGCTTAAATGATGAAGTAGCCTATACTCGAAGATCTCCTTAGAAGATTAGAATAGTATAGGTGATTATCTCGTAATGGGTAACATAAGAGTGGATTTCTTATGTTAGTAAAGTTATAGCTTTACAGCTATAACATTACCTACGTAGGAGCTCAATGTTATAACTCTTCTACTATAACATTGAGATGCCAAACTTATATAACGCATGACTTAATGAGTTTTCCAAAATTGTTTTTGAAAAATATTTTTGTCCCTTTTAAATGTTTTAGCAAAAGTATTTATTTAACAAGGAAGCTCATATTCATATAGAGTGTGGTTTTATTTTAAATCTCATAATTAATAATTATATTGGATCAACTTATGAGTTGAGCCATATTACTAATTAGGGTTTCTAATAAAGCATACTCTTAAACCCTAAATCTAACCTAATATCAAGCTAGGGTTTTCACAAAAAATGAGGCATATGAGTCATGTTTGTTTCGTGTGAGCTTAAAGATAAAAGTGTCTATTGTTAAGATTTTATTCTCTAGAATTATCTTAACATATCTTTTATATTTAGCTTGATATGGTTATTTATGATAAGGATATTTTTGTTATGGAAAATCTTATTATATCTTAAGATCTAAGGAAAAGATAATAGAAGAATAATTTATAAATTATCTTTTGAAATATTCTCTATTATCTCTTTAGGTTTTAAGGAAAAAAATAACAAAGATATGATTTGTTTACATCTCTAATATTTCGGCCATTAGAGTTTCGCACAAACCGAGTGCTTTGCTTCCTCTCTTACTATAAATACTTTACACTTTGCAACATTTGAAAGCAAGACCTTTGAGTTTAAATTTGATTTTATTTTAAAAAGCAAAAACCGTGTTTTACAAACAAAAACCGTTTTGTTATTTTGAAAAGGTCATGCGTCATATATACTTGTGCATTCGTTCTTTTGTTATCGTTATAAGATAATAGTGCTTAATTGATTTCTTACTCGTTCATTAACGTGAACTTTTAGAAGAATCATTAGTGCTTTCTTATTAGCGTAAATTAGTCACTCGAGTATTTAGCGATACTCACTTGAGTTACGACTAGGGTTAGTTGTACGAGTTGGGTTAGTAAATTTGTAATCCGTAGAAAGGTACTAAATTTATTAATCGAGAATAGTGGACATAGGTTTCGACTTGTGGAACTAAACCACTTCAACAATCCGTGTGTCTCTCTCTCTCTTTTGTTTATTTGCATTGTTTTTATTCGTTAATCAATTTATTAGTTAAAGTTTAATCAATAAACTTTAAATAATTAATTATACACGTGCAATCGAAAAAGTAGGTTAAAGTTTTTTAATCCTCAATTCAACCCCCCCCCCCCCCCTCCCCTCTTGAGTATTTCGGATCGATCGACTCTTCAGAATGTAAATAAAGTTGACACAAAGATTTACGTGGTTCACCAGTAAAATAATTGGCTACGTCCACCCTGCGAGGAGATCAAATTTCATTATTGTGGAGAAAATAGTACAGTAATAGACCGGTACACACACGCTCAATATGAGCCAAAAATATACCTTATTCTACCAACAAATATATTAGTCTCAAAGAACAAAAAAGACTACCCCAATAAGACGAAGGACAAATAATCTTGAGGCCTATCAAGATCTGAACAAATTCCTCTGGTCTTCAAAGACAGATGAACACCAATAATAGAGCTCGGAACAAACTGAGTTTTATTCTTCAGAAGGAACCTCACAAATCGACCCTCTTTTATTGTGCTCTCAAATATCTCTCTTAATTAACCTAGAATAAAACTTGGGTCTTTATATATTTATTCCACCCAAGATAAAATATCTAGACTACTAAAGAAACAAACTAATAGGAAATAAATATTAATTTCCTAATAGAATACTAATAAGGAAATTAATACGGCTAATCTCCTAAAACAAATACAACACCCTAACTCCGTAAGACAAGAAGCCAACTTGCAAAGTCATGTACGTAGCACACTAGCACTGTAGCAAAAACACAAAATCAATAACCAAGCACAGGATACTACACGACCCGCATAACACTTGACAAATTCCCTTTGTCTATTTCTAGTATCTTTCTTCTTGCCTTAACTTAGTCCGTCTTCAACACAAATTTAAGGCACAATTTCTAACAAATTAACTCTTACTTCAGCTTTACTTTTAATATAAAAACTAATAAATCCTCTCATCTCTCTCTAAAAAAAACCCCTAACATATGCCTTTGCTCCGCCGCCGCTCCTTTCCACTCACTACCCCCTCTTCTCCCCCTATCCTATCGCCGGAGATGGGTTCTCCCCTAGGCCTATCTCCGGCGATTGCTCACGTCTCAGACCTTAATCTGTCTTTTATGGACTCCGTTTACTTTTGACGGATATTGGTACTATCTCGATTATGCGGATGGCTTGAATCAAATGCTGCTCAAGGGTGTTTCCTTCTTCTGCGATATTGTTTCTCTCGATAGATATGTAGTCGGTTCGTTCCTCCGATCCCTAGTCTTGTCATCGAAGTTTTGCATGCAGCCTAGAGGTGTTTCCCCTTCCCATCGCTCCTTCCCTCACCCCAAGTATGATCTCGTTTTCCGTGTGTCTGTTGATGAATATAGTTCATCTTTGTGTCATTTTTAATGTGGTCGGCTGTTATGTCGCTGTTTTGGGCCTTTTGTGTTCCCCTCTCCCTCGCCCTTTCCCCCACTAATCGGTCCCATTTCCTGTCGTCACTTGTGTTTGTTGGTGTCGTCCTCTTGATTGGTCTTGTTGCATGTAAGTCGGTGGTCTTGGGGGGGGGGTTCGTTTGGAATTTAATTGTCTTGGTGCATTGTATGGGTTTTGGTGTTTGTCGGGCCTGAAGTGTCTTTTGTGGATTTTACGGAATTTATGTCCCTGTCTTTGGTTGGACTGAGGTCAGGGCTGTCAGGCTCTTTTCCGTATATTTGAGACGTGCTTGGTAGGGTGGAGTCGGGGTTTATGGCTGTGACGTTGGTTGGGTCAGATGCGGTGGTTCCCACCTCTAGTTATGTTTTATTTTTTTTTATCGTTCCCATTATTCCGAATAATAACCTCTCATAGGTTTATCTTACCGTCTCTTTCATGGATGTTTGGGGTCTCATGTCCTCTTCTCCATGGATTGCTTTCTTTAGTTGTCTTCTTCTGCTTTTTTTAATAATTTTTTCCTTTCGCCATTGGTGTGACACCCCCATACTCCAAGTGTCTTACCAAAACCACTTAAGGTATGAGAACGTCACCATCTCGGTTATCCGAGGCAATGATAATCAAATGACAATGAAGAAACATATTTAAATAACAATATAGTTTAAAGTGATTACATGTTCAAAAGCCAAAACTGATAAAAGTGAAATGCAATGTTCTCAAGTCCAAAAGTGCTAAACAACTAGTCCAAAACAGCGGAAGACTCTAAGACTGCATCGTGGTGACTCATCCCAGCTGACCCAAGCGTATCTCCTCATACCTGCTCAACAACTGCTCACCACCCCCGAATGGATCACCACAGTTTTTAAAACAATTAACGGGGTCAGTACTAATTACACGAAAACAATGCCACAATAAAACAAGTACACAAAAAGATCAAACAGCTCAGCACAACCCAAATCTCCATCTCCAGTCTCCACACAACTGACTACACACTAAAGTGTGTAGTCCTGCCAGAGTACCCATCGCAACAGGTACTCCTCGCCGCCAGTGGGGGACCGCAGCCGTTCCCACCTAAGCCCTGCTCATCTCCATCGAGCGATAAACCCAAGTTCATTAATGTGCACATCCCTCCTGTGGCGGGTTCCACAGAAGGCGAATCAAGGGCGTGAAGCCACTCCCGCAAGTGACTCCACTTAGCCAGGGACGCACCCCGAAGATCACAGACAGATACAAACCAATCAACAGTAGAAAATCCACAACCAACCAGATCAACCAACATTATACGTAATCAATAGTCACAACAACAATCACCACACAATCATGTAACTAATACTGAGTAGGGAAACCCTGCCTGGAACACAAACACCGATAATAGACGATCAAGCAGCTAACTCAGAATCTCTCCTTAATGAATCCTCCTCCTATTCATACATACATACAATCACAACCACATTCACATAAACCACCAAAACCCCCAAATTACCCAATTAGGGTTTAACCAACTTTAACAAAACAGTATAAAAATTATATGTAAATCTTACCCTTGACTCAAGGATCAGAAAGGTGTAAAGAACGACGAAATCCGACACTCCTAGCTCCGGGATTTGCTAATAATGCGGCGAGGATGAATGAACGTAACTCTTAATCGTCTCTTGAAAATTTTTAGGATGAAAAAGTGTTTTAGGAAAAAGTGACGGAAGTCTTATATACCAATCCGCATTATTAACAAACCCGTCAAAAATCACCCGTCAACCGACTTACTCGATCAAGTAAGTCACTTACTCGATCGAGTGACCCTTACTCAATCGAGTGCCAAGCTTACTCGATCGAGTACCCATCAGACAGACTACTGTTTTGCGTAAAACCATACTTACTCGACAGAGTAAGCCCCACTCGATAGAGTACTCTAAAACCCATAAAACCGTAGTATTACAGTCTTCCCTGCTTAAAAAAAACTTCGTCCCCGAAGTTCAAATCACAACAAAACAAAAACACACTAACACCAACCCGACACAACAACATAAACAAAAACTCGACACAAAACTCCAAAACACACCTGCCAAAACAAAACTCAAGCCGACTCAAAACAACTACTAACTATACCAAAACCCACATAAAGCATGCAAAACTGTATGCGACCATCTCCTACCCCCTAAAAGAAACAAGGGTACGTCATCGTAACCACACATACCTGATCAAAAAGAGACGGGTACCACTCCCTCATAGCCTCTTCCGCCTCCCATGTAGCCTCCTCAACCTCATGGTTAGACCAAAGAACCTTAAGCAACACTGTCTCACCATGTCTAGTTTTCCTAACCTTTCGATCAAGAATCTGTTTAGGCACCTCAAGATAATACAAAGACTCATCCAGCTCGATGTTCTCTACCTCTAACACATGTGATGGATCACTAACATACTTCCGCAGCTGAGATACATGAAACACATTATGCCCTTTATCCAAAGCAGCTGGTAAAGCTAACCGATAAGCAACCTCACCCACACGATCCAAGATCTCATATGGTCCTATAAACTTCTGGCTCAGCTTACCTTTCTTACCAAATCTCATGACCCCATGCATAGGAGACACTTTCAACAGAACCTTGTCTCCAACCTGAAACTCTATATCCCGACCATGTAGATCCGCATCACTCTTTTGGCGATCCTGGGCCGCTTTCATCCTTTGCTTAATCAGCTTAACCTGTTCAACCATATCCTGTACCATCTATGGTCCCAAAACAACTGCCTTAGTATACACTATCATCCCAACAGATCACACTCCTACATCTCCTCCTATATAAGGCCTCAAATGATGCCATGCCAATACTGGTGTGATAGCTGTTGTTGTAAGAAAACTCAATCAAATCTAACCTCTGCTCCCAGCTACCACCAAAATCCATAACACAAGCTCGCAACATGTCCTCTAAAGTCTTGATGGTCCTCTCCGTCTGGCCATCTGTCGCAGAATGAAATGCAGTACTCATCTTTAAGATAGTCCCCATCATCTCCTGCAACTCTTTCCAAAACCGTGGTATGAACCTCGCATCTCTATCGAACACTATATCCTTAGGCACCCCATGCAAACGAACCACATGCTTCCTATAAGCCAAAGCCAACTGTATCTTGGTCCAATTATCTTTTATCAGCACAAAGTGAGATGATTTCGTCAGTCGATCTACTATAACCCATATCATGTTATTACCCTACTGACTTTTCGGCAAACCAACTATAAAATCCATAGAAATGGACTCCCACTTCCACTCAGGTACCTCAAGAGACCGAATCTTACCTTGTGGTCGTCGTTGCTCCCCTTTCACTCTCTGACATGTCAAACAACGAGCCACAAACTCAGCTGTTTCCTTTTTCATCCCAGGCCACCAAGAAGTCTTCTTCAAATCTTTGTATAACTTGTCACCGCTTGGATGTACCGAGTATGGCGTGCAATGAGCCTCTGTCATGATTATCTTTTTCAACTCCTCATCACTAGGAACACACCATCTCCCATCAAATCTCACACTACCATCTGTATGAATAGAGAATCTAGACATTGTCCCTTTCTCTACTCCAACTCTCCACTCCTCAATCTTGGGATCCAAAGCCTGGTTTTTGCGAATCTCATCATAAAGGTCTGGCTCCACTGTCAAATCCCCTCTAGCATCCCCTCTCTGGATCATATGTATCCCCATCTTCCCCACCTCATCTCTCAGTCTCATCAAAGACATAGATATGCACAGAGAATGCACACTCTTCCTGCTCAAGGCATCTGCAACTACATTAGCTTTCCCTTCATGGTAAATGATATCCATGTCATAATCCCCAATCAGCTCCATCCACCTCCTCTTTCTCACATTCAACTCCTTTTGAGTGAAGATGTACTTGAGACTCTTGTGATCAGAAAACACCTTAAAGGTCGCCCCATAAAGGTAGTGCCTCCAAATCTTGAGAGCAAACACAACTGTACCCAACTCTAGATCATGTGTAGGGTAGTTCTCCTCATAAGGCTTCAATTGCCTAGATGCGTAGGCAATCACTTTCCCATTCTGCATCAACACACAACCCAACCCATTCTTTGAAGCATCTGTATACACCTCAAAGTTCTCACTCCCTTCAGGTAATGCTAAGATTGGAGCTGTAGTCAAACGCTCCTCTAAGGTCTAGAACGCCGTCTCACAACTTTCATCCCAACGAAACCTGTTCTCTTTCCTTACCAAAGCTGTCATAGGTCTAGCTATCTTGGAGAAATCCTTCACGAACCGCCGATAGTACCCTGCTAAACCCAAGAAACTCCTGATCTCTGCCACATTCTTTGGTGCTTCCCACTTGGTAACCGCCTCTATCTTTGCAGAATCCACAGCAACACCCTTCTTAGAAATCACATGCCCCAGAAAGGCAACCTCTTCTAACCAGAACTCACACTTAGACAACTTTGCATACAGCTAATGTTCTCGCAAAGTCTGCAACACTATCCTCAAATGCTCCTTATGCTCCTCTTTAGTCTTAGAAAAGACTAACATATCGTCTATAAACACCACCACAAACCGATCCAAGAACTGACTGAAGACCCGGTTCATCAAATTCATAAACACGACAGGTGCATTAGATAACCCAAACGGCATCACAACATACTCATAATGACCATAACTCGATGTAAAAGCTGTCTTTGGTATGTCTTCATCTCTAATCTTCACCTGATGGTAACCCGACTTCAAATCAATCTTGGAAAAGACTGCTGCACCGCTCAACTGATCAAACAAATCATCAATCCTTGGCAAAGGATATTTGTTCTTTACTATTACTCTGTTCAGCTCCCTATAATCGATGCACAACCTCAAGCTCCCATCTTTCTTCTTCACAAACAAAACTGGTGCTCCCCACGGTGATACATTAGGTCTAATGTATCCCTTCTCAATCAGATTATCCAGCTGCTTCCCTAACTCCTCCAACTCTTTAGAACCCATACGGTATGGTGCCTTAGAGATTAGCCTTGTTCCCGGTTTCAGCTCAACACTGAAATCTATCTCCCTCTTCAGTGGCAACCCCGGTATCTCATCTAGAAAGACATATGGAAACTCTCCCACCATTGGTATCTGCTCAACTGACGGACTCTCCACTCTATGATCTCTCACACGGCATAAGATCAACGGGCATCCCTTTCTCAGATAGGAATTCAAGGTCACTACTGCAATCAACTTGACTTTGGGTTTGACAACAAACCCCCGATAAGACACACTAATCCCCTTAGGACCTCTCAAAGAAACCCTCTTTTGATGACAATCTATCTTAGCCTTATACTTACCCAACCAGTCCATACCAACTATCATCTCAAAACCCTCCAAAGGAAACTCTAACAGATCCACTGGTAGGTCAACCTGCCCAACTATCATAGGCACACCTCTATACAACCGCCCACAAGATGCAGACTCACCAGAAGGTATAAAAACTTCCTCTCTTAGAGACTCACACTCACTCAAACCCAAACGTTTAGCATGACTCAACGATACAAATGGCTGTGACGCTCCCGAATCAAACAAAATAAAAATAAAAACTCCATTAACAAGAAATATACCGGTGATAACGTGAGCATCATCCTCAGCTGCTTTCTTCTCCATCATAAACAGCTTGCCACTAGTCTTCTGTCCACCTCCCTGGACAGTACTAGCTGAGGTAGACGGCTTAGCAGCCGACCCCTGGTTGTTGTTGTTGTTCGTCGCCGGTCTCTGGTATGAATTACCACCATTGCGGTTAGCCCCACCGTTGTTGTTACTCTGACCACCCATGTTGTTCCACGACCCAGCCGGCCTGTTACTAGCATAGCTCTCCGAAGGACCCTGAGAGAAACTCCCATGTGACGGTCTCTGGAAACCCCCACTCATAGCACTAGTGCACTCATGCCTCTTGTGGCCCATACTGCCACAGTTAAAACAAGTCATACCCCAACTACTACTACCACTCCCACGACCACGCCCAAAGGAAGCCCCAACACTAAACCCCGAACCCGATGAATATGCCCTTGCCTGGTTGTGGCCACCCTTCTTATAACTGGATTGACCACCTCACTCACTCTCAGCTTTCCTCTTCTCATAGCCTCTCTCCTTGGTCATCTCAACTAACCTCTCAGCCCTCCCAGCACGCTCATAGACCTCCTTCACATCCGTAAGAGCTCCCACCGGTAACTTCTCCATAATCTTGGGGGTCAACCCCTTCTCAAACCTCAATGCCAAGTTCTCTTGGCTTAGCCCCAGGTCCTCAGCGTACCTGGACTTCTCATTAAACTAATGGTAATACTCAGCAACGGTCATCTCAGAGGTCATCTTAAAATCATCAAACTCTTCCCTCAACTTACTACGCACATGTTCAGGCATAAACTCACGCCTCATCGCTTTCTTGAACTCATCCCAAGGGATCGCAGGTAACCCCTGTTTCATATATATATCCAAAGCACTCACCTTTACCTTGTCCCATCACTCACCAGTTGCCTCCGTCAAGTAGAACGCAGCCTGTTCCACTTGAAGCTCATCTGGGCAATGAACCAGATTAAGTATATTCTCCATCTCTCTGTGCTAATTATCCAGTAATATTGGCACCTCTGTCCCCTTATACTCCTTAGGGTTAAACTTCGATATGTGAATGCTGATCTTGGAAGGATCAACATCTTTATCCTTTCCCACCCTTTTCAAAGCCTCTGTGAGAGCATCCTGGTGCTCCAACATCTTTACTATGTCATCAACGGTCATACTCTCAGCTCTAGCATACAACGCGGTTCTCTTTGGCGGCATCTTGTAACTATATAAGATAAAGGTAAATATACACACACATCCCACATCTCAAACACGCATACGACCTGCACAGAACCTACTCGATCGAGTCCCTTAACCCACTCGATCGAGTTGAGGTCACTCGATCGAGTACCTCGATCGAGTACCTCGATTCCAGAACCTGATCAGAAAGCTGCTAAAAACATACTCGATCAAGCTGACTATCCACTCGATCGAGCTGACCCTACTCGATCGAGTGCCACCACCTACTCGATCGAGCGCCCAAAAACTTGCTTCCGCCCAGAAAACGAAAAACTACCTACTCGATCGAGTCACACCCACTCGATCGAGCCTCTCACCTACTCGATCGAGTGTCCCCCACTAGATCGAGTCATACTGACTCGTATACACTACCCGCATGTTCAACTCGCACTCCCAACTTTCTATACTCTTAGCAAAACGACGACAACAGCATATGTACTTACGCATCAATTTATATATATCAACAAAACACTGTTCATAAATCTAACATGCCACATTATAAATCAAACACCATGCTTTCAATCAATCCACATACAATTCATGTCATTATCATCCTTTAATTCATATCTCCCATCCTCCACATGCATACATCCACCGATTCACACCACATACTACTATATAGATATGCAAAGCACAAGAATAACACATAACGATCCCGACACATACCCCATGTGACCGGTTCAAAATTGTAGGGCGAGTTCGCGACTTTAGGACGTCTCCCAAGACTTTGCATTAGCTCCTACAACTTCTACCCCGGGTTCATTTTAGTTTGACTCCCTAAGTTCATTAGATTTATTGGTTACAGGTTTCAGGATCGTCGCTCTGAGACCACTTTGTGACACCCCCATACTCCAAGTGCCTTCTAGGACCACTTAAGGTATGAGAACGTCACCATCTCGGTTACCCGAGGCAATGATAATCAAATGACAATGAAGAAACATATTTAAATAACAATATAGTTTAAAGTGATTACTTGTTCAAAAGCCAAAACTGATAAAAGTGAAATATAATGTTCTCAAGTCCAAAAGTGCTAAACAACTAGTCCAAAACAGCGGAAGACTTTAAGACTGCATCGTGGTGACTCGTCCCAGCTGACCCAAGCGTATCTCCTCATACCTTCTCAACAACTGCTCACCACCCCCGAATGGATCACCAAAGTTTTTAAAACAATTAACGGGGTCAGTACTAATTACACGAAAACAATGCCAAAATGAAACGAGTACACAAACAGATCAAACAACTCAGCAGAACCCCAATATCCATCTCCAATCTCCACACAACTGACTACACACTAAAGTGTGTAGCCCTGCCAGAGTACCCATCACAACAGGTACTCCTCGCCGCCAGTGGGGGACCGCAGCCGTTCCCACCTAAGCCTCGCTCATCTCCATCGAGCGATAAACTCAAATTCATTAATGTGCATATCCCTCCTGTGGCGGGTTCCATAGAAGGCGAATCAAGGGCGTGAAGTCACTCCCACAAGTGACTCCACTCATCTACGGACACACCCTGAAGATCACAGACAGATACAAACCAATCAACAGTAGAAAATCCACAACCAACCAGATCAACCAACATTATACGTAATCAATAGTCACAACAACAATCACCACACAATCATGTAACTAATACTGAGTAGGGAAACCCTACCTGGAACGCAAACACCGATAATAGACGATCAAGCCGCTAACTCAAAAACTCTCCTTAACGAATCCTCCTCCTATACATACATACATACATACATACAATCACAACCACAACCACATTCACGTAAACCACCAAAGCCCCCAAATTACCCAATTAGGGTTTAACCAACTTTAACAAAACAGTATAAAAATTATATGTAAAGCTTACCCTTGACTCAAGGATCAGAAAGGTGTAAAGAACGACGAAATCCGGCACTCCTAACTCCGGGATTTGCTAATAATGCAGCGAGGATGAATGAACGTAACACTTAATCGTCTCTTGAAAGTTTTTAGGTTGAAAAAGTGTTTTAGGAAAAAGTGACGGATGTCTTATATACCAATCCACATTATTAACAAACCCGTCGAAAATCACCCGTCAACCGACTTACTCGATCGAGTAAGTCCCTTACTTAATCGAGTGTCCCTTACTCGATCGAGTGCCAAGCTTAATCGATCGAGTACCCATCAGACAAACTACTGTTTTGCGTAAAACCATACTTACTCGACAGAGTAAGCCCCACTCGATAGAGTACCTAAGACCCATAAAACCGTAGTATTACAATTGGATTCTCCTAGTGTTTTGTTTAGTGACGGGTTAGTTATGACGACTATTACTTTACCTCCGGTTTGTGTTGTTCCATCTCTCTCTGGCTTTCAGAAATGGTTTTGGTCAGGGGGCTGTTCAAGTGGCTTTCTATATTGCCACCTTTCGATTTTCTCGCTTTTCTTGGCTATGAAGTTCTTGTCCGCAGGGTTTGTGTTCCAAAGTGTAGGAGTTTTCTCTCCTTTGGAGGCAGACTTTCCTGGTCTACGTTCCGCCTTCCCTTTCTACGTCCTTGTGGCGTAAGTGCACTTTGCTCTCTCTCGACGGATCAAGGGTCTTGATTGTTTCCAGATGATGTGCATCAGAGCCAAGGAGATGAATCTACGAGACACATTTTTGGGTCTTGTTGCAGGTATTTCTCCGAAGCTTTGTCTATTAAGACGAGTAAAGATTTGTTCTATCCTTTGGCCAGCGCTCATTTGTTACACGATGTAGTTACTTAGTTGTCTTAGTTTACGGTATTAGTAAAATAAGTGCATTTGACAAATTGAGTCAAATGCCGACTGTATAAAAAACTTTTTTTTACAGCTGCAAAAAAAAAAAGCTTTACTTATTTCACTTCGACTTTGCTCATTTTGGCCAAAAGGAACATGGCCTAGACTAATGAGACACGAAAACGAGGCTCAAATATAAGATATTGCCTGTGTAATCTCTGATCCTTGGCTATACAGTGACAAAACTCACATGTTCTTACTATGAGTTTCTTAGAACTTACTTGGGAGGAATGTAATCTTTACTAGGATAATTGAGGTAAATGCGGTGTTGGAGTTAGCCAAGGCAAGGACGATTGCCTCTTATGTTGGAAGTGTTGCTTCAGAAGAAACTCTTTTTATCCCATATTGGTAGAATAAGTTGGAATATTATAGTTTATAAGTGATCACTTGGTTTACACTACTAATATGTGTAGTAGCACTACGCCAAATCTGGCCATCAATAACGAGCGTATCACAACGGTTTAATGCATATAATAACAACACTTAGATTACCGTTTTCCAAATATTGGCGGAAACCTAGACCGCGCTAATAAGAATAACGGTTTCCCTCGAAAACCGTTGTTATTATAATGTGACAATGGCTGCTTAAGAAACCGTTATCATAAACGTTTTAACAGTTTCCAAAAACTCATTATAGAATAACTCTTATCAATGGTTGTTAAACAACCGTTACCAGTTTAAGAAAACGGCATTTCGAAAACCGTTACTAAATTAACACCATCAACGGTTTTTGCTACCCGTTGTTATGTTATAGCTACGGGTTTCTTGTAACCGTTATCATTTTCTATTATGAAAGAACGGTTCCTCTGTACCCGCTGTTATTTACCATTTATGGTTTAAGTATAACTGTTGTAAACTTTTTTTTCAATGTTTAATATTCAATCAATGCATTTATAATAAATAATGAACCGTTGTATGCATTATTTTGTTTGACCATTATTAATATCCGTCCATTATTATATTCAAACATGCATACATATTTTCCTATAAATATCACATATAATGTGATCAATTAACCATATCCACCAATTCAAAGTTCAATTAATTATAGCCTATAATTTAATTAAAAATATTACACTTCGATCACCATGTCGTCGTCGTCTTCTACACCCGCCGAATCACAATCAAATACCCGCTATGTCCATCCTATTACTTGTATTATACACAAACTTCCAATCAAATATGATGACAATGGTACGGCTTTTTCGAGAAGCTTTACTTGGATGAGAGATATACTTCGTCAAGGTAGTTATACGAACCTTAAAAAGGTCTACCCAGCTTGGGCTAAAGATCGTGGTTTTCTTGGTTACGCAATGATCGAGTTTGAAGGGTTTGGGAAGAAGCTGGACTCTTTTCGTCAAGCGAGAAAACTCCAGGCAAGATACGAGGATCATGATGCTGGGAAGAAAAATTATTATACGGATGATGGGTTACAAGCGCAATATTTATGGATTGCAACCGATTGTGACATTAATCTATTAAGAACATATCGGCACTATATTGACACTGTGCCTCGTTCATGGAAGGTGGAACAAGTGCCTCCTAATAATCCACATATTGAATTCGCAATATTTATCTCAATCGCAGGGGAATTACAAGATGATTATGTTGATTAATTATTATTATTATTATTATTTTCTAATTATTTATTGCAAATTACGTAGGTTTAAAATATTTTTTATTAAGTTAACTTTTACATTAATTAGTTAATTAGTGTTTAGGAATTAACTACCAACAGTTTTGAAAAAAATTATAAATGTGACTATAAATGTTAAAGCGTCCTTTATTAACATCCATTAATCAAATTACAATATTTCATCCCCATTACACAAATTTGAAACAACATGACAATGAACCCTAATTTTATCAACAACGAAGAATGGCTTACACAAACGATTGCAGATGATGAGAAGGTTCCCGCCGATCAACACCCATTAATCAAAGCATCCCTTGAATATCAACGGAATTATTGGATTAAGAGGCGTGAAGCAGTCTGGCTTGTCAACCAAGCCTCATCATCATCATCATCATCTTCATACCCTCGTTGGCCTATTACTCGCAACTTGGCTGCAGCGAGAGATATGTTGAGTTGTACTCTCCCAACCTTATCTCCACATGCAAGTCATGTCCTTGCATATATTCAATCTGTTATTGCAAAATATGAAGCCAACGACCCGGAAGTTAGCGGTATACCAGAGTGGCGTAGTTGGTGGCAGGTTGAGAAGCGCTTTTTACTCTTAATCGGGGTTGTTCCGGCTTATTATACATCTTCTGATTTCTGATAAATGCTGTAATGTATTTGGTTTAAAATTAAATGAAATGATCATTTTGAAGTGTTGAGTTATGCTTGTTTGATTTGCTTCCATTTTTTGAACTCCATAGATCAGTCAGTAATCAAGATTGCTGCTACCCAATACTCATTAACAACGGTTCTCCTACAACCGTTGTAAATTTGTTCATTAACAATGGTTCTCCTACAACCGTTATCAATCGTGACGTTCTAACTGAATGTGGACTGTTCATTAATTGTTTGACCATACAACTCAATATATTAAAAAAAATAAAAACATGTAAGATATAACCATACGACTCAATATATTAACAAAAAATAAGTACATGTAAGATATGACAACGGGATTTTTTAAGCCGTGGTGAATATTTCTCATTTTTCTTGATTTGACCAATGCACGGATTGTTCATTTATTTTTTATTGAATCAACGTTGCATTATTGGTGGGTTTGAATCAACGCTGAATCTTAACAATAATTTTAATTTTGTTCCAAAACTATGGCCGTTAACCAAGGTACAAATATTGCGAGTCCATGGGTGCAGAGGGATCGTAAGTTGTTAGAAGAAGCAGAAAATAAAAGATTAAGGAAATTGCGTCGTCAACCGAGCTATATTGAAAGCGAGAAGAAAATGGATGCATTACGAGAAAGGTTAAAGGAACAATGTCCTTTCCATTTTATTAAGTTCCCCCTAAACATATAATTCTTGAAGGTACAGATGAGAATCCATCGGCTTTCGAAGTTGGTTCTTCTGAGGATTTGTTGGTGGGGTATATATTACCAAGATGCGATTGATATGTATCTACCGTGAGTGAAGCAACAAAAGCTTGATGTCAATGGTGGTTTAGGTCATCGAAGGTGATGTCGGATTTGGAGGAAAAGATCAGAGTTGAAATGGACTCCTACACCATCATTAATGGGAAGAGATGTTGTTCATGACGTCGTGTATTTTGAGTCATTTGAATAATGTATGTTTATTAATTACCCATTGGGTTGTACTCCGTATTTAGGAAACTAAATAAGGAAAGATGTTTTTAATATATGCATTAATTACATCGGCTTGTGTATAATTTAGTCTTGAATTCCTAACTTATTACAAAATATGGAAGTTATTTAATGTTTAAATACAATCCAATTCTGTTTAATTAAAAAACAACGGTTCCACATAAACCGTTGTATAAGAATTAAGAAGATGCTTTTATTTTTTGGCGGGAAAAAGTGGACACAATGAAAGATAAAAGACGACGGTTACACACCAACCGTTGTATTATAATGAAAATAATTACGGGTTTTTATTCAACCGCTGCCATATTGTAATATAAACAAGGCAGTTTGGCTTCACCCGTGTTTATTAGTTTCAATTAAATCAGTCCTCAACCAACAACACATGCAAACCTTCTCCTCGCTCATTTAAAACCCTCGAACACTGAATTTCCCAAGAACCACTAGTCTTCTCCGTCGTCGTCCCCATCCCCATTGCCTCCGTCGTCCCCTCCGTCATCGCCAGACCGGGCCCAGCTTCTCCTCTTTGAAGAAGTAATAAACCTACTCTTTCGTCTCATTAACTTAATGTCTTTATTTTCTTTTTTAGTTGTGATATTATCCCCTAATTATCTTAGGTTTATTGTGTGTTAAACAACACCTATTATTTTAAGTATATTGTGTGTTAAACAACACCTATATTTTTAGGTATACTGTGTGATCATTTATTTGAGACGGTGCTTTTGCTATGTCGACTTAATGCATAAAATTAGTAGTTTATTAATTTCTGGTTTAGATATGGGTAGAAAGCGGAAAAGAAAATATGGGAAAAAGTCAGGCGAAGAAGATTCAGGTGATGAGAATAATTTGCAATCGGTTACTGGGCGAAGGCGCCATAGGGTTTCCATTGAAGCAATAGAGAGAGGGATACCTAATAAACTTCAATGGGATTCATTAATGGGGCTGCCAGATGAAACCTATGCTACAAATTTCGTGAGTTGGATTGGTTGTTGTGTAAAAGAGTATGTGCCTCTCGGTTTCCCGCGTATCAATCGGTTGAGTGAAGACCTGAAGGAAAAGCTAAGGGAAAGAATAAAGGTATGTATATACAATAATAAATGCTTTGATGAAATTATCTTAGTATTCGATATGTGTTATTAGCCGAAACTAACCAAATATGCTCACCATATATGTAGTTAGCTTACACTGTCCCCAAACACAATGATGGTTACCTACAAAAAAAAGATAGGGGAATCCTTCAGAGCATGGAAGTTAAAGGTTGCTCGGAACCACTTGTTCAACAAGAAGACCGGGGAGATGAACAAGAAACCACCAACGAAGAAGTATCGGCATGTTAGCTAGGAAGATTGGGATAACTTTATCGCTTATAGGCAGTCTGACAAGTTTAAGGTAATTTATTTGCGACTCATTGGGATCACTTTATTAGTAATCACTTAATAAGTAAAGAAATATGCTTACGTTACACGATACAATTCATTTTATGAAGACTATGAGTAAGCAGAACATAGAGAACATTTCAAAGAAAGAGAGCGTCTTTCATGGCTTCAGAGGTGGTTATAGATTGATTAAAAAGAAGCTTTGAAGTACTTAATTCTTATATTATTAGATGTTTTATACCGATGTTATATATATATATATATATATATATATATATATATATATATATATATATATATATATATATATATATATATATATATATATATATATATAGAGAGAGAGAGAGAGAGAGAGAGAGAGAGAGAGAGAAGGGTTCTTCTAAGGCCCTCATATATAATGAGTCCCTAAGTCTTTATAGAAGCCTTTGGATATAGTGGATGGAGGGATGAGATTCAATCAAAATGAAAGGCTACAAACTAATATCACTAAACAAAATGCTTATTACTCTAATTTCCTCCTCAACTCAATTATTCCCCTCATTAATCATTCCTCTCCTCTCATTATCACAACCACACTACTTCTCTCTATCTCACTTCTCTCATTTCATAAACCAAAAAAAAAAATCATACAAAAAAAAACCAAACAAAAACAAAACACCACCAATATTCCCTCCGCCCTTCCTCCTGCCGCCAACCACCCACCTCCTGCCGCCAACCACCTCACCTCCGTCCTTCCTCCTGCCGCCAACCACCCCACGGCCACCCGTACCACCTTTCTCCCTCCAGATCCCGCACCTCCTTTCCTCCACACCTCTCCTCCTTCTACCCCCACCACCTTCCTCCACCCGCAACCCAACACCAGGGACAACAACGACCAGCAACAACCAACAACAACACCACCAGCCTCAATCAACCAACAACAACGACAACAACCAGCAACAACAACCAGCAACAACCAACAACCCAACAACAACCGGCCTTCCCCTCGCCCCCTCTAGATTCGCCGCCTCCTCCTTCCCGCCGTTGGTGTTGTCATTGGTGTTCATGTCGTTGGTGTTGTCGTTGGTGTTGGTGTTGATGTCGTTGGTGTTGTCGTTGGTGTTGTCGTTGCCGTTGGTGTTGTCACCCTCACAACCACAACCAACCCGACATCCCTCTTTCTCTCCCATTTCCCGCCACCTACAACCACCCTCACGGCCACCCTGAACCACCACTCGACTCCTCTCACCACCCTCGACCTAGATCTGTCCATACCCAGACCCAAACCAACCCGCAACACCTTCAAAAACGAAGCCCTAAACCGGGTCACCAAAGTCCTTATATTCGTTCAAATTTCAAATTTCAAATTTCAGATTTGTTTTTTTTTTTTTTTTCTCGTTTGTTTTTTTTTTTTAGATTTTAGATTTTCTTTAGGATTTGAGGGTGTTGTTTTTTTGTGATTGTTATTTCGTTTTTTGTTTTATTATTGTTATTATTGTTATTTGGTTTTTATTATTGGTATTTGGTTATTTGTTATTTTTTAAGTTTTTTTTTAAGTTTCATATTTTGGGCTAAAGTTATACATTGTATAACTTGAAGTTACACAAATTTTGAACTAAAGTTATACATCTTGTCTATTAAAGTTATACACTGCGTGCATTAAAGTTATACACACGATATATAAATTTTTTTGTTATTTCAGATTTCGTACAACTTCAGTGGTCATTGTGTACAACTTCAATGCCTTTATGTGCAACTTCAGTGATCATTTATTTCAGATTTTGTATATATTGTTTTTGGTTTTTGTTTTTTTGTTTTTTTTTGTTTTTTTTTTGTTTTTTAGTTAAGAGTTGTTTTTTAAGGGTTTATTTTTGACTTGTTTTTGTTTTTGTTTTTTGTTTTTTATAAAAGTTCACTATTTACGACTAAAGTTATACCCTTAAAACATTAAAGTTATACTATTTACGACTAAAGTTATACACTTTTTACATTAAAGTTACACTATTAACATCTAAAGTTATACATTGTATAAATTGAAGTTATACAACCATTCAAGTTTGTTTTGTTGGTTTTTTTGTAAAGTTTGGTTTTGGTTTTTTTTTTTTTGTTATTTGATTTTTTTTTTGTTATTTGTTTTTTTTTATTTAATTATTGGTTAATTTTTTATTATTGTTATTGAAGTTTTTTTATTGTACTTTTTTGACTTATTGGTTTTTTTAATATCATCTTCTTATGTGTTGTTTCAAATTTGAATTTATAGTTCTAAAGTTATACAATTTTGAACTAAAGTTATACAAATTTGGACTAAAATTATACAAAAAATGATTGAAGTTATACTCTTATGGAATAAAGTTATACAATTTTGGACTAAAATTACACAAATTTGGACTGAAGTTATACAAATAAGGACTAAAGTTATACAAATAAAGATTAAAGTTATACAAATAAGGACTAAAGTTATAAAAAAACTGACTAAAGTTATATAAATAAGGACTAAAATTATACAAAAACTGACTAAAGTTATTTAAAAATGGGCTAAAGTTATACAAATATGGACTAAAGTTATACAAAAATGGACTAAAGTTATACAAAAATGGACTAAAGTTATACAAAAAATGACTAAAGTTAAACAAAAATAGACTAAAATTATACAAAAGAGGACTAAAGTTATACAAAAATTGGACTAAAGTTATACAAAAAATTGACTAAAGTTATACAAAATTTATACACATTCCTACTGGAGTTATACATTCATTGAGTAGAAGTTACTCATATCGTTACTAGAGTTATACATTTACTGAGTATAAGTTATACATTTACTGAGTGGAGTTATACGTTTAGTCCATTTTTGTATAACTTTAGTCCATTTTTGTATAACTTTAGTCCATTTTTGTATAACTTTAGTCCATATTTGTATAACTTTAGTCCATATTTGTATAACTTTAGTCCATTTTTGTATAAATTTAGTCCATTTTTGTATAACTTTAGTCCATTTTTGTATAACTTTAGTCCATTCTTTGTATAACTTTAGACCACCAAACTACCACCACAAAACGAGATAATAAAGTTATTTTTTCAAAATATTAAAATTAACTTATTATATGAGATTTATTTTACCCAAAATCTTAAGAAAAAAAATGTAAAAAAAGCGAGAAATGAGAAAATAGATAAAAAGACAAGAATAAACAAAATAAAAGACAACAAAAATATCTCATAAAAAAAACGAGATTTAAAAAAAAAAGTATCTCATAAAAAAAAATGAGATTTAAAACCCGAAATCTTAAAAAAAAAAAGTATAACAAGAAGAGATTTGAGAAAATGAATAAAAAACGAGAAGTAACAAATTAAAATAAAATAAAAGACAACAAAAAAAATGAATGGAAAAAACAACTCAAAACATAAAAAAAAAAAAAAAAAAAAAAAAAAAAAAAAAAACCGAGGTGGCGGCGGCGGGGGTGGTGGGTGGTGAGTTGGTGTCGGGTGGGGTGGTGGTGGGTGGTGGTGAATGAAGATGAGAGGAGTGGGTGATTTATTTGGGTTTTGGTTTATTGGGATTTTTGGGTTTTTTTTAGAGAGGAGAGAAAAGTGAGATGTAGAGAGAGGAGGAGGAGTTGTGATAATGAGATGATGAATGATTAGTGAGGTTGTTGTATTGAATTGATGAGTTAATTAGAGAAAAGGTGGAGGGATTAATTTGTAGCCACATATTGACATCAAATCCTAGCCTTCCATTGCCTTGATCCAATGGCTCTTAGAAGGACTTATGGACTCAAATACATATGTTGGCTTTAGTTGATCTCTTCTATATATATATATATATATATATATATATATATATATATATATATATATATATATATATATATATATATATATATATATATATATATATATATATACTAGTATAAGGATCAAGAGAGTCCTCCTTCCCCTATTAAGTCCATAAGTCCTCTTAGAGGCCCTTGGATCTTGGAAAATGGAGGGCTTAGATTGAAAGGCAAAATGAGGATTATGGGGGTAATTAAGACTCTTCATTATCTACTCCCTAACTAAACACTAATCCCACTACATATACCCCCCCTCTCTCTCTTACCCTATTATTTCTCCACTTACTTCTCTCTCATCCTAACAAAAAAATCCTCTTCTCTCATTTCTCTACAATCCTAACAAAAATCCTAATAAATAAAAAACCCAAATAAATAAATAAACCCAAAAAATCAAAAACCCAAAAAAACAAAAACCCAAATAAATCATCCACTCTTCTCTTCTTCATTCACCACCACCCACCACCCACACCATCGCCGCCAACCCCACCACCACCCCCACCACCGCCTACCCCACTACGGGTATTTTTTCAAAATTCGTTTTTTTCCCGGATTTTGGGTCTCGTTTTTTTTTTTTTTTTTTTTCGTTTTTTTTTTGGTGTTAACTTTGATATTTAGTGTCGTTTTTTTCTATTTGTTTATTTTTGTTGGTATTAGTTTATTTATATATGTACTATACTTTTTTTCCCTCAAATATCGTCTTGTTATTCATTTTTTTCTTTTTCAAATTTCGTGTTTTAAAATCTCACTATTGTTTTGTGAGATCCTTTTATTTTAATTTTAGATCTAATAAAATAGATCTCATATAATTTGTTGATTTTAATGTTAGATCTACTAGATAAAAAATAAATTTATGAACAAAATAATCGTATTACCTCCTTGGTGGCCGGTGGTAATTGGTAGTGGTAGTTGGTGGTGATTGTTGTCGGTGGTTAAGATTAAAGTTACACACGTTCTCTATTAAAGTTACACACGTTCTCTATTAAAGTTACACACCGTCTATATTAAAGTTACACACACGATATATTATTATGGACTAAAGTTATATTAAATTGCCTTAAAATTAAATAAATTTCAATTAATTATTCAGAATAAATTAAAGTTACACTATTATGGACTAAAGTTACACATCGGTGAAGTAAAGTTACAATCGAAAAAGCTAGATTTACATAAAATCAAAATAATGTATAAAACAGACTATACAGTTGAAGTTATAGTATCAAGGACTAAAGTTACCCCCTTAAAGAATTAAAGTTACATGATTTTGAATATATAAATTACACTATTATGAACTAAAGTTACACATCGGTGGCTAAAGTTACACTCGAGAACAAACTAGAGTTACATAAACTCAATATAATATATAAAATGGACTATATGACTGAAATTATAGTATTATTGACTAAAGTTACACCCTTTAAATATTAAAGTTACATGAATTCAATTAATATATCCAATGACTAAATTGATTTTGAATATATAAATTTAAATTTATATGATTTTAAAACAATTTGATATAACTTTAGCATTTGACAATCGTAACTTTAGTCCAAATATGTGTAACTTTAGTATTTTATAGGTGAAATTTTAGTCCAAATTTGAGGAACTTTAGTCCTTTTTTATAAACTAATTGAAATTTATGTAACTTTAGTCTCAGTGTAACTTTAGTCATTTTTTGTATAACTTTAGTCCCAAATTGTGTAATTTTAGTCCAAAATCGGGTAACTTTAGTCAAAATTTAAATTTCAAACCAACACAATATAAATTCAAATTAATATATCCAATGACTAAAGTGATTTTGAATATATAAATTTGAATGTAACTCCAATATAGGAGATATGTAACTTCAATAAGGATGAATGTAACTTTAAACCCCATCTAACATACACCATACTATCACCACCATGATAACATGAAAGTTTATGTAACTTTAATCAAAAAACCAAAATAAAAACCAACTATACTAGAACTAAAATAATAAAAAAAAAAAACGGAGATAAGGAGGAGAATAACCAGATTTAAAAAACCGAGATAGCAAAAAAGACGCCTTAAACCACGAACAAACGATTTATTTTATTGATTTATCGAAAAAACCAAAATAAACACCAATAATACTAAGATCTAAAATAAACTAAAAAAGTAGATCTTAAAAAATAAAATAACCAAAAAGAAATTAAGGAGATTTGAAAATATTAAATAAAATCACCACATCCACCCAAAAAAATCGACATACACCAAAACCAACAACAAACCACCACCAACAACGAACGAATGTCGAAAACTAGATAAAAACCAACAATAAAATAAAATAAATAAAAAAACCGAAATAAAAAAAATAAAAACCAATAATACAAGATCTGAAATTTAAAAACCGAAAAAAAAATCTAAAAAAAAAACCCGAAATGAGAAAACTAGATAAAAACCAACAATAAAAAAAAAAAAAAAAAAAAACCCAAAAAAAAAATCTGAAATTATAAAGAACTAAATCTGAAATTATAAGAACAAAAACCAAATCGTTTTTTTTTTTAAAGAAGCAGATGGGAAAAGGTGAGGGGGTTGTGGTGTGGTGGTCGTTGCAGGCGGTGGGAGGACGGCGTCAGAGGAGGAACGAGATCTTGGATGTCGTTGTTGGTGCGGCTTGGTGTTGTGTCGGTGGTGAGGAAGTGATGTGGGTGTGGGTGGTAATGGGTGGTGGTGATAGAGGAGGGAAGGAGATGCGGCAGTGGTGGGTGGTGACTATTGTGGGTGGCGGCTGGTGTTGTGGGTGGCGGAGGTTGGGTGGTTGTCGGGCTGCGGAGAGGCCTAGGATGAAGGAGGAAGGGAGGAAGTGTGTTGTTTTTTTAATTCTCGATTTGTTTTTCTTTTGTTTGGTTTGTTTTTGTTTTTGTTTTGGTTTGGTTTTGTTTATTGAGAGGGATGTGAGATGAGAGAAGTGAGCAGGGAGAGAGATGAGGGTGTTAGAATGAGAGGAGATGTGTGTATGAGAAGGGGATGAATGATTAGTGAGGATTAGTGAGGAGATGATTGATTTAAGGAGGTAATTGGTTGAGGCTCATTTGTGGCCCTTCATTTAGATCAAATCTCAACCCTTCATCCACTCCATCCAAAGGCCCATAAGAGGACTTAGGAACTCAATAGATGTAAGGGACTCATTTGAACCTTACTATATATATATATATATATATATATATATATATATATATATATATATATATATATATATATATATATATATATATATATATATATATATATATATATAATTAGTATCACATGAGTCCACCCTATCTTTTTGAGTCCGTGAGTCCATGATATAATATCAAACGTTATACTAAACAATATCACAGCTGGAAAAAAAAATTTTGACAAAAAAAAATTGAAAAAAAAAATCGTGATATTGTTTTGTTAAACAATATCACACGTTATGCTACTAAACAATATCACACGTTATACTAAACAATATCACAGCTTTCACGAAAAAAAAAAATTTAAAAAAAAAATTTTGAAAAAAAAAATTCGTGATATTGTTTTGTAATACAATATCAGAAGTTATGTTAAACAATATCACACGTTATACTAAACAATATCACAGCTCACACGAAACAAAAAATTTTAAAAAAAAAATTTCGAAAAAAAAAAATCCGAAGAAAAAAAATTTTCGTAAAAAAAAATTTTCGAAAAAAAAAGATTTTCGAAATTTTTTTTTTTTTTTGGAAAAAAAAAATTTTGAAATTTTTTTTTTTCGTGATATTGTTTTGTATAGTGCGTCATATTGTTTTATGGACTCATGGACTCAAATATTTAGGTGGACTCACCGGATCCCACCTCTATATATATATATATATATATATATATATATATATATAGAGAGAGAGAGAGAGAGAGAGAGGAGAGATCAAGTGAGTCCACTTCTTTACATTGAATCCATAAGTACTCTTTAGGGCCCTTGAAAAGATAGGATGAAGGGCTGAGATTAAAGGGAAAAAATGGAGGATTAATGCTAAAATGAGGGATTAATGCTAATGTAAAACACTCTCTCTCACTACCTCACTAATCAACCCTTAATTTCACTATATAACCTTTCTTTTTCCACTCACTTCTCTCTCCTATCACACAAATATCATTCCCCTCATCTCTCTAAAACCCAAAAAACCAAAACAATTCTTTTTTTTTTTGGTGAAATGTAAGTATATATAAAATCACGAAAAAAAAAAACCGTTCCAAATACAAGAGAGTAGACCACTCAAAGTGAATGAGCTAGCCTCCAACTAAACACGGCCCAAAGCCTTACAAAACCCAAAAGACAACAAAAGGAAATAGAGAAATCTCGACCCAACAAACATATCCTCGTTTTGTCTTCTTCAACCTCAGAGCCCCAAAACGATTTCATTTCCTGTCAATCAACGATTCCAACCAGCGACGATCTCCATCCCCAGCCTTGATGAGCTTCATTCCTCTCATTCTAGTCTTGATTTCCTCAACAATATCATGAGCTACTGCCTTCGGTGTAAGTAATTTTAGTTCAAAATTACTTAGATTCCTTTGTCGCCATATATGATACATAGTAGCATTGATAATAGCATTGATCGTATTCTGTTGCAGAGGTGATCCTTGCATGTTCAGTCTCCAAGCCAGCAGATCCCGAGAGGGCAGATGAACCCGAGCCCAGGAGCTTATGATATCCAGAATAGCGGAACTATATTCACACTGGAAGAAGAGATGTTCATTGTTCTCAGTTCCATTTTCACAGATGACACAGGTATCATTCTCGCTGATCCCTAATCTATGCAGCTTCTCTTTCGTATTTAAGCTATTATGATGATAGAACCATGAGAGCATGTTGTGTTTAGGAAGCGACCAGCTAGTCCAGACCAAATTCACCCACTCTATTTTGTCTCCTTTAGTTCTGAGGTATTCATAGCCTTTCTTGATAGTGTAATCTCGACCTTTCTGATCCACCCATTCATTGTGAGTATAGGCATCTGCTAGTAAGAGCTTAACTTGGCAAATTTTTCTCCAATACCAACTAGAATCATTGGAGGGGGAGTAATTCTGCCAGGTTTTGCCTTTCAGGTATATGTGGTTGATCCATTTGACCCATAAATGGTCTGGTTTAGCATGGATCCACCATACAAGCTTACCAACCGCAGCCTTGTTCCATATTAGATCATTTTTTAGACCCAGTCCACCTTCTTGCTTGGGTTTGCAGCATTTGTCCCATGAGACCAAGGGGGATCTGATATAGTCCACTCTCCCATCCCAGAGGAAAGTTCTACATATAGCCTCAATCCTTTGGATGACACCTGTTGGGAGTATAAACATGGTTGCTCAGTAATTGTGGAAAGTTTTTAGCACTGCCTTGACTAGAACAAGTCTGCCCGCATAAGATAGTTTCCTAGTACCCAGTCCTCTGATTTTTTTCACAATTTTATCAATCAAGGGTCTGCAATCTTGTGCATTTAGCCTAGTAGTCTTGATGGGGACTCCCAAATACTTAAAAGGCAAAGTTCCTTCTCTGAACCCTGAAACCTGTAGAATCTCATTCTTTAGTTGTGCCCTCACTCCATTGAAATACGCATTAGACTTGCCCTGACTCATCTTGAGGCCAGATGAATTAGAGAAAGTGGCAAAGGTTCTGAGGATTGTCATTATGGAGGGGGCATCTCCTTTGCAAAATAAGAGAAGGTCATCCGCAAACATAAGATGAGTAAGTTTTAAAGGTTTGCAAAGAGGATGATATCTGAATTCATTGAAGGAAATGTAGATTCATATACATGTTAACATATTCTTATATGTCTAATTAATTGTCATAAATTAAAACGGATCTTATGCATGCAAACAATACAATAAAATAGAGGAGAAATCATGTCCTTACATTGTTGATTTGGCTATTATTAGGCACAAGAGAGATCACCTTTCTCTTCTTGTTCTTGAGCTTTTCCAATGGAAGAATGAAGATCTAAGAGTAAGATCTCTCCCTAAGCTTAATACCCAAAGCTTTCACTTAATCTAATTAATATTACAATACTAGTATAATATTAATCTATGAGAAAATTGAACCAAAAATATTGTTAACACTTTGAATATTTTCGGTTTAGAGAGGGGGGAGAAGAGAGCTTTTTATCTCACTAAAAATCTCTTATTTGATGATGGAATAGAATGAAAAATAATCTACAACACTTTTGTATATTATTTGGTAAAAATAAAACAAAAGCCATGATGGCTTTTGCCTTCTCAAAACCGGGTAAGAGGAGGGGGTTTTGGGGAGCCAATGCATGAAGTTGTTGTTCTAAACAAAGTCCATAGGCATGCATGGCTAGACAATTAGGCAATGATTATGTTTAGTTAAATAAATTAATCAACACAATTATTAACCTAACACCCCAATATTTCGGTACAATCATAATATGGTGTCCATATTATTTTTTGTCAATTGTCTATATGTAACATGTCATGTGTCACATATATTTGTTATGTATTTTTAACTTATTAAAAATCAACGTATTAAAAAACACGTCATATACAAAATTTACTTAGTAATATCATAATTACTTGTACCAAAATATTTTACCAATTATAAATTACAACTGATTGTATTTATAACAATTCATTCAATTTAATTGTTACATTAAACAATTATTTCATCCGAGTAATTATACAATTTAATCACTCAGACCGTATCTCATTTAATCACATTTCAATTTGATACGTAAATTTTACTTCCAAAATCGTCCGTCAATTTTCAAGTAATTTAATTAACTCGCAACATTATACGATTAATTAAATAATCAATTAAGAGTATTGCCCTTTAGGTATGACCTAGGGGGTCAACTGATCACCACCGTCACACGACAGTAATGTCAAACTCTAGTTAGCCAATCATTACCGATATATGTTAACCGAGTTGTGATAACAATATTACTTCCCAATTGTATTCATTTTAATGAGACTTAAACATGTGATCATCATGATCAACGGTCGTGATCGCATTATTGTCGGAGGACACATATTCCAACAATCTCCCACTTGTCCTCGACAAGTGCGCGTCACCAATTCTCTTGTCCTATTACTATCTCCCACTCAATGCAAGGTGTCTTTCGGTCGTACTTGCAAGTGATCATATCGAGAGTGGTTTCCTCGATCCGGAGAATAAGCGATTGACCGGATTTATCCACACCGGATACCTTCCGAGCGTGGCCACGCATTTCGATTCATTACTCCTCGAGTGGCCCCGAGATATTGTTATAACACGACTAGGGGTGGACAATTCCTATTGCACTCATTCCTTCGACTAGCCACACCATCATAACCCAAAATATGCCCATTTGACCCCATTTACGAAGGTCGTAGTAACACAAATCAAAGCTAATCTGAATCGTGCCATCTCGGGCGAATAGTCTTTAGTCAAAAGAATCGACTCATTTGAATACTATAGTAGCTCTCGCCACGACCAGGCTATATAAATTTGCAAGAACTCTATAAGCGGTCATAAGGCCCGACGAGAAAGTTCCTAACAATCCGCCTATGTGATCGACTAGTCATCTCACATGACCGTATGGCACTTGAACTTGCCATCAATCGCCTCACACTCTAGTCACTTCGAGACGTCACCTCATGTAAGTAACTATGGGCAAAACAATGTTAATCCATGTTCACTTTAACGGGGTTCAATTGTCTCCACAACCCGTTTGGATGTAACAATGTACAAGGTGAGTTAATAATAACTCAAACGACAAATGTCGACATCACACTCGGGTAGTCAATATCATATTACAACCTTGTGATGTTTATCATAAGTGTAAACACTCATTGATTGCAATAGAAGTTTAACATCCCATGTGTCCATGTGTTCAAACTTCTTACACTTGCTTCATCCTTTACATTCATGTTCTCTCTCATAACATGAATCTTACCAAGCACACATCAAGGTTCCCAACCTTGGTTTCGGTTCTTTAACTTGAAAGAACTTTCTTATCGATCATCTCATAACGAACGAATTTGCTATGAATAATACAACTTGCACCGATCAAGTATTTCATCCACACACAATGCACTAGGTATATGTTTTGTAGAATCTTGTAACAATTGACAAGATTATTTAGCATAGCACTTCTCATAAGTCCTAGCTTTTACTAGGAGAGATTGTTATTGAATAACCTCTTATTCAACCAAGCATCTTTCCAAAACTTCTCATTTCTCTTTCTAGGCTTGAAAGAATTGGGATTCTCATAAATCCTCATATTGTTCTCGGATTTTCTATAATATGTGCAACTTCTTGAAACATAATAGAACATTCCGTCAAACACTGAAATCGCTCATCGGATTCTACTCGAGAATTCATGACGTTTTTATTATGGCTCACCAAGTCAATCATCATGCTCTTATGCATATGAGTCATAATTGGACATGTACATGATTATTCTAATGGCGGAAACATTAGTTACTAATAATCATGAGATCAACCGTTCTCAGGTTCAATGAACTACCATGACTGCTAATGGTAATCCCAATTTTTATTCATATGAATAACCTATGTAAATGTTGATACGATGTGTATCTCTTTAATACTAATCCAACATCTCATGATGTAATTGGATTCATCATTGTCCATTTTCATCCAGAATTGAAAACTCAAAAGCTTCTTTATGAAAGAAGGTATTAGCTCGTCATTCTCTAATGAGTAATGAGTTTTATACATTCAAGGATGATAGCTCCCACTAAATTCCATGTCTTCACATGAGAATTTCCTGACTCCCACTCAATTCTACATATTTCAAAATTGACTTCTCAATCGAAATTTGTCAAGAATATAAATATAAATCGCTTTGCCAAGTTACTAGGATAAAACCATATATGTTCCCATCATATCCTTTCAAAATGCCTATTTTGAAGTGGTCTCATCTCAACCTTACGGAAAGAGATTTTAAATCTCTAACTCACTCATGTCATAATGATGTGTAGCAATGTCATTATTCAAATACAAATAATATTCAGAATAGGTCCTTTGGAATACCCTTTCGGAAGGAGGTTTAACCATTTCATAGCGAGGTTAAACAATGACATTTGCGTGGTTAAAACGTTGGCTATTGAAGATATCGGAATATCAATCTTTGCAACTTGATCATAACTAGTATGTTACTATGATTCATTTATGCTCTTAAGTAAAACTCATGATTGAAATTATTGGTCAATTGATTCATAACCTTAGTCAAAAGCTTGTTAAGACTTTACATTAGTCATTTTTCTTCCAAAACTTCTTTTGGTCTCCTCGTGTAGTAATCTTGAAAAAACTTTTATGATTACTTCACTTGGTCTCTTAAGTCATTTAGAACTAACTTGAGACTATAGATCTCATCTATTTGGTATACTATGTAAATAGATATACCTTCATTCAAATCATTTAGAACTAACTTGAGACTATAGATCTCATCTATTTGGTATACTATGTAAATAGATATACCTTCATTCAAATCATTCTCTTTTGCGTAGATCTTCATTTACACAAGTACACAATTATATCTTGCCTTGCCTTGTGTGTGTGTCCTCATTTTTCTCCCACTCTATCTTTAGAATGAATACACTAAACATTCAAAGATAGCATATGAGACACAAATTAATGATGTTGAAGTATAAGGAGAACTATCTCATAGATTAGACTAATAGTTATTGTATTCATATGTATACTTGGTGATTGACATACCTTTAGGAGAGTTCATAGACTCAAAATCACTTTATAAGTGATCATACACACGCCTTAAGCATGTGGACATATAATGAAACCGGTCATTATATTTGTCTATTAGATCACTTTAAGTGAATAATCTTATGTTTCAAAACGCAAGCATTTTAAAGATGAAATTTAGAACATTAAAAGGATAAATGATAAAACGGGTGACTTGGGTTGCAAACCAAGTCACTATCATCCAAAATACAAATCATCATCCAAAATACCTTTCCATGTCGAACACGGAAACTAAAGTTCTAAAAATTCAAAGCATAACTTAAAATAAGACAATGAAAAACAAAGCTCCACAAGAGCTATCCTTAGCTTCTCCATGGTTTATCATGCTTGTTTTTCTTTTCCTTTGTCTTTGCTTGGTGGAGGCCCTATTTACAATAAAAGGGAGATACATTATCACAACTTTGCATCATAATACCATAGTTGAATTTAGAAACATAAAAGAAGGTTAGTCATTTACCTACTGGAGTGATCTTTCCAGCTTTGATATCACCAAGGTATTTGGAACAATTCCTCTTCCAATGTCCCATGCCATTACAATAATGGCATTTGTCAAGAGGACCCTTCTTGACTTTGGAGGTGCTAGCTTCACAAGACTTAGCTTTGGTGAATGTGGGAGCTTGCTTTTTGCCCTTTCTCCCATTCTTCTTGAACTTCCCCTTACTCTTTGTGCTTATGTTAAGCACATCTTTGGGAGGGTTCACATTTAACCCCATGTCCCTTTCGGCTTGCACAAGTAACTTGTGCAACTCCTCAAGAGACACATCCTTGTCTTGCATATTGAAATTCACCCGGAATTGCACATATGCCTTGACCTTAGACAAGGAGTGTAGAATCCTATCTACGATGAGTTCTTTGGGGATTTCAACCTTTTGAATTTTCAAGGTCTCGACAAGCTCCATGAGTTTGAGCACATGAGGGCTAACCTTTTGGCCCTCTTTGAAGTCGAGATCAAAGAATGCCGCGGCCGCCTCATATTGGACGATCCGCGGAGTTTGTGAAAACATGGTCACAAGTTTGGAGTAAATCTCATTAGCATTGCCCATTTTGAAGGCTCTCCTTTGGAGTTCCGCCTCCATCGCAAATATTAAGACATTTTTCATTGCGGCGGACTCCTTTTGGTAAGCCTCATAGGCTTCCCTAGTGGCCGCGGTGGACCTAGTGGAGGGCTCGGGTGGAGAGGCCTCGGTAAGGTAACGAAGCTTGTCGTCACCCTCGGCGGCTAATTTGAGTTGGGCATCCCACTCGGAGAAATTTGACCCATTCTTTTCAAGTTTACATCGATCCATAAAGGATCGGAGCCAAGATGAAGTAGCGAGTGGTGTAGCATTAGGAGTTGGTGTTGCCATTTGTTATGAATAAGAAGTGGTCTACAAAACAAAATATAAGGAGTAAAACAATTGTCGTTTTAATTATACTCGTAAAAATGAATGATTTAAACAAGTTTTAAGCATTTTCTAGTGACCTCTACCCAACTAGATAAATGATTCCAAGACCCAAATTCATATCGACTTAGGCACGGGGTAGCCGATGCAACCTTTATCAATATAACTCGGTGGATTAACTGTTTAATCGATTCTACTTTTAGAACTCTTGGTCGATAAAATTACTCTAATGTTTATCTATAGCCCAAAACACATCAACAAGGGCACGGGATAGCCGATACAACCCTTATTAAATACTTGTGTTGAGTTCAATCCAAATTTCGAATAAATGTGTCCATGATCCAAATTCATATTAATTTGGGCACGGGATGGCCGATACAACCCTCGTCAACACGAATTCGGTGGATAAACATTCATCACCCACTTCCCCTACGTAACAAGGTTTGTACCCCGGGATAGCCGAGTGCACTCCCTCGCGAAATAGGTTTTCATGGTTTCTACTATTTGGTAAGGCTATTTCTCAATTAATTGTTTTAGCGAGAGGTCATGTCAATTTATTATCTATCACGTTTTAAGTGAACTAAAGCGGTGAACTACGATAATTCTAATTGACACGGTCGATAAACTCGATAAGACAATGCATGTTTAGTTATGGCGATTTAGCAATGCATGTGACATATAAATAAAATGCAAGCATAAAAGAATAAATAAATCCTAGTATGGCCTTTCCTAAAATAGAAAAACTATTAATCTATTACATATTCGGAAACCAACTCCATTGGTCCCTTGAACTTCGGTTGTGGCACACATCTCGAGGTAACACCGTCTTTATGTATCGCCATCCTTGAAGAAATCCGTCTTTTGGAACTCCGGAATGAATAAAATTACATAATAAATTACATAATTTCCTATTATACATTTGTAACTAAAATAAAATAAATCTATTAAATATTACAAAACGGTGATACGAGATCACAATAAAATTACAACCGAATCGATATTCCCATACATTTCGGGAAATACCAATTAAAAATCTAAGGCCATACTAAGTAAATTACATAATTCAAAATTACATAAATTAAAATTATGACAATCATAAAGAAAAATGCAGCATTATAATATGTATGAACATGCTCAATTTTTTTATGCTAAATCGCCTTTAATTAGCCAATATCGTATATTACTCGGTTTTTACGGTTTGCGTGATTTCAACATTTTATAATCACAAAAATACATAAACTCATATTTATGCATGAGTTAATTACCCTAACCACTTAGGACTCAAAATATAGTCTTCACTAATTATTTTGACCATAATTAACTTTTATTTACAAAATTGTTCATAAATGGACCAAAATTACAAAAATAAGCTATTAAACTTCAAATAAATCCAAAAATTCCAAATAAATTCAAAATTTGAAATTTAAATTCATGAACATTCTGGAAAAATTCCATGACACTCATAATGTTCAAAATCTTAGGTTAAAAATTTCGAAAATTTTCCGGAAAAACAATGTTGCGGTTTATCGATATTTAATAAAATAATCATAAAAACATGGAAAAATTATTTTCACTAACTTTTCAATTTTAGATATGAAAAAGTGACTAAAATGCAACATTAGACGTTTTTCCTAAGTCATAGAATATATTTTATTAATTTTCACTAATAATGTCACTATTTATGTCATTTTTCTTCAAAAATTCATAAATCATGCTAAAAGACTTCTTTATAGCCAATTATTTTACACACATCTTGTAAAATTGCATGTGACAACATATAAATTTTCTATGACCAGATTCGAAATTTAACTCATATTAACCTATTTTTCTCTTAAATCCATATTTAATAATGAAAAATTCATATTTCGAGTATAACAAGTGCAAAAATTATGAAAAATTACAGGTTATCTTAAAGTAATATATGTGATAACATATCCAAAAACCAACTTAAAATTCGAAGTATAGCTAATTTTCGACCAAAAATGACATTTTAACTCATAAAATCACATTTAAATGTCATTATTATTAAATATGAACAATAAAAATCCGAAAAAATAACCAAAATATCCTAAAACATTTTAGGACCAGAAATATTAACATGCATGTAATTATTTCGTGATATATCATAATAACACAAATTTTACAAGTTTTATTTTGTTATTCATATAACTCGGAAAAACTTTTAACCAATTTGCATGCAAACAACCGTGGCTCATGATACCGATTGAAGGAAATGTAGATTCATATACATGTTAACATATTCTTATATGTCTAATTAATTGTCATAAATTAAAACGGATCTTATGCATGCAAACAATACAATAAAATAGAGGAGAAATCATGTCCTTACATTGTTGATTTCGGCTATTAGGGCACAAGAGAGATCACCTTTCTCTTCTTGTTCTTGAGCTTTTCAATGGAAGAATGAAGATCTAAGAGTAAGATCTCTCCCTAAGCTTAATACCCAAAGCTTTCACTTAATCTAATTAATATTACAATACTAGTATAATATTAATCTATGAGAAAATTGAACCAAAAATATTGTTAACACTTTGAATATTTTCGGTTTAGAGAGGGGGGAGAAGAGAGCTTTTTATCTCACTAAAAATCTCTTATTTGATGATGGAATAGAATGAAAAATAATCTACAACACTTTTGTATATTATTTGGTAAAAATAAAACAAAAGCCATGATGGCTTTTGCCTTCTCAAAACCGGGTAAGAGGAGGGGGTTTTGGGGAGCCAATGCATGAAGTTGTTGTTCTAAACAAAGTCCATAGGCATGCATGGCTAGACAATTAGGCAATGATTATGTTTAGTTAAATAAATTAATCAACACAATTATTAACCTAACACCCCAATATTTCGGTACAATCATAATATGGTGTCCATATTATTTTTTGTCAATTGTCTATATGTAACATGTCATGTGTCACATATATTTGTTATGTATTTTTAACTTATTAAAAATCAACGTATTAAAAAACACGTCATATACAAAATTTACTTAGTAATATCATAATTACTTGTACCAAAATATTTTACCAATTATAAATTACAACTGATTGTATTTATAACAATTCATTCAATTTAATTGTTACATTAAACAATTATTTCATCCGAGTAATTATACAATTTAATCACTCAGACCGTATCTCATTTAATCACATTTCAATTTGATACGTAAATTTTACTTCCAAAATCGTCCGTCAATTTTCAAGTAATTTAATTAACTCGCAACATTATACGATTAATTAAATAATCAATTAAGAGTATTGCCCTTTAGGTATGACCTAGGGGGTCAACTGATCACCACCGTCACACGACAGTAATGTCAAACTCTAGTTAGCCAATCATTACCGATATATGTTAACCAGTTGACAGTAACAATATTACTTCCCAATTGTATTCATTTTAATGAGACTTAAACATGTGATCATCATGATCAACAGTCGTGATCGCATTATTGTCGGAGGACACATATTCCAACATTCATATCTGTCTGTGGTGTGAGCAAGAAGTCTTTAGAGGTAGTCCATGCAAATAGTAAAGAGAAGGGGGGAAAGTGGATCTCCCTGCCTCAAACCTCTTTGTCCTTTAAAAATGCCAAACATGCTCCCATTGAGATTTAGAGAGTAACTTGCAGTAGTGACACATTGCATAATCCATTCTCTAAATTGAGTGGGCATCTTGACAGCTATAAGCATCTGTTCCAAAAAGCTCCATTCTATAGTGTCATATGCCTTTTGTAGATCAATTTTGAACAAGCATCTTGGAGAGACTGTCCCCCTATTATATAGCCTGATAATATCTTGACAAATAAGAATGTTTTCCATTATGCTCCTCCCTTGTATAAAGCCCCCCTGATTAGGAGCAATTATCTCAGGCAAGACCCTAGCTAACCTTTTACAAATCAGTTTAGAGATGCATTTGTAAATCACATTACAACAGGCAATGGGTCTAAATTGTAGAACTGAAGTAGGCCTATCCACTTTAGGAAGAAGTGTGATAGTAGTAGCATTCAGTTGTTTCAATAAAGAGCCTGAGGTGAAAAAATCAAGAATTGCATCACATATGTCATCTCCTATGATTTCCCAAGAGTCTTTAAAAAACTTACTTGAATATCCATCAGGCCCAGGAGCTTTATCATTAGGTATAGAGAACATCACCTCTTTTATTTCATCCTTGGTGACTGGCTCCATGAGAATCAAACAGTGCTGGTCAGTACAAGTTTTCCCCTGCTGTACAATTTCAGGACTGATTCTAGTAACATGTCCAGTTGAACCCAAAAGCAATTTGTAGTAGTTCAGAAAGGCTTCTTGAATTCCAGGTTCATCATTACATAGGATATCCTTATGATCTTTAATTTGAAAAATAGAGTTCTTATTCCTTCTTGCTTTGATCACCCCATTAAAGTAAGTAGAATTACAATCCCCTTCCTGAATCCAATGTGCTTTAGATTTCTGCCTGAGAAAATCCCACTTAGCCTGGTTAAGAATCTTGGAGCTTTGCAGCAATTCATACTCCTGTTTCATTAAATCTTTATTACCTGGGTCTGCCACTAACTTCTGCTGCAAGTTAAGAAGTTGAGTCTGGTACAAGTCTGCTTTGTTCTCAATATCAGAGAATTGATTATTATTGAGAGCTTTAAGATGCAATTTCAAAGCTTTCAATTTTTTGACAATCTTGTACATTTTGGTTCCTTCAATTCCCTGACTCCAACCAGTAAGAACACAATCCTTAAAACCTGGAGCCAAGCTCCACATATTAAAATATTTGAAAGGTTTGTTTTTAGTAGTGCTCCTATTATTCATGCTTACCAAACAGGGAGTGTGATCAAATTGTCCTTCAGGCAAAAAATTGGCAACCATGTTAGGAAAGGACTGCATCCAATCTTGATTGACCACAAACCTATCAAGCCTACTGTAAACCCTGGTTTCAGGGGGTTGCTTATTATTCCAGGTATAGAAAGCCCCTAGAGCCTGGCTATCCATAAGGTTACAGTTATCCAGACAATCTTGAAAGGGTTCTGACTCCAAAGTAGAAACTTTACCCCCTAATCTTTCATTAGCAAACAACACACAGTTGAAGTCTCCTCCAACTGCCCAAGGCCCATGACTATATCTAGCTATTCTTTTCAGGTCTAACCACAATGATTCCCTTTCAGAAATCCCATTAAAAGCATATACTATAGTGTGATAAAATTGCAACTGTGAACCCTTCTCAATGATATGCATATGAATGTATTGTGCATTGTATTCCAAGAATTGCACATCAAAAAGATTTGGTTTCCACACTATCCATATCCTGCCTCCACTATGATAGGCCGAGTTAGTAGAGATACTCCATTCCTTAAAAACTTTATTCATAGCATTATTCAAACTTCCTGGTTTAATTTTAGTCTCAATGAGACCAAAAAGACTAGCATTATTAGACTGTAAAAAATTATGTACATCCAACTGCTTCTTTTCCCTATTCATCCCCCTCACATTCCAAAATCCAATATTCATCATGGATCAAGGTGAGGAGGAGCATTACCATCTATACCAATTCCTTGTTTTGGAGAGCAAGAAATAGTCTCCATATGCCTTGGGGATGTCTGAATATTCTTGTTATTATTGTCCTTACCCTGCCTGGTGACTCTTAATTGTCTAACAGGAGAAGTGGCTCCTGTCACTGTCATCACTGTCCTGGTCAGAGGAGTTTCAGGACTAGTGTCATTCTCAATAGGAGTCACATTCTCAGGGCAAGTCATATTCTCAGTAGATGCTCCCTTAGTTACAGTAACATTATTTTGGACTTGTGCAGGTTGCTGAATGATAGGTTTTGACAGAGGAGCAACTTTCTGGACAGGTCTCCATACCTTTGCTGTAGTCTGAGGTATCCTCTTTTTATTCTTCCTGCAATTCTGTTGTTCATGTCCAATCTGGCCACACTTAGAGCACACACTAGGTTTCCATTCATACTCTATGCCAATTTCAATTAACTGTTGCTTTTCATCAAGAAATTTGACTTTATTTGGAAATTTTTGACCTAGTGTTAACTCAACCATAACCCTTGCAAATCCCAATCTTGTTTTTTCAGTGGTAGCAGTGTCACTTTTGAGATAAGTCCCAATCAGATTAGCAATTTTTGGCAAACTATTGCCCCAAAATTTTAAGGGTAAGTTCTGCAATCTTACCCATGCTGGAACTTTTTTAACCTCGTCCTTGGTCAATTCCACATCAGGCATCCATGGTTTAATAATAAGGGGTTTATTATCAAATAGAAAATATCCACTTGATAGCACAGCCTGTTTCATTTCCTCTGTATTAAACCTAGCTAGAAAGATACCATTTGGGAGAAAAGATATTTTGTCAACAGTATATTTACTCCATATTCGTTTCAAAAAACCTTCCAACACTTGCCATGGTGGATTAGCCCCTACAATAAAACCATATACTGCTTGTTGCCAATACTCCAATTCTCCTTGGACATCATCATCTGACAATTGTAGTAAGTCATCCGGTTCCTCATCAATAATCTGCATAATTTTCTTACCATGCCTTTGATACCAGATTTCATCTTCTTCATTGTCAGGTGCTTCTTCCTCACTCACATCCTCAACTAGTACCTCCTCCAGATCAAAGGCCGGAATTCCTTGTATTTCATGAATGCTCTTATGTTTTTGTCCCTCCTCAACATCTGGTTTGCCAATAGTCTTCAATTTTTCAGATCTCAAAGTGTTCAACACATCAAACTTGTTGGCCATGCTATGATGTTTATTAGTTGGTGATTGAATTGATTTCCTAGTCATTGTAAACCAGAAATTCGTTAAGATTATGCCCTAGAGATGACGGTTGTTTCTCTTTCTATCTCTAGGTTAAACAATTCCAAAAACCACAAAATCCAAAAAATCCAAAAAAAAAAAAAATCACTCCTCTCATCCTCACCCGCAACGACCACCCCACCCTATCCCGACCTGTCTGCCACCACCATCCCACCCCGACCTGCCCGCACACCACAACAAACAACCACAACCCGCATTCCCCGACCTCCCTCGTCTCCACCATCCCACCATTTCCTCTCCTTTTCCAGATCTGAAACACAACACAACCCCCGACTACCACCCCGACCACCACCACCATTCCTTTTCACGCACACCATCCCGACCTCCACTATTCCCACCATTTCCAGATCTGAACCACCAAAACCCACGCCTACAACTACCCACAACCAGTCAACCACCCACACCTCGGCCTTGGCTGCAACAACCACCCACACCCACAATCGAAACACAACAACCTCGACCTCACCGTTCTTTCCTGCCACACCAGTGTCCCCAGTATCCCGCGTCGTCTGTCGCCACCTAACACCGCCTCCTGTGGTATTGACGAGGGATTTGTGTTTTGTTTTGTGGTTTTTTGTTTTGTTTGCTTTGTTTTATAATTTTTTGTTTCCTTTGTTTGCTTTTCATCGTGATGCATTCCTGGTTTTAATTTTTTGTTTCTTTGTTTTATAATGCCTTTTTTGTTTGTGACTGTGTCACGGTTTTATGTATGGTTTCTCTTTTTTTTTTTTTTTTTTTTCTATTTGTCAGATTTCCTTTTTCCTATTGTTATAGATTTCAAATTTTGTATTTCAAATCTCGTCTTGTTATTATATTGTTTTGTTTCAGATCTGGTTTTAAAAAGATACACTCGTATTTTTTAAAATTTACACTCGTATTAAATTTACACTCGTATTTCTTTACATTTACACTTGTATTTGTTTACATTTACACTCACATTTCTTTACATTTACACTTGTATTTGTTTACATTTACACTCACACTTCTTTACATTTACACTTGTATTTGTTTACATTTACACTCATATTTCTTTACATTTACACGCATTTTTCATATTACACTCATATTTCTTTACAGTTACACTCGTATTTCTTTACATTTACACTCGTATTTTTTACATTTACACTCATATTTCTTTACATTTACACTCGTATATCTGTACATTTACACTCCAATTATATAGATTTGCACTCATAGTTTTTGTGGATATGAGTTGGTGGTGGAAGATGGCGTTGGTGGTGTTTGTTGGTAGTCGGACTAAAATTTTACTCGTAAAGGACCAAAGTTAGACTTGTAAAGGACCAAAGTTACACTCAAAGGACCAAAGTTACACTCTTAAACCTTTAAATTTACACTCGTAGACCTTCACATTTACACTTAAAATACTACATTTACACTCGTAAAACATCACATTTACACTTGGTAACATGTTAAGATTATATAAATTCAAAATTTTATATAGAAAATTGCCTAAAAATCAAATTTATACTCTTAAAATATTTACATTTACACTCGTAAAATGTTAAAATTATATAAATTTAAAATTTCCGTCACAAAAAATCAAATTTACACTCTTAAAAATATTACATTTACACTCGTAAAACATCAAATTTACACTCGTAAAATGTTAAAATTATATAAATTTAAAATTTCCGTCACAAAAAATCAAATTTACACTCTTAAAATGTTACATTTACACTCGTAAAATATCAAATTTACACTTATAAAATGTTAAAATTATATAAATTCAAAATTTTCGTCACAAAAAATCAAATTTACACTCTTAAAATGTTACATTTACACTTGTAAAACATCAAATTTACACTTGTCAAATGTTAAAATAATATAAATTCAAAATTTCCGTCACAAAAAATCAAATTTACACTCATAAAATGTACATTTACACTCGTAAAGCATCAAATTTACACTTGTACAATGTTTAAATTATATAAATTCAAAATTTCCGTCACAAAAAAATCAAATTTACACTCTTAAAATGTTACATTTACACTCGTAAAACATCAAATTTACACTTGTAAAATGTTAAAATTATATAAATTCAAAATTTCCGTCACAAAAAATCAAATTTACACTCTTAAAATGTTACATTTACACTCGTAAAATGTTAGATTTACACTTGTAAAACTCATACAACATTACATTTACACTTCTGAAATCTGAAACTCAAAACTGATTAATTAGGGGCTAGAGAGAGAAAGAAAAATTAATTAGTGTATAGAAATATGATTAGTGAAATAATTTTTTTGTTAATTTCAATCTCAACCATCCATTTCAATCCAACCATCCACATTTTTTTCCTTTTCTTTTTAATAGTCCTTAATCCCTCCCTTCTCCATCCATCTCAACCATCCATTTTCTCATCCAATGGCCCTTAAAGGGACTTAGGGACTCAATGACATATGGTGGACTCATAAGAACTCACATCTATATATATATATATATATATATATATATATATATATATATATATATATATATATATATATATATAAGGATCAAGGGAGTCCTTCTTCCCATATTGAGTCCATAAATCCTCTTAGAAGCCCTTGGATCTTTTGAATGGGGGGCTTAGATTGAAAGGCAAAATGAGGATTATGGGGGTGATTAAGACTCTCCCTTATCTACTCCCTAATTAAACACTAATCCCACTACATATACCCTCTCCCCTCTCTCTCTTACGTTATTCTTCCTCAACTTACTTCTCTCTCATCCTAACAAAAAAATACTCTCCTCTCATTTCTCTATCATCCTAACAAAAATCCCAATAAATAAAAAACCCAAATAAATAAAAATCAAAAACTCAAATAAATCATTCACTCTTCTCTTCTTCATTCACCACCAACCACCACCACCACCACCCCACCATCGCCGCCAACCCCACCACCACCCACCACCACCGCCTACCCCACTAACAGTATTTTTTCAAATTTTTTTTTTTCAGAATTTGGGTCTTGTTTTTTCGTCAATTTTTTATTATTTTTTTTTTAAGTTTTATTTTATGTTAAATTTGTTGTTTGGAGTCGGTTTATTTCTATTTAACTTTTGTTCATAACGGTGTAACTTGAGATTAAAATCAACAAATTATATTCTTGTCTTAAAAGTTACATCGTCATGGACTAAAGTTACAATAAGACTAAAATTATATGCTTGTCTTAGAATTTCGTAAATTCCAATGAATTTATAAGAAAGGACTAAAATTACACTATTATGGACTAAAGTTACATTGTCAGTGGACTAAAGTTTTACTCAAAAAAAGAGAGTTACATAAACTCAATATAATGTATAAAATGGACTACACGACTGAAGTTATAGTATTAATGACTAAAGTTACACACTTAAAAATATATAAATTACATGAATTCCAATGAATTTATCAAAAAGGACTAAAATTACACTATTATGAACTAAAGTTACACTGTCAGTGGCTAAAGTTATACTAAGAAAAAACTAGAGTTACATAAACTCAATATAATGTATAAAATGGACTATACGACTGAAGTTATAGTATTATTGACTAAAGTTACACCCTTCAAGCACTAAAGTTACATGAATCCAATGACTAAATTGATTTTGAATATATAAATTTGAATTTATATAATCTTAAGTCAATCTGATATAACTTTAGCGTTTGACGACTGTAACTTTAGTCCAAATATGTGTAACTTTAGTATTTTATAGGTGAAACCTTAGTCCAAATTTGAGGAACTTTAGTCCTTTTTGATAAACTAATTGAAATTTATGTAACTTTAGTCCCACTGTAACTTTAGTCATTTTTTGTATAATTTTAGTCCAAAATTGTGTAATTTTAGTCCAAAATCGGGTAACTTTAGTCCAAATTTAAATTTTAAACCAACACAATATAAATTCAAATAAATATATCCAATGACTAAAGTGATTTTGAATATATAAATTTAAATGTAACTCCAATATAGGAGATATGTAACTTCAATAAGGTTGAATGTAACTTTAACCCTCAACGTTATACACCATACTACCACCACCACCACACACCACCACTAATTATTACTCCCTCCCATCCAAACCAAAGGTTACATTTGACTTTATTACGCTTGCCGAGGCACATTTTACAACGTGAATATATTTAGTTACACATTATTAAAAATTATAAAAATTTGATATTCTTATAGCATGCATGACGATGAATCAAACAAGATCTCGCATGACTATGTTTTCTCTTATACATTACTAATAATACCGAAGATTCTCTACAATCATGAATAGTATCAAAAAGTCAAATGTAACATTTGGTTTGGATGGGAGGGAGTATAAAAAAAACTAAAAAATGTAAATTTTTTTAAAAAAAAAAAAGATCTAAAACTTTTAAAAAATAACATTAAAGTTTATGTAACTTTAATGTTTGAAGGGTATTACTTTAGTCGTAAATAGTGTAATTTTTTTTAAAAAAAACAAGATCTATAATTTTAGCACAAAATAATATGTAACTACAAAAATCAAAAAACCAAAATAAAAACCAACAAGACTAGATCTAAAATAATAAAAAACCGAAATTAAAAAAAAATTAAAAAATTGAAATAAGAAGGAGAAGAACTAGATTTGAAAAAAGACGCCTTAAATCACGAACAATCGATTTATTTTATTGATTTTTCGAAAAAAAAAATATAGGAGATCTGAGAAATAAAAAAAGAAAAAAATGCAACGACTACCACACACCCAAAAAAACAACAAACCACCACCACACACACAAAAATCAACTACAAACCACCACCCGCCTCCCTTAACCACGACCCACCACTGGACATGCCTCCAACCACCACGACCACCCCATGCCTACAATAAAGGCAAAAAAAACGAGATCCGAAAACAAAATGACCGTAAAAAACGAGATCTGAAAAATCTTTAAAAAAAAAAGATGTTGGCGGTGGTCGGAACGGCCGTTGTTGGTGGTACAGCAGGCGGCGGGTGAGAAGGAGAACGGCGGTGGTGCGGTTGATCGCCGGAAGTAGGACGATGTTGTGGTGGTGGTGGTGGGACAAGAGGAAAAAGAAGGAGAAGAAAAAAAGAAGAAAGGAAGAGAGGGTGGTGGTTATGGGTAGTGGTGGTAGCCGCCTTGGCTCCGGGGCGCAGCAAGAGGCCTGAGGAAGGACGGGGTGAGGAAGCTAAGGTGGGAGGGAGTTTTTTTTTCTCAGATTTGATTTGTTTGATTTGTTTTGGGGTTTTTTTTGTTTATTGAGAGAGAAGTGAGAGAGAGAGAGAGAGAGAGAGAGAGGAGGAAGGTTGAATGATTAATGAAGGAGGATGTTAGAAAGAGAGGAGATGAATGAATGATATAGTTAAGTTAAGAAGATAATTAATGGAGGTGAATTATTGACTCTTCATTGAGATGTAATCTCAACCCCTCATCTCCTTCATCCTATGGTCCATATGAAGATTTAGGGACTCAATAGATTTGAGGGACTTATTTGAACCTTACTATATATATATATATATATATATATATATATATATATATAATCAGGATCTCGTGCGAACTAAATTAGAGTGCGAACTGTACGAACTAAACACAGACCATCAGATAAAGTAATCTAACGGCCAACATTAAGCAAGCTAAAACCCAAAGGTCCCCAAAGCCCCCCGACATTCAGTCACCCGCCATCCTTTTTCATCTCCTTCCACCAAATACCATTCCCCCACCTTCCCTAGCCACCACCCCTGACGTCGGCCACCACGACGCAACTCCACCGCCGGCGACCTTGCTCTCATTGTGTTTTATTTTCATATTTCTACCCTCCATCTCTCTCATTTATGGTCCCTCCATCTCCCACAATATACACAACTACCACTATCAAAACCCGTCGGAGCTAAGTCGATTATCGATGATGACATCACTATTTATTTGTACCACCTCAACGAGATCGCCGCGATGACATCACTAAGTCGACGGTTTGATGGAGAATATGATTCGGATCTCGCTCTTTTTTTTGTAACTTTCTGATCTACTCAAACCTATATCTCCGACGCCGGTTAAACACGCCGTTGAACTGAGAACTGGCCACCATTCATATCTCCGACGACGCGCCATTCATATAGATTTAGTCCTCGTGAAATTTCGAATCTAATCGAGATGTTAATACATGGGGATTGAATTAAGTCGTTGGCGCCGGCGACGGTGTTGTGGTGGCTAATACAGTGCTTGTAGGGCTGAGTGGTGTGGTAGTCATTGAAGGTAGTCTGTATTGTCGTTCAACCCTTCTCCGGCGATGTCTGTATTGTTGCTCTTTTCCGGCTCTTTGCCCCGCGCGTCCGACGACAAATCTGAGTGAGGTTAGTGATGGGTTTGTGGTCGAGAGTCGGGTTGCTTGTCGTGGATCTGTGGTTGTCAGTTGGTGGGGCTTGTGTATGATAGGTTGGAGGTGGTCGTGGGGAGTAGTCGTTGGTGGTAAGGAATGTGAGATGGTCGATGGTGGACTAGTGGGGCGCTAGCTAAACACTCACGTCGGGGGAAAAGGTGGTGGTATTAAGGTGCTGGATACATGTATTACACCTCCAGATACACATATCAATGCTCTAGATACACAACTCAAATGTGTATCTAGACTTTTCAAAGTTCGGATTTTAGAAGTTGTCGAAGTTTCCATAATTATCATTAACGGTTAAGACGATGATTCTTGTTTACCGATCTTAAGCTCTCGTTTTGAGTTCACTATAAGATCTTGTTTCGAGTTCCAAATTGTAGTTAAGTTCCGAAATGGTGTACTACTGTACTGGTGTGCTGTTTGTTATAAGATCTCGTTTCGAGTTCGGATTTTAAGTTTCTAGATACATACATTTAGCTAGCTAGATCCATTTTTTTTAAATTACTAGATACATTTAATGCTTGTTTAGTACTTCATTTTAGCACTTAATAATTATCACAAGTTTGTATTGGTGCATTTAAGACCTTATGATTAATTATGGTGTGAACAGTATAAAATAAGGTGTAACACACATACGCCTTCAAAATAATCTGTTGAATTTTCAATGTTTGTTTTTGTAAATATTCCCGCAAAATGCAGTCGTATGCTAGTGCTTTTAAGTTGTTAAAATAGGGAATCACTTTGTAAAGTAAAAGGCAAAGGCATAAACATGAGCAAAGAAGAGAGATAGCATAGTAATTACTGGATTAATAATTCGTTATATACAAACATTTAACTAGCTGGATACAAACCATTAGCATGCTAGATACACTTCTTTGAATTACTAGAGACGTAACTTTAGTTAGCTAGATACACTCTTTTAAGTTACTAAATACACACCTTTAAACTGCTAGATACACGTCTTTAAATTACTAGATACATACCTTTAATTAACTAGATACACTTCTTTAAGTTACTAACTACATACCATTAAGATGCTAGATACACTCCTTTAATTTACTAGTTATATAACCTTTAAGTTGTTAGAGACACTCTTTTAAATTAGTAGATACATACTTTTATCTAGCTAGATACACCTCCCTTCTTATGTTACTAGATACATAACTTGACGAACTCAACTCAAGAGCAATTTCAAAAGCAAACTCCAATAACACCAACTATTATTATTCCCCATTAAAACCCCAATTTCCAATTTATTCTTCCCTTTCTCTATTTGTACGAAATACCCATAAATCGAACTCAAAATATTGGAGTATGTAGTACTATCTACATACAATTTGATCATCAATTTGTTATTAATTATTTTCCTATTGATGGAAAAAAAACAATGAGGAAAGAAAAACCCTTTTTGGGTTAATGAGTGAAGATCTTAATAAGAGAGATCAAGCACCAAGTTTCAATCACCTAACTCAAAATAACACAATGACTAGCCCGGGATCGACTCCGAGGTTTGGTCCAAGTCCTGAGTTGATATGGACCCGTTCACCTCTTCCTGTTACACCTCTCATGTATCGTTGTATTTCCTCCTTACGCCACCAAGGGAATATATACTCAGTCGCTGTGTCAAAAAGGCTAGTATTTACGGGGTCGAATACGTCTCATATTCGAGCATAGCAATTGCTAGATTGTAGTGAAAAAGGGTACATAAGATCAAGTACATGCAAGATTTCATCTTTGTTGGTTCATCGTGACATACTCGTTTCTTCCCATAAAGATCATAAAATTAGAATGTGGAGTTTATTCGCTAATGTTCATGCTAAACAGATATTTGATACTTAGTTGATACAAACTTAAGTGTTGATGGGGATCGGTCACTTGGACAGTCTCCTTGACACGAATCCTGCACCTGGGCTGCAAACTGCAGATTCCAGAATACATCATCGATAGACGGTCTCGCATTTTGTTCTATGGAGAGTGATCTTACACAGAGTTCCATTAGTATCTACAATATGTTTTCGAGCTATCTTGTCTGCGTTTATGCCCACTTGAAATTGTACAAACAAAAACAAATATACAACCGGAATAAAAAAAACACCCAGATTGACCCAATTAACAAAATGAAAAATGACAAAATCCCATTTCTCATAATCAGCTATAAACCAGCTTCAAGCATCGAATTCCGTTCCCGCCTCAATTGAACAAACCACCAGCAGCATCCCCTCCATACCGATCGCCCCCTTGCACTCCTCTAATTGGCACCTCCTCTACAGTCATTTGACCACCATCAAGCATCCCACGTCAGAGGCAGATTCTCGGACCACCGCAGCAGCACCAACATACAACACACCTGCAAAATCATAATTCTCCAACCACCACCATTTGAATACTCCGGTGACCAAAGACAATATCCAACTCGGAACCGCAACCTAAGTCCAGAAGCCACCGAGAACCACCGCATGAGCCACTGTCTCAAACAAAACATTAATTCTATACAGAGTAATTTCAAAATAAGATGCATATACAATACGCAACTGTACAATGATCTATTCGTAGGTAAAGCTAAGGTAAAGTTATATCTAGTGAAGAGCTTTTTAGTGGGTTTAAGTCAACTAATACCTGAATTGATCAGTCTGGTGTAGTAATTCGCTTTCTTGCCCATGTGTTTCATACTGTATATTTCATGTAACTTATGTCCGTCTTCTGGTGCTGGCAAGATTCGGTTCCTAACAGCAACCACAAAGACCTTACAAAACAAATCATGTTTTTTTGGTTATTACTCGTAGTAGATATATCCTAACAATTATGACCTCTCAGATTCTCATTTTATTATGTCCTGATGATTGGTAGAGGAAAGAGATAGCAAGCATTGCTTATACATGCATTTTGTGACTAAGTAGTGTAGAAATACAGCCATTTGCACCTTGGTGAAATCTGTCCCGACACAAAATCTCATACCCCCTTCGAAGGCCATGAAATGTTTGGATGCGCCATTTATTTCACCTCCCTGAATGATAAGCAGTGTCATGTTCATCTTGTTGTTGGATTTTGTAGTTTTAGATCATGATCTATTTATGAATCTTTCAGGAATGGAAGAAATAGCAGAGTTACGCTGTTTACATGCCATCTCGAAGGATTAAATTCAAGAGGATTTTCATATCTGTCGGGGACAAACCATTACTCCCCAACCTACTGGAATGGTATAACCTGCATTCCAAATTTATAAGGTGAGTTACATTTCTTGAATATAAAGTGAATTAATCTGAGGACGTCTGTTTTGTAATGATGGTTGATGCATACCCTTGTAGTCAAAATCTTTCATTGCTTTTCTGAAAATTCCGGGAACTATGTTTAACAAAAATCTTTTAATGATGAACTGCAGTAAAGATACATATATTATACATTTAACAGAAAGATGTGATCACCTTTTTTAAAAGAAAGATGCAATCTTTTTTACTATTACCTAGATACACATATTACTTAGTCTAGATACATATATTATACATTCAGATAGACTTGCCCATTTGTGTATCTTAGAGTAGAATTATAAGTACCTGGAGCATAATTTTGTGTATCCACCCATCACCACCTCACCCAACAGCACAGTGGTAGGCGACTTCCCTTAAAACCGTCGAAAATATCAACGACCACCTCAGACGGCACCAGAGACATTAGTCAACAACTTTGACGGTGCAAAAGATATCACCAGACACCTCAAATGGCGCCAATGACATCCACTAGCTTCCCCAACCACAACCAGTAACTTCATCAAAATTATAACCACATAATTGACTGACAGTAAAGAACATTACAAATTCTGTTGCTTTTACAGGGGTCACATAATCCCATGTCTCAACAGTTATTCAAATTTGTTTTGCCATCTATCTAGATTGTCTGCAACACGAAATAGAAGTTTTATTAACTACCGAGTAAAAAATAAATTGAAGATTGTAAACACTAAATACTGATCATTACAAATCAACCATATACTCTATATCTACTACAAAATCGGGTTAACTTAGCGCATTACAGAAATCAGTTCAATCACAGATCCATATACAGATATACTGATCTTTACTCGATTCTCAGAAATAGTTACAGTCCAGCAATTCCGACACAAAAGCAAAATCATCAGCTGTCAATAGTCCATTGATCAACTCCAAATCATCCCCAACGAACTCCATATCGTCCAAATTAGAATTAACCTCATCAAAATAGTAATCACCCAAAACAGTAATCATTGAACTTACTAGTACCCGAACAGGAGAACAACACACTCTAGATGACCCAAATCCGACTAGAATAGCCCATTTGCCACCGTAAATAGATTTGCAAAGTGTGAGTACAATGTACCTGCAATGCTCGGTCAGTGGTTGTCCTCCCACATCCGAAAGATTTAGTGACTTCAACTTCTTGCAAAAGTTCGTTAGATATGCAACTCAAGAATCATTGAACTCTGTGCACCCACTGATGTTCAGATACAGACACTCCTTTCCCGTCCTAATTGATACATACCTTTAGCTAGTTAGATGCATTACTTTAAGTAACTAGATACATATCTTTAGCTAGCTAGATACACTCCTTTAAACTGCTAGATACAAAACTTTAGCTAGCTAGATACACTTCTTTAAGTTATTAGATATATATCTTTAGCTATCTATATACACTCCCTTAAACTACTAGATACGTATCTTTACCTAGCTAGATACACTCCTTTAACTTGCTAGACACATATACACCCCTTTAAGTTTAGTTTCCCGGTCTATACAGAATCTTGTTACACCAAAATTCGCCACGTCCAAGTTACTCGGGCTATGTTCATTTAGAAGTGTTGGAAGTGTCTAACACGGATGTATATCCAAGGCTCAGACTCGGTTATGTTATAAAAATATCAAGGTCTATGTTTAAATCAATATATAGCATCATAATGCACCATTTAATATCACAACCAGGATACCTAATTCAATGATACTACCACACAGTTAATGGCAGCAAGCAGTTCTACCATTCATCATCGAGACTAGCGCGGTGGAAGCACAAAACAGTACAAACAAATAACAAGAACGATGTCAACTCAATTACCATAGCTCCCACTTCTATCAGATTAGCATGCTGAAGGATCATTGGAATTGCAATGCTTCCCACTGTTGATGCTCCTGTCATAAACTTCACAGCATCTATCCATCTAGATTGGAAAAAATCAATAATAGTTAAACCTGATAATTTCATACCTTTTTTAAAAGAAAGATGCAAACTTTTTTAGTATTACCTAGATACACATATTACTTAGTCTAAATACATATATTATACATTCAGATACACTTGTCGATTTGTGTATCTTATAGTAGAATTATGTGTACCTGGAGCATAATTTTTGGTATCCACCCACCGACAATATCAATGGCCACCTCAGACGGCACCAGAGACATCAGTGAACAACGCTGATGATGCAAAATATATCACCAAACACCTCAAATGCTGCCTACGACATCCACAAGCTTCCCCATCCACAACCAGCAACCTCATCAAAATTATAACAACCGCCGCCTCGTCACTACGACCATCGCCACCCAACCACAACCAACACCTCGTCAGTCGAAATCCCCACAAACAACAATCCTGTCGACTTTCTACTTCTTAGATGACCGTTTCATTTTAGCTAAATAGATCTGGTTGTTGGCTGCCACCCAACGCCTCCAACCAACCCACATAAATCTCTAATGACGCCGCGCCCATAGAAGTCGATTTTATTGCTAGATCTAGGAATTGATAGGGACGTATATTTAAGAAGAAGAGAAGCGCGCGGTCAACGAAAATGGCAATAGTAGTGACGCAGGTAGTCGTCGCTTCTCCGAGTTTTGGGTGATCGACGGTGATGCCGGCATCAGGCAATGGTGGCTATCATCAGGTGGTGGTGGATGGTGATAAGAAATTATTAAGAGAAAGTTGGTCGTTAGGTGACTAGCTAGTGGTGCATGGAGGTGGCCGCCGGTAGTGCGCCTGAATCTGGGCAGTGATCGGTCCGTCGCCATCGTTGTTGGTGCTCGCGGGAGAAGCCAGTATATGAAGATATGGGATGAGAGAGGATGAGAGATTAATGGGGTTGGTTTTCAACTATTACATGTGGTTTTGAGTTAGTTCGTACGGTTCGTACTGAACTCTAGTTCGTATATATATATATATATATATATATATATATATATATATATATATATATATATACACACACACAAAAAAAAAAAACCATTATGCAACTATATATATATACACACACACACACAAAAAAAAAACCATTATGCAACTAAATTTTATTTAAACTCACAATTATATAACCGACCACTAGTGGTAGGAGTGACATATTTATTCAAACTTACAATTTTCTCTTTGATGGCCTTATCATATGGAGATTCTAATTGCCCATTCTTAGGAGTGTGACCAGCCACCCAAGCGTCGTGACTAGGGATGGCAATAGGTAGGGTCTGGGTAGGGTCCACCCAGACCCGGACCCGAGATTTTTCCTTTGGACCCGTACGCGACCCAGACCCGCAAGGGTCTAAAATTTGAGGACCCATACCCGGACCCTATGGGTAAGGGTCGGGTCTGGGTCTACCCGCGGGTCCGAGTTTCAGCCACTTTAATAGCAGGATTAACAGCTATGGGATCTATAATATTAAAAAAAAAAATCATAGTACTTTAACATTATGAGTTTATTAATCTCTATTGTACACTACCAAATCCAATATACATACCAAAGAGAGTAAGAAAGACAAAGAAGACCTAAATTAATTTTACCTCAAAATACATGTGAAAGAATCAAACTCGGAACCCTAAAATTAATACCGCCTTCTCCATCTGACCGTCGCTAGCTGCCGTTAATGGTGGTTGTCGGTCGCCGCCTATTAGAGAGATGGTTGCCAGTCACGTATCAGTGCTGTGGTGGTGGTTTCCTTGTGTCAGTGGTGGAGTGGTGGTATTGCCAGAAGAGTTTGGTTGGGTTTTATCACTTTATGGGATGAGGGAAGAGAAAGAGACTTTAGTTGCTTTGGTTTCTACGGTCTGCCAGTATGAATTCAGAGAAGTTATGATTTTTTATTTTCTTTTTTTAATAAAGGGTCTAAGGGTCGGGTATAGGTCTCATAACTTGGACCCGGACCCGAAATATTTTCTTAAGACCCATACCCGGCCCATACCCATTGGGTCTGAAAAAATGAGACCCATACCCGACCCATTAGGTTCCGACCCTCAGGGTCTGGGTCGGGTCCCCGACCCACTGCCATCCCTAGTCGTGACGATTAACAGTTCCAAGCTTTGGCTTCTATTCATTCATCGGTCATCACATTGACATCCTCTCAAAATATGCATGATTACTTTATATATATATATATATATATATATATATATATATAGAGAGAGAGAGAGAGAGAGAGAGAGAGAGAGAGAGAGACGATATGTGAGAAGGAGGTAGAGGAAAGAAAATGGAAGCCTCGAGGACGTGATGACATTCTTGTTAGGGCAATCGGCAAAGCAGAGCATCCAGGTCGTATGAGAGGGGTATCGACGCATGTTGGTATCATTAAGTATTTTGGAAAAACTACTCGAAGGACAATGAGTGGTGATGATACGGTATGTAAATACTGTATTTTATTCAACATAATTTATAAATATATATGATGAAATTATACTACCTACTTTAATCATATTCATTTCTACTACACAGCTACAAACAATGGTCAGGTTGATACTGAGAATGGTGGAAACGGGGGATAAGTCATTTGAAGAAGAGTTGGTTATGGTTCGGCAAGTCATAAAGGAAGCAGGGGAAGAGAAATAAAAAGCGGGCATGCGAACTGAGGATGACATGGCAAAGGAGAATGAGGTGGAAGCCGAAGACATGTCAAAGAATCAAGATCGGGTAGTTGAAGAGGAAGCCATGAAGGTCGTGAGAGAGGAGGTGGAGGTAGTTGATGATGACACGTTCTTCTCATCCCCAAATCCAGCTTTTGATGAGGTATTAGCTACTACGACTAGTTTATAATTGCTGTATATATACTAATTAATTAAATTTATTAATTAAAGTAGTGCATGTATATATACTAATTAATTAAACATGTGAAGGGCGTTTGCAAGAAGCCTTGTGTTCTTTACTAAAGTGCCCCTATAGTACCATTTGGCAAAATTGTTGTTGCTAGGGGAGCCGCGTTCTATTACCACCAGCTTCAAGAAGTTGAGGTTCATGGCATTGCCCTCCGTCAGAATTGGAGGAAAGTGGAAGTGACCCACTTATATCTGGAGGAGTATGGTACTCTAACAGTACCACTTACAGATTGGTGTTTGCAAGATGTCGTGGGTTCTTTTGTGCAATGGCCTGAAGCATTCATTAATGTTGACTTCTCCGGGGTAGTTATGCTAAAGCTAACACATTTTATATAATGAACGCCTTTAAATTTATTAGGGTAATCTTATCTAACATATAGTGTATATTTTAATTTTTACATTTGCAGGAGTTACACGAAGCCATTATGGCTGAACTTAGGACTACTACGTCAACACCCAAAGTCACTGATTCGACTGCCTCTAATTTTGCTGCACCCAAGCCTGATGCTCCTCTTAAAGCTAAATATCATAGCGATGATTATAAGCAAAAATTGAATACTCCAACGTTCGGAGCTTTGCACCAGCTGGCTGAAAGGAAGGTAGCTACCGGGGATGTACACATTATTCAGATCAAAGAGGATATTGTGGGAGAAGGTACAGTTGTTATGATGGATGGGGAATCACTGTGTCAGTTTCTCGACCTTGACGAGTTAGATGTTATGCACATTTTAATTTGGATGAAGTTCATTAATAAAACTTGTCATTTGGTTTTACAAATAGTGATGTTTATTTAAATCATCAATGAAAATAACATTCTTCGTTCCATTTGACGTAACAGGTACCTGTTTACATACATCGATTAGGGGAACTACGTTTCTCATGACCACGGATTCTTGAAACCTGGTGTGTTCTCTCTAAAGGTGGATGGAGATACATACGAAGATCACATCGATAAAATTGCTCAACAATTGACGACGCCCAAAAGCCTATGGCTTGCCCCCATACAATGAGAATCGGTATGTGTAGTACTTTTTTTTTATGACGAGGGGGTTGAATCTCCCCCGAGACCATGCATTGCCGCACCACCACATGGACCATGTAAGCCACCCCCTTCGGGGGCTGCAGTGGACAAGTGATCATCGCCCCAGCTCGTAGTCGAACCCGTGACCTCTCAACTCCTGCATTTCTGCAAGCTTCAAGGTTTAACCCGGCTACCACTGGACTAACACCACTTGGTTTATGTATAGTACTTTATTATAATGAATCACGATTCTATTCATTTATTAACATGCTTACATGCATGTATATGAACTAACAGTTCAATTTTCAATATTTCATAGCAAGCATTGGCTGCTAGTGGCAAACAATGTGAGAAAAAGCATAGTGTATTGGATTGACTCTTACGGACATAGTCTCTCTGAGAAATTTGTAAAGATGATAACTGAGTAAGTTTACAACCTTACATTATAATGTCATTTGTTATTGTATGACCTTTGAAAACTAGGCTCCTTTTAATGTCCCATCAATATTACTGAGCCAAATGCTAATTATAATTTCCTGTATATATTTATGAATTAGTGTGTTTCAAGCAATTGGAGCATTAAGTCCAACTATTGTCCGGATAAAAGTAAGTGTATTTTTAATAATTACTCCTATCATTTAATTTATGTTTATGCGAGAGGTTGATCTAATTTAGCTTATTTGTATATGATTTATATAATAGTCTCCTCTACAACCAGACGACAAGCAATGCGCCTTTTACTGTTGTCGGTCCATGTGGGAGATTATCACCCGAAAATATACCAGCATAAAGTCACCGGTTAGTGTGTTTTAATAACTATTTCAAACATAACTTGGGTTTAATTATGTGTAATATTCCACTTATTCTGTCTATTTTGATTAAGTATATTTTGATTTTTAGTTCCCACTTTCAATCAACAACAAAGACCCAACCTATTCGAAGGAAGACATCGCCGACATGAGAAATAAGTGGGCCACTTATTTTCTTTCATTACAGGCGTGTCAATAGTCTGCTCATTATGTATGTGTGTATATAAAGCCATGTGTATTTAGTTTTGATCACCCTATTTGTAATATTTTGATGTTGGGTTGAATAGATCAATCTGTGTAATATTCTGATGATGCAGGATTGAATTTTTGCAATGTACGGCTGTTGAAATGCTATTTTGCAGTAGCATTTCGGCTGAACCTACTACTGCAAAAATTAGCATTTCAGCAGCTGCTGGAACCTGATAAAATAATTTTTTTAAAAAAATATTTGTAAATTCGATTACGGTTAAAAATAAAATTGTGGTCAATAAATATATTGACAACGGTTGCATTTACATAGAAACCCGTTGACATATTCATCCATAGTGCTACGGCCAAAAATATTATATAACGAAATAAAACTGTTGTCGAATTCATAACATTTAAAACGGTTTAATAAGCATAAACTGTTGTCATATTTAATATTTTACAACAGTTTTGTTTCAGTAAAACCGTTGTCAGAGGTTTCCGTAGAGCATTCCAACTAATATTACCACGGTTTCAATATTATAGACAACGGTTTTTGAAGCGTTCTTAATATTGTATTATGGTTATTTTAACCCGTTATTTACATTTTATAACGGTTCCGCCTTTTTAACAACCGTGGTAACATAATAACAATGGTCGATGTAATAACGGTTCTGTATTTTGTATTACAACGGTATATCACCTTATCTAACTGTTGTTAGTTGATCCTATTATTTGGCGTAGTGTAGTGAAGGGGCTCTACTATTTTGGAAGTAAAATCACTTATTCTCTATGTATTGTTTGCACAATTTCCAAGTCTGATAGTTCAGTCTTCTATACTAACTATCGCGGTTTTCCAATAAGGATTACTGAGTCTTCTAAACCGAGTGTTGCCTTCTCCATACTAAGTGTGCGGTCTTTTAAAAAACAAATTACAAGGCGATATTTAATACGCCTCTAGATCCTTCCTTTAGTACCTATAAATACTACCTATTTTGCGATTCCAAAATACACAACAATCATTCTCTCCTCTATTCCTCTCTAAATATTTCTATTGTACTAAGCTGATATTTGGCAACGTTCTGCAAGTATTTCTCATTCTGAGTCTTTGTCGTACACCTTAGACTCAGCGGTCGTGTATCCCTGGGGGTTGGTTGCCAAGAGGCCATGTGTATCGAGGCGGGGCAAATTCAACTTTAGGGCATTAATGGTCATCACGCCACGACAAATCTCTCCTATGTTCCGTAAGATTTACTGTTCTGTGTTTTCATAATAGTCATACTGCCTACATCTTAAACATTGACAAAAGTTTTTAAGTTTTAATTGAAATTTCCGATTGTATTTTACTTTGCCTTATTACGGAGTACATAAATATTTTATTCTCACTGAAATTTTTCGTTCCCTAATGTCAAATCCTAATTATGCAAATTTTAACGGAAAAAGAGAAGGAAAATTGTCGTACTATTGACAATGAGAGGTGAAGATGATAAAGGAAGAGCAACATTAATGTTATGGAGTAGTAGTTATACACCCTCGCTCGTCCAAGGGGGGGATGTATTACTATGGGAAGTAACAGTCTCCACTTCTCCCTTCTTGCCCTCTTCATCACCGGGAGACCAACACCTATATCCTTCCCGGCCTTCCCTTCGTTTAATTAGGAGCTCAATCATCGCATAATATTTTTACATGTATCTAGAGTTGTTTATGAACGTGACAACGCATTAGATATGGCTGGCAAAGAAAGCGGGCTTAAACAATGTATTTTCCAAAATTTACAAAGGCCAAACCCCTTACCGTGTCCCAAACTCACTAACCCACATATCCATAAGCCAAAAAAATCATGTAAGCTTAACCTAAAACAGACCCAAACATGCATTTTATCACCTCTATCTACATCCCAGGCCACTAAAATCCTCAATACGAACAATTCCCGAACCTTGCTCAATAACTCTACTACCTTAGCTAATTGATTACCTCAAAAAAAATAGGCCTATTTGAGAATAATGACGCGACACTCACTAACAAAATCAGGAGTATAAACAAATTAAACAACCTAATAAATTGACAACTTGAATTCACTATTTCACTAGCATAACTTCATCACCCCGCCTATACGAATTCAATATGTTCACTAGGGGTAGGAGAAAAAGGTTAAAAGGCAAAAGCATTATTATTCCTAACCGATCTTTATCACCAAATCGAAGAAAGTACACGCCCACCCCAAAACTCAAGGTAGATCCTAGATTTTACATAATTGAAATTATACTTAATCTTTATTTTCTTTTCTTTTGGACTGAAACTGATCTGATCCGATCCGAACTGAACTAAATTTATAGGATCTGAACTTAACTGAACTGAACTTATAAGATCTGAACTTAACTGAACTGAACTGAACTTATAGGATTTGAACTGAACTTATAGGATCTGAACTGAATTGAGCTGAACTTATAAGATCTGAACTGAACTTATAGGGTCTGAACTGAACTGAAATTATAGGATCTGTATAGGGTTTGAACTGAACGTATAGGGTTTGAACTGAACTGAAATTATAGGATCTGAATTGAACTGAACTGAACTTATAGGATCTGAAGTAAACTTAAATTAAGTGACTTTAAGTCCAAAAGAACAGGACCATAATAGGGCATTCACAATATAGGTTTGTGAACAAAGTTTTGTGTACTTTTTTGTGGTTTATGCACAAACCTCTCTATTGTTGCAAAAAGATGAACCGGTTTGTCCATGCTAATACTTCTAATATATGCAAATGGTTTGTGGAGAGAGATAAGAGAGAAAGTAGGTCCCTTGCATAAACCTAAGCTTGCTTATTGTTGACAAGAGGTTTGTTGTAGAAAGGTTTGTATTTTTGATGATTTGGCACTTGACAAACCTCAAAATGGGTTCATCTATTGCTAATGCTCTTATCATCTTAAAATTAAAATGGATCAAATACCAACCCATTTAAGGACCTGTTTTTTTCGGTTGAAAGAAGCTAACTTTAACTGTATGAATCTAAGTTGAACTGAACCTAACTGAATTGAATGGAGTTGAGCTGAGTTGAACTAAATGAAGCTGGAATAGAGTTAATTTGTAAAGACATGAGTTGAACTCAAATGAGATATGAGCTTAACTTAACTGAGCTAAACAAAAGTTAAATCAGAAACAACATCGCCGTAATAAATAAACAAGATGTTTGCTGGTTCTTAGGCATTTTGTTTTCATACCACATTTCCACCTATCCTACTTCATGCGTTTTAAATTTAAAACAGTTATACTTATCTTACATCTAATTAGAATTAATAGAGTATAATGAACCCTAAGTAAAGGTTAGCTGCCCCATAAAATAAAGAGAGTCCCACATAAAATCACAGGCCCCTCGTGTGGTGAGACGATGCTTTAGATTAAATCCATTGTTGTTCACTTTAGTAGGGTGTAGTTTAGCTAAAAAGTAAGCAAAACTTTAAAAACAGCTACATTGGAAGGCTTAGGTTATAAACTTTATAAAAGTTGGGGGGAGGAAGATGAAATAAGATAGGCATTAGGCAAGGTATAAGTATATTTCACGATCAACACCAAGAAAAGACATCACTGTTTTTCTCTTTTTGGGTTGATATTACATTAGTGCGTGCGATAGGGGATCAATTCAAAGTTAAAGTTAATCTAGATTTAACGTTTATATTTTTTGCTTTAGAAGTTTTCATCTTTCCATTCAGCTTTTCAATTTTGGGTATTTTTTTGTGTTTGTATATTATATATAAATCTAACTTAGCTATCCCCTCAATTCCGGTCATTTATTTACGTTTTATTTTGGCACAAAAACCAATGAAAGAGGAAGGAACCAATCATTAGATGACAAGTGAACCAAATTGAGTGTAGAAAATTAAATTGTCCATTAAAAGCATTCCTAAAATAGAAAGGTAAACAGTTGACTAAGATACTCAAAATGAAATAGGTAGAGATAGTTATCGACCGACATGGCCGATAAAGATAAATCAGTTGCCAATCGACCAAGAAATATTATACAAGGTCGGTAAATAGGTTATTATTTGACAAGTGAAAACATTTCAATGTAACGGTCACTTACCGATTGACATGGTGACACTATATATTGGCCGCTATTTAGTCTGTAAAACCCATTTACAGACTAAATGTTGCATTACTAACTAAGAAATTTTTTGTCGGAAGTATTACGAGCCGAATAATTTTTAACCGAAAAAATTGGACTGAAACAATTCCACCAGAATATTTCAAACACGAAGCCCCACCATCGTACCGTACCACCACCCAAACCGATTTCCATCGTTACCACCCATGGTTCATGGAAAGTACTCCGTATATTGTTATTTCCTTAGTGTAATATAAACACTAGAAAAGATACATCTTCTTTAAAACATAACGTCATTAAATTATTCAGTGTTAAAAAAAATGTGTAAAAATATATTTTAATCCACTCAAGTTAAAATTATCTTACTCCTTATTTTAAGTATTCATTCATATTAACTTTCTTTTCTTGTAATAGGCATAGATATCGCCAAGCATATCATGTTCACGAGCACAAATTGAAGGTATCGAAATTGAGCATCACCAGCTGACGTCATCACATTTTTCATACACAATGGGCTTGGAGTTTGACCCTCATGACAGGACCAAAAAATAAAGGTCGTACAACATGATGCATGGGTAGCTCGTTCGAAAACGGTGGGAATATAGGTGAGAAATCAAAAAGAGAAAATCCGTGAGGCATAGTTGTGTAACAAAAATAGAATCCAAAGTATGGAGCTATTTTGTGTGTTTAATTTGTGGACAATTGTGAAGGTACTAACTTTGAAGTAACTTCCTTTAGATGTCATTTCGGAGATTATAAGATACCTTATCGACTGCCCATTATAAAGAATCAAATACCTTTGAGAGGAAAGCATGTCAATCTAAATTAGAAGTCGAAAATATTGAGATGAGAATAGGTTCTTCATTAGCACAAATTTAATTGGTAATCTTGAGGACTACGAATCCCGAAACAAATACATCGAGAAAAACAATAACACATTTCATAGCGGAAAATATCCTCTTTACTTTACCGCCAAAACGGGTCCATAATACTCCAATCGGATTGGTACATACTCTTTTACTTGAGTATATACCAATCGGATTGGTACATATTAGTCTATTTTGGTCTTAAGAAATTAGGGATGTCATTGGGGCGAGGCGGTGGTGGAGATAGGCTCCCCCGTACCCGTACCCACCAAGAAAAATTCGTATCCATCCCCGCTCCACCACCCGTGGCGGGTACAAGTTTCCAAAACCATCCCCGCCCCAATGGGCGAAAATATAAAACCATACTCACTCCGCTTACCCATTAACCCACTACACCATAATTTTATTCGATAATTTTTTTTGGCAAAAGTAGATTTAATCACTACTAATTTCCATTTTTTTTAATTTCTCTTTATAACTTTCGTTCATCACCAAACAAATTAGTAAAAAACTTTATAAAACAACTATTATTAACATTATATCTTAGTTATAACTAAATAAGATTTAAAAAATTGTCATAATCGTATTAATTTTTTTAGTGATTGTCGGGTATGAGGCGGGTAAGATGCAAAATCCATCCCCGCCCCATTACCCATGGCGGGTACAATTTTCGTACCGCACCCGCCCCACCACCCGCCAAAGCTCTACCCATCCCCGCCCGAACTGGGGCGGGTGCGGGGCGGTATCCACTTGTACCCGCCCCGCTGACACCTAGAAGGAATGCCAATTTCCTCATGAATCACCCTGGTTCATCAACTAGATAGAAGTAGTACATAAGCTAAATTAGCTTAGCTAGTTGGTCTTGTTTCAGACCGGCCATTTTGGTCTATTTTGGTCTGAAACAATAAGACGGGATTTTGTAACCATTTTACAGCCAAATATGACCACTATTGAAAAATAAGTTGCTATAAGTTGTAATACTGGATGTACCACTATGATTTTATTTAACATAAAATGGTCACATATGCCCATCCGAAGCTTCAGACGAAAAGTGATCGTTTGAAACAAGAATTTGTGTTAGCTTCTAAAGTTGTGAAAGGATGCTGCTCCTACAAATTAGTGTCATGCGCTATGCTACTTTTGTAAAGATGCTTTTTTCATCAAAAATTTCAGAGAATTAAGCATACCAACATCACAAACTGACATAAAATCTTCATCGGAAATTTGGAATATTCCCAAAAGTACTATGAGCAAGGCAACCTTGGAAAATACCAGTGAAGAGTGAAGACAAATAAACATGAATTATTCACCTTGGAGAAACAGGTCCAAACTAATGAGCACGAGCGAGGCCAAGAAAGCGAGAGAGGCCCCGTGAGGCAGACGAGAACATTATCGTCGTCAACTTCCCCTAGTTGGACTCTACCTCGGCCTAGTGCATCATCAAACACTAACAGCTTTAAGAGTTAGACACTAATAGTAAACATCAACAAGTCTCAAGTCCCAATGATAAACAAACACTCACACAAAAGACGGAATATGAAGACGATAGTACACGAAACCTGATAAAAACAACCCACAAACCTCGTGTTTATGCTCTCATGTACCAAAAACATTTGATCGAGTAAGCTTGAATTCTATATATTGACACTAAGAGACTTTACAAATCTTAGATAGTTCTAACTGTAAGTGCATCTCTGAAAAGTGTAGAGTAAGATAAGTGTCAGATATCATTGTTTAACAGAACAGCTATATTGGCAAGTCCAACTAAGTAATCGAGCAATATTCTGAGTTACGGCTGAAGGATCGGTGTGGCATTCACTTCGAAATGCAGCCACAATAATACATAACCCCCACTTGCATTTTGTGAGGGACACTATCCGTCTACAGCTTTAGACGGATAGTGTCCGTCTACAATGAGACGGATTATATTGGTTAGTTGAACCCTTGATGGCATTAGGCAGAGTCGTGATGCAATACACCACTATACTACTAAGTACTAATCGTCCAGTAAACCTCTTTTCTCCACCTCGATCATAAAGCAAAATTTCATTCCCTTGTGTCATCGTCAATGTAAAAAAGCCGTTGTCCTAGGAATGGAGAAGAATGCATGAATATGTCTTGAAAACGGTGCTATTCTGAATTTATTTTCTTTGCTTTCAAGTTCTAAAACACATTATCTAATAAAAAATTTCAACAGAGAGCGATAAAACAACCTAAGGTTGTTGAGATCGACATAGCCCTATGGTTACGACCAGATGCATTAGGACTCCAACGTATATATATTACTGATGTCCATCCATGACATTTTCGAGACTATATAAAATATTGGCATTATACATAGAGCATCATTTCACCATCGACCGGTTTGATGTTTTTCCGGATAGAGTGGCATATTACAACAACACTAACATCAACAACATTACCTGATTACCCATGTGTGTGTGTGCCTCAAGAGCCACTGCGAATTGCGGGGTTAGGGACTTAGGGTGTCGGGTGTACGCAACATTGGCCTTATGTTAGCACTTAGTAACACCCACTCACCCAGAGACTGTTCTCCTGCTTATGCAAAATTAAAACTGCATCAAGATCTACATCAAATGACTATTACTTCATGTCTTCATCTCTATTTTGATTGTTTTAGCGTTTCTGAGATTGATAATCAAAACTAGGTTCTTAATACGAAAGCCACTGAACAACAGTAGTAGACGATCCATCACTACTCACTAGTGCTTTAGCCTCATGCTTGCATTTTTACCGCGTTATAATGTAAGGCTGCGCTTTACGTTGGGACTCAAATTCTGACACAAGGGAGGATTGAATACTGCGATTGCTGAAATAAAGTGAGGAGTAAGGATAGGATAAGGACGAAGGTGGCGGATAGCAGAGTATGGCATGATACTAGGTAAGAATTTAATCCATCCCTTGTTCACACTCCCAGGATTTGCAATCAAATACTCATATATATATATATATATATATATATATATATATATATATATATATATATATATATATATATATATATATATATATATATATATATATATATATATATACTGGTGCATGCACATGAGAAATGAGAAATGAGAAATGAGAACATGCCTGATGTGTGGAGTGAGATTAGGGAGCATGATTGGCAATCTTCATTTATAATGCTACAATTTCTATTTAGCTTAATCCTTTGGAATCCACCATCAACAGTAGTTGCATAAACAATCAGCCCACGCCTGACTCTGACTCAATGTGTCCCAGACAGTACCCTATATACTCTTGCTCAAACAATCAAAGGAATCCCCTGAAAATTAAAGTCATCATCAACCACTACACACATGGGCCATGAAAATATCCTGCAGCTCAAGAACTATAAGTTCATTTCTCTGACAACTAACTAGCCCTTACCCCCAACCTACATTCCTCAATCCCAAAGTATGCACAATAAAAGCCTACCTTTTATCTCCTTCGCCGTCCTTCCGCTATTCATCACCACTACCACCACTGCCTCAGAATTTTCTTTATTTTCCTTTCCAAACTCCATCTTCATCGTAAATTACTCCCGAGTTACACACTTTTTGAGATACTTTTTACAATTTATTTAATTGTATACCTTTCCTAATCCCAAAATCATCACCACAAACAAGAAGCAAGCAATTTAGTAGATTTAAACCCGCCACAAATAAGTCAAACCGAAATCGACGACTAATGTAGCATTGAATAACTAAAACATATCATTAATCAGCAGAACACAATTCCAAATTGTATAAATAGCGATAAATAAGTTCGAAAATTGAGAAATTCAAACCCTCTTAATCATTGCGTGGCATAGTGAAGGGCGTTGTTTGCTTCGAATCCCGGCTGCGTTTGGCCGACTGGGTTGGATACTTGGATCGCTCTTGTGTTTGAGACCTTGAGTAACCATGGAAATGGTAATCAGTGAATCAGAGTACAAAATTCTCGGCAAATTTAACCAATTAGGAGGTGATCATGTGCCGGACTTTATATGGGCTTGGGTCGGGCTAAGACACAAAAGCCCATTTGGGGGTTGGGTCAGGTCAGACCTAATATGGGGGCCCATTTTGTGAGCCCAAGCCTAATCCAATTGAGCTAAATCGGGCCTTTGGGCTCAAAAAGGTTTTTTTTGGACCTAAGCTTGATAATGCATCGATACAAGGATAATAATAATAATAATAATAATAATAATAATAATAATAATAATAATAATAATAATAATATTCAACATTACCTTAAATACATGCTTAGTTTATGAAATTTATACAACTAGTATTGGTGCCCGGTTTCGCCCAGGCTACCTCTATTTAGCATTAAAATTTATTTTAATTAAATAAAACCACTTTAAAGTTGCATAACTCATAAACTTATCATTAATATATTTATCTAGGACATATCTTAAAATTACGATAAAATAAATTATGAGACAAATTCACTACTCCCGCTATTAATATTTTACTTAAATCGTTTGGTTATCTAAATATTCATATATACTTTCTTTTGTTGTTAGTATTGTTACTTTTACTACATTCGTTATTACTACTGTTACTTTCACTACTCCCGTTATAAATATTGCTACTTTCACTATAGCCGCATTAATATTGATAATTTCAATACTCCCGTTGTTACTTCTATTACTTTCACTACTCCCGCTCCCTGCTAATATTGTTACTTTGACTATTCAGATGAGTGATTACTATCATATTACTATATCCAATGTTACTACAATTCTTTTCACTACTAACAGAACTACTTTTACTATTTAAGCATATAATTTTAATAGGCTTATATATTTATATAAATATATTACACACACACACACACACACACACACACACACACACACACACACACACACACACACACATACATATATATATATATATGTATATACTAAAGTGAATTTTAAATAAATTTAAATCAATTAAGATAAATACAAATTGAATATACTTTATCATGTTCAACTTCAAAATCGTTAAGCCTAACAATACACAAAGATACCTGATGCAAGCCAAATACAATTCCTAAATATATGTAAATTAATCTTATACTAGTTGGAAAGCCCATGCCATGCACGAGACTCCCATTAGGATTATCTGTAAAAATATATTCTTAAGTTGCTAAAAAAAAAGTCCTACTATGTTGTCATTGATGGAAACAAAATTCGTGATTGGTATAGATGATAACAGATGAATTATTAGTGATTTTAGCATAAACGTTTTGCCAACGATTAGTATAACATCAAGTGACATAGTTATAGCATGTCGCTAGCTTTTTAATTTTTACAGGCACAACCGGTTTTTAATTAAATACAAAACGCTTTCTCTATAAACATGGTGGAGCTCATCAATATGAATCCTTAATAACGGAGACATATCTTTATGAGTTTTGCAAATTATTTTACAACTACGTAAAACTGAATAATGTTACAAAAAACAGCAGGTATCATAATTATATATATTTAGTGCGTTGAGAGAAAATGGTAGATCTCTTACAACATAATTATACCTTGACTATTTACACTTAAGAGTATTTGCTCCTTATAAACATCACCCAATATTTCTCATTCTATTACATAGAATGCACGGACACCTAGTAGTACTATCTGCGACAACATCAGTTAGTAGTTTATGTCATTTTTTAAAATAGTTGGGTTACCAAGTTAGTATAATAATGTCTGTTAGTAGTATATATTTTATTGGACCGCAGAAACGTTATTTTATACATTGTCATGGTCTGGTAATAGAAAACTATTAAATTTAACAAAAAGTCAAACTATGCTAAAAATGGAAGCAACCAAAATTTCGGGGGTTGATTTAGATGAAGACAGATTAATCATGAGTTCCTATAACAAAAACGCAACGAAAGCGTTGTGGCATTTGCTATTTAACTATGTCAGTTGTATACTAACATTCAGAGATATAGTTGGATTATAGAGTTACCGTTCTTATTGTTTTAGCACCATTTATTTTTTACCGAAATAATCTTTGACTACTTGTCCTTAAAAACTTCATGCAAAATATATAATACGTCTTAATTTGGTAAATTATGAAAACTTCTTTGTAAACAATGTCCTTCTTGTGGCCTTGATACATTTGGTCTCTATCATTGATGTGACGATATAGAACGTTAATCTATCGGATGACGTTGTTCTTGAAACTACGTAAAGCTTGCCATTAATAAAAATTGGCTTCGGGAGGTAAATTTCAACATGATTTAATGACTGTCCCTAACTCTTGTTTATTGTTAAGGCGCAGTATTAGAGCCGGCAAACAATGACTCGACACGAAAACACGACAAGAGTCCGACACGAAATTAATGGGTTTGGGTTGGCATTTAACGACCCATTTATGTAAGTGGGTCGACACGAATACGACACGAGATTTAATTGGGCTAGGTTTGGGTTGAGCACTCTACACACGAACCCGACACGAATAACCTATTTACTAAATTAATCCCAAGTTTTCTTGATCCTCACATAAATATACTTACACTTTCCAAATATGACATGACACGAAAACACGACACGAAATTAACGAGTTAGGGTTGAGGTTTGATGACCTATTAATGTAATTGGATCGACACGAACACAACACGAGATTTAATTGGGTTGGGTTTGGGTTGGAGAGTTCGTGACCCGTTTAAATGTGACACCTGAATCCGACACAACCTGATTTGTTTGTCACGTTTACATAGCATGGCCTCAACGTATATTGTCTCTTTTTAAGAACGAAAAGAATATTTGTATCCAAGGAAGTCATTGCTATTTTCGGGTTCAGTACCTTTTGCCGACTTTGGAACCCGTAAGTATTAATAAGACAAATCCCGTTAGATAATCCTCTTACGGAGTTAATGTTCCTCTACAATGTAAACGGCATACCACGCTTGGTAGAACATACTATTATTAGTTATATTAAAAAAAAATCATCATGTATACTCTCTCCCCTTCTTAAACTCTTCCACCTTGCTTCTTAGAGGTCAAACTTTTATAACTTTGACCATTAATATGTTGAAAATCCTAATCAAACTTCCGCATTAACAATTGTGTAGAAGCAATACGGAAGATCATTGCGAAGAGGAAGAAATTCATTTAGTGTGAAATTCCTAAAAGATAATGAATCTTACTCCCAAAGTCTACACCAACTAAAATACCCGACAAAATCTCGCATAATGAAAACAAAAGCGACGCCTAAAACTAAGGATACCAAATCGGGAATAAGACATGACGAATGTAGGCATTCTCATACCGGTATTTAATAGAAAAATTACATGCCTCTACTTGTCGCAAATAAAAATTTTCAAAACCATAATCGCTTCAACTTTGGGAGATCTTAAAATAGTTTCGTTCCATTTAAATGTCATATACTCGTCTATTCTATAACTTTCTCAAATAATTCTGATATTATTTTACCCATATATTCGCTACATGGTTGACATGATTTAAAATTCATGGTTGGCACGATTTAAAATTCAGTTTGAGTCTAAAACTTTATTTATATTCGTTACATCCAAGTCAAATGCGATATAGTTGGACACTTATGATAGATTTTCCTTTTTGATCAAATTAATTTGCTTTTTTCTTATTGTAGAGCTAACAATATTTTTTATTCTTATGTAGAAAGCTAACATTTATTTTGAACCAATTACTTATTTATTCTGTTCCTCATGATTTTGTAGTATATATGTACCTTGTGTTACAATGTCTAATTGCTAATATTTATTCTGAATAAATAACTATAATGGAGATTATAAAATTAAAAATGGAACTTGAGATCAACTACTAACAATAAGGTCAAAAATAAGTAAACATTGGCAAAAAAAACATCAAGAAGTAATTTAGACATGAGGAAGGTCGGGAGATCATGAAAAATCTCATATTTAGGCTTTATTTCAAAGAAATTGAAATTAGCTTTTGAACAAAATTTCATTTATCTTAATTTTTTTTTTTGTAAATATTTTATAGATAAATTATTTACCAAAATAAGAGTAGCATGTGAGAAATAAGTTACCTGTTTTTTTTATTCATTCAATTTATAATATTAAATATAGAGAACTTATTATGTCCTTTTATATCATTTTACCAAAAAAAGAGCTACCTTTTAGTTAGTTTGCCAAATATTTTTGGCTTAATCAATTAAATTATCATCTCTTAATTTTAGTTACCTTTTAAGCTACAATTTTAGGTTTCAGTTAACTTTTCAGTTAGTATGACAAAGTAAATTTAAGATATAGTATAGTTATATTTTACCCCTTTGAAATCCACATTTTAATAATTACTCCCTTCTGAATTTTTTTGCTAAAATTACTACCTTAAGTTGCATTTTTTCCTAAAATTGTTTCAAAACTTTCATTTAAGTGATTTATTTTCTCTGTTTTTGAACTCTCCCTCCATTTGTCTACATAGTTATAGCTTTCAAAGTATAAATTGGCAAAGGCACAAACGGAATAAGTTCAAAAATTGGAGTTTTGAAGTAATTTTAGAAAAACATGCAACTTGGGAGTAATTTTAGCAAAAATTTCAAAAGGTGGTAATTTTAAAAATGTGAATTTCAAAAGGGAGTAAAATCTAATTAACTCGATATAGTATATGAATAATGTTTATATTATATTTAATATGCCATATAATTAGTTACATTGTGTATTTTGAGTATCACCTACTTATATTAGAATAATCTTATTAAAATCAATTTAATCTACTTTTATTAGGATAACTTTATTAAAATGTTAAGAAATCTACTTTTATTAGGATAATTTTATTAAATTTGTTTCTAAATCTACTCTTGTTAGAAATTCTAAAAAAGTTGGACTCTCTAATATCGCTCGAAAAGTTTCTGCTTTATATATATGTATTGATTGTGTATTTGTATATTTATCTAAATTTTAAGAGTTTTGCTTTGATATTTACGTCCATATTCATCTCAAAGTCTTCCTTTTAATAATGATTAAACAATGTATTGTAAATATTTTAAACAAACAAAGACTTCTACTAAACATCAAATAGTTGTAAACATGAAAAGCATATATAATGCATGAACATTGTAAATCATGGAATCAAATTCTATTATTTTCGTCACATCTCGAATTTCTATTATTTCCGTCATTTTTCTAATTTTTTGCACATCATATAGTTGCTTTTCCTTAGATGCATGTTACAAGATATAAAGTAATTAAGATCTCTAACGATGTTTTTTGCAATTAATTTTCAGGTACAATTCGGGTTGTGCATGTAAATATGGGATTCGTCGGTCGTCGGATAATTTATTATGGAGTATTGATTAAAGGTATGCGTTTAATAACCTACAACTAAAATTTGTTGTTTTTCAGAGAAGAAATTTTCAAATAATATACGCTATGATATGACTATGACGACAATATGTAGTACTTCTCCGTTGAACTACAATTATAATGTTAACGAGTATGTTTTTTAAGAGATTGTGTTATAAATGTACTCCTAATTCATAACAAGTACATCTTCTATATTCAATCTACAAGTATACTGTTATATACTCCCTCCACCCCGAGTCCCCGATCAACTATTTCGCTTTGGTTTGACACAAAGCCAAAGACATGGGACGAGATCATTTATAATGGTGGTTAGTGGATGATAAGTGGATTATAATAGAGTTGTATGATCAAATTACTCATTATAAAAAGCATACAGTACTACTCCCACCAAAAAGATGCCTTCTTCATAATAAACAAAACATGCGCGTTATTAAGCAATTTTAACTCTAAGTTGGTACAAGATGCAAATAGTTGGACCGTTCAATTTACTAATGACCCAAAGAGCAAGATACTTTATTTCTCAAATAGTTGAAGGCACGGTATGCAGGTAAAATACCATGTCTGTCTTTCTCGATTCCATTGTCGATACTTCAAATGTTCATATACAATAAAAGGATTGTCAGGACATTGGATTCAAAGAATTTTGTAATATAAACACTAGCAAAGGTATTCGTAGTTACAACTTACACACTTACAAGTCGAATGGTATGAACAACGCAGTTTTATCAGCCATATCAACAGTAATATCACAATTGCATGAGTAGTATTATTGGGGTTCCCGCATCAACCATTCTTTGGCCGCTATCACTAAAATTTGGATTTTCAACTACTCATTAAAATTGGATTTTTGGATACTTATCTAAAAGAGCCTTACATACGTATATTGCATAACCTTTATTATAACTACTTTGAATTACAGGTATATCTTATTTACGGCTTGTCAAAATTAATGGTGGTAGTTTCAAGGGCAAATAAAACTGAAAGTCAAAGCTTTGCGTACATCTTTTTCCTGCATCTAGACCCAATCATTTGCTCGCTTTTTTATTCGCTTTTTTATTCTTTGCAAGACATATTCTAATTAAAGGCCTTGAGACGGACGGAAATTGCAAAAAGATAATATTTTATGAAATCACAAGTTAATCAATCATCCAACAATATACATTATGTATAAAGCTAATCATTTTCTGTGTGATAACATGTCATATTTTTAAATATAGTTGTTGAATGGAATTAAGAGTATTGAGCTTTTGCTCTTTCTACTTAATTTCAACTTATTTTAGTTCAATTCAGCTTTATTCAATTCAATTCAGTTCAGCTCATCGTTTCACAAATTAATCTTAGACCATGTTCTTTTCGACTTAATTAATTTTATCTCTTATTGAGTTCACTTCAGTCCACTTCAGTTTAGTACAATTCAATTCAGTTCACTTCAGTTTAATACAACTCAATTAGTTTAGCTTAACTTATTTCTACTCTATTTATTTAACAAAATTTGATTCAGTCCAGCTTCATTCAGTACAACTCAATTCAGCTCAGCTTATTTGAGCTCTATTTATCTTAACAAAATTCGATTCAGTTCAACTTAGTTTCACTCAACCCAAAAGAACAGGCTTCCGATCCCTCCAATTCATTTAGCTCCATTAATATTAAAAAAAAAAAACCATTTGATAATGCTCTTTTCATCTCAAGTCAAGATTTGGATAAAAAATCCTGCAGTTATAGACTTATACTAATAACGTACTCTGCAATATTGTTTGGTACTTTAATTTAATTTCTTTAGTAGAAGATAACTTTCGTGGGTTACATTATTGCTAATGATTCATTCAAATCTCTAAACTTGAGATAAAATGTCCTTTGACTTTTCTTTTCAAAGCTAACACCACGATATTATGACATAGTAGCATTTTCCAATTACTACGTTTATTCCCAATAGACCACTACAAATAGGCCCGTGCATCGCACGGGCATTAAATCTAGTATATATATAAAAGAGAGTTTTTTCGAGCGATCTGAGAGCGTCCACATCATCAAAAATTAATTTACGAAAGTATCATAAATAATAATTTTTGATGTAAAAATAAAGTGGAGAATCTTTTAATTATTATAATATATATATTTTCTAAATTATATTCAAGTGATATTTCCAATTTTTATATCAAACTTTTACATTTCACTTGGCAAAAAAGTATCATTAAAAAATTATTAAAATAATATAATTAGTTTCGTGGTAAAAAATGTTATCATTAGAGTATAGATTTCATATTATTTCACTACTACAAATACAGGCAACTACAACGGCCTTTTAACAACGCTTATTCACGAAAATCATCAAAACACGTTGTAGAATTTATGCCGCGAACTTTACCAAAATTAATTACAACGGTTCTGTATTGTTAACCGTTGTTATTGGTTTTAACAACGGGTTATACTTGAAAAACCGTTGTTAATATAAACATTAATAACAACGGTTGAATCTGTAATAAATTTTAACCGTTGTTAATAATTTGGCGCAAAATTATGAAAAGTAATCACAACGGTTATATTAGAACCCGTTTTTAATACTTTTTAACAACGGTTTCAGACTGAATAACCGTTGTTATTAATGTTATGAAAATCTTAAGAATGAACAAATGATTGCTTTATTTCGCTATACGCTACAAAACACAAACACAAGCTAATACGTCGATCGCTACTATATCATCCTCCATTCCTCCCTGATCGTCTCTTTGTCTTCATCTCCGTCACTGTTGTCACCGTACCGTCTTCTCTCCCTCATCGTGTTTATCAATCAGGTATATATATGTTTCTTAGCAACACTTATAGATATAGGATTTTTTGGGTTATTATCTAATTTGTTGATAATTTAGCTTAATTGCTTTCCTGAATTTCGTTTATTTGTTTGCCTATTATTGTATTTTCTGAATTAGTTGCCTATTATTACGAATGTAGAATAATGACTCGAACTTGGATGATTGATGCAAATATGAGTGACCGCACCTACAAGGATGGTTTAGCTGAATTTTATGAATTCGTTTCGAACAATTTGAAAGGTTATTCTAATATTGCATGTCCTTGTGAAAGATGTGGTAATATTAGCTATATGGCTTTTCCGGACGTTAAAATACACCTAGAAAAGTGGAGATTTAGTCGATCCTATACACGTTGGATTTTTCATGGGGAATCATTAGAGGAAGAGAATAACTCTGAAGAAGATGATGTTGAGGTACACAAAAGGCTAACTGATGATCCTGAGTTTGCCGAGTTTTTTGAGTTGGAAGAGTTGGAAGTAGAGAAGTTGAATGTTGGGTCTATAGATAATGAAGAGAATGATGATGAGTCGATAGCTTTTGAAGATGTAGGTGATGACACTAGTAATTGGGATGACCTTAACAACATGTATGAGAAGTTGTGTGAGTCTGAAGCACCTCTGTATCCTGGTTGTAAGTTCACAAAAATGTCGGCTGTGGTGAAGTTGTATAATATCAAGGGGGCAAATGGGGTGAGTGACACGTGTTTCACTAGTTTTTTAGCCTTGATAAAGGAGTTGCTTCCTGATGGTAATGTTCTACCTGTTAAGACATATGAGGCGAAAAAACTAATAAGAGGAGTGGGTATGAAATATGAGAAAATACATGCATGTCCAAATGATTGCATATTGTATCGGAAATTATATCAAAACTTAATCAATTGCCCTAAATGTTTGTTGTGGCGTTATAAGGATAAGGAAGGGATTCCGGCTAAGGTGTTGTGGTATTTTCCATTGATACCAAGAGTCATAAGGATTTATGCAAATCCCGATGATTCAAAAATGTTAACTTGGCATGAAACAGGAAGAATAAATGATGGAAAGCTAAGACACCCAGCAGATGGTATGCAATGGAAATCGTTCGACGCTAAGTATCCCGAGTTCGGCAATGAACCTAGAAACTTACGTCTAGCGCTGTCCACTGATGGAATGAACCCACACGGAAACATGAGTAGCCAACATAGTACTTGGCCACTAGTGTTGGCTATATATTACTTACCTCCATATGTGTGCATGAAAAGAAAGTATTTGATGTTGTCGTTGTTAATTTCCGGTTCTAAACAACCTGGAAATGATATAGATGTATATTTGGAATCTCTTCTAGATGATTTGCGATTGTTGTGGGATAGTGGGATAGTATTATTTGATGCATATAAGAACGAAACTTTCAATTTGAGAGCGATGTTATTGTGTAAAATAACTGACTATCCGGCTTATGGCGACCTTTTTGGGCACACAGTTCATGGGAAAGAGGCCTGTCCATTGTGTGGGGAGGATATCGAGTCTGAATACTTGAAGTCTTCTCGTAAGTATGTGTATATGGGAAATAGGAGGTTCTTGTATCATGACCATTGTTATCGCAAGATGCAGAAAGCATTCAATGGAAGACAAGAACTTCGTCAACCTCCTAGAATTTTGAGTGGGCATGAAGTTTGTCAGAAAGTAAAGCATATTGAGATAGATTATGGGAAGAAGAGCGGCTCTAAATTGTCTACTCGTGGGTATAAGAAAAGATCCATATTTTTTGATAAACTTCCATATTGGCACGACTGGAGGTCAGGCATTGCCTCGATTTCATGCACATTAAGAAAAATGTCCGTGATAATATTATCAATACCCTTTTGAATGTTCCTGGTAAAACAAAGGATAACGCCGCAGCTAGGGAAGATATGAAAATGATGGGTATTAGACTAGAGTTGGCACCACAGAAGAGAGGTAATCGTACATTTTTACCGCCAGCAGCTTATACCCTTTCACGGAATGAGAAAAAAGAGTTCTGTGCATGCTTGAATGGAATTAAAGTGCCACATGGTTATTCGTCGAACATCAAAAGCCTAGTGTCGATGCAAGACCTAAAACTCACCGGGTTAAAGTCACATGATTGTCACACTTTGATGCAACAATTACTACCTGTGGCTATTCGTTCCATTTTACCTGAAAAGGTAAGATATGCTATAACTAGATTCTGTCTCTTCTTCCAGTCCATATGCGAGAAAGTCATCGATCCCAATGACGCGGATTCATTGCAGGACCTCGTTGTAACCTCTCTTTGTCAGTTGGAAATGTATTTTCCACCCTCTTTCTTCACTATCATGATTCATCTGACCATTCACTTGGTTAGGGAGATTTTGTACCTTGGGCCCGTGTACTTGAGATACCAGTATCCTTTCGAAAGATTGATGAAAGTCTACAAGGACTATACATCTAATCGAAGATCGTCCAGGAAGGTTGTATTGCTGAACGCGCTATTTTAGATGAAGCTCTTTCATATTGTTACGCTCATCTCTCCCCTGAGGAGTTGATTGGCGTTCCTAAGAATCGTCATAGTGACTGGATGACCGGAAAAGGTATTAGGGGCCGGGTTGAAAAAATTGTGACACGTGAAATGTTGCATTTAGCACACACGTATGTGCTAAACAACGAAGATGAGGTGCAACCTTATATTCAACAACACAAAGATGAGCTCAAATACGATCACCCAACCAAGACCGAGAAGTGGATTGCGAACGAGCATACGAAGACGTTTGCAGAGTGGTTTAGGAATATTGTCTTAGAGTGTACGGATCAAACTGGTGATGACATCTCTCCTAGGTTACTACGTCTTGGTTTAGGTCCAAATGCCAGGGTCACCTTTTACAACAGTTTTGCCATTAATGGATATACTTTTTACACCCGCGAGCAAGATGAGTTGAGCAAAATGCAAAATAGTGGTGTGAGTTCTGAATTTGAGGCAATGCACTTTGCTACTTCAAAAGATAAAAAGCCTATTTGGGGAAAATGCCTTTATTATGATGTTATTCAAGAAATATTGGTACTAGATTACATTGATTTCACCATGCCTTTGTTTCGATGTAACTGGGTTGATAACAACATCCATTGTGTCCGAAAGGATAAGATGGGATTTACGTTGGTCAATCTGGGTAAGGTTGGCAATAATAAGAATGATCCTTTCATAATGGCATCCCAAGTTAAACAAGTGTTCTATGTCACCGATCCTATGGATAAGAAGTGGTCTGTTGTACTGTCTATAAGGAGTAGTCCATCCGATAATGGTGATGATGATCAGGATGTTGTTTTTGAGGGAATGGATCACTCTACCACTGTATCTTATTTCGATGATGTTGACACTGATCATGAGGACACTGAAAGCATCTATATGCGTGATGACCATGGTGAAGGTATTTGGGTTAACGAAGAAACTATGACATCCAAGAAACGTCCCCGATCCTGAGATAGTTCATCAGGACACAGTGATATGGACGACCAACATTTTGAGTCATTTTCAGACCAATAATTTGATGGTTTAATTTATTGGTAAATCAATAATGGTCATTGTTAAATAAAAATTCCCAAATTTGCATGGCATGGTAAATCATGTAGCTTAGATATGCGAGTATGCATGCATCTTTGGTGTTGTCTTATTTTCTTGATCTTATTATTAGATGTGGATCTTTGGTGTTGAAATTCTTTGAATAATGTTGCAAAGTATATGGTGCTTTTGCTGTTACAGTATGTATTGTTACAGGTTTGGACTGTAATGGAATTACAGTAATTTAAAAAAAAAAAAGGTTCAACAATAACAACGGTTATATTTAAATTACCCGTTGTTAATACTTTCAACAACGGTTATAGTTACACTACTCGTTGTTAAAACTTTCAACAACGGTTGTAGTACCCCTACCCGTTGTCATTGATTTTTTTGACATATTTCATTTTGGCGCAAATTTGGTGAAAATATATTACAACGGGTATATTTTAACCGTTGTAATAAAGTTTTGACAACGGTTGACTTATATTGACCCGTTGTTATTAACATATAACAACGGTTTTCCTTTTAGAACTCGTTGTCAATAGTCTGTCTTAATAAAAAACTAATTTACAAACACATACACACACAACACCAGTTCAACCGTTGGTATTCTGAGTTAATTCTTCTCTCTTCCTCGCTTTCTACATTCTCGTTGTCGGTCGTCGCCCAATTTCCGACGCCCAGATTCCGTTGCCTTCCCTTATCATCCTGCTCGTTCTCTTTATCATCATCATCATCAGGTATGTTCACTTTAATTTTGTGTTTCGTCATTAGGGTTTTAAGACGATCATCTTTTTTCTTTTTCATGCATCTGTTTGTTTTTCGTCTTCTTTGTTATATTTATCATCCCGCATCATCTACTTCACTCCTCTTATTAAGGTTTAGGATTTTAGAAGCTCAATCTGTTGTTTTAAATTTTCATTCCTATTAGGGTTTAGGGTTTTAGATAATACTCTGCATGTACGTTGTTAAGTTGTTCATTTCCTATATCATTCATATTTGGGTTTTAGGATTATCATGGGTGAAAAACGGAAAAGAAGTCAAAAGAATAATAAGCCTGAGGATAATAAGCCTGGTGAGAGGGGTGCTACGAAGTGCCAGAAAGTCCTTGCAGCTATAGCCACTAAACAGCCGTTGGAAATAACATGGAGCTCGAAGGGTTTTCCTACTGGTCCAAATGCGGGTTATTTCTCCAGGTGGATTGGATGTTGCACAAGACAGTTTGTGCCTATCCATTTAGATAATATTAGAAATTTGAATCCAAAATTGGCGGAGTTATACTTGGCTCGTGTAAAGGAAGCCTTTGATATTGCCGATGAATGCCATGATAAGTATTTAATGCATAAGGCAGGGGATGTCCTAAGGCAGTGGAAGTGTGACGTTGCTAGGGATTTGTTGTATGTGGACAAGGCAACGGGGGAGATGCGTAAGAACCCACCGGGAAACAAGTGTCCCACCATCAGTCAGGAACAATGGGATCTTTTCAAAAAGATGAGAACTACTAAGAAGTTTCAGGTTAAATATCCTCGCCTTTTAACGATTTACCTATCATTTTTTTAATTAATGAGTCCTTTATATAATCTTTTTATTATCTCATCTACTTGCGCTTTTATATAATTATTTGAAGGCCGTTAGCAGAAGAAATCGTGCTAACATTTCATGCAAGAAGGGGAAATGGTATAGTTCTCGAGGCGGTTACAGAAAGATAGAAGAGAACCTCGTAAGTAGCATACATTATTCCCCTGTGAGACTTTATTTTTTTAATCACACTTGGACTTGCATTGATACACATTTACATGTATAAATGTTACCATGTTAATGTGTAGGTGGCAAAGGGAGTGAAAGAGGTGGATCGGCATGTAACTTATAAAGAAGGGCACACGCCTAAAGGATCCCGGTCGCGTGACAAATATGATGAGGAAGTGTTGGCCAACATAGTAAGCATTATTTTATTAAGACGAGTTCATTACTAACTTTATTATTTTAGTCACAAATATAATTTGAAGTTTATTTAATATATTATAGGACAACGTATTGAAAGAGGTAGAAGAAGGGAAATTCACTCCCAGTGGTAGTAATGACGTTCTTGCTAGAGCGATCGGCCGACCCGAACATCCAGGTCGTTTGAGGGGCGTCCCGTTACAGGTTGGAGTAACGAAATATTATGGGACAAAGCGCCCGATAAAGAAGAAAAGGAAGACTAAGTCCGAGAAGGCTGACATGGTACCATTTATTCTATTATTTTCATTTAAGTTCAATTCACATGTTATTGTTGGGATAAAAATTGCTTGAACATTACATTCTTGGCACGCAGCTTGAGTTAATGGCATCCGTACTACTAAAGTTGAATGCTGGAGGCAAGCTTTCCGAAGAAGAAGTGAAGATGATGGAGGATGTCATTTGTAAAGGGGGTAATAAGGTACAACAGATTGGTCAAGAGGCCGAGAACACTACTACCTTGGCAATACATGAGAAGGAAGTATCGGTCAACGAGATTCAGAAAGATCAGGTACCTAATGCTTCAAGTCAGTAACTACTAAAGTCGATCAGGTACCACCTAATACTTCCTTATTTTTCTTTTCTTTCTTTTTTTGGGTAAGATCAGGGGGTGTGTTCCCTGCCAACTCTAATGCTATAACTTCTGACATCGTGCCATTGGTTAATTTTATTAGGTAAATAATGGGTCTGAAAATGAGATGCAACTTGAGAAGACGGTGATGGAAAACAAAGATACATCCCCTTCAAGTCGGTTCCCGTTTTCGTAAGGTATGCATACATGAAGTGTTTAATTAGTTAAATTTATATGAATTCTATTAAATTTTGGGATATAATAATGTATGTGTATATTCTTCAAGCCGTAAACAAGAGGGTAGTAGTTATTCTTGCTGACCCTAAATTTGAAAATCCAAATGTGCGTGTTGGCCGGGGTCTCGTAGAAATGCACACCAAATCAGCCGCGGTAACTGTAGTAGTTCATGGCGAAAAACTTTTGCCGAATCATAGAAAAGTAGAGATAACTACAGTCTTTCCAGGCCATGAAAATCAAACTGTCTGTCCCGATTCGTGACGACATTACCATTCGGGAAATGCGGTTGGGAGTTTCATCCAATGGCTCGAAACTCACATCTACTTGGCTCGGTCGTCTCCGCCCTCAAAGAAAGCAGTTGGGGTTAGAAGAAATACCTTTATATATATGTTACATTTTTAATTGTTGAATGTTTTTATATGTTAAATTTATATGTTATTTTTTTTTGTAGGGAACAAAAAAGCCGGCTTTGGCGGGTAAGCCTAATGTCCGGGGACTTGATGAGGTATTTAATTAACTTCTCCATTTTTATGAAAACCTCCCTTTAATTTTTTTTGTTTCTGTATTTCTAAAAAGCATGGAAATTTTTTGTATGTGTAGGCAGGAACAGAAAAGCCGGCTAAGGCGGATAAGCCTAAGTCCCCGGACATGCCAACTACCTCGTCCAGACAACAACTTGATGAGGTATTTAATTAACTTCTCCATTTTTTTAAAAACCTCGCTCCCTTAATTATATTTTGTCTGTATTTCTAAAAAGCATGCATGGTAATTTTGTGTAGGGGACAAAAAAGACTGATAAGCCTAAGTCTCCAAATCATACTGCTTCTACTACCTCATCATTGAAAGAGCAGTTGACGAGGTATTTAGTTAGTACGCTTTTATTTTTATTACTCCAACTAGGATATGTTACCTTTGGATTTTTTATTATTTTAATTATCTACATGTGTAGGCTGGTGGTAGTAGCACAAAATCAAAGAATCATTATTTCCCCGATCTGAAAGAAGTTAGGAGTTTAAACTCCACACAATATACTGGGAAGGATTACATGCAAAAAGTAAGAACGGCGACGATGAGGAAACTGCATGAGGAGGCTTGCCGTCGCATAGCCACCGAGCAATTGATAGGTATTCCGCTCGAGGAGGATATTCTAGGGGTTGAGCGCGAAGCACTTATGTCATGGGATATGCTAGCCATTTGGGCTGGCCTAGACCAGATTGATGTGGCACACCTATTTGTTTGGATGAAGTAAGTTTCTTAATAAATAATTTATATTCTAATATTCTGACTACTAGATAGTGTTTTAATTAAATACCGGAATTAATACCGTAATAATGTAGGATATTGAAATTGAGAGTGATCCCCGAGAAGAAGATTCCATCTGATCAATACGGATTCCTGTGCCCCTATGTTTTATCTTTATTTATTCCGGATTTCTCGTTCGAAGAACGGGTAGATTATATTGCTCAGCAATTGGCGACAACCAAGAAGCTGATTTTTGCCGCTTATAATGAAAAAGGGCAATAAATAAATTAATATTACGTTTCCCCCTACAATTGCATTTTCATAACTAATATATGTACTTGTTAATAATAATGATGTCTCTTGATGTAGGACTCATTGGGTGCTAGCAGCCATCATGTCGACAAAGAAGAAAGTTTTTTGGTTGGACTCTTTACATAATCCACCAAGCGAGACTTTTAAGCGCTTGATTAATAAGTAAGTTTATAATACTGATTTATTTATAATAACATTAAGTTTCAATTTTTATTTATAGCAAAAAGCTCATTTTTGTCCCTAAAAAAATGAGTGTATGCCTCTTTTTTTTTTTAAAAAAAGGGCCTTTGAGAAGAGAAGAGCTAACGAGCAGGCTCAACCCACTAAAGATTCTGATGATGACCCTGATTTTATTACGATAACAGGGGTACATGGTCAAATACAATACATTAAGTGTAAAAATCTGTGTTTAATACTAATACAATACCTAAAGTTCAAGATTCTGATGTGAGCCTTCTCTCGTCTGTTTGGTTTTATGTAATAATAGGCCCCTCGCCAGCCGGATAGCATACAATGTGGATACTACGTTTGTCGGTTCATGTTGGAGATTGTTAGGCGAAGATATATCCTTATTCCAGAAAAGGTTAGTAATTTAATAATGTGTTACGTTTATTACTTTTTTGATGTTGCTATGCAGTATTTGATGTTGTTACAATAATGTCTTGTCTTTAATTTGTTTTTTCCGCAGTATGTAATCAACCCGTCACCAGAGATTCAGCAGTACTCAAGTGTAGATATAGACGAGGTAAGGGACATGTTGGGCAAATACGTCTTAGAAAATAGAAATGCATGATACTCAGAGTTTAGATCAGCTTATTAGTAAATTTTTTGTTGAAGTTAGGGAATGCTGATTAGTTCATGTAAATTTAACTCCTTGTAAGTATATATATATATATATATATATATATATATATATATATATATATATATGGTGATGCTGTTGTTGTGGTTGAATTGAATCTATTGAGTTCTGATGAACCCATTTGTGATTTATGTTTGTCTTTGGTATATGGTGTCTTTGATATATGCAGGTTTTTGAATGGCATGAAACAAATTTAATTTTTAAAAACATTAGGAGTTCATAATAAAAACGGTTACTAAAAAAAACCGTTGTGAAGACCTTTCACAACGGTTACTAAAAACAAAACCGTTGTGAATACCTTTCACAAATACCGCGCATAATATTCAACAACAGGTTTTAAACGAAGAACCGTTGTTAAAAGTCTTCACAATTTTGGAAGGAAAGTTACAACAACGGGTTTTAAACTAAGAACCGTTGTTACTACAAATTTCAACAACGGGTATGTATCATATACCCTTTGTTAAAAGTCTTCACAATTTTGGAGGGAAAGTTACAACAACGGTTATTAAACTAAGAACCGTTGTTATATTATTCCCACCAAATTTTTGAAACACTTTCCACAACGGCTTACACGCTAAAACAACGGCTTTTAACCGTGGTGAATACTTTCTACAATGGTTTAAGTAAATAACCTAACCGTTGTAAATACCTTTTACAACGGCCGCTTTAACAACGGCCGCTTTTTGTTTTTACAACGGTTTTTACCCGTTGTTATTGACTGTATCTGTAGTAGTGTTTGCACATATTAAAACTTCTTAGTCTGTAAAATTGTGTAATTTTTAGTATGTTTTGTCCCATATTGAAAAATAACGTAGGTGTGGTGAATATACTACATATAAATAGTAGAATTGTCCCACATCGAAAGATTAGTATAAGGTGATGTGATCCTATGATTATAAATATGAGGCATATTTGGAACTTATGTATCCACCCAAAATTTTTTGAGTCTCATAAATATTGTTTTAAAGAGCTCTTAGATTTTCTATCATTATCTATGATATGATATAAAAAATAAAGTGAAAATCGTTGGAAAGTACAAAATCAAAAAATACAAAACTAAAGGTTTTACTAATGGTAGTCTCCTGACATAGTACAAAATTAAAGATTTTAGTAATGGTTGTCTTTTGAACACAGTAATAGAGCGTTAATGAGTCGTTATATGTACGATGTAGAGATCTCTATCTAATGATCGAGACTAAGTGGTTTTACCTTCAAAGAAAAATAATATGTATAAAATAGTGGTTTTTTTAAGAAGAGAAATGTGCTTCTTCGTATGTTATATCTTTCACATTGAAAAATAATGTAGGCATGATGAACATACTGCGTCTAAATAATTAAATTGTGTATCTCACATCGAAAGAATAGTATACGGTAGGGTGATTCTATAAATATAAATAGGAGACATCCTTGAAACTTAGGTATTAAACCCAAATTTTTTTGATATAAAAGATATGTACTTTTTAGTATGTTATATGTCCCACATTGAAAAATAATGTAGATGTGGTGAATATATGTATAAATAATAGAACTATCCCATATATATACATTTTATATATTATATTAAAGTGATGTTTATAATCTTGATATAAAAACATTATATTTCATTTGACAAAAAAGTATCGTATGAAAATTATATAATTAGATTGTGACAAAAAAATGCTATCATTAGAGTGTAGATTGTATTGTATTTTCTCATTATTAAATCGGGTTGACGTCAAAGTAGGTGCGGAAAAAAAATGGTGTACTTAGTATGCTATTTGTCCTACATTAAAAAGTAATGTAAGTGTGGTGAATATACTATGTATAAATATTAGAATTGTCTCACATCGAAAGATTACCATAAGGCAGGGTGATCTTATGATTATAAATAGAAGTCATAACCCAAAATCTTTTGATTCTCTTAAGTATTGTGATACGTGCATTTTATATAGTATTTTTAAGTCTCTTATGCACGTATTTCTATGCGATTCTCATGGTTCTATACTACGAAATGCCCCGAATATTCTACTTTGGTTTGTTTTGCTTTATTTGCAGGTATGGACCTGAAAGTAGCGGAATCAAGCCTTTTATCGTCCGTTTTGCTTGCATTAGGAGGTGAGTGGATTTGGAGCGCGGTTATGTTGCTGCCTTGGGACGCGTAAAGTCATTTCGGAAGCTAAATCGGCAAATCATAGCTGGAACTAACGACGCAATGTTGCTGGCTGAGTCAAAGTCACTCGATCGAAGCCTTTATTGATCGATCGAGCACTTTTGGAGGATGAGAAGATTCGATCTAAAGCTTTCATTGTTCGATCGAAATGTGCTTTTTAGGAGTTCCTCGGTCGAGTTACTTGTTTACTCGATCGAGTGAGTTTTGCTGGATTCTACTCGATCGAAGCGTTTCAAACTGTTCGATCAAGCAGCTGGGCTTTGGACGCGGGCTTTGTCTTTTTATTATGTTTTAGGTCGAATAATAAAATCCCTCTTCTATAAATAGGAGAGGGGTAATTAGGTTTTACATCACTTCATACAATACTTTTTTCGCTTTTTCTCTGTGGAACGCTGCTTCTCTCTATTTTTCCGGATCTTAAGTTGTAATTCTCCCTTTACTCTCTTTACTCTCTTTAATTCTCTTTAATTTGAAATGTTTGTTTCTTCTTCATCTCTTATTCTTGCTTTGATCATTATTATGCATAGCTAAATCTTCTGCTAGGATTTAGGGGATTCGATGATTTATTGTTAGTTGCTAATTAGGTTACAGATCTTTCGTTGTTATCATGTCTTTGTTATTAATCACTGCAATTAACTGTAAATAGCTACTTGAATCGATGCACTTAGCTAATTAACTTTGGTAAGCCTTGACCTAGACCGGAAGGTTGGAAGGGGTGAGACCTGCATTGAACATTACGATGTTTTAGTGAAGGCGGAAGCTAAGCTAATACTATTTTAAGGCGAATTGAGACCGGAAAAAGATATTCACCGCCCCTTAGACTGATACGCGTGATACGTGCTTTTTATATAGTCTTTTTAGCCTATTTTAGCACGTATTTCTATGAATTTTTATACTGTTTTTATGGTATTTTGCCCCGAATTGGCTACTTTGGTTCGTTTTGTCCATTTTGTAGAAATGAATGCGAAAGTAGTGGAATCGTACTCTTTTTCGTCCTTTTTGCATGCATTTAGAGGAGACGGGATTTTTCCAGAGTGAGATACTACGTTTGGAAGCGTCATGGCACGGATTACGAGGCATTTAGGCGAGGACTCGAGCTGATTTGAAGTCAAAGTACTCGATCGAGCAGTTTCACCACTCGATCGAGTGGTTTTCACGTCCCAGGGTGGTCGATCGAGTGGTTTTCCACTCGATCCTTAGCTTACAGAAAGACCAGTTACTCGATCGAGTAACAATCTACTCGATCGAGTAGATTTGCTGAGGTGTTTGCTCGATCGAGTGGTTTTAATCCACTCGATCGACTGGTTTCGCTGTTATGGGCTTTAATTAGCCCGTGTTATGTTTTAATTCCGCAAAACTTATTTACTCTTCTTATTTAAACCTACATTAGCTAGGTTATTAAGAGGGAGATTTACTTACTACTTAGTTTTTTATAAAAACTTTACTGCGTAAACCATTCTTCTTCACTGTAACCTTATTCTTGGGATTGCTTTTGCTCGGATTTTGTTCTTTACGCCGGAATTCGCTTGATTGTAATTCCTTTCTCTTCTCTTTATAATATTTAATCTTTTGTTCCTTGAATTCTTCGTTTCGTTGCATTTATTCTTCTGCCCTAATCCTCTTTTATGGCTTTTAATTGTTATTTCATTATGTTTACTGCTGGAATATTATCTGCTGTTAGTTTAATTAGCGACATGAGTAGCTAAACCCCTTTCATGTTGGGATTAGGGGATCTGCGGTAGGAAAGTGACGATGTAGTGAATGAATTAGATGAATTGATTATAAGACTCTGTCACCATAGCAAATTAACTGTATTTATTCGACTTAGTTGAGTGCACACTTCTGAGTTAACCTTTAATCTGGCTAAAATTAATCCTAGATCGAAAGATTGGACTAAATAGGCCTGCTATGAACAGTAGACTACCCTGACGAGAATGAAAGTTAAGTTAGTGGTATTTTAGGATAGAAAGTGGCCCGAAAGGACCTTTCAGCATCCGTCTTACATTAATTCGTCTGAGTCATTTACAGCTGAGTCACTGGACTACCGTAGTGAACCGAAATCCTGACATGTCCCTCTTTATCCGACAGTTTAATCTTATTTCTCCGCCTGCAAAGGAATTCACGAAAGGAAGACTTGAGTACTTTCGAGCCAGAGCTACATCACTCTCTTTTCGAAGACAGTCCGATTTCTACAGTAAAGATGCCTGAGCTTTCCAGTCATTCAGTGCCTAAAGCATCCTCTATTCCGAAGGGTTTCAATCTCCAGACTGATGATGGGAATACATTCGACATCCGTCCTTCTTATATCAATCTGGTGGAGAGGAATATTTATAGAGGTGTGGCAGGTGAGGATCCGTGGAAGCATATGGAGACCTTTACCGATTACTGTTCTACTATCCCCGCCACTAAGGGGGTAACTCAAGATAAGATTAAGGAGGTTCTATTTCCTTTCTCTTTAGCTGATTCAGCCAGGGAGTGGCTGACTGACTTGGACCGCACAGCTGTTGGGGTTACAGATTGGGAGTCTCTTGCTCTTGTATTTTACAAGAGATACTTCCCTCCACAACGCACAAATCTGCTGAGGGCCAAAATTACTAGTTTCAGACAGGCTCCCGATGAAAGTTTTTATGAGGCATGGTCGCCATTCAAGAAGTTGGTAAGGTCTATCCCTCACCATGGTTTTGACCCATGGTTTCTAGCTAATCAGTTCTACAATGGGTTGTATGACGACCAAAGAGCCATACTTGATGCGACATCTAGTGGAAGATTCCAGGAGAATACAGATGACGATAAGGGATGGTCTCTTATTGAAGAGATGGCTAATCACAGTGCTGAATATGATAACCCGATGGATGGGATTAGAACAGTTCATGCAGTTGATAAGCAGGTTTTAGCTCAACTGGAGACCATGAATGCTAGGTTCGACAAGTTGGAATTACAAGCTGCTGGGGAGCCTCAGACAGTCCATGTTCTTACTAGGGGAGAGACCGTTTCTTGTGAGAGATATGGGAGTAATGATGGCCACACTGCTGTTGGCTGTCTTGTAGAGAAGGAACAAGTCCTTGCCTTTCAGCAATATAGGCAAGGAGGAAGTTCCTATTACAATAATCAAGGGGCAGTCCATCCAAATTTGAGGTGGACTAGTCAAAATGTGCTTAATTCTACACCTCCTCCGCACAAGCAGCAGCCTTATGTCCCTCCACATAAGAATCAACAAGGCTTTCAAAAGCCTCCTTCCTTTGCTCCTCCTAACCATGGTGCATCCTCTTCCGGTGGGGTGAGTGAAATTGGTGAGCTTAATTCTATGTTGCAAGCTTTTACAAAGCAATTTCAGCTGAGTGATCAACAGAAAGATGCGTCCATAAAGGCACTTGAAACTCAAGTTGCCCAACTGGCCATGAATCAATCCTCAAGAAATCAGGGTCAATTACCGACTCAAAATGAGAAGAATCCACACGAGACGGTAAACTTGATAAATCTGAGAAGCGGTCGTTCTTATGAGGGACCGGAAATGCAAAAATCAGACCCAGGAGAGTCAGAATCGATGATGAACAGTGTTCTGTCGAAGAAAGTGAGCTCACGGCAAAGCAAGTGCTCGATCGACTGGTTTCAGGTGGTCGATCGAGCAGATTTGGGCAGGAAAGTGCTCGATCGAGTGGTTTTTCCACTCGATCGAGTGAACAGAAGAGCGATCGGTCGATCGAGTAGTTTTTCTACTCGATCGAGTGAAGAGCAAAATGGAGTTGCTCGATCGAGTGAAAATTTCACTCGATCGAGTGATATTATTGAAGATTCTACTCGATCGAATGGGTATATTGGTCGATCGAGTAGTCTTGATGACGTGAAGCTTATTCGAGAGCCTGCTAGTGCTCGTTTAAGCGATAAATCACCGGAAAGACCTCGTTTGAGAGGTAAGAAGCGTCCAAAGGATACCGAACTTGCTCCGGAAGATACATTGGAAGAGAGAAACAAGGGACTCGAGATACCTATCACGGTTCCCTTCCCGAGGCGGTTGCAGAATACTAAGGCCAATTAACAATTCGGCAAATTTGTCGAACTTCTGAAAAGCTTGGAAGTCTTTGTAGTTCCGTTCGAGTTCTTTGACAAAGGTACCCTCTTATCTTAAGTTTATGAAAGAAATTTTATCGCGTAAGAAGAATATTAGTGATAGTGAGACCGTAGCTTTGGCTACGGTGGGGTCAGCCCTATTTCAAAATAAGTTACCTCCTAAGCAATCAGACCCGGGTAGTTTTTCAATTCCGTGTCATATCGGTAACTATTTGATTGATAATGCGCTATGCGATTTAGGCGCTAGCGTAAGTGTCTTACCGCTGTCTCTGGCTAAGAGACTTGGTTTGACAAAGCTGAGTTGCACTAACATGACAGTCCAGATGACCGACTGTAGTATATCACGGCCACTAGGTATAGTAGAAGACGTACCTGTGAGGATCGAGAGGTTCTTTATTCTCGTATATTTCGTTGTCTTAGACATCCCCGAAGATGCACACACCTCTATTATTTTAGGGAGAACATTTTTGTCTACTGCCCGTGCAGTTATTGACGTCGGGGGGAAGACTTTGACCTTTCAGGTAGGGGATGAGGAGCTGATTTTTCATCAGTCTAAATCCCGGAGGGCTCCCATGCAAGCTCAGCCTTGCAATGCTCTCTCTTCTATTGTCCCTATTATTAACACTCCAGTTGGAAATTTGGAGTATTGTGCTGCAATTGTTACCCCTCCGCCTCAGACTGAGAGCAAAAAGGAGGAAAGTTCGTCTGTTTTCCTTGCTGCAGGTATAGATGAAAGCAATGAAGGAGCTGTCAAGGGACATGGTGCAATTACGGTCAATCAAATTGGAGATGATGATGCTACAGCCTGTGATAGAGGAGCAAGGACGAGGAAAGTTCGCGCCTATGTGGATGTGAACTACTCCCCTCTTACCGTTTCAAATGATAATTCATGCTCATGGAAGTTGAAGAGGACAGTCAACGTTGCTGAGACGACGTCCTCCAGTCAGGAACCCTTCAAGGGGCTACTGAATTGCAGTGGGAATTAAACGGGGAAATGCCCCGTGTAACACTTTGTAATAAATAATTTTTGATTTTCCGTCGAATTTGTTTTATTGCGTTTAATTAGGATAATCAGCTTTTAGACAGTTTCTAGCGTAGATTTAAGACTATAGACTGTTCTTATGCGTATTTGGCATTTTGGGATATTTTTGCACGTGTTTTTATGCAGGTTTGGGGAAGTTTTACGCATTCCAAGGAAGAAATGACGAAATTAAAGAGCTTACGTGAGAAAAGAGCTCGATCGAGTACCTTTTGTACTCGATCGAGTGAAAATATGGTCGATCGAGCACTTTTTCCAGTCGATCGAGTAAAGCAATAAAGGGGATTTCTCGATCGAGTAGAATTCTACTCGATCGAGCAGCTGGACCATCGAAGTCCTCGATCGAGTAGTTTAAAACCACTCGATCGAGTGGAATCGCAAAGGGACGCAGGGAGTTTTACTTTAAACTTCTTATTTTTGGTTTCTTTTTCATTTGTCCCTAATTTTTCGTCTAAACACCCCTAATTGCGACAGAAACTCTCCCAAATCCCCAATTTTTCTTGCCGAATCTCCAAATCCGCCACCTACAACCTCTTGCTAGCCAATTAATCTCTCATAGCCCCTTATTTTCCCCTTGATTGGTGTCCATTTACACGACTTTAAAGAAGGGTTAGGGTTTGCGGTTTTTAGCTCGAAAAATCGCCTCTTTTGCTTGTTTATTTGAGGATTAATTGCATTTGTAGGATTTCTATCATCAAGTAAGTGTTTTCTACACCCTCTTTGCATTTTAATTTCGGTTATTTGGAATTTTATGAGGTAAATTGAAATTAGGGTTCGAAAATCCATTGTTAGTCGAATTTTTCGACTTTAATTGTGTTTATTGCCCTTGTTTTTCTTGCTTGATGATCAACCCCAATTCCTCGCTGTTTGTGGCACCTCTTATTCGAATTTTGCATGATTTTTGCGATATGGGTTCAGGACAGTCGAATATTTCGACTGTCATTTTGGTTATTGCTGCTGTAATTTGTCTAATTGGCCTCCTTGTTGCTTAATTGCTGCTGTTTTAGACTGTTATCACACCCCTGTCGATGCTTAACATGCTTCAAATTCGAATTCTGTGCGAAATTTTCGCGATTAGGGCTGCCTCAATTCGACTGTCAGACGGGTTCATATGCTTCTTTGACTTACTTAACCTCAGTTGACGCTTACACGCTGTTGTTGTTGACTGTTATGCCCGCCTTATCGCCATTTACATGCTGCTATTCAAATTTGTTCGGGGAATTGTTGGGATTTATGTGCTGTAGGTAGAAAATTTTCGACTGGTAGGGGAGTTTTTCTGGTTTAACATGCTGATTTCCTGCTGTTTTAGCCTCTGTTAACCATTGTTCTCTTATCATATCCCCTGCCCCTTGTTACAGGATGGAGTCTAGTTCTCTACCTTCTACCAGCTCCACTTCTAGCCCGTCTTTGTCTGAGACAGTGGCCCCTGCTGCTGCCACTGTCTCCACTTTAGTGACTACCGCAACCCCAGTGTTCCTAGTTTCTGCTGCGGGTACAGTTTTTGCTCCAGCTAGCTCTGCTGCTAGCTCAGTTCAGGCTGCCACTTCCTCTACAGTCACCACCACAGCTAGCACTGCTGCTAGTTCTTCTTCAGTGGTGGCCATAGCAGCCCCTACTCCTACACCAGCCCCTACTTTTACTCCTGTGGTGGACTCGCCAGCAGCCACAGCTGCTTTTAGAGTAGCCCTGGTCCCTCACACCGTCTCTGGAAGGGCTACTACTTCGGGTTCCAGAGGCTGGGGTCGTAGACAGTCTCGTTCTACGACTCCCGCCACTTCTACTCGCTTCACCTTGCTTCTACTCCGGCACGATCACGGTCCGAGGGGACACTTCCCTCGACTCTTACCCAGATTATCCGCAGGTACATTTTTCTAACGCTTTACATCGTACGAAATTATATAACCTGCTAGGCTGTGTGCATGTTCCTTCCCGTTTTCTAGAGAAAACGGCACTTGTGAGACTCGGCATTTACGAGTCGGTTTGTGACCTACTGCGGGCCACGGGGATAGCCGGGCTCATCACTATGAGCGGCCGCACTTTCCTGGAGCTGAGCCTCGAGTTTCTCAGCTCCTTTACCTTCTCCTCAGGGGCACACAATGCTGACCCCGATAGTTGTTCAGTGTCCTTCCGGTTGTTTAACCGGACTTTTCCGATGACCTTAGGGGAGTTTGGTAGGTTACTTGGACTTACCTCTACGGGCGCGGTTGCCGCCCCTAGGACGGTCTACCGTCAGCTCTGGAGAGCCCTAGCCCACACCACTTTTCAGGAGCGAAAGCTCCAACAGGTCCACCTCCCCGCTGTCCGTTGTTTCATTAGATTGATGGGGAGCACTATTTTCGGCCGAAAGGAGTCGAACAACATCACAAACACCGAGCTCTCCATCCTGGGCGGTTACCTGAACATCGACTGTGAGGGTCCCTTTACCCTCAACATAGCTTACTTGACCGCCCAGTACCTTCAGAGCCAGGGGAAGAAGGAGACGGGAACCATTTCCTGCGGTGGCATAGCCACCATTCTTGCCCGTTCCCTCATTCCCGTTTGGCCTCGTGACTTGCAGTACCTCCAGGGAGAGAGGCTACTGAGTCCGGATGCCATGCTTTCTCAAAGCATTGGCTTACCCCGGACTACCGGACATGGAAGATAGACGGCTTCTGTCTCGTAGACTTACCTTGTGAGACTCTCCCGTCTGCAGAGCCCCTTCCCTCGTTGCTGGGGCGCCCGCCGCCACCACCGCCTTACCTTACCTTCACCTTCCACGCCGACCACCTCCTGATGCACCCGCCGCCAAGAAGCGGCGTCTTGAGACCGGAGAGGGGTCTACACCTTCAGGGAGCACCCAGCCTTCCACGGCTGCTCCCGCTCCGACCCCTACTCCTGCCACTACTTCCACTCCTACTCCTACTCCCACTCCCACTTACCAGACCCAGACTCAGCCGGACCTACCGGCTACTTTCGTACCACCTCCTCCCTTTGTGACGCCCGCGGTCTTGGACCAAGGGGGCGCCGTTTACGGTTTGTTGCTTGAGGTTGCAGAGCGTCAGGCTCGTATGGAGAGGGATTTGGCCCCTGCTTTACACCCTCTGTACGAGTACCACTTGCGGCGGCACCGACCGATCCCAGAGGGTTGGCCACACCCTTCCTTCTCCCGGTACCCACCTGAGGGGTACCCAGTGTCTGAGGAGGAGGAGGACGAGGACCCGGAGGTGGCAGTGGAGAGAGCTCGCGCAGAGGAGCAGGGGAGGAGAGAGGAGGAGAGAGACCCGGAGTTCAGGGTGGAGGACGTCCGCGACAGTGACGACGACGACGAGTAGCTACTGGTCTACTCACTTCCCCGATTTTTCATTTGGTTTGGGGAAGTTCGTCTTTTGTATGTATCTTTTCACTCTTTTATTTTGTGTCCTTTATATTTATTATTTTTATTTTCTTTTGGTGTATATTCCCATTTCCCCGTATATATCTGCTGGTGTATGCTGGAGGACAACGAGGGCGTTGTCCGTTTTGGTTTGGGGAGGGTATTGCATCCTTTTGAGTCTGAATTTGCATTTGTTTTTGCATTCACGTTTATTTTTCAGCTTTGCATTGTTGTTTCTTTCATTAAAAAAATCAAAAAAAAAAAAAATTAAAATATCAAAAAAAATTCACGTTAACTTTTGCATATAGGTTGAGTCGGAATGGTAGATTTCCATGATGATAATGCACTATAACTTGTCATTTTACTTGAGCCCTGCAATTTTTTTGATGGTTATTAGCTTTGTCATACGCATAGTCTACGAGTTTCTGTTCAAATATAGCTGACTGTTTAGACTTGACCTGAAAAATTGGCAAACTACTTGAAAATTCTGAGTTTTAGAGCCTTATAACTGGTGACATTCATGACCAGTTCATTAGGAATTGAGAGTAGTACTCCTTGCATAGCATGTTCATCTTTTTTGCACTTTTATGACATTCAATTTCTCGTCAAATGCACATATTCGGGTTTGTGGTTGGTGTCACATGTAGGGAGGTGCTTGCAAATTTCCCTTTCTTTCTATTTTTCACCCATTTAGCTCCACATTAGCCAAATTTGCCTTTTTGACCCATCAGCTACATTCCAAATTAAGCCTGCCTAGTCAAGCTAGTTAATATGTTCTTTAGGGTATGAGTTTTCCGGTTGCATTTTGGCCCGTATTTCCGTGTTTGGAGTTGTTGAAAAATAGAGGAAGGAGAAAAAGAAAAGAAAAGAAAAAAAGAGAAAAAAAAAGAAAAAAGAAAGACGTGAATCAGGAAGAAAAAGAAAAAAAATGAAAAAATGAAAAAATGAAAGTTGAACGTGAACAGGAGAAAAAGAAAGAGAAGTTTTTAAAAAAAGAATTGTTTTGTTTCAGTTAGTTATTTCAGACGGTGTTTAAAAAAGGAAAGTTTGTGACCGTCTGACTCCTCCATTCTTATTCTATATTTTTTGAGGAGATTGTGTTTGAGTTTAGTGAGTTTTGTGCCAAATGAAGGGCACTTGTACTTAGTTTTTCAGTCAGTTGAGATTCGGATGGTTTTTATTATGGTCCTGTTAGGAACTAGCTTGACGCTTTTACCTCCACAATTCCATAACATGTTTTGCCTTTCTCACCTGAACCTCACTATTCCCAAATTATTTGTAAGCCCTCGGCTGTGACGGACATTATTGGTTGGAGTGTGTGCATTAGTACTTGAATTGTCTTTCATTTTTGTTGCATGCATGCTATGTAGGTCGCAGTTAGGTGAGTGACTGCCTTTTCTTCTCTCTTTTACATATTATTCACTCTTTGCTTCATGAGAGAAGAGTGACCACGAGAGAGTCCGATTTTGTTGGTCTTGCAAGGTCGATAGGTTGGCTATATTTTTGAACAACTTATAATTCGTTTGCGTATTGACTGCCTAGCTTTAACTGTTAGTTATTGTTGCATTAAATTGGTTCAAGTAGACAAGTTAAGCTAGCTCCGAGTTATCATTTCCGTTCCATTAGTTGCATTTTAGTTTACTCGAGGACGAGTAAAGGTTCGGTTTGGGGAGATTTGATACGTGCTTTTTATATAGTCTTTTTAGCCTATTTTAGCACGTATTTCTATGCATTTTTATACTGTTTTTATGGTATTTTGCCCCGAATCGGCTACTTTGGTTCGTTTTGTCCATTTTGTATAAATGAACGCGAAAGTAGTGGAATCGTACTCTTTTTCGTCCTTTTTGCATGCATTTAGAGGAGACGGGATTTTTCCAGAGTGAGATACTACGTTTGGAAGCGTCATGGCACGGATTACGAGGCATTTAGGCGAGGACTCGAGCTGATTTGAAGTCAAAGTACTCGATCGAGCAGTTTCACCACTCGATCGAGTGGTTTTCAAGTCCCAGGGTGGTCGATCGAGTGATTTTCCACTCGATCCTTAGCTTACAGAAAGACCAGTTACTCGATCGAGTAACAATCTACTGATTTATTTATAATAACATTAAGTTTCAATTTTTTGGTTGGACTCTTTACATAATCCACCAAGCGAGACTTTTAAGCGCTTGATTAATAAGTAAGTTTATAATACTGATTTATTTATAATAACATTAAGTTTCAATTTTTATTTATAGCAAAAAGCTCGTTTTTGTCCCTAAAAAAATGAGTGTCTGCCTCTTTTTTTTTTTTTTTTTTTTTTTTTTTTTTAAAAAAAGGGCCTTTGAGAAGAGAAGAGCTAACGAGCAGGATCAACCCACTAAAGATTCTGATGATGACCCGATTTTATTATACGATAACAGAAGTGCGTGGTCAAATCCAATACATTAAGTGCAAAAATCTGTGTTTAATACTAATACAATACCTAAAGTTCAAGATTCTGATGTGAGCCTTCTCTCGTCTGTTTGGTTTTATGTAATAATAGGCCCCTCGCCAGCCGGATAGCATACAATGTGGATACTACGTTTGTCGGTTCATGTTGGAGATTGTTAGGCGAAGATATATCCTTATTCCAGAAAAGGTTAGCAATTTAATAATGTGTTACGTTTATTACTTTTTTGATGTTGCTATGCAGTATTTGATGTTGTTACAATAATGTCTTGTCTTTAATTTGTTTTTTCCGCAGTATGTAATCAACCCGTCACCGAGAGATTCAAAGAAGTACTCAAGTGTAGATATAGACGAGGTAAGGGACATGTTGGGCAAATACGTCTTAGAAAATAGAAATGCATGATACTCGGAGTTTAGATCAGCTTATTAGTAAATTTTTGTTGAAGTTAGGGAATGATTAGTTCATGTAAATTTAACTCCTTGTAAGTATATATATATATATATATATATACATATATATATATATATATATATATATATATATATATACATATATATATATATATATATATATATACATATATATATATATATATACATATATATATATATATATATATATATATATATATATATATATATATATATATATATATATATATATATATATATATATATATATATATATATATATATATATATATATATATGATCTTTGTTGTTGTGGTTGAATTGAATCTATTGAGTTCGATGAACCAAATTTGTGATTTATGTTTGTCTTTGGTATATGGTCTTTCTTTGATATATGCGAGGTTTTGAATGGCATGAAACAAATTTAATTTTTAAAAACATTAGGAAGTCGTAATAAAAACGGTTACTAAAAAAAACCGTTGTGAAGACCTTTCACAACGGTTACTAAAAACAAAACCGTTGTGAATACCTTTCACAAATACCGCGCATAATATTCAACAACAGGTTTTAAACGAAGAACCGTTGTTAAAAGTCTTCACAATTTTGGAGGGAAAGTTACAACAACGGGTTTTAAACTAAGAACCGTTGTTACTACAAATTTCAACAACGGGTATGTATCATATACCCTTTGTTAAAAGTCTTCACAATTTTGGAGGGAAAGTTACAACAACGGTTATTAAACTAAGAACCGTTGTTATATTATTCCCACCAAATTTTTGAAACACTTTCCACAACGGCTTACACGCTAAAACAACGGCTTTTAACCGTGGTGAATACTTTCTACAATGGTTTAAGTAAATAACCTAACCGTTGTAAATACCTTTTACAACGGCCGCTTTAACAACGTCCGCTTTTTGTTTTTACAACGGTTTTTACCCGTTGTTATTGACTGTATCTGTAGTAGTGTTTGCACATATTAAAACTTCTTAGTCTGTAAAATTGTGTAATTTTTAGTATGTTTTGTCCCATATTGAAAAATAACGTAGGTGTGGTGAATATACTACATATAAATAGTAGAATTGTCCCACATCGAAAGATTTGTATAAGGTGATGTGATCCTATGATTATAAATAGGAGGCATATTTGGAACTTATGTATCCACCCAAAATTTTTTGAGTCTCATAAATATTGTTTTAAAGAGCTCTTAGATTTTCTATCATTATCTATGATATGATATAAAAAATAAAGTGAAAATCGTTGGAAAGTACAAAATCAAAAAATACAAAACTAAAGGTTTTACTAATGGTAGTCTCCTGACATAGTACAAAATTAAAGATTTTAGTAATGGTTGTCTTTTGAACACAGTAATAGAGCGTTAATGAGTCGTTATATGTACGATGTAGAGATCTCTATCTAATGATCGAGACTAAGTGGTTTTACCTTCAAAGAAAAATAATATGTATAAAATAGTGGTTTTTTTAAGAAGAGAAATGTGCTTCTTCGTATGTTATATCTTTCACATTGAAAAATAATGTAGGCATGATGAACATACTACGTCTAAATAATTAAATTGTGTATCTCACATCGAAAGAATAGTATACGGTAGGGTGATTCTATAAATATAAATAGGAGACATCCTTGAAACTTAGGTATTAAACCCAAATTTTTTTGATATAAAAGATATGTACTTTTTAGTATGTTATATGTCCCACATTGAAAAATAATGTAGATGTGGTGAATATATGTATAAATAATAGAACTATCCCATATATATACATTTTATATATTATATTAAAGTGATGTTTATAATCTTGATATAAAAACATTATATTTCATTTGACAAAAAAGTATCGTATGAAAATTATATAATTAGATTGTGACAAAAAAATGCTATCATTAGAGTGTAGATTGTATTGTATTTTCTCATTATTAAATCGGGTTGACGTCAAAGTAGGTGCGGAAAAAAATGGTGTACTTAGTATGCTATTTGTCCTACATTAAAAAGTAATGTAAGTGTGGTGAATATACTATGTATAAATATTAAAATTGTCTCACATCGAAAGATTACCATAAGGCAGGGTGATCTTATGATTATAAATAGAAGTCATAACCCAAAATCTTTTGATTCTCTTAAGTATTGTGATACGTGCATTTTATATAGTATTTTTAAGTCTCTTATGCACGTATTTCTATGCGATTCTCGTGGTTCTATGCTACGAAATGCCCCGAATATTCTACTTTGGTTTGTTTTACTTTATTTGCAGGTATGGACCTGAAAGTAACGGAATCAAGCCTTTTATCGTCCGTTTTGCTTGCATTAGGAGGTGAGTGGATTTGGAGCACGGTTATGTTGCTGCCTTGGGACGCGTAAAGTCATTTCGGAAGCTAAATCGGCAAATCATAGCTGGAACTAACGACGCAATGTTGCTGGCTGAGTCAAAGTCACTCGATCGAAGCCTTTATTGATCGATCGAGAACTTTTGGAGGATGAGAAGATTCGATCTAAAGCTTTCATTGTTCGATCGAAATGTGCTTTTTAGGAGTTCCTCGGTCGAGTTACTTGTTTACTCGATCGAGTGAGTTTTGCTGGATTCTACTCGATCGAAGCGTTTCAAACTGTTCGATCAAGCAGCTGGGCTTTGGACGCGGGCTTTGTCTTTTTATTATGTTTTAGGTCGAATAATAAAATCCCTCTTCTATAAATAGGAGAGGGGTAATTAGGTTTTACATCACTTCATACATTACTTTTTTCGCTTTTTCTCTGTGGAACGCTGCTTCTCTCTATTTTTCCGGATCTTAAGTTGTAATTCTCCCTTTACTCTCTTTAATTCTCTTTAATTTGCAATGTTTGTTTCTTCTTCATCTCTTATTCTTGCTTTGATCATTATTATGCATAGCTAAATCTCCTGATAGGATTTAGGGGATTCGATGATTTATTGTTAGTTGCTAATTAGGTTACAGATCTTTCGTTGTTATCATGTCTTTGTTGTTAATCACTGCAATTAACTGTAAATAGCTACTTGAATCGATGCACTTAGCTAATTAACTTTGGTAAGCCTTGACCTAGACCGGAAGGTTGGAAGGGGTGAGACCTGCAGTGAACATTACGATGCTTTAGTGAAGGCGGAAGCTAAGCTAATACTATTTTAGGGCGAATTGAGACCAGAAAAAGATATTCACCGCCCCTTAGACTGATACGCGTGATACGTGCTTTTTATATAGTCTTTTTAGCCTATTTTAGCACGTATTTCTATGAATTTTTATACTGTTTTTATGGTATTTTGCCCCGAATTGGCTACTTTGGTTTGTTTTGTCCATTTTGTAGAAATGAATGCGAAAGTAGTGGAATCGTACTCCTTTTCGTCCTTTTTGCATGCATTTAGAGGAGACGGGATTTTTCCAGAGTGAGATACTACGTTTGGAAGCGTCATGGCATGGATTACGAGGCATTTAGGCGAGGACTCGAGCTGATTTGAAGTCAAAGTACTCGATCGAGCAGTTTCACCACTCGATCGAGTGGTTTTCACGTCCCAGGGTGGTCGATCGAGTGGTTTTCCACTCGATCCTTAGCTTACAGAAAGACCAGTTACTCGATCGAGTAACAATCTACTCGATCGAGTAGATTTGCTGAGGTGTTTGCTCGATCGAGTGGTTTTAATCCACTCGATCGACTGGTTTCGCTGTTATGGGCTTTAATTAGCCTGTGTTATGTTTTAATTCCGCAAAACTTATTTACTCTTCCTATTTAAACCTACATTAGCTAGGTTATTAAGAGGGAGATTTACTTACTACATAGTTTTTTATAAAAACTTTACTGCGTAAACCATTCTTCTTCACTGTAACCTTATTCTTGGGATTGCTTTTTGATCGGTCCGTTTCGTATTCACAAATAAATAGATGTGGTCGTTGGTCACGGTCGAATCAAAACACAATTTATAGCTTAACAAGCAACTCTACAATTAGTAAAGAGGCAAGTAAAGGTCGGATCCCAAGGGACGGGAGTTGAAATGAGATTTCTATTGTAACTAGTGGTGTCTAAGGGGTGTCACAAATTGAGTTGATGTAGAAGGTTACTAAACTAGAATAACAATGAAAATAAACAAGCAAGATGAATAAAAAGGGGTGTAAACAATTGATTAAAGGCACTAGGGTGTCATGGGGTCATAGGGGAATCATGGGATATGATCATACAAACATGTTCTCAAATTATAAGCAAGCAATTATTGTTGTGATGGTTTGAGTTGGGTTATATCTTACAATCCTAGGAAAGTTTGGGTCCCGGAGCCGAACCGATTAGATTGTACAACACCTACAAGTCGACTTAATCTTCCCTACTCAACAACATGCATGGTCTAATGAGACTCGAGTTGGGTTATGTCTTACAAGTCTCATTGAAAAGATAGGAGATGATAGTAAATGCAAGGATTCATAGGCTTAGCATTTCATCAAATATAACATGTGCATGAGTTGAGATCAAAACAAGCAAGCAAATAAGATATGAAAGCATATTAATTTAAGCATGAATCATTCCCCATGTTGGTTTCCCCTAATCACCCATTAACCCTAGCTAAGAGACTACTCACTCATTATCATGTTGATCATGCTAGCAAGGTTGTCAATCATACCAACAATATGAAACATGATGAATAAATGAAAGTAATTAACAATAATTAAAAAGGGATTAAGAGATTATACCTACTAATGATTCCAATAATAAAGCAAGAATAATAGAAGTACTTGAATGCTAGATTGAGAGGTTGTCAATCTCCCAATAATAACCCAAATAATCTTCAATTACCCAAAATAAAGGATGAACAAAAGAGAGATTAAAGAACTAAAACTTGGATTAAAACTTGATTAATACTTGATTACAATATTGAAGAGAGATTTGATTGATATTAACTACACTAATTATTGATAAGAAGAACATGCTCCTCTAATTAGACTAATGGGTTATTTATAGTGAAAATTAGGGAGGATGCATTAGGGTTAACTAAGGGCTAAACTAGTAATTACACTTTTTAAGTTGAGCAAGGAGAAGCCGGTATTTTTGGAGAGAAGGGCTTCTCTTTTCGTAGCTTGAAGAAGACAACCCGTCTTTGTGAAGGAATCCGGGCGGATTATCGGGACGGCGGATTTGGTCGATGGAATCCGAGCGGATTCAGGGAATCCGGGCGGATTCTCGAGGGGGAATCCGAGCGGATTCACTGGGACGCCTTCGGATTGTGCAAGGCGGGGACGGGCGGATTGTTGACAATCCGCTCGGATTGTCAGTCAGCGTGGTAGCTTCTTCTTTTCTTCCCTTTTCTTCATAAATTCCTTGGGGATTTCCTTGGGGACTCAAGGATCCTTTCTCAACATTGCTCTTCTACTATGATATGTACAAAGGCCTTCTAATCTTGTCTCTCCTTGATGCTTGGTCATTGAATTTGATCAATTTAGTCTTGTTTTGCCACGAAAATGCAAGATTCTTACTCCTTTCCTACCAAGGGATCAAAATCTCAAAGAATATGCAAAACAAAGAACTAAAGATAAGAAATGACCCAAATAAGCACTAAAAAGCATGGAAACAAGGGTAATTCGGGGGCTAAATATGCGCCAATTATGGTCACATCAAATATCCCCAAACCGAACCTTTGCTCGTCCCGAGTAAAGAGGTGACTAAGACTAGGACCAATACTAACCTATCCTAACAATATAGCCGATATGAGACAATTAGCGGGTCTCACTCCGCCCCTTCAACTCACAACAAGACAACCATGAGGTAGGATGCCTTCTTGCAAGGCAATGTGGGTCTTGCCAAAATGGCGACACATCCAAACATTAAGCACACAAAAACATATAATGGATGCATCTACAAAAAGAATAGCCACTCCCTCATCAAGTGGCGGAAATTATCTACAAGGGAAGCAATTCAAGGGTACACAATCCTTCATAGATGTAATTTCTTCAAACTACTAAGCCTAGAAGGATACCAATAAATCACCTCCAAAATGTGTCAAACTAGGGTACCTTTGTCCTCAATCGTTAAATGCTTTTGTCAAGAGTAGACTCCCTATGGTGTTAGAAACACTGGAGGATCGCGGAATTCCCCCTCTTGCCTAGACAAGAAGAAGGGTCGTCCCCTCTCTACCATGCACAAAAATGGATATGATGGATAAAGGGATCAATAGATATTTGAGTTTCACTTTGGGAGTTTGCTTTTGTTTTTGTTTTCCCCCCAATTTCTTGTGGCATTTGACATTTGAGAACACTTTCTTTGCCATTTCTTTTTGATTTTTGGCATTTCATTACTTGACAACTTTTTGCATTTCTTTTTGAATATTTTCAAAGTCACCCCAATTAGTAACGAGGGTGCCTTGTATTTGAAGCTTAGGAGTCTATTTTTGCTCCTCTTTTCTTTTGATGCATTTTTGCAAACTTTCTTTCACTTTTCATTTCATTGAACTCAAATTGATTTCTTTTTGTGCCCATTCCCTTTGATGACAAAAATATATGGTAGAACATGGATGATGGATGTATGCATGGTTTCAAGGGTCACCTTGGAATAAACGGTAGCCAAGGAGTTATCACACCACAAGGTACTCTTGACTAGGCCTTAAACCATGGGTCAAAGGATACTAGCATGACACATCCTAGGGTGTTTTACAAGTATTCTAACAAGCAAAGTCTTAAGAATAAAAAGCATCTACTAGGGCCTATATACACTTGTCAAGCTTCCCAAGTAGACGGTTTCGCAAAATTTTTCTAACATGCAACTACATGCCATGATGCAACTAACATATAAACATCCTAATGCATATGATTCTACCAACTAATATGACATATAATCTAAGTGCAAGTCCTAAGTTCACATTGTTATACCGCATCAATCAAAATAAAGCCACAGAGTCATTAACATAAAGAGGAAAAAGGAGATTGGAAAGATCATACCATGCGGTCTTCAATATCCTCATGTCTCGGATGTGGCGTAGTCAATCAATGTGAACAAGGATAAAACAAACACAATATATACAAGACAATATATACAAAGGAAATGAACTTGTTTTTGGGTTTTCAATTTTTTTTTTTTTCAATTTTTATGATTTTTGAAATTTTTCAATTTTTATGGGTTTTTGAATAAGAGTTAAATGTTAGAATTCCCATCCCCACACTAATATGGGCATTGTCCTCAATGGCCAAAATGATGGAAATTATGCAAAGATGATGCATGATTTCTATACTAAATGCAATTTTATACTAAGCTACACTACATGATGCATGGTTTTTGTTATGACGGAGAGGATAATTTAGATTACCTCCCGTTGTGTATGCATTAACTTCCCCAAACCGAGTGAGACACTATTGATAATGTCCAAGGATGGGTATAGTTCATGCACACACTATGCTATGCATGAAACTAGTTTGTCATTTTGGATTTTACAAATGGGAACAATAAGAACACCTCAATGGTAACGAGGTGTGAGTCCTTTGATGTTGCTAGGACTAAACCAACAATGATCAAAATGAAATAAAATACAAAGAGACAAGACACAAACTTCTTTTCATGAAAAATAAAGATAAAGAGAAGAGATGAGAGAACTTCACTTGAACTTAGGTGGCCGCTCATGCTTGCTCCACCTAGTGATGAAGTAGTCTCCTAGGCATCCGCATCATCTCCCTCTATATCGCTATCCCAAATATCCTTTGAAGCATCACTTAAACTTGGATCCATGAATTCATCTTCACTCTCAAGCTTCACCGTATCACCTCCACAAGAATTGCCACTCTCCTCCCCTTTGCGACCGTTCGCCCCTTCATTAGCCTTCTCCGAGTTGGGAAAGAGCAATTCCATTTGAGCCCATGAGGGGAAAGCTCCTTCCTCACTAATCCGTCCTTTTTTAGCCATCTCATAGTATTGGGGGTAAAGAGCATAATAAGTGTCCACGGAGGTCTCATATTGACGGTAGTGTAAATCTTGCAAAATTCCCGTGACAAAGTCGTCACGGGGGAGGATGAAGGGATTTGGATGGTTATATGGTTGGTAGGGAAAGGGGTAAGGAGGCACTTTTATCTTCTCATTTTGAGTTTGTTGTTCTTGTTGTGGTGGTGGATTTTGTGGAGGTGGAGTTTGCCTTGTTTGACTTGGGATGAGGTAGGAGGGCATTGGGGACAAGCTTCCTCTTCTTGGGAGACCGTGGTAGATCGGTTATTGGGAGATAGAGTGGATCGCTCCCTTTTGTCAACCACTTTATCCTCTTATCAACTCCCTCAAGGGTTATCCAATGGTGTTGGACGACAAGTAGATCTTCATTAATTCTTGTTCCCCCGTAAGTGAAGTGTACTCATTGTTCTCATTGAACCTTGGGTTGAAGTGCTTTGCAAGTCTAGTTATGAGTCCACCATTCACTATGTGCTTCATTCCATCATCATCCCCATTTCTAAACCTTGCCCACTTCTCTAGCAAAACTAGAGGTGCGTTGAAGTGATACCTATCTCTCCCTTGAATGTTGAGGTATGATTCCATAAATACAAGGTCCAATTGGTTGACAATGGCCGGATCTCGGCGGGCGAAAAGAGTACCCGAAAGAAATCGATATGTAAGCCTCAAGATCGGGTTTTGGATGTGAAAAGCAAGACACTCTTTGGTAAGAATGAAATCCCGGCCCGTCATGGCCCTCCACAATGGTGCAACATTATACTTTTTGGGCTTTGATGTTCGGGTAGGCGAAACATCAAGTCCGAACACATTGGCAAACTCGACAAGGGTCATCGTCCTAGAAACATTTTCCAACCGAAACTCTATGCATATCACTTTGTTTACGGTTGTGATCTTCAAAAAGCTTAAGAATTCTAGCACAAGGGACCGATAGGTTGGTTCATACATGCGAAAGAGAGTCGAAAGACCAAAAACCTCGAAGAGTGCTTCTACTTGGTGAAAAATTCCAAGCTTTCTTAAGGTATCATGACAAAGAAATTTAGTGGGAAGAATATTCTTACTTAAGAGTCGGTGGAAGACCAATCGCTGCACATCATCAAGGAATTCCACATTCGAGAAATCATCGAGCCTTGTGAGATCTACAATCTCTACATGTTCCCTTCTAATGGTGTTGAGATGTGAGGTAGAGGAACTTCCCACCATCCTTGGTCTTCTTGCACTTCTAAAGGAGGATCTCCTTGGTGCCATTCTTGCTTCTTTTGTTGGGTTCTTTTGATTTGAAGATTTGCTAAGGATGTTCCTTGTTGATTGAGAATTGGAAACCCTAGAAAATTGGGGATTTTTAATTTTGAGGGTAAAGAGAGTGATTTGGATATGTATGGGAGTCATAAGGAGGTGGGTTTTATAGGGTAAGTGGAAGGAATAGTGATGTGTCAAAGTATGTGTGGTGGGGTGGTATTTTAATTGGAAAAAGTCGGGTTGAAAAATAACGAGAAGACGAGCGGATTTAAAGAGAAGACGCTCGGATTCTCTCTTCACGGGACGGGCGGATTCTGGGCAATACGCCCGGATTCTGCCACAGAGTAAAATCCCAAAATTTTGACGCCATAAGACGGGCGTCCCGAGCATAAGACGCTCGGATTCTTTCAAGGTGGGACGGGCGTCTTTTTGAGAGGACGGGCGGATTCCAGTACAAAGATTTTTCTTTGAAATGCATAGGTAAAAAGACGGGCGTCTTTCTTCAGATCCGGCCGGATTCCTCAAGACGTACGGATTCTTCACAGGCCGCTCGGATTCGACCTCGGTCCGAAATCTTCAATTTCTCGGCGTAGGCTGGACGTGCGGTTTCTCCCAATACGCCCGGATTCGACAAGATGGCCGGATTTCTCGGAATCCGCACGGATTCACGCAGCGAATTTTGACTTTTTCTCCTTTCTTCCATGCGTCCCCACACTCGGGCATTTGTTCCTTCCTTCATTCAGAAATTATTAGAAACCCTCCCTCACTTACGCTCATGAAAAGAGTTCATGCTATTATTAAAACAAATGCAATAAATAAATATAAGTTAGGGGGTTAGTATATTTACAAGTGGTGGTTTAGGGAGGACTCCACCAAACTCTCCCTTAGATGGTCCTTTCAAGGGGGAGGAGGCCCGAGGTAGGTAGCCTCGACCTCTCCAATGAATGCTCCTTCATAGTATGGCTTCAACCTTTGACCATTTACCTTGAACTTGCTTCCATCTTCGGCCTTGAGTTCGAAATCTCCATATTTCCCAACTTCGGTTATCACATAAGGACCCATCCATCTAGAGTTCAACTTTCCCGGAAAGAGTCGGTAGCGGGAATTGAATAGAAGGACTTTGTCTCCCTTGTGCAAGGCCTTTTGTCGAATTCTTTTGTCATGAAGTAATTTGGTTCTTTCTTTATAAATCTTTGCATTCTCATAGGATTGTAGTCGGAATTCTTCCAACTCTTGGATTTGAATCATCCTCCTTTGACCGCTCAATTTGAGATCAAGATTGAGTGCTCGGATTGCCCAATAAGCTTTATACTCCAATTCAATTGGCAAATGACATGCTTTTCCATATACAAGTTTGTAGGGGGAGGCTCATATGGGAGTCTTGTAGGCCGTCCTATAAGCCCAAAGAGCATCATCAAGTTTTGTGCTCCAATCTTTCCGAGTCTTGTTCACAACTTTTTCAAGGATTTGCTTGATCTCTCTATTTGAAATTTCCACTTGACCGCTTGTTTGAGGATGATACCCCAAGCCGGTTCGATGTTGAACACCATATTTGGTCAAAAGGGATGCAAGCTTTTTCTCATGGAAATGTGTTCCTCCATCACTAATGATTGCTCTAGGAACTCCAAATCTTGGGAAAATTATCTTCTTGAAAAGCTTGGTGACTGTTTTCGCATCATCATTTGGGGTGGCAATTGCCTCCACCCACTTTGAGACATAATCGACGGCCACAAGGATGTACTTGTTCCCATTGGATGTCACAAAGGGCCCTTGGTAGTCAATTCCCCAAACATCGAAGATTTCTACCTCTAGGATGCCTCTTTGTGGCATTTCGTTCCTCCAAGATATATTCCCCGTTCTTTGACAAGCATCGCAATGAATGATGAACTCTCTTGTATCTTGAAACATTGTAGGCCAATAGAAGCCCGATTGGAGGATTTTTGCAACGGTTCTTCTTGCTCCATAGTGCCCACCGTAGGGTGATGAATGACATCCTTCCAAGATTCCTTGGATTTCCCATTGAGGGATGCATCTCCGGTAGAGCCCATCACTACACTCCTTGTAGAGGTTTGGGTCATCCCAAAAGTACCTCTTCACTTGGAATAGGAATCTCTTCCTTTGGTTGTGGTTCAAGTTTGGAGGGAGCACTTTTCCAACAATATAATTGGCATAATCGGCAAACCATGGGGTGATGTGCCTTTCAAGTTGTGTTTGAATAGCCATCAAAATATCGTCGGGAAATGAGTCATTGATCGGGGTTTCTCCATTTTCATCATGAAACTGGATTCTTGACAAATGATCCACCACTACATTCTCGGCTCCTTTCTTGTCTCTTATTTCCAAATCAAATTCTTGAAGAAGCAAAATCCATCTCAACAATCTTGGTTTTGCCTCCTTCTTTATCAAGAGATGTCGAAGAGCACGGTGATCCGAAAACACAATCACCTTGGATCCAAGCAAGTAGGAACGGAATTTGTCCAAAGCATATACAATGGCAAGAAGCTCCTTTTCGGTTGTATCATAATTTACTTGAGAAGGGTCGAGGGTTTTGCTTATGTAATAGATGGCATGAAGAGCTCTCCCTACCCGTTGGCCAAGAACCGCTCCAACGGCGTAGTTGCTAGCATCACACATAATCTCGAAAGGTAACTCCCAATTCGGGGGTTGAATGATTGGTGCCGAGATTAATGCTTCTTTGATTCTATTAAAAGCTTCAACACACTCGTCAATAAATTGGAATTGGGCATCTTTAAGCAAAAGTTGAGTGAGGGGTTTTGCTATTTTCGAAAAATCTTTTATGAAACGACGATAAAAACCCGCGTGACCGAGAAAACTTCTCACCTCTCTAACATTCACGGGAGGTGGGAGTTTCTCTATCACCTCAACTTTAGCTTTATCGACCTCGATGCCCTTTTCCGAAATCAAGTGACCCAAAACAATTCCTTCATTGACCATGAAATGACACTTTTCCCAATTTAGAACAAGACTAACATCTTCACATTTTTGCAATACAAGAGAAAGATTATGCAAGCATGAGTCAAAGTCCTTTCCATAAACACTAAAATCATCCATAAAAACTTCCATTATGGTCTCTAGGTAATCGGAGAAGACACTCATCATGCATCTTTGGAAAGTAGCGGGGCATTACATAATCCAAAAGGCATCCTCCTATATGCAAAAGTACCATAAGGGCATGTGAAGGTGGTCTTATGTTGGTCATCCGGTTGTATAGGGATTTGGAAGAATCCCGAATACCCGTCAAGGTAACAAAAGAATTTGTTAGAGGCTAACCTCTCAAGCATTTGGTCAATGAATTGTAAGGGGAAGTGATCTTTTCTTGTTGCGGAGTTTAATTTCCGGTAGTCAATGCACATACGCCAACCGGTGATCATTCTTGTGGGTATTAATTCATTCTTTTCATTTGTCACTACCGTGGTACCTCCTTTCTTAGGTACCACTTGAACGGGGCTAACCCACAAAGAATCCGATATGGGATATATGATTCCCGCATCAAGTAATTTCATGACCTCTCCTTTGACAACTTCTTGCATGTGGGGGTTCAATCTTCTTTGGGGTTGAATGGTAGGTCTATGGTCGTCCTCTAGATGAATTCTATGCATGCAAAAATCGGGACTTATCCCCTTAAGGTCATCTAGACTATAACCTATAGCCTTCTCATGTTGTTTCAACACATTAAGCAATTTTCCCAATTGGTCATCATCAAGTCTATCATTAACAATCACGGGTTTGGTCTTTGATTCATCAAGGTAAGCATATTTCAAATTTGGGGGAAGGGGTTTCAAAGTAGGAGTTTGTACCTTACTTTCTTCCTTTGGAGTTTCATTGAGAATTTGCTCCATCTCCATTAGACATTCCATTCTCATAGCATACTCAACTTCACTTTCATCAACCTCATCATATTCAAATCCCATGATGGGTTCCTCTTGCTCTTGAGTTTGCAAAATATCCTCTAGGATGGATTGCTCATCCTCTACGGGTTGACATGCTTCTACTAGAATATTATGCACCAACTCGGATTGTGCATGAGTAAGTTCCTTGTTAGCTAGAGCGGCCTCGAAGAGATCCACCTCCAACTCCCAATACATGCTCTTAGCCTCACTTGCTTCTAAGGCTTCTAGTGCTTGCATGGGATCCTTGAAGTAAGGGATACTCAAGTGGTCCTCTACAAAACAGTCTATGAAATCCATATCGCAAAATATCAAACAACTTGAAAAATGATTAGAACAAACCTTGAGGATTTTTACTTCCTCAAGGCGAAGAAAGACACAACTAATAACAAAAAGGAAATCTAAATCAAACAAACACCGTCCCCGGCAACGGCGCCATTTTTTGATCGGTCCGTTTCGTATTCACAAATAAATAGATGTGGTCGTTGGTCACGGTCGAATCAAAACACAATTTATAGCTTAACAAGCAACTCTACAATTAGTAAAGAGGCAAGTAAAGGTCGGATCCCAAGGGACGGGAGTTGAAATGAGATTTCTATTGTAACTAGTGGTGTCTAAGGGGTGTCACAAATTGGGTTGATGTAGAAGGTTACTAAACTAGAATAACAATGAAAATAAACAAGCAAGATGAATAAAAAGGGGTGTAAACAATTGATTAAAGGCACTAGGGTGTCATGGGGTCATAGGGGAATCATGGGATATGATCATACAAACATGTTCTCAAATTATAAGCAAGCAATTATTGTTGTGGTGGTTTGAGTTGGGTTATATCTTACAATCCTAGGAAAGTTTGGGTCCCGGAGCCGAACCGATTAGATTGTACAACACCTACAAGTCGACTTAATCTTCCCTACTCAACAACATGCATGGTCTAATGAGACTCGAGTTGGGTTATGTCTTACAAGTCTCATTGAAAAGATAGGAGATGATAGTAAATGCAAGGATTCATAGGCTTAGCATTTCATCAAATATAACATGTGCATGAGTTGAGATCAAAACAAGCAAGAAAATAAGATATGAAAGCATATTAATTTAAGCATGAATCATTCCCCATGTTGGTTTCCCCTAATCACCCATTAACCCTAGCTAAGAGACTACTCACTCATTATCATGTTGATCATGCTAGCAAGGTTGTCAATCATACCAACAATATGAAACATGATGAATAAATGAAAGTAATTAACAATAATTAAAAAGGGATTAAGAGATTATACCTACTAATGATTCCAATAATAAAGCAAGAATAATAGAAGTACTTGAATGCTAGATTGAGAGGTTGTCAATCTCCCAATAATAACCCAAATAATCTTCAATTACCCAAAATAAAGGATGAACAAAAGAGAGATTAAAGAACTAAAACTTGGATTAAAACTTGATTAATACTTGATTACAATATTGAAGAGAGATTTGATTGATATTAACTACACTAATTATTGATAAGAAGAACATGCTCCTCTAATTAGACTAATGGGGTATTTATAGTGAAAATTAGGGAGGATGCATTAGGGTTAACTAAGGGCTAAACTAGTAATTACACTTTTTAAGTTAAGCAAGGAGAAGCCGGTATTTTTGGAGAGAAGGGCTTCTCTTTTCGTAGCTTGAAGAAGACAACCCGTGCTGTGAAGGAATCCGGGCGGATTAAGGTCGGGACGGCCGGATTTGGTCGATGGAATCCGAGCGGATTCTGGGGAATCCGGACGGATTGCTGAGGGGGAATCCGAGCGGATTCAGTGGGACGCTTCGGATTGTGCAAGGGGCGGGACGGGCGGATTGTTGACAATCCGCTCGGATTGTCAGTCAGCGTGGTAGCTTCTTCTTTTCTTCCCTTTTCTTCATAAATTCCTTGGGGATTTCCTTGGGGACTCAAGGATCCTTTCTCAACATTGCCCTTCTACTATGATATGTACAAAGGCCTTCTAATCTTGTCTCTCCTTGATGCTTGGTCATTGAATTTGATCAATTTAGTCTTGTTTTGCCACGAAAATGCAAGATTCTTACTCCTTTCCTACCAAGGGATCAAAATCTCAAAGAATATGCAAAACAAAGAACTAAAGATAAGAAATGACCCAAATAAGCACTAAAAAGCATGGAAACAAGGGTAATTCGGGGGCTAAATATGCGCCAATTATGGTCACATCACTTTTGCTCGGATTTTGTTCTTTACGCCGGAATTCGCTTGATTGTAATTCCTTTCTCTTCTCTTTATAATATTTAATCTTTTGTTGCTTTAATTCTTCATTTCGTTGCATTTATTCTTCTGCCCTAATCCTCTTTTATGCCTTTTAATTGTTATTTCATTATGTTTATTGCTGGAATATTATCTGCTGTTAGTTTAATTAGCGACATGAGTAGCTAAACCCCTTTCATGTTGGGATTAGGGGATCTGCGGTAGGAAAGTGACGATGTAGTGAATGAATTAGATGAATTGATTATAAGACTCTGTCACCATAGAAAATTAACTGTATTTATTCGACTTAGTTGAGTGCACACTTCTGAGTTAACCTTTAATCTGGCTAAAATTAATCCTAGATCGAAAGATTGGACTACATAGGCCTGCTATGAACAGTAGACTACCCTGACGAGAATGAAAGTTAAGTTAGTGGTATTTTAGGATAGAAAGTGGACCGAAAGGACCTTTCAGCATCCGTCTTACATTAATTCGTCTGAGTCATTTACAGCTGAGTCACTGGACTACCGTAGTGAACCGAAATCCTGACATGTCCCTCTCTATCTGACAGTTTAATCTTATTTCTCCGCCTTTATTTCTCTTGCCTTTTATCCCCCCCCCCCCCCCATCTGTGACCAAATAGACGGACTTCTACAAATACCTTGCCTCCCTGTGGAGATCGACCTAACTTCCCTAGCTATATAGTTAGTTTAGTTAGTTATTTTTGACAGGTACACGACAGACGTGTCAACACGCGACCGATCTGTGACCTTAGCTGCAATTATCTGACATTCATTGATGAACCGACAATCCTAGTTCTCTCTCTCTTTGTTAATCCCTCTTATTCTTTTCTCTCGCTTTAATCTTATTTAGTTTAGTTTAAACAACTCAAACCTCCAGTTTAGTGACCTCAGACGGACTAAATTGACAAGTAGATAGTGACCGCCTCCCTGTGGAGATCGACTCTACTTACCGCTGACTTCTGTTAGTAGTACTTAGGTAATTATTTTTGGTACTGAAACGACGGTATCAAATTTTGGCGTCGTTGCCGGGGAGGCAACTATTTTATCTGCTTGTTTTATTTTTGTTTGTCTTTAGCCTCAAGGGATTAATTCCTTGAGGCAGTTCTCATCTTTTCCTCTAGTGTTGTTTTGATAGGTCCTACCTAGACAAATCTAGGTAAAAGATCATCAAAGGGAAGGCTTGAGTACCTTTGATCTTCCACCTATGTTCCATCCTATGGTGCAGCAGGTGGTTTTCTGTAAGAGATGTGGTGCTGCGGAGCACAATGCTCTTATCTGTCTAGCGGGAAACGACCGTGTCAAAATTTGGCGCGACGTAGTCTATGCGTTTAGGCAGCATAGACAAGCTAGTCACTCCATTGCATATGTGCCGCAACATCCATTCCAACAACGAGGCTATCAAAAGCTTCTATTCGTCTGGCCACCACAACAACAAGCTCCTCCTCTTGATAAACAGAAAGAAGAGATTGCTGAACTGAAATCTTTGGTAAAGACACTTGCACTTCAATTGCAAGAACGTGATAGATTTAGTGACGCTCAAATCTATGAGCTTGAGTCTCAAATAGCTCAGTTAGCTGCTGAGACGAACTTTAGGCACGCAGAGAGTGGTCTTTCCCATAAAGGACCTGAGTTGCCTATCGATACCGATGATTTATATGACTCGGAGTACGAAGATCTATCTGAAAACGAAGCATCATACGAAGATTTCTGCGCTGCACAACAACAAATACTCGATCGAATTAGTCAAAGTGTTCGATCAAGTGGATTATCTGAGGAAGTGTTCGATCGAACAGAAATTACATCTCGATCGAACAACTATTATGAAGAAGACCTCGATCGAGCAGTTACATGTGTTCGATCGAGTGATATTCAAGAGGAGAGCTTTCTATCGAGTTCCAACTTTTCTCGATCGACCATAATGGCCACGGAGAGCAATGATATGTCATCTTGGTTCGTTTTGGATGACGATTTTGATGAAGACAATGGCTATGGTGAATCACCCATTTTCAAAGCCGAGCTGGATGCCTTGGAAGCTGTGATTTCGGGATAGAACCCACAAAGGAGGGGAATGAGAAGACATCTGAGTCAGTGATTGTTCCTAGCACAGAAGAGGTAATATACTCTTTTATCAATGATTCCGACGTTGGGAGCAACCGACCTGAGGTAGTTAACGATAATTTCATTATTGTTGGTATTAATAGTATGCTATCTCATATGACTCTTACTTTTTCTTTCAATACTCTACCCCCTCTCGGTTGGACGAATAAGTTAACAATTTTTCACCATACTTGTCATTAGAAATTCGTTAAGCTAAGACGGTACCTTAGATTTCTTTTAAATGCTCCTAAGCTCTCTTATTTTCCACAGACGGTTAATTTGAGCTTTTATATTCCGCCCGTAGCTGGAGGGCAGAATTATTTTGTGGATAAATTTGGGAGCTGTCATAGGAAATTCGTTAGGCTTAAACGGATGCACATTTCGATTTCCTATATTATTATTCTATTATGGTGCTACTTACTGTTTTGTGTAGCACATGCGCAGTTATTTGATCGGTTGCTGCGTGCTTTGAGCTGTTTTGATTGGGTTAAATTATAATGGCTGAAGAAAGAAAAAAAGGTCAAGCTGGGACCTGTCTGAAACTAGCGCTGACCGGGAGGCAACCCAGAATTTTAATTTTTAGTTGTTTTTCAAACATTTTAGTTGTGTGTGTAATAATTGGTTTTTAAACCATAGACTGGAACAGTTAAGCTTGTTTTGTTAGTTCCGTGGGCTGTTTGTTGCGTCTTTGCAGGACTCTATCGTGGATGGCTCGATCGAGTACTTTATATACTCGATCGAACCCTTTTGCTGTTAAATTCACTCTATCGAACACATATTCTTCTCGATCGAGTGCCTACAAAAGAGGATTTTTCAATCGAGGGCCCTACTTCCTCGATCGAACTGCTTAGATGCCTAGGTCACTCGATCGATCATTGTATCATTTCGATCGAGTACCATCCAGTTTGCTTGGTTTCCAATGACGCCACTGTGAAGCTGTTTGTGACCTCCCGTGTTGCTGGCTGGTTTGGGGAGGTCCCTACTTCGCGTATTCTTGTGAGTTTTCCGCATCTCCACTCTCTCCTTTTTAGTTTGCATTTCCTTTCCTTATATTTGAGTACAATGAGGGCATTGTACGGTTGGGTTTGGGGAGGTTATGCATCCATATCTGTGTCTGCATTTATGTTTTTATTGCATTTCTTTTATCACATTTAATTTCTGTATGCATTGTTGTTTATTTTTATAAAAATTCAAAAAGTCCCATAAAAATTAAAAATTCAAAAAATTCAAAAAAATTCATGTTTACTTTTGCATATAGGTCGAGTCGGAACGGTGGATTTCCATGATGAAATTGCTCTATAATTTGTCCTTTGCTTAAGCCTTGCATTAAACTATTATTCTTTTTAGCATTGTCTTATTGCTTAATCTACGAGTTAATGTTTAAATTTAGCTGAACGAATAGACTTGACCTGAAATTTTGGCAAACTACTTATAAATTCTAAGGAACTAGAGCTTAATAAACTGGTGTCATTTATGACCAGTTCATGTAGGATTGTGAGTAGTATACTCCTTGTGTTGGGAAATGTGTCCTCAACAATAGTGCGATCACATGATTTAAATATCATTATTAAATCTCATTTTAAAGAATACAATTGGGAAGTAATATTGTTACTATCAACTGGTCAACATATATCGGTAATGATTGGCTGACTAGAGTTTGACATTACTGTCGTGTGACGGTGGTGATCAGTTGACCCCCTAGGTCATACCTAAAGGGCAATACTCTTAATTGATCATTTAATTAATCGTATAATGTTACGAGTTAATTAAATTACTTGAAAAATTGACGGACGATTTTGGAAGTAAAATTTACGTATCAAATTGAAATATGATTAAATGAGATACGGTCTGAGTAATCGAATTGTATCATTACTCGGATGAAATTATTGTTTGAAGAAACAATTAGATTTGAATGAATTATTATAAATGCGATTTATAAACGGTAAAATATTTTGGCACAAGTAATTATGAAATTACTAAGTCGATTTTTGTATATGACGTATTTTTATTAATACGTTGATTTTTAATATGTTAAAAATACATAACTATTTATGTTACATGTGACATGTGACATATTGACATTTGACCAAAATAATATGGAATCCATATTATCTCAAGTGGGCCGAAATATTAGAGGAGTTTTAGGGTTAAATTGTGTTTATATTTTAAATAGAAAACATAATTATGAAAAGCTAAAAGTAGCCATGCAAGCCTACTCACCTTGTGAAGACAATATGGGCATGCATTGGCTCCCCTAAAAGCCCTCTCCCCACCGGTTTTCCTTTAGCATTTAGAGAGTTTTCTTCTCTAAAAATTATTCATTCAATTACATTGATAATATTCTAGTGTTAGAAAGATAATTACCTCTCTACATTTTATGATAAACTAGAGAGATTATTTACTCCAAAATCTCTTCTCCTCTACCCGGTTTTAGGAGCAAAAATACCAACTATTTTTGGTTCAATTTTTCATAAGATTAATATTATACTAGATCAAATAATATTAATTAGATTAAGAGAAAGCCTTGGGTATAAAGCTTAGGGAGAGATCTTACACTTAGATCTTGTTCATCCATAAGGGAAAGCTCAAGAACAAAAGAAAAGGAGATTTCTTTTGTGCCCTATAAAACCGAATCATCAATGTAAGGACATTATTTCTCTTCCTTTATATTATTGTTTGCATGCATAAAATCCGTTTTAATTTTATGACAAATTAGTTTAGACATATATGAGTATGTTATTAATGTATATGAATCTACATTTCCTTCAATTGGTATCAGAGCCACGGTTGTTTGCATGCAAATTGGTTAAAAGTTTTTCCGAGTTATATGAATAACAAATAAAACTTATAAAATTTGTGTTATTATGATATATCACGAAATTATTACATGCATGTTAATATTTCTGGTCCTAAAGTGTTTTAGGATATTTTGGTTAATTTTTCGGATTTTTATTGTTCATATTTTATAATAATGACATTTAAATATGATTTTATGAGTAAAAATGTCATTTTTGGTCTAAAAATAGCTATACTTCGAATTTTCACTTGGTTTTTGGATATGTTGTCACATATAATATTTTGAGATAACCTGTAAATTTTCATAATTTTTGGACTTGTTATGCTCGAAAAATGAATTTTTCTTTATTAAATTCGGATTTAAGTGAAAAATAGGTTAATATGAGTTAAATTTCGAATCTGGTCATAGAAAATTAATATGTTGTCACATGCAATTTTACAAGATGTGTGTAAAATAATTGGATATAAAGAAGTCTTTTTGCATGATTTATGAATTTTTGAAGAAAAATGGCATAAATAGTGACATTATTAGTGAAAATTAATAAAAACATAATCTATGACTTAAGAAAAACGTCTAATGTTGCATTTTAATATATTTTTCAGATCTAAAATTGAAAAGTTAATGAAAATAATTTTTCCATGTTTTTATGATTATTTTATTATAATCGATAAACCGCAACATTGTTTTTCCGGAAAAATTTCGAAATTTTTAACCTAAGATTTTGAACATTATGAGTGTCATGGAATATTTCCAGAATGTTCATGAATTTAAATTTCAAATTTTGAATTTATTTGAAATTTTTAGATTTATTTGAAGTTTAATAGCTTATTTTTGTATTTTTGGTCCAATTATGAACAATTTTGTAAATAAAAGTTAATTATGGTCAAATTACTAGTGGAGACTATATTTTGAGTCCTAAGAGGTTAGGGTAATTAACTTATGCATAAATATGAGTTTATGTATTTTTGTGATTATAAAATGTTGAAATCACGCAAATCGCTAAAAACCGAGTAATATACGATATTGGCTAATTAAAAGGCGATTTAGCATAAAATTGAGCATGTTCATACATATTATAATGCTGCATTTTTCCTTTATGATTGTCATAATTTTAATTTATGTAATTTTGAATTATGTAATTTTACTTAGTATGGCCTTAGATTTTAATTGGTATTTCCGAAATGTATGGGAATATCGATTCGGTTGTAATTTTATTGTGATCTCGTATCACCGTTTTGTAATTTAATAGATTTATTTTATTTTAGTTACAAATGTATAATAGGAAATTATGTAATTTATTATGTAATTTTATTCATTCCGGAGTTCCAAAAGACGGATTACTTCAAGAATGGCGATACATAAAGACGGTGTTACCTCGAGATGCGTGCCACAACCGAAGTTCAAGGGACCAATGGAGTTGGTTTCGAATATGTAATAGTTTAATAGTTTTTCTATTTTAGGAAAGGCCATACTAGGATTTATTTATCTTTATGCTTGCATTTTATTTTATGTCGCATGCATCGCTAAATCGCCATAACTAAAACATGCATCCTTATTTTATCGAGTTTATCGACCGTGTCAATTCGAATTATCGTAGTTCACCGCTTTAGTTCACTTAAAACGTGATAGATAATAAATTGTTATGACCTCTCGCTAAAACAAACAATTGAGACATAGCCTTGCCAAATAGTAGAAACCATGAAAACCTATTTCGCGAGGGAGTGCACTCGGCCCTACCGGGGTACAAACCTTGTTACGTAGGGGAAGTGGGTGATGAATGTTAATCCACCGAGTTCATGTTAATGAGGGTTTCATCGGCCATACCGTGCCCAAGTTGATGTGGACTTGGATCATGGACACATTTATTCGAAATTTGGATTGAGCTCAACGGAAGTATTCGCGACCGTAGTTGCATGTGTTCCGGGCTATAGATAAATATTAGAGTAATTTTAGCGACCAAGAGTTCTAAAAGTAGAATCGATTAAAACGTTAATCCACCGAGTTATATTGATAAGGGTTTCATCGGCCATACCGTGCCCAAGTTAATATGAATTTGGATCTTGGAATCATTTACTATAGTTGGGTAGAGGTCACTATATAAATGTTCATATCTTGTTAATTTGCAAGTATGATTTAAAAAGACAAATGTTAATATTTCCTTTCCTCCATATTTGTAGTGAATTACAATGAATCCATCAAATGCTACCGCACCTATTACTATTGAGTCATATCACCATGTTCTTGACGACGTATGCTCCAACAATAATTTCGATACAACTAGAGAACTTCATTTTGGGATAGGTTCGGATGGAAACCTTAATTTCATCACTTCTTCTAAACCACCTACTACTAGACCTCGTGTGAGTCCGTCTCAGGAAGACTACCTCACACAATCTATAGGGTCTTTGTCTCTGGAAGATAAAGATGCCAAAGCTAGTGGGAGCTCTAGCAATCAAGTTCTTGCTTCAAAGGGCAAGAGGTTCAAGAAGAAGGGAAAGAAAATCAAGAACTTCAAGCAAGTTAATGATGAGTGCCATCATTGCTATGGCATGGGACATTGGCTAAGGAATTGCCCTATGTATTTGCGAAATATAAGGGAGGGACTCATTACTCCGAAAGGGTTTAAGAGATGTGGAGAAGCTTAGCAAGGGAGATGTGGATCTACGCCTTGGAAACGGAGCTCGGGTAGCGGCCGAATCCAAAGGAACTTATGTTCTAGCTTTGCCAAACGGTTTTGAGTTGTATTTGCATAATTGTTTTTATGTTCCTACACTCTCTAAAAACATTATTTCAATCGCCATGCTAGACATGGACGGTTTTTGTTTTGTCATTAAGAACAATCGTTGCTCTATTTCTAGGAATGATTTGGTTATTGGCCAAGCTTCTTCCATAAATGGCATTTACATTTTAGAGACCTCAAATCCGACAAATGATATTTATAACATTCAATCAAAGAAACTCAAAACAAGTGACCCAAGTGAAGCGTTCATTTGGCATTGTCGATTAGGTCACATAAACGAGAATCGCATCAAAAGATTAATTTCTACTAATGTGATTACACCATTTGATTATCAATCATTTGGTACATGCGAATATTGCCTACTTGGCAAAATGACTCGTAATCCTTTTAGTGGTAAAGGGACTCGAGCTAGTGAGCTATTGGGACTCATACACACCGATGTGTGTGGACCAATGAGTATCACCGCTCGTGGTAATTATGACTACTTTATAACCTTCACCGATGACTTAAGTAGACATGGGCATGTCTATTTAATGAAACATAAGAGTGAAGCGTTTGAGAAATTCAAGGAATTTCAAAACAAAGTAGAGAACCAATTGAACAAAAGGGTAAAAGCACTACGTTCCGATCGTGGTGGTGAATACCTAAGCCTTGAATTTGATTCACACTTGAAAGGTTGTGGTATTATATCACAACTTTCTCCACCCGGAACACCACATCAATGGTGTTGCGAAAGGAGGAATCGAACCCTACTTGATATGGTTCGATCCATGATGAGCCAAACCGAGTTACCGAACTCGTTTTGGGGATTTGCGCTTCAAACCGCAATTAGATCTTTGAACAATAGTCCCACTAAATCCACCGAAAAGACTCCATATGAGATGTGGACGGAAAAGGTTCCCAATATATCCTATATGAGGATTTGGGGATGTGATGCTTACGTCAAGACTAAAGTTCGGCAATAAGCTTGCCCCAAGATCAGAAAAATGCACCTTTGTAGGTTACCCCTCGCATTGTCGAGGATACTACTTCTACAAACCTCAAGAAAACAAAGTGTTTGTGTCTAGTGAGGTTGTCTTCTTAGAAAGTCAATTTATTTCTAAGAGACAGAGTGGGAGAAATTTTGAACTTGATGAAGTTCAAGAGCCACAAACCGAGGTAGAGACGCAAGAAGATGTTCCTTCGTCGTCTAACGCGGTAGTACCTCCTCCACTAAGAAGGACGGGCCGAGTAATTCGCCATCCCGATCGATATGTGGGACTTATCGAGGAAGATGGAACACTCGATGTGTTGCTTATGGAAAGTGACGAGCCCGCCACCTACAAGGCCGCAATCTCTAGTCCTAATTCCACCTTATGGCTTGAAGCCATGAAGTCCGAAATGGATTCTATGCTTGAAAACCAAGTTTGGGACTTGGTAGATTTGCCTAAAGGGGCAAGACCCTCCAATGCAAATGGATATTCAAAGTCAAGAATGGCATAGAAGGACATGACGATGTCTACAAAGCTAGGCTAGTGGCAAAAGGATTTACCCAAGTCCAAGGTCTCCATTATGATGAGACCTTCGCCCCGTAGCCATGCTAAGATCCATACGGATTTTGTTAGCGATCGCCGCATTTCATGATTATGAAATTTGGCAAATGGATGTCAAAACCGCTTTTCTAAATGGGCATTTAGAAGAGGAGGTGTACATGATACAACCCGAAGGTTTTGTTGATTCTAAAAATCCTAACAAAGTGTGCAAACTTAAGAGATCCATTTATGGTCTTAAGCAAGCATCTAGAAGTTGGAATCATCGATTCAATCATGTGATAAAGGAAAATGGTTTCACTCGAAATGTTGAGGAACCATGTTTATACATGAAATTTAGTGGGAGCAATGTTGTGTTCCTAATCTTGTATGTCGATGACATACTACTCATTGGAAATGATATTCCAATGTTGTCTTCAGTTAAGAAGTGGTTAGGTAACCACTTCCAAATGAAGGATTTAGGAGAGGCACAACGCATATTAGGTATCCGGATCTATAGAGATAGATCCAAGAGGATATTGGCACTAAGTCAAGAGTCTTATGTTGATAAGATTCTTCGACGATTCATCATGGACAAATCCAAAAGGGGTTTGGTACCTATGGTAACCGGAACGATATTGAGCAAGACTCAATCTCCCTCCGAGCCCCATGATGTTGAACGCATGAAGTTGATCCCTTATGCTTCCGCTGTTGGATCAATCATGTATGCCATGATATGCACACGTCCTGATGTCTCGTATGCCTTGAGCATGACGAGTAGATATCAAGGAAATCCGGTGAGAGTCACTTTGGATTGTCAAGAACATCCTTAAGTACTTGAGAAGAACTAAGGATTCTATCCTTGTGTTTGGAGGAGACACTGAGTTGCGTGTTACTGGATACACGGACTCAAGTTTTCAAACAGATAGAGATGACATGAAATCACAAGCTGGTTTTGTTTTCATGCTCAATGGTGGTGCCGTAAGCTGGAGAAGCTTCAAGGAAGTCAGAATCGGATTCGACAACGGAGGCTGAGTACATAGCAGCATCAGAAGCTGCCAAGGAAGCCATGTGGATCAAGCAATTCACGGAAGGTCTAAAAGTAGTACCTACCGCTAATGATCCCATCACTCTCTATTGTGATAATAGTGGGACGATCTTCCAAGCTAAGGAGCCGAAGTCTAGTAATAGATCTAGACATGTACTTAGAAAGTATCATGTAATAAGAGATTTCATTGAAAGAAAGGAAATTGCGATTTGTAAGGTTGGGACGGATGACAACATAGCCGATCCGCTCACCAAGCCTTTATCGCAGGCTAAGCATGATGGACATGTTACGTCCATGGGACTTAAACGTGTACCAAATTTCTGTTAGATTTTGAAATGAAATAAAAGTGTTGTTTTTGTTCATGTTCATAATCACATTTGTCTTTTATCTTTAATTTATACTTTGTTACATCCATACGGGTTGTAGAGACAATTGAACCTCGTTAAAGTGAACACGGATTAACATAGTATTTGCCCATAGTCACTTGTATGAGGTGACGTCTCGAAGTGACTAGAGTGTGAGGCGATTGATGGCAAGTTCAAGTGCCATAGAGTCATGTGAGATGACTAGTCGATCACATAGGCAGACTGTTAGGAACATTTTTGTCGGGCCTAATGACCGCTTATAGAGTTCTGGCAAATTTATATAGCCTGGTCGTGGCGAGAGCTACTATAGTATTCTAATGAGTCGATTCTTTTGACTAAAGACTATTCGCCTAAGATGGCACAGTTTCAGATTAACTTTGATTTGTATTACTACGACCTTCGTAAATGGGGTCAAATGGGCATATTTTGGGTTATGATGGCTGTGGCTAGTCGAAGGGAATGAGTGCGATAGGAATTGTCCACCCCTTGTCAGGGTTATAACAATATCTCAGGGCCACTCGAGGAGTAATGAACTGGAAATGCGTGGCCACGCTCGGAAAGTATCTATGATAGATAAGTCCGGTCAATCAGTTATTCTCCAGATCGAGGAAACCACTCTCGATATGATCACTTGCAAGTACGACCTGAAAGACACCTTGCATTGAGTGGGAGATAGTAATAGGACAAGAGAATTGGTGACGCACACTTGTCGAGGACAAGTGGGAGATTGTTGGGAAATGTGTCCTCAACAATAGTGCGATCACATGATTTAAATATCATTATTAAATCTCATTTTAAAGAATACAATTGGGAAGTAATATTGTTACTGTCAACTGGTCAACATATATCGGTAATGATTGGCTGACTAGAGTTTGACATTTTGTCGTGTGACGGTGGTGATCGATTGACCCCCTAGGTCATACCTAAAGGGCAATACTCTTAATTGATCATTTAATTAATCGTATAATGTTACGAGTTAATTAAATTACTTGAAAAATTGACGGACGATTTTGGAAGTAAAATTTACGTATCAAATTGAAATATGATTAAATGAGATACGGTCTGAGTAATCGAATTGTATCATTACTCGGATGAAATTATTGTTTGAAGAAACAATTAGATTTGAATGAATTATTATAAATGCGATTTATAAACGGTAAAATATTTTGGCACAAGTAATTATGAAATTACTAAGTCGATTTTTGTATATGACGTATTTTTATTAATACGTTGATTTTTAATATGTTAAAAATACATAACTATTTATGTTACATGTGACATGTGACATATTGACATTTGACCAAAATAATATGGAATCCATATTATCTCAAGTGGGCCGAAATATTAGAGGAGTTTTAGGGTTAAATTGTGTTTATATTTTAAATAGAAAACATAATTATGAAAAGCTAAAAGTAGCCATGCAAGCCTACTCACCTTGTGAAGACAATATGGGCATGCATTGGCTCCCCTAAAAGCCCTCTCCCCACCGGTTTTCCTTTAGCATTTAGAGAGTTTTCTTCTCTAAAAATTATTCATTCAATTACATTGATAATATTCTAGTGTTAGAAAGATAATTACCTCTCTACATTTTATGATAAACTAGAGAGATTATTTACTCCAAAATCTCTTCTCCTCTACCCGGTTTTAGGAGCAAAAATACCAACTATTTTTGGTTCAATTTTTCATAAGATTAATATTATACTAGATCAAATAATATTAATTAGATTAAGAGAAAGCCTTGGGTATAAAGCTTAGGGAGAGATCTTACACTTAGATCTTGTTCATCCATAAGGGAAAGCTCAAGAACAAAAGAAAAGGAGATTTCTTTTGTGCCCTATAAAACCGAATCATCAATGTAAGGACATTATTTCTCTTCCTTTATATTATTGTTTGCATGCATAAAATCCGTTTTAATTTTATGATAAATTAGTTTAGACATATATGAGTATGTTATTAATGTATATGAATCTACATTTCCTTCACCTTGCATAACATGTAACATTAATTTGCACGTATATGAAATTCAATTGCTTTTTGCCTACATACATTCGGGTTAGTGGTTGGTGTCACATGCAGGGAGGTGCTTACATTCCCCTTTTCTTTTATTTTACCCATTAAACTCCACATTTAGCCAAATTTGCCTTTTGCCCCTTAATTACATCCAAATTTAGTGTAACAACACCGGATTTAATAATACAAATAAACTAGATAAATATTGCGTTTTATATTAATAAAAGTCCATGGTGGCGGAAACACTATGACAATAAATCCGAGTGCTACCAAAATAGATAAGGTAATAGTTAACTACGCATACAACTACTCTCGGGAATGAAAACCCGTCCAAAATAAAAACAACAAGGTTTGATTATTAAACACTTTAATTATTATTTATTCTCTCTCTCTCAAAACCCATCCATGACCAAGAAGCACATCAACCTGAAAAAAATATCAACAACCACCGTCAGTGGGAGTAACTAGGAGTCCTCCCAGCCATGACAGGCAACAGTTATGAGCAAATAATAAGAGACAACATATAATCCATTTAGAATATGAAAACATGTGAACTTCATAGTAATTAAATATCAAAGTATATAATCACAAATGAGTGAGTAATGACAAGCCATAAAAGTGATACCACGTGACTATTTAAAATGTGTCACCAACTTACAAATTTCATATTACTCACACGATTATAAGGAATACTATGAAAACATGGCCATAATAAAACAAAATAATAAAAATTTACCTGAATGGCTTAAGACATGTGTAATGACAACGAAAAGTGATGTAAACATCCAAAACTTAGACCATAAATACATAGAATAACACGAGACAAGAACGAGCACCGTCTAGGGCCAATAACCTGAAACCCTAAACCTTAGTGTCAATAACCTGACACCAAAATAACCCTACGGCGGGACACATAACCGTGAACCCATGTCTAAGACTGGCCAAACTCTCGAGGGACATAATGTCTAGTTAAGGCGTAAATGTGCGGACCCTTAACCAGTCAAGGCGTAAAAGTGCGGACCCTTAACTCCCAAATGACATATCCATAGACTCATAAGAGTATCCAAAAAGGACGGTCAACCCATAGCAGGCCAATAACCTGGAACCATGTCAGGGTACTAGGTAGGCCAATAACCTGAAACCTACCCAGTTTGGTATTGCTCATCTCAAGTAGACCAATAACCTGAAATCTACTCGATATCTTATACTCTAGCTAAACCATATATAAAATAGAACAAGGTCCAAAAGATAACAAATGTGCACCATGAATAACCTCATGTTAACCTGCCAGAATGCTCATAACTGAGCGATAAATAATATTAAATGAAATTCAATAATGGTAATCAAAGCTAGAGTATAATTTCAACTTTTCCAATATAAAACAAGAGACACTCATGTCAATATATAATTTCCAAAAGGCAATATCACAAAAAAGTGTATACATGACATTTACCATAGTAGAAGTAACAATCAATTCTTAACAAATACACTATTGTAATCTCAAATTATAAACATAGTTATGGAGAATATATTTACAAGACATGATACCATCAAATATGTTATTAGTTATTTCCTTAACAAACATTTATTAAATTCGTTAATTAAACATCTATTAATTCTAAACAATTAAACAAAAGTTATATTCTACCCATGAAAAATTACTAGACATTTTAGTGAGTTATAAATTCAATAAAAACATTACCTAGTAAATTATTTAATAATGTTTCACATATTTAACATAAAATTAGCATTTAATAGGCAATTTCATGCATAAATAAAGAAATAAATAAGAAAATTGTGTCACAACCATTAATAATATATTTTACATTAGTATTGGACAGAATAGTATAAAAATAAATTGTAAATATTTTATTTATATTTAATTATTTTTCTAAAATAATTAAACCTTATTTAAGGACTAATTAGTTATAAAATTCAAAAGTAATTATACAAATTACAAAATGGACATGAAAGACTTTAATACACTAAAGTAAGTCATATTATGATAAAACATTCAATTTTAACATTTATTTATATATTTTATATATTTACTTGAGATTTAATTGCATAAAACACGAATATATATTAAATAAGAGCAATAATAATTATAAAAATAAAATAATCAATTTAAATACTATATAAATTATAATAGGCCAGATTAAAATTAATGAAGTAAATATTTCGAAATTATCTTATGTTTTAAATATTTATTAGACGATTATCACATAAAACCATGATTAAATATCAAATAACAAAAAATAAATATATGATAATTATAGAACTAAAATAATCACATGCAAACTCATAAATAATGATAATAAATCAGAATATAATCAAAAATATAATTTTTATAATCATCCATATATTTTACATATTGGTTAGATTGTTAAATCACATAAAAATACAAATAAATCATAGAAAATATTTAAATACGTATATATTCATCACAAAATAATTAAAACTACTATTTATTATATAAATCATGAATCTCATATATTTCCATGATTTTAAACATCATATATATTATCAATCTTATTATAACCTTATAAAAGCACTTGAAATTCAAAAATCATAGAAAGGAGAAAACCTAGTTACCTTGATAGAGATTATTACTAGTAAATAGGTAGGATATTGTAATAAGATCAACTTAAATGATCTCCCTCAACCAAGGTATCTTGCTCACCTCCTTGAACAACCATAAGAATTAAAACAAATAATTAAATACTACTCTAAATAAACTAGTACAAGAATGACAATTGAATAATTACCTACACTTACAAATGAGCAAGATGAAAGAGATGTGAGAATGAAAGAAACAAAGGTTGGAAATGGATGTTGAAAGCTACGGCTAAGTGAAGGATTTTAGAGAGGAAATTTTGTAGAATGATTATGTCTAACTTGTAGGTAATAGGAAGCTAATAAAGAGTAAGTGGTAGAAATGATTAAGGCTAGTCTTTAGGCTATTACTCTAGGTAAAAGAGTGAGTGGTAGAAATGATTAAGGCTAGTCTTTAGGCTATTACTCTAGGTAAATTAGTCATATGCCTAAGAGGGTAGGCCTTGTGCTCCAAGGAAAAAAAGATCAAGTTGTCAACTTGCCATGTGCCTAGATGATGAGGTAAATGATAAATCAAGGTGAAAAGAGGAATAACGAGTGTGGGTCTTGTTCGCGGATTTCTGCGACAGCCTTTCGTATTTCTGGCATAATTTTCTCTACAGAACTCCGATTGAAATGTTTTCAGTGGCGTTGGAAAGTTAAGAGAAATATCTACAACTTTCATTTACGACCAAGAGCTAAATCTGTCTTTAAAATATCATAAAATTAGCATCAATGACAAAGTAGTTATTCGTCGGCATAAGGAGTGTAAGTTTAGGATGGGTATTTGGATATCATTGTTGAAAAATAATAGATTTTAAAGGATAAAATTTTATTGTGAATCATTCTTATTATTTAAAAATATGAGTTTTATTATTTAGGATGACGTGGAAATTGCGGGGTGTTACAACCCTACTCCCTTAAGAAAAGTTTCGTCCTCGAAACTTGAAATAAAAGGGTTACCCAAATCGAATAGTTGCGGATATCTCTCCCGCATAGATGCTTCAGTTTCCCATGTAGCCTCTTCAAACTTTTGGCTGCGCCACAAAACCTTTACCAGGGAAACGACCTTATTCCTTAGGGTCTTATCTTTTCTATCTAGGATACGTACTGGTTGCTCCTCATAAGTGAGGTTTGCTTCCACCTCGACCACATCTGACTGAAGTACGTGGGAGGGGTCACTATGATACCTCCTTAATTGAGACACATGAAAGACATTATGAACCTTAGATAAATTTGGGGGTAACACTAACTTATAAGCCACCTCTCCAATCCGCTCAAGTACCTCATAAGGTCCAATAAACTTTGGGCTCAACTTGCTCTTAATACCAAATCTCTTCACCCCTTTCATAGGTGACACCTTCAAGAATACCTTGTCTCCAACTTGGTACTCAATCGGCCTTCGACACAAATTGCCATACGACTTTTGTCGGTCCTGATCCGCCTTCATCTTTTCCCGAATTAGCTTAACTTTCTCAATGGATCTTGAATCAATTCGGGTCCAAGAACCGTAGCTTCACTTATATCATCCCAACACAACGTGCTTCGGCATTGTCTCCCATATAAAACCTCAAAAGGCCGCATCTTAATGCTGGAGTGAAAACTGTTATTGTAAGAGAACTCAACCAAGGGAAGACTTTTCTCCCAACCGGCTTGAAACTCTAATGCACAAACTCAAGGCATAACCTCTAACGTTTGAATAGTACGCTTCGTCTGTCCATCTATAGCGGCATGAAATGTCGTACTCAACTTTAGCTTACTACCCAAAGCCTCCCGAAGTTTCCTCCAAAAATGCGAACATAATCGTGGGTCACGATCGGAAACTATATCTTTCGGAACATCGTGTAATCTAATAACTTCTCTTTGGTATGCCACCGCCATCTCATCCAAACTCCACGTTTCTTTCATTGGAATAAAATGAGCTACTTTAGTCAACCGATCAACAACAACCCAAATGGCATTCTTTCATGTCGCCGTCCTTGACAAGCCTACCACAAAGTCCATGGAAATTGAATCCCATTTCCACACTGGTACTTTCAACGGCTGTAAAAGACCACCGGGTCTTTGATGTTCAAACTTCACCTTTTGACAAGTGAGGCATTTGGCCACAAAATCAACGATCTCTCTTTTCATATTAGGTCACCAAAAGAATTTCTTCAAATCTTTATACATCTTATCCCCACCCGGGTGAACAGAGAGTATGGTGTACTATGAGCCTCTTGCATAATCTTTCTTTTGAGCACATCACAGTTAGGAACACACCATCTCCCATGAAATCTTAAACTCCCATCTGCCCAAATCTTAAAGTCCTTAGTTTCTCCAGCCTTGGCACGCAAACCTTCGAGTATTACATCCTCTCATTGCTTCACTCAAATCTCATGATAGACATTGCACTCAAGTTGGCACTCCCTTGACGGACCATTTCCAAATTCAGCTTTTGAAATTCACGGCAAAGTTCATTAAGCAACACTAAAGCCACGTTTAGCGTGTGTTTTTCCTTTCTACTTAATGCATCAGCCACCACATTGGCCTTACCTTCATGATACTTTAGCTGAAAGTTATAATCATTGATCAACTTTAACCATCTCCTTTACCTCGCATTTAGATCCCTTTGTGTGAAAATGTATTTTAGCTTTTGTGATCTGTATAAAAGTTGCATAAAACTCCATAGAGGTAGTGTCTCCAAATCTCGAGAGCAAAAACTACAGCTGCCAACTCGAGATCGTGAGTCGGATAGTTCTTTTCACTTTCCTTTAGTTGCCTCGACGCATAAGCCACAACCTTTCCACTCTGCATTAGCATACAACCTAGTCCATTCTTTGACGCGTCACTATAAACATCAAATCCGACACCTTCCTCGGGTAATGTTAGAATTGGTGCTTATGTCAATCTCCTCTTCAGCTCTTGAAACGCCTCTTCGCAGGCACTAGACCACGCAAATTTTGATTCCTTCTTTACTAAAGAAGTCATTGGTTTTGCCACCTTAGAAAAATCGTTAATTAACCTACGGTAGTAGCCTGCCAAACCCAAAAAACTTCTAATCTCACTCACATTCTTAGGGCTTTCCAAATCCACTACTGCTTGAACTTTAGCTGGATCGACACTGGCGCCCTCACCAGAAATGACATGTCCTAAAAATGCAATTTCCTTAAGCCAAAATTCGTATTTCGAAAACTTTGCAAACCATTTTTCATTCCTTAGAGTCTCCAATACCAAACAAAGATGTTACTCATGTTCATCCTCATTCTGTGAATAAATCAGATTATCATCTAGGAACACAACTACACATTTATCCAAATACTCGTAGAAAGTCATGTTCATCTGAATCCATTAACACGGCTAGGGCATATCCACCTTTTATTCCCCAGGCATGTGAGTCACCACGAAAAACTTCTCTAGTTCACGTATCCAACTCTCTAGGATGACTGGGTCGGTGACTCCCATGAAGACCGGAGGTTGGTGGTGATTGAAACGCTAAAAAAAACACATCTCTCCCTTTCATTCGGTTGGGCATTGATCTCCTTCTCCAGTAATTTCAATAAAGCCGTTTCAATCACAAGTCCTCTCATTTTTGCCATTACCATGGTTGTTTTCATGCCGGGTGGTCATCTTCAACAAAACAATTAGATAACTCACGTGGTAGAAGCCTAACTACCACTAGCAAGCAACTACTCAGCCACAAGTAACAAATAAGCAAGAAAATACTCATATGTAACTAAGAGACCCATAATATAAACATAAACAAAGTCCTTACTTGATTCTACCCCACTCTCTTTTAGTCATAATTAATCTTTGTTTAAGTCTTATTTCAATCCGAGAGTGTTGGGAGCGTTCTGGCTCTGATACCAACTGTAACAACCCCGGATTTAATAATACAAATAAACTAGATAAATATTGCGTTTTATATTAATAAAAGTCCACGGTGGCGGAAACACCATGACAATAAATCCGAGTGCTACCAAAATAGATAAGGTAATAGTTAACTACGCATACAACTACTCTCGGGAATGAAAACTCGTCCAAAATAAAAACAACAAGGTTTGATTATTAAACACTTTAATTATTATTTATTATCCCTCTCTCAAAACCCATCCATGACCAAGAAGCACATCAACCTGAAAAAAATATAAACAACCACCGTCAGTGGGGAGTAACTAGGAGTCCTCTCAGCCATGACTTAAGAAAAATCAGGTAACAGTTATGAGCAAATAATAAGAGACAACATATAATCCATTTAGAATATAAAAACATGTGAACTTCATAGTAATTAAATATCAAAGTATATAATCACCAATGAGTGAGTAATGACAAGCCATAAAAGTGATACCACGTGATTATTTAAAATGTGTCACCAACGTACAAATTTCATATTACTCACACGATTATAAGGAATACTGTGAAAACATGGCCATAATAAAACAGATTAATAAAAATTTACCTGAATGGCATAAGACATGTGTAATGACAACGAAAAGTGATGTAAACATCCAAAACTTGGACCATAAATACATAGAATAACACGAGACAAGAACGAGCACCGTCTAGGGCCAATAACCTGAAACCCTAAACCTTAGTGTCAATAACCTGACACCAAAATAACCATGCGGCGGGACACATAACCGTGAACCCATGTCTAAGACCGGCTAGACTCTCGAGAAACATAATGTCTAGTTAAGGCGTAAATGTGCGGACCCTTAACCAGTCAAGGCATAAAAGTGCGAACCCTTGACCCCTAAACGACATATCCATAGAATCATAAGAGTATCCAAAAAGGACGGTCAACCCATAGCAGACCAATAACCTGAAACCATGCCAGAGTACTAGGTAGGCCAATAACCTGAAACCTACCCAGTTTGGTATTGTTCATCTCAAGTAGACCAATAACCTGAAATCTACTCGATATCTTATACTCTAGCTAAACCATATATAAAATGGAACAAGGTCCAAAAGATAACAAATGTGCACCATGAATAACCTCATGTTAACATGCCAAAATGCTCATAACTGAGCGATAAATAATATTAAATGAAATTCAATAATGGTAATCAAAGCTAGAGTATAATTTCAACTTTTCCAATATAAAACAAGAGACACTCATGTCAATATATAATTTCCAAAAGGCAATATCACAAAAAGTGTATACATGACATTTACCATAGTAGAAGTAACAATCAATTCTTAACAAATACACTATTGTAATCTCACATTATAAACATAGTTATGGAGAATATATTTACAAGACATGATACCATCAAATATGTTATTAGTTATTTCCTTAACAAACATTTATTAAATTCGTTAATTAAACATCTATTAATTCTAAACAATTAAACAAAAGTTATATTCTACCCATGAAAAATTACTAGACATTTTAGTGAGTTATAAATTCAATAAAAACAGTACCTAATAAATTATTTAATAATGTTTCCCATATTTAACATAAAATTAGCATTTAATAGGCGATTTCATGCATAAATAAAGAAATAAAGAAGAAAATTACGTCACGATCATTAATTATTTATTTTAAATTAGTATCAGATAGAATATGCATAAAAATAAATTTTAAATATTTTATTTATATTTATTTATTATTCTAACACAATTAAACCTTATTTATGGACTAATTAGTTATAAAATTCAAAAGTAATTATACAAATTACAAAATGGACATGAAAAACTTTAATACACTAAAATAAGTCATATTATGATAAAACATTCAATTTTAACATTTATTTATATATTTTACATATTTACTTGAGATTAATTGCATAAAACACGAATATATATTAAATAAGAGCAATAATAATTATAAAAATAAAATAATCAATTTAAATACTATATAAATTATAATAGGCCAGATTAAAATTAATGAAGTAAATTTTTCGAAATTATTTTATATTTTATATATTTATTAGACGATTATCACATAAAACCGTGATTAAATATCAAATAACAACAAATAAATATATGATAATTATAGAACTAAAATAATCACATGCAAACTCATAAATAATGATAATAAATCAGAATATAATCAAAAATATAATTTTTATAATCATCCATATATTTTACATATTGGTTAGATTGTTAAATCACATAAAAATACAAATAAATCATAGAAAACATTTAAATAAGTATATATTCATCACAAAATAATGAAAACTACTATTTATTATATAAATCATGAATCTCATATATTTCCATGATTTTAAACATCATATATATTACCAATCTTATTATAACCTCATAAAAGCACTTGAAATTCAAAAATCATAGAAAGGAGAAAACCTAGTTACCTTAATAAAGATTATTACTAGTAAATAGGTAGGATATTGTAATAAGATCAACCCAAACAATCTCCCTCAACCAAGGTATCTTGCTCACCTCCTTGAACAAACATAAGAATTAAAACAAATAATTAAATACTACTCTAAATAAACTAGTACAAGAATGATAATTAAATAATTACCTACACTTACAAATGAGCAAGATGAAAGAGATGTGAGAATGAAAGAAACAAAGGTTGGTAATGGATGTTGAAAGCTACGGCCAAGTGAAGGATTTTAGAGAGGAAATTTTGTAGAATAATTATGTCTAACTTGTAGGTAATCGGAAGCTAATAAAGAGTAAGTGGTAGAAATGATTAAGGCTAGTCTTTAGGCTATTACTCTAGGTAAAAGAGTGAGTGGTAGAAATGATTAAGGCTAGTCTTTAGGCTATTACTCTAGGTAAATTAGTCACATGCCTAAGAGGGTAGGCCTTGGGCTCCAAGGAAAAAAAAGATCAAGTTGTCAACTTGCCATGTGCCTAGGTGATGAGGTAAATGATAAATCAAGGTGAAAAGAGGAATAACGAATGTGGGTCTTGTTCGCGGATTTCTGCGACAGCCTTTCGTATTTCGGACATAATTTTCTCTACAGAACTCCGATTGAGGTGTTTTCAGTAGCGTTGGAAAGATAAGAGAAATATCTACAACTTTCATTTTACGACCAAGAGCTAAATCTGTCTTTAAAATATCATAAAATTAGCATCAACGACGAAGTAGTTATTCGTCGGCATAAGAAGTGTAAGTTTAGGAAGGGTATTTGGATATCATTGTCGAAAAATAATAGATTGTAAAGGATAAAATTTTATTGTGAATCATTCTTATTATTTAAAAATATGAGTTTTATTATTTAGGATGACGTGGAAATTTCGGGGTGTTACATTTAGCCTACCTTGTCAAACTAGTTTAGTGTATGTTTTTGCGGTATATTTTTTATCGGTCCGAATTTGGTTTGTATTATATTGATTTGGAGTTGGTAGAAAGGAAAGAAGGAGGATGAGATGAAAAAAAGAACTGAACAATGAAAAAGAAAACAGAAAAAAAAAAAAAAAAAAAAAAAAGAAACCGAAAAAAAAGGAAGAAAAAATTTGAAAAAAAAATGGAAAAATATTTGTTGATGACGGTTTCACTCCTATGCTTTATTTATATCTATTGAGGAGTATATTCGGTTCGGTTTGGTGAGTTTGAATGCCAAATATGGGCATTGTGCTTAATTTTGATGGATTAAAATGGATATGTTCCATTTGGTTTTGTTTAGGTATTAGCTTGGCCGCCTATACCCTCACATTTCCAAAAATATTTTGCCTTTTCTTACCCATTGCCTCACTTTACCGTACTTTTGTAAGCCCTCGGCTGTGACGGACCTTGTTTGGTTGGAATGTGTGTACGGTAGTTAGAATTGTCTATCATATTAGCTGCATGCATGTTTATGTGGGTCGTAGTTTAGGTGAGCGACTATTTTCTTTCTCTCTTACATTCATATGCTTACCCTTTGCTTCATGAGAGAAGAGTGACCCGTGAGAGTCCGATTTTAAAGGTCTTGCAAGGTCGACGGTTCAGCTTTATTATAAACATCCTATAACTCGCTTGCGTTTGACAGTTTTTGCTATAAGTGTTAGTTTGCTTGCATTAAATCGGTTTAAGTGGGCATTCGTAGCTAGCTCTGACCTTTCTTTTCCATTCCATTAGTTTGCATTTAGTTTACTCGAGGACAAGTAAAGGTTCGGTTTAGGGAGATTTGATACGTGCATTTTATATAGTCTTTTTAAGTCTCTTATGCACGTATTTCTATGCGATTCTCGTGGTTCTATGCTACGAAATGCCCCGAATATTCTACTTTGGTTTGTTTTACTTTATTTGCAGGTATGGACCTGAAAGTAACGGAATCAAGCCTTTTATCGTCCGTTTTGCTTGCATTTAGGAGGTGAGTGGATTTGGAGCGCGGTTATGTTGCTGCCTTGGGACGCGTAAAGTCATTTCGGAAGCTAAATCGGCAAATCATAGCTGGAACTAACGACGCAATGTTGCTGGTTGAGTCAAAGTCACTCGATCGAAGCCTTTATTGATCGATCGAGCACTTTTGGAGGATGAGAAGATTCGATCGAAAGCTTTCATTGTTCGATCGAAATGTGCTTTTTAGGAGTTCCTCGATCGAGTTACTTGTTTACTCGATCGAGTGATTTTTGCTAGATTCTACTCGATCGAAGCGTTTTAAACTGTTCGATCAAGCAGATGGGCTTTGGACGCGGGCTTTGTCTTTTTATTATGTTTTAGGTCGAATAATAAAATCCCTCTCCTATAAATAGGAGAGGGGTAATTAGGTTTTACATCACTTCATACATTACTTTTTTCCCTTTTTCTCTGTGGAACGCTGCTTCTCTCTATTTTTCCGGATCTTAAGTTGTAATTCTCCCTTTACTCTCTTTAATTCTCTTTAATTTGCAATGTTTGTTTCTTCTTCATCTCTTGTTCTTGATTTGTTCATTATTATGCATAGCTAAATCTCCTGCTAGGATTTAGGGGATTCGATGATTTATTGTTAGTTGCTAATTAGGTTACAGATCTTTCGTTGTTATCATCTCTTTGTTGTTAATCACTGAAATTAACTGTAAATAGCTACTTGAATCGATGCACTTAGCTAATTAACCTTGGTAAGCCATGACCTATACCGGAAGGTTGGAAGGGGTGAGACCTGCAGCGGACGTTGTTAAAGCGTTCGTTGTTAAAGGTTGTAACAACGGTTGGTTTATCTAAGAAACCCGTTGTGAAAACTATTAACAACGCTTAAAAACCGTTGTCGTTACGAGACATTCGTTGTGGAAAGTGTGACTAATTTTTGGTGGGAAAGTTATAACAACGGTAACGATAGAAAAAACCGTTGTTATAACTAAAGACAACGGGTTTTTTTGTTAATAACCGTTGTTGTTGATTTAAAAAAAAAATTATATATAACTAGATGCATGCATTATTACTGCCCCTTTATGCTTCCGATGCATAATGCATTATTACTGTCAAATCCCTGCATATGAAAGACACAATAATATATGGAATGAGAAGGGTTATAAGATTTGGCACAACTTCCTAAACATATTAATTAAAAAGCAACTCAAACGACACATTACTAAGTATAAATTCATGCATTATCTCAATAACCAATCCATTATATCACTATCTCCACCCTATACTCCAAACCCTAAATCTTTAAAACCTAATAAACTCCAAACTTCCTTCAACAAAGAATGATACCGTTCGTAATACATGCATTATGACCGAGTACAACAAGAGTTTCATACGCCGGTTGCTGGAAATCGAGAGGAGGTACAGGAGCTACCTTGAGGACGCTCGGATCGCACTCAAGGACGCCAAAAAAAATGGCTTGTTAGAGCCGCAGATAATACAGCTATATGACGATATAGCATCTGCGGAACGAAACCTCCAAATAGCAAAGGAGGAGAGGATGAATATCATAGAAGAGAATACATCCCTATATGAATATCTAAGATTTGTATTTTTAGCAATGCATTAAGTTTATGTATATATATCAATTAATTAAGTTTATGCATTCCTCTCCATCATCTTCTTTGTTTTATTTTATTTAATTTGTTTTACTAATAAACGCAGAAAAACTAATTACGCGAATAATAATTAGAGAAAGAACAATGACGAAGAAAAACACATGCAAATAAAAGAATTAGAGAAAGAACAATAATGACGGAGAAAACAAAACCTAAAACCATAAAGCGATAGATATTTACCTGATAATTAGAGAAAGAAATAGACGATGACAACAACAGTGACGAAGATGATAAAGCGACGAAGAGAAAGAGACGATGAGAAAGAGTGTGGTTGTGTGTTTGTGTTTGTGTTTGTGTTTGTGTTTGTGTTTGTGTTTGTGTTTGTGTTTGTGTTTGTGTTTGTGTTTGTGTTTGTGTTTGTGTTTGTGTTCGTGTTCGTGTTCGTGTTTGTGTTTGAATTTGTGTTTGTGTTTGTGTTTGTGTTTGTGTTTGTGTTTGTGTTTGTGTTTGTGTTTGTGTTTGTGTTTGTTTGTGTTTGTGTTTGTGTTTGTGGTTGTAGCTGTAGCTGATCTGTGTTTGTGTGGTATATAATGTGGTATAAGTATTGACAATAGTTATTACACATAAACCCGTTGTCATTAGATAATATATTAACAATGGGTCCTTAGAAAACCGTTGTTAAAAAGTATTAACAACGGGTTTTAATAAAACCGTTGTAATTACTTTTCACTAATTTTGCGCCAAATTATTAACAACGGTTATAATGTATTACAGAGTAAACTGTTGTTATTAGTTTTTATATTAACAACGGTTGTGTAAGTTTGACCCATTGTTAAAACCAATAACAACGGTTAACAACACATAATCGTTGTAATTAAGTTTAGTAAAATTCGCGCCATCCATTCTACAACGTCTTATGTGATTTTCGTGAATAAGCGTTGTTAAAGGGCCGTTGTGGTTGCCTGGATTTGTAGTAGTGAATTGAGACCGGAAGGAGATATTCACTGCCCCTTAGACTGATACACGCGACCGGTCTATGACCTTAGCTGCAATTATCTGACATTCATTGATGAACCGACAATCTTAGTTCTCTCTCTTTGTTAATCCCTCTTATTATTTTCTCTCGCTTTAATCTTATTTAGTTTAGTTTAAACAACTCAAACCCCCAGTTTAGTGACCTCAGACGGACTAAATTGACAAGTAGATAGTGACCGCCTCCCTGTGGAGATCGACCCTACTTACCGCTGACTTCTGTTAGTAGTACATAGGTAATTATTTTTGGTACTGAAACGACGGTATCATATTGTCAGAGAAAGCTCGTAAAAGAGTTTGTATTACTGTTTCTACAATAATGATTTCTAACCTAAGTTAATCTTTGGAAAACCTTTTAGTTATTATAATATATACTCTGTATTTCTTGTTTTATATTCAAGTGATGTTTCTAATTTTTATATAAAAACTTTTACATTTCATTTGGCAAAATAATGTCAGTAAAAAAATTATGAAAATAATATTATTAGATTCATGGTAAGAAATGCTATCATTAGAGTATATATAGATTTCATATAATTTGCACATATTAAAGATGGTGCATTTCATATTATGTTATATGTCCCACATTGAAAAATAATATAGGTGTGACAAATATACTACATATAAAAAATAGAATTTTCCCACATCGAAATATAGCATCGATGTTACTTTTTCACATACGCATTTACACTTTCACATACTTTTTCTCATAATTTTTCCATACTTTACCCCTCCTCTTAACAAAAAAAAACCTCAAATTGTCTCCCCTCCTTCCTCGAACTCTAATCAAATTACACTCCTAAGATTGTAATTATAGATCACCATTATCACGTAGTTTATCCCGTATTAATTAGTCCATAAAATACCTTTTCCCCAAAAAAATTGGTATGCAAACCCGATGCTTAGAAAACCGAAATATGTGTACTACTTCCTCCATCATTATCAATACAGTGACAAATTAAGCATATTTTTTCATTAAGAATTACAATTAGATAATAGAAGTATAGAACATGTTTTTACAAAATCGTGATTAATAATTCTGAATAAATGTACTCTTTTTTACTGTAATTTTGTTTAATATTGTTTTTAAGTTTATTATGGGTAGGGTGGTTAATTTGTCGGTAGATCAGCGTCAAAGGCGGCGACATATACGACCCCAAACAGAGTTTAATTGTTGCGCACAGGTGGTGAGGATAATTGTATGTGCGTGTTCGAAGGGGGCAGTGTGCATACGCAGAGATTTTTTGACGGTTGACGGTCGAAGGTGGGCACACTGGTAGACAAACCTACGGCCGGCAGTGGTATATCTGGAGTCGGAGTGGTTGGGTGGGGGTGGTTTGGGAAGGTTTGCCCGTAGGTGGGAGAGGTGGTAAGACGAGGTGGGGTGGTGGTAAGCGTCTTTTTGTTAATGTATTGTAAGGAAAAGGGGAAAATGAAAAGTTGATTGTGAAAATGAGAGGGTTATAAGTGTAAAATGCGTATGTGGAAGAGTAAAATCCGTATGTGAAAGAGCAATACCCTATAGCATAAGGTGGGTGATTCTATGAATATAAATAGAAGGCATCCTTGGAACTTAGGCGTCAACCCAAAATCTTTTGAGTCTCTTAAGTATTGTCTTGGATAGCTCTTAAAAGTTTATATCATTATATTTTCTACCTATAGATTTTATATGTCCCACATTGAAAAATAATGTAGGTGTGGTAAATATACTACGTTTAAATAATATAATTAGAATTGTGTTAAAAAAAATTCTATCATCAGAGTATAGGTTCATATCATTTGCACATATTTTAGTTATGATAAAAAAAATAGAAAACAAACGTATGAATATTAATAGATAATATAGTATTTGCTTATTATTAAATCGGGTTGGATGTCGAATTAGGTTCAAAAAACATGGTGTACTTTTAAATATTTTATTCGTCTCACATTGAAAAATAATGTAGGTGTGATAAATATATATACTACGTATAAATAGTTGAATTGTCCCACATCAGAAGATTATCATAAGTGAAACAAATGTGGTAGGCCGAGATATGGTGCTAAAACAGCCGGTTTTTCAAGGTTAAAGATGAGCACAATTGCAAAGATTCCAAGAGAAAATGACAACAAATGGTCCCCCTTTTGTGTCTCCTAAAGATGCCAAAGCAATTGAAGAGCAAGGACAATAATTCAAGGGATGCCAACACACAAACAAAGGGCTTTCATCAGCCATTTACATGGCTGCCAAGGCTGCTTATTATTTTGCTTTAAGTGTAAAATGTCAACTTGTACTTTTGCCTTCTTGTTTCTCTTTTAATTATGACCTTAGGATTTGTTGTTAGATGTATGGCCTAGATTTAACTTGAGTCTCTATATATAGAGCTCACATCTCCTTGTAAAAATCAGATTATGAGAATGAGAATATGAGAGGTTTTGAAAACCCTAAGTCCCTTTCTTAGTGTTTGGGCATTTCTTCTTGCTTAGTGCGGAAAATCCCTCATTACTTAGTGTTTGAGTAGGAATTAGTTCATACTTAGTGATCTTGAAATAAATTCCGAGTCTTGAGCTTGCTTCGTGATCTCGCTCAAGTCATATCCTTCTATCTTTTCCATTTTATGTTGCACAAATAAACCGAGAGCAAACAACACACAAAAAACAGCCTGTTTTCAGTCCTAAAGCAACAGTCCCCCTGACTGTTTCTTTTGTCATTTGGGTCGTGTATTGTGTCGTATGTTAGATGGGTCATTGTTGGTCGTGGCTCCACCTCCGTTTCTCGCTTACACATGCTAATGCGAGGGCGAGGTCAAGCCAAGCGGTTTTCGGGACCGTCCTATCCTTAGCCCGGTTTTATGTCTCTTTTTATTCTTGTCTTTGTGTCATTTGTGATGGTCTCAAATTATGTTGCAATTTGTTGCTGTCTTGCTACGTTTTTGTGGCCTGTTTTGGGCTGATTACGGACCACCTAACCGTTTTAGTCCAATAAGGTGGGATGATCCCATGATTATAAATATGATTTATCCTTAGAACTTAGGTATGTGGACAGCGGGGGGCCCACGGGGGCGCTTGGGAGGAAGAGAACAAGCGTTTGCATTTTTGTTGGAGTCGCCACCAATTTTTATGGGAAATTGGAACCGTTTGAATACCTCGTGCCATGTCAAGACACAAAGTAGTGACATGAACACTAAGCAATCGTTACCCTTAGCATTCTATGTCTAGAATGACTCTCGTGGATGCCAATGAACACGGATGTTAACAGAGATCTGGAGTAAGGGGTGAGGGTACGTATTAGGAAGCTCTCTTGATCGAACACCTAATCCCGCCCGCCTCGATAGCGGCCTCTACTAATGATTAGGGAAATCGTCTATACTTGATATATTGTCGATTATATGCATGCAATGCAACATCCATTAGATTAATCCTAACATGTGAAGAATTAGACTATGTCGGTGAACAATTAATTTAGCAAACAATTAATGTCGAGGTAGGATTTAATGCTCAATTACATGTGAAAACATACAAATGATACAGGAAATATGATAAATACAATAAAGAAAATTACAATAATAAAAATTACAATAATTACAATGGGTTTCATTGATTTATGTCGAAAATACCCTTAAAACGGATAATTTGGAAAAAAGCGAATAAAAGAATGAATCAAAAGACTTAACGAAGGAGTCAGAAGGTGATAATACGAATAATAGTTAATTATACGTAAGCTAATTAAACTAGGTCAGGCAACAACGGAGTTCAGAGGCAGAAATCATCCTGGAACAGACGCAGCAGGACTGCGCCCTTTGGAAGAGGCGCAGCAGTTGCTGCGTCTGTTCCAAGGGTGAGTTCTGGCTGTGAAGCCGGAACTGCAAATCGTTAATTTGAATTGGTGAATTTAAGGATTGGTTAATATTTTACTCGAATGGAAGTGATCATTAGATTATTTGCATATGATTAATGGTCATAAAAGCGATAAAACATGGATGAGACGGATTAATTACATGAAAGAATGATTGATTAGTGACATAGGTGAATGAAATAAATTAAACATGATGAATTAATGACAAATATGCGATGAATATAAACAGATGAAAATATATCAAAGAATCGAATTCCAGAAACCCGATATGAGCAAATCGAATTTCTACAACCCGGATTGAATTTAATGACGAAAACCGGCAAATATGAGATTATAAGGGATTTAAGTCGGATTTACGATGGATAAAACATGTTAATGATGATAATTAATATACATGTGAGATTATAAGCTATTATGTCAAAGAATTAACAGGAAACAAACGAAAACAAATAAGCACAAACGAATTACAGAGGACGAAGGAAGAAGAAAGGAAGCAGGAACTGCGGCAGCCTCACGAAGAGGCGCAGCAGGAACTGCGCTTCTTCGAAGAGGTGCAGCAGTTGCTGCGTCCTTTCTCGATGGTTTGTCTTCTGGAAATCCGCAAAAAGAGGTTTTAAAGCACGGTTTTAGAAATTGGTTTTAATTGGTATTTTCGACATAAACCTTACATTAATGATAATACAAAAGTAAAGAACAATAATAAAAGAGAGATTATACACCTTCAGACTTACATGTTTGACGAGACGAGAAGGACTAAGTTATCGATTAGCGATGCTCGACTCGAACTATAATGCAAATATGAAAGTGCCCTCGTAAGAGGAAAACGATTAAGTTAATTAAGTTGATTGATGTGGAGTTGGTCAAATTGGTCGCTCATGCAAACGAGGCTGGTACTCAGAAGGATCCGAGCTTACGTGGTCGAATGTTCAAGCACGTAGACGCCAAAAAGTAAGAACAAAGGTCTAGAATGCAAAGGGAGAAGAGAAGGGCGGACACTCGCGTGAGAAATATGAGGAGCGAAGGCTCCTATTTATACTAATCACGTGAAGGAATTAGGGTTTCGGAGAGTCTTTGGAAGTGAATCTCGGAAAGATATGAAAAAGATACGAAAATTACGCAGAAAAGGATTTGGGAAGAGGCGCAGCAGTCACTGCGTCTCTTGGAAGAGGCGCAGCACCTGCTGCGTCTATTCCCAAGGGGTTTCCTCCTGCGGAAGAAAGATTTCCGTGTTTGAATTATAGAAAAACGGAAATAATTCCGTTTTCCTTAATATTTTGTGTGAATATTACGGGAAATTGTTTACCAAAGGATAAAGATTGTGAAATATTTATAAAATATGGAATAGAAATATCCGGAACATTCCAGAACATTCTGACTCGGAATTTAACGGTTATCAGAAAATGAAGACGGTTTTAGGCCCGGACTCCAAATGTACTCTAATTCATCAAAACGACCGTATCGGCACGTAGATGACAACTAAGAGGTAGACATTAGTATTTGAGCAATCACTTGACGATAAACTTACGAAATGTCACAAATCGTTCCGCGTAGCAAACATGCGGCCCAATCATCACTTTGGGTGGTTTTGCGAGAGGTGCGAAATGAGGTATCTCAGAGCCCCCACTTTGACCGAGGCTTGGACAAGGCGAAAGTCAAAGTATAGCCATCAGGTCAATCGAAGATTACAACCTGACGACTATGGCGACGCGAGACGGCTCAAGGGGTCTGAGCCAAGGACCTGTCGTCGGAAACATTTTAGAGTCTGTCGACTATCGGGGAGGGTCGTTTAAAGTCCATTAGACTACGTAAGGAGGCTCGCCAACCATAAGAAGAGATCATACCTGAGACTTCTTCCTCGAGATGCTTCCGGAGGTGCATAGGAGCTAAGGGTAAGCATAGGAGCTAAGGGTAAGACCTAAAAGATATATAAGGATTGGTGCTAGGGTATGGGACCCCAAATGAAAGCATCGGCGGGAAGGAGGCATGAATATAAGTTTTAAACTAAAGGGTAAATAAGGCTCGAGTGTAGGAACTCTATTGGTTTGGAAACTTTATGGAGAACGACATCTTTATCGCACTCCGAGGGGAAACAAGAAATACTGTGAGTAGCAGGACACAGGCGGGAACTGCTGGGAGAAATCTGTTCGTGTTCAGCTTCGAATAAACTTCGGAAGAAATAGGGGTTGATGTTGATCTCCATGTGTCGAGAGGGAAAGTCTATCCGCTTACTCTCGTTGGGGAACATAATCGGGAATTAATCTCCATGTCTCGAGAGGGAAAGTCTATCCGCTTACTCTCGTTGGGGAAATATAATGAAGGCGTGTCGAAACACCTGTGAAGTAATATCTGCTGGTTGTGACAAGTAAGGGTCTTGGAAGCAATAAATAACGTGTAATAGTCTGCTGCTGGCTTGAAAATACGGGCCGGAACGAAAGATAATCGTCAAACGGACCAAAAGGATAAAATTGCATCGGGGAAGAGGCGCACCAAAGATGGGCCCACAAATAACGAACTCATAACGAATTTTTGAAAACTCGTATGGAGGGAACACCAGGAAGAGGCGCAGCAAGAGCTGCGTCTCTTGGTATAGGCGCAGCACCTGCTGCGTCTGTTCCCCAAAGCGTTTTTCCTGCGTAAAAACGCGATAAACAGAGGGATTACTTCATTTGTTCGAAACACAAATTCCTCATTTTCTCTCTCAAATCTTAACCATTTCCGCCAAGGTTTGATCCAAAAGCTTGCATTAGTCATGACTAATCGAGGTATGCGTCCCATTCTTGCATTAATATTCTGTATTTGTTCAATTTTGGATCGAAAAAATTAGGGTTTATGACCCAATTAATCGAAAATTTGGGGCTTTTCCCCCAAATGCATTTGCCTTGTCAAATTGACATTAGAAACGGATAATAGGTAGTATAAGGAACACAACCATGGATTTGTTTCGAATTTTCGTTGAGTTTTGAGCCTTTGAGTGAATATGAGACGGTTTCACAGCTAAACCGTAAATTGCTTCGAAAATAGCCTTAGGATTGCCCATTTGCGATGAAACTTGATATTTGCGATCGCCGTTATAACGAAATGCTGCCGAAATTTCGACTTGAACCCAAGACTAGGCTTCAAATTAGGCTTGACTTGACCCAAATTACCACATGAGCGATCGGGTTTGTGAGAATATGGCCAAAGATGGTGAGAAAAGCGATTTCAGGGCTTCCGAAGGCTCGAAAAATCCCTTAACCAAGGCTTGTCGTCACGTGACGCGGCCTGAATTTGCTTTAATGTTGCAGGTGATGAGGCTTCTACTTCTGGGAGGACTCCCATGGAGATAGACGCTGCTGTTGTCGAGGAGGCTTTGGAGCAGGCCTTCACCGCTACGGTGATGGATGCTGGGGACGAGGTCCATGAGGAGGAGGCTTTTGAGGAGGAGGAGGCCCCGAGACGGGCCAACGTCGGACGAGGAGGTCGTCAGCTGAGAGGAGCTCCCGCGTGGGCTGAGACCTGGGAGAGCAGGCACTTGCTGTGGGCTGCAGAGGGTCACCTGTCCTACAGGACGGTGAAGAGCTTGGTAAATAGGAATTCACTACTCATCACTCACCTTCTTTCGTTTATTTGTTCATATCTCTTCCAATTTTCATTCAGAAAAACTAAAGATAGCTTTTGTTTCAAATCACAATAGGAGGCCGGGAACATCAGGTCGTTCTCGGGCTACACGACAGCGATGGAGTGCTACGAGCGGCTGTCGGCGGAGGAGCGCGCCATGATCGAGCGTGGAGCGTTCGGTGCCTTGGTGCAGGCCTGGAGGGATATCGCGAAGAGGAAGCTGCGGGCTAACCTTAGCCTGGTCCGCGCTTTCTTGGACCGATTCTGGGATACGACTTCCACCTTTCACATGCCTTTTGGTGAGGTGGGAGTCACTCTGGAGGACTACGGCATGATTTCTGGTCTGCCGTGTGGGTCTGAGGCTGTGGAATGGCTGAAGACTGCCATGAGGGTGGACTCGGCCGAGGCTAGGAGGTTGATCGGCTGGAACTTGTCGCCGAAGGCTGTCACAGTGCCGGGTTTGGTGCCCAGCTCCTACGTTCGAGATTACTTTGCGGGAAAGATCCCGGCGCTGGTGACGATTGACGGGAGGGAGACGGCTCCTCCTCCATGTACAGCTGAGCAGAGGGCTCGTTTGTGGCTCTGGTGGTTTCCGTCTTCGATTTACCTCGGAGACAAGGAAGAGAGGCTGTCGATGAAGCTTCTTCCCTTCCTTTCTGACCTGAGCTCCCTAGGGCGTTGGGACCGGGTCACTGCTGGTTTTGGGGTCCTCATCCGCTTCATGAGGGCCATGGTTTGTCCGGAGTTGATGGAGAAGGGGACTTCTCCTGGCGCTGTCGGACCTGGACTACTGTTGGAGGTATGAACCTTCATTTAGACTAAAATCAATTCCTTTCTTTATCAAATCACGAACGATCGTTATTAACTATCTTGCTTCACTGGCGTGGGTGTACTCCTACTTTCCGAGCCTCGCGCCCAAGAGGACGGAGCCGCTGGAGAAGGCCTATCCCATGGTGAGGGATTGGGTGATGTGCAGGACGAAGAGCAAGCGTTCTTCTCATGGTGTCTACCAGCGGGACGTGAACGCTCTTCAGCTAGACAGCGTAAGCATCTCACTTATATTCATTTGCTTCTTTATTGCCTTTAAATTGATCATAAGAATGATTCCTTGTTTATCTTGTCCCAGTGGGTGCCCAGGCCTTGGGCGGAGTATGCTGGAGTGCCTCCTTTTGTGGCTGAGGTCCTTCGACCTAGGAGCTCGAGCCGGCTGCTGTTGAGGGCGTCGATGGGTCCTGTGTGGTACTTGGGCGAGCGCTTGGCTCGTCAGTGCTGTCGGGACGTGTTGGCGGTTCCCGTCGATCCTCCTAGGATGATGTTCAGGGAGCCTTCTGAGGCAGAGAGGGAGGCTGACTTGGCTGGCGTCGGTAGTGACGCCCTCTTTCTTCCTGGCGAGGACTACTCGGCGTTTCTCTATGGGAGGTTGGCGTACTGGCCGGTAGTGGTGAGTATCTCTACTCTTCTTCTTTACTTGATTTTGAAACTACGATGAAAGATCACCGATTAATGAGAAATATTTGGTTTTGTAGGAGGTTGAGGCGGCGGGCATCGAGCCCCCAGAGTACCCCGAGACCCTCGAGTACACTGACGCGACCGGGAGGACGACGATCTCCGAGCTGCGTGACTTTGACGTGGCTGTGACGGATGCTGGCCTGGACGACTGGCAGCATCTGATTCGGAGGGTGAGCCTCTAATTTTGCATAATTTTTGTGTAGGAACACATTTGATTGAGTTTGTTCAATTATTTGAGAACTTCTTTTTATGAAAATGCAGGTTGCGCCGTCTCGGTTCGTGGCGTTATGGAGGGTGGCCAACCGGCTGCGAGCTACTGTCGTCGAGGCACTTGTCGGCGGTCGAGGTCGTCAGGTATGAACCTTGTGCCTGTTTCATTTTTGAATTTTGATTTTCCAACTTTTCTTGAAACGATTGACATGATTGACATGAGCCAATTTTGTTGTTTACAGGGGGACCGCGAGCTGGAGCGAGAGTTGGCTCAGTCTCAGGAGGACACTGCTCGCTTGTTGAGGGAGCTCGAGGTTCGAGACGCCGAGATTGCTGCTCTTGCGGCAAGAGTTGCAGAGCTGGAGGGCGACCAGCAGTAGCTTTGTGCAGTTTTTGTTTGTTGGCTGTATTTTGCACATTTGTACATTTTGGACCATCATTTTGAACATTCCGGACTTTGTTTGGGGCTCGAGCCCCCAGTTTGTTGTACATTTCCCTTTTTAGTTGTATATAAGATGGCCTGAGTGCCTTTGCTGCTGGGTTGCGTTGCTTGTATCTGCAGGTTAGTTTTGAACAGATTTGGTAGATGACGGTTTACACCGTCATGCTGCCGAAATTTACATAGAAATTACGCAAAACATACATTTGTATATATACATGGCCTGAATTAGCGCAGAACGAATGACTCGAAAGCACGCAAAAATGCAAAAATTTTGCCGGAAATGACCGGACGGTAGGGAGGGTTACCCCTAAAAAAAGAAAAAAAATAGAAACCTATAAGTTAGAAATGAAATGAAAAAAGAAATGAAAGAAATATGTAAATGAAATAAACATATAAATTTTGAAATGAATTATAATGAAAATTATTTCCTAAAAAAATGAATTAAAATGAAGATTATTTCCTAAAATAAATTATACAAGTGTGGTAAAATGACGAAAATGTTGATATCGTCTCGAAATGCGTGCCCGTGGAATTAGGAAACACGAAATATGGTAATTTCCGCGTATTTACCAAAATAATAACCCGTAGGAATAGGAAATTATTCGTCGATGAATTAGGAAAGATCCAACGCGGAAAATCACAGAAGTCAAGCAGAGGAAGAGGCGCAGCACGAGCTGCGTCCCTTTGAAGAGGCGCAGCAGGTGTTGCGCCTATTCCCGGGTGGTTCCGTTCTGGCGGATTTTTGAAAACAGAAATTAGTATAAATAGAGACGTCGATAGAGCTTTTATTCACACAATTCTTCCGTCTCTTCTTCGTCTTATTACATAAAATTCTCAAAATAATCTCTTCATCATGAATACTTTGGAGGTTCGCTTAAAAGAATGGACCAACGAATTTTCCAACATGGAGAAATATGATATGGGCGCCTATAATCTTGGATCATTGCTGAGTTTGAAGCTTATCAAGGTTGTCAAACCATTCTTGGATGCTTGTCTTGACTATTGGGACCCGAATTACCATGTTTTTGCGTTCCCTGGAGGCGATATTTGCCCATTTCCTGAAGAAATTGCTGCGATTGGTGGGTGGGACCCTGAACACTTGTCTGCCGTTCCTTCTACTTCGCAAGGGTATAAGAGCAAATTTAGAGACTTGCTTGGGTTGACTAGACTTGAGGTGGGTCGTCTAGTGACCTCGAAGGGAGTGCGAATGTTGGAATTTATTGACCGATTCATTAACAAGGCCGACCCCACCGTTTCTTATGTTGCTAGGCGAAGGGCATTTGGGTTTTGCTTGTTGCATGTGTATGTCTTCCAAGGGCATGTTGATGAAGACTTGAGAGGTGATCCCCGTCTTCTGGGCCTTGTTGAGCAAATGGAGCTGCGTAGGAGCCTAGCTTGTTTATGTCTAGGAGAGATCCTTTTGGGCTTGGACAATAGGAGAGCCAACCGTGACCTACCGTATTTGGGAAGTCCCGTCATTCTGCAGGTAAAAGAACGCGTATTTTCTTTTTCTTTTTTCTTTTCTTTTTTTCGTTTTTTTTTTCGTTTTTTTTTCTTTCTTTCGTTTAATGCCTGCTTTTGGGTAGGTTTGGCTTATGGAACGAGTTCGATTGATCGAGCCCCCAGTTCATGTTCCTTCCTATCATGCTCGTTCAATTGTAATGAGGACTAGGCTTTACATGGTTGACTTCACCCGAGTCTGCAATTATTGGGAGAACAAACTGAAGAGTGATGATGGCCCTTTAGTTAGGTGGATTGTACCATGGTGGCACCTCAAATCTGTCACTGAAGTGTCTTCTTTGGACCCTACCCGATCTGTGCGCATTCCTGGCTTGAAATTCATGGTGTGCATTTTCCCGGAAAGGCTGATGAGACAGGTTGGGCTAAAACAGACGATCCCGAAGCTTGATACCGTCCCGCAGACTGCCGTGGCGCTTACTACAGAGAGCCGAAGGGAGTGGGCCATTAAATGGGCTCAAAGAAATGTATGGTTCTTGAACTCTTCTGCTAATGCCTTATGGGTGTCGGATTCTTATCTGCGATGGAGGAAAGCTACTACTCCGGAAGAGCGCGAGAGATTGAGGAAGCGCGAGCCCATTGACTACAAGGTGCGCGGGGTGGAAAAATAGAAGGAGAAGCATCTGACCGAGGGAGAGGAGGAAGCCGGGTTTCGATTCGTTCATCCTTCGAAGAAACCGAAGACCTCTCCTGTCGTAGAGATGGTGATTGGCAAGAATGGGAAGTCTAGGCCTCGAGAAAGACCGTTGGTGATTAGGTCCGAAGTGGCGTAAGAGCGTCCGGCTCGAGGTCGTGACAAGAAATATGACAAAAATGACAAGGGCAAAGGGAAGATGGAAGAATAGCCCGAGTCTTTATTTATTATTTATTATTATTATTATAGTTGTAATAAAAAGGTAGGGTTTTTAGAATCCTAGCCTATTTTTATTTTTATTATGTAGCGTGCTATTATTAGAAAACGAATGAAATAAAAGAGGTTAAATGGTTATGAAACCGTTGTGATTTTCTATTTATTATTCTTGTCGAATTCCAAATGCAATGCAAATGTCCTTCTATTTACATTTTAAAAATAATGGATTGTATCCTGTGAAGGATTGCCTACGTATTCATTAAAAATGAAATCAAACCCTTGCGTGTAGTTCGAGTAAATATAAAAGAATAATTGTTCTAAGCAAGAGCTTGTAATGAACTTAGAAAATAAGCATGAGCTTTTGCTTACTTTGAAGGTGCAAATTTAGTTTATTTGATGATATGAGGACGACAAAATTGTCAAAGTGCAAGAGCAAAGTGACATTAGCTTATTTCACTTGGCTGTGGGTCGTTTATTGATGCCACAAGAGCGACACGTGAGGTTACGCGAGGCGCGTTTTTGTTCCTATTCTAGGCATAGTACCGTTTTAGTTGGTCAAGGTTTGTTGGGTTGGAAAACTCATTCCCGTCTAGGTCTGTGATTCTAACCGCACCCCCTGGAAGTATGGACTTGACTAGAAATGGTCCGGCCCAATTAGGTTTGAATTTTCCCCGTGGGTCAACAGGTAAAAGAGCTCTAACCGATTTGAGTACTAAGTCTCCTTCCTTGATGTTTCTTGGCTTAACCCTTTTGTTGAAAGCTCGTTTGATACGTGATTGATATGTTTGGACATTATGCAAGGCGCGTAGCCTACGTTCATCCAGGAGGATGAGTTCTTCGTATCTATCCCTCTTCCAATCGGCTTCTGGGATTTGACTTTCGAGTAAAATACGCAAGGATGGTATCTCTAGCTCGACTGGTTGTACAGCTTCCATGCCGTAAGTCAAATAGAAATGGGTAGCCCCAGTGGGCGTCCTAACAGATGTACGATATCCCCACAAAGCAAAGGGTATCTTGCTTGGCCAATCTCGATAGTTGTCGATCATTTTATTGAGAATTGTGACAACGTTCTTGTTTGCTACCTCTACCGCGCCGTTAGTCTGTGGTCTATAGGGCGAAGAATGGTGATGCCTAATTTTGTACTTGGCTAGCAATTGCTCAGTCTCAGCTTGGAAATGTGATCCATTATCACTGATGATCTCATGTGGGCAACCGTATCGACAGATGATGTTATTTTGTATGAACGTTGCCACATTTTTAGCCGTGAGACTAGTGTAGGAAGCCGCTTCTACCCATTTGGTGAAATAGTCGATCGCCACTAGGATGAAACAGTGACCTCTTGTTCCGGCTGGGGTTATCTTCCCGATTATGTCAATTCCCCAGGAAGAAAAGGGACAAGGAGATGTCATCGTATAGAGCAATGAAGGAGGGACGTGTTGTACATTCCCGAAGATTTGGCAATTGTGGCAATGTCTTACGTATTTGATGCAATCGGATTCCATTGTGGTCCAATAATACCCCAAACGTGTGATTTTCTTTGCCATCATGGGCCCACTCATATGAGGACCGTATTCTCCATCGTGGACTTCTTTCATCACCTTTCGTGCCTGTGAATGATCAAGGCAACGTAGGATTACACCAAGAGGCGTTCTTTTGTATAACTCTCCTTGCATGAGAACTTATTGGGAAGCTAGTAGGCGTATAGCACGTTGTCCCCTCTTGTCCATATCCGGTGGATAGGTACCGTTGAGATTGAAATTTAGGATTGCTTGGAACCAGGGTTCCTGCGCGATTTCCTCTTCGTCGGTGATTTGGTGTACATAAGCTGGCTCTGACCGCCGTGCGATGCATAAAGGCATCTCTACCATGTCATCTGGCATATTGATCAAAGATGCGAGTTTTGCAAGAGCATCTGCAAATTGATTTTCTTCCCGAGGTAGGTGTAGATATGTCACGTGATCAAAGAATTGGGCAACTTGGTCTATTCTAGCTTGGTATGGTGCTAAGCTTTCGCTTCGAATTTTCCATGATCTCGTAACTTGGATGATGATCAGGGATGAATCCCCATGTACTCGGAGGTTCTTAATGCCTAAGCTTACTGCCGCTTGTAGTCCAATTAGACAAGCTTCATATCCTGCAGCGTTATTTGTCACCTCGAAGTCGCGTTTGACAGAGATTAGTGTATGCTCGCCTTCAGGAGAAATAAGCAACACTCTTATTCCAAATCCTCTTAAATTTGACGCTCCATCAAAGTAAAGGTCCCAGGAGTCTACATCAGTTTGGAGTATATCCTCGTCTGGAAATGACCAAGTGTCTATTGTTTGTGCATCATTGATGGAATTTTCTGCGAAGAATTCGGCAACGGCACGACCTTTTATTACTTTCAGAGTTGAGATCGAATTCTGAGAGCATCAAAGTCCATCTTGCTAGGCGTCCGTTGAGGACGGGTTTCTCGAAGAGGTATTTGACTGGATCCATTTTGGAGTATATTTTGACGGAGTAGCTAAGCATGTAATGGCGTAGCTTCTTCGTTGCCCACACAAGAGCGAGGCATGTCTTTTCAAGTTGTGAGTATTTGCACTCGTACTCCAAGAACTTCTTACTAAGGTAGTGGATAGCCCTTTCTTCACTTCCTACAGTTTGAGCTAGCATGGCACCCATGGTGGCTGTTTTGATTTACCGTGAGATATAAACCAAGAGGTTGATCTCGTTGAGGTGGCATGAGCACTGGTGGTTTAGCCAATATCTCTTTGATTCGGTCAAATGCCTTTTGACAATCATCATCCCACATGGTGTGGTCTGTTTTCTTGAGCTTCTTAAAGATAGGCTCACAAATCATGGTGAGTTTCGATATGAATCGACTTATGTATTGCACCTTTCCCAGGAATCCTCTGACTTCTTTTTCTGTTTGAGGTTGTGGCATTTCGATTAGAGCCTTGATCTTGGAAGGGTCTATTTCTATACCTCGTTGGCTAACGACGTATCCCAGGAGTTTGCCAGATGTTACTCTGAATGTGCATTTCTGAGGATTGAGCCTCATGTTGTACTTTCGTAGCCTTGCGAAAAATTTGCGAAGGTTCGCAATATGCCCCTCTCTATCCTTGGATTTGACAATCATGTCGTCTACGTATACCTCAACTTCTTTATGCATCATGTCGTGTAAGAGTGTAGTTGCGGTGCGTTGATATGTAGCTCCGGCGTTGATCAATCCAAACGGCATGACCGTATAGCAATAGGTTCCCCATTGAGTGACAAAGGCGGTCTTATGCATGTCTTCTATGGCCATCTTGATTTGGTTATAACCCGCGTACCCATCCATGAAGGATAGTAATGCGTGGTCTGCAGTATTGTCCACCAATATGTCGATGTGTGGTAGAGGGAAGTCATCTTTAGGACTTGATTTGTTTAAGTCCCTAAAATCAACACAAACGCGGATTCTCCCATCCTTTTTGGGTACAGGTACTATGTTGGCTACCCAGTCAGAATACTCGGAAACTTTGATGAACCCGGCTTTGAATTGCTTATCAACTTCTTCCTTAATCTTGAGAGCCCATTCCGTTCTCATTCGTCGAAGCTTCTGTTTTACAGGCTTGAAACCTGGCTTAATCGGAATTCTATGCTCGGCGATGTCCCTGTTGATCCCTGGCATGTCCTTGTAGGACCAAGCGAAAACGTCTTTGAACTCGTTTAGGAGGTCTATGAAATCGGCCCTTTCGGTAGAGCTCAAGGTAGTCCATATCCTAAGTTCTTGGGGTTCTAGTTCGGTTCCTACATTGATGGGTTCGGTGTCCTCTATTACTGGTCCCCCTTCCCTTTCTTGTAGTATTTATTTGGCTACGTAGGGAGGTATTTCGATCGAGTCTGGGTCTTGGTCATCCTCAGTATCATCGAAAACAGAATTGCACTCAAGATAACACAAAAGAGCGTTTAACCCGATTTATTCATATTAAAGTTTGAGAAAAGTTGAAACAACGAGGCCATCCGATCCATGGTCGGTGGCGGCAAAGGGCGATGGTTGGGACATTTCCCGAACTACTGTGACTACTCGAGGCTAAGTTAGAAGAAACAGAGGGAATGGGGATGACGACAGGAGGAGACTCCCTAATGACTTCTCTAGACTCCCACTCTGACTCCGACTCCGACTCGAACTCATCGTCTTCTGGTTCTCCTTTGAACATCTCTCCTTCTCCAGTGTTGAGCTTGAAGAGTCTTCCTTGATTGTTGGTCCACTTGATCGACTTTCTCCATCCTTTCTGCTGACTCGCGTTAGTTTCTGTGATTAACGCGGTGGGGTTGAAGCGATCGTCTTGAAGTATCATGGTAATGATCTCATCCTGCGCGGCTCTAACAAATCAATCTTCTCCGAATAATAGACTAACAGCTTGTTTGTCTAAGCAAGGTGCTTGACGTGTATTGACGGTATGAACCGTTTCTGGAGGGATGAAATAGCAATCGTGAAAGATCTCGATTCCGGCTAGCTTCCTCTCGAGATAATTCCAAGGCTCGGGAAAACCGTGAAAGAGTTCTAGACTTCCTTCTTTAACAAAGTACCCATTTAGGGTAGGGAGATAGGGTCGCATTTGGACTCCTACATACTTACGTTTTTGAACTTGAGCGAGCATCTCGAGAACCTCTTCTTTAGTGGGCTTGTACCCTAGTCCAAGTGGTATTCTCTTTGAGTTGCCTTCCTTGTATGGTGCGAAGATGTTTCTTCGAGTAGGGTTCAAAGGCATTCCAGGGAAGTATCCCTGGGATTTGAGTATGTGGTTGACCACCAAGTTGGAGTAGGGATCATAGTATAAGGGTGCCAATTCACTTTCTATGACACTTATGCTTTGGAAGCCCCCAAGTTCATATACTGGATCTGCAAGGACTTGATTGTTCGACTTCTTTTCGATTATTGCCTTGATGGGTGACGAAGTGATCGTCACCACTTTGCCATTTAGTGGAATATTGATCTTTTGATGAAGGGTGGATGTCACTGCTTTGGAAGCGTGAATCCTAGGTCTTCCTAGGAGTATGTTGAAGGAAGCTTCGATGTCGATTATTTGGAAGTTAACCTTTCGCTCAATCGGCCCTGTGGCTATGGTTAGGTTAGCAAGTCCTACCACCTTTCGTCGTGTACCATCATATGCGCGAACACCTTGATTGGTAGGGGTCCAATCCGACTCTTTCATGCCTAATTTGCATGCCGTTTTGAGAGGTATGACGTTGACCGTAGAGCCATCATCTACCAAGGTCATTGGCACGTTCTTCTTTAGACAAATGACAGTGATGTAAAGAGCTAAGTTGTGACTAGCACCAAAAGGTGGAAAATCTTCGTCTGAGAAAGTAATAGGATTACTTAGCTTCGGTGATTCTTGGAAGACCAAGTTGACTACATCTTCTGGTGTCGAGTTATGTGCTACATTTAGTTTGGCCAAAGCTTGCAGTAAAGCTTGGCGATGTGGGAATGAGCTCGCTACTAATTGCCAGATTGAAAGATTAGCCTTCGTCTTCTGTAATTGCTTGAGCAAATGGTCAGTGGAGTCATCTTCGTTATCATTTGGTGTGACAACGTTGGTTGGACCATTTTGAGTAGTGCTTTGATATGGACGTCCCGAACAAGTTAGGTGGTCCACATCTTGGTCTTCACCATTTTGGACTATTTCCTTGACTAGGGAGTTTTCGATGAGGTACTCGTCCTCATCATCATCGGCCCAAACTCCATTGATTGTATCTAGTTCCCTCATTCTCATGATCTCATCTTCTAGTCGTATGATTTGGTCGACTAGTCTATGAAGGAAATGTAGATTCATATACATGTTAACATATTCTTATATGTCTAATTAATTGTCATAAATTAAAACGGATCTTATGCATGCAAACAATACAATAAAATAGAGGAGAAATCATGTCCTTACATTGTTGATTTCGGCTATTAGGGCACAAGAGAGATCACCTTTCTCTTCTTGTTCTTGAGCTTTTCCAATGGAAGAATGAAGATCTAAGAGTAAGATCTCTCCCTAAGCTTAATACCCAAAGCTTTCACTTAATCTAATTAATATTACAATACTAGTATAATATTAATCTATGAGAAAATTGAACCAAAAATATTGTTAACACTTTGAATATTTTCGGTTTAGAGAGGGAGGAGAAGAGAGCTTTTTATCTCACTAAAAATCTCTTATTTGATGATGGAATAGAATGAAAAATAATCTACAACACTTTTGTATATTATTTGGTAAAAATAAAACAAAAGCCATGATGGCTTTTGCCTTCTCAAAACCGGGTAAGAGGAGGGGGTTTTGGGGAGCCAATGCATGAAGTTGTTGTTCTAAACAAAGTCCATAGGCATGCATGGCTAGACAATTAGGCAATGATTATGTTTAGTTAAATAAATTAATCAACACAATTATTAACCTAACACCCCAATATTTCGGTACAATCATAATATGGTGTCCATATTATTTTTTGTCAATTGTCTATATGTAACATGTCATGTGTCACATATATTTGTTATGTATTTTTAACTTATTAAAAATCAACGTATTAAAAAACACGTCATATACAAAATTTACTTAGTAATATCATAATTACTTGTACCAAAATATTTTACCAATTATAAATTACAACCGATTGTATTTATAACAATTCATTCAATTTAATTGTTACATTAAACAATTATTTCATCCGAGTAATTATACAATTTAATCACTCGGATCGTATCTCATTTAATCACATTTCAATTTGATACGTAAATTTTACTTCCAAAATCGTCCGTCAATTTTCAAGTAATTTAATTAACTCGCAACATTATACGATTAATTAAATAATCAATTAAGAGTATTGCCCTTTAGGTATGACCTAGGGGGTCAACTGATCACCACCGTCACACGACAATAATGTCAAACTCTAGTTAGCCAATCATTACCGATATATGTTAACCGATTGACAGTAACAATATTACTTCCCAATTGTATTCATTTTAATGAGACTTAAACATGTGATCATCATGATCATGATCGTGATCGCATTATTGTCGGAGGACACATATTCCAACAATCTCCCACTTGTCCTCGACAAGTGTGCGTCACCAATTCTCTTGTCCTATTACTATCTCCCACTCAATGCAAGGTGTCTTTCAGGTCGTACTTGCAAGTGATCATATCGAGAGTGGTTTCCTCGATCTGGAGAATAACTGATTGACCGGATTTATCCACACTGGATACCTTCCGAGCGTGGCCACGCATTTCCAGTTCATTACTCCTCGAGTGGCCCCGAGATATTGTTATAACCCCGACTAGGGGTGGACAATTCCTATTGCACTCATTCCCTTCGACTAGCCACAGCCATCATAACCCAAAATATGCCCATTTGACCCCATTTACGAAGGTCGTAGTAACACAAATCAAAGCTAATCTGAAACTGTGCCATCTCAGGCGAATAGTCTTTAGTCAAAAGAATCGACTCATTTGAATACTATAGTAGCTCTCGCCACGACCAGGCTATATAAATTTGCGTAACTCTATAAGCGGTCATAAGGCCCGACGTAAAGTTCCTAACAATCGCCTATGTGATCGACTAGTCATCTCACATGACTGTATGGCACTTGAACTTGCCATCAATCGCCTCACACTCTAGTCACTTCGAGACGTCACCTCATGTAAGTAACTATGGGCAAAACAATGTTAATCCATGTTCACTTTAACGGGGTTCAATTGTCTCCACAACCCGTTTGGATGTAACAATGTACAAGGTGAGTTAATAATAACTCAAACGACAAATGTCGACATCACACTCGGGTAGTCAATATCATATTACAACCTTGTGATGTTTATCATAAGTGTAAACACTCATTGATTGCAATAGAAGTTTAACATCCCATGTGTCCATGTGTTCAAACTTCTTACACTTGCTTCATCCTTTACATTCATGTTCTCTCTCATAACATGAATCTTACCAAGCACACATCAAGGTTCCCAACCTTGGTTTCGGTTCTTTAACTTGAAAGAACTTTCTTATCGATCATCTCATAACGAACGAATTTGCTATGAATAATACAACTTGCACCGATCAAGTATTTCATCCACACACAATACACTAGGTATATGTTTTGTAGAATCTTGTAACAATTGACAAGATTATTTAGCATAGCACTTCTCATAAGTCCTAGCTTTTACTAGGAGAGATTGTTATTGAATAACCTCTTATTCAACCAAGCATCTTTCCAAAACTTCTCATTTCTCTTTCTAGGCTTGAAAGAATTGGGATTCTCATAAATCCTCATATTGTTCTCGGATTTTCTATAATATGTGCAACTTCTTGAAACATAATAGAACATTCCGTCAAACACTGAAATCGCTCATCGGATTCTACTCGAGAATTCATGACGTTTTTATTATGGCTCACCAAGTCAATCATCATGCTCTTATGCATATGAGTCATAATTGGACATGTACATGATTATTCTAATGGCGGAAACATTAGTTACTAATAATCATGAGATCAACCGTTCTCGGGTTCAATGAACTACCATGATTTGCTAATGGTAATCCCAATTTTTATTCATATGAATAACCTATGTAAATGTTGATACGATGTGTATCTCTTTAATACTAATCCAACATCTCATGATGTAATTGGATTCATCATTGTCCATTTTCATCCAGAATTGAAAACTCAAAAGCTTCTTTATGAAAGAAGGTATTAGCTCGTCATTCTCTAATGAGTAATGAGTTTTATACATTCAAGGATGATAGCTCCCACTAAATTCCATGTCTTCACATGAGAATTTCCTGACTCCCACTCAATTCTACATATTTCAAAATTGACTTCTCAATCGAAATTTGTCAAGAATATAAATATAAATCGCTTTGCCAAGTTACTAGGATAAAACCATATATGTTCCCATCATATCCTTTCAAAATGCCTATTTTGAAGTGGTCTCATCTCAACCTTACGGAAAGAGATTTTAAATCTCTAACTCACTCATGTCATAATGATGTGTAGCAATGTCATTTATTCAAATACAAATAATATTCAGAATAGGTCCTTTGGAATACCCTTTCGGAAGGAGGTTTAACCATTTCATAGCGAGGTTAAACAATGACATTTGCGTGGTTAAAACGTTGGCTATTGAAGATATCGGAATATCAATCTTTGCAACTTGATCATAACTAGTATGTTACTATGATTCATTTAGGCTCTTAAGTAAAACTCATGATTGAAATTATTGGTCAATTGATTCATAACCTTAGTCAAAAGCTTGTTAAGACTTTACATTAGTCATTTTTCTTCCAAAACTTCTTTTGGTCTCCTCGTGTAGTAATCTTGAAAAAACTTTTATGATTACTTCACTTGGTCTCTTAAGTCATTTAGAACTAACTTGAGACTATAGATCTCATCTATTTGGTATACTATGTAAATAGATATACCTTCATTCAAATCATTTAGAACTAACTTGAGACTATAGATCTCATCTATTTGGTATACTATGTAAATAGATATACCTTCATTCAAATCATTCTCTTTTGCGTAGATCTTCATTTACACAAGTACACAATTATATCTTGCCTTGTGTGTGTGTCCTCATTTTTCTCCCACTCTATCTTTAGAATGAATACACTAAACATTCAAAGATAGCATATGAGACACAAATTAATGATGTTGAAGTATAAGGAGAACTATCTCATAGATTAGACTAATAGTTATTGTATTCATATGTATACTTGGTGATTGACATACCTTTAGGAGAGTTCATAGACTCAAAATCACTTTATAAGTGATCATACACACGCCTTAAGCATGTGGACATATAATGAAACCGGTCATTATATTTGTCTATTAGATCACTTTAAGTGAATAATCTTATGTTTCAAAACGCAAGCATTTTAAAGATGAAATTTAGAACATTAAAAGGATAAATGATAAAACGGGTGACTTGGGTTGCAAACCAAGTCACTATCATCCAAAATACAAATCATCATCCAAAATACCTTTCCATGTCGAACACGGAAACTAAAGTTCTAAAAATTCAAAGCATAACTTAAAATAAGACAATGAAAAACAAAGCTCCACAAGAGCTATCCTTAGCTTCTCCATGGTTTATCATGCTTGTTTTTCTTTTCCTTTGTCTTTGCTTGGTGGAGGCCCTATTTACAATAAAAGGGAGATACATTATCACAACTTTGCATCATAATACCATAGTTGAATTTAGAAACATAAAAGAAGGTTAGTCATTTACCTCCTGGAGTGATCTTTCCAGCTTTGATATCACCAAGGTATTTGGAACAATTCCTCTTCCAATGTCCCATGCCATTACAATAATGGCATTTGTCAAGAGGACCCTTCTTGACTTTGGAGGTGCTAGCTTCACAAGACTTAGCTTTGGTGAATGTGGGAGCTTGCTTTTTGCCCTTTCTCCCATTCTTCTTGAACTTCCCCTTACTCTTTGTGCTTATGTTAAGCACATCTTTGGGAGGGTTCACATTTAACCCCATGTCCCTTTCGGCTTGCACAAGTAACTTGTGCAACTCCTCAAGAGACACATCCTTGTCTTGCATATTGAAATTCACCCGGAATTGCACATATGCCTTGACCTTAGACAAGGAGTGTAGAATCCTATCTACGATGAGTTCTTTGGGGATTTCAACCTTTTGAATTTTCAAGGTCTCGACAAGCTCCATGAGTTTGAGCACATGAGGGCTAACCTTTTGGCCCTCTTTGAAGTCGAGATCAAAGAATGCCGCGGCCGCCTCATATTGGACGATCCGCGGAGTTTGTGAAAACATGGTCACAAGTTTGGAGTAAATCTCATTAGCATTGCCCATTTTGAAGGCTCTCCTTTGGAGTTCCGCCTCCATCGCAAATATTAAGACATTTTTCATTGCGGCGGACTCCTTTTGGTAAGCCTCATAGGCTTCCCTAGTGGCCGCGGTGGACCTAGTGGAGGGCTCGGGTGGAGAGGCCTCGGTAAGGTAACGAAGCTTGTCGTCACCCTCGGCGGCTAATTTGAGTTGGGCATCCCACTCGGAGAAATTTGACCCATTCTTTTCAAGTTTACATCGATCCATAAAGGATCGGAGCCAAGATGAAGTAGCGAGTGGTGTAGCATTAGGAGTTGGTGTTGCCATTTGTTATGAATAAGAAGTGGTCTACAAAACAAAATATAAGGAGTAAAACAATTGTCGTTTTAATTATACTCGTAAAAATGAATGATTTAAACAAGTTTTAAGCATTTTTCTAGTGACCTCTACCCAACTAGATAAATGATTCCAAGACCCAAATTCATATCGACTTAGGCACGGGGTAGCCGATGCAACCTTTATCAATATAACTCGGTGGATTAACTGTTTAATCGATTCTACTTTTAGAACTCTTGGTCGATAAAATTACTCTAATGTTTATCTATAGCCCAAAACACATCAACAAGGGCACGGGATAGCCGATACAACCCTTATTAAATACTTTTGTTGAGTTCAATCCAAATTTCGAATAAATGTGTCCATGATCCAAATTCATATTAATTTGGGCACGGGATGGCCGATACAACCCTCGTCAACACGAATTCGGTGGATAAACATTCATCACCCACTTCCCCTACGTAACAAGGTTTGTACCCCGGGATAGCCGAGTGCACTCCCTCGCGAAATAGGTTTTCATGGTTTCTACTATTTGGTAAGGCTATTTCTCAATTAATTGTTTTAGCGAGAGGTCATGTCAATTTATTATCTATCACGTTTTAAGTGAACTAAAGCGGTGAACTACGATAATTCTAATTGACACGGTCGATAAACTCGATAAGACAATGCATGTTTAGTTATGGCGATTTAGCAATGCATGTGACATATAAATAAAATGCAAGCATAAAAGAATAAATAAATCCTAGTATGGCCTTTCCTAAAATAGAAAAACTATTAATCTATTACATATTCGGAAACCAACTCCATTGGTCCCTTGAACTTCGGTTGTGGCACACATCTCGAGGTAACACCGTCTTTATGTATCGCCATCCTTGAAGAAATCCGTCTTTTGGAACTCCGGAATGAATAAAATTACATAATAAATTACATAATTTCCTATTATACATTTGTAACTAAAATAAAATAAATCTATTAAATATTACAAAACGGTGATACGAGATCACAATAAAATTACAACCGAATCGATATTCCCATACATTTCGGGAAATACCAATTAAAAATCTAAGGCCATACTAAGTAAATTACATAATTCAAAATTACATAAATTAAAATTATGACAATCATAAAGAAAAATGCAGCATTATAATATGTATGAACATGCTCAATTTTTTTATGCTAAATCGCCTTTAATTAGCCAATATCGTATATTACTCGGTTTTTACGGATTTGCGTGATTTCAACATTTTATAATCACAAAAATACATAAACTCATATTTATGCATGAGTTAATTACCCTAACCACTTAGGACTCAAAATATAGTCTTCACTAATTATTTTGACCATAATTAACTTTTATTTACAAAATTGTTCATAAATGGACCAAAATTACAAAAATAAGCTATTAAACTTCAAATAAATCCAAAAAATTCCAAATAAATTCAAAATTTGAAATTTAAATTCATGAACATTCTGGAAAAATTCCATGACACTCATAATGTTCAAAATCTTAGGTTAAAAATTTCGAAAATTTTCCGGAAAAACAATGTTGCGGTTTATCGATATTTAATAAAATAATCATAAAAACATGGAAAAATTATTTTCACTAACTTTTCAATTTTAGATCTGAAAAAGTGACTAAAATGCAACATTAGACGTTTTTCCTAAGTCATAGAATATATTTTATTAATTTTCACTAATAATGTCACTATTTATGTCATTTTTCTTCAAAAATTCATAAATCATGCTAAAAGACTTCTTTATAGCCAATTATTTTACACACATCTTGTAAAATTGCATGTGACAACATATAAATTTTCTATGACCAGATTCGAAATTTAACTCATATTAACCTATTTTTCTCTTAAATCCATATTTAATAATGAAAAATTCATATTTCGAGTATAACAAGTGCAAAAATTATGAAAAATTACCGGTTATCTTAAAGTAATATATGTGATAACATATCCAAAAACCAACTTAAAATTCGAAGTATAGCTAATTTTCGACCAAAAATGACATTTTAACTCATAAAATCACATTTAAATGTCATTATTATTAAATATGAACAATAAAAATCCGAAAAATTAACCAAAATATCCTAAAACATTTTAGGACCAGAAATATTAACATGCATGTAATTATTTCGTGATATATCATAATAACACAAATTTTACAAGTTTTATTTTGTTATTCATATAACTCGGAAAAACTTTTAACCAATTTGCATGCAAACAACCGTGGCTCATGATACCGATTGAAGGAAATGTAGATTCATATACATGTTAACATATTCTTATATGTCTAATTAATTGTCATAAATTAAAACGGATCTTATGCATGCAAACAATACAATAAAATAGAGGAGAAATCATGTCCTTACATTGTTGATTTCGGCTATTAGGGCACAAGAGAGATCACCTTTCTCTTCTTGTTCTTGAGCTTTTCCAATGGAAGAATGAAGATCTAAGAGTAAGATCTCTCCCTAAGCTTAATACCCAAAGCTTTCACTTAATCTAATTAATATTACAATACTAGTATAATATTAATCTATGAGAAAATTGAACCAAAAATATTGTTAACACTTTGAATATTTTCGGTTTAGAGAGGGAGGAGAAGAGAGCTTTTTATCTCACTAAAAATCTCTTATTTGATGATGGAATAGAATGAAAAATAATCTACAACACTTTTGTATATTATTTGGTAAAAATAAAACAAAAGCCATGATGGCTTTTGCCTTCTCAAAACCGGGTAAGAGGAGGGGGTTTTGGGGAGCCAATGCATGAAGTTGTTGTTCTAAACAAAGTCCATAGGCATGCATGGCTAGACAATTAGGCAATGATTATGTTTAGTTAAATAAATTAATCAACACAATTATTAACCTAACACCCCAATATTTCGGTACAATCATAATATGGTGTCCATATTATTTTTTGTCAATTGTCTATATGTAACATGTCATGTGTCACATATATTTGTTATGTATTTTTAACTTATTAAAAATCAACGTATTAAAAAACACGTCATATACAAAATTTACTTAGTAATATCATAATTACTTGTACCAAAATATTTTACCAATTATAAATTACAACTGATTGTATTTATAACAATTCATTCAATTTAATTGTTACATTAAACAATTATTTCATCCGAGTAATTATACAATTTAATCACTCAGACCGTATCTCATTTAATCACATTTCAATTTGATACGTAAATTTTACTTCCAAAATCGTCCGTCAATTTTCAAGTAATTTAATTAACTCGCAACATTATACGATTAATTAAATAATCAATTAAGAGTATTGCCCTTTAGGTATGACCTAGGGGTCAATCGATCACCACCGTCATCACACGACAAAGTAATGTCAAACTCTAGTTAGCCAATCATTACCGATATATGTTAACCAGTTGACAGTAACAATATTACTTCCCAATTGTATTCATTTTAATGAGACTTAAACATGTGATCATCATGATCAACAGTCGTGATCGCATTATTGTCGGAGGACACATATTCCAACAGTCTATCAACCACGGCGACTATTTCTTGCATAGTAGCGTTTTGAGAGAAGATTAGTGACACATGCTCCTTGGGTGTTGCGTTGGGATCACGTAAAGTTGTCACCACATTTTCTAATTCCCAAACTTGTCTATCCACACTCCTTGCCCATGTGATGAAGTCGGAAATGGTAGGGGAGATAGTAGAGTAGAACCCTTCATTCTCGATTGCATGGATTTCATCTTCAATTGGAGAAATGAGGTGTGAACAATCTAAGGTAGATTCGTCACTTGTAATCACTAGAACTCCAAGAGGATTCTGAGTGTTGTTGGGTTTACCTCCCGGCGGTATTGGTAGTCGGCCATCTTCAATCATGTCTTGAAGCACATTTTTCAATTTGTAGCATTTCTCTGTGTCATGCCCCTTACCCCTATGGTATTCGCAGATGAGTTCTCGTCCCGAACTTGGATTTCTTTTCGTGTTCGGGAGTAGGTCCTATGGGTTGGAGTTTGCCTTGTTTCATTAACCTTTTAAGAGCGTTGGAGTAAGTATCCCCAAGGTTTGTGAATTTCCTCGGTGGGGTACTTTTCTTGGATGGCTCGAGAGGGTTAACTTCATCAGTCTTGCTAGTGGAGCCGTAAGAACGACTTGTTGAGCCTTGATATCCTCGACCTACCGTTTTGGACAAGAGCCCTTTACGGATGTCATCTTCAATCCTTGTCCCTAGTACGGTTAAGTCCTTGAAAGTTTTGATGTTTTGGTATCTCAAATGGTTGGCATAAATGGGTTTGAGATTGTCCACGAACTTCTCCACAAGGGTAGCCTCATCCGGGCGTTCAACTAGTTGGGTACTAGTCTTCCTCCATCTACTTAGGAAGTCGGTGAATCCTTCTTTGTCATTTTGGGTAAGAACCTCTAGAGTGCACATGTGAACTTGGATCTCGGCATTATCCGCATATTGCTTGGCAAACTCGATCGCGGTATCTTCCCAAGTAGCGATCTTCTTGTGATCTAAAGAGTAGAACCATTGCTTCGGGATGGTGTCAAGAGATGAAGGAGAGATCCTTAAAAACATCTCGGGTTTGATGCCTTTGATAGACATGTAATCCTTGAAGGCGCGGATGTGGTTCAAAGGGTTTTCGTGCCCCTTGAATTTAGGGATATCCGTCATATTGAAGTTGGTTGGCAATTTGGAGTTGACGGCCTCATACTTGCGATTATTCTCCCTATAAATGTCATCCCCTTTAAGGTACATCAATTGCTCCTCTAAGTATTGGAGTCTTTTCTCGCCTACTGATCGGCCCCATGGGAGGATTTTCGTCCTTGGATTCATCCGCGTAGTCGCCCACTACTTCACTTTCATGAGGAGGCAATCTCCCCTCTACGGCATAGATCTGGCCCTCGATGGTGTCAAGGCGATCATACACTTGGTCTTGAGTAACTTGGATTTGAGCTAGTGCGGCTAGGATTCGATCATTACCATCTTGAAGTTGGTGGAGGTTTGTTTCGCTGGTTCCAGGCATCTTGAAAACTGGATAAGAGACCGATGACGAATCAAAACACGATCGACCATTCTAACACACTTGCTAAAAGAAGAAATGTTTTTGACTCGTGAAGTGGGTGTGTGCCACTTGTGTTGAGTGAGCTTTGAAGAAAGGACAAAATTTTGAAAATGTGTATCATATCCAACTATAGTGTAGTTGTAGGAGTGGACTCGAAGTGAGGTGTTGAAATGGGCTTGTGGCCCGAATTTTGACTCGACAAACGGACAGAGTTTTGATTGGGTTTTGCACTAATCCAATGGCCTTTTCGAAATTTTGATTAAAAAAAGGGTTTTGATTTTTGCAAGAATCGTCATGGTTTCGTTTAGAAATGGTGATCACGTAAGGTACAAACATTTATACAAGCATTATAACGGGATGCTGAGTGCATTTAAAAGGGTTTTGGTTTAAAGGGTGGGTTGCCATACCGAACCATCAAACCCGAAGTCTGTGGAGAGGCTCGTACCAAACAAGAGTAAGGCCGATTCCTAGTCCATTTCCCCAAGTAGTGAAGGCCCTTGATACAAACAAGAGTAAGCATCATGGTATGGATGACGTCAATCGCTATCCATCCTTAGGCCCAAATAAGAATTAGGACCGTTTATACGGGACGATTGGTCGAATGGGTTGGGTTGGGCCTAGGAAGGCCGAATGAAACGATCTAGGAAGACCGAGTTATGAAAACCGACAATTGTCTTGTATAAACTATTCCCTAACCTTGTTCAAGTTTCACCCTTGGCTACACGTAAGTGTATTTTCCCCAGCGGAGTCGCCAAACTGTGGACGGCGGGGGGCCCACGGGGGCGCTTGGGAGGAAGAGAACAAGCGTTTGCATTTTTGTTGGAGTCGCCACCAATTTTTATGGGAAATTGGAACCGTTCGAATACCTCGTGCCATGTCAAGACACAAAGTAGTGACATGAACACTAAGCAATCGTTACCCTTAGCATTATATGTCTAGAATGACTCTCGTGGATGCCAATGAACACGGATGTTCACAGAGATCTGGAGTAAGGGGTGAGGGTACGTATTAGGAAGTGCTTTTGATCGAACACAATCCCGCCCGCCTCGATAGCGGCCTCTACTAATGATTAGGGAAATCGTCTATACTTGATATATTGTCGATTATATGCATGCAATGCAACATCCATTAGATTAATCCTAACATGTGAAGAATTAGACTACGTCGGTGAACAATTAATTTAGCAAACAATTAATGTCGAGGTAGGATTTAATGCTCAATTACATGTGAAAACATACAAATGATACAGGAAATATGATAAATACAATAAAGAAAATTACAATAATAAAAATTACAATAATTACAATGGGTTTCATTGATTTATGTCGAAAATACCCTTAAAACGGATAATTTGGAAAAAAAAACGAATAAAAGAATGAATCAAAAGAATTAACGAAGGAGTCAGAAGGTGATAATACGAATAATAGTTAATTATACGTAAGCTAATTAAACTAGGTTAGGAAACAACGGAGTTCAGAGGCAGAAATCATCCTGGAACAGGCGCAGCAGGACTGCGCCCTTTGGAAGAGGCGCAGCAGTTGCTGCGTCTGTTCCAAGGGTGAGTTCTGGCTGTGAAGCCGGAACTGCAAATCGTTAATTTGAATTGGTGAATTTAAGGATTGGTTACTATTTTACTCGGATGGAAGTGATCATTAGATTATTTGCATATGATTAATGGTCATAAAAGCGATAAAACATGGATGAGACGGATTAAAGACGGATTAATTACATAAAAGAATGATTGATTAGTGACATAGGTGAATGAAATAAACTAAACATGATGAATTAATGACAAATATGCGATGAATATAAACAGATGAAAATATATCAAAGAATCGAATTCCAGAAACCCGATATGAGCAAATCGAATTTCTACAACCCGGATTGAATTTAATGACGAAACCCGCAAATATGAGATTATAAGGGATTTAAGTCGTATTTACGATGGATAAAACATGTTAATAATGATAATTAATATACATGTGAGATTATAAGCTATTATGTCAAAGAATTAACAGGAAACAAACGAAAACAAATAAGCACAAACGAATTACAGAGGACGAAGGAAGAAGAAAGGAAGCAGGAACTGCGGCAGCCTCACGAAGAGGCGCAGCAGGAACTGCGCTCCTTCGAAGAGGCGCAGCAGTTGCTGCGTCCTTTCTCGACGGTTTGTCTTCTGGAAATCCGCAAAAAGAGGTTTTCAAGCACGGTTTTAGAAATTGGTTTTAATTGGTATTTTCGACATAAACCTTACATTAATGATAATACAAAAGTAAAGAACAATAATAAAAGAGAGATTATACACCCTCAGACTTACATGTTTGACGAGACGAGAAGGACTAAGTTATCGATTAGCGATGCTCGACTCGAACTATAATGCAAATATGAAAGTGCCCTCGTAAGAGGAAAACGATTAAGTTAATTAATTTGATTGATGTGGAGTTGGTCAAATTGGTCGGTCATGCAAACGAGGCTGGTACTCAGAAGGATCCGAGCTTACGTGGTCGAATGTTCAAGCACGTAGACGCCAAAAAGTAAAAACAAAGGTCTAGAATGCAAAGGGAGAAGATAAGGGCGGACACTCGCGTGAGAAATATGAGGAGCGAAGGCTCCTATTTATACTAATCACGTGAAGGAATTAGGGTTTCGGAGAGTCTTTGGAAGTGAATCTCGGAAAGATATGAAAAAGATACGAAAATTACGCAGAAAAGGACCTGGGAAGAGGCGCAGCAGTCACTGCGTCTCTTAGAAGAGGCGCAGCACCTGCTGCGTCTATTCCCAAGGGGTTTCCTCCTGCGGAAGAAAGATTTCCGTGTTTGAGTTATAGAAAGACGGAAATAATTCGGTTTTCCTTAATATTTTGTGTGAATATTACGGGAAATTGTTTACCAAAGGATAAAGATTGTGAAATATTTATAAAATATGGAATAGAAATATCCGGAACATTCCAGAACATTCTCGACTCTGGATTTAACGGTTATTATAAAAATGAAGACGGTTTTAGGCTCGGACTCCAAATGTACTCTAATTACTGTCAAAACGACCGTATCGGCACGTAGATGACAACTAAGAGGTAGACATTAGTATTTGAGCAATCACTTGACGATAAACTTACGAACTGTCACAAATCGTTTCGCGTAGCAAACATGCGGCTCAATCATCACAAGGTGGTTTGCGAGAGGTGCAGAAATGAGGTATCTACAAGGTATCACCCCAAATATATTGAATCTCGCAAAGTATACTTATTATATAAGAGACTTTAAACATAATCTTGAATTAAATGTTAAATTTTTAAAGTTGTAACATTTTTTTAGGTGGGAGAAAGAGCGATAAAATGAACATTATTATAACGAAAATTTTTCATGGTACCCTCTAATTTTGGTAGATTACACATAATACCCCTAATTTTAAGTTTCTACAATATAATACCCTTATGTTTACTTTTTTCATAACGCCGTTACTCCTATGAGTAACTAGATGAGTAATTGAGCATGTCATGCTATTTGTGTTTTGTTATTTAGGTATTAAATGTTAGTTTATTAAATAAAATATGAATTAGTTAGATGATGAAGTGTTTGTGTAATAGATAACAAAAGAAAAAGGTGTCACAAGTCATAGGAGTAATGGCGTTATGACAGAAGTTATCAAATGGTATTCTGGGAAAGAAAAAGGTGAACACAGGGGTACCATTTGTAGAAACTTAAAATTAGGGGTATCATGTGTAATCTATCAAAGTTCAAGGTTACCATGAGAAATTTCCAATATTATAATGATATAGTTAATTAAATTTTCATTTAAAAGAGAGAGATATCCGTACCAATAAAACAATAAAGGAGGTATTATTTTTTAATTGTTATTTTATTGCCACGCCATCAAACTTAACGTCCATTTAACAGCCTTTATATTAGGGGGTATCATGGGCAAAAAAATGGAACCTCAAGGGTACCATAGACAGATTCTTAAAAGTAGGGGTAACATGGAAAATCTGACAAAATTAAGGGATACCACGGAAAATTCCCGTATCTTAATTATGATAAAAAAAAATTGAAGAAAAACAACGTACAAATATTAATAGAGAGTACTTGATCATATTATTAAATTTAAATATAACTATTAGATATAATGAGTAGCAATTGTCCGTATTCGGTATTCGGGATCTGGTTGGATGTCGAACTAAGTGCAAAAAAGAAGGTGTAATTCTGAGTATGTTATTTGTCCCACATTGAAAAACAATGCAGGTTTGATGAATATATACTACGTATAAATAATAGAATTGTCCCACATCAGAAAAATAATCCAAGTTTGGTGAATATATTACTTATAAATAGTAGAATTGTCTCACATCGAAAGATTAGTATAAGGTGGGGTGATTATATGATTATAAATAAGAGTTAACCCACGTATATATTAATCTTTATCTTTTATTTTTTTTGAAAGAGATATTTTAATAATATGTAAACAAATCATTAGATAGGATGTAAACATTAAACCCTTATAACGTTTTTTTAGCATTATAAATAAGTTAATTACCCCTTTGCAACGCACGGGCATTCAAACTAGTATGCATGCATTAAATCAAATCGTAATAATTATGTACTCCCTCCATACCACACCAATGGTAACATTGACTTTTTCACACTTGTCGAGACACGTTTTGCAACGTGAATATCTTTAGTTATACATTATTAAAAATTATAAAAAAAATGATATTCTTATAGGATTCATGATGATAAATCAAACAAGATCTCACATGACTATATTTTGTCTTATAGATTAAGAATAATATCAAAGATTCCCTACGACTATGAATAATGCCAAGATTCGCAATGTTACCATTGGTGTGGTATGGAGGGAGTAATATTATATTTTTTTGGAAATCTAGTTTGATTTATTTACCTTTTAATAGTTTCCAAAATAGAACATACTTATATTATATTTGTGTACGTTAAATAATTAACATCTTTATACTAATTAATACCTTAAGTGGAACATGTTTATTTTAAGGAAAATCTCCATATTCTGATTTTTTTCTAAATTTATACTTAAGCCAAAACTATCAAATATTTATATTGAAGTCCCTTGGTCAGGTCCATCACACAGTGCTATGATTAAAAAGTATATAGTATAAATAATTTGTATAGATGTATTTAATTAAATTGAAGTCCTTTGCTTTCTGGAATTAATATATAGTATTGATTGATAAAAAAATTATGATATTGAAGTATAATCTCGGCAAATGTAATTAATATCATCTTAAAATGAAATGCGTTCACAACAAATTGCAAAACCTTGGTAACTCGGTAATATGTTTATTTAAAACTGTGAAATGTTTGTCTAAATATAAATTTGTGAAATTTTATGTTGTACCCTCCCTTTTTCAGCTTCTATGTTGCATCCCTCCCTACATTGTACCCCTATATTTCTCACTTATTTCTCTATCATGACCTCCTTAAATTTTTCATTAACTTTATCGCTTACCAAACAGCTATACTTCGCCCTTCATTCCCACTCTTTATTATCATATCATCATTCTTTATGAGAAGCATCAAAATCACTTTTAATAAACACAGACTACTAATAAATATCTCTGTTATAAAGAATGAAACGATCATGAATATTATATTAATTATTAATTATATTCGTAAACTAGTTGGTGCTTTAATGGGTATTCAGTGACTTAATAAGTAAATGAGAAGATTATTGAGTAATTGAAATGATAAAGAGACGATTTAATAGATTAACTAAGAAACTAATTTAGTAAAGACACTTAATAAAGTCATGGTATACACTCATGTATCGAGTAATTGGAATAATTCTATACATCGGTTGCACATAGAGGTTATTGTAAAACCGATAGTTACTTTATTTAATTATCTCCCTCCACTAACTACCATAATTTGCTAATAAGGGCATCTAGGTACTTCGTTATGGTTTTACAATATTTTATCGTAAATCTGTTTTACAAGAAACTTAAGTCATGCTCTTTCTAACTTAATTTCAACTCATTTTCATTCAACCCAGCTCTATTTAGTTCAATTCTCTTCAATTTTAGTAAGTTTCGTTGAGCCCATGTCTTCACAAAATTAACTCTTACTTCAACTGCATCCAGTTCACCTTAGCTCCATTCAGTTCAGCAGGTTTATCTAACCCCTAGCACTCTATGTGCAATGGCACTGGGCCTCAAAATTTTGGGGCCCAATTCTCAACATGACCCATATAAGTGAAAAAAAAATTAAAAGCATTAAAGTCAGTAGTAACTACCAGAATGCAAACACGTTCTATACTTATGAATATTCAATTTATGGGAATATTAAAGAGCAAATTTAGTTTTTTGGGAAGGAAATCAATTACCGCATAAGTTGGGAAAGGAGATTATCACAAAGAGGAATGTTCCTTTTGTAATGTTTAAATAATTTCAAATCAATTCCTCCTCATAAGTCATAATCACTCCAAATTTACAATTAGAGAGTTGGAGATGAAAGTAAATTATGAAAGTCTTTGTTTTAACGGTTTTTTATTCATGGACAAAGAGTCCGAGATCAAAGTCGATTATGAAAGTTTGATAGAGGCATTCTCTTCAAAAAAAAATTACGCGAAAGAACCGCTTTTCAAATTATTTGTAGTTTTGTATTAATATTTTTACGTAAACGTTCTTTGATTTTGTAATTTTGAGGCCTCATATTTTTTTTGCACTGGGCCTCCACTTTTCTTGAGACGGTCCTGCAGTTTAGCTTAACTCTATTTAGCTCGAAATTTTTTTGGGTATAACTTTTTGGGTGCTATTTAAAACTATCTCTATTGACAGTTGAACCTTGAAAGATTACTTGTTTAAACTTTAAGCTTCTAGAGTACTACTCATAATCACGCATTCACATTCCTAACGACTTTCATATTTATACCATGTTTAGTTCTATTTTTAGATTTAAAAAGAAAGATCGGCTCTATAACTTTCTTCGAAGCCAAAAGAAGAGTAACATAAAGTCTTTGAACGTAAAACACTTACCACAATGTAAAACACTTTCTTCACCGTTGCCAAAAAAAAAAAAAAAAAAAAAAAAAAAAAAGCTGGTTTGAACGTCCATGTAAATGCTTGACCTTACCATTAATAGAATAATAGTCTTTCAAAAAGAATTGCGGCACTATTGGTGCCCCCACTGGATGTTTGTGATCTTTTTAGCGGTTAGTCTTGTTATAGACGGATATATCCGTCTATAACTAAAGACGGCTCAAATAGCTTGAAAGTGGTGACATTTTTGCTCCCCTCCCTACTTGTTGCTTGTCCCATTAAAAATGTGGTATTGTATTTGGCCCGTCTTTAGTTATAGACGGATATATGCCGTCTATAATGAGATTTTGTGTCTTTTTAGAGGAGGGATTAAACTAGTGTGCACATAATTAATATTCTTCCTAGGGGTGTTAACGAGTCGAGCCAATCCCGAACTTGGGTTTGCTCTGCTTGTGCTCATAAAATAAAACTCGAGCTCGAGCCGATCTCGAGCTTGAAAAAATTGTGCTCATTATCAAGCTTGCGAGCTTTAACGCGAGCTCGAGCCAAACTCGAGCTCAACTCGAGCCTATATATAATTGTTGAATTTTCGTTTTTTCTCTCTCGATACTTTCAATAACAAGGCTCGGATGTTTTATATACAAATATTGGAAAATCAACGAGACATTCTTGATATGTGTGATACAAATATATAATCATGACAAAATATGTTTATAAAATATGAGTTATCTTATCTAACTACACAAGTTCGAGCCGTTCACGAGCTTTTCAAGCCGAGCCAACGTTAGCTTGGCTTGACTCGTTAAGCTCTCGAGCCGTGCCCGAGCCCGAGCTCACACGAGCCGAGCTTTGACTGAGCTTTGATCGAGCCGAGCTCGAGTTGCTCGCGAGCTGTCTCGTCTCATGAACAACCTTAGTTCTTCCCATAAAACTTGTGCAAACGTATTCATTTGATAAAAAACTAGTATATATCCCGTACTACAGTACGGTATTTGTAAAGAGTTGTGTTAGAGAAAATTGTAATTAAAATGTTGCTATTGAACATTTTTACGTTTAATAAATCTATTATTATAAAGTTTTGTATTAAGATGAATTCTGAATCACCTATACTAGTTGAGAATTCATGTGTTTTTTTTTATGAAATTTGGCTTATTTGAGAGTTACATAAAAGGTATTTTAGAATATTTTTAGGAAGTTGATTTGGAAAAAAATATTTAGAAATTGATTTAAAAAATTTAACAAATTACATCTTTATATTTCTTGATTTTTAAGATAATAAAATTTTTTAATAAATGGAATCAGATTAGTCAGAAAGATTTTGTAAGAATAATACTGAGTTAGATTTTTTAGCAAGATTTTTGCCAATTAATGGAACCAAATTATTAATGGACTAAATTAACAATGGGCCCACTTACTTCATTAGTTAGAATTTTTCAAGAGTAATAATAACATTGAAGAAGCAGGAATATTTAAGTGGTGTTAATCCTTTAGTATATAGGGAATTAAAATCATTTTAATTTTACACTTTTATATTGTGTGGTGTCGTTTGATTTGTAAGTGGCGTTATCACACCCCTTGAACTAGGGTAGCTAGAGCTGGTTACGAGCCGGGTTTGGGACATACCAGGCTCACTCCACCGAGCCCTTAACCGGCCCGCAAAAGGGGATAGCTGGGCCAGACTACGGTAGGCTGAGGGAGATGTTACCCGAACCCGACCCGATCTACTAAGGCCTTATTTGGTTACCTCATACAGAACGTAGGAAAATATAAATCCCATGAATTGCAAAATTAACGGTTGTTTGGTTACACCTCTTTTTGGCAAAATGTAGGAGTTTAAAAAGTACATGATTTTCCAACTTTTCCATAATGGAGGAGTTGGATTAACTAACCAACTAGCTCCTTCATAGGTAATTGCAAACGCCTATGTTAATTAAATTTCGATATATGCGATTAAACTGATTTACTAAATTCACATGATTTTCATGTGGAAACTTAACTCACATAAATTCGAAATTCTTACTCATACGGTGGACACAAATTCTCATTGAAGACATGACATATCCGTCACAAGCTGAAGACGGATACCATTTTACCTCACAATGTACCCACTTTTTCTCTCTCTGCAACACTATTCATGTGGTCCCCTTTCTCCACTAACCCATTTTGTTACCATTTTATCTCACAAAATATCCGTCACAAATGGTAACCCGTCACAAGGGAGACCAATTGTACGGTGGATAAGTAGATCACAAACTTAAATCCATCTTGCGTTCATATTATTGAACCATAGTCCAGAAACAAAGCCCATCCAAAAAAAAAAAAAGGAAAAACAAGTCATAGTGAGGTGGACCAATAAAATGCACAGCTGTACATTACGTACTCCTAGTTGTCTGTCTTCCAACTAAACTACACCCATCACACATTCCCAGTTTCCTACTTACCTTCCGCACCCTCCTCTCCAATATAATTCCCATCTTCCCTCTCCTTTCCTCAAAACCCTCCAAATTAAAATTCCCCCCGACTGGGGGCCTCACCCACTACCCAACATGTTCAAACCCGAACCCGACTCGAAGCCCGTAAAGCAGCGAGCGCTGCCAACGCTCCTCAAACACAAGTCGTGGTCTCCCGACACGCTGCGTGAGGAGGTTTGGCGGCGCCGTAAACTACGCCGTCATAGTAGGAGTCTTACTGATGAAGATTTTGATGAGTTGAAGGCTTGTATTGAACTCGGGTTCGGGTTTGATTCGCCTGATTTGGAGTCGGATCATAGATTGTCTGATACTTTGCCTGCTTTGGGGTTTTACGTTGCTGTCAATAAGTCTTATAACAATACCGTTTCGCGGATGTCCTCCTCTTCTTCGTTGGATACGACGTCGTCATCGGCTTCGTCTTCTCAGACTGATTTGTTGTCGCTTGGTTCACCCGTTGGCAGCCCCCTTACCATCTTCACTCCTGGTAATTCTTTTTTACTCCCTTCCACTCAAAATCATTTATTTACATTTTCTATTGTTTGCTATATTTAATTTAGTATTTTATATGCACTTGTCTTAGCCGGTGTTTATATTTTAATGGACATCTTTATAAATAATTCCCTGGATTTAAGGAATATTCTGTGAGCTAGAGTGTGTTTTCTTGCGGGTAAATTTCATTGAGAACATGCTTTCCTGCGGTAATTGTGGCAAAATTAGGTATAGTTTGGTATTTATGGAGTGATTTGAGGAAACTTGTATATTTAAAGAAATGAGATCCATGTTCCTTTTACGTATGATTTGTTTCTCTTTAGCAAATTTATATGCTAAATAAATGTAAAATCATCAACTAATATGGACATTTATCTCCCTGGACCGGTATCTTCTAGTTTGGAGTATTAAATTTTTTCTTAAAATAAGAATTTGTCTTGCATAAGGTATAAGACTAAGGCGATTCTTCTAGTTCCGTATATTAACAATAAATTTGCATAAAACATGAACCGAAGCTAGGATTACCTTAATTAGTATACAAATGCAAAGTATACGTGCTAATCTTCCGTAAATTGTTACCTTAATTACCTTAATTAGTATACTGCGATTGAGAGGGGTTTAAATACCGTAATCCTTGGACACGCCCCGAAATCCGGATTAGTCGGCCCAATGTGGTTCGGATTACCGGATGGTTTAGACCAAAAAAATCTTCCGTATAAGTTTTTGAATAAGTGTGTAACACAAATTCAAAACCAAGTATGTGTACTAGTTTAAATTTCAAAATACGATAAAATTCCTGTCTTCTACTTTAATTCATAGTATTAAAGTAGTTAGCTTGTGTTTGAAATTCAGGGTTCAAACTTTTTAAAAGTGCTCGTTACACGTTTTCAAAATAGTGGGAAAGGAATTTAAACGTAGGCACAATAACTCATTCAAAACATAAGTGCATATTTATTTAATCTTCCGTAATCAAGAGTTCTTTTTTAGTTGCCATGCATGTTTGTCAAAATATATGTGAGCGAAACTTTGAAAAATTAATGGATTAACAATTTAATAAACTCACTCGATGGAGTAATAACGAAAATTTTCTAAGTCGGTTTTATATTTATAAAGTTGTTGCTCTATATCTCATTGATTAGTGAAGACTAGTGGTGGAGTTAGGATTAGTTTAATTGTGAGGACGAGGGCCCCCGCTAAGGCCATTGATTCCGCCACTGCACATGATAAAGTAGTTAATTATGAAAGGGTTGGTAATGATGAATTATGATAATGGAAAATGCAGGGGATGATCCAAAGGCAGTAAAAACGAGATTGAGACAGTGGGCACAAGCTGTTGCTTGTGCAGTGAAGCAATCATAATCAATAATAACAACAAACTGTGTACTTGTATGCTGCCGCTGCTGCTGCTGCTGCTGCTGATCAAATATCAATGAGAGTTCCCTCTGTTTTAACCGCCCCTGATTAACTCCACCTAATTCCACCCACTTACCAAAATGCATTATCATGCCTATTGTTAACTTTAGTAGGAGTATAATTAGTGGATCAACCAACCCTTTTGTTTATCACACCAAAATCCAACAATTAGGTATTACGTACATTTCCATCATCTTCTGTTGTCTTTTGTTAATATTATACTATTGTCTCCTTTATCTACAAAAAGTGTTGGATTACTAGTTAGTTTTTTCGGAATTTTCTTTTACCACAGTATCCAAGTTTTGTTTTTGTTTTGTTGTAAATAGAAGGAAAGCAAAATTTATACTATTAGTTTCTTGGTTTACTTGGGAAGTTTCTTAGCTAATTGGTAATACAACACTGTCGCTTTAGTTTTCTGTATGCAGTATGAGTAACACGAACTATCATATGACCATCATATGAAAAAAGTGTTGTAAACCTGTAATGGGAATGTACGTACGTAGGTTTTGGTGTTGAGAACACAATTCAAGGATGGTGGATTCATTCATATTCAAAAGATACATACAGCTAGCTTTCTCACTATGTAAAGAGCATTGCTTTCCAATCATTTAGATCTGTAATTGGAAAATGTTGTAGCATCTCATAGATTAAATATTGCTGCTTAATAATGTCAAAGTATCTTGTCTTCATGGTCTAGATTGTAGCCTAAAAGAAAAGAGGATTCACCTAGTTATTCATCGACTACAACTCTTTCGGTAAACAAGTCTGGTTTGTGTATAGAGTGACAGTCATATATGATCAGTTTTTGAGAAAGTAATAAGAATCATATCGTCGAATTAAAGAAACATAAATAGAGTTGAAATTGCGATGTACATTGAGTAAAGGCTTTGAATGTTGCTTAACAGATTTACATGGAATTGACTTTTACTCTTGTTGCTGACATAATTTGCAAAGCTCGTACGTACAAGTACTTGAAAGTTGAGAATTATTTTCCTTTTAAGAATGCCCTTCCAAAGCAAAAGTTTAAGAAACTTTTTTTTTGGCCGGTTGTACACCCTACCACTTTTGTCATTGGTGGTCGCCACTGGAAGGCAAAAGTTTCATTAATAGGTTGTTTGGATCAAAGGTAATTATCAATTTATTACGGTGATTAGACTGATAACTTAGTAAATTGTTACACTAAAATATACTAATTAAACATTTGTAAACACATTCATGCAAGCGTGTATCCCAGATTTCCGGGGGAGTGATCGCATTACTTTTATGGAATCTGGGATAATTAATAGGATGGATTAAATTAGTTTAGATCCCGTGCAAATGCACGGTATTTTAGATTGTGATATATAGAGAAATGAATATTATTAATTACACTTTAAATTTACGGTTAAAATCTACAATATTGATGTGTTCTATTTATGAGTATTAAGTTAGAAAAGGGAAAACATGAGAACAATTTTACATATGAAAAATCAAAATATTATTACATTTACTATTTTTAATAAATATTGTGTATGTGCGTTGTATTTTAGAGAGATTTTCGTATTTTTATAAAATTACACTAATTAGTATTTCGGCGATGTATTTTTCAAATGAGAGAACGAAAATATTTGTGATGGAGAAAATTCATTAATATAATCATTCAAATATATTTATGGTTAAAATGTGATAATAATAATAATAATATGAGTAAAATATATAGTAATCTTACAAACCGACATATATCATGGAATATAGCATACGTAAAATATATGGTAGTCTAAAGTATTTAAGTGTAATCTATTTCTCTACAGATATTGAGAAATAAGAATTATAAAGTAGGCCAACATTTGTATAGAATAAACAAAAGTTTAAGCCCAATATTTGAGAATAACCAAACTTATTTACTATTAAGGCCCAATTTGTAGTTGAAGGTGATTTGAGCGAAAAAATTCCTAGTTTCACCTATTCTTTTAGTAAATAGAGGATGGGAGAAGGAGAAGTTTATTGTCATTAAATAACCCTACTTTAAATTGTTGCAGAAAATGAAACCTTCAGTGTGAAAAAGCCAATCAGGCTTTAGGAAAACATCAATTAATTTAATACACTAATGGAAAACATCAACGCACAATTTGTTTCGGCAAAGGCTAGAAACGAAGGAGGAGACAAAATTTTTAAAGAACATTAGAGTGATGCGTTAATATTCTTGATACTATTCAATCAAGAAATGAATCTATCCTCCTTACTAAAATGTGAGCAAGCCAAGTTACTATTCATAATGAACAGTAACCGAGGTACATCACTTTGCTAATTTTCCCTTCAAAACTCTGCGTTTTGTCCCCTCATATACACCTTAGCTCTCCCCTCAATTATTCTCACGCTCAAACTTCCTACCTTAGCATCGTCTCTCACCTCTAACTCCTCATGTCCATTTTTGCTCCTTCCTTTATCCTTTCTATTTCCATATCCATTATACAAACCTTATTCCCTTAATTATTCTCACTCTCAACCTGATTCTCTCCTTCAAACTTACACTATATACACCTTACTAAAGAAGGTCCCATCCTCCCTCTCCATCGCCGGGACCTCCATCCTCTTCGTATAAGCCGGGCAATTCATCTCCATTACTCCTCGATATCCAAAGGTTCAAAGAAGGCGCCAGATCAATTGATTGTATTCTTTACCCAACTCGCTTTATACTCTAAACCCAGATCGAATCGAATTGAAAAGGTTATTTTTTTTCATCTATGTTTGTTTATTTTATTTATGGGTTTGTTGTTTGATTTTGGGGTTTAGGGTAATTTCACGGATTTAGAATTTGGGGCTTCGGCAATTTCATGCCTTTTTTTCTATTGTTTCTTTTAGGTTAAAGTAAATAATTTTTTTCTATCATAACTTTTGTTAGTTCTGTGTAGGCAATGTTCTTTCTTTTTTATTGATGGACGGCGCTGAGCAACATATTAATTGTATTCTTTGTTACAGGTGCTTATGAAGTTGTGTACAAGATTGAAAGAGAGAAATATAGTCAAGTATTCATCTGATCTCGATTAGTTTACATTTGATTTTGGTCTGTAAATTTCATCACCCTTTTCCCCTTGAAAAACTACTATTTCATCTTCATTTTCCACAGAAATTCGTATAGTGACTTGCAATCTGAGCCAGACTACTAGCCGTGACATTATATGGATTTTACGGCTATTTGCTAGCTAAGGGCATCTGGGTATTCCTCCTTTTGGTATGATTACTCTATTTTTCATTTAGGTTTGTTTAATTTTTGGTTAATTAGGCTATTTCCAGGAAAAAAAATGTTTTTTTTGGGGGTTTTAGTATATTGTAGAAATTGAGATCTATGATGTTTGATTTTATTGCTCTTTGATACTTTATATGTGTTCATTCTCAAAAATTGAATTGTTTGAAGTTGTGGGTTTACCTTGATTAGATTGAATAATTGCTCTCTTTAGTTGTTGTATTGCACCAATTCTTGTTTAAAACCGACTTCACTTAAGATGAGTCTCACAACAGAATAAAATAGTTGAAAGGAGGTTGTAAGACGTCTTAAGTTAAGACGCTTTTAAGCAAGACATATTGGGTATTATTCGTATATGGTAAGACGGGTTTAGATAGGTACCATATGATAAGATAGATATCTAAGTAAGTAGCAATTGGTCAGTGTGATTATCATCAAATGGTAGTATTTACTTCCGTTTTACGATTAAAAATTTTAAAAAAATATTATTGTCTTAAGGAAGATTAACTGGTTTGGTAATTATTGTATACTCACAACGAAAATCAATAAATCAATTACCATAATCTATCTACTTTGTTAACATTGAATTCAAATCTTCGGTATAAGTATAAAATGAAAACTAAACTCAAATTGAGTTGGGTATCATGTGTTTCACTCGAAAATCTTGTAATTTAGAACGAAACTTGAATATTTAGTTTGCTGTTGTTATCATTTGGTGGTTTGATTTAAAGTTCTCATGTTGATGATTTTTAGTTTGATGGGTGGTTTCCATTTTCTGTGGTAATATTCACATTTCAGATTACTCTCTGCTCATAAGTCAACGATTTTTGTCTGGATATACGAAGGTGTGTAATTGCCTTCTCCATGTTTCATTTTTTGGGTGTTGATCTATTGATGAAAGTGATAAATAGATGTCAATCAAATAAAAAGGTTGTCTTATATTGTAAACCAATTCTATTCTATAATTTGTGGGTGGAGTTCAAGTCATTTCGGAACGAGTTTGTTACATTTGCATTTTGGGTTAGATGATGTTTCCATTTAACGATTATGAGCCCTAAAATCAACTTTTTACAAATTATTTAGTTTTTGATTGCCTATATTAAGAATATATTTTATTGATAGTATTATGAAAGACTTCAAAAAATTGGTTTTTTTTTTTCGAAAAGGAAGGGTGGGCTGAATTAAATTGAGTGATGTTGAAGTGAGCTCAAGTGAGTTGTTTGAATGGACAAGAGCTGAAATGAGCTGTTTGAATTGATGTGAGCTGAAATGAGCTGTCTGAACCGATGTGAGATAAAATGAACTGATGTAAGTACTTTGTAGTGTGGGATGAGTGTGATGCATTATTAAGTTTTTACTCTACAAAGGCGGTAGAAAGAGAGAAAGTGGTCATCAATAGGTGAATGTGTGAAACACAGGTTTAATTTTCCCCTCATCAAACAATGGTAGAAGCACAGAGGTAAATTTTAAATAAGTGTAGTAATTGAATAAAATCATGTGACTGCATACAAAATTCAAGACTTTATCGTCCATTTGACTCTGAAGACAGGTAAAAAGAGTGAAATAATAACGTTACATATTTGACAAAAAAACTGAGCTAGCAACAAGATAAAATTTATATTAGCTGTCATTACTAATTCACTATCTAAGTGGACGCCTGCTATTGTTGGAGGTAGAGAAGGTGGGATGTATTTAGCGCTTTGACAAAATTATTGACTTGGTCTATTTGTGACAAAAGTAAAACAAATTACACTACATAGTGCAAAATTCGTGTAATTCAAATCGTTCGGGTCGAGTTATTTTCGGATTTGTAAGAACTCAGGTCATATTAGATTGAGTCGAGTCATTTCGTGTTCGTCTATTATTATCGAGTTCTGTATGAATAATGATAAGTTTGCAACAACAAACATTCGAGCAGGATCATATGTTTGGGTTAATCAGAGTTACAGGTCATTTCCAGGTCCTTAGTTCATGTTTCGGGTCAGAATATTCAGATCGGTAAAATTTAATAGGACTATGGTACAGAAGTATTTTTAATATATGAAAATTTTCTTAAAGTGTTAATAATTTTATTTTGGTTATTTGTTTATTTTTATCTTTAATAATCTGTCATGTTTGTTTAATTAGACTTATTTAATTGGATGATAGGAGGACAAAAATCAATAAGAAATGAGTGACTCGTTTTTAAGAGATAATCTGTTACACATGTTAAGTACATTGCTCGACAAAGGTAAACAAATTATATGCTAAGCGGCTAAGCCTGAAATGTGTGATTATTTTCCTCTTTTGTTGTTGTCTTGTTGATGACGAATATGAGTAGCTTTTCATGGGGGCTGAATGTTTGTTCTATTCAGCATACACTTTCTTTATTTTGAAATAGATTTCAGATTTCAGCAGCATTCACCCATTTGTCGACTACTCTATTCAAAGTGATGTGTCTGTGTATATATTTGGTAAGAGATGGAGCAATTATATACTATCTTAAGATCACAATCAGTTTGATGCAACATAACTAATCAACAACATGATATTCGTTTAATGCATGAACTCTGTACATTTGACATGATGACACTCCCTTTTGCTTTAGGAACCGTTGTTTTCTTCTTTTATTTCGGTGTAATACATCTGATTTTAAGTTGTATCAATGTTGTTATTCTGGTAGGACTCGGAGGGAAATAAAGCTTTCCCTCCTATTTTCTATTAGTTCTGCATTCACCGGAATTCGAACCTCAGACCTATGGCAAAGCTAGATAAACTCTTTCCCGTCCGTCTAAGTTTCTAGGGGTGCTTCCGAAGCCTATTTTGCTATGGAAAGATTATGTTGTCTGTGTGTACAACATTTTCCACCACCTTCCTCCTTTAGTCCGTATGTTCCCCAGTCTTCTCATTACATGGACCTAGCTTATTCAATGTATCTCCACATACTCAGACACTAGCATGATATCCTTTTAAGTTTTAACATGTAACACCCCCTCATACCAAGGTACCTTACCAAGGACTACCCCAGCATGAAAGACTGTTACCATCTCGGTTTCCCGAGGTTAGCATATCAAAGTTACCAATTCCAAACAACCTTTATTAAAGTATAAAGAGTTAGTGATTACATGTTTTCAAAACCAAACCAAAGTATAACTGTGAAAGGTCTAACAACTACAAAGAATGCAAGCTAAGTCTCTTGACGGCGGAAGCTAGACTCGAGTGATGACTCCCCATGACTGTCCCATAGCTAAACATATGCATTACCTGTCATAATCTGCTCACCATCCCCGAATGGATCACCGCAGGTTTTACAAAACAACAACACGGGGTTAGTACCGTTCAATCAATATAAGACAACAAACAATACAACCAGCTGATCATCCTCCATCCCCGGTCTCCCGATCTCACACATTAACCGACTACACACCAAAGTATGTAGCCCTGCCAGATTACCCATCGCAACAGGTAATCCTCGCCGCCAGTGGGTGACCGCAGCTCATCCCCACCTAGTCCAGCTCATCAACGAGCGACTAACAATCCCTGTCCCTTAATGTGCACATCCCCACCCGTGACGGGTTCCACGGAGGGCGAACTAGGGTGTGAAGCCACTCCCGCAAGTGACTCCACCACAATCACACACACAGCATCATAGCTGTCACAACACCACAACCGTCACAACACAACCACACCAACACCGTCACCACAACACCCAACCTCCGATGATCAGCAGATAACAACAATTATAAAACATATGCAATCTCAATCAATTAACAGTACTGAGTAGGAGAAACCCTACCTTAGCATTAAGAGCAATACGTAAACCGAACAATTAGAAAGGCTCATCTACGAAGTCTTCTCCTATACAATAACCACATAGCACAATTACACAATGCACAATCCCCCCTTTTCCCCAATTTCATATATATACAGCAAACCCTAAAAGAACATAAATGACATGGAGAACAAGGACGTACCAACAGTAGAATGAAGGATTGAATGCAAGAACTACGACGATTGCACACACACACAATGGAGGATTAGGGAATGATTAGGGAGTGATTAGAGAAATCGTAAAATGATTAGGGTTGAAATGACGTTTAGAAACTGATTCTTAATATTAAATAACCCTAAACACTCCCGCATTAAACCGCTGAAATATTACTCGCCAGACCGGATACTCAGTCGAGTAAAGAGTATAATCGGCGAAGTATCCTCTACTCGGTCGAGTATTCATCATACTCGGTCGAGTATTCCTCGGCAGAACCAAAACCGAATACACAATTATCACTACTCGGCCGAGTAGGCTCTACTCGGTCGAGTACTTAGCTTATGAAAATCCGTAGTATTACAGTCTTCCCTCCTTAAAAAGAACTTCGTCCCCGAAGTTCCAACCCAACCTATAAAACATGGACACTTAACACTAACTCCACCAACACTCTTCCTTCCACAACATGGCTCACGATATCGTCTCAACTATAGTATAGCCTCCCAATACTAACTCCCTGATACTATCGGATACCCACAACCTAAATGTTTCCAACTCTATCTTAGTTCATAACGCCCACTAACATCCTCAATTACCAAGACAATCCACCAAACAAGATCAACCATCAAAACGGAATGTTACATTCTACCATCCTTAAAACGAACTTCGTCCTCGAAGTTTACTTCACACACATACACCTCCTCACACAACCGTTAACACTATCAAAGTTTACTCACACTCCTAAACATCATACTACTACCACCATTACCTGTAATAAAATAAACCCCAACATAAATCCATCCTTTACTCTACACCAATACTCAAACTTCCAATTATATTATAACATGTGCAAGCATCAAACTCTCTTTTTCGCATCCTACTCCTCTTAAGATAAATGTTACGTCCTCGTAAATCACTAATACTAGATCCTTAAATATATCTTCTCATTATCCTCATCACGACCGCATGTCAACGATATCCGCCTATAGCCTCGACACCTACTACATCTATTCCTATATCCAAGGTTCTCTTACTCTATCAGCTCTCGTGCCTCCAATTGTTTTGTACTCACATAACATATATCATAAAATCCTCAATATAACCACCACTCCATCTCTTCCACATTACCGCAAAACAACATACTTCTATATACTTATACACTCATCTCCACGAGCTAAACTCACAATCCACAATTGTTACACACTCACATTAGCTTCTCAAGTTCATCTCTTTTATTACCACAAAATCACCTTTGACTCGACATGATGCTAAGTCCCAAAACTCCGTACTCGCTGTCCCAAGAAAAGGTGTTAAACCACACGTAGTTCCAGTTCAATACCACACATGCTCCACATTCTCTTGCCACAACTATGTCCACCAATGCCTCATCTAAAACAAGATCAAAAGTACTCCAACAACCTCTCACAACGGTGTCCCATTAACAGAATATTACTTTACCATGACAATAACAGATCCATACCCAACTCTCTTTCATATCATACTCTATACAACCAATAGGAACATATCCATACCGACACTGGTAAGAAACATCGGGAAATAACACTGTGGGAATTTATCTGTATGCATCCCTTTAATTTTAAGGATTATAACGAATTATAGAGTGATGATTACGAGTCATAAAACTAAATTGCATAAACAAAAGCATAAAGGATTAAGAAATAACCTTCGGTCGTAGCTTTTATGGGCTATGAACAATATCGCAATGATATTCTCCTATCAGTTGCGCTCCCAAAACGATATGAGATATGCCCTTGTTCTTTTGCTAGAATCGATCCCTCAAATTTTCTGTAAAATTAGGGTTTTGTGTTTTGTTGAGATGAGAGGCAGGAGTAGGTTAGAAATTAGGTTAGAAAATTCCCTCCTCTCTCTCCCTTTAACCGTGTATATGGGAGTGATTAGGGTAGAATTTTTCTTCTAATTATTCGGCCCATTTACCGAGACAGGCATATCAGTCGATCAACTGACACACCCGGTCGATCGACCATGTATATAACGCATTATTTATAAATTGTCATTTATAAAATACCGCATTAATTAATACGGGTCAATAATAGTTTATTATGACAATATCGTATAATTTATCATTAACTGATTAAATATAACCGATTACATTTAATTATGAATTAACATATTAATTCGTCCAAGCTAACATTATATACATTAATTAAATATAACTTATTATATTCAATTTGCGAATTGACAGTTAATTCGTCTCAACTAATATTATTTAATCGGCATTAAATAATTGTCTCATCAACACATTGACTAACTGTTTAGTCATATAAGGCATCAATGTGATTACATTTTCATAACCACATCTCTCAAACACATCCTTTAGGTGTGACCTTTAGGGACCAGTTGATCACCACCATCAGTATGATAATAACGTCAAACTTTCTAGCAAGCCAACCGTTATTAGGTAATCGTTAATCAACTGATTAAAATACGAAGTATACCCTTGTGAACCTGTAAGAGATTTACAAATGTTATCACACTAATTTGTGGAGGACACAAGCGCCAACAAACTCCCACTTGTCCTCACAAGTGTATGTGCGATAACCGATTCTCATATCCTAAAATTTCTCCCACTCAATGTAAAACAATTTGCAAATCCGTATTCACAAAGGTCGTATTTTACAAGCGATCATTATCAAGAGTGGTTTCCCCGACTAGAGAGTAACTTAACTGATAAACAAATCATCATTCGAGCATGGCCATGCATTTCAGTTATAACTCCTCGAGTGGCCCTGAGAAATAACTATACCTGATAAGGGTTGGATATTTTCCTCAACTCGAATCCTGCAGTTGTAAGCACAGTATGAAATGACCCAGAAAAAATCTACTTAGCCTCCAGTTACGGCAGACCGTGAGAAAGAAACCAAAGTCACCCAAAAACTGCCTTAATCTCAAGAGACAGTCGATAGTCAAAAGAATCGACTCTAGGAACACAATGGATGTCCTATCCACGACCTGGCACTGAATGTTTTTAAACATTTAGGACTCCATTACGTTGTCACAAAAATTTGTCCTACGAGGTATCGTTACAATCTCGCATTTGTGATCGATCAGTCAACAATTTGACTTATGGCTCGTTGAACCCACCATCAATCGACTGCACAATATAATAGCCAGAGTTATCAGCTCTTGTAGGCGATTACGGACCAAGCAAAATATAATGTAATTCAGTTCACTTTGTGGTGTTCAATGTTGTCAGTACAATCCACATGAAAAACAAAATATTATAATAAAACGATGAAGTTATAAATAGTATATGAAAAAGATAATGTATCAAATTCATAATCAACTACTACAACTCAGGAACACGTTTAATTCCCATGGAAATAGCGTGCCCTACATGCTTATCATAATTCAACGATTCAGTAGTAGAATCTGCTGCAACACTCTGTCTGGAACTCTTCCAGCTGACCTCAGCACCATTAAGAATGAAGACGAACCCGGACTGAGATATTGAATCATCTCGATCCGTTTGGAAGCTAGCATCTGCGTAACCGATTGCGCATAGCTTAGTATCGCCTCCATAAGTCAATACCTTATCCTTAGTCCTCTGTAGGTACATGGATTCTTTTGGTACCGACTCGTCATACTCAATGCATATGCCACGTCTGGACGTGTGCATATCATGGCATACATGATTGATCCTATTGCAGATGCATAAAGAACACGACTCATGCGCTCAATCCCTTCAGGCGTCGTGGGTGACTGAGACTTGCTCAACTGCATCCCTGACGTCATTGGAAGATTCCCCTTCTTGGAGTTGGTCATGCTGAACTTCTCAAGAATCTTATCCAAATAATACTCCTGACTAAGTGATAACGTCCGTCGTGATCTATCTCGGTAGATACGGATTCCCAAAATGCGTTGTGCCTCACCCAGATCTTTCATCTGGAAATGGTTCTTCAACCATTCTTTAACCGAAGATAGGAGAGGAATGTCATTCCCAATCAGGAGTATGTCATCAACATACAATATCAAGAATACAATCTTGCTCTCACTCGACTTGATATATAAGCATGGTTCCTCGACCGATCGAGTGAAACCATACTCTTTTATCACCTGGTCGAAACGATGATTCCAACTCCGAGAAGCTTGCTTAAGTCCATAAATGGAACGCTTAAGCTTGCATACTTTCTTAGGATGTTCAGGATCTATGAAACCTTCGGGTTGCACCATGTACAACTCTTCCTCCAAATAACCGTTTAAGAAGGCGGTTTTCACATCCATTTGCCAAATTTCATAGTCATGAAATGCGGCAATCGCTAAGATTATCCGAATGGAACGTAGCATGAGTACATGTGCAAAAATCTCATCATAATGCAATCCGTGCACTTGAGTGAAACCTTTTGCCACTAGTCGTGCCTTATAGGTATCAGGTTGCGCGTCTACAGAACGCTTTATTTTGTAAAGCCATTTGCACTGTACAGGTTTTACCTTATTAGGTAAATCAACAAGATCCCATACGTCATTCTCATACATAGAGTCCATCTCGGATTGCATGGCTTCGAGCCATAGCTTTGAGTCGGAACAGGCCATAGCACCTTTATAGGTAGCGGGTTCATTACTCTCTAAGAGTAAAACGTCATTCTCCTCGACCATACCAATGTATCTGTCCAGAGGATGAGAGACTCTACCCGACCTCCTAGGTTCCTCAGGAATATTAACCGTATCATCAGTTGGAGGAACAACTTCCTCCATCTATTCCTCGGTTGTTGGTTCTGGAATCTCCGACAGCTCGAAGGTTCTATTACTTGTCTTGTTCTCGAGAAATTCTTTCTCTAAAAACGTCGCACTAGCCGCAACAAAAACTCGATGTTCAGTAGGCGAATAGAAGTAATGACCAAATGTTCCTTTTGGATAACCTATAAAGTATGTCTTGACCGATCGCGGGCCGAGCTTATCCTCGTGTCTCCACTTGACATAAGCCTCGCAGCCCCAAACCCGAATAAAGGACAAGTTAGGGACCGTTCCCTTCCACATTTCATATGGAGTCTTGTCGACAGCTTTAGTCGGACTTCAGTTAAATATAAGAGCAGCTGACAAAAGAGCAAAACCCCATAATGAATCAGGCACTACCGTGTGACTCATCATGGATCGAACCATGTCAACTAAGGTTCGATTTCTCCGTTCGGACACACCATTTAATTGAGGTGTTCCAGGTGGAGTTAACTGTAGAACGATTCCACAGTTTTTAAGGTGTTGATCAAACTCATTTGAAAGATATTCGCCACCCCGATCTGAACGGAGTGCTTTACCCTTTCTACCCAGTTGGTTTTCAACCCTGTTCTGGTATTCCTTGAATTTCTCAAAGGACTCACTTTTATGCTTCATTAAGTAGACATATCCGTATCTACTCAAATCGTCCGTGAAAGTGATAAAATATCTATAGCCATCTCTAGCGGTAATTGACATAGGTCCACAAACATCAGTATGTATGAGTCCTAATAGGTCACTAGCGCGCATTCCAACACCTTTGAAGGAAATTCGAGTCATTTTGCCAATGAGACATGATTCACACGTGCCATATGTAGAAAATTCGAATGCGGGAATAGTCCCATTATCGACGAGTTTCTTTACGCGTTTCTCATTTATGTGTCCCATTCGACAATGCCATAGATAGGTTTGATCTTTGTCACCAACCTTTAATTTCTTATTATTCATGTGTAATATTTCCGTGGTTTGATCTAAGATGTAAATTCCATTCATGGAAACCGCTTTGCCATAAATCATTTCATTGAAAGAGAAAATACAGCTATTATCCTTTATTAAAAATGAAAATCCGTCTTTATCAAGTATTTTAAACGAAATAATGTTCTTAGACAAACTGGGTACATAGTAACAGTTATTTAAAAATAACTCAAAACCACTAGGGAGTTGGATTACATATGTTCCCTTCGAGACAAGAAGCAACTCTAGCTCCATTCCCGACTCGCAGTCCACATCACCGTTTCCGAGAGGTGTGATGTTTCTTAGGCCCCGCAAATGATTACACAGATGAGAACCACAACCAAGATCAAGTACCCAAGTTCCGAACTTGCATGGTTAATCTCAATCATATGAATATAAGATGACATACCAACAGAACGACGCGGCTGCTGTTTTAATGTCCTCACGGTACACGGGACAGTTCCTCCTCCAATGTCCAGTCTTGTGACAATGGTGGCACTCAATGTCACCGCCCTTGCTCTTTGCCTTGCCCTGTGAGCCACTAGTCTCACCGGGCCCACTCTTACCGTTTCCTGGCTTCTTGAATTTTGGCTTACCTACAGTTAGGTCGTCTGGAGCTTTGCCCTTACCTTTACCCTTGTTGGAAATCGTGAGAACATCCTGCTTCATGCTCCCACTCAATTTCATATCCTTCTCGGTCTGTACGAGAAGGGAGTGTAGCTCATGAGGACTCTTTTTCAAGTCATTCATGTAGTAGTTCGCCCTGAATAGGGCAAAACCATCGTGAAGAGAATGAAGCATTCGGTCAATGACAATGCTCTCACTGATTTTGCAATCAAGTGCTTCCAACTTCTCGACATTCTCAATCATGTTAAGAATGTGTGGGCTAACCGGTTGGCCCTTTTGGAGTTTCGCATCAAAGAAGCGACAGGTATGCTCATAAGTAACGATCCTCGGTGGTTTTGAGAACTCGTTAGTGAGAGTGGTGAAAATCTTGTTCGCACCTTGGACAATGAAGCGTCTCTGCAAATTGGTTTCCATTGCAAAGATGAGTACGTTCTTTATCGCACCCGCTTCCATAACGAAATCACTATAAACAAGTGACTCGTTAACTCCCGCATTGGGGCCTGGGTTTACCGGTATTGGCTCAGTTAAGTACTTGAGCTTACCGTCAGCAATGGCAGCATTCCGTAGTGTTGCCTCCCATCCAAAGTTGGACCCATCATTCTTGATCGCGTGTACTTGATTCATGTTGTCCATAAAAACTTTCAGCCAGGACTCGCGTCCAAGTGTGACACTAGGCATTGGGATTTCGTTATTTCCAGCCATTTGTTGTAATAAAAAATAAACGTGTTCTACACTTGCGAAAAAGAAGAATAAATAATAAGCATGTGCATCGATTTTAATTTAAGTCTAATGATCTAATGTCATAACGCGAAGACTCAAGCATTTATACAATTGACCTTCCTCAAGAATTATATAAATGATCCCAAGACTCAATTATCTGTAAATTGATAAGCCAACCTTTTGGCTAATTTTTACTGTTAGAATTCTTGGTCGATAAATTTCTGCAAATTCTATCTTTAGTCCATCATAATCACGAGAAACTCTTCGGACTATAATGTTGAGATAAACTAAGTCAACACAAACTACTTACCCAACGTAGAAGGGGTCATATTATGCCTACCGACGAAGAAGGGATTCATAGTTGTTTGCCCTTATAAAGACTAGTCTCAATTTCCGTTTTAGAGGAAGATCCCATCAACTTTGTTTTAATTCATTTTAAGTGAACTAATATCTAGCATGCGTGAATGAATAAACTAAGGTGATGGCTTAAAAAACATGTGACATCTGTATGTCTATAAAAACTAACATACAACCTATATGTGTCAATTTTCATGCATTTTAGTAGTAGGTGGTTTGGTTTTAGGCGGCAAATGATGCATAAAATATCATGTGAATGAAAAGCAATAGGAATAAAAAAACGTAAAAACAATAAAAGGTCCTAGTGTGGCCTATCCTATCAAAATGAACATTAAATACAAATTTGAAATCCATCCTTGGACCCGAGAAGCTTGTCTCGATGTTCCATCTTGATCCATGTAGCGGGAGTGAGCTCAAATCTCCATCTTTAGACTTCTTTGAAAATTACAATAAATAAATTTACATAATAAACCTATTTATTACATTCTAATTTCAAAACCCAAAACTAAAGAAAAATAAGGAGATTCGAGATCTCAAATTACATTAAAAATTATGTTCCCATCATTACGAAAACATAATTTGACTAAGGCCACACTAGATATTACAAATTACAACCGATTGCAAAAAAAAAAATACGTAAATTAAACCATTCAAACGATTCATTCAACAAAAATAAAAGCATCAACTAAATAAATTAAACATTCATGACACAATTTCTTAATTATGTTGATTAATTTATCCAAACCACCCATTTAAATTATCAAATTAAGTGACAATTCCTCAATTAATCACATTAATTTCAATCTTAATTCATATTAAACTTGTAATATGAATTTAATCCATCAATATTTTAAACTTCTTTAAAATAATTAGGTATCTATGAATTATGAACCGCTTCACAATAATTAATTGGCCAAAATCAAAACAAAAAAAACCTTTTTCTCCTTTTGGTCTCGGCATAAAAAAAACAACAAAAAATTTTCTTTAAAATTTATCTCGGGAAAAACCAAAACAACCCAATAATAAAAAATTTTTCTCGGTTTTACAGCTAAAACCAATTTTTTTTTTTTATTTAAATCTGTCCAGCCGTGAACAGTAACAATTTTTTTTTTTCACGGCTAAAAACCGAAACAAACAAAAAAAACATAAACCCTAAAAAATTTTGTGTCTCGGCTGGGAAAGATTAAAACAGCCCCCCAAAAAAAAATTATCAATTCGGCATTATGCCCTAATTGCAAAAACATGATATTGATGAACAAAAATCGTTTATTGTTGCTATTAACAAGATTAGCATATTAATTAATGAAACATGATTAACGTATATGCCAAAAAGCATATAGCAAAAACGAATTTTATATCATCAACATGTTGATTCCATTTACAATTTAATTTAATCCGAATTAAATCAAAGCATCTACAAATTCATTTTATTATTATCTTAACTGATTAAAACAACAATATAGATGAATCAAATGGAAATCAAAACAACCAAAAATTGAAAACATCTCTATCTGACTGATGAGGCAATGATCGATCGAGGGGTGTTGGTCGATCGACCATACTGCGAACCAAAAACAGCTACGGCAAAAAAAAAATTAATAGCCGAAGCCCTAATTTTCGAGACCAATTTTTGTTTACATCCAATTTTATGAAAATCATCAAAATAAAATTCGTGGCCTTGGCTCTGATACCACTTGTGGGAATTTATCTGTATGCATCCCTTTAATTTTAAGGATTATAACGAATTATAGAGTGATGATTACGAGTCATAAAACTAAATTGCATAAACAAAAGCATAAAAGATTAAGAAATAACCTTCGGTCCTAACTTTTATGGGCTATGAACAATATCGCAATGATATTCTCCTATCAGTTGCACCCAAGACGATATGAGATATGCCCTTGTTCTTTTGCTAGAATCGATCCCTCAAATTTTCTGTAAAATTAGGGTTTTGTGTTTTGTTGAGATGAGAGGCAGGAGTAGGTTAGAAATTAGGTTAGAAAATTCCCTCCTCTCTCTCCCTTTAACCGTGTATATGGGAGTGATTAGGGTAGAATTTTTCTTCTAATTATTCGGCCCATTTATCGAGACAGGCATATCAGTCGATCGACTGACACACCTGGTCGATCGACCATGTATATAACGCATTATTTATAAATTGTCATTTATATTATACCGCATTAATTAATACGGGTCAATAATAGTTTATTATGACAATATCTTATAATTTATCATTAGCTGATTAAATATAACCGATTACATTTAATTACGAATTAACTTATTAATTCGTCCAAGCTAACATCATATACATTAATTAAATATAACTTATTATATTCAATTTGCGAATTGACAGTTAATTCGTCTCAACTAATATTATTTAATCGGCATTAAATAATTGTCTCATCAACACATTGACTAACTGTTTAGTCATATAAGGCATCAATGTGATTACATTTTCGTAACCACATCTCTCAAACACATCCTTTAGGTGTGACCTTTAGGGACCAGTTGATCACCGCCATCAGTATGATAATAACGCCAAACTTTCTAGCAAGCCAACCGTTATTAGGTAATCGTTAATCAACTGATTAAAATACGAAGTATACCCTTGTGAACCTGTAAGAGATTTACAAATGTTATCACACTAATTTGTGGAGGACACAAGCTCCAACAAACACAACGGTCTATATGCCTCGACCGACACTAACAAGAAATAGCAGTAAACAAACAGCGATCTATGACAACACGAAAATAATCGTATCACAACACGAATTACCGTGCACAGTGCACAAAATCACATCGATAGCCATCACAACTTTTACAATCTGATTACACTGACTCGGCACAACTTCCTTGACCATAAGACTTTCTTAAAACTACTCTACTAGATCACGACGCAGCATATTAGACAGGATCACAAATACCAACCTTATGAATATTATCCATACCATGACTCTTGAGGCTGGAACCTCACACCATTACTTACATATATCATACATACACATATAAGTATAACATATGACGCGGAACACACATATAACGACTCGTAACTATCACGCCCCACCATTACTCGTGAGGCCAGGACTTCACACAAAGTTTTACACACTTCATGGACCCATAATCGAATCTAACTAACCAATCCTGATCACGTAAGTTACCACTTGACAATGAATACCTCTCATCCGGACTTAACTCAAGTGCCTTTCATAACATATCCTCTCATACACACAATTATCACCCCTCCGGCAAATGTAGCCATAACATCAGTACCCAACTTCGAGCGAACACCTCATATATCCACATCTTATATTCCCTCACAACCAAACATACTAATCACCTCCACAAAATCAACCTCATTAGAACAACTAACTTCCCTAAAGTAATATCATCCTCAACCACTACTGACAATACTATGACACCAACATCCTCCATGTGACTACTCTCTCACTATCACTTCTTAATATAACAATCCGTTTCCTCTCTTTTGTTATCATCCCAAATAACGAATATCCAATCCATCAACAAAATCTTCCTTTATCATATCGGTACCTAACTCTCCATCAAGATCTCAGATCGTGCAAACACTCTACAAGTTTCTCATTCCATTAATACCTCGAAACTCACGGCTAACATGTCGTCCTACTCTCCTATATAACCACTAACTCACACCCTCTAGTGAGGCTATCGTACATTTCCATAATTTCCTACCTTCATGCTCCCTAACTCCGGTCAACATTCTCTCAACTTACTTCCATCCTTATTTCCCCCTTTTTACTCAATAATACCAATTAATAATTCATCTCCTTTCTGTTTCTACCTAACTCTTTAGTAATTTGTTTATTTTTCCATAGCTCCACAACTCTAATTCCCTTAATTTATAACAATATCTTATCATTCTTCTTATCATTTATCCTCTCTCATCTTGCTTCTCACTCCCTCTTGTCGCCATCAAGTCCACACACTAACAGTTACTCTTCAATTAGTCGTATCTCCCTTTCGTATCTCTAGAAAACCAAAAATTTACCTCATACCGTTAATTTCCCAAAGAACTACACACTAGGCTCACCCCTTGATATTCCAAATTCCCAAACTCAGTCATCATCTACAAATCCACGTCGCGACATAACTCCATCTACGTTCACTATATACCCCTCTACTTCATCCCTCTAAAGCAACCTTTCATTACATATATCCTTAAACAACACAATCCTAACCGTCTCCCTTCCATAAATCCTTACACATCCCAATTTGCCACTATTCGCATTCCTCATCTCGATTTTTCATCCTCGCATTTCTTTACCCTTATATCACTCTTTCCCATAAACACTGACTTTTATATTACTCAACACACTACTATATCACTCACCATATCTCACCAACATGTTCCTTACCTTGATTAGCTCATTATTCCTCCCTTTCTTTTTCCCACTATCCCTCACAACCATATTAACACATGTCTTCCTTACCCAACACATGTCCTTCACAAGCCGGAATTCTCCTTGTCATAGCCTTTGGTAACTTACGTATCCAGACCGTCACATATATAAAAGAACGCTTTAAGACCCAAAACATACATGTGTACATACGCTACGACTCAAAAAAAGTGTAAGGGCATAGCCACCGACTCAAAAAAAAAGTAAGAACATAGCCACCGATTAACAATTAAGATAAAAACATAGCCACCGACTCAAAATGGTCGGCCACTGAGGTACTCGGTCGAGTACGTGGCATACTAGGCCGAGTACAGGGTACTCGGTCGAGTAATGAGACTACTCGGCCGAGTTAATGACTTCAGAAGCTAAACAGTATTATCACAGAGAGATTACTCGGCCGAATATGGAATACTCGGCCGAGTATAAAAGATACTCGGCCGAGTATCGGCGCAGTTCTCAGCACCGTCCAATTTTCGTAAAACAGTCATACCTCACTCGTTACTTGGTCATTTTGGGCGTGTGACCTATCGTTAGAATCGTAAGAAGACAAGCTATCACCTACAATTGGAATTAAAGAAATATCATTTCTAGAACTCTACTTATGACAGTTTTAAGACAACCCTTCCATAATCGGTTTTCCTACAAATCAAATTTCCTAAACCAAAACAATTTGAACATGCATAAGGCAACAACAACAACTCAATACTTCAATAAACCAGTACACAAGTGAACTCTTATCATACCCACATGAAAATTAGACACGACGTTCATGTATATAGACACCTGCCCGTAACCATATGCTACTACCAACAATCAAGCATTAACATCATCATGTTCATATGCACATGTACCACTATCATACTTCATGCTCAAGATTGTATTAAACAGGTAATATGATCACATTATTCATGCTCAATATCAATCAGATACAAATTCACAATTCACCTTTCATATTTTACCATGTTCCAACACTTAACATGCCAACATATTCATGCTCAAATTTTAACATCAACAATCCTCGATGCATCTTTCAACAACTATCACATTCCACTTCTTTCATCATTTCATCCAACCATGCACAAGATTCAAACTATAGATATCAAACTCGCATGACTCAAACATACAACAGTTTCCCCCCATGTGACCGGCTTGAGATCGTAAGGGCCTTAATGCGACTTCGGGACGTCTCTCAAGTCTTTGCGGTAGCTCCAAACAACTCTCCCCGGGTTCATTTTATTTGGACTCCCTAAGTTCATTGGGTTCATTTGTTTTAGGTGCCGGAATCGACGGCTCTGATACCACTATGTAACACCCCCTCATACCAAGGTACCTTACCAAGGACTACCCCAGCATGAAAGACTGTTATCATCTCGGTTTTCCGAGGTTAGCATATCAAAGTTACCAATTCCAAACAACCTTTATTAAAGTATAAAGAGTTAGTGATTACATGTTTCCAAAACCAAACCAAAGTATAACTGTAAAAGGTCTAACAACTACAAAGAATGCAAGCTAAGTCTCTTGACGGCGGAAGTTAGACTCGAGTGATGACTCCCCATGACTGTCCCATAGCTAAACATCTGCATTACCTGTCATAATCTGCTCACCATCCCCGAATGGATCACCGCAGGTTTTACAAAACAACAACACGGGGTCAGTACTGTTCAATCAATATAAGACAACAAACAATACAACCAGCTGATCATCCTCCATCCCCGATCTCCCGATCTCACACAGTAACCGACTACACACCGAAGTGTGTAGCCGCCGCTGCATTACCCATCGCAACAGGTAATCCTCACCGCTTGATGGGTGACGCAGACCCATCCCCACCTAGTCCAGCTCATCAACGAGCGACTAACAATCCCTGTCCCTTAATGTGCACATTCCCTCCCGTGACGGGTTCCACGGATGGCGAACTAGGGTGTGAAGCCACTCCCGCAAGTGACTCCACCACAATCACACACACAGCATCACAGCTGTCACAACACCACAACCGTCACAACACAACCACACCAACACCGTCACCACAACACCCAACCTCCGATGATCAGCAGATAACAACAATTATAAAACATATGCAATCTCAATCAATTAACAGTACTGAGTAGGAGAAACCCTACCTTAGCCATAAGAGCAATACGGAAACCGAACAATTAGAAAGGCTCCTCTACGAAGTCTTCTCTTATACAATAACCACATAGCACAATTACACACTGCACAATCCCCATTTTTCCCCAATTTCATATATATACAGTAAACCCTAAAAGAACATAAATGACATGGAGAACAAGGACTTACCAACAGTAGAATGAAGGATTGAATGCAAGAACTACGACGATTGCACACACACAATGGAGGATTAGGGAATGATTAGGGAGTGATTAGAGAGTGATTAGAGAAATCGTAAAATGATTAGGGTTGAAATGACGTTTAGAAACTGATTCTTAATATTAAATAACCCTAAACACTTCCGCATCAAACCGCTGAAATATTACTCGCCAGACCGGATACTCGGTCGAGTATTCATCATACTCGGTCGAGTATTCCTCGGCAGAACCAAAACAGAATACACAATTAGCACTACTCGGCCGAGTAGGCTTTACTCGGTCGAGTACTTAGCTTATGAAAATCCGTAGTATTACATAACACACCTCTCTATCAAATTTGACTATAATGGTATATTGAAAAGTAATAAAATAGAGTATGTTAACATTTATATTATAAATGAGAGTGTGTACGAAATAAGTTTTTTAAGCTCAAGTATTATTTATTGTTTCCCCTTTTACTTATTTAGTGTTTTGTGTCACTTATTGTTAGCTTATGTTATCAGTTTATAAAGTGCTTAGAAAGTGAAAGTTACATTCTTTAAACTATTTGCAGCACATGAAATAGAGGAGCTTTTGATGTACTACGAGACCAATTCTTTGGAGGTCATAATAGTGAAAGATTAGCGCCTCTCATGGAAGCATTGTGATATTGTCCCTTGCCCTTATGGCCTTAAATGTGTATCACGTTTTTCAGTTTTTACCATACTCTAAACAATACTAGTTATCGTGAAATCGTCCCTACTCCCTTGGCCTTATGGCCTTTGTTGTGTATTAGGTTATTTTGGGGATTGCTAATGGAATCTTCGCGTGTTTCATTAAAAAACGATCAACTTTGTTGGCGTAAACACAAATTCTAGCTTTCATGTGCGTGAATTTGCGGTGATGATGGCACTGCCAATTTCACAGTTTAACGTTTTTGGTAGGTGTACCTTAAAGCTGATATGCCAATCTTAGTTTAATGAGAAGTTCTCTTGTGAAAACACGTCATATGAAAGTATTTTGAGACGAACCATAAAATAGTTAAGGTAATAGTTGTTCCTCGAAATGGAAAATGTAGTGGTCGACTGGTAGGTTGGAATTTAATGTGGAACGGTTGAAGAGGTGTTTGTGAAATTATTGTTCCGGGTGTAATTCCAGAGCAGTGTTTGTTTACCACGCAAGCTTGGTGAATGGATGTCCTTCCTTGCCTTGGTTCTTCCTCTCGGTCTCTCCTGAAACGATGAACAAACTGAGGGCTCGGCTTTGCACCGAGCGTACTCACTCCGACGCTCAAGTCAGTAAACTTAAAAGGATTAAGTTGTGTGTTACTTGGCGAAGTATATATTGTAGAGAGATAAAGAAGATATTACCAGATTATGAGGTGTTTAGGTTAGATTGTGTATCCTTTCCTCAATGAGGGTTGAGGAGTATTTATAGACTTTCACCTTTTGTCACGTAGTGGCCAAGTGGCCAAGTGGCTAGCATGTGGAAGACTGATGTACCCTCGGCCGAGGGACCCATGGCAGGCCGGCGGGCCCTGTTGACTCTATGCCGAGGGGTCTTGGATATGAGTACGCGGATATGTGCCCCGGCTAGCTAGTTGTCCTAGCCGAGGCACAAGAGACAGGCCGACAGGCTGCGTCGGTTAGGCTGTCTAAGTCGTTGGCTTGCTGTGGATATCTTTGACCTTGCTCAGTATGTTGATTCGGTCAGCGGGTGCAGAATATGCCCCATCAATTTGCCCCCAGCGTAGTCTATGCCGTGGTATGGACCTTCGATGAGTGTTGAGCGTATTCTGCGCAAGTAAAAATTTTCTGCTCCGGCTTCTTCTACCTCGGCTTGGTTCTGCTTAGGCCGTACCATATCATATCCCCCCTCTACATGGATGTGTAATGGACATCAGATGTGGAAAAGGAAGTTGCGCTGGCCGAGACCGAGGTTGTGAGTGCCGTATGCTTTTGATTGCCCCCAGCCGGTGCTGCCAAGCTTGGTTGAATCAGCGGACCGTTTGGCAAGTAGATACCAAGGGGCGATGTTGAAGAAGATATGTCCATTGGCATTCTGTCAAGGAGCGTGTTGGAGAAGTTTTGTAACTGTTTGTCGATTGACATCCCATGGCTGCATGCTTGACATGTGTCTCGTTGTTGATTGGTTGACGCTTCATGGGCTTTGCCCTGATTGGTCCGTCTTCGTGGGCTTTGCTCTATAAATAGAGTAGTATGCCCCTTAATTTTCGCACAAAGTTCAACTTCTCAAAAAAAAATTTTCTTTCTTGGATTTTCAAGGGTTTCTTTCTCTTCTAATCTTCAGAATCGTTACTTCGGCGTAGCACTTTTCTTCAAGGTAAACAAACAAATTTTCCAACTTTTAATTGTTAAGTTTTTGTTGTGAACATGTCTTCTGCTGATGCCGGACCTAGTAACCTTGCGCCGGGGGGTTCCCCGTCGCGCCTTGATGAGGAGGAGGCACTGGCCGCCATCCCGATAAGGTCTGGGGGCCCTAGGTCTCATTCTCCTGAAGTTGATCCAAAAGCTCTGGAGGATTGGGATGATGATGATGATGATGATGACGGTGATGATGTTGAAAGGACTCGTCCTAATGAGGAGAGGCCGTACATCATGGATCACGGCGACGCCTGTAAGGTCTGCCCTGACCGTGCTTGGACCCACAAGTTTGCGTTGTTCTGGTCCGACTTTTCGAACGTCACTTCTCCTTCGGCGGGGAGTATAGTATTGTTATTCCCGGGGGAAGGTCGGGCCGTCTGTTGCCCTCCTCCGGTCAGATCGGCGTATACATCGACACCGGAGTATGGACTCCGGTTTCCTACGAATGAACACGTTATGGCTATAATTAAAGCCATGAACGCGTCGTGGCCCAACGCACCCATTGGCCATTAGGACTATAGTCGGCGTGTGGCTCTGTCTTTTCAAGGGGAGGTCCCAACGGTTAACTTGTTCCGTCGGCTTCATCACCTTCTACGTCGGCCCCCGGTCGCGTTGGGTGGTACGGCGTGCGGACGGAGCGGGTACGTCTCCGTTGACAAGCTTTCTTCTGCAAAGCGGAAGGAGCGGTGGGTGTACGTTGAGGTTTAGGAGGATTATCCACCGCCCGGTCCTTCCAAAGACCAAGTCAATTTGCGGTGCGAGTAAGGCGGAGCATGACAAATGGGTCTCCGGAGTAAGCTTAAGATGGACTTGCAAGGTCCTTCTTAATGCGGATGAGAAGCGGGCGATGAGGCTGTTTGAGGCGGAGAAGAATGGGATCGAAGGGATGGATTCCCGACGCGAGATCATTCTTGAGGGATGAGTCGCTCTGCCACGTCGGCCTCATCCGGCCCTCGAATGAGGTGAGTGGGGTCGGTGTGAGGCCCATCTCTGCTTTTAATGTTTCATTATTTGAACTTTTATTTATTTCTTCTACTTAACCCTTGCTTCGTTCCCTTTGCGGACCATTTCGCCGGACACATGCGAAGATATCCTTAGGAGAATGGGACTTGCCAAGGACAAGACAGTTGTTAATTTGCATCCTAAGGCCCAGACTCGTGATCGCAGACCGCCGCCAAATGATCTCATGGATCGGCGGTGAAGGCCCTAGATGTGAAGGCGGCCCGGGCGAAGGTTCTTTGGTAACATGCCGCGCCGAACGCGGAAAACAAAGTCTTCGGCGGCGACGCGCGTCGACATCGATTCCACCTCCCATCCCTTGATCCGAGAAAGAGACGGTGGAGGTCGTTGATATTACCGCCGAGGAGGTGGTCACCTTGGCGGTGGAATCTCCTCTCTTCCGCAAGAGGAAAGAGCCTACTACCCGCCGCGATGCTTCGCTTCTCTGCCGCTCTGCTGCTCTCGCTTTGAGGCGGCAAAGAAATGCGTCCTCCGACCAAGAAGGCCAAGCCTGGTACGGATCTATCTGTGGCTCGAGACTTAGCCGGTTCATTAGGCGTTCCCGATGACGGGCTCTCGGTATGTCCATGTATGTTGACACGGATGCTTTGATTGAATTTTTTGTAGATCAACCGCCGTCTCACCGGACACAATGTTGAACAAGCGTCCGAGAAGCGATCTGCGCGGGCAGGTGGTAATAATGACACCGTCGTCTCCTCCTTACGAAGCCTACCCCGTCCAGATTAGGTCGGAGGGCCGAGTTTGGCCGGGATGCTATCGAAGTGGCCGATACGGGTAGGTGCTCTTATTGTGGAGCAAGAAAAGGCCATGGTGAAGTGCTCCACGGCTCGAGCGGCTCGAGCTTGAACTTGACGCTGCGAACAAGGAAGCCGAGAGGGCCAAGGCCGAGGTGAAGAGGCGATCCGTCTTGAGAAAACTTAGGGAGGACGCCGAAAAGCGATCCTCGCCGAGAGAGCCAAGGCCGAGGTGCGCGGCGGTGAAAGCCGCTAAGTCTTTGGGGGCGTGACCACCTCCGGAAAGTCGACTTTAATGCTCGAGAAGAGGGACGAATGGAAGTCCATGTTTCAGCCCGGGGAAGGTGGTTCGGAATAAGGATGCTATCATCGCCCGGAGGGAGGAGGACATTGAGACGCTCCAAACCGTTATCCTCCCTAATATGTGCGCCCACACGGGACTGGCCGAAGAAGCCGCCGGGGGAAGTGATTGGGGAGCTCTTTCCTCTTGATGGCTCCTTTCCGTGGCAAAAATTTGACGAGCTGTTTGATGACAAGCTCGAAGCTAAGGAGAAGGCTGCGGAGGCGAAGGCCGCTGCGGAGGCGAGGGTGAAGAAGGAGGAAGAGGAGGCCGCGGAGAAGGCGGCCCTTGCAGAGAAGGCTAAGGCGGCCAAGGAGGAAGCTGAGAGAATGAGAGCGGTGATCTTCTTTGAGGTGAAGCGCCAAGACACTCCTGGGTCGCCTACCAAAGACGATGCTGCTAACGTCGCTGATGGCAAGTAGCAACAGGCATAGGGAGACGGGCGGTCGTCACCAGGTTCACCCGGCATCTCGGATAGTTTCAGCTGTTCGGGGGCCAACTATTAAGCCTTTCCTCCCTGCCATCTTTTGGCGCTTCAAATGATATGTCTGTAACCTTTTGTTTCTTCTTTTCCTTGTATTTTGTAAAACTTTGGTAGGTTGTGTTTTGGCTTATCCCTATGGGGACGGCCGTCGTCTGTATTCTCCTTGTAATCATTTTCAGTAAAGTTTGATCACAATCCTTCACTTGTCTTCTTACGTTATTAATTGAGCACTTTTTCGTTTTTACTTTCGGCCTGGCCGAGGCAGTTAGAATGCGTATCTCAACTGTGTTTAACGTCTTTTTTTTTTTTTAAAACATGTTGGCATGTTGGTCGCTTCCTCTTTCACTCTCGGTCTGGCCGAGGCGTCCGATTTGCGCTTCCCAACCGCCACTGTGAACATGTTAGCGTATCGACCGTTGTGTCCCCTGCCAGGCCTTCGGTTGGCCGAGGCGGCTAGAGGTTACGGCGCGACAGCGTTCGTATCTGTAGACATATTGATCGCTTCCTCTGCCAGGCCTTCGGTTGGCCGAGGCGGCTAGAGGTTACGGCGCGACAGCGTTCGTATCTGTAGACATATTGATCGCTTCCTCTGCCAGGCCTTCGGTTGGCCGAGGCGGCTAGAATTGCGTCTCAGTTGTACTTATCGTTCTAAGGCATGTTGGTCGCTTTCGCAGTATCAAGCTATTTGGTAGTGACTAGTGGCGTCTACTTCTTGGGGTGACTGCCCGGCTTGGGCCGTGGCGTCTACCTCGATATGACTACGGAGGGGATAAACACTTTGACGGAAAACTTGGATGATTGTTCATTAGATATAAACACGCGTCGGGGTGCCAACAATTATTTTGGACACCTCCGCCGCTATACAAAGTATTTCCTGAGATTGTCGGTGTTCCAACGGCTCATCAAAGGCACACCCTCCATGTATGCATCGCCGGTATGTACCCGGCCTAATTTCTTCAACCACTTTGTAGGGACCCTCCCGATTAGCCAGTCAATTTACCATGAATGTTCCCTTTGTTGGTGGCGGCCGACTTTCTTAGGACTAGATCTCCTACTTTTAAGTCCCTTTTGTGGACTCTTCGATTGTAGGCTCTTCTCATTCGGTTTTGGTATCTTTTGCCCGAGTTGAGGCGTCTTTGTATCTCGGCTTTCTTCGACCGAGTCTAGGGAGGCTTTCGGACCTTCCTCGTTTTCAACCGGTTAAAGGTGGCCGTTCGAATGTTGGCACACGCTTCAATTAGCGGGGCCTTCGCAGATCCGTAGACTAAGTGGAATGGATGTACCCCATTGCTTCTTTCTCCGTGGTCCGGAGGGACCACAGGACGCCGGGTAGTTCATCGGCCCATCTTCCCTTTAGGTCTTCGATTTGTCTTCTTCAGCCGTTGAGGATTGTTTTATTGGTCGCCTCACTTTGTCCGTTGCTTTGTGGGTGGCGGATGGAGGAGTATGCAAATTTGATACCAAGTTCCTCCAACCAGCTCATTATTGTGTCACTCTAAAACTCTCGGCCGTGGTCAAATACCATGACTTGGGGTAACCCAAAACGAGTTATGACATTTTCCCAGATTACCTTTTTCTTACGCCGCCGTCGTCTTGGCATCAAGCTGCGCGCCTTCAACCCATTTGGTGAAGTAGTCAACGCGACAATCAAGTACTTTCTTCCTCCGGATGCCGTTGTAAATGGCCCTAGTAGATCCATCCCCCACTGTGCAAAAGGAAGGGGACTAAGTACCATTGCAGGTCTCGGGAAGGTGCACGTATCACCGGAGCATGCATTTGTGGTTGTTGCACTTTTTGGTTTTGGCTCGGAATCCTCAAGCATGGTGGGCGAAGTAGCGGCTCGAAGAGCTTTATGGGCTAGTGTTCTTGCCCCATGTGATGACCACGAGATGCCTTCGTGAATTTGTCGTATTAGCTCGCGTCCGGGCCGACGCATTTCAAGAGTGGCCTTATTACGGACCTCCTGTATAATTCTCCTTCAAACACCAAGTACCTTGCTGCGATCCTCTTTATCTTCGTGAGAGCTGCGGTCCTCCGGTAATTCATTCATCGTTTTTACTTCATTATCGGAGTCATCCACGTCGTCTCGGTCTCTACGTCGCCCACCATGCCGACGGTCTCAGTAATGCTTTTGGCATTCCCGATGTCCACCAAAGACGGTTCGACCGACATTCTTGATGGTTGAGCGGCAAGCTTTGAGAGAGCGTCGGCTCGGTTGTTCTCGACACTGGAATGCATTGTATCGAAAGGATTTCAATTTTGAAGTGTCGCTTTTACCCTTTCCGGGTATCTTACCATCCCGTCGTCTCGAGTCTCATACTCTCCTCTAATTTGATTAGCCACTAAAAGTGAATCATTTTCAAAATGATGTGCTCGCCCCGGACTCTAGCTAGCTCGACTCCGATTATCACCGCCTCGTATTCGGATTCGTTGTTTGAGGCCGAGAAGGTAAATTTCAAGGCGTACTCAAACTCGTCCCCGTTTGGGTTGATGATAAGTATGCCGGCTCCTGAGCTGTTCGTCGTGGAGGACCCGTCGGTGTATACTTCCCATACTCCGGGGTTTTGCTCTTCTTGAAATGTGCACTCGGCCGGGGAAATCTGCAAGTGCTGTCCCTTTATCGAGGGCCTCGGCTTGTATTGAATGTCGAAGCCGGATAGCTCTCTTGCCCATTTGATGAGCTGCGGATTGCTCAAATTTTTCCAATGCTTTCTCCAATGGTTGGTCGGTTAAGACCGTCACGGGATGTGCGTCGAAGTAAGGCTTCGGATTTCCTTGCGCAATAATGACGGCAAAGAAAGGTCGCTTTTTCAATCGGTGGGTAATTTCTTTCGGCGGGCAACAATGTATGGTCGACAAAGTAGATTGGGTGTTCTTGTTTGTCTTCTTCTCTCGATGATCACGGATCGACCGTGGCCGAGGTAACTTGCTATGTATAGATATAGCGTCTCCCCAAAGATCGGCCAGACGGGGTTGGGAGAGTTTGAAGATGAGCTTTGATTGCTTGAAAGCCGTGCTCTGTTCCTCCCCCCAGCTGAAGTCCTTATTTCCCTTCAACACTTTGAAGAATGGGGTGCTCTTGTCGGCTGACCGAGAGATAAAACGGGCTAGAGCCGTCATCCTCCCGGTCAACATCATAACCTCTTTTCGATTCCTCGGCTCCGGCAGGTCCAGGATTGCTTGGACTTTCTCTGGATTGGCATCAATTCCCCTGGCGCTGACAAGCACGCCGAGGAACTTACCTGACCGGACACCGAAGTTGCAATTCATTGGGTTAAGTTTCATCTTGTATTTCCTCAGTGAACAAAATGCCTCGTGTAAATCGGCTAAGTGCTCGCTGTCGGACTTGCTTTTTACAATAGCATCGTCGACGTAAGCCTCAATGTTTCGCCCTTTTTGATTTTGGAACACTTTGTCAACCAGTCTTGTGTAAGTTGCGCCGGCGTTCTTCAAACCGAACGGCATCACTTTATACATGTATGTGCCGTTACCGGCGATGAATGCGCATTTAGGCATGTCTTCTTCGGCCATGAATACCTGATGATACCCTGAGAAGGCGTCCAGCAGGCTCAGCATAGTGTAGCCTGCCGTGGCGTCGATTAAACTATCTATTCGAGGCAAGGGATAGCAATCTTTGGGGCACGCTTTATTAAGATTGGTAAAATCTACACACATCCTCCACGCCCCCGATGATTTCTTCACCATTACAACATTAGCTAACTGATGCGTGTCTTTTATATGATGTTTTACATCCCATTTTACACGCATTTCAGAGCTCATTCTTGTAGTTTATGCTACATTTCTCCCTATTTCCGTCTACTTCCGTATTTTGTACATTATTGCAGAAATGTGAAGAATTCAACGGGAAAATCAAGCCAAATCCGTCCCCTAGTAATCTGCATTGCATTTGACGTAAAGGAATCACTTAAGGAACGAGCTTGGTGCGCAATTCGAGGCCCAAAAGACAAGTCCACGTGTTTTGAGAAGTCAAGTAGCAGCTCAAGTGGTCGATCGACCATCACCTTCAGTCGATCGACCAATGTTCGGGTTCGAAGCTCTGTTTGTTTAGAGGAGCAAGCGATCGATCGACGATCTATCGAGTTGATCGACCAGCTTGCTATTCCAGACGTGAATTGAAAGACCGTGAATCTTGAAGCCCATTAAGTTTTAGGTTTCGATAATAATTGTTACGTATTTGCTATATAACGTAACATAAAACATTCAGTTTAGGATCGAAGTTTTTATCTAAGTTTCATACAGTAACTTCCAGTTTTTGTTCATTCGAGTAATTAGGGTTTGGAACATCGTTTTAGCATTGGAATTCTGTTCTTGTTCTTAATCTCTACTCTGAAATCTCGGTATTCTCTCTGCCCTAATTTCAGTCTATTGTTTTATTTTCATCATTAGTATAGATTTTCTAGTTAGTATCCCAAAAGCCAATTATCGTATTATCGCTATTTGTTATTTACTTTAAGCATGAATTCAGTAATCGTTATTAGTTTTAATGTTGTTTTTACCCTTAGCATGAGTAGCTAAATCTATAGTGCTAGGATGTAGGCGATTTATGGCAAAGGCGGCAATAGATCATACACGGACTGTCTCGCGTGTTGGTCGATCGACTGACATTGTAGGTCGATCGACTGACCTCGTAGGGTTTTATTTTTGTTTTAAATGTTTTAATGTTGTATTTGACGAATCGAATGCATGCGACCAGTTAGATACCTAGTTTATGACTGACCCATTAGATCGAAAGATAGGGAAAGTTATTTGACCATCAATTAAATCGACTAAACTGTGCTAAGATCGAAAGATAGGTATAGTTTAGACCGTTAGTCACTTTTCAGGACGAAAGTTAGTATTAGTGACATTAGGGACCTATAGCGAGATCGAAAGATGCTATTTGTTAAGAGTGGACCGAGAGGACCTCTTTATCTCCCGCCTTACCTGTGTTTGATTCAGACCGACTTAGTTTGCTGCCGCCGAAGCTATAATGAACCGAACATCCTAGTACCCTTCTTTTATCTGTTTAAATCGTCTATTTAGTTTATTATCTTTATTCACTTTTAGTTGTAGACCAATTCAATTCAACCCCCACAATAGTTACCTCAGACTGAACATAAATCAACTAAAATTTACATCTGCCTCCTTGTGGTTCGACCCTGTTACCACTAGCCTAGGTTAGTCTTAATAGGAATTATAAATTTTATCTTTGGTACTCACAACGACGGGTATCAAATTTTGGCGCGATTCTTAGGGAGGCAATAGTCCTAATTTTAGTTGTTTTTATTTTTAGTCTTTCTTAGTTTAAGGGACAACCGTTCCTTAAACTTTTCTTATATTCTTTTTGTAGTTTCTTCTTATGCGCAGGTCACAGGGTGGAGAATTAGTACCGTTGAACCCTGAGCTTGAAAGATCCTTGCGCGAGTTGAGACGAACACAAAGGGTACTACCGACAGAGGAAGAGCTGAGTACTCTGTCAAGCTATTACGAGAACGATCCGTTCAAGAAGACCCCTGATCTTCACCCGTTTCCACTTCTTCAGAGACGATTTACTTCTCGAATTTCAGTCATGGCCGAGGAAGCGAGTATAGCTAGTCATTCCGAGCCGACAATTTGAAAACTTATATAAGGGGTTTGAACTACCAGGAGATGCCAGGAAGTTCGAACCAAAGCCTTCATACATTAGCATGGTTGAGAAGAACCAGTTCGGGGGAGCTGCAAACGAAGATGCAGCTAAGCATATGGAGACCTTTATTGACTACTGCTGTTCCATACCCCCACCAGCTGGCGTGACCCAAGACCAGATCAAGGAGACCATGTTCATCTTCTCCTTCGTGATGCTGTAAGGGAGTGGTATAGAGATTTGGACCGAATCGCTCGGGGATCACTGATTGGAATACATTGGCATTGGCATTCTACAAGAAGTACTTTTCTGCTTCAAGGACGATTGCTATTAGAGCTCAAATCACGGGCTTTAAACAAGGGCCAGATGAGAATTTCCACGAAGCATGGGTCCGATTTAAGAAGTTGGTGCGAACCATACCGCACCATGGGTTCGAAAAGTGGAGCTTGTGCAATCATTTCTACAATGGGTTGTACGACGATCAAAGGGCCATTTTGGATCTTTCCAGCCAATGGAAGATTATTTGAAAATTTGGGAGCAACCAAGGGGTAGAAGATCATTGACGATCTAGCTACCCACAAGGCCGAGTATAGGAATTCTAGAGGGAACCAGAGGAGAGTCGCTGAATCCTCCCTCTGTTGCGCACTTGAGGCTCTCACTGCGAGATTTGACAAGTATGAGCTAGGAGGAGCTTCTAAAGGTGGGATGTACCAAGTCAATCTTTGTGTCGACGGTCCTTTCGTCTGTGAAAGGTGTGGAGGTGAGGGCCATGTCTCGAAAAACTGCCCTAGTCCCTTTGAATCTTGTCTCGCCTTTCAACACTATAGGCGGACCAACACTTACTACGAGCCAACCCACCCAAACTTGAGTTGGAGAAGCCAAAATGTCCTAAATCCAACTCAAGCTCCGCGCAAGAAGCAACCCCATGTGCCCCCTCATCAAAAGCAACAACAATATCGAAACCACCTTATGTGCCGCAGAAGAACAATCGTGAATTCTGAATTTTCCGAGCTTAAGAACTTTCTTGCTAAAGGAGTCCCAAGCAAGAGAGACCGGGATGAAGCTACTAGAGAGCCAAATAGCTCAATTGGCTAGCAAAAGTAACACTCGAGCTCCCGGACACTTACCGACTCAACCTGAACAAAAGGAGACCCTAAATGCCATCACTTTGAGGAGCGGGTCCACCCTTGATGGTCCTGCCATGGTTGAGGACGCTGTTGAAAAAGATGAGCTGGAAACAAGTCAAAAGAAAGCTTCAACGAATAAATCAAAGAAAGCAGTAGTCTACGGGTATATCGGTCGATCGGCGATATACCTAGTCGATCGACCGAGGCACGGTTACTGTGGAGCTTCGAATCAGTACATCTCGCCGATCGATCGGAGGACGATGGTCGATCGGCGAGATCGCTGCGATCTTGAAGAATTTCGTCCTTTAATGCCAAATAATCTGCGAGACCACTTGTTTCGGGGTACCACGGTCCCGAAAATTTTGGGGAACCGAGCGCCGATGGGTCGCCCCACTCAAGTTCGATCCAATGACGGTTAATGGTTCTCATTTGAGACGGTCTGAAGAGGGGTCTAGCTTCAACAAAGAGAAGGTGACGGACTTTCGGCCTAAGTCCAAGGATGCTGGTGCGCGTGAATTGGAGGAGAGGGCTAAGGTACTTCTTTGACCCCTTACCCGGAGAGGCTCGTGCCAACGAAGAAACAGTATCTTTCAAACAAATTTGAAAAAGTTATCCGTAGTCCGAATGTACAAGTCCCCTTCCTTGAGTTAGTAAACCAAGTGCCCGCTTATACTAAATTTATGAAACAACTTTTGTCCAAAAAGCGGTCACTTGAAACAATGCACACTGTCGCACTTACTAAGGAGTCTTGCTCCTATCTCTCTCACACCTTTGCACCCTTAAGTTAGAGGACCGGGTAGCTTTTACATTTCCTTGCAAAATAGGTACCTTCTCTATTGAGAAGGCATTGTGTGATTTAGGGGCTAGTATAAGTGTCATGCCCTTGAGTCTAGCTAGGAAGCTTAAGTTGACCCGGTTTGCTATCACGGACATGACGGTTCGGATGGTGACCGTCTCTGTCGAGCCTATAGGAGTCCTAGAGGACATACCCGTCCAAATAGGGAAGTTTTTCTTCCTGTTGACTTTGTTGTCCTTGACATGCCTGAGGATGCCCATATACCGATCATTCTAGGTAGGCCGTTTCGCACACCGCCTGGTGCAATTATTGACGTAGGCTCGGAACTTTGACCTTCAAAGTTGGGAAACATTCTATCATTTTTGCCCAACCTGCTAAGAAGAAGGACCCCATGTGGCACATTACATGTAATACGGTCTCGAAAAGAAATCGTACTTTGTGCTTCCGAGTTACTGTCTCTATTCATCGCTCTGTCTTTGACCCCTCCGCCCCATTGGGAGCAATAAGGAGGAAAAACTTGTTGTTTCGGACATTGCGGAGCTGGTTTGGGGAAGGAAAGGCTGCATGGTACTTCCGCCGCGACAGAGCAAACTATTTCAAGAGGAGGTCTTGGATGCCTTAGCTATCGATGATGAGGAAGTGGAAGATGAGCCAACCAAGGTGAGATGGGCCGATTTGGATTCCGACGATTCCAAGGAAGTCCTTGATTGGGGAGATGACGAAGTTAATCCGTTGAGCTCTCCGACTATCGAAGCTAAGAAGGGTGCGGCTGACGAGATGAGCACCATTGAGGCTACCTCTAGTAGCCAGAAGCCGATGAAGTGGGCCATACCGTGGTCCTTCTTGATCAACTATTAGTTGATCGAGCTCGTTATAAACTTCATTTTATTTGCTTTGTTAAGACATTTTTATTGCTTTTTGTGTGCGCGAAAACTTCGCCTTTATTTCGTTTTGTTTAGGATTTTTATGCACTTTAGGCTTTATTCTGGGATTTGCGCAATTTTGGGCGCGTATTATTGTGCATTTGCAGGTTTTTAGACCTCGGTAGCTCGAGTTATTGAGCTAATACGAAGAAATAAGACGTTGCAGCAGTGTTTTCAGTCGATCGACTGGCCTATATGGTCGATCGACTGATTTGCATGTTTACAGGAGCTAGCTATATTCGTTCACGACCTCTCCCCTGCTGTGTTTGGTCGATATGCGGACCTAAGGGAGTTTTCCACTCCGCTTTACTTTCCGTCATATTACTTATTTCTTCTGTTCTCTCATTTACGCACAATTTTACCGCTTCAAAATTGTTTTCTCAGTCTTATGCGTGGTGTTTTTGTCCTTGAGGCACTCTTGTTAGTAGCATCTTTAGCTCATCTGAAACCTCCTAGCTCATTTGGTTTGGGGAGGTTTCTCTGCTGCGCTTAAAGTCTTGTGAGTTCCATATCTTTCCTTCATGTCTTGTTTGTTTTATTTTCTCGCAAATTCCCATTTCTCTCTTCTTCATTATATGATTTTGCACAATGGGGACATTGTGTGATTTGGTTTGGGGAAGGGTTTTGCGTCGCATATCATTTGCTTGCATTCACGTTTACATTATGTCTTGCATTGTTGTCTATTTCTTCATATTCATCAAAAATCAAAAAAACAAATAGAAAAAAATTTCAAAAATTTCAAAAAATTGCACGTTTATTTTAGCATATAGGTCGAGTCGGAACGGTAGTATTTCAATGATGATTTTGCATTTGCACCTGTTTTGCCTGAGCCTTGCTAGATTAACATGTTATTAGTAGAATCGTAAATGCATATCTACGAGTTTTTCGTTACATTCTTGCTGAACTTGAGATTTGACTTAGAAAATTGGCAAGCTACATCATACATTCTGAGATTTAGAGCCTATAACTGGTAACATTCATGACCGGTTTATTTAGGAATGTGAGTAGTACTCCTTATGAGACATGTTTCCTTAATGTGCATAAATATGAATTCGATCTACTTAATACCTGTATGCATTCGGTCTGTGGTTTGTTGACACATGTGGTAGAGGTTTTCCTTTTCTCATTTTACCCATAAGCTCCATTTGCCAAAAATATCCCTTTTTGTCCCATTTACTACATCCTACATTTAGCCTGTCCTTTGTCAAGCTAGTAGTCTGTGTTCTTGGGATTGTTACTCATTTTTGGTGGCATATGCTCTGTTGAGACGTTATTGGGAAAATGAGAAGAAAGAAAGAAACAAAAGAAATGAAAAAAAAAAAAAAAAAAAAAAAAAAAAAAAAAAAAAAAAAAAAAAAATGATTCGAAAAAGATAGAAAAAGAGGTCAGATTTGTTCATAGCGATCGATCATCTTTCTTGGCCGATCGATCGAGATTCGAAAAAGAAATCAATTCGCATAATTCAAATCCTTATCTTTTGGCGATTTTTGCTCCCATATTTCATTTATATCCTATGGGGAGTCTATTGATTTGTTAGTTTGGAGATTGTGAGTTTTGTGCTTGCTATAACACTGTTTCGTTTGATTATGAGCAAGAAGTTGGATGTTGCCACTTGGTTCCGTTTTGGTACTAGCTTGATCACCTGTACCTCCACTTTACCATGAAATGTTTTGCCTCTTCTTACCCATACCTCACATATCCCATATATACCTCGGCATGTGTCATTGGTCATCTGTTTGGTTGGAATGCATATGTACGGTCATAGAGATCATTTTCATATTTTATTCTTTGGCATGTTCTTATAGGTCGTAGTTAGGTGAGAGTCACTACAAAATTAATTCTTTCTATCTTACAAATATTCACCCGTACTTATTGAGTGATTTGAGCGACCCGTGAGGGTCCAATTTGATATGTCTCTACAGTTGACGGTTCAGCAGTTTTTGACGGCTTCATAACTCGTTTGCATGATTCATTTGCTAGTTGATTGTTGGTTGTGCATTAAATTCGGTTTAGGCTTAACAGTTTGCATTTCGCTCTGAGATTGAACTCGTTCCATTAGGTCATTAGATCGAGTCTAGTTCTTGCTTGGGGACAAGCAAGGGTTCGGTTTGGGGAAGTTTGATGCGTGTCTTTTATATGATGTTTTACATCCCATATTACACGCATTTCAGAGCTCATTCTTGTAGTTTATGCTACATTTCTCCCTATTTCCGTCTACTTCCGTATTTTGTACATTATTGCAGAAATGTGAAGAATTCAGCGGGAAAATAAAGCCAAATCCGTCCCCGAGTAATCTGCATTGCATTTGGCGTAAAGGAATCACTTAAGGAACGAGCTTGGTGCGCAATTCGAGGCCCAAAAGACAAGTCCACGTGTTTTGAGAAGTCAAGTAGCAGCTCAAGTGGTCGATCGACCATCACCTTCAGTCGATCGACCAATGTTCGGGTTCGAAAGCTCTTGTTTCTTTGAGGAGCGATCGATCGACGATCTATCGATCGATCGACCGACTTGCTATTCCAGACGTGAATTGAAAGACCGTGAATCTTGAAGCCCATTAAGTTTTAGGTTTCGATAATAATTGTTACGTATTTGCTATATAACGTAACATAAAACATTCGATTTAGGATCGAAGTTTTTATCTAAGTTTCATACAAGAACTTCCGGTTTTTGTTCATTCGAGTAATTAGGGTTTGGAACATCGTTTTAGCATTGGAATTCTGTTCTTGTTCTTAATCTCTCCTCTGAAATCTCGGTATTCTCCGCCCTAATTTCAGTCTATTGTTTTATTTTCATCATTAGTATAGATTTGCTAGTTAGTATCCCAAAAGCCAATTATCGTATTATCGCTATTTGTTATTTACTTTAAGCATGAATTGATAATCGTTATTAGTTTTAATGTTGTTTTTACCCTTAGCATGAGTAGCTAAATCTATAGTGCTAGGATGTAGGCGATTTATGGCAAAGGCGGCAATAGATCATACACGGACTGTCTCGCGTGTTGGTCGATCGACCGACATTGAGGTCGATCGGCCCGACCTCGTAGGGTTTTATTTTCGTTTTAATTGTTTTAATGTTGTATTTGACGAATCGAATGCATGCGACCAGTTAGATACCTAGTTTATGACTGACCCATTAGATCGAAAGATAGGGAAAGTTATTTGACCATCAATTAAATCGACTAAACTGTGCTAAGATCGAAAGATAGGTATAGTTTAGACCGTTAGTCACTTTTCAGGGCGAAAGTTAGTATTAGTGACATTAGGGACCTATAGCGAGATCGAAAGATGCTATTTGTTAAGAGTGGACCGAGAGGACCTCTTTATCTCCCGCCTTACACGTGTTTAATTGACCGACTTAGTTTTTGCCTTGAAGCTATAATGAACCGAACATCCTAGTACCCTTCTTTTATCTGTTTAAATCGTCTATTTAGTTTATTATCTTTATTCACTTTTAGTTGTAGACCAATTCAATTCAACCCCCACAATAGTTACCTCAGACTGAACATAAATCAACTAAATTTTACATCTGCCTCCTTGTGGTTCGACCCTGTTACCACTAGCCTAGGTTAGTCTTAATAGGAATTATAAATTTTATCTTTGGTACTCACAACGACGGGTATCACTAACCACTCAGGATAAGTACAAGGCATGATAAAGCCCGCCGCTAGTAATTTATCTACCTCGGCTTTGATGGCTTCATCTTTCTCGGCTGAGGAGTTCCTCATCTTCTGCTTGACAAGGCGAGCGGTGGGGAGTACGTTCAGCTTGTGAACAATTACCTCCCGGCTCACGCCTGGCATCTCGGCTGCTGAGTAAGCGAAGACGTCTTTGTTCTTCCTCAGCAGGTCTAGGAGTGCGGCCCTGAATTTTGGCTCCAGGTTGACACCGACAGTTACGGTGCGCCCTGGGTCAATTTCCACTTCTTCGGTCTCCGCTCCTTCGACCATGCCGACAGTGGCATCCATGAGGTCGCCCTCCTGTTGTAAGGATGGGCTCTTCCCCTTCTCTGACTTCTTCGCCACTTTGAGGGATTGCATGTTGCACCCTCGCGCGGATATCCGGACGTTGACTACTTCGTCCTTTTCGTCCTTTGAGACGAGCTTATGCGCTTCCCCCCGGTCCGAGACATACATCAGTGTCAGGGCCCGGATGGACATTACTGCATCGGCCTCGCTCAGAGTGAATCGGCCTATGAGAACGTTGTAGGCGGACGAGCCGTCAATAACCACGAACTCAGATAGGACATTCTTAGCCGCATTTTCCTCGCCGAACATCACTGGCAGCCTGATTGACCCCAGGGGTACCAGGCCGGCCCCGGAAAAACTGTACAACGGATTGGTGTAGGGGCTCAAGTCCTCAACCTTCAGACCGAGGTTTAGAAAGCACTCCCTGAACATGATGTTCGTGTAGGCGCCTGTGTCAATCAGGCACCTCTTGACCAGGTGGTTGGCTATGTCCAAGTGGACTACAAGTGGGTCGCTGTGTGGGGCGATGACTCCCTCGTAGTCCTTCTTCCCAATAGTCATGTCGGGGATGTTGGAAGTGGGGATCGCTGTTTTGGGCACAAAGTTGATGGCCTGATATAGCTCGTTCAGGTGCCGTTTGTGCCCATGAGCGGACCCACCGTTCTCGTTGCCCCCGATGACAACATGGATCACTCCTATCCGTTCAAAGACGGATTTTTTATTTGAGCCGCCGGTATTAGTCTTTTGGCCTCCGGCAACATATTTGCTGAGGCTCCCCTTCCGGATCAGCTCTTCAATGGCATTCTTCAGATGCGGCGATTTGTCGATCAAGTGGCGGTGTGGCGTGGTACTCACGATCTTGGCTCGTGTCACCGTCCCCCTAGCCTTGGGAGGCCTTTCCCACTTCTGACCCTCGTTCTTGCTCGGGCAAAGACCTCGGCAGCGAGATACGACCAAGGGGTGTGACCATTGAACCGCTTTTGGTAGTACGGTCCTGAACTCCCCCCGGCGCCCGCCGAGCTCATTTCTGGCGGACTTGTCGGGCCGTGACCTATTATTGTCACGGCGTCCTTCATCCGGTTGTCCTCCGTGCGCTCTTTCTCTCGAGTGTCCGGCCTCGGGGCCTACCTGGTTTTGTGGTAGTCCTCCACCTTTATGGCTTGGTCGGCCATCTTCTTGGCGGAGTCTAGGTTCAGGCCTCCGCACTTGATGAGCTCGTTTTTTAAGTCTCCTCTCGGGAGGCCTTTCATCGATCGAAGGCCGCCGATTCATTTGTTCGACTCACGAATCTGCCGAACCTTGGCGTCGAACCTCTTCACATAACTCCGGAGAGACTCGCCTCCCTCCTGTCTGATAGTCAGGAGATCCAATGTCTCGACGGCCCTCCTCTTATTGCAAGAATACTGGGCCAGAAATGTGTCCCTTAGGTCGGCATAACAGTATACCGACCCATCGGGTAGCCCCTTGTACCAACTTTGCGCCATCCCATGCAGAGTCGTTGGGAAGACTCGGCACCAAACCTCATCAGGTTGCTCCCATACCGACATGTAAGACTCGAAAGCCTCGGCGTGGTCGGTTGGGTCGCCTTCTCCTTTGTATGATATGGGTGGCAACTTTAGCTTAGTCGGCACCGGGACCTCTAGGACATAGGCATCGAGGGGTGTCGACCACGTGTCGAATGACACGCGGCGATCGCTCCTCGCATCCTTAGTCGGCTCCTCTCCCCGTGGCGGGAAGGGCTTCTTCTCCGACTCGATGAGTCGGGCTTCTTCTCCGACTACGGTGAGTCGGACTTCTTCTCCGACTCGGTGAGTCGGACTTCTTTCACTCCCTCAGGGGCGGGCCTCGTCGGTCTTTGCGGCGACACTGTTCTCCCGCGAGTGCGGGAAGGACTCAGGTCTACCACTTGCACTCTGGGCTCCCCCGGCGTCTTGACAGGGTCAGCTTCCTCCAATGCTTCGTTCAAGTTTCTTGGAGTCACATTTTGGGCCCTGGTCTCCTGTGCGGGTGCCGCCGCTCTTGTCGTTGTGACAGTGTGAGTCGGCGTGCCACCCATTAGGTCCAGGAGTAGCTTCAGTTTAGCTGCATCAACCACATGTCCCATGATGGTGACTTGGTCGGCGGGCAGCGGTGTATCTGGTACTATTGGCATCCCGTACGCCGGTTGAATTACTCGGCCGGTGAGGGATTGCACAACCCCAGAATTGTGGACGGTGTCATCTTGGCAGAATTCGGTTTCGTCGGTCACAATTGCTTCTGGCTGTTTTGACATCCTCTTAGCTTGTTGGGTGGGTTTTCTGTGTTTTTTTTTTTTGTAAGGGATTTGACTAGCTTCTAGTATCTTTTCCCCACAGACGGCGCCAATTGTTCCGGGTGTAATTCCAGAGCAGTGTTTGTTTACCACGCAAGTGAATGGATGTCCTTCCTTGCCTTGGTTCTTCCTCTCGGTCTCTCCTGAAACGATGAACAAACTGAGGGCTCAGCTTTGCACCGAGCGTACTCACTCCGACGCTCAAGTCAATAAACTTAAAAGGATTAAGTTGTGTGTTACTTGGCGAAGTATATATTGTAGAGAGATAAGGAAGATATTACCAGATTATGAGGTGTTTAGGTTAGATTGTGTATCCTTTCCTCAATGAGGGTTGAGGAGTATTTATAGACTTTCACCTTTTGTCACGTAGTGGCCAAGTGGCCAAGTGGCTAGCAGGTGGAAGACTGATGTACCCTCGGCCGAGGGACCTATGGCAGGCCGGCGGGCCCTGTTGACTCTATGCCGAGGGGTCTTGGATATGAGTACGCGGATATGTGCCCCGGCCTGGCTAGTTGTCCTAGCCGAGGCACAAGAGACAGGCCGACAGGCTGCGTCGGTTAGGCTGTCTAAGTCGTTGACTTGATGTGGATATCTTTGACCTTGCTCAGTATGTTGACTCGGTCAGCGGGTGCAGAATATGCCCCATCAATATTCGCTATCGTAATCGTCAACATGTAAATTACACCGAACAAATGATGTCAATTGAGAGACCACGTGCCTTGGCCTTAGTTGCCAAAACGATTTATGATGAAAGTAATACACAATTAGTGTTTCATTGGGTTTACGAAAGCATTCCGCTAAGAAGGGTGTCACACGCTCAACGTGATTTTTTCAAGTTAGCTGATCTTCAACTCATATATACACCATATACATTAAAATGTTGACTCATTTTTTTTATTGCAGGAAGTAACTTCACTTACATGAAATACCTCGCTTCTGTATAAATAAGCGACAGTCAATTTCGTAAAATTGGAGGGAAGGGGTAGGAGGACATCAGTCAAGTATATTACCCTCCTTTATGGCGTAGTAGACGGAGACCAAATCTCAACCAAAGACAATAGTGAGGTACTCTACCCTCTTTTATGGCGTGGATTTTATGCAAATTGAGAGGGAGAGAGGCAGTTAATTAGTGGGATAAAGGATAATAACTTAGCATCGATAAGATTGATAACGAAATTCAAAGCATAATAGTAAAAGATGGCAACTGTGTAATATGCCTGCACAACGAATAACTTCTATGGAACAATCATAGTTAGCGATGTCGATTTCGGTCACTAAAACAGCGAAGATAATAACCAAACTTGACGGTATAACAAACAACAATACGACATGCATAAAGTATACTAATTCTAATAGGCGAGTCACACTATCTTGGGCGTACAACAACTAGTTACTTAAAACATGTATAAGCAAATTGCAATGCCTGTTAGGTGAAAAGTACAAATTAAAATGGGTAAAATGCACTGCGGTTTGTCGAATACCCGGATGCTGTTGTTAGATATTTTGTCATCTTAAATAGCGGATTAGGGCGGGTAATGGATAGGGGCGGGTTTGGGAGGCGGCAGCACAAGAGGAGGTTAACCTGGATAAAGGTGGTGGCGGCGGGGGTGTTGGTTGAGATGTCGAGGGAGAAAATTGAAAGGGAGAAAATTGAAATGCAATGAAAATTGAAAAAATATGGTTGTTAAAATGTGAGGTTTAAAATGGTAAATCATGTACATGAAAGAGGAGTCCATTTTGAAATAATGGTCAAAAATAAAATATTCGTCGTTTTGGGTCGGTTTTGAAAATATTTGTCAAAATGATGTCCACGTAGCCTCGGGATTTCTATACCTGAAACACGCCACTACTAATGACGTGTTTTGTGAAGGAAACACGCCATTAGTAGTGGCGTGTCTTTACAACAATTTTTTTTCTCAACTGACTGAACTTTTTTTTTTTAAAAAAAAAAAAAAAAATTACATAAGACACGCCATTAGGGGTGGCGTGTTTCCCCTCCGAAACCCGCCATTCCCAATGGCGTGTTTGTTTTAGTCCATTTTTTAATGAAGTTTCTTTCCGTACTCATTATAAACACGCCATTGGCAGTGGCGTGTTTTAGGTCCAGAAATCCCGAGCCTACGTGGACACCATTTTGACAAATATTTTCAAAACCGACCCAAAATGACAAATATTTTATTTTTGACCATTATTTCAAAAATGGATTCATGAAAGAGCAACACCCTAATTTTTAAGGAAACAAAAATGTTCGTACAGTAGCTTAAGAGTTAAGCCCAAGTAAACCTGGCAAATTGATCCGACCCGACAACCGAACACATGATCCGAGTTTGACCCAAACCCAAATTGACTCGATCCAATATAACTCGACCCGAATATTTATTGTTCTAAACTGATTATTCTCCATAAATGACTTGATAATTGTTGACCCGAAAACGAAAGCACCCAAAATGACCAGATCCGACCCAAATCTGTGCCAACCCAAAATTCACCCGACCCAACCTAGTTGACCCGTTTACCAGATCTAAGCCCAAGAAAAGAATTGGGCTCACATAACTACATAAGTGATGTACTTCCAAAACAGTATTTTAACATAAATCCAGCAAACTAGTAGTCAGTGAAGAAGAGTAAAGCTAATGGCTCACACACTCTCCCATTTTATTCCAATTTTACCCTTTTCACCTTGTCATTCTTCTCTTTCCACACACCAACGCTCCAGACTTCCTTCTCTTCGCTCCCGTGCATCATCAATATCATCTCAAATGAGTGATCAACGGCCCAGATTCAAGGATTTTCCATACGTATCAGATCCAATCAAACATCTGATGCTTGATTTGGTATCAATGGTAGAGATGCGTTTGGAGTCGCAGCTGTTACCGTGCACTGTTCCGCAGGATATAGAGTATTACGAGAACGATACTGGTACTGCTCATGGTTCTATCTTTGTTCGCTCTGGTGTCTCATCTTCTCCGGTAATTTCAATGTCCTTTATTGAGCATTTTTGTAGTTTTCCACTATTATTCTTTCCGGTCAAGTCAATTTTATACGTTTGATTCAAATTATATCTCACACATACTCGCTTGGTTGTGAGGGTTATTTTAGTAAAAGGTAAACAAATGATTGAGACGGAGGGAGTATCGAATAAACGTATGAAATTGGCTTAGATGGAGGAGTACTATGTTAGAAGTTTGATTATTTTGCTTAATTGTTGTTCTATGAAGCTTCTTAAGTACTCTTTAGTTAATTGCTTAAGACTTAGAGCTTAAAATAAGAGAAAAATGGAGGAAAATGGTGGTAGTAGAGAGTTGAAATGAGGGGGAAAAGGTGTCAATTTCGTTTATTCGTAATGAGCCCTGTTCTTTCTGGCCTTTTAGAGCTGAGCTGCGCTGAAATAATATTAATATTATTATTATTATTAATATTAATACTAAATATAATATAATATAATTATATTTATAATTATTATTATTATTATTATTATTATTTTTATAAAAACGCAAACTTTTTTATTATTATTATTACTACTACTACAAGAAGAACATTACTAATAGTAATATTAATACTAGTAATTATACTAATTTGAGTGATTAACTAGGTAGCCACCATGAACCACAATACACTATCAATTTTATTAGGTGAAATAATGGAGCACCGATTTGCTAGATTGTTGTTCAAAGTCTAACTATGTATCATCCTAATTTGAGTGATTAGATAGCCACCACGAAGCAACAACAATCCTAATTTAATTAATTAGATAAATAAAAAGCGACATACCCTAATTTCATCTTTAACAAACAAATAAATTTGATTGATTAATTAAAACTCAACAAATAATGTTAATAATTGATAAACAAGTAAATTAATTTATTATTTGATAAATTAGAATCCATCTTGTAAGTTTTAAGTCATTTGAGCAATTAAATTAAGTTTTAGGGAAAAATATTGATTCAAGAGTCCATTTGGTTAAGTTTTAGGTGAAAAGGGTACAAAATAGAACGTTTTATGAAAAAGTGTATGTGAAAGAGTAAAATTCGTATATGAAAAAACAATTAGGTATTAATAATAGTAATATTAAAATTAACAATGTTATTAATAATATTATTAATAGTTAATAGGAATAATTGACAATAATAATCCCACCTTTTGCCTTTCTTCCCATAGTAATCCCATCTTTCATTATTCTCATATTAAGCCCACCTTTATGGTCTATCTTCTACAAATAAACCACAAGACTTGCTACCTCTTTAGCCAGTTGCTTTACTTTTTTTATTAATTAAGTCATCCCCTTTAATCCAACCCTCAGCTCATATGTAACATGTACTGCCCATCTCTATCTTTTTTTCCAGATTTTAAATTTTCTAATACTTCTCCCACCTTTCTCCTTCAACTCACCAAAAACTAATCCCGCTTTAATGCATCCACTAGCGTCATTGCCCTACATGCATCCACTAGCGTCATTGCCCTACACCGGAGTAGTCACTGTAATTGCATATTGGCGTAATCACCGTATTGAAATGTACAAGATTTTTAAGGAAATTAAAATTTTAAATTGTGTCAATTAGTATGGTGAACATTTTTGGCTCCCTCAATACTCTTGATTATCAGACGACTAGTTAGATTTTATGAAGTGGTTAAGCTAATTGAGAAAAATTATCTAATCATGCGCAAGACTAATGCTAATTTCAAAGAATTTAGTATAAGAATTGTTCTTATGGGGGGTATTTTTGGGTGATTTGAATCGAATTGATGGCTATAAGAGAAAAATTGGTAGTAATGCTCTTGAAAAAAAGAGAAGAATGACGGATTTCGGGAATTAATAGAGAGAATGAGGACAAATTTTGAAGGGTAAAAGCTGAGTCGAGACTCGAAAGAGTATGAGAATGGTGGAGAAGGTAACCGAGTACTTTCGGAAAAACATTCGAGATGAGTCAGAAAACTCACTATCAGTTGTCAAAGTTAAAGGATTTTAAAAGCCAGCGTCAATAAAGGATAAGCATGGTGTGATGGCGATGAATGATGGAGATGTGGAAAAGGTGATTAAATTACAGTGGAGGGTGGAGGATGATAAGGGTTAAGAGAGATTGTATTAAAAGAGGGAGTTGACCTGATATCACAAGTAATATTTTCACAAGGATTGTTTTAAGAAGACATGGTAATAAGGTGGGATTATATTGAGATTAATGATAGGTGGGATTATTTTAGGAAGAAAGGTTAAAGGTGGGATTATTGTTGTCAATTTTTTCTAGTTAATATTCATATTCATATTAATAATAATATTAGTAATAGTATTAATTTTATTTATATGATTATTATTGATTTTAATAACTATAATATTCAAAATGATAACAATAATGAGGATGACTAATTAATAATAAATTAATGATAATAATAATAATAACAACAACAACAACAACAACAACAACAATAATAATAATAATAATAAATTAAATAAATAAATAAATAATATTAAAAATATTAATAAAAACTATTAAGGCATGGCTGGGCTGGGCCGGGCCGAGTTTTTAACATAACTTGATTTTACCGAGCCGTGAAAAAGATTCAACAAAAAACAGAAACAAATCCACTATCTGTTTTACGTCAAGCAATACGTGGAGTAACTCCCGATATAGCAGTAAAAGCAGAGGACGTGTAGGCGGATCGACTCATCAAGTTCCCATTGAAATAGGATCCACACAAGGAAAAGCACTTGTCATTCGTTGGTTATTAGGGGCAGCCCGAAAACGTCCGGGTCGAAATATGGCTTTCAAATTAAGTTCCCGAATTAGTGGATGCTGCCATTCAGGGCTGGGTTGGGCTGGGCTGGTTCTCCAACGTTTGACACACACATGTGATGTTCATCGATATTCATCTCGGTTGAACTCTTTCTTCAGAAGGGCAATGATCGGATAACAATTATCAACCTCCACGTTAGGGTAATGCAGTTTTCCGTTAACCCCCTTCTTATCAACCTCCACCCCCTACCACCAGTCCACCACCATCATTTCCTAACATTTTCATCATGACTTAGACCCCCACAAGTGTTACGCTACGTGCGTGCAATTAAGCACTTTGACTATCAGTAAGAGTAAACTGGCTCCACAAGTTTTAGTCGAGGTGTGATCAATCCTAGTTGACAATATATCTCGAATTGCTCGCCATATGGCGGACCCAGGCTTCAAACGCCAGGGGGTGCACTTTTTAAACGAGCCGATAAGACTGACGTGAGTCAATCGGCCAAAATAGAATATACACAACGAAACCTTGATTTAACTTGTAAAAAGTAAACTTCAAAGTACCCCTTATAGGCTTACATACAAATGGACCTAAATTTTAATTGATTTAAATTAAGCTAAAATTTTCAATCATTTATAGGGAAAAAAATTCTCCATACTTGGTGGGTTATTATATATTTTAATCATATATTTCATCCTTTGATATATTTTCAATCATATACTCCATAGCTAAAATTTTCAATGATATATTTCAGCTTTTGATGAGCACCTAGAAGATTATTATGAAACTTTATTTGCCTTCTTGGTGGGTTCCAACTTCCAAAATGACTCCATATATACTTTCATCAAGTGTACCATGAAAAGTACTACTCCTCCGTCTCAATTATTTTTTTTACCTTTTTTTATTCTTTGTAAGTGGTATTTTAATCAAAGGTAAACAAATGATTGTGATGGGGGAGTATATATAACTATTTTGAAATTTGTGAAACAATACTATCGTCAATGTTGTTAGGATCGGGATTCTACTTTGGATCGATGAGGGAGGTAGGATCGGATCGGTAGAATCGGATCGTAGAATCGTAAGATCCTACAAACTCACTAAATATAGTTTTTTTTGGTAAAAACATATAATTGGAGATAAAATCATTTATTTATTAATATTTACCCATAAAATAAATGATTTTAGTATCGATATATTAACATGTTTCTATAACTTGCACGAAAATTCAGTTTTACGATGTCATAATATAAAAATATATATTAATATTTTTATTATGGAATCGGATCGTAGGATCGTGTTATGATTCTATCTCCCGAGATTTTCAAATGAGTAGGATCGTAAGATTCTACAACCGTGATAGAATCGTAGGATCCAGGATCGTCAAACATTTTTGGATCATAAAATCGTAGAATCGTAGGATCGAATCGGGGATTCTGACAACAATGACTATCGCCAATTTTACAATTAGGATTCATATAATTGGGAATATGAGTACTAACAATTAACATTCACAATACAAATAGTCAACAAAGAATCGAAACAAAATTATTGACCAAATTGATCAAACACAGCTTGAAATAAACAATTAATAAATTCGAGCTGTGCAAGCAATCAAGAAGTCGAGAACCAAATGGTGGTAGTGCTGCGAAGCTGCTTCTTTGTGTGAATTTTGAAGTAACCAATGACAAAAGAAAAGAAAGGGTAGGTGGAAAATATATACATATAAAAAGGTTTTTGTGGGGGTTCAAACCCCTGCCCTTGAACTCAAACCACTATTTTTATCCGGTTCAGATACATTTATGACAGCAAAACTGTATACATACTCTATTTTTAGGCCTTTTCTAAAATGGAAAAAAAAAAACAGAAACCGATGTGCGCATGCGTGGTGTTGTGCGCACGCCAGGTCCACCGCTGTTGCTGTTGCTCGCCGGAAAAGACTTGGCACCGAAAATTGATTAGAATTGAATTTTTGAAAAATCTTCTATAGAAAAATACATTCATTATTTATAAAAAAAAATGGGTTTTGTCACCTCATTCTTGTTATATGTTATCTTGTAAGTATTTCACTCCAATGGCTGTTGTGTACCGTACTCGTACACCAAGTAATTTTGCTAAAATTTTGAGTTCAACGCTTTAGCCCATGGTAATTGACAAAATCAAGTTCTGCAAGCTTTTGAATGAGATATGGGGGTTGAAGTTAGAGAGGAAAGATGTTTAAATAAACTATGCATCAAGAGAGGATAAAGATGTTTGAGAGAAGAAATAATGGTCGAAATAATCGACATTTGCGGTTCACTATCAAATTGAAGAGGCGCGAGGCACTTCGATCTAATAGATAGCTAAGATGAATAATTTTGATATAAAAGATGAATAATTTGTTTCACTTAGGCCTACTCAATTTCCAATGCCATGTCACATTTTTCCAGCAAGCGCAAGCAATTGACAGTATATTGTTAATTAGGCTTCATTACACACCAACTAATAGTTAATAGAGTTAATAGTTGAGGGATTTAATTGCACATACCGTTAAACTTTTGGGGGCTATGTAAGATATTTCCATAAATCAAATAAGTATTATACTAATATTTAATTAAGTTATTTTATGGAAATTAAGTTGGTCCATTGTATGGTGAAATTTACCTAGGATTCTGTTTCCACTATTGTCTCCCATAAGTTACCACTCACAATTTAGGAAACTGTTCAGTTGACTCTTTGATGGTAAGAGTCTATATAATGGGAACATATTTATTCTGATTAAGGTTCAACAATTCTACCTCATTAAGAAAATACACCATCTAAATTGTGAGGCTGAGGGTTTGGAAATCAAGTCAGATCTCGGGATTTATAATTTGGGTTATTCTTTAAGACGGATCAATTATTTCAAACAATGGCTGGAGGTGAGTAATCGATCTCTTTTATCGCTTCCGCATTCAGTTTATACATGTTCATTATGAGACTAGAACATGTTAATTTTAGACTATAAAACTTACAGTTGGTATCAGAGCGAATAATCGCCTCTGCCTTGCTTAATTAAAAAAAAGGATTTCATTATCGTATAGAATAGTTCGTATTCTATAAATTTGGCCTTGGTTTGAGTTTTTGTTTATACGACCTCTGGCTACCCAATATGTATATATTGATTTGATTTTGGATACCTATTTTGTTGAAGCATGTATATATATTAATTAATCAATCCCATGAAGCCTTAGCTACGTGTTCCATGTATATGAGTACAACAAATTTTGTTGCAAAGTTAAAGTGTACAACTTTGTCTGGGAATCTGTTTATTGTTTTCATGTGCTTAACTCGCCTATGTTATTCATGGAACATGTGAATATTAACAATTAGTTAATTATCGTGCTATAAGACATATAAGGACGAGACATTGACTTAGCATCCTTCTTTCGTTTCGTTGGACATTCGGTTAATGTTCTTTTATGTGTGGTATACCTCTATTGCATATTTTCTTGATTGAGTTATACATGGAAAACAAAGTATGCTATATGGATGTCGTAATTATTGTCTTGTACAATTATATTTATATATATGGTATTGTCACCTTGTATTAAGTTAGACCAATTTTGTTGTCTGGTCAAATGATTTTTTCTATATACATTAAGTTGAGTATATAGACTAAATTTTAATGTCGAGTGATTCAAAATTTTATTGGTTAGAGATTAGCCACAGCATCTCTAATTAATTGAAATTTTATTTTGGAATCACATGTGGAAACTAGACATTATTTGTGATTAGTCGTATGTAATGTAATGAGACTTACCCACAGGAATCTTGTTGTATGTATTTGTATGATTAATTAAGATGATATATTGAATCTTGTTTCTTAATCTACCCACAGGACTTGAGAGATGTATATGATTTGATAGTATTGTCATAAAGTTAAAAATTTATATGTATCTAATTGAGTAAAACTTCAGCCCACAGGCAAGTTTTATGTCTCTAGATTCATATTTGAGCATGATTTACATTGGTAAAGCATGATTAAGTTTAAAGTCTCAACTACGGTAATAAGCATGTTATTTATTAAATTTGCAGTAATTTTACCTGGGAGTTCTACTGATGTCAAATTTGACATTCCTGAATTGAATGGTGATAACTATAAGGTCTGGAACTGCAGTTGGGATGGTTAGATATTGATTATGCTATTCGGAAAGACGAACCACCTAATGTAACTAAAGAAAGCACTAAAGAAGCAATTGATCTTTATGAAAAGTGGGAGAAATCTAATCGTCTCTCTATTATGTTCATAAAGACCAAAATGTGTGCTAGTATTCGTGGTTCTGTCGATCAGCATACTAAAGTTAAAGATTTAATTAAGGCCATCGATGAGCAACAACTTCGATAAAGCTCTTGCTAGTACCTTAATAATGCAGTTTTCATCTTTGAGGCTCACTGAGACTAAAGGTGTGCGTGATTATATCATGCGCATGAGGGATATTGCAGCCCAACTTAAGACTTTGGAAGTTATCATGTCTGACACTTTCCTTGTGCACTTCATTTTATGCACTCTTCCTCCAAAATATGTTCCTTTTAAGATCTCTTACAACACACATAATGATAAATGGTCAATTAATGAACTTATGGCCATGTGTGTTTAAGAGGAGGGCAGACTGTTAATGGAGGAAGGTGAAAAGGTGAACCTTACTGTTGCTTCTTCTTCAAAGCGGCAAAAGGGTCACACTAAAGATAAGGGAAAGGAAAGATTTGGTGACCGGACCATTAAGAAGGAGTCTACGCGTTTCTTCTGTAAAAAGAAGGGACTCATGAAGATAGACTGCATTAAGTTTAAGGCTTGGCTAAAGAAGAAAGGTAATTTTCATGCGTTTGTTTGTTATGAATTTAATATGGTTAATGTTAATCATAATACATGGTGGATTGATTCTGGAACTACAATCCATGTTTCGAATACCCTGCAGGGTATGAGAAACCTAAGGAAACCAGTGGGCAGTGAACTTTCAATCTATTCAGGAAACCAGATTAGTTCACATGTGGAGGCCATTGGACATGCAGCTTAATATTAAGTAGTGGTTTTATTTTGCGTTTGGAAAAGACATTTTATGTTCCAAATTTCTCTAGAAATTTGATTTCAGTATCAAGACTTGTACCTTTGAGTTTTACCTTTAATTTTTTTCAAACTCTGGATTCAGTATTCTCAGAAATTCTGAAATTATTGGTTATGGTATTTTATCTTATAATTTATATCATCTTGAACTGCAAAATAATATTACTCATAATTCTATGCATGTCAATGCTGGTTTAAAACGTTGTATTATGAAAGAGAATTCCTCTATTTTGTGGCACCGGAGATTGGGACATATCTCCATTGAGAGGATTAAAAGATTAGTAAAGGATGAAGTACTTGATACTTTAAACTTTACCGATTTTGATACTTGTGTTAGTTGTATTAAGGGTAAGCAAACTAACATGTCTAAGAAAGGTGCAAAGAGAAGTTCTAGCCTATTAGAAATCATACATACGGATATTTGTTGTCCGGACATGAACGCTAATGATCCAAAATATTTTATCACCTTTATTGATGATTACTCACGTTATATGTATCTTTACTTACTTCGTTCTAAGGATGAAGCTTTTGATGCCTTTAAATTGTTTAAGGCTGAAGTAGAGAGAACCTATGCGGTAAGCGCATTAAGATTGTGAGATCTGATAGAGGTGGTGAATACTATGGTAGATACACTGATAACGGACAAGCATCTGGTCCATTTGCTAAATTTCTTCAAGAGCATGGGATTGTTGCCCAATACACTATGCCTGGTTCTCCAGATCAGAATGGTGTAGCAGAAAGAAGAAATAAGACATTAATTGAGATGGTGCGTTGTATGAGTTAAATCGGGTTCCTTCCAAGGCTGTATCTAAGACACCTTTTGAGTTATTTAAAGGATGAAAACCGAGTTTGAGGCATATACGCATTTGGGGATGCCCGTCGGAGGTGAGAGTGTATAATCCACAAGAAAATAAACTTGATCCAAGGACTATTAGTGGGTATTTCATTGGATATGGCGAAAAGTCTAAGGGTTATAGATTCTATTGTCCATCTCATAGTACAAGGATTGTGGAATCAAGAAATGCTAAATTTCTTGAGAATGACTCTGTCCTGGAGAGCGATCATCATGAAGTTTCACCCTCTGATTTAAGTGACAGATTGGTTGTCATTCACACTCCTCAAGTTCAATCGAGTGTTACACAACCAGTGATAAAAATTCCACAAAATGTCGATCAAAATATGGTAGATCATAATGAGGAAGAGGTTCACCGTGAGGATGAACAAATTCCATTAAAAAGATCTATTCGTGAAAGGGGATCGGCTATTCCTGATGACTATGAAGTATATCTACATGAATTGGATTATAATGTTGGAGCTGATAATGATCCTATGTCGTTTTCACAAGTCGTAAGTTCTACAGATTCTAACTTATGGATGAATGCTATGAAAGATGAGATGAATTCTATGGCATCTAATGGAGTTTGGGATCTCGTTGTATTGCCTGATGGTGTAAAACCTATTGGGTGCAAGTGGGTCTATAAGACTAAAAGAGATTCACTTGGCAACATCGAGAGACATAAGGCAAGACTCGTTGCTAAAGGATTCACTCAAAGGGAAGGAATTGACTACACAGAGACTTTTTCTCCTCTATCAAAGAAAGATTCTTTTCGAATTGTCATGGCATTAGTAGCTCATTTTGATTACGAGTTACATCAGATGGATGTGAAAACAACATTTCTCAATGGTGATTTAGAGGAAGAGGTTTATATGAAACAACCTAAAGGATTCTTCTCTAAAAATGGTGAGCATTTGGTTTGTAAGCTAAATAAATCCATATACGGTTTAAAACAAGCTTCCCGCCAATGGTATAAGAAATTCCATGAAGTTATTTCTTCATTCGGTTTCGAAGAAAATATAATGGATCAATGTATATATCTTAAGGTCAGTGGCAGTAAAGTTTGTTTTCTAGTGTTGTATGTGGATGATATTTTGCTAGCAACCAATGATAAAGGGTTCCTACATGAGGTGAAACAATTCCTTTCAAGTAATTTTGATATGAAGGATATGGGTGAGGCATCTTATGTCATTGGCATTAAGATCCATAGAGATAGATCTCAAGGCATTTTGGGGTTGTCTCAAGAGGCCTATATCAATAAAGTACTTGAAAGATTCAGGATGAAAGATTGTTCACCAAGTGTAGTACCAATTGTGAAAGGTGACCGGTTCGCTTGGACCAAAGTGCCCCAGGGAATGACATTGAAAAAGAACAAATGAAGAATATTCCATATGCTTCAGTTGTTGGTAGCATTATGTATGCTCAGTTCATGCACCCAGCCCGACATCGCATATGCGGTTGAAGTGTTAGGAAGATATCGAGTAACCCAGGACTTGATCACCTTTGGAAGGTCGCAAAGAAAGTGTTGAGATACCTTCAAGGTACTAAGGATTACATGCTTATGTTTAGACGGACTGAGAATCTTGAAGTAGTAGGTTACTCCGACTCCGACTACGCTGGTTGCATAGATTCACGTAAATCCACATCAGGATATGTGTTTATGCTAGCCGATGGAGTCGTGTCATGGAGGAGTGTTAAGCAAACCTTCGACGGCTACTTCTACTATGGAGGCCGAGTTCGTATCTTATTTTGAGGCTACCTCACATGGTGTTTGGTTGAAAAGTTTCATTTCTGGGCTTAGAGTTATTGACTCTATTTGTAGGCCACTAAGAATGTATTGTGATAATTCAGCTGCTGTGTTTATGGCTAAGAATAATAAAAGTGGAAGTCGAAGTAAACACATCGACATAAAGTATCTAGCCATAAAGGAGCGTGTTCAGGAAAAGAAAGTGATCATTGAACACATTAGCACGAGTTGATGATTGATCCTTGACTAAAGGCATGCCAATTAAGACTTTCACGGATCATGTAGTGAGAATGGGACTTGGTTCCATCATGTAGTACATTCATTAAGTTTTTGTAAGAAACTTTTATTAAGTTGGATATTTTCTCATTTGGATTTATATGCGCATATTTATTAAAGTTATGTTGAGAAATATCATTTTGTTTGAACCTCGAGTAAACATGGGGTTTACTCATTAAGTTAAATGTGTGTGGTGTGAGTGACTTGATATATTGTGATACATCCGTATGTTGTGTCTCTTGTTAAATGGACCAAGTGGGAGAATGTAAGATATATCTATAAATCAAATAAGTATTATACTAATATTTAATTAAGTTATTTTATGGAAATTAAGTTGGTCCATTGTATGGTGGAATTTACCTAGGATTCTGTTTCTACTATTGTCTCCCATAAGTTACCACTCACAATTTGGGAAACTGTTCAGTTGACTCTTTGATGGCAAGAGTCTATAAGGGGAACATATTTATTCTGATTAAGGTTAACCAATCCTACCTCATTAAGAAAATACACCATCTAAATTGTGAGGCTGAGGGTTTGGAAATCAAGTCAGATCTGGGGATTTATAATTTGGGTTATTCTTTAAGACGGATCAATTATTTCAAGCAATGGTTGGAGGTAAGTAATCGATCTCTTTTATCGCTTTCGCATTCAGTTTATACATGTTCATTATGAGACTAGAACATGTTAATTTTAGACTATAAAACTTACAGGCTATAGGGTTTCTTTGAAAAGGTGTACTCCCTCTACCCACTTCTAAATTTCCTATTTTTCAAATTCTCCTTACCTATTTTTAAATGTAGGAAGTTTAAAAGTGGATGGAGGGAGTATCTTTTATCAGGTAACAAACTCAGGATATGATCAGGAGATTGGTGTTATTAAAGTGTGGAAACAAGAGGATAAGGGAAAGGGGAACAATCAGGAGATTCATGTTAGTAAAGGGTGGAAACAAGAGGTGATAGGGGAAATTTATTCTCTCTCTCGCCTTTTTTTTTTTTTTAATTACCTTCGCTACTTTATCACATTTATCCCAGTCCCTTATGGGCGAACATTATATGTTCAAGTGGTAAGGGTTCAAATATCATTGCATTCACAACTAGGCTGTGAGGCTCTTGTGCCTTTAGCTATAGAGGCTGTGACATATTGTTGCCTAAGGGTGGTCAAACATTCGGGCTGGGCCAGGCTAACCCAGGGACGGCCAGGCATAGCTTGGTAGACATGGAACCGGCCCATTGTAGAAGGCGGGTCAAGGCGGGCAGGGTCTTATATGTGTACTAGGAACCGTCCCGAGGGCGGGCCGGGCTAGGCCTTTAAAGAAGTTTGACGACCTACCAAATTAAATAAAACCGGGCTTATCAAAATTAGTATAATTTTCAAATAATATCAAATTATATAAATATGATGATAATTTCGAAATTATATTAATTAAGGTGCGTACGTATCTCGAAAAAATCAAAGCCCACGTAGTTATTTATTTAAAAAAAGGGCTTGATCAAAATTACTATAACTCTCTCAAATAATATCAAATTAAATAAATTTGATATTAATTTCGAAATCATAATAATTATGGTGTCTTCGTATCTTGAAAGAATCAAAGTCCACGTAGTTCTCTACTTACCTACTTATCGTAATGGCTAGGTTGGTGATGAAAACTCTAACCTTGCACTCCTGATTGTTGCGGTGGTAGGACGTCTTCGCTTTCGATTATGAGGAGGGGGTCCCTCTTCTGGTTTAAGGGATTAAGGGTTTAAGGGATTAATTGATATTGTTGGCCTTGTAATTATAGGTCGGCCAAATCCCGCACACATCTTTATTATGTTGGATTGGCGGTACCTAAGTTTGATCTTTTTTCATTTAATACTCTTCGATCTGCACTAAGATGTCTAGACACCGGAACAACCAAACAATCCCTAACAACTTTGGCAACAATGGAAATTGGGTCGAATAATTAATCCACCGCTCAAGATTGTTAAAATCGTCATCACTAGGCACGACTCCGCAAGGCAAGTAGTCATCAAAAAAGGCAAGTAGTCATCAAAATCTTTGGTGACACAAGAAGAGGAAGAAGAAATCCTTCTTCTAAATAAAATAGATCTTAATTTAGAGCCGAAACGACCGTCCTTTTGCACACGAGTCGTGCTAACATTATTCCTGGACTTTATGGACTTTATAGACGGATCGGATTCACAAGCGTAAATGGGGTATAGTTTGGCGCAAAACATTAGTACAACTTTAAGTCTTTTAACATCACAATCAACTCCTAACATCTCATAATAATATTCTAACATGTTGGTTAACCCTATTGGCTATTGATTCAACTCCCGGATCAAGCATGCATGCAATACCATATATTTTAGGAAAATTCTTAAAATAAGTCAACAGCCTTCATATCGGTCATAGTGTGGGATAACCCCGCTTGGTTTGATTGAACATTAGCAAAAGCAATCATAATTTTTAAACATTTCATAGTAGCTAGACTTACATTAGGCTTGTAAACATAAGAGAAAACGTTAGAAGCATTCTTATATGTTTTCAAGAGACAACACACTTCATTAGCAATTGTCCATATAGTGTCTTCTCGTGTTTGGTGATATGTGTTAATACAAATCAGTAATAACAAGTTTGTATTTTAATGCTTTTTTTTAGCAATTCATAGGTGAAATTGGTGAAATTCCACCCTGCGGGCCAATTTTTTCCCAATCTACAAATGACAATTTATGTTTTTTCACATAACTCTGAACTCTTTGTATCGTATCGACGTCTTACATTTCGAGAGTTTCTAATCCAATGAACACATGCTTTAACGGGATCAATTAAAAGGCGAGAAAAATAATAAAAATAATTCCGTCCTGAGCAGATAAGCTAATAATATGTGGAGAACATCTAAGTTCACCTTTGTGTAGTAGGCCATCCATTTTACTTATAACATGCTCAATGCATTTAGTATTAGCATTAGTATTAGCATTAGTATTAGTGAAATCATTATCAAAGGAGATTGAAAATTTTTTGTTAATTAAATTAAACTCTTCACAAGTCTCCTTACAACAACAACATCAGAGCCTTAATCCCAAAATGATTTGGTGTAGGCTATGACATGAATCATCCTTTAGAATCGTTCATGGGTAAACGCACACCTCAAAATGCGGAAAAAAATAGAAAAGAAAAATTGAAAAACAAAAGGGGAGTGAAGCATAATACAAAAGCCTGGTAAACTTGTTGGTTTTAAAATTGAATTCCAGATTTCTTTTATAAAATCTTAGAATTTAAATCGAGAATAAAGATTAAAACGATTTTGAAACCGATGTAAAACTTAAGGGTCCGGAATACCTTAAAAGTGAATAAAGTATTAATATATAAGAAAGTTGTTGGTAAAAAGGTGTAATAAATTCGAAAAGAACAAATAAATTTTTAAAAACTAAATAAAAACATTAAATATTTCAAATAAAGTCAAATACTAAAAATCCACATGTATCATTGCCCTCCATTGTGCCCTCTCCGTCACTATTCCCTCATCAAGCTCGAGAAATCTCATATCATGTTGTATCACTCTAAGCCATGTCTGTTTTGGTCTCCCTCTACCCCTAACAACCTTTTCTGTTCCCCAGGTGTCTAGCCTCCTAACTCGTGCGTTCATAGGTCTCCTTCTCACATGGCCAAACCATCTTAGTCGGTTTTCTATCATCTTGTCCTCTATAAGCGTCACTTTCACCTTTTCCCTAATCACCTCATTCCTTAATCGATCTTTCCTTCTATCACCGTACATCCACCTCAACATATGCATCTTCGCCACACTCATCTTTTGAATGTGACAATGTTTCACTGCCCAACACCCGGAACCGTAAAGTAAGGCAGACCTAATCGCCGTGCGATAAAATTTTTCCTTTAATTCTTGGGGCATATCTTTATCGCATAAAAACTCTGTAACACTTTTCCATTTCAACCATCCCGCTTTAATTCTATGAGCCACATCTTCGTCTAACTCTCCATTTTTTTGAATAATAGATCCTAGATATCTAAAGAAATCTTACCCCGCAACAACATTTCAATCAAAAATAATACTCTCCACCTTTGTCGATCTCGCACGTTACCGAACTGACACCTCAAATACTCGGTCTTACTCCGACTTAGCCTAAACCTATGAGTCTCCAAAGTTTGCCTCCACAACTCCCAACTTTCTCTCTACCCCCTCTTTCGTCTCATCAATCAACACAATATCATCCGCAAACATCATACATCAAGGGATGTCGTCCTGAATATTCCTTGTCAACTCATCCATAACTATTGCAAAGGGAAAATGACTAAGTGCGGAACCTTGATGCACCCCAATGGTAATGGGAAATTGGTAATGGGAAATTCTTCCGTTCTCCCAACATTAGTGCGTAGACTTGCACTAGCCTCCTCATATATGTCCTTTATGAGGTCAATATATTTTCGAGACACACCCTTTCTCGCCAACCAAAGCACTCAAAGTACTTATCTCGGTACCCTATCATATGCCTTTTCCAAGTCAATAAAAGTAAAAACCATATGCAGGTCTTTCTTCTTGTCCCGATGGTGTTCCATCAACTGTCTCATGATAAAAATCACATCCATAGTCGATCTCTCACGCATAAATCCAAATTCCAAATTGGTTATCCTAGATGTCTACACATTTCCTAAGCCTTGCTCGTTTATCCGCTCCCATAACTTCTTCATATGACTCATAAGTTTAATTCCCCGATAATTGTAAGGAACACTCTTGAACATCACCTTTATTCTTATACAAAGGGACAAGAGTGCTTCTCCTCCAAGCTGATGGCATCTTGTTGCTCCTTCAAATCTTGTTGAAGAGCATGGTTACCCATTCGATTCCTTTCTCCCCCAAGCACCTCAAAACTTCTATGGGTATACTATCCGGCCCCTCTGCTTTCTTTGACCATATCTTCCTTAACGCCTTTCTAACTTCACTCTTTTGTATTCTACGCACAAATTCTCGATTAACCATGCTTGGTGTTACTTGTACATCTCCAAAACCTTTCTCCTGATGTCCATTGAATAAAGTATCAAAATAAGAACTCCATCTAGCCTTTATTTCGTTATCCTAACCTTGTCGTCCATATCTTTCACACACCCAACTCTCCCAAAATCCCTCGTCTTTCGGTCTCTTATGCGGGCCAGTTTATATATACCCTTCTCTCTTTCTCTCTTGTCCAATCTGGCATATACTTCTGGCATATACTTCTGGGTTAACTTTTGCCCTCCATCACGCACTGCCTTTTTAGCGGCTCGTCTAGTCTCCTTGTACTTTTCAAAGTTCTCATCACTCATGCATTTCCCCAAAACCTTATAACATTCACGCTTTGTCTTTATCGCTTGTCTCACCTCATCGTATGTGTCCTTACTAATGGTCTATTTGCTTTAGATTCCCTTACCTCCCTCGTCAAATCCTTTACAACATGCTCTAATTTATCCCACGTTGCATCTATATCTTTCTCCTTGCAATCCGACCAAATATCGCTACTTCCAACCTTATCCAAAAACGCTACTTCACAAGTCTCCTTAATTCGGAAAAAAATGTTATAACAGGTACGTCGTACGCGCCTCATTCATAAGTTCAAAAGCAATTATACGTTTTTGTAAGATAATATTACCATCTATCCAATGGACGGTAATGCATATGAAAGGTTCATTTAATCTAGAAGTCCAACAATTGCTAGTTAAAGTAGCTCGACCATCATGTTTAGCAAAATATGCAATTAATGTCTCTTTGTTCGCAACTTGGTGCAAAACGTCTTTGCAAAGCTTGTCGATTTACGAATCTAAAAGCGGTTTTTAATGCTCTTTTATTAAAATGTTCATATTTGGTTCTTCACCTAAATGTAAAAGGTTGTTCATCATCAATAACAAATCTAGCCATTTCGTCAACGTTATTCTTATGAGCATAAGACCAAGGGGTACCGCCGTCGAGTTGTACACTCGTAAACCCGGAAAAGCTAGTTTGTTTTTGTTAACGATTACCACTGAAATGTTTTTGTGTTATGGAACTTCTTTAAATGACGACTCATGCTTCCGTAGCCGTCACCGACACTCCATTTATATTTTTTATTAACGTTGTTAGTTTGACAAACTTTGCATATACACTTGAATTCACCGTCCGGCACTTTGATTTTTTTGAAATACGTCCATATATATGAACTTCACCTCGTCGACTAGTCGGTCGACTTTGACTAGCACCTATGGGGGGCGTTTCTTGATCCACGGGGTCTTTTGAAGCTAAAAAAATCCGAAGCTAAAAAAAACAAGTTAGTTGAAACGAAATAAAATGTTTAATACAAAATTGTGTAAAATAAAATAAAATAAAATTGAAATAACAAAATATAATATAAAATTGTCAGTATAAAATAAAATATTATAAAACAAAACAAAAAAGATAATACCAAGTTTAATTATTATTATAATTAAAATGTAATAAAATGATTAATAATGGCATGAGATTGAAATTGAGAATTATCATCTTAAGATTGTCGGATCCAAATACGGAGGATGAATTCAAGTGTATGTAAAATTTGTGAGGCTAAGAACGTTACTAAAGAATATAATTGGAGTTTGTGACGGCTACGGAAGCATGAGTCGTCATTTAAAGAAGGTCCATGGTATCCCAAAAGAAACCCATTTGAGTGGTAATCGTCAACAAAACCAAAATCAACTTTTCCGGGTTTATGAGTTTACAACCCGGCGGAGGTACCCCTTGGTCTTATGCTCATAATAATATGGTTGATGAAATGGCTAGATTTGTCATTCTTGATGAACAACTTTTGACATCTGATAAAAACCGAGATATAAACGTTTTAATAAAAGAGAATTACACGGCTAGATTAAATGAACCTTTCATATGCATTACCGTCCATTTGATAGATAGTAATGTTGTCTTGCAAAAACGTATAATTGCTTTTGATCTAATGGATGAGGCGCATACTCGTTATAACATCTTTTGGCGAATTGAGTTTCATTTGATTAACAAAATTTTTTCAATCCCCTTTGTTAATACTTCTGCTAATATTAAATGCAAATGCGTTGAACATGTTATAAGTAAAATGAATGGGCTACAACTGAGGTGAGGTGAGGTGAGGTGAGGTGAGGTGAGGTGAGGTGAGGTGAGGTGAGGTGAGGTGAGGTGAGGTGAGGTGAGGTGAGGTGAGGTGAGGTGAGGTGAGGTGATCTGATCGATCGATCGATCGATCGATCGATCGATCGATCGATCGATCGATCGATCTGATCTGATCGATCTGATCGATCCGATCTGATCGATCGATCGATCGATCGATCGATCGATCGATCGATCTGATCTGATCTGATCGATCGATCGATCTGATCGATCGATCGATCGATCGATCTGATCTGATCGATCTGATCGATCGATCGATCGATCGATCGATCTGATCGATCGATCGATCGATCGATCTCGATCGATCGATCGATCGATCTGATCGATCGATCGATCGATCTGAATATTATTAACTTATCCGCTCAAGAAGGAATTACTTTTCTCGTCCTTTAATTGATTCCATTAAAGCATGTGTGCATTGGATTAGAAAAACTTGTAATGTAAGATGTTGATACAAAGAGTTGTGTGAAAAACATAAATTGTCATTCCTAGATTAGAGAAAAGATTGTCGGACAAGGTGGAATTTCACCTATAAATTGTTAAAAAAGGCATTAAAATACAAACTTGTTATTAGTGATTTGTATAACACACATCACAAGCCACGAGAAGACCAGTCCAGTCCAGTCCAGAGTCTATGTGGACAATTGCTAATGATTTGCGTTGTATCTTGAAAACGTATAAGAATGCTACTAACGTTTTCTCTTTATATTTATGAGTCTAATGTACATTTAGTTATTATAGAATGTTTAGAAATTGTAATTGCTTTTGCTCTATGTGGACAATTGCTAATGATTTGCGTTGTATCTTGAAAACGTATAAGAATGCTACTAACGTTTTCTCTTTATATTTATGAGTCTAATGTACATTTAGTTATTATAGAATGTTTAGAAATTGTGATTGCTTTTGCTAATGCTTAAACAGGCCACGGGGTTTATCCCACATTGTAAGCGATATGAAGGCCTATGTCCCCTTTATGCAGGTCTATCTATAACATCTAGGATTAATGTCTATCCTTCTGTGCAAAGTAGCGGTCATTTCGATTTTAAATTAAGATCTATTTTATTTAGAAGAAGGAGTTTTCTTTTATCCTTTTTTCTGGCACTAAGTTGACTACTTGTCGTACGGAGTTGTGCTTGCTTATTACGATTTTAACATCCTTGAGTGGTACACTACCCATTTGATCCAATTTCCATTGTTGTGGAAAATTGGTTGTTCCGGCAACCGAGAATGCTTTTAGCGGAGGTGGAAGAGTATTAATTAAAACAAGATCAAGCTTAGGTACCGACATAATAAAGCTGTGCATGTGTAAGAACGATTGGGATTTGGCTGAGATACGATTTCAAGGCCAACAATATCCCCCAAATCAGCCTTAAGAGGGGACTCCTGTTAGGAGAATATTACGGTATATATCGTAATATACCGTAATCGTAATAATATCGGTGTTAGAATAAGTTATACCCCCTCCGTCTCAATCATTTGTTATCTATTGTATTTAGCACAAAGACCAAGGAAATGCAAGTGGATGTCTAATAAAGTAATATAATATTATTATTTCATCCACTTGCACACTACCTTTTACATATAAAACTTACCAAAAGTAGAAATAGATAACAATTCACTGATACACCCCAAAATGGAAATAGATAACAAATGACCGGGACGGAGGGAGTATTAGATTGCGATAATTGTTGTATATTATTGTTCGTTATGGAAATGAATACAATGGTACTATATTTATAGTACTTCAAATATCTAAATAATATCAACTAATATCGCAATATAATATAACTTATTCTAACACCGATATTATTACGATTACGGTATATTACGATATATACCGTAATATTCTCCTAACAACTCCCTACTTAATACTTGTAATCGAATGTGAAGACGTCCTACCACCTCAACAATCAGGAGTGAAGGTTAGAGTTTTCATTACGAACCTAGCCATTACGGTATGTGAGATAAGTAGAGAACTACATGGGCTTTGATTCTTTTGGAGATACATAGACATCTTAATTATTGTAATTTCGAAATTAGTGTCAAATTTATTTAATTTGATATTATTGAAAGGGTTATAATAATTTTGATCAAACCCTCTTTTTTTATTAAATAAAGAACTACGTGTGCTTTGACTCGAGAGTCGAGATGTACTTACGTAGGCACCTTAATTAGTATAATCTCAAATTTATCATTAAATTCATATTATTCGAAAAAATATACTAAGTTTAATCAAGGTCGGTTTTATTTAATTTCGTAAGTTGTAAAATTCCAATTTCTTAAAAAAAAAAAAAAAGTTGAGCTGGCCTAGCCCGGACCGGTTCCGGGTACACATATAAGGCCTGACCCAGCCCGCCTTGACCCGCCTCCTAAAACGCTCAGTTTGCGGGTCTAACAAGTCATGTCCGGCCAGCGCGGCCCGTATGTTTGACCACCCCTCCCTCGGTTGCCTATAGAAATTGAAAAATTTTGAGACATAAAATCAATCAAGGTTGAATTAAGATTACTATTGATCTATTATTCAAAAAGATGGGGAGTTAGACGGAGATGTTGCTCACAGAATTAAAGCGGGATGGTTGAAATGGAAGAGTGTTTCAGGGTTTCTATGCGATAAAGATATGCCCCAAAGATTAAAGAAAATATTTTATCGCACGGCAATTAGGCCTGCCTTACTTTACGGCTCCGAGTGTTGGGCCGTGAAGCATTGTCACATTCAAAAGATGAGTGTGGCGGAGATGCGCATGTTGAGGTGGATGTGCGGACATACAAGGAAAGATCGGTTAAGGAATGAGGTGATTAGGGAAAAGGTAAAAGTGGCGCCAATAGAGGACAAAATGATGGAAAACCGACTAAGATGGTTTGGCCATGTGAGAAGGAAACCTATGGACGCTTTTGATTAGAGGTAGGAGACTTGGAGAACAGAAAAGGTCCCTAGAGGTAGAGGAAGACCGAGACAGACATGGTTGAGAGTGATAGAGCACGATATGAGAGTTCTGGGGGTTGAGGAGAGTATGGTGACGGAGAGGGCACAATGGAGGGAAAGGATACATGTGGATTTTTAGTATTTGATGTTTTTGACATATATAGTGTTTTTTTATTTAATTTGAAGAAATTAAATTATTTATTCTTCTCTCCTTTATTGCACTTTTTTACCAACCATTTTCTTATAGATTTTACTTGGTTCATTCCGGATCCTTAATTCTATTTCCGTTTTTAAAAATCGTTCTAATCTTTTCTCTCGATTTAAATTTTAAGTTTTAATAAAAGAAATCCGGAATTCGATTTTAAAACCCCTAAGTTTACCTTGACTTTCCATTACATTTTCGTTCATCCCTTTTGTTTTTCATCTTCTCTTTTTTATTCGCATTTTGAGGCGTGCGTTCACCCATGGACGGTTCGAAAGGATGATTCATGTCAGCCTGTAGAGAATTGATTATAATTGGATGATTATTATTAACATTAAGCATTGTATTTATACAAGAGAGCACACAACCCTAATCCTTGATAGACAAGCTAACTATCTTACAGAATATGGAAAATACAATCTATATAAGATAACTAAAGATACGATAAATAATTACAAGATATTTACGTATTATCCTTAACACGCTCCCGCAAGATGGGTGTCCTTGGACAAGGCCAATCTTGAAACCATGAAGAAGAAAACGAGCACGAGCAAGGGTTTCGTTAAAGCGTCGCGAGTTGATCGTCCCCGAAACATGTTGACCAAGAGTCCCTTGTTGAACCCGTTCGCGAACAAAATGAAAAGCCAAAGCAACGTGCTTCATACGGGAGTGAAAAACGGGATTGGCGGATAATTGGTTGCACTTAAGTTATCACAATATATCAGGAGGAGTATGGAGAGGTCACATGTAGTTCATAAAGAAGAGATTGAACCCATATAAGTTCCGAGGTAGTATCGGCTATGCCCGGAACTCACCCTCCGTAGATGACCGAGCAAGGGCACGTTGCTTCTTAGAAGACCAAGAAACGGGATTACGACCAAGGTAAATGACAAAACCAAGAGTGGATACATAATCCGCCTTATCACCCGCAAGATCGCATCACAAAATGCATGAAGAAGCGGAGGACTCGAGCGATGAAGCATAATGCCGTGAGAAATAGAGCCTTTCAAGTAGCGTAAAAGACGCTTCAAGCGGACTAATGGGAAGCCGTGGAGCTGCATAAATTGTGCTAACTTGTTGACAAAGAAAGGAAATATCCGGACGGGTTAGTGACAAATATTCAAGCTACCAACAATAGCTCGATAATCCGTGACATTGGGAATGAAGTCACCAAAGATCTTTACGCAAGAAGCAATCAAGCAAGAGGAGTAGCGGTTTAGCATCTAACATTTTATGACGATCAAGCAAATCATAAATGTATTTCCTTTGAGATAAAAATAAACCGAGGCCCGTGGGACGGACTTCAACACCAAGAAAATAAGACAACGGACCCAAATCTTTGAGAGAAAACCGAGAAGCAATGTGAGAAATAAAGGTATTAAGAGAAGATAGACACGGACCAAGAACAACAATATCATCAACATAGACAAGTAAGTAAATGGGGGAGGACGAGTGATGGAGTATGAATAGTGAGGATCGAAGAGACCCTTTGAAACCATAGGACGATAAGTAAGATTTTAATTGATGTACCACGCCCGAGGTGCCTGTTTCAGCCGTATATGGCTTTGGAAAGTTGGCGGATATGGGGACGGGCACGTTTGATCAATGAAGCCAGGAGGTTGCTCCATGAACACGGTTTTCGTAAGAGTGCCTTGAAGGAAGGCATTGTTGACATCCAATTGACGGAGATGCCAACCTTTAGTAAGCAAAGAGAGAGTAACACACGAATCGTAGTAGGTTTGACAACGGGACTAAAAGTTTCTGAAAAATCAATACCTGCACGTTGATGAAATCCCTTAGCTACGAGTCGAGCCTTAAATTTGTCGATGGTATTGTGCGGACGGTATTTGACACGATAAACCCATTTGCACCCCACAACATTTTGAGAGGAAGAACGTGGGACAAGAGACCATGTTTGGTTTCGAATGAGTGCATCATACTCGTCCCGCATAGCCGCGCGCCACCGGAGTCAAGGAGAGCTTGTTTGGTGGTAGTGGGAAGAGAGGGAGTTTGGGTAAGGGTTAGGAGTTTGGCATATTTAGGATTAGGCTTTCGATGTTGTTCAGAGACGGGTAGTAGTGGTACGCGGAGGAGGAGGGGGAGGAGGGGGAGGTGGGGGAGAATGGGAAGGAGGAGAAGGTTGGGCAGCAGGTGTGGCAGGGGAGGCAGCAGGTGTGGCAGGGGAGGCATTCTGATTTGGCGAGGCAGAGGTGGCAGGGGAAGCAGGGGATGGGGGGTCCGTGGGGTCAGCAGGAGAAGGGGAGGAGGTGGGTGTGAGGATGGGCAAGGATAGGGTGCACCACTGCTGTACAGTGGGCAACGGCTGAGACGAGGAGGAAGGAGGGTAAGAAGGGAACTCGTGCTCAAAGAATTTTACATGACGAGAAGTGTAAATTTTCTTTGAGACGGGTTCAAAACAGTGATAGGCAGATTGAGAGGAAGAATAGCCAATGAAGATACATGGTGCGGAGCGGGGAGAGAGTTTGTGAGAAGCATAAGGCCATAGCCAAGGATAACAGAGGCAACCAAAGGAGCGCAATTTGGCATAATTGGGTAAATGTTTGAAGAGACGGAAGAATGGAGAGTCATTGTTGAGAGTGGGGGTGGGAAGGCGATTTATGAGGTAGGCAGCCGTAACAAACGCGAAGGACCAGAGTGAAGAAGGAAGGCGAGCATGATGAAGTAATGCGAGACCCGTTTCAACTATATGACGGTGTCTTCGTTCCGCAAAACCATTATGCTCGGGAGTGTGCGGTGGCGAAGTGAGATGAGAAATGCCATCATTGAGAAGAGAGGGAGTTAATTTGATATATTCCCCACCATTATCGGAGTAAAGACGTAATATGGGGAGATTGAAATATTTTTCCACAAGAGCCCGAAAGCGATTAAACGTAGGTGCGGTGTCGGATTTTTGTTTAAGCGGATACAACCATATATAATGAGTGAAATGATCAATGAATATGACATAATATTTGAAACCAGCGATTGAGGATATGGGAGAGGTCCATACATCGGAGTAAATTAAATCAAGAGGAGCGGAAGACGTAAGAGAATTGAAATTAAACGGTAACTTATGACTTTTATTGATCTCACAAGAATTGCAGGGACGATTAAAGGAAGTACTAGTAATTAAATTTTGACGACAAATATTAGAAAATATATTGTGAGATGGATGCCCAAGACGATGATGCCACGGCACGGGTGTGGAAGCAAGACCGACATGAGCTTGAGGGATAGAAGGCGTCCATTCATATACGCCCGAGCTAAGAGGACCTTGGAGGAGCGGAGCTGTCTGCGAGGGAACCTTTAATGAAAAAGAGGAAGAGGAAAATTCAAGTAAGAGATCATTATCTTTGCAAAGTTGTGAGATAGAAATTATTTTGCGAGAGATTGAAGGAACATATAACACATTATTAAAGTGTAAGGTAAGTGAAGGAGAAATAGTGATAGAAAAAGAACCTATATGAGAGATGGGTAAGGATGAACCGTCCCCAATAATGAGTTCATCAGTACCGTCATATGGGGCGTGCAGCGAGAGAGTATTGAGGTCATTAGTTATGTGATGAGTAGCGCCGCTATCCAATAAATAGGATGACGGGTTGGCAGAGGAGGCAGCCATAGCCGTGTGGGCTTGAGGGCGCTGCTGTTTAGAGCGAGGAGGAGGTTGAGGGAACACAACATTGGGGAATTTGGTCTTAAAGTCGACACAGTTAGAGAGGTAGTGACCTGTGTAGCGACACCACTGGCAAGTGCCGCGAAAGGTTTTGTAGTCAAGGCCACGGAGGACCTTGTCCACAACATCTTCAATATCCATTGTTTTGCCAAGAAGGGCAAGCTCATTGACACAAGCAGTTATGTCATGCATATAGGTGGCGATTGAGCGGTCAGATTTGGTAATATTGTCGAAACGATTTTTGATTTGGAGCAAGTGACCACGAGAGGGATTGGCATAGGTAGTCTCTAGGATAGTCCACACCTCGCGAGAGGTGGTGGCTTTCAGAACAAGTGGGGAGACATCCGAGTGGAGGGTACCAAGCAGGGCTCCTTTGAGGAGACTATCTTGGCGCTTCCAGGTGGCAAATTTGGGGTTGGGATTTGTTTTGGAGTCGGTGGTGACAGTAGCAGCAGGGGCAGGGTGGGAACCATCGACAAACTTGAGGAGATCGAAGCCATAGAGGAGATCAGCAACCTGCGTTTTCCAGGCACGGTAAGTTTTGGAGGTGAGTTGAGTGCAGGAGGCAAAGTTTATGAGAATGAAGGGAGAGGTGGGCTCATGGGGGTTTGGGATTGAAACACCAGAATTAGCCATGAGAGAAAAAAAACGGAGATTAGGGTTGTAGAAGAAAGATAACAGCCTAGGATGTAAGGCTGACCCCAAATTATTTTGGGATTAAGGCTCTGATGTTGTTGTTGTTATTGAGTAAATTGATGTTTAAAGAGAGTGATCTTATAAAAATACTGTCAAGCCAACTTGTTTAAAAATTGGGTTCTTCACAAATGCGATTGCAGATTCCTTTAATAGATTAATTGAGGTTTTGAATCGTATTCCCCTGAAAAGAAGGTTTATAGTTAATGCCAGAGCCAGAGTCAGAATTTCTGACTGGATTGCACCCAAATATCTTTAATTTGTATTTAACAATGTTTGTATTTTCTTGCCGGCCCTCTCTCCCTCTGCCAATGTCGATTATTGAACCTGTGAATCTTGAGTTCTTGACTAGCAATTTGTGAAAACCTGTGAAAGTACTCCTCAGTGGTATACTGGTATCACAGTTTCATCAACTTCACTTGTGAAAATACTCCTCAGTTGTTAGGGATTACCCATGCCTTAGTCCCGCACTATTGATTTATACAATGAATGATCACACTTGCTACTTCTCTAATTGGTTGGATTCGTTTGGCTTATCTCTAGTGTAGCCAGAAATTTAAGAGTATGGAGTTTTGAGTAGACCTTCGCTAATGGTTAAGAATCTCCGCTTGTGGGGTCTCTATAAGAAAGCTGGTAACATTTCAATATGTTGTATTTTTTATAACATGGCTCTAAAAGCCTGGACTTTGGTTTGAATTGTATCAGCATCAAAATTGGCTTGTAAATCTTGTAAATTCCAATATTAGACCGAATATTGTGGTTATGTGCACCGGTTGTCTTGAATCTTGATAGTCTTTCCGGAGTAACTCGTCGACAGTGTGTCATATACTCATATTTCTGTTATCACGGATTTAGGGTTTTTTTATTATCTCTTTACCAAAACTAATGCAGATTGACTTCATGTTTAGTTCATGGCTACATTGTAAGCTACCAACTGGAGGATCCTTAAACATAACAAGCTTATTGGCTTATATGAATGACTCGACTGACACTCCCCAGTTACTAATTGAGTTCATCCAGAGCAGCCCAACATCCTTGGTCATTCTCCTCGATTTACCTGCCAGAAGGGATCTTGTTCTACACCCTGACTACCTCAAAACTTTCTATGAAGAAACATTGCTAGAAAAACAAAGGCAACTCCTCCTCGGGATCCCGGAGATCCAACCCTATGTCTCCCCTTCACTATACATTCGTTGTGTGTTCTCTCCTACCGCTGCTGTGATCCGTATAGATACCACAGCGACAGGAGGAGAGGACAGATTGGGAGAGATTGTTAGAGATAATGTGAGCGCAGCAGCAAAAGAAGTCTTGGGGATTTGGTTGGATTTCTGCGAGTTGAGTAATCGGATGTGTAATGAAGAAGCTGACAGAGTTGTTTTGAAGAAGAGGGATAGTATGTTCAAAAAAAAGAGCATTGAAATTGATCTTGGGTCAAGTTTGCCGAGGATGTTTGGTCAAGAAACAGCTGACCGAATCATCAGGGTGTTGTTAGGGACTTAGATTGCTGTATAAATGGAATGTGCCTACAAAGACAAAGTGTGGTTAAGGACGTAGATTGCTGTATAAGACTGTATGTGCCTATATAGACGTTGTCGCACTAACAAATGTAATTGGACATATTTGGGCTACATCGATGTGTATAGAATGGTGAGACTGAGTTGTGAGTTGTTTAGTGAAAGTATTCGCAAGCATGCTACATTTATCATGTTTATAGCTTAAATTTTTCAGATTATATCATGTTCAGTTTGCTTTTCTTTTACCAAGGTTGTAGCCGTTTATTGGTTACTATTTTATCTGCCCAATCATTTGTTTATTATCTTTTGCTTGTATAGTATTTTTTTTTTTTTTTTTTTTTTGTGTGTGTGGGTGTTTTAATCAAAAAGTAAAGAAATGACCGGGGTAGAGGAAATATTATTACTCCGTATTTCTTAGCTGCTTGTGTTTTGTATTGTATTAAATACGGAGTAGCGATTATGGACTAGCTAAGCAGCTAGTTCATGTTGGTTTTCTCTACTTCGCTCAATAATTATGATCACCTTACAAATACATCAGAAGATCAGTAGCCTTTTAAAAGTTCGAAAGAATTGGCTTCAAGGATTGAAAAAGCAGTGTATCTTTGCCAACTTTATATGGTTTTATACGACTAGATTTTCTGCGTAAGAGAAATGTGGCGCGGAGGAAGTCTAAGAAGACTAGTGAAAACGCCAGAGGAAAATGTCCTTGCATCACTCGCTTTCTAAGAGAGTATATATTCATGTTCTAAGCTTAACTCGAGTGACATAAGGATACTTTAAAGCAACAATAAAACCGCCTTATAAAAAATACACATCGTTAGAGATGGAAGTAGGTCATGTTGGGGTTGTACCTCGAGCCGGTCCACCATGACCGGAGAAGAAAATGACATAGGCAAACGGGAAAGTGGGCTTCATGCCGTGTCATCCATGTGAAATAGATATGGCCGCATAGGCACGACCCACACCCACGGCGGCGTGGTGAACCGTGTCGTGCTTGGGTGTGTCTAGAGATAGCAAATGGATCAATTGGGTCGGAATAGTTTGGGTCGATCATTTCGGATCTCACACACTTTGTTTCAGGTCGGGTCATTTCAGGGTTCGGGTCGGTTCTGGATAACAAGTTGCCAGGTCATATAGGGCTTGGAGTCACTTCGGATAGGGTCATTTTCGAGTATGGGTTATTTTGGGCCGAGTCAATGGTTAAAACTCTTTAATCTATAAATATTATTAAAAGGCTAGACATTAAACGCCACATAGACAAATGTGACATGGCAACATTTAATTGTGACGTGGCAAAATATAGTTCACGTGGAATTACTAGCATAGTAGTACACATGAAAAAAAAAATTATTAATTCCACATTTAAAAGTTATTCTCATAATTAATGGTAAAAAACTAAATTTAGATAATTTTAATTTCATAGGATAATTTTTAAATCATTCTCATGCAAAATGGATTTAATAATAATAATAATCTATAAATATAGCTAAAAAGTAAGTCAAACTATCAACCATCAACTATATGTCTTATTTTAATTTCATAAGATAATTTATAAACCACTCTCATGCAAACCTTTTACATTACATTTCTCATTGCTCCATATTTATGTATGTAAAATCAATAACTCTATAATCTAAATACAAAATCTATATATCTAACTTAAAGGTATGCTAAATTAACTATCATAATCTACATGTCATATCTATACAATAATATAAAAAGGCTACCTTGAGCATGTGTATAAGACATGCGACAGCGTGGAATCAGTAAGAAACTTTCATTTGATAATATATGTGACTAATTAATAATATTCATTCATATAATTAAGATAGAATACTTATTATCACGTTTATGACCCCTTATTCATCTCTAACTCTTCATTTTCTCTTTAACTCTTCCTTTTCCTTTTTGATGATTCATTTCTCCCCATAAAATTTAACTTCTTATTTGATGCTAAGTTAATATAAGTAAAGTCTTTAAAATAAGCACTTTTATTTTTTACCCTCTTTTTCTAACCTTTTGGCATATTCATATGTTATTGAAACTTTCCATTGCATATAATTTTTATTAATCATTTGCATTTGTGAAAAAAATAAAGTTATATCATACATAAGATTTGTGTTTTCTTTGGTATTGTTTAAATAACTTTTATTGATGTCAATTTGTATTTCTCACCTTGATTTATTTTTGCAGACGAAATGGTACAATTTTTTTATTATTGCAAAGTTGGACTGTGCAGTTAATTACGTTATACATAAGGTATGTTCTACGAGTTTTGTTTGTGTAATTTATATAAGCTTATTGTAAAATGCACACTTTTTTGTAATTTATCCACTAATATCGCTTTGTGGTAGATTTATTTTATACTATCTTTATGTAAACCCTCTTACTAGATTAATTGAATTATCCTTAAATGTATGTTTGTTTCTTATTCTATTTTTGTAGGTGATGCTTCCTTTGTTTTCTCATAATATTAACATAGTGTGTTAAAAAAAAACTACATGGGAAATGTGTAGGCAACAGAAGGATTTAGTTGAACAAAAACTTGATATCCGTCCTTGAACCATGTTCTAATATTATTAAAACTTATTTGGTACGTAATTGTCTCACTTGATATAAAAACAAATCATTTTTAGGTTTTAATTCGAATTTAGAGGATCTTAGTAAATTGTTTTTTTTATAACTATGTTTTTGTAAAAAAAAATACAATATAGTTAAAAGGCTACTTAAAACATCTAATTTTAATTCACATGTCATTTTTATATTGGTTAATATTAAGGCTACATCAGACTTATTTATTTAAATTCTTCATAAGATTTACTAATATTTTTTGATGGAAATCATAATACCGATCATGATTTAAATTATAAAAATTAATTAACAATTTACTCTCATCATTTAAATCGTACAATTTGTCTATCTAACTCTTCATTAACCATAGAGATAGTAGTTAAAAGGTCTTATATGTAGTAAATAAAAAGTCTAATAATTTGGATTATAAAGCTACTAATAATATTTTTTAGTGGAAACCATAAGATCATGTACTAAATTACAAAAATAAATTAAGAATTTACTCTCATTATTTAAAATTTAAATCGTAAAATTTATCCATATAATTCCTCATTAGTAATAAAGATAGTAGCTAAAAGAGTAAAAGGTCTTATATGTGGTAAATGAAAAATCCAATAACTTGGATTATAAAGCTTCACAATTTCTCATATTGTTACTTTTGATTTATTTCAAAACCATCTTAAATATTGTAATTAGCACACTTGCGAAAAAGTGAAAAATAAGGTGTATATGTGCATGTGATTCAAACGTTCATAGTCTTCTTAAAAGTACTTCATATTTCTATCTTTTAAGATTTTAAAAATTTAAACGTTTACTAAGTTGTATAGTTAGTTTTGTAATTAAGATGATGCTTATTTAATTTTAATTTTAACTATCTCAATTTGCAAATTATTGATTGTGAGGATACTATTAAAAGTGGAGATTACATGTTTGGATCTAAAGGTGAAAAACGAAAATATATTTTTTACTCTTTTAGTTGGCTTACAAAGCATCACCATTCATCATCGGCGAGATTCTCTATTTTACATGTATATTTTTGATAAAAGTATAGATTTTGAGGAAAAGTTAAATTAATAGTATTTATTTAACTTTCTTAAAAAAACCTATCAGATATGTAACCGCGATCTTGGAGTTCTTTGTTTATCGACCTAACGACGCAGTCGTTTTTAGCTTAATTATTTATGACGTACATCATAAATACATAAAAATAACAAATTTGTAAAAAATTTAAACAAACATTTATAGTTATAAAATTAGCTACATTAAATTGTTGACTACAAAATATTCATGAATAATATTAACATGTATTAAAATATATGGAAATAAAATTCAAATTAAAACTTCTATCTATATTACTATTATCATGAAAAATAATGTAAAAGAAGTAAATATTTACAAATGTTTGGTTTATAGCTTATTCGCGATTAAAAAAAAAACATATTTTATATTTTAGTTAAAGATGGACGTCAACAAAGCAAATAAATGGGACAAATAGAACAAGTCCGTGATTTTCGCGGGTACAAAACTAGTTAGTTCTAATAAGAGTATCTACAAAATTAATTATTTATTATGGAACGTTACAACTTACAATCAATGAACCCTTTATTTTGATGTAAATAATACTAATATGTGACTTAATACTTGTAATTTCGAGTCATTTTGGGTCACTTTGAATCATTTCAGACCGGGTCAATTACGAGCTAGTGGCTTTGGGTCGTGTCAACACCGGGTCAATCGTCAGGTCAGATTTCGGGTATTTTGAGTCGGGTAAGCTTTGCCAGGTCTAGACGTGCCTAAGCAATTCCTCCACGCATTCATATTTCTTTATATTTTGAACGTGTTCTAACGTGACTCGCCCGTGGGACATCATCGTGCCTGGGGCTAGACACGGTTTTCTTTCTCAAACTTCACTCAGCAGCCCGTAACGTGTTAGTGCCGTGTTGGACCGTGTCAATCTCGTGTTGTGCTAAAATGGGTTGTAGGTCGGGTTGGGCGTGCCAGCCGGCCGGCCCGCATGCCATTTCCACTCTACACACCACCACATGGGGGTTAAGATTTTTTTTTCCCATCAAAAAGATCGTACAGCCACACACAGTATGATACCAAACTTGTGTTACCACAAATTCAGAAGCAATAACATCACTGAAATTGAGAGAAAGTAAGTACCTACAGTCCGTCAGTCCCCCATTAGACAACTCCACTAACAATGATTACGGATTTAATGGTGACAAGCTTATAAGAAAGCCCTACAAATTGGGTAAACTACCTTATTTGACGTGAATTTGGGCAGCTCAAATAGTTAAGGTAGGAAATGCATTAAGGCCCCACATTAACACACCGACCAATTGCAAACATAGCTTACTGTTGGATGAAGAAAACTTATATTGATCATCAAATATTGGGGGACCAAATCACCAATCAAGGAAGATCATGTGCGACCTCACCTTTGATTGTATATGGTCGGCCCACACCATATTAACATGATCTCACCTTTGATAATATGGTCGGCCCACACCAGATAGTGTTGATAGTTATACTATTTGTACTTGGATGCTGACCTATGGCGAAACCTCAAAATTAACTAGCAACAATATAAGGTAAAGTAACTCCTAAAATATCTTCACGGTGGATAGAGCGCAAGTCAGGAGGAGGAGCAGGAAAATAAGCTATCGAGGACGACGAAGTAACTCCTTGATTGGCAAGCCAATCAGCAACACGCAGTTGGCTTCTCTATAAGAATGTTCGATTTTCACTGACCATCCATCAAGTTTGATTAATTTCTTGCAACACTGGACCAGGTGACGTAATCTGTTGCTTAACAATTATTCTTTGCGGAAAAAATTCACGCACGAGCTATTGTCAACTTGAACGATCACCTTGGTAAAATGCATTGAGCGGGCATGTTCGAGACCGGCTAGGAGAGCCCTCATCTCAGCCTGCATAGAGTTACAAACATCACAAGAAAATAAGAAGGCTTACACGAAATTACCATATAGTGTTGATAGTAATACTATTTGTACTTGGATGTTGACCCATAATGTACTCTTAGTTATGTGCGTATGTGGTTGATTTTGTGTTATATCGGGACTCCATGGTGATTGTTATTTCTATTTTTTTGACAGTTGGATAGATAATAAAGACGTTTTTACAATAAGTCTATTATATTCCTTCCGTCCCGAGCAATAATTTACACTTTTTTTTTGTGTGTGTTTCAGTCAATAGTTTATGTTTTTGTTTTTGGCATGATTTACTCTATACTTTATCTTTTAATAATATTAAAAGCAATTCCCCTCTCTTTATAGTTTTGTTTTTATGTATAAAGTATATGTAGACATTTCTTACTCATGCTTTCTACGTCAACAGTAATATCAAATCCTATGCAATCTAAACAACAACGACAACGAAGCCAAATTAAAATTGAAACTGAGTCGTAGCTGTGAGATTGATATTCCCCTCCTTTGTCGGTCATTATCTTTTCATGAACAACCAAGTGACCATCTTAATGAAGTCTAAAAAGACAAGAACGAGAGACACTTAAGCCACAAGGACATAGAAAAGAGAAATGGAGATGTATGCCATAGGCATGCACAAGGGCAAAGACTACTACATCCCGATAATCGATTTTTAAGAAAACATGATCCTGAAACTTGAGTTCTGAAGCTTAGCTACCTGATAACGAAGTAGGCGACACCACTATCCAAAAACATCTATTAGTTCAAATCATTATTAATAAATTAAAGAAAAATCTAGCTTTGGAGGAAAAAAAAAATAGTTTTGCAATAAATAATGGTCGTCAAAAGTTTTTCACCAAAGTTCATCGATTCAGATGCTCCAAAAGAATATTAGGAATTTCCTTTTGTTACCCTTTGACTAAGACTTTGTATCATTCTACTCAATTTCTCAAAATTCAATCTTTAATATTTTTCTCTCTAAAACTAAGAGAGACAAATTAATCCCACAAAATCTTACCCTTCATCTCTTTGTAACACCCAGTCGCCCCACCCCCATTTTCCTCCCTTTTGTTCATGACCCATTTGTTTAATTTCATCTCTTATGCCTTCTCTAATTGGATCATTTCCCCTTTGTTATCCTTTCTAACTCTCTGTTGTAGCATCTTAATTAAATCGCCTTGCATGTTGTTTTTGTCGGCCGCCAGTGTATTCACGTTGTTATTGTGTGATCTGGAGTTTTTCCGTCTCAGAGTCTTCTTATCTCTTGGGTGGTACCGGAGAGGTGTTCCCCCTGCTATCCCACGCCCTCTTTCCCCACCTTATATAGTATGTTTTATCATCTGTTGACTCGAGTTGAGTTTTGTGTGTCTGAGTCGTTTTTCTTTTGTATGTTGTGCATGGGTCTGACACCGTGTCAATCTATTGGCTTTGGTATGAGATGCATAGTCTTTTGATCTTTGTCGGTCGCTATCTTGGTTCAGGCTTGTTTGGTTGTTAGGCTCTTTATGGACGTTCTTACGGGTATGCATATTGGCTTTGGGTTTGCTGTTGGTCTTTGTGATGGTTGTTGATTCCTAGGGCGTTCTCTTTGTGTTGTTGGTCTATTTATATGTGGGTTTTGGATCGGATCTAGTTTTAAAGGCTTGGGTTGACACTTGAGTGTTTATCATAGGTTATGTTTCAGATTGGGTTATGTGGCGGTTAAAGTTCGTATAATGGTGTGTTGGGGATGATTTCTCTCCATAAGTAAATGTCATTTGGATTTCGTTTGTTGTCTTTACTTTTTTTCGTAATAATCTCCTTTTTTAAAAATCTTTGCATTAATTTGTGTGTTGGTAAGGTTGTGAATGTCATTGCTTGTCTGTATTGTGTTGATTTCACCCCAAATCGGTTTTATGTGGTGAAGCTGGTTTGGGGATTGGTTGTTGAGATTGATTTGTTTCAACTTGCATGCTTCTCTTGCTTTTTCGTCCTTTCGATTCTTGGCTGTAGAGATTGTCCATCAAGGTGTAGGAGAGTATTCTCCACTGGTCGCATACTTCTTTGGTTTGCTTCCCCCAAAAAAATTCTACGTCCTTGTGGTGTAAGTGGACCTTGTTCTTGTCTTTCCGATGTTCAATCGAGTCAATGGTTTGTTGGAGATCATAGTAGTGTAAAAGTTGTGGAGAATGAAGCTCGTTCCCAAACTATCTTTCATAGCTCTTTAGAAAGAAATTATAATTTTATATTTTATTATGTAGTATTTATGTATCGCTTTCTTGCGCATAATATTTGCCAAGAAGGCTAGACTGTCTATTCAACTGTTTAAAAAAAAATTCTTTTGGTATAACCTCACTTATTCTTTTACCTTTTTTTCTTCTAAATTTACTTCAATATATATATATATATAAAGATTCAATATTTTGTAGTACCGAAATTTTATTCTTTTATTAAATGTAGCACCCACTTCATGCGTCCTGTTACAAAATTTTCCGTCACCGGTGAAGTTATGATAGATAAATAAACGTTGTTTAGTGGTTGTGTAACACTGTAAAAGTTTTAAGATATTATAATTAACAAGTTTTGAAACCCGTGGAAACCACGGGATCGTTAGTAATTTATTGTTTTTATCGGCTTAAAGATTATGGAATATGAATTGTTTTCTTAACCAACAAATACTTAAGCGTTAGTTTAATTTCTCTTTATTTATTGAATGAATCCGAGTTTTTAGACCTCTAATTATAGATGAGATTTTAAAGCCCCGCGTGGCAACTTCATAGTGCAAATAGCTTCATACTTGACCAATAAAAAGTTGATCAAGGTAACATTTTAAAATTATTGTGTAGGTGTTGCAAGTATGTACTAAATTTTCAGTACCTAACAACGGCTATACTTCTTATATATTACAACAATTTTATATTCCCTCAATTTCAACGGATTTAATATTCTTTAAAATTCTCTGTTATATTTTAAAAATATGTAGAATACCCTGCAACATGTGTCCCAAATTATTCCGAGTACGTTGTACGATTATATTTATGGAAAACAGAAAGGGTAAAGTAAAAGAATATAACTTTAGAATTTCGAACAATTATTGTATAAATGAGCAAAATTAATTATGCATCTTATGAATGACACAAGTAATAAATATTTACGTATATACAATATGTTACATAGTTGCTTTCACTTTGTTCAGCCAAAGCTATAAATAAATAAACATTGTTATACTTTGTAAAATTATTAGTTACAACTCTAAAATTTCTCCTTAAACTATATTGACAAACATGTCTAAGCTTATTGACTTACTCGCATAATCTTTTACACACTTTGAGTTATTTGATTTGTGACCTATTGACCTCTTGACCAAAAATTAAGGAAAAAAAAGGTGTTACATGCAAAATTATTGCAGCAAAGATAATTTGGGTGTATTCACAAAACTTTTGGCAATAAATCTTCCAAAAATTGTCAGATGTAATGTTTATGTCGCTTCAATGAAGAAGTACCTGCCGAAAAACTAAAAGTCAATCAAACTATAATAATAAATTGAAAATTGAAAAATTAATTTAATTCTTTAGAATGATTTATAATTAAAATATGAACGCAAAATATATTATGGCTACATAAAGGTATTATAAAGCAAATACAATAAAAACTTAATTGAATGAATTAAAATTAGGATTTTATGTGAACTAAAAATAATCTTGAATTGAGTGTGTAAGCTTAAATATGAAATAAAATCTCAAAGGTGTTTTAAGGTAGAGAAATTGAAATATTGTGGTAATACAAGAGATTATAATTGTAGACAAAAATATGACAATGTGTATAGGTAGTATACATAAGGAGAGGAAAGCTAAAAAAAATCATCATTTAAGAAGAAGAATTAGATGTTAAATTAGTATGTAGAGTGAATTAATTATAAATTATTAATTATTAATATATCTATAAAGATGAGAAGAATCTAAAAAGTTTATTAACATTTACATTCTATTGTACAACTTAAATTTTATTTTATTTTCTTTAATTATATGCATGTGACACATGAAAATTCAAGATGTCTTTTGATAGGAGACATGGCTTAATGAAATGCTTAGTTTTATCTTTTTATAATATTGTATACATTTACCATGTTATGTTAAAATTTGTCGTTTTAAGTACCTTTAAATCATTTTGTAAATATTTATTTATAGATTAACGAATTAAATCAATGCTAATTAACTATAAATTGATAATCCATGTCACATTAAAATTTGTCACGTCACATTATAATAATTTGTAAAATATAATAAAATTTCACGGGATTTTTAAAATAAATTGTGCAAACGACAATGGGTAACTACCCGTCTTAAGAAACTTGACAAATGGACGATGGTACAAACAATGCATTTTATATGTGTGTGTGCGCGGCGGAAAATTTCATATGGTAAGGTATCAAAGACATATGCACGTTATCATATGAAAATAATAGAAACTAAAATAATTGAAAGATGTAGCATGCATACCAACAATTCCCTTACTTTTCCGACGCTTTATGGTCGACGCTTTTATAGGCGTCGGCCCATTTGTTCACCCAATATTCATTTTAGTAATATAATAATCACTTTAAAATTAAAAAAATCTTCCATATCTGTCTCATTTTCTATTTTCTATTCAATTGCCGATCTAATTCATTTCGGCGCCCCCATCATGCTGAATCGCGCATCTCGTTAATCATCACTGTCATGTGCTAAATAGGTACGTATTTGATCAAAACCTAATGCTTCTTTAATTGTGAATTGTGAATTGTGAATTGCCAATTGCCAAACTTGACGTGTGATTAGTGAAGACGATAAAGATGCTGGACCCTTTGCATCAGCCAATGGCGAGGATGATGTCCTACCATTCTCCTGTTGAAAACAATTTTTATATACAGTTAAGTCATTCACTCAACTATTTGTTTTCACAATAGTATGAACATGTTGGAATTATTCCCATTTACATAGAAGGATAGGAAATTTTCTTGCAGGCTGTGGAAAGGGGTATGAAGATCCCAGCTTGGGGGTATATAATTAGAGCCCTCGTCTTGGTTTTCTTTTGTGAACCCTGTATATGTAGGTTCCTCCTGGTTTAATTGGGCATTGCGTGATTTATATAGGTTCATCTGCCCATGGTGTTCTCATTTGCGGGATTCCATGCCTAGGTCGATTATCAGAATTGCAAAGGTAAGAAATATACTCATAATAATGGAGTATTCCACAAATGTGATTATTGCATTTATTGGAATATACATTGTTAGTTATTGTAGTACCCCGTACTTATTAGTGAAGAGTGATGTCGTATTTGCCTGCATTACTGACTTTGATGACTACGGTGTGTCTCCATCACGGACTTCTAGGGTCGGCCCCAGATATTGACCATTAACTGTCATTATGTGCTGGATTGTGCATAATCTACTCGTTGATGTTGGTGTGATCTGTTTAACCAACATTCATGATGATGATGGTGGCGTGCATCTTAAATCGCATAAAAGAAATCTCGACACTAGACAGAACTCAGAAGCGACATACCTCCAAGTGATGTAAATGGGTTTCTTCTTTTGCTAGACAGCAAGCTGCAAATGCAAAGAACATACACAATCCTAGGAAGAAACACCATTTTATATTTTGGTACTCCATCTTGCTTAACTTTCTATGTTTTACTCTGTGTTGAGATACTGAAGAGTAGTAAACTATATGTACATTTATGAAAACACCTAACCTTATTTTATTTAGACTGGCAAGTAGCTGCATGTGTATGGTATTTTCAGAGTAGCTTTCTAGTCAGTAAGGAGCTCAAACTGTAGAAAGGATTTGGTACACCCGCTAGCCTGGTCAGTACATTCAAAAGATAATATTTCTGTTTCTAGCTAGTGCTGGGGTCGACTACTATAATCTTTACTCTCTTTCATTTAACAATTCTTCCGGAAGTGCGGATTTTTTAAACTTTGAGGTCTAATATGAAAGAAACAAGGTCAAATTTTACTTTGCATACCGTCATTCGAAAGATCATAGAAGTAGTAAGAACAAGGTTGCCAAATCGGTCAGAAGTGTATTTAGGCTGTCCGGATATAGGCTATAGGCTGTTTTCTGTGAAATTGCCATTTTCGTCGACGCACACCTAGTTAACAAGGTTTCCAATTTGTAGCAATTTCCGACTTGGACAGAACGACTCATGCTGACATGAAATCAACTGCTAGAAAGTATGAGCGTGCTGTATGATCTGGGATTTTGCCAAAGATTAATTGTTAATTTTACCAATAATGTTCAACACTTCTCAGAAAATGAATCTCATGTGAAGTACTTCACTAGAGTGCTTTTTTTTTTTTACTTGTTAATTTTTAATTTATTTTTCCTGCCTTCCTGTCGACTTAATATTCAAATATAGAGTACTATGTGCTTCTTACTAAAAGGCAACTTGATTTTAAACTCATGATTTTGAACAAATTAAGGTTGAATCGAGCATCTCGTTTGATGTCAGCTTAATTGGGATTGAATTAGTTTTCTCTGATTATGTTAGTGACTGAAGATCAAGCAATGCGATAAAACATGTCTCCCTGAGTTTATCATGTTGAGCTCACAAGATAAACTATATATGAACTGTAACATGTCTCAGCTGGTCGGACAGCAAAGCCGTGTTTAATTTTGGTTATGTCAATGCCAGATTTTCATTCTAATTTCCAGTAGGAAAGTCATTGATTATTTCTCGCAGTTTGGCACATGTTCTGATTATTTCCAGTAGGAAAGTCATTGCATTATAGGGGTGAGCTTTTCTCTGATTATGTTAGTGACTGAACTATATATGAACTCTCTTATGAACTGTAGCATGTCTCGGTAAATTAAATCATTTCTTGTTGTGTTCTGTTTCTAATCATCTCTAATGAATTAGAACTGACTTTGGAGTTGTTCTAGCCATGTTTTGCTGAATTTGGCTGAATTTTTTAGTGGGTTTACGGTAATTTATTGCAATTCGGATATTAATAATTATGGTATGAGTTCAGTGATGATGTTGCGCATTGGCTAGTCATCCAAATAGGACTTCATTGGTTAGTTCTTCTGATATATTTTGCACCAGCATATGCCTTTCTCAATTTGATGTTGGGTTCTAATGTTGAAAGCAGTTAAGTATGTTTCATGGTACAAACTCCACATTAGACATTAATCAAAATTATATTGTGTGGAATTTTTGTAGAGATAAGTCACTGTGTATTCGGTAAAGTTTGAGGTTAGGTAGTGTTTGGATATACGGAATTGATTTCATTTCCATGATTTCAATTGTAGAAATTGAAATGTTTGAATTCAATTCCAAATCCAATTCCAAAATTACGTTTGGGAAACCCGTGGAATTGGAATTGAATTTGGGCGAGACGGGTATGGGTCGAGACCGTTGGATGTTTTATATTTGAAAAATTAAATATTGTCTCGAAAAATATTTGCGATCGGAAAAAATATCATAAATAAAAATATTGTGACGAAATTTGCGTCACAAAATAAAACGTAAGAAGTCATGGAATTGAAATGACTAGTATATGGTAGGTATTTGAGAACCCCAAATTTTAACTAGTTTGGAATTGATAAGGAATTGAGTCAATTCCAATTCCAAATTCTAGGGGTTCCCAAACACTTGAAATATTTCAATTCTGGAATTCAATTCCAATTCAAGGTTCCCAAACATAGCAAAGTTATTATCACTGTGTTACTCTCATTCTTGTGCTCAATTCTTCAATTCCATGCTTGTGTATTACTGTATTTGTCCAATTCCCTTCAATTGCCTTTTGCTCAATGCTCTCATTTCATGTCTTCTCTAACCGTTCAATATTTTCGAGTACATCACCGTTGTTCTATGATTACCATGTCATAGATTTTGGAGATCGAGAGTGCAAGAGAACATGTATATATAGCGTTATGTTGTCGCCGTTTAGCTATGATGTTTTTTGTTTGTTTTATTACTTTGATTGTATTGTATTACTATGCTCTTGATATCAGTTTAATATAATCGTCTTTAATGCCTATGATGTTTATATTTTATATTCCTACTTCACTTCCTTTATATTTAATTCCCATGTGTAGATATTAGATTCAGCGGATACTCTTGGAGATGCATCCGGGTGAAAGGAGCAATTCTCGAATTCATTTTTGGAGCGGATTAGTGTAACTTTTAGCTAGGAATTTTTTTTTGAAACATTTTTTATTCTGCATGGAAACATCAGTAGTGATATAGTTTCACATTACTCTTGTTCAGATTAAATAAGTACGATCTATTTTTTGAATTAGTTATGTATTTAATTTGACATTGTAACTGTATGTTATAAAATTTTGTTTTGGATATATGCTTGTTAATTATTTTTGACGTGTAACGGTATGTTATAAAATTTTGTTTTGGATATATGCTCGTTAATTTATTTGTCTATAGCTCTTTATGATGTCATCTAGTAATATATATATTGTTTAATTTGAAAAGCATTAGTAGCCAAAAAATTTAGAGGGCTGGAAAAAGCATTGCGAGCTTCCAAATTCCCGACGAATTTTGTGTCAGAAACACTCGACACTGAAAAGTGTCGCTATTTAATAAGGCCACTGACGCCAAAAGGTGTCGACAAGGTTGACGCTAAAAAGCGTCAAAAATTCCTGACGCCACAAAAGACCACGCTTTCTGAAGCGTCGAGAAATAAAATGTCGATGCTTTTAAGCGTCGAAAATACCCTAAAAAAGCGTCGAGAAAGTAAGAGATTTGTAGTAGTTATTGAACATTATCTAAGAGCAAAATAAGTCGTTGAACATGATTAGATAAAAATTTATGAGTGAATCTTGTAATTTAGATTGAAGTCTATGATCGAATCACGTAAATTTTGATATATTCTAAAATAAAGAACTAAGAATTATCTAGTAACATGCATTCTATAGACAAAATATCATAATAATAATTTTATTATATGGATATAAAAAAATTAGAAATGATTCAAACGGTCTCTACTCCATAAAATATGAATTGAGCTTTCATTTCAAATAAATCTACAGAAGATATTTCCACAATCGAAATCCAAAAGGTTCATAAACTTTGTTAAATTCCTTATTGTTAATACAAAAATTTCGTCGAAATCTTGATAAACTTGAGTAAATGATCCCATGCAGAAACAAAATTAGTAATAATGATTAAAAAAGAATTTATTTCAAAAAACATATTCCCTCCTAGTCTGAGTGTTGGTTCCTCTTCCATTTTCATGCTAGTCGGGTGTTGGTTCCTCTTTCCTTTTTTTGGTAAGTTTTGTGTGGTCCAAATTCAATTCCATGTGGGGTAGGGTGTTTTGTGTGGTCCAAATTCATTTCCATAATTTTGGTGTCCAAAAGAAAGGGAACCAACACTCAGACTAGGATGGAGTATAAACTAAAAAGCATACGAAGTATAATTTAGAAACCATACTATTTAGTATTTATCTGAAGGTGTATGACCGCTTCCTTTTCGTACATGCCTTGATAATGGTACATATCAAATGAACAGGAAAAAAATATATGTTAGAGATGATTAAACATATGAATAGAAAAATATCAATTTAAGTAGGTTGATCAAGAATGTATAATAGCACAAGTACACAACATTATATATTTGATAACAAATTAATGGTTAAAGACCATCAATCACTTTAAAAAAAAGTAGTAACATAAATGATATAAAAAAGCACTTAGAAAGACAAATAGTGGGAATTGGGGGAAAAAAATGAATTGAAAAAGCAAAGACATAAATGAAAAGATTAATTTCATGGTTTAAAAAGTAAATTGTGGAATTTTAAAAGGTTTTTCATTTAATTTTCTAAATTTATTTTACCATTAATTATGAGAGTAAGTTTTGATTGTGGAATTGAAAACATAAGCTACTTATTTAATTTTTTTATGTATTAGCAATGCCATATGAAATAAAATGGCATTCAAGTTGCCTTTTTAATTATATTGTAAATTATAAAAATTAATTATTCCATGATAGTTCAAAAAAGTAAATTGTGGAATTTTAAAAGTTTTTTCATTCAATTTTCTAAATTTATTTTACTATTAATTATGAAAGTAAGTTTTGATTGTGGAATTTAAAAAATAAGCTACTTATTGAAGTTTTTTATATTTGTTAGCAATGTCATATGGAGTAAAAATTACACTCAAGTTGTCTTTTTGATTATATTGTATAGATAGATAGATAGATAGATAGATAGATAGATAGATAGATTATGAAACTTATAGGTGAATTTGTAGCATCACTTTTCTAATTTTTTAATAATCATATCATATATTTAACAAACATATATAATTTAATAATAATAATAATAATAATAATAATAATAATAATAATAATGTCATATGGAGTATTTAATAAACATATATAATTTAAGAATAATAATAATAATGTCACATTAATTTGCCATGTCACATGCCACGTCACAATTTAATTTGCCATGTCACATTTAATTTGTCATCTCACATTTGCCACGTCACAATTAATTTGTCAAGTCACATTAGCCTTTTAATTATATTTTATAGATTACAATTTGTCTATTGTGAGACGGTTGTATAATAATATAGTGTAAAATGGATACAAAAATAAAAATTATGGCTAAAAAAAACGGTTATCACAATTCACAAGCCTGTCTTTGTCAAAATTTTGTGTAAAACCTTCTTAAGCACAAATTTGAAATAAAATTATATGATGGGACGATTTTTTTTTTCCGATAATGATTGGTTATTCAAGTGGTTACTGAGGGGTAGTGTATATCAATATATGTGATAACACAGTTACCCTCTAATATTGTTGTAACATTTAGGAATAAGAAAGGACATGAGAACATAAAAGAGCACATACGGTAAAACACTAGCGAGAGAGACGAGTGAATACTTGAGGAAGAGATTGAGAGTGAGGCATGATACGAATGAAACGTAAGAAATGTTAAGGAAAAGTGAGGGTGAGGCGAACTTCGAGGACGAATAATACCCGGCCTTTGTGGGACCCATACTTAGACCTTGGGACGCGTGAGAGGACCTTTAGACTGATAAGAGATCACTCGAGAGGGAAGGATAACCTTACACTAGACCTAGAATAGACCAAGTGGTATTGCAGCGGATCGAGTGGGTCCACTCGGTCGAGTGAAGAGTATACTCGGCCGAGTGAGTCCACTCGGCCGAGTGAGTCCACTTGACCAAGTGGACTCGGCACTCGGTCGAGTGACGTTGTTTCAGAATACGGGATTTAAACCCTCTTATTCCCTAACCCTAAAATCATTTTTTCCATCTTCCTCCTTATCTCTCCAAACTCTCTCCCTTCTCTCTAAACCCTAAAAAACACCTACTACTTGGAATTCAAGCTCGGATTAGAAGATTTCCAATCTTCTTCTTCATCTCCTTCACCTAGTAAGTAAAGATCTACCCTTTTCTAGTCTTTTAAACCCTAACTTTTGGGGGAATTCGTTATGGGTAATTAATTAGTAATTAGCATGAGTATAGGGATAATTAAGGGGTAATAATAAGGGGCTTTGTAGCGTATATTAGTATAGGACATATTGTGATAGTTATCATGTGATTTGTATAGAATGAGACGGTTCCTTGAGACGGTTTCGGTCCGGATTCGAGTAGCTTGAGGAGATTGCTAAAAGGTAGGTTAATCCTACTCGGTTTCAATAATGTGATGTTATTTATGTTGATGTTGTAGTTAGTCTTGCATAATTAAGGCATTTGCATTATAACATGTTTAGTGGTAATCACATCATTAAGAGGATGATTATGATATGTTGGGTGTGGTTCATGTATTGTTTATTTGGTTATAGTATCACATATGTTGTTGTGGAGACGTAAGATGGTTGGGAGACAGTCTTACGCTTAAGTCGCCTCTTGGAGTTTCCCACTCCAAGAGGGATGTGCACATTAATGGTTTGAGTTACGGAGGGACTCGACGACTTATGGCAGGGGATCCGGTTGGCTTCCGGACCCGGTACGTCTGAGCGTGTCCCGGTACCTGTTTGTGGTTATCGGTATGTCTGGGCGTGTCCTAGTACCAATGTGGTTGTCGGTATGTCTGGACATGTCCCGATACCGTGGTGGTGGTTGTTCGATAGCGGTTTATTCATACTAGTAGTCATGTTACATATTCACACACTTGAGTCGTGTCGCACTTTATTGGTTTATTGAAACTGACGTTTGTGTGTCTGTATAATTGTCACCTATTTTCGGGGTGGCCTATGTCGATCCATATGATATTTCCGATCATATGGGGAGCAGGTGTAATACTCCGTATTTATAGGTCTTTGGGTACTCTATCGAGTAGGCCTTACTCTATCGAGTAAGGGTAGGTTGCGAAATAAAATAGTTTCTGACCTGTTGGGTACTCGATCGAGTAGCTGGGGCACTCGATCGAGTAGGGGGGTACTCGATCGAGTACCTTGGGTACTCGATCGAGTGTCCGGTTTTACGGGGGAGTTTTCTCGGGTTTTGTTAATTACGCGATTAAGGTATTTAAACATATTCGTAATTGTTTTAAATCACTTTTTACAAAACCTAAAACCTGTTTAAGAGAGAAAGCAACTAGTTCTTCTTCCTAATCGCGTTCTTGACAATTCCCGGAGTTCAGACGGTCAGTTCGTATCGTAGTTCGTGTCGTTGGATTCCTTGCGTCAAGGGTAAGCTTTTAATATAATTTCTATAATGTTTTGCTAAGATTGATGAAACCCTAATTTAGGAATTGGGGGTTTTTATGAGTAGTATTTGAATGGTAGCATCTATGTGTTGTGTGATAGGAGGAGAGTTCGTAGAGGAGCCGTTTTGATACAAATTTGTAGATACCGTCTGCGTGTTGTGCTTTCAGGTAGGATTTCCTACTCAGTATTAGTCCCATAATGGGATATTGGTGATGTCTTTGTAGTTAGTTGCTTGATATGATGATTGTGCTTGTAATTGTGCTTGTGGTTGTGTTGTTGATGGTTCTCGAGATGCGTTTCTCGGTGAGTGGGGTCACTTGCGGGAGTGATCTCACGCCCTAGTTTTGCCCTTCGTGGAACCCGCCACGAAAGGGGATGTGCACATTAATGGGACGGGGTTATCGCTCGTACGATGAGCGGGGCTTAGGTGGGAACGGCTGCGGTCCCCCACTGGCGTGGCGGGTCCAGTGGACGATCGGTGTTGAGATGATGGGAGTTGGTGGTGTGTGTGTGTGTGTGATTCAAATTTGTCTGTTTGCCTTATTGTTGTTATCTATATTGATTGTGTGATTAGTATCGACCCGTTTAAATGTTTTAAAAACTGTGGTGATCCATTCGGGGTGGTGAGCGAGTTGCTTAGCGGTATACCTTGGATACGCGTGGGATCTAGTGGGATGGAGTCATCACATATCGAGTCTTTAGTCTTCCATTTGTGTTTATTAGAACAGTCCTTTCGGTTGGTTTATAGTTTGAGAACAGTTGTATTTTGCTTACAGTTGGTTTTGTAATGTAATCACTTAAACTTATTTAATAAAGTATGTTTCTTCATTGTCTTATGATTATCATGCCTCGGGTAACCGAGATGGTAGCGTCCTTATACCTGAGTGGTCCTGGTAAGGCACTTGGAGTATGGGGGTGTTACAAATGGTATCGAGCGACGATCCGAAACCTCGTAACCAATGAACTTAATGAACATAGGGAGTCAATTAAAATGAACCCGGGGTAAAGGTTGTAGGAGCTAATGCAAAGACTTGGGAGACGTCCTAAAGTCGCGAACTCGCCCTACAATTTTGAACCGGTCACCATGGGATAAGTGTCGGGATCGTTATGTGCATATTGTGTGCTGTGTGTATCTATGTAGTAGTATGTTGCATGAATTGATGATGATGACGTGAATTATATGTTGGTGGATTGTAAAACATGAAAGTATAATGATTGATACATGTAATTTGGCATGTTATAGTTATGTACGGGAAAAGTGTTTTGTCTATATATATATAAAGCGATGTGTAAGTCTACATGTTGTTGTTGTCGTGTTGAGTAAAAGTACAGAAGGTTGGGAGTGTGAATTGAACATGTGCTGAGTGAATATGTTGAACGAATATGGTGGATAAATATGTGGTATGATGGATGAATTAGTGGAAAAGATGAATCATCGTGGTAGTAACATGTGAATAGGGGACTTGATGTCATGTATTTGTGATTTTGTTTACGAAAAGTGATAGAATAAAAAACATGTGGGTAAGTCATAATTGGCAAGTTAGATAAGTTATGTGCATGATGAATGTTGTTGTTTGGCTTTTGAAAATAGTAACATATGATTATGAATATTGGTTTTATGAGTTTTGGACTGGTTTTGTTTGCTTGGTTGTTGTTTAAGTTGTTTGGAAGTAAAATCAAGTAGTTGTGTTTTTCGATTATAAAGAGGTTGTCTTTAAACTGTTATAACTTGAGATTCATAAATGATTTTGATGTGATTCCAATTGGAGGTGATAGCTTGTCCTTTTACGATTCTAACGATAGGTCACACGCCCAAAACGACCAAGAAATGAGTGAGTTATGACTGTTTCTGAAAAACTGGACAGTCTTTGAGAATTGGGGTACTCGATCGAGTATCCTCGGTACTCGATCGAGTAAGGGGGCACTCGATCGAGTACGTTAGTTACTCGATCGAGTAGCCCTGGTGATTTGTTTTACGTGCTTCTGATCTTGACCTACTCGATCGAGTAAGTCCCTTACTCGATCGAGTGGCCTGTACTCGATCTAGTGACCCTTGTTTTGGGTCATATGCTTATCTTTTGACTTCGTTGCATATTATGTTTAATTCAAAGTTACTATTTTGCTTCTTTATGCATTGTTTTACATGTATGTTGGTCTTGACGCGTAAGTTACCCAATCTTGTGGTGTAGTGAGTGACACCTGTGGTGAGTATGAGTTCGGTGGGAGGACATGAGTTATACGTGGTCGTAATAGATAGTGGAAAAAGAAAAGGAAGATTGTTATGGCTTAATTGAGACATAGAGCATGTTTTCTGAGATGAAATGAGATGAGTGATATGAGTGTGTGTTGAGTAACGTAAAAGTAAGTGAATGTGGGCAATGGATGATGTGAGTCTAAGGAACTTGAGAATGAAAGGATTGAGAGTAAGGATATGGATAGTGACAACTTGAGATGTGTAAAGAATTATGGAGGGAGGTAGTTAAGAGCCGTGTGGGTTAAGAATATACATAATGAAAGTTCGTTTTAAAGGGGTTGAGAAGAGTGGTATATAGTGAACTTTGTGGAGACATGTCGCGGGGTGGAGATTTGGCTTTTTAAGAGATGAAACTATTGTGGGTTTCCTTGGGCAATTAGCGGTATGAAAGGAATTTTGATTTCTAGATATGTAAGAAGGGAGATGCAATTGTTGAACAGTAAACGTTGATTCTAAGGATGGATTAGTGGCAAGGGTGATTGATGACATAATGAGAGAATCTTTGTGGTAAGAAAGAGGGAGATGATATCGATATAAAATAATGGGATTTGAGTTTTGGAGCGATGAGAAGGTAATTGGTGCACTAAAGGGTTAGATAAAAGTAATAAGGAGTTGAGCTATTAATTGGTATTATTGAGTGTAAAGAGAAAAGAAGGATAAAAGTAAGCTGAGGAAAATATTCACCGGAGTTATGTGATATAAAGGTAAGGAATCTTCGAAATGTGTGATATTATCATGAGGATGTTAGTTAATGGTTATATGGGGAGCTTCAGGACAACATGTTTAATAATGAGTTTCGAGAAATTAAGGAAAATAAGAAGTTAGTAGAATATCTACATGATATGAGATTTTGGTGGAGAAATGGATGATGATTCAATTAAGGAAAATATTGGGAAGAATGTTGAGGTAATTTTGTTCATGGATTCGATGTTCGTTGTTTGGGATGTTAACCAAAGATAGAAAAGAAATCATGATGTTTAGAGATGAGTGAAGAGGTTTGATGTCCGGACAGTGGTAGTGTTATGGTCTTTGACTAGTGGTTAAGGGTAAGGGTATATTAGAAATGTGGCAATTCTAAAGAGGTGATTTTGTAAAAGACTGAATTGATAAAAGTATGGTTGTCGGGAAGTATAAGACATAGTCTTAGGAGGTGGTTTCTCATAATGAGTGTTAGCGGTATGGTTATGTATGGCGAAGGTCTTGGTGATGCGAATGGAAGAATGTGATGAGGGGCATGCGAGTTAAGCTCGGACAACGGGTAACCTTTTGTTGAGTGGTAACTTACGTGGTCGGGATTGACTAGTTGGTTGTGATTACGGGTCTATGATATGTGTAAATGTTTGTGTGAGGTTCTGACCTCACAAGAAGTGGTATGGTGTGATAATTATAAAGCTGTTTTATGAATGTTCTGTAATATATATGTTGGACACGGTAGTTTAATTGAATGATATCCAAAAAGGTAATAATTTGATTAATTTGACATGGCTAGTTATAATTTTATGTGTATTAATAACACACGTGTATTCCGTGAAATGGTAGAGATGATGTTCATGAGATGCTTATCTGTTTATTCATATAATATGTTGCGTTGTGATTGAGTAAAGTGGATTTGAGTAAGTTTTCTTGTCCGAAAGGTTATTTCCGAGTCAGTATTTATGGAATTGTATGTAGCTGTGATGTCTATCGATGTGGTTGTGGTGCCTCCGGTCGTGATCCGGGCACGGTATTTAGTATTGTGATGCGGGTATTTTCGCATTGTGGTGTGGCTGTTGGTGGCGGTGTTGTGATGCCGTCACCGGTTGTGGTGGAGTAGGCGGGATGATTATGAGACGAGTTTTCGAAAGTGCATACCAGTTATACATAGATTGTTGTTTTGTTTGCTGTTGTTCTTTGTGAGTTTTGGTTGAACATGTAGACAGTTGTCTTGCTTATTGATGTTTTCTTTACCAGGTTAAGTTAAGAATGAAGTAGAGTATGATATGAAATAAAGTTGAATATGTTTTCGTTGTTGTCATGGTATAGTGATGTTCTATTGATGGGACACGGTTGTGAGAGGTTGTGACAGTAATTTTGATCTTGTTCTAGATAAGGCTTTAGTAGACATGGTAATGGAAAATGATTCGTGGAACATGTGTTGTAATGATCTGAAAGCGGCAGGTAGTTCATAATCTTTTGTTGGGACAGTGAGTGTAGGGTGTTGGGGGAATTAGTGTCATATTAAGTTATGTATGAGTTTTGCGGTAATGAAGGAAAGAACTTGAGGATCTAGTGTGAGTATAAGTAACGAGTGTGGATCGGGAGTTATGCTTCTGGAAGATAAGTGTTTTACATAGCGAGGTATGTTGGTTTGCAGTGATAATGGGGAGTTAGTATGGTGATTTTGCTACGAGCCTTATGGTATAGGTTAGGGGTGTGCAGATTGATTTGAAGTATGAGAACTGTTGAAGTAAGAGAGCCTTGAGAAATAGGAGTGATTATGGAAATGAGGTTATAGGATTATCTTTGACATATGGTGGTGATGAGGATAATGAGATAATATAGCTAAGGGTTTAGTATTAGTGAGTTACGAGGACGTAACATTTGTCTTAAGAGGAGTAGGATGCAATAAAAGAGAGTTTCATGGTGGTGCATGCGGTAATATAATTGGAAGTAGAGTGTTAGCGTAGCGTAAAGGAGGGATTTGTTTTGTGGACAATACTTATAAAAGGCCATGGCCGTGCTTGTAGTAGGGTGATGCTTCGGAGTATGAGAATATTTTATATAGTGTTGACAGTTGGAGGATGGTGTTATGAGTCTGAGTAAACTTCGAGGACGAAGTTCCTTTTAAGGGTGGTAGAATGTAACATTCCGTATGATGTCTATGAGTGTCTTAGTATTGGGTTTGATAGTTGATGATATTATGGAGCTAGCAGCATTAGAGGATGGCAGTTGATTATGTATGGAGTTGGTGTCGTGAGAGATATATATGTGGTAGATACGATATAGTGAGTCATGTTGTGGAAGTAAACATAGTTGGTAGAATGGGGGTTAAGAGTTCATGTTCTATGTTCGGTCGAGTTCTTGAGTCCTTAGCTAAGTTGTTGTGCCTTGGTCGAGTCAGTATGGTTGTTTTTATGTATGGGTTGAACTTCGGGGACGAAGTTCTTTTAAGGAGGGAAGACTGTAATACTCCGTATTTATAGGTCTTTGGGTACTCTATCGAGTAGGCCTTACTCTATCGAGTAAGGGTAGGTTGCGAAATAAAATAGTTTCTAACCTGTTGGGTACTCGATCGAGTAGCTGGGGCACTCGATCGAGTAGGGGGGTACTCGATCGAGTACCTTGGGTACTCGATCGAGTGTCCGGTTTTACGGGGGAGTTTTCTCGGGTTTTGTTAATTACGCGATTAAGGTATTTAAACATATTCGTAATTGTTTTAAATCACTTTTTACAAAACCTAAAACCTGTTTAAGAGAGAAAGCAACTAGTTCTTCTTCCTAATCGCGTTCTTGACAATTCCCGGAGTTCAGACGGTCAGTTCGTATCGTAGTTCGTGTCGTTGGATTCCTTGCGTCAAGGGTAAGCTTTTAATATAATTTCTATAATGTTTTGCTAAGATTGATGAAACCCTAATTTAGGAATTGGGGGTTTTTATGAGTAGTATTTGAATGGTAGCATCTATGTGTTGTGTGATAGGAGGAGAGTTCGTAGAGGAGCCGTTTTGATACAGCTGTAGATACCGTCTGCGTGTTGTGCTTTCCAGGTAGGATTTCCTACTCAGTATTAGTCCCATAATGGGATATTGGTGATGTGCTGTAGTTAGTTGCTTGATATGATGATTGTGCTTGTAATTGTGCTTGTGGTTGTGTTGTTGATGGTTCTCGAGATGCGTTCTCGGCTGAGTGGGGTCACTTGCGGGAGTGATCTCACGCCCTAGTTTTGCCCTTCGTGGAACCCGCCACGAAAGGGGATGTGCACATTAATGGGACAGGGTTATCGCTCGTACGATGAGCGGGGCTTAGGTGGGAACGGCTGCGGTCCCCAGCAGCGCGGGCGGGTCCGGTGGACGATCGGTGTTGAGATGATGGGAGTTGGTGGTGTGTGTGTGTGTGTGATTGATTGTCTGTTTGCCTTATTGTTGTTATCTATATTGATTGTGTGATTAGTCATCGACCCGTTTAAATGTTTTAAAAAGCGTGGTGATCCATTCGGGGTGGTGGCGTTTAAGCGGGTATACCTTGGATACGCGTGGGATCTAGTGGGGATGGAGTCATCACATATCGAGTCTTTAGTCTTCCTTTGTGTTTATTAGAACAGTCCTTTCAGTTGGTTTATAGTTTGAGAACAGTTGTATTTTGCTTACAGTTGGTTTTGTAATGTAATCACTTAAACTTATTTAATAAAGTATGTTTCTTCATTGTCTTATGATTATCATGCCTCGGGTAACCGAGATGGTAGCGTCCTTATACCTGAGTGGTCCTGGTAAGGCACTTGGAGTATGGGGGTGTTACAGCAGGTTAAGTACTGGTTGTTTGGATAGCACGCGAGAGACGGGACGAGCGTAATGAGTCACGTAATGAGTATAGTTAGTTAGATTAGTATTGTGGTCATGAGTTGTATTTTTATTCTTTAATTAATGGTTTGTAATCACTAAATCTGTCATTTATAATAAATGTTTCTTTATTGTATCTCCGATTTACCGTCTCGGGAAACCGAGAAGGTAACATCTCCCAATTACCTTGGCCGGGTAAGAAGGAGGTGTTACAGTTGTATTCTAAGGGTTACTAAGTGAAGTTGGAAATAATAGTGAAAAGGTGGAAATGGTGATGTGGTTTCACAAGATCTGGCAAAATTGACCCCTATATATCTTAATAATCCGACCTGTACCCAACTCGATACCCCGAACTTGACCCGACCCGAATTTTTATTATTGCACACTATTTATTATCCATAAATAACTTGATAATAGTTGACCCGAAAATGATCCGAATTTGAAATGACCCGATCTCTTGCAAATATGAAATTGACCCAACCTGAACTGACCTGACCCGAACTCGACCCGGTGATCCATTTACCAAGTTTAGTTTTTTCTATAAAATTCTAAGTATTGTTGCTTTAATATATAGAGTTTGATGTAGAATTTTCTATACACTTTTGAAAGGATTCCAACATGTATCCGTCATATACTCACATGTTGAACATCGTACCTTAACTTTATACAATGTTAACAATCTTAAGATTAAGAGGTACAGGAGGTAATACGCATATACTTCTCTTAATTTATGTTTGTTTTACAATGGCAAAAGGAACTTTTAGGCACAAAAATCTTGGTACTTCTGTTTTGAAAGAAACACAAACCCGAAATAAAGGACGACCATACAACAAAATATAACATAATTCCAAATGCAAAATGCACAACAACAACGTATCCGACATTATACGTATACGTAAGCTGTATCATGCATTCATGCAAGGCCCTTTATGTATTTGTGCACATTATTATACGCCCGGTCACGTCATTTTTGCTAGCACCACACAAACTATACATGATTCATAAGTCGTAACAATGCTTTTCCGGCTCTCCAAATTCCGTTACACCAATAATCGAATCCCATTCAAAATCCAACCTGATCCTGTTTTTTAGGGCATGTAAATCTTGACCCGAACCCTAACAAAGCATGTTTGAGATTCAGATTGAGCAGTGCAGTTCAATAGCAATCCCGATACATTCTATTTGAATTGAATCCATTGCCGATTTGCCGACCCAGTCTATACGGCGTAACAAGTGATATTATGATGATTTCAAATACATAATCCCTCTAATAATCTTTGTTAGTTATTAAAGATGGTTTAAATATAATATTTAGATAAGATATAAAAAATTCTTGCCTGCTCCTAAAAGTAGAGTCTAGTGGTTAAAAACTTGGTGAAATTTCAATGCACTCAGCTGATTCAAGCGTCCCCAACACTAAGGCTATGCCTAATAAACTTCGAGTATGTCACTCTCAAGTGGCTTACCTGATATACGTGGTTTACAGGCGGCTATTAAGTACTAGTATTGGTGTTCGGCTTCGCCCGGGCTACCTCTACTTACCATTAAATTTTTTTTTATTAAATAAAATTACTTAAAGTTCCATAACCCATAAATTTATCATTAATATATTTTTATAACATATCCTAAAATTACGATGAGATAAATTTTGAGATAAATTCACTACTCCCGCTATTAATATTTTACTCTTATTAATGAAACAATAGTAATAACATTTCACCACTTGCCCGTAATCATTGTTACTTTCACTACTCCCGCCGTAATTATTGTTACTACCACTACTGCCGCATTAATATTGATAATTTCACTACTCCCGCCGTAATTATTGTTAGTTTCACTATTGCTGCATTAATATTGATTATTTCACTACTCCCATTGTTATTTCTACTACTCTCACTAATCTCGTTGATAATATTGTTACTTTTACTATTCAAATGAGTGATTACTATCGTATAACTATATCCAATGTTAATACAATTCTTTTCTTTACTGACGAAATTACTTTTACTACTAAGGCATACAATTTTAAGAGAATTATATATATTTATATAAATATATTACATATTTGCATTAAACCAAATCGAAAGAATTATGCAATATTATATATTATGGAATCTAACTTGAATTATTTATAACCTACTTATTATATTTTTGTATGTTAAATAATTAACATCTCTATACATCTAATAAACTATAAAGTTTAATAAAATTGAATAGATTTTAAATTTAATATATAATTTTATGATGATAATTAATACTATAAGTGTGCATGTTTATACTAATTAATTATTTTATTTTAAGGAAATTAACCATCTTCTAGTCTTCTATAAATATTTAGAAAAATTACCAGACATCTTTCTCTCTGGAGTTTTTGTGTTCTTTCTTTTAGTCTCCTTGAAATTGACCATCTTAATTAATTATTTTATTTTAAGGAAATTGACCATGTTTAGGAAAATTACCAAGCTTCTATATAATTTAGTTTTAACCCAAACTATATAATATTTACATTGAGATCCCTCAATCGGGTCCATCACACGGTGCTATTGATTTAAAACTATATAGTATAATTAATTTGTATAACTTTCTTTAATTACATTGAAGTCCCTTGGTTTCTGGATTTAATATATAGTATTGATATCCGAGGTTGTACGGTTGTACCCAATGCACACCAAAGATAGCGGGATATCGTCATTTAAAAAACAAAAAAATAATCTTGTGACGTGAAAACTTATCTCATGTATACAAGAATGTGTGATTCATACATTAAGCGAGGAGTGTACGAGATCAGAAGATCAAGTTTTCAACATCTCATTTTTAAAATAGAAAAAAAGGGAAAATGACCTATAAAATAGTATAATAATTATTGTGTATAATGGTTGTATAATGCAACCGAGAAAATTGATCACCATGACCCGTTTACAAGAAACCAGACACTTTTAAAACAAAAGGTTTACTTTACAATAATAAATAGTGGTCACTTTATAATTTAAAGTGATTATTCAGTACACTATTTATCATCAAATTGTCATTTTTTAGGTCGTTACATCATATAACGGGTCGTATAGTATTAGATCACACATGGGTCTGAGCCGCACCCGTCGAGAAGGAGAGAGTGTCCACTTTACAAATAAAAAAAGGTTCCATCCCAAAACCAATTGGCTGTTAGATACATTATGGTGGTTGACACTCCGTTGACCGCCAATGGCAAATGATAAACTTGGATAACAATAGAATCACGAATCGTTTTCCTTAAAGAGTATTTCGACCCTTACATTTGCCTCGGATTGCACGAAATCTCTTGTAGGATAAGACTATCGATTCCCTCTCGTTCTAGGCAAATAGAATCGAGAGAATGCAAATGAAGTTTTGTAATTTGTTTGTTCTTTTAAAGTCGGAAATTCTGATTTTCTCATCCCTTTCCTCACACATAATCATGTATATATATACGTAAATATCATGCACAAATTAGGAAAATAATTAGTTATTTTCCAATAGGAACCTTTTGTCATTATCATACTTATCCGAAAGTCTACTTGACTTTGACCAAATCCCGACTACACTTAAATGATATCGGTGATTCACTAAAATCACCAACATTCCTCCCCCATTTAAGTGTAATCCTTGATTAATTTACAACAAACCAAACCAAACTCATACATAAAGTGAAAATGTCACGCAGATTGAATTTCCACCTTAGTGAACTACACATTCTGCATTCGATTATCGGGGTGTCTCTAAGGATTGAACCCGTCAAGTCATTTGAATACATGAAGATAGAACACATACAAGTTCAAGATAACTCCATAAGTTTATTACCGCCACTATTTTACATGGCCTAGTGTCCCTATTCATTCATGAGTGCTTACAAAGCCAAGCCCGAGCTTTAAGAAGCGACCACACTTCACACTCATATAGGTGAACTCTTTTAATCGTGCCCTGCAAAGCACTTTTTCAAAAGATCCATTAAAAAGATAAACTTCACCCTAACTTATCATGCAGGTCCGAGCACACACTTTCGGGACAATATAAACAATGTGCTCCAATATTTAGCAATAGGCTTTCCACATTGAATTCTGCCTCTAACGTCATATTAGAGGGGAATTTGGTGTCCTACCACCAAAGATTTATATAGGCTTTAAACATCCCAACACCGACTTATGAACCAAGTCCCTAATTGACCCTTTATGCAAAGTGGTCAACTAGTCATTGAGATCTCACAAAACAATCGACAACAACCCATTTTGATATAGTTTATATGCCACGTTATAATAACGTCCTGGTGCGGCCGTCACCATAATTTACTTGATTATAAACTTAGCCAAATTTAACATCACTATCATAAACATGGGTGAACTCGGTCTGGTTCATAAACAAACTTGTAGTTCAATTTCCTTAACCAATTAGCCTCTTTATTGGCAATAGTTAACACTACAAATTCATACTCCAATGTCGACCTTGTAATGGAAATTAGCTTCTTAGAAACACATATACTATTGGTGTAACCCCCAAGCAATAATACAATACCATTGTAGAAAATACCCATATACCAAGGCAATACCATTTACATACAACCATTCTTCTAAAATCGAAGAAAACCGACATAAGACAAACCATAAACCATGGCTTACTTTTTACACTCTCACACTTGTCTAATGCTTGAAAACATGAGTACTAGTATTACTACCGTTCTTACTCAACTTCTCAACTGAAAAAGCAATATAAGACCATGTGAATACTCGAGATATGACTCCGCTTTTACCATATTGAATGTAAGCGTCATACTCAACCCATGTGAGTACTTATCAGAGAATAATTGTCATATTCTCACACTCAATCCTAACAAGAAGGATCATAGAGTAACAAAGATCCTATTTACTTCTCCATGTCTTTCATAGAAAATGTGATGACAAAACAAATCTTTGTTATTATCCACAACACAATAATTAAAATCATAATCTCTATCATTAGATAAAATGCTAACAAAATACACTCGACAAACATGATCATGTAAATACATTATGTGTTAAATAACCAAAAACTCAACCAAATTTTAAAAATTCAAGACTATGGAAACATCGTCATGCAATAAATTCTTTTTTTTTTTTGGAAAGAGAGAGCAATAAATTAAAGGTAACCACAAAGTTAACAAAGTTTACAGAAGTCTAAGGGGGAGGGTCGGGTGACAAAGTATTACAAGCATGAACTAAATCCGACGAATACAAAGCAAGTACAAAAGACAGAACATGGTCTCAAATAAAGCGGCCATCATTGGTGGAGTCCTGGATGGAGTACTTGGAGATGGCGTCGGCAACACGGTTGGTAGTACGCTTCTCAAAAATAATCTTCACGGAAGGATAGGCATGTAATCGTACCCTACACTCCAAAACAATGTTAGCAAAAGGGCCACAAGCAGGAGAGTTCCCCACAATGGCGTTCACAGCAAGAGCACAATTAAAGCTTATGATGACACTTCCAGGGGTACTAACCACAAAAAGGAGACCTTCCCTAATAGCAAGGAGTTCCGAAATAAAGGGGTTAGGGGCAAGGACTCTAGAGGACCAACCACGAATCCAAACACCTAAATGGGAGCGGGAGACACAAGCAAGACTAGCTAGGGAGGAGGAGGGGTGAAAGGCAGCGTCGACATTGATCTTAGACCAATTATACAGGGGAGGGGCCCAACGATTTGGGTAAAGGGTAGTGTCAGCGGAGGAGGTGGGCTGGTGAGACTGAGAGTTACATAGAGTAGGGGGTTGCAGTGGCTCTTGGCAGAGCTCCACTGGCAGGCTAAGGACGAGGAGGTGGAGATCCAATGGTGGTCGGTAGGGGTGTTAGTGCCAGAGAGGACAAAGTCATTGCGGCGGAGCCAAAGTCGCCAAGCAAGGAAGAGAAGAGAGTAGTCCAGGTCTTATTGTGGGAAGTACAGTTTTGGTGTAACCAAGGTTACAGGGGTAAGGAATAAAAGGAGGAGGGGAGATTAAAACCGTCCCACACACGGGAGGCATGGGGGCAGTCACGAAGGATGTGTAGCGAAGATTAAAAAGTGGCGGGGCTGGATCAAGCAGTGCAGTGCGCGTAGGGGAGAATAGATCTCTTGTGAAGGGTGAGGTAGTGGGGGAGTCTATCCCACCAAGAGAGCCAGATGAAAACTTTGATACGGGGTTGAGAGGGGATATCCCAAAGCCAACACAAGTCGTCGGGGGGGGGGGGGGGGGGGAGAAAGGGCCCTGGTTCACGATGAGGGCGTCGTAGGATGAGCCAATAGAGAATTTATTTTTGGAGGAAAGGGACAAGGAGAGAAGGTCAGGGAGAGGGGAAGACGGAAGGGGGATGGAGAGGGTGGGGGCGGAGAGGAAGGGGGAGGCAAGTCGAACTCAAGGCAGTCGAGGTGCAACAAGCCATTGTTGATTAACTTGCTGAGTCAGTCACACTCGGAATATTGGGAGAGGGGGCCATGAATACAAGCTCTTAAGGGTCCGAGGGAGGACCAAGGGTCATTCCAAAGGCTAATATTGGATCCGTCTCCAATGGCCCAGGTGATGGTGAGTTGGAGGGCAGACCACCCAATGCCAATGGCTTTCCAAATGTGACTCCCTCGGCTGAAGGAAGGGGTAGTGGGGTTAGAATGGAGATACTTGCTACAAATGGCTTTGGACGCAAGGCTGTTTTTGAGGCAAAAAACTTTACAGACCAGTTTTGTGTAATAGGCATTGTTAAGATGAGAGGCTTTTCTAATTCCCAGGCCACCATGGGCTTGAGATCTAGTAATCAAATCCCAGCTGGTGAGGTGGAGTTTGTGGGAGGAGGAGCTTGACCAGAGGAAGGTTCGACTAATTTTGTCAATAGTAGAGGTGATGGATGAGAGGAGCTGAAGGCATTGCATAAGGTGAGAGGGAATGACGTTAAGAGTGGACTTGATAAGGCATAGTCTTGTCGGGCGAGAGAGAAACTTGGTTTTCCAGTTGGCGAGTTTAGAGTGAAATTTGTTTATGATTGGTTGGAGGTCAATTTTGTTGGGCTTCCTAGGGAGCAAGGGAAATCCAATGTAAGTTCCGAGATTGGAGTTTTTCTTAATGCCAAGGGAAGTTTCGAAGAGGGAGATGTGGTTGGGGGAGGTTCTATTAGAAAAAAAGAGTTGGCTTTTAAGGGTGTTGATATTTTGCCCCGACGCAAGACAGAAGTTGTGGAGGACATTCTGGAGGGCACAAAGGTTCTTCTCAGTGGCTCTATCAAAAAGGAGAACGTCAATGGCAAAAAAGAGGTGGGAGAAGGAGGCTCCCCCACGTCCAAGGGGAAAAGGGGACCAATGGGACTCGATGTAAGCAAGATGGATGGACTTAGACAGGGCTTCCATGCACATGATGAAAAGGTAAGGGGAAAGAGGGTCACCCTGGCGAAGTCCTCTAGAAGTCCGGAAGGGAGAGGTAGGGGTCCCATTAAGGGAGACCGAAGAGGTAACACTTGTTACACAATTTATGATAAGGGAGATAGTGTTGTTGTCAAATTTAGCATTAGGGGGGAAATCACGGACAAAGTCCCACTCAATGCGGTCAAAGGCTTTTTCCATATCAAGTTTGAGGGCGAACCACCCTTTCTTGCATCTGGAAGTTTTCATAGAATGGATGATCTCAGAGGCAATGATAAAATGAGTGTCGGTGCCGCGACCCGGAATGGAGCTCCCTTGGTCGGGCGAGATGATGAGGGGCATAATAGGTTTGAGGCGGTTAACAATGACCTTGGTAATAATCTTGTAGAGTTTGTTGCAAAGGCTAATGGGGCGGAAGTGTCTAATGGAGGAAGGAGAGGGGATTTTTGGGATGAGGAAAATGGAGGTTCCATTGATATCGGGGGGCACACAACCCGACTCAAAGACACGGGTGATAAAGTGGATGAGGTCAGGGCCAATGGTGTCCTAGCAACCTTTGAAAAAATCAGCATGGTAACCATCGGGTCCAGGGGCCTTACCAGACCCAAGGGAAAAGAGGGCAAGGTGTATTTCATCAATGGGGGGGGGGGGGGGGGGGGGAACAGAAGAAGGAGGGGTTCTGAACCAGACTGGGGCGTGCGCACAACACCTTTTCGATCAGATGTGTTATGCTTACATGCTCTGATGCACATTTCAATTTCAATAACATCCTAAACAAGTTAACTGTCAACCTTTCATGCCATTAAATATTATAGCCATAACATATGTATAATCAAAGAAAATAAATCCACCAAAAGATATTACTAGGAGATTATAATCTAACATCATAAAATCATGAAAGCAAAATCCATGTATCATATTAAAGATGGCCGACAACCAATATTATAATTGCATCAAGTGTACTTATCTGATTTATTGCATCTTTATCAGTATTTGCCTTATCTTATTCAACATGATAAAAAATCATGAACTTATCCCGTCACTAAGAATGTGCAACCATATATCATAATATCAATCTGGATCAACCGCTTTTGATCCCATTATATACTCAAAAACCAGAATTTGATGCAAATGCTTGTGATTCGACATGAACTGCTTCCACGAAACCAAATTCACAAAACCCGCGTACAACACGATTCCATCGTCATCATAAAACCGGAAATACTCTTTAAGAATGTTAGATATATTATGGTGGTTGACACTCCGTCGACCGCCAATGGCAAATGATAAAGTTGGATAACGATAGAATCACGAATCGTTTTCCTTAAAGAGTATTTCGATCCTTACATTTGCCTCGGGTTGCACGAAATCTCTTGTAGGATAAGACTATCGATTCCCTCTCTTTCTAGGCAAATAGAATCGAGAGAATACAAATGAAGTTTTGTAATTTGTTTGTTCTTTTAAAGTCGGAAATTCCGATTTTCTCATCCCTTTCTTCATACATAATCATGTATATATATACATAAATATCATGCACAAATTAGGAAAATAATTAGTTATTTTCCAATAGCTAGGTACCTTTAGGCATTATCATACTTATACGAAAGTCTACTTAACTTTGACCAAATCCCGACTACACTTAAATGATATCGGTGATTCACTAAAACCACCAACATTGGCAATGGGTGGAATAACTCTTAGTTTATAAAGTAGATCTGTTGGATAATGATTCCAAAGTAGTTGCTAATAATTAGGAGTATGGTTTTGTGAGTCCTAGTCTTCAGCTAATAACTTAAGTCATGGAGTTAGTGGTTATGTAATCAGTTTTATGAGTCCAAGTTTTTAGGGAGTTAAGTACAAATTAAGTACTATAAATTGTTGTAGTTTCTCGTTTTTCAATGCAATGCAATTACACGTCTTTTCCTCAAATGTATTTCAACATTGTGGTATCAGAGCCAGTGAAAGAAAAAAAAACAAAAAAAAAACAACAAAAAGAGAGGAAAACAAAACACGAGAGAAAGAAGAAATTGAAAAGGCAATTGCCACTTGCATATTCCCCCCTAAAACAACAAAATACCAAAAATACCAAACCCAGAACATCAAAAATAGACGGGAGCCATGTCTAGCAACGGAGGAAGTTCATCAAATATGCCCTCAATTCCAGTTTTCAAAGGGGAGAAATACCATTTATGGAGTCTCAAGATGAAGACCTTGTTCAAATCCCAAGAGTTATGGGATTTGGTGGAGAACGGCTATACTGAGCCAGTTCCGGCGCCGACGGTTTCCGATCAAAATTTGAGGGAAACCCAAAATAAGGATGCCAAGGCCCTGTTCCTGATTCAATCGGGCCTGGATGATGAAATTTTTCCCCGAATTTCATCAGCAACCACAGCAAAAGAGGCATGAGAAATTATCAAGCAAGAGTATTTGGGAGATGAAAAAGTAATTAAGGTACGATTACAAGCTCTCCGTCGCGACTTTGAAACTTTAATGATGGTAGAAAATGAAAATGTTCAAAGTTTTTTTGTCTAGGGTAACTGAAATTGTTAGCCAAATTAAGTCATTTGGGGAAAAAATTAGCAGTGAGACGGTTGTTAGTAAGGTTTTGAGGAGTCTTACTAAAAAATATGATTATGTTGTTGTTGCCATTAAGGAGTCGAAGGACCTGTCCAAATACACCTTTGATGAATTAATGAGTTCATTGTTAGCTCATGAAGTTAGGGTGAGTAGGACCTCTGAAAAGGTGGAAGAAAAAGCATTGCAGGTTAAGGGTGAGTCTAGTTTTAAGGGTAGGTCCGAAAATTACGGAGGTCGTGGGCATGGCAGAGGTGGTTTCCGTGGACGAGGACGGGGCCGTGGCCGTGGTAGAGGCTGAGGCCAGCATGGAGATCACCGTCCGAATAAAGGTTATATTGAGTGTTATTATTGTAAAAAACCTGGGCACAAAGAAGCAGACTGTTGGAATAAAGAAAAAGATGAGTAGAACAAAGTGAATTTTGCGGAGAAGGCTGACGAAGAAAAGCTATTCATGGCATTTTCACCGATTCATGGTGAATCAAATGGAGTGTGGTTCGTTGACAGTGGGTGCTCAAACCACATGACCGGAGAAAGAAAGCTGTTCAAGGACCTTGACGAATCACTCAAATCTGAAGTTCGGCTCAGAGACAACAAGCAAGTTCATGTTGAAGGGAAAGGTACAATTGCTATTAAAACTTCTGATGGTAATGTCAAACTCATTACCGATGTGCAATATGTTCCTAGTTTAACTCATAACTTGCTAAGTGTTGGACAATTGATGAGAGGTGGATATGTGGTTACGTTTGATAATGGTTGCTGTACTATACTAGAGAAGGAGTCTGGTCAAAGGTTGTTTAGTATCCCGATGACTGATAATAAAATGTTTTCCTTGGATGTGTCCTCTGTTAAAAATTGTACTTTAATTGCGAAAAATGATGAAACTAAATTGTGGCATTTAAGGTATGGTCATTTGAATGATAAAAGGTTAAGATTATTGCATCATAAGGATATGGTGGTCGGGTTGCCAAAATTGGTAGTCTTAGTTTTTGTGAAGGTTGTGTCTATGGGAAACATAGTAGAAATTCCTTTCCGATGGGTAAGGCTTGGAGGGCAACCGAGTGTTTAGGACTTGTTCATGTTGATTTATGTGGTCCAATGAGTGTTGATTCTATTGGTGGGAGCAAATATTTTTTAATGTTCACGGATGATTATAGTCGAATGAGTTGGGTTTATTTCTTGAAACTGAAATCCGAATCATTTGACTATTTCAAGAAGTTCAAAGCACTTGTAGAGAAGGAGAGTGGATATTACCTGAAAGTGCTAAGGTCAGACAGAGGGGGAGAGTTTAATTCAAATGAGTTCAAAAGTTTTTGTGATGCGTATGGTATTGTGGACATGGGCCATAGGCCGGTCTGTGGATTTGGGCCACCTACCGATCTGCGGTCACGGGCCACCTGCACACCAAGCCAAACTGTGGACATGCAGCGGTCTTTTGAAAGCCACGCTCGGCGGCGTAAAAATGCTTTCGACCGGATCGCTTTAGATCGGTCGGTTTCGTCTCGCTAAAGGTCTCGAAACGATTAGAGATGTTCGGAGTCGCCACCAAGCAATTATGGGATGCCTGGAACCCGTTCGAAATGCACTTTATACCTCGGTCAAACGAAGCACAAAGCAGTGTTTGACATAGGTACTAAAGATAAGGACTCGTCCCCCTTTTAGCATTATATGCCTAAAATGACTCTCGTGCGCCCTGGATAAGGCCATCAACTATCCAAAGGTTCCGAGTAAGGGATGAGGGTACGTATTGGGAAGCCCTTTAATTGGACACCCAATCCCGCCCGCGTTAGCGGCCTCTACTGATCGATCGTGATTGTTTAAGTGCAAAAGTTGATAAAACGGTGCAAATGAATGGATGCACATCCAAAAGTGTTAACCTAACATGTGAGCTTTTTTAGTCGGTTTGTTAATCCAAATATCAAACATAAGATGTCAAGTTGGATTTAGATTGATTTACATGTGAAAACGGAAATTAAACATCCATTTACCAAGTTCGGGTTATGATGCTTAACACGATCCATTTATTGAAAAAGGGTGTCAAATGACAAAGTGTAAAAAACGTAAACTTGTCAATCTGATCCGTCACGTATTCGGATAAACCGTAATCGGGATCGTCCTAGACAAGTACCAAAATGGGACAGAAAAGTGCCAGGCAGCCCTGTTAAGGCGCGAGCCTATTGGCGAGATAAAGGGCTCTGCCCTGGTTTTGAAAGATGGAAACAGAAGGCCTCTTGGGGCGCGAGCCATGAGGCGAACCAAGAGGTGCTTCCTGGTTGTTAAAAAGGTTGTTTAAAACCGTTTTTTGTGAATAAATGATTTGCAAGTATGATTTGCATGACTCGGAATAATTACTATTCTGTTAGTAATATTCGTTGTCGGATTTGCAAGTTTGAGAAGCATAGTTTACAAATAAAAATGTAAAATGTTTGATTTGAACTAAATATGTTAAGTTCATTTCTTTATAATTAGTCAAGTTTGTCATCGTACTCGGATTAAACCGACATGGTATAAAGAACCAAGAATGATTATGAATTATGACTAATATATTTACACATGTAAACGAATGAGAAAAACGGTAAATAAAATAAAAGGGTGTTAAATACCCATTAAAATGTAATTAACCAAATAACATCATCGAGTCACGGAATAAAGCGTCATGGTATAAGGAACCAAGGATGATTTTTGTAATGGTCAAAATATGTTTATCATAGAAATGAATTAAAATATTTGAAATGGTAAAAATCAATTACAAATAAGAAATAAAATAAAGAGGAAAGACGAGAACAAATACGGACGAGTCTGACCCGAGACCCACAAGAGGCGCGAGCTTCCCTGCATAGCAAGGAGCTTCTGTCTCAGGCCAAAACTCGGTTTTGGCTCGTCTAACCTATATTTGAATCGTGTTATGCATTGTTCATGTTTATAAAGTTATGAAAACAGTAAAGACATGAAATAAATGAGATATTTACACCCTCAAACTTACGTGTATTGACGTTTGCATGGTAGACGACTTTAGAGACGGTTTTCTCGTAGTGACTACTCGCGATCAAAGAAGTTTAAAAAGGTGCCTTAAAAAAGGATTTAGTTTTGAAAATGAGTTGAAAATATGTTAATTAAAACATGTTGATTGATGAATTGAGTTGGTCAAATGGGTCGGTCGAATGCACGGCGACGGTACCAAACAAAATGTGTAAGGCTTGTGTTTATGATCGGTAGGTCGTAAACATGTGTCGATTTGTTGACTTAGGAAGTCGAGTATAGAAGTTTAAGGGAGATGTGAGGGGGCGGACTCTCGCGTGAAGATTATGGTGTGTGATGGTGGGTATTTATAGAGAAATGTGGGATGGTAGGTCGGTTGTGTTTGCTTAGAGGCTAAGCAGACACCCCATTGAGGCGCGAGCTACCTCGTGATACAAATGGGTGTATTGTCCCTTTCAATTTGGACGTGGCCTATTCTCCATCCATTATTAATTTGTGGTAATCAAATAGAATGTCGTGTAATAATATGAGCATCTAATAAGATGATTTTGGTGTTACTTGAGGTAGGTGTTTTGTGTGCTTGACTCGGGTTTGACCCGTGTGAGTCGGGATTTGAATTTCGAGTCGGTTTTTGGCCCGGTGTCGGTTTTGACTCTAATTAGGGTCATTTTAATGGAAATTACATGATGAAAACATTCATGGCATTATTTTTGTCATTTGAGATTTGGGTTGACTCGGGTTGACTCAGGTTGACTCGAGTTGCGGGTTTCTGAGTCGGTTTTGGGTTCGAAGACGGTTTTAACTCTAAATAGTGTTATTTTAATGCAAATGAAGTTAGAAAACTTTTGAAATTATTTTTCATATTCGAGTAGTGTATTAAACCGTCTCATGTATAGCCAATCCACGTACGCATATCAAAAACACGTTACAGTCCGATCATCATCGGGTGGTTTTTGGAAGGTGCAGATACTGGGTATCTACAGGTATAAGGAGAGAACTGTCTTCCCCACATACTCCACAACAAAATGGAGTGGCGGAGCGAAAAAATAGAACTGTGGTGGAAATGGCTAGAAGCATGATGGCAGGTGGTGGATTACCAAGGCGTTTTTGGGCAGAAGCAGTGGCTACATCAGTGTATTTGCTGAACATATCACCTACTAGAGCCGTCATGAATATGACACCATTTGAAGCATGGAAGGGAAGAAAGCCTCTGGTAAGTCATTTACGTATATTTGGGTGTATAGCATATGCTTTGGTGACTGCTTATCGTCAAAAACTTGACAACAAATCTGAAAAATGCGTCTTTATTGGGTATAGCCCCGAGTCCAAAGCATATAAGTTATATAACCCTTTAAATGGCAAAATGATCATTAGTAGGGATGTACGGTTCAATGAGGCGGAAACATGAAATTGGAGTGAAAATACTGATGTTGAACACCATCTTTCACATGATGACGGTGATACTGAACTTGAGATCCCAGAACCAGAATCCCCTTACACATCACCAAGCTTTCAGTCCAATCAAAACTCACCCATTTATAGTCCAAAAACCCCCACAAAAACAAACACACCTGCAACTACAACTCCTTCATCCTCATCCGTGTCAAGTGAAACACCCCCAAAACACTTCCGATCACTCAAAGATATTTACCGAAGCTGTAATTTTGCACTTTATACTTCTGACCCAGTCACTTATTATGAAGCTGCTGGTAGTAAGACTTGGCAAGATGCAATGTTTGAAGAAATTTCATCGATTGAAAAAAATAAAACATGGGAATTAGTGGAGCTACCAGAGGGTAAGAATGTTATAGGTCTAAAGTGGGTGTATCGCACCAAGTATAATGCTGATGGAGAAGTTCAAAAATACAAAGCGAGGCTTGTTGCCAAACGTTACTCACAAGAGCATGGTGTTGACTTCGAGGAGACCTTTTCCCCAGTTGCTCGCTTTGAGACGGTGAGAACCTTCCTTGCTTTGGCAGCACAACTTCAATGGCCAGTGTATCAGTTTGATGTCAAGTCAGCTTTCTTGAATGGTGAGCTAGAGGAGGAGGTATATGTTGCTCAACCTGAAGGATATTGTTCAAGTGGTGAAGAAAACAAGGTGTACCGACTCAAAAAGGCTTTATACGGCCTGAAGCAAGCTCCAAGAGAATGGTACAGCAAAATTGACTCGTTCTTCTTAGAAAGTGGATTTGAAAGAAGCCCAAACGAACCGACTCTATATGTGAAGAAACAAGGTGAGTCCAATTTTCTTGTGGTATGTCTTTATGTTGATGATATGATTTACATGGGGTCCAATGAACATATTGTTGAAGATTTTAAGGCGTCCATGTTAAAGAAGTTTGAAATGTCGGATTTGGGTTTACTACATTATTTTCTTGGTTTGGAGGTAATTCAAAGTGCAGGTGGGATATTTGTTTCCCAAAGAAAATATGCCGGCGATTTACTAAAGAAATTCAACATGGTGAACTGTAAACCTGCCCCTACTCCAATGAATGTGAATGAGTCACTGATAAATGAAGATGGAACTGGTTTGGCTGATGCAAGGCGATTTAGAAGTATTGTTGGCGGTCTAAATTATTTGTCTCTTACAAGGCCTGACATTGCATTTTCTGTAAGTGTTATTTCAAGATTTATGCACAACCCAACACAACATCACTATGGAGCTGCCAAGAGGATTTTACGATATGTTGCTGGAACTATTAACCTTGGAATTTGGTATACAAAAGTGTCAAATTTCAAGTTAGTAGGTTTTTCCGATAGCGATTGGGCTGGTTGTGTGGAGGAAAGGAAAAACACTTCTGGCTATATTTTTTCACTTGATTCTGGTGCTGTATCTTGGAGCTCAAAGAAGCAAGAGGTGGTGGCATTATCATCTTCTGAGGCAGAGTATGTGGCTGTTACAGCAGCAGCTTGTCAGGCAGTTTGGTTGCGAAGATTGTTGAGCGATTTTCTTCAAGTTCAAAAGGGCGCCACTGAGATCTATTGCGACAACAAGTCCACTATTTCTATGACTAAAAATCTAGCAACATCCGTTATCATTTTATCCGAAGTCTTGTAGCAAGTGACGACATCATTTTGAACTACTGCAACACAAATGAGCAAGTGGCTGATATTCTCACAAAACTGCTTCCGCAAGCCAAGCATTTGTTTTTCAGGGAGCAATTAGGTGGTGTTGACTTTGAATCAAGGGGGAATGTTGGATAATGATTCCAAAGTAGTTGCTAATAATTAGGAGTATGGTTATTGTGAGTTCTAGTCTTTAGCTAACAATTAGTGGGTAGTTACCTTAAGTCATGGAGTTAGTGGTTATGTACGCAGTTTTATGAGTCCAAGTTTTTAGGGAGTTAAGTACAAGTTAAGTACTATAAATTGTTGTAGTTTCTCGTTTTTCAATGCAATGCAATTACAAGTCTTTTTCTCAAATTTATTTCAACAAGATCACACTCCTTTATTTCTCCGATATTTTCTTCACGTATAGTATAATTTTTGCCTATGAAAAGGCGAGGGTTAGTATGAGCCTCACAATTCCACAGCTGGCGATGCAAAAGTGTGTCGACCCCCCATAACTCCTTTTTGCTCTAACGCAATTGGATAATTGCCCACAAATAGCCTACATTTTCCGCTATAAATACCCTCATTTTCTCATTCTCCTAATCAACCTTAATTAGAAGCACAAGCATTGCGCACTTAGCATATAATTAACTTAGCTTTCTTATTTTAACTTTAAACACTTTTTTGCATTTTTTATCAATAGCAAGAGTGAAATATGTTTTTTTATGTGTCTACTTTGATCATAGGAATTGTGTTAATTGTTTTTGGGTATGTGTTAGTGAAAAAGTTTCATCAATGGAGACTTTTAAGACAATATGGAGTTAAGCTTCCACCTGGTTCTTTGGGTTGGCCTTACATTGGAGAGACTCCTCAACTTTTCTCTCAAAACCCACATGATTTCTTCATCACTAGAGAAAAAAGGTTTGATTTATCATTTTTTATCGATTTACTCCGAATACTGTTTTGTACATACGTTTCCTTATTCTCGCCATTATTTTCTCCAAATTTAATGGTTAGTTTCAATAGTTATTTATCATCCATAACGAATATAAGAAGCGATCTTACTCTGATGGCTAAGATCGAAATTCTGTGAATTATAGATCAACAGACAATTTAGATCCCCTAAACTGTACTAGGGTATATATCTTCACTAAGACATGCATGCAGCATGTGCATAAAGCACTAGCACTGTGCATATTTATATGCCTTACTTAAGAATGTACCCCCTCCCCCCCCCCCAAAAAAAAAAAATATACCTTACTCAATAAAGGGATGGAAATTCACAAATATAAAATCTATAGTCCAGTCATAGTTTTCGTTTCAATCGCAGTCTTAACTTAAAAAGAGAGTAATGTCACCATTTATAATAAACAGTGTCTATCATCCCCTATTTACTAAATAAATAGGCAAAACTCCCACTTTTTCCGCCTAAAAGATATTTCCTAGAATAGTGCGTGGTATTGTTAACATATACTATAAGTGTGGACATAATAAGTTATAAATGACCATAATCTTTTGTATTTAAATATTTATATCATTTAATATTTCACATTCTGCACAAATTTATCTCCGATCTTTTTAAGATAAGGAAATTCTTTTTTATTAAGAACTTAATGATAAAAATTTATTAATTTGTATGATAAGAAGTTGCGGCTAAAAAATATGGTATTCGTAAATATTTGTTAAAAATTTATTGACTTTTTATGATAAAAATTTGCAGCTAAAAAATATGTTATTAGTAAATATTTGTAAATTAACATCATTAATTTCTCGATAAAAAAAGGCAAAAAAAAAATACTCATTTTATTATTTCTTACGATCTAAATTTTTATTTATTTCTCCAATCAAAATACATTAAGGAGAAATATGAAAAATAAGTGAATTATCAATTTAAATTCTATAAATACCGCGCATTCATTGCGCGGGTTCCAAACTAGTTTAATTATAAAGAGTTATAACTAAAATTCACGCATTCTAACAATAAACCTGATGATACCTTCTTCAAGAAGTGTTCACATTATATCCGTCTTAATTTCAGACAGATTCAGCTGTCGAAAATGAGAATTTGTGTTTTACTTAAGTGTTATCGTTCTTTTTAATGTCGCTAACTCGCCAATAATATTAGATACAATTAGTACAAATAAAAAAAAACCTAACTTGATGTTTATGTGAATCTTATTATAGGTACGGGGACGTATTTAAGACCCACATATTAGGTTGTCCATGCATCACGTTAGCAAGTCCGGAAGCCGTAAAGTTCGTTTTGATGACAAAAGCTAGCTTGTTTAAGCCTACTTACCCAAAGACCAAAGAAAAGTTGATTGGTAAATCGGCTATCTTCTTCCAACAAGGTGGTTATCATGCTCAAATCCGGAAATTAGTACAAGCTTCTCTTTCACCTGACGCCATTAAACCTCTTGTTTCCGACATCGAAGCCATTGCCAAATCTACCTTGGATTCGTGGGCTCACGGTCGTCAAATTCATACCTTTCATGAATTGAAGAAGGTATGGCCTACCATCCATATCAATATTTCAAGAACTTTCGTGGTCCTTATTTTGAATACGTACTTTTACAGTAAGTAGATTATATATCTGAAGTATTATTTCTTATGGTATAACAGGCTGTGTAGTTCATGTGCTTATAACAAAGTCATTTACTTTTCTTTTAAAAATTGTGAGCTATATTATAAAGTTTTTGAGTTTATTTACTTAAATATTAAGGTAAAAAAATTACTCAATATAATTCAAAATCTATACAATAAATTCAGTTAATTTGAGTTTTGACGTCAAAAAAGTTAAAATGTAACATATAAACTTTAAATGTTCACAAAACAAATATACATTAGCTCAGTTGCTAAAAGGTCTAATGTAATACGTCAGATGCATGTTCCGTTTATCCATACTTTTAATAGACAACCAACCTCTCGTTTGAAATTAACCCAAATTTGTGTATAATTATGATACCTTTTATTAGCCGAATGGTTATTTTACATTTAAAACCGTCTCATATACGTCTCAAAATTTCGCATGTGCATGTACGTAGGAGTGAGTAGAAGTTGCTAGTTAGGTTTATTCTAGAAAAATCATTTTGATTTGATATTAGTTTTATATGATAAGACTTTCTTTCTTATAGAGTATTTGGTTTCTAAATTAAGAATTGTGATTGGTTGCAGTTCACTTTCGATGTCGCAGTCTTGACAATCTTTGGTGAGCTGGAGGATTATTACAAGAACGTCCTTAAGGAAAACTACGTTACTCTAGACAAGGGTTACAATTCTTTTCCTACAGTTATTCCTGGTACCCGTTACTTCAATTCTGTTATGGTACGTTTTTTTTTGTTTTGAATTATTGTACTTATTACTCGTCTATCATTGATTTACTGTACGACTCTTTATAAGTTTTGATGCGATTTTCATTATTGTACTCTATCATAAACGGTTAATTGTTGCTGATTAATGAATTCGACTTAATATTGAGATTTTTTTTTTCTTTAGTATATACTGAATTTTACTTGGTTTACTTTTAAGGTATTCCGGATCCTTAAATTCAACTTCGGTTTTCAAAATCGTTTTAATCTTTATTCTCGATTTAAATTTTAAGTTTTTATAAAAGAAATCTGGAATTCGATTTTAAAACCTATAAGCTTACCTTGACTTTGTATTATGTTTCACTCTTTTTTTCGCATTTTGAGGTGTGCGTTCACCCATGGACGATTCTAAAGGATGATTCCTGTCAGCCGACCCCAAATTATTTTGGGATTAAGGCTCTGATGTTGTTGTTGTTGTTGTTGTTGTTGTTGTTGTTGTTGTTGTTGTTGTTGTTGTTGTTGTTGTTGTTGTTGTTGTTGTTGTTGTTGTTGTTGTAGTATATACTGAATTTTGAGCAATTTTTCATTTTGGTTATCCAACTTATAAGAAATTGAAAGTTAATCATAATAACAACTCGTTTAATATTGATAATGTATGTAAAATACTTTTTACTTTGTGATTGTTAATATGAAATCGGATTAAATAATTAAGCTTTAGGTCAAGTAACTAATCAAACTAATTAATGTCAACAAGTGAAATTAGAGAAACTTTAAGGGTTCAAAATGGAATTAAACAAATATGATTTGGATGGAATTTAGGTTAAATTTGATATAAGTCACCAAGGCAAAATAGGATACCAAAGGCAAAATATGAATTTATGTAATCAGTTAGCTACAAAAGTATTACATTGAATTAAAGAGATCTCACAAGACGGTTCACTCTTAATATATGAAGGGTCTTGAGATAGATAGTCTCATAATAAATATAAGATGAGATCGATCAGTTTAGGATTTAAAACGTAGATGGTAATGTATAATATATAAAATGATTTGCTAATAGAAAGGGTCACACACAGTACACGATAAAATAACTACGCTTATTATGAAAACATGTATAAGAGAGATGTCAATAACTTAGTGAAAATTGTTGCTCAAAGTAAATTAAGTTGATGTCGCTCATATATTTCGTATTTGTGTATAATGAAGGCAAGGAGGAAATTGGGGCAAAATATTCGGGAAATAATAAATGAGAAAAGAGAGAAAAGATTGGCAACCAAAGACCTTTTAGGATACCTCTTGAACTTTAAAGATGAAGATGGAAAAACGTTAACAGAAGATGAAATAATTGATAATGTCATTGGTGTTCTGTTTGCTGCCCAAGACACTACGGCTAGTATATTGACTTGGATTTTCAAGTACATCACTGATGATGACACCTTACTTGGACAAATACAGGTAAATTTTCCGCCCTTCCTAACTCCAAACATTCATGAATACTACGGAGTATTTGTGGTGTACGATAATAAATTGGATTTCCTTTGTTAATTACGGAGTAGATTACTACTTAATTTGAGATAATTTAATTTTTCGGGAATGTTGTATATATATATATATATATATATATATATATATATATATATATATATATATATCAGCTAATTCAGCAGCTGACGATAAGCTACCAATTTTGAATTGAAGTTTGCATAGGTCAGCTAACTCAGCTGGCTATCAAGACGTTGAACTGATGATGATACCCATGACCGAGGTTTGAATTTCACTCGGCGGTTGGATTAAAATTACTAACCCTCTTTAATTAAGCCATAAAAGCTATTGAGTGAGCTTGTTTTATTACAAGTAGCTAAATGAATTCTATAAATCTTTATTCAGAGGGAGCAAAAGGCAATTTATGAAGCAAACGAAAACGGAAGTTGGCCATTAACATGGGCACAAACAAAACAGATGCATGTAACACATAGGGTAAGTAGATTTATTAATAAGTACTGTAGAATAATACCATTTTTTTCCTTCATCTGTAATTGCGAAATAATGAATAGATGATGATCAATTTAACTAGTTGCTTTAATTTTATAGTATTAACTTACTAATTATGCAACTTTAGGTCATATTGGAGAGCTTAAGGATGGCCAGCATTATATCTTTTACTTATAGAGAAGCAGTTGAGGATGTCGTATACAATGGTAAATAATTTTGTTACGTATTTCTTTTTCGGAGATCCAAAAATTTGGTACACGTACAGTTTTTTACTCTTTTTTTTATTATTCGACCTAATAAAATCCTAGATTCGCCACTCGTTTGTGCATGTTAATATTGTCGTACTCTTATTGTTGTAAGAATATTAGCTTTTGGTCTATATTAGATGATGTTGGTGCATGAAGGACTTTTTTTCTCTAAATAATGTAGTTGAATACTGTATAATGCAGGTTACCTAATTCCTAAAGGGTGGAAGGTACTACCTTTATTTCGAAACATACATCACAATTCTGCCTTTTTTGACCACCCGCAAATATTTGATGCTTCCAGATTTGAGGTATGTCAATTCGCTCGCCCTATTTTACATTTTTACGAGGAGTAGGGCTTCATATAATATAGAACCTTTATTTTTTAAAAAAAAAAAAAATTATAATGCTCAAAATAAATTAATGTAACTGCAGGCGGGTAAGAAACCCCATGTATATATGCCATTTGGTTATGGATCTCATGCATGCCCAGGAAATGAAGTCGCCAAATTAATGATCCTCATTTTCATCCACCATCTCGTAACTCAGTTCAGGTACATTTCATACTCCATTTGATTAAAGATACAAGTTATTTTCTATTTATTTTAGTTTAGTTTATTTGTACTGTCTGATCTAGTACTTTATTACATTTGATGAGGTGGAATGACATATACTTCATCCTTAATGGGCCGATTTTATTGGACAATGTTTGCGCCCCAGCACTTGATCGTACATACGTACTGAGTCTAAATATCATCCTCTCATATACTTCATTTTAGTACAACTTATATTACGTGTAGGTGAGGGCATGACACTGAGACTTGATACCCCTCCTAATGACTCGACCGAATCTCAACTCGATTATTTGTGCAAAGGGTAGATTATCTAACCTAACCATGCACAAAAAGGCATTATATGCTTCTGGAAACAACTTGTTAACGTACAAAAGAACAAAAGAAAAATTGTATACTACTGCTCACTTTCCACGGCCACCCCATTAATTTTGAGGTCGTACTCTTACACATGCTGAATTGTTGCTATCTCATTTATAAACAAAGAATGTAGTTTTCAAAGGGAACAACCTTCTAACTCCTCATTTCGTGGTTCATATTGTTTCATACTAGTAGCCTCATTTTTTTTTCCTATCCCCTTTTTATTATCTTATGACTGCTCAATATGTCATACCTTTATGTTCTTTTGAAACTGAAATATTGTGGTTTAGTTAAAAAAAATTCCTCCTTATCATTTATTTACTTTAGTAGAATGGTAAATTAGGTATACAAATAATTAAGATGCCGCCCATGGCGGATATAAAAGCAAAATAACCTGTAATTATATAGCGCGGTTGAATCACACTATTTATCATGTACTTAAATGTGTCAACGTTTATATTGTAAGCAATATGGAATCAATAATAACATAATTCACAATATAGTAATATTGTAATAGTCTTAGAATAAAATATAGATTTAGATATTATAACTGATGTTGTAAATTTATCATGTCTTGTGCGTGTAGGTGGGAGGTAGTAGGATCTAAGGAAGGTGTGCAATATATGCCGTTTCCGGTACCGGAAAAGGGACTTCCGGCCAAGTTTTGGAGAATACTTCTTAACTACAGTTAATCCATGCAACATAACGTATTGGTGTTGTTGATTATCTCTCCATTGCATGGCGTAGAAATAGTGTTTTGGATGAGCGATATAAGTCGAGTCAATTCATTAAACATTTATGACCAGAAAAGTTAATTTCGAGTTGAGATTAAACTCGCTCGTCACAATATTCTTGGACTTGCATTGAAGCGCTAGAATGAATGACACGACTAAGTATATGTGAGGTGCATTGCTAAGTGTACAATTGTTAGCAGAGTATAGAATTGTAAATTACGAGCATGAAATTGTTAATTTCATTCATTAAAGAATTAAGAAGTTATCCTTGGCAATTTTGTTAGTTGTTGTGGCTAATTAAGTTCGATTTTTATTTGTTATCACATATTGGTAGCAAAGTAAGTCTATAATTAAATTCCAAGAATTTATTTCCTACTCGTATTATTTAAAAAAATAGAAAGTTAAACCAATTGAATGAGACAGATAAAAAAGAGTATGTTACACAAATTCTTATTTGTGAGTTGTGACGCTCACAAATCATAAGTTATGATGACATTAACAGATTTAAATAATGTTAAAAGGAAAAGAGAGTTATGAGATGTTATAACCAATCGGTCTGGTCTCGGATTGGACTGGGTCAAATTAGGTGGATCGGAGATTTAAGCCTGATATAAGATAGAAACTAGAAAGATGAATCAAAGGTCCGGTCATAATTATCACGGAGTATATTGGCCTTGTTTGGGACAGACCAAAAATATAAGTGGAAGGACCAAATGGACCAAATTGGATTTTCTTATGAAAATTTGTGAAATGAACAATAACTTATGGGGTAGTACAAATTCGCAATTCCAAAATGATTGTAAAAATAGTTCATTTAAATTATAAATATAAAGTACTTAACCATATCCAAATCTAAAACATTATAGAAAAAGCATGTACTTCGTGTTATAGTTACATAATATATTTTGAAAAATACTTACATTTTTCGATCAACGATCCATTTTTAGTTTAGTCCAGCACCAAAACCTACAATGATCAAAATAGCATAAACTGCTTAAACATGTATCAGATTAATAAAATATGTCTGATCTAGTCCAAATGCAACTTTGTGGTTAAATCTGATATTCGGCCCGAACTATAAAGTGAATAGCCCTACTTAAAAGGCATTGATTATCAAAATAAAGTAAAGAATCAATGTCTCTAACTTTTAGAGAGAAACCATCTGAAATACCCTCCCCCTCCCCCCCTCCCCCCCCCCCCAAAAAAAAAACTTAACCTCTTCCTTGTGCTCCACCCCATCCGTCTCCCACCCACCTTACCACCCATTTCTTAAATCGTTTCCCCGAAGATGTGGCCGTGTTTAGGCCCATCTCCGGCCGTCCGTCCGTCATGCTATTCATGATTAACCTTCGTCTTATTGTCTATCCAGGATAAGTTCTCTCCCTCTTTGATTGTTGCTCTCCCATGTTCACCTCTCCTTGTTGTAGGCCGCCCTTTGGTTGTTTGGTCTTCTGGATCCATGCATGTCCGTCGTGATCCGATTGTCGTTTTGGATTTTACCAAGGAGGTGTTTCCCTTCCCCTTTCCCCTCTTCCACCCCCTGGTATATATGGTCTTTTTGTTTTCCGTATTGTCTATCTCCATGTCAGTCATAATGTTGTGTCTTTTGGTGACATTGGATCTTTTCTTCTCCGTGGTGGTTGTGCATGTGTCTGACTCGGTGTTCCCCTTCCCCCGGCCCTTACCCCACCGGTCGGTAGTTGCATGTATTCTTTTGGGGTCGATCTTCGTCCTTTGCATGTTGCCTCTGTGGTCTTATGAGGTGGTATTGAGCAGTCTGTTCGGATTCGGGTTTGGCATGGATAGTGGGTCTTTGTTCTTTAAATTTCTTGAATTGGTTGCAGTTTCTAGGGGTTGTCGGGGGAGTTGGGTGTCAGCTGGGTTCGTTGTCTTTGGTTCGAAGGGTGGGCTTCTCCTGGTGGTCGTTGGGGGCTCTAATTATTGGTTTCCTTGTGTTAATCTGTGTGGTTATGTCGGTTTGGTTTATGTTGATTTGGGTTGGTCTGTGGTGTTGGGAGGGTTGGATACGGTGGTTCTCTTCCAAATTCAATGTCGTGTTTTAGCCTTTTTTTCGTCAAGATCGTACAAATAATCTCCCTTTACAGCAGACTCCTCGATGGGATTAGTTATGTTATATGTTTTTTCTTGTGGTATTTAATGTTTCCTTTAATAAATCTCATTTATGGGGGTGTCGTACGCGTGTTGCTCGGATCCCATAGGCAAAGCTTAGAGTAAGATTATTGGTAGTCTTGAGACAAGACTTTGGTAAGTCTTGAAACAAGACTCACTCAAAACTACCAATAATCTTGCCCTAGCCTTGACAAAGTCTTAAGTTGAGTCTTGGAAATCCAAGACTCAACTTAATTAAGACTAATCTACATGAGTCTTGACGACCCCACTTTCAAATGAAGTCATCCAATGAAAGAAACCCATGTGTTATATTTTTTTTGTTCTTTTTTTTTTCTTAAATCCCACATTTTCTCAAATAAAGTGAAAAAGTAGAGGCCGAGGAGGGTCTGACCGATAATGTATAATGTCTGAGATGAGTCTAAACAATAAAGAAATAATAAAAGTTAGTGAAAAATTGATGTGACAGAGTCTTAAGATTTTGGAGAGTCTTACCAATAATCATACTCTTTCCATGGAATAATGGGCTCTCAAAGACGACGTTGGAAAGTGACTATGAGCTCTTTATCCCTTCTTATCAGCTTACTTGATTTCCTGGGTTACTAATCTTTAGACGGTTTTGATCGATCACCATGGTGCAGGAGAATCTTCTCCACTGAAGGCACGCAAGCCTATTCGGTTCGCTCTTCCCCTTTCTTTTCTACGCTCTTGTGGTGTAAGTTCACTTAGATCATCTCGTTGGCTTATCAGAGTTGTTATTATTGCTGATGATTTGGGCTAAGTTGCTCATGGCCATTCTACCTCATCTTACCAGCTTGTCACGAATCAATTCTTTAGTCATGTGATGGTGCTAGTTTTATTAGGTCTACGATTTGCTTTAATGTTAAATAACCCTGAATGTAACTTTTGCTCCAAAAGCTAAGACAATACTCCCTTCCATCCACTCCAAAGGTAACATGAACCCACTTTTTGTGAGAGTAAAAGTGGGTTATGTAGATACCTCATTTCTGCACCTCCCGCAAACCACCCGGTGATGATTGGGCCGCATGTTTGGTACACGGAACGATTTATGACAGTTCGTAAGTTTATCGTCAAGTGATAGCTTAAATACTTGTGTCTACCCCTTGGTCGTCATCTACGTGCCATTACGGTCAATTTGACGGTAATTAGAGTTCATTTGGAGTCCGGGTCAAAAACCGTCTTCATTTTCTAATAAACCGTTTAAAATGCCGAGTCGGAACGTTCTGGAATATTCCGGATATTTCTATTCCATAATTTTAATCTTTTCATCTTTTGGCAAAATATATCCCGAAATCATATTTTAAACAATAAGGAAGTTGAGATCTACCGCAATTCCATAACAGAAACGCGGAAAATCTTTCTTCCGCAGGAGGAAACCTATGGGGAAAGGACGCAACACCTGCTGTGCCTCTTCCAAGGGTCGCAGTGGTTGCTGCGCCTCTTCCACAGCTCTTTTCTGCGTATTTTAAGATCTTTTCGAGATTTGTTTTCAAAGTTTTACCGTAACCCTAATTCCTCCATGTGATTAGTATAAATAGGGACCTTCGTTCCTCATATTTCTCACGCGAGTGTCCGCCCTTATCTTCTCCCTTTGCATTCTAAGATCGCGCTCTTTGCTTATTGACGTCTACGTGCTTGAACTTTCGACCACGTAAGCTCGGATCCTTCTGAGTACCAGTCTCGTTTTGCATGACCGACCAATTTGACCAACTCCACTCAATTAATCAAATCAATTTAATTTAATTCCTCTTACGAGGGCACTTTCATCATACATTCGAGTCGAGCAATCACTAATCGTTAACTTAGTTAATCTCGTTTCGTCAAACATGTAAGTCTGAGGGTGTAAATCCCATGTTTTATTATTGTATTTTATCATTGTATAAATTATTGTAAGATTTACGTCGAAAGCATGTTTAAAACCGATTTATAAAACCTTTTATCAAACCTATTTTCACGGATTAACAGAAGACAGACGTCGAGAAGAAACGCAGCAACTGCTGCGCCCCTTCGAAGAGTCGCAACATCTGCTGCGTCTCTTCCTGAGGCTGCTGTAGTTTCTGCCTTTCTTCTTCTTCCTCTGTTCTTTGTTGGTTCGTTCCTTTTATTCGTCTTTTCTTATTTTCCTCGCATTCCATTCACCTCATAGTTATAATACATAATTCATAATTATTTTATTACCTTTAATATCCGACTTAAATCCCAAGTAATCAATATTTGCGGGTTTTCGTCATTAAAATCAAACCCGAGTTTTAGAGATTCGATTTGTTCATATCAAGTCTCTGGAATTCGCTTTTTGTATATTTTTCATCTCTTTATCACCATCCTCATCAATAGTTTAGCATAGTAAACCTAATTTGTTATTAGTTTATAATTCACTTTAGTTCGTTCTAATTAATTTAAACTTGTTTCTTTATTGCTTTTATGACTAATTCACATGTAACTAATCCGTTAAATCACTTCTACTTGAGTCGAACATTAATAGTCGATCATTAAATTCACCAATGAACATTAACAATATGCAGTTCCGCCTTCACAGCCAGAACTCACCTCAGGAACAGACGCACTGACCACTACGCCTCTTCCAAGGGACGCAGCATTGCTGCGCCTATTCCAGGGTGATTTCTGTCCCTGAACTTCCGTTTCTTGCTTTGACCTAGTTTATTAGCTTATGTATTAATCAACTATTAATCGTAATATCACCAATAATCCGTTTTTTTTCTAACCTTAATTATCTTTCTTTTCTTTTCTAAAATTATCCGTTTTAAACGTATTTTCGACGTAAATCATTGAATCAGTGTAATTATTGTAATTTTTAATTATTGTATGTTATTGTATTTTGCTCTTTATTATCGGTTTTCACATGTAATCAACCTTAATCCTTACTTCGACCCAAATGTGTGCTAAATTACATGTTCACTGACTTAGTTAATTCTCACAGGCTAGGATTAATTTATTGGATGTTGCATTGCATGCATATAATCGACAACATATCAAGTATAGATGATTTCCCTAATAATTAGTAGAGGCCGCTATCGAGGCGGGCGGGATTAGGTGTTCGATCAAAAGAGCTTCCTAATACGTACCCTCACCCCTTACTCCAGATCTCTGTGAACATCCGTGTTCATTGGCATCCACGAGAGTTATTCTAGACATAGAATGCTAAGGGTAACGAGTTCTTAGTGTCTATGTCATTACTTTGTGTCTTGACATGACGCGAAGTATTCGAACGGTTTCCAATCTTCCACAATAAATTGGTGTCGACTCCACAAATGCAAACGCTTGTTTTCCCAAGTGATCCCGTGGGCCCGCCGTGTCCACAGTTTGGCGACTCCGCTGGGGAGTAATACACTTACGTGTTGCCAAGGGTGAAACTTGAACAAGGTTAGGGAATAGTTTATATGAGACAGTTGTCGATTTTCATTACTCGATCTTCTTAGATCGTTTTATTCGGCCTTCCTAGGCCCAACCCAACCCATTCGACCAATCGTCCCGTCTGGACGGTCCAAATTCTTATCTGGGCCTAAAGATGGATAGCGATTGACGCCAACCATACCATGATGCTTACTCATGTTTGTATCAAGGGCTTTCACTACTCGAGGAAATGGACTAGGAACCGGCCTTACTCTTGTTTGGCGCGGACCTCTCCTCAGACCCGGGTTTGATTGCTCGGTATGGCAACCCACCTTTTTAAACCAAAACCCTTTAAATGCACTCAGCATATCGTTATAATGCCTGTTTTAATGGTTGTATCATATGTGATCACCATTTTCTAAACAAAACCATGACGAATTTTGTAAAAAAAAAAAACCTCTTTCAAAATGTAAATATTTTCGAGGAATGACACAAATTAGCGCAAAATGAGTCGAAACCCTGTCTAAATATCGAGTCAAAATTCGGGCCTTAGAACCCATTTCAAAACCTCACTTCGAGTCAACACTCCTACAACTACACTACAGTGGACAAACATTTCAAAACTTTGCCATTTCCAAACCTCACTTGACACAAGTGGCACACTCCCACTTCACAATTCGAGTCTTTTGTTTAAGTAAGTGTGCTAGAGTGGTCGATCGTGTTTTAATTTCTCCGTCGATCTTTTATCCAGTTTCCAAGATGGCTGGAACTAGTCGCGCAAGTGTCAATGGACAACCCCAAAATGGTAATGATCTAATCCTAGCCGCGCTCACTCGTCTCCAAATGAGTCAAGAACAAGCTTATGAACGCCTTAATGCTATTGAAAGCCGGATTGTTGCGGTAGAAACTAGGCTACCTCCTACAGAAGATGAAGTTCCTAGTGAATGTGTGAATGATAACCTACCACCCTATGTTAGACAACCAGAAATAAACCCTCCAGTAGGTCTTACTGAAGCTGAGAAGTGACTCCAATACTTGAAGGAGCAATTAATGTACCTCAAAGGAGACGATATCTATAGGGAAAAAAATCGCAAGTATGAGGCCGTGAGTGCCAAATTACCAACTAACTTCAACATGACTGACATCCCAAAGTTCAAGGGACATGAAAACCCTTTGAACCACATTCGTGCTTTCAAAGACTACATGTCTATCAAAGGCATCAAACCCGAGATGTTCTTAAGGATCTTTCCTTCAGCTCTCGACACCATTTCTAAGCAATGGTTCTATTCTCTAGAGCACAAGAAGACTGCCACCTGGGATGACGCCGCAATCGAGTTCGCTAAACAATACGCGGATAATGCTGAAATCCAAGTCAATATGCGCACTTTAGAGGTTTTTACCCAAAATGAGAAAGAAGGTTTCACCGACTTCCTAAGTAGGTGGTATAACAACCCGACCCACCACGGTCGTAACACAACCCCAATAAGATGGGATGTGTACCTTTGGGCCCATTACTTGTCCTCACTTAAGCCCAAAAGCACAAGGCCTTGTTACTAAGTGGTGGATAGAATCTCTTATAAACATATCACAACCTCCTCAATTCCCCGATGTGGGACAACCTTACTCTCAATAACTTGGGGTATTACAGGTGGAGGTAGACTAGTACACAACTTGTCGAGCGTCCGGATGAAGCTACCCTTGTGGAAAAATTCGTGGATAACTTTAGGCCCATTTATGCAAATCACTTGAGGTACCAAAACACTAAGACCTTCAAGGATTTAACTGTGCTAGGGACAAAAATCGAAGATGACATCCGTAAAGGACTCTTGTCCAAAACGGTGGGTCGTGGATATCAAGGCTCAACAAGTCGTTCTTATGGCTCTACTAGTAAGACTGATGAGGTTAATCTTTTCGAATCGTCAAAGAAGAATAACACCCAAAGGAAGTTCACAAACATCGGTGACACATATTCCAATGCGTTGAAGAGGTTGACGAAATAAAGTAAGCTCCAACCCATAGGGCCTACACCTGATCCAGAAAAGAAGTCCAAGTTCTGGGACGAAAATTCATACTGCGAATATCATAGAGGTAAGGGACACGATACAGAAAAGTGTTACAAACTAAAACATGTCCTTCAAGATACGATCGAAGATGGTCGCCTACCCATACCTCCTGGAGGTAAGCTTAACAATACTCAGAATCCTCTTGGAGTTCTGATGATTACAAGTGAAGAATCTATCTTAGATTGTTCGCACCTCATTTCTCCAATCGAATATGAGATCCGTGCATTAGAAGATGAGGGGAGTTATTCCACCATTTCTCCTACCATCGCCGACTTTGTTGCATAGGCAAAGAGTGTGAATAGACAAGTCTCAGAACTGGAAAATGTAGTAGCATCCCTCCGCAATCCAAACACCATACCTAAGGAGAGCATGCCACTAAATCTCTCTCAAAATTCTACAATGCAAGAAGTGGTAACCGTGGTTGATAACCTAATCGATCAAATAATCCACTTAGAAGCCGAAATCATCAGGTTGAGAGAACTTGCTACAGTCAACGGCATATGGGCCGATGATGATGAAGACGAATACCTCATCAAACACTAACTAGTCAAGATTAGTGAGGACATAGCCAAAAATGGTGAAGACCAAGATATACACCACCTTACTCGTTCGGGCCGTCCATATCAAAATGTTTCTCAAAATGGTCCCATAGCTAGTGGTCCAGTTACTAACACCAACATCGTCACGCCAAATGATGGCGAAGCTACATCTACTGATCACTTGCTAAAACAATTACAGAAGACAAAGGCTGATCTTTCAGTTTGGCAACTAGTTGCAAGCTCATTCCCTCATCGCCAAGCTCTACTGCGAGCCTTGGCTAAATTAAACGTGGCACATAACTCTACACCTGATGACGTAGTCAACTTGGTCTTCCAAGATTCAACTAAGCTAAGTAACCCAGTTACTTTCTCAGATGAGGATTTACCACCTTTCGGCGCTAGTCACAATTTGCCTCTATACATTAGTGTCATTTGCTTAAAGAATAATGTGCCAATGACATTGGTAGATGATGGCTCCACAGTCAACGTCATACCATTAAAAACGGCATATAAGTTGGGCATGAAAGAGTCGGATTGGACCCCTACCAACCAAGGTGTTCGCGCATATGACGGTACACGACGTAAGGTAGTAGGACTAGTCAACCTCACCATAGCCACATGGCCGATTGAGCGAAAGGTTAACTTTCAAATAGTGGATATCGAAGCATCATTCAACATACTTCTGGGAAGGCCTTGGATTCACGCTTCCAAAGCAGTAACGTCCACCCCCCACCAGAAAATCAAGATTCCACTAGATGGCAAAGTAGTGACGATCACTTCGTCACCTATCAAGGCAATGATAGAAAAGATGTCAAGCAACCAAGTGGTTACAGATCCAGTATACGAGCTTGGGGGCTTCCATAGTATAAACCTCGTAGAAAGCAAACTGGGACCCTTATACTTCAATCCATATTCTAATTTAGTGGTCAACCACATACTCAAGTCTCAGGGATACTTCCCGGGAATGTCACTGAATCCTGTCCGAAGAAATACCTTTGCACCTTATAAGGAAGGAAACTCTCAAAGCATACCATTAGGATTGGGATACAAACCCACGAAAGAAGAAGCTCTAGAGATGCTCACACAGTTTCAAAACTGCAAGAACGTGGGAATCCAAATGCGACCCTACCTCTCTACCCTAAATGGATACTTTGTTAGAGAGGGGAATCACGAATACTTTCATGGGTTTCCCGAACCTTGGCACTACAAAGGAAGGCAACTAGCTGGAATCGAGATCCTTCACGATTGCTATTTCATTCCTTCAGAAACGGTTCCTACCATCAAGACTCGTCAAGCACCATGCTTAGATGAACAGGCTGTTAGCCTTCTGTTTGGAGAAGATCGATTTGTTAGAGCTGCGCAGGACGAGATCATTACCATGATACTTCCATATGACCATTTCAGCCTTGCCGCGTTAATCACCGAAACCAGTTCGAATCAGCAAAAAGGATGGATAAGTCGATCAAATGGACAAACAACCAAGGAATACTCTTCAAACTCACCACTGGAGAAGGAGAGATGTTCAAAGGAGAACCAGAAGACAACGAAGTCGAGTCAGAGTCGGAGTCGGAGTCAGAATCAGAGTCAGAGTCTAGAGAAGTCCCTAGAGAGTCTCCTCATGTCGTCACCCCCAATCCCTTTGTTTCTCCTAGCATAGTATCAAGTAGTAACAGTAGCTTGGGAAATATCCCAACAGCTGTCCCTCTACCGCCACTGACTACCGAACAGATGGCTTATTTGTTTCAACTATTTTCAAAATTTAATATGAATAAACCAGATTCTTCTTACTCTTTGTGTTATTCTGAATGCTATTCTATTTACGATGATAATGAAGATGATCCAGACCCAGACTCAATCGAACTACCTCCCTACATAGCTAAAGAAATATTACAAGAAGGGGAGGGGGCACCAGTTATAAAGAACACTGAACCCATCAACTTAGGAATCGAACTAGAACCCCAAGAACTTAGGATAGGGACAACCCTAAGCCCAACCGAAAGGGCTAGTTTCATAAACCTCCTACACGAGTTCAAATACGTTTTTTCTTGGTCCTGCAAAGACATGCCAGGGATCGACATGGATATTGCAGAACACAGAATTCCAATCAAACCAGGTTTCAAACCTGTAAAGCAGAAGCTTCGTCGAATGAGGACAGAATGGGCTCTTAAGATCAAAGAAGAAGTTGATAAACAATTCAAAGCCGTGTTCATCAAAGTTTCCGAGTATTCAGACTAGGTGGCCAACATAGTACCCGTACCCAAAAAGGATGGGCGAATCCGTGTTTGTGTTGATTTCAGAGACTTAAACAAAGCGAGTCCCAATGACGACTTTTATCTACCACATATCGACATATTGGTGGACAATACAGCAGATCACGCGTTATTGTCCTTCATGGACGGATACGCAGGATATAATCAGATCAACATGGCCATAGAAGACATGCATAAGACCGCCTTTGTTACTCAATGGGGCACATATTGCTATACTGTTATGCCATTCGGGTTAATCAATGCTGAAGCTACGTATGAACGCACTGCAACCACACTCCTACATGACATGATGCATAAAGAAGTAGAGGTGTACGTGGATGATATGATTGTCATGTCCAAGGATAGAAAGAGGCACATTGATAACCTTCGCAAATTCTTCCTAAGACTACGAAAGTACAACATGAGGCTCAATCCTCAGAATTGCGCATTCGGAGTAACGTCAGACAAGCTTCTGGGATATGTCGTCAGTCAACGGGGAATAGAAATCGACCCTTCCAAAATCAAAGCTCTAGTCGAAATGCCACAACCTCAGACAGAGAAGGAGGTTAGGGGATTTTTAGGCAAGGTGCAATACATAAGTCGATTCATATCGAAACTTACTATGATCTGTGAAACCCATCTTCAAAAAGCTAAAGAAAACAGATCATACCATATGGGATGACGACTGTCAAAAAGCGTTTGATAAAATCAAGGAGATACTAGCCAAACCACCAGTGCTCATGCCTCCTCAACAAGATCAACCTCTTGGTTTATATCTCACAGTGACCGAAACAGCCATGGGGGCTATGCTAGCATAAACCGTCGGAAAAGAAGAAAGAGCTATACACTACCTTAGTAAGAAGTTCTTGGAGTATGAATACAAGTACACACCACTCGAAAAGACATGCCTCGCTATTGTGTGGGCAACAAAGAAGCTACGCCATTACATGCTTAGCTACTCCATCAAGGTGTACTCCAAAATGGATCCTGTCAAATACCTCTTCGAAAAACCCGCTCCAATGGACGTTTGGCAAGGTGGACATTAATGATCTCAGAGTTCGATCTCAAATACGTACCTCTGAAGGTTATAAAAGGGCGTGCCGCGCCGAATTCTTCACAGATAATCCCATCAACGACAACCAGGCAGTAGACACATGGTCATTCCGAGACGAGGACATACTACAAACCAGTGTAGACTCTTGGGACCTTTATTTCGATGGAGCATCGAACTTAAGAGGATTTGGAATAGGAGTATTGCTCATTTCTTCTTAAGGGGAGCATACACCACTATCTGTCAAACTCGACTTCAAGGTGACAAATAACACAGCAGAATATGAAGCTTGCCTTATTGGACTACAAGCAGCAGTAGGTTTAGGCATCAAAAATCTCCGGGTTCACGGAGATTCATCCTTGATCATCAACCAAATTACGGGATCTTGGAAAATTCGAAGTGAAAGTCTATCACCCTATAAGGCCAGGATAGACCAAGTTGCCCAATTCTTCGATCAAGTGACTTATCTACATCTACCTCGAGAAGAAAATCAGTTTGCGGACGCTCTTGCAAAACTTGCATCTCTGATTAACATGCTAGACGATATGGTAGAAATGCCTTTATGCATCGAACGGCAGTCAGAACCAGCCTATGTGCACCAAATTACAGATGAAGAGGAAAACCCATGGGAGCCTTGGTTTCAGGCCATTCTAAACTTCAAGCTCAATGGTACATATCCACTAGACATGGATAAGAGAGGATAACGTGCTATTGTGGACATCGGGGGGCCCACGGGGGCGCTTGGGAGGAAGAGAACAAGCGTTTGCATTTTTGTTGGAGTCGCCACCAATTTTTATGGGAAATTGGAACCGTTCGAATACCTCGTGTCATGTCAAGACACAAAGTAGAGACATGAACACTAGGCAATCGTTACCCTTAGCATTCTATGTCTAGAATGACTCTCGTGGATGCCAATGAACACGGGTGTTCACAGAGATCTGGAGTAATGGGTGAGGGTACGTATTAGGAAGCTCTTTTGATCGAACACCTAATCCCGCCCGCCTCGATATTGACCTATACTAATGATTAGGGACATCATCTATACTTGATATATCGTCGATTATATGCATGCAATGCAACATCCAAGTTTTAATCCTAACATGTGAAGAATTAGACTAAGTCGGTGAGATACATAATTTAGCATACAATTGGGTCGAAGTTGGAATTAAGGTTCAATTACATGTGAAAACATACAAATAATACAAAATTCAATGATAAATACAATAGGAAAATTACGATAATAAAAATTACAATAATTACAACGGATTAGGCGATTTATGTCGAAAATACCTTTAAAACGGATAATTTGAGAAAAAGAATAAAAGAATAAACGAACAGGAATTAGGCGATAATACGGATAATAGTTAATTATACGTAAGCTAATTAGACTAGGTCAAGCAACAACGGAGTTCAGAGACAGAACTCATCCTGGAACAGGCGCAGCAGGACTGCGCCCTTTGGAAGAGGCGCGGCGATTCTTTGCGTCTTCCAAGGGTGAGTTCTGGCTGTGAAGCCGGAACTGCAAATCGTTAATATAAATCAGTGATTTTAATGATTGATTTATAATATATACTCGGAAAGAAGTGATTAATAGGTTAATTACATGCGATTAATGGTCATGAAAGCGATAAAACATGGATGAGACGGATGCAAACGGATTATTTACATGAAAGAATGATTGATTAGTGACATGGGTGAATAAAACTAAACATGACGAATTGATGAATATGCGATGAATATGACAAAAGACTGACGAAAATATATCGAAGATCGAATTCCAGAAACCCGATATGAACAAATCGAATTTCTACAACCCGGATTGAGTTTAATGACAAAAACCCGCAAATATGAATTACTTGGGATTTAAGTCAGATTTAAAGATGAATTAAACATGTGAATGAATGATGATTTATGTACATGTGAAATTATCATGATTATACGAAAGAATTACAGAAAACAAACGAAAACAAATAAAAGAATTGACGAACTACAGAGGACGAAGGAAGAAGAAAGGAAGCAGGAACTGCGGCAGCCTCACGAAGAGGCACAACAGGAACTGCGCTCCTTCGAAGAGGCGCAGCAGTTGCTGCGTCCTTTCTCGATGGTTTGCCTTCTGGAAATCCGTAAAAAAGAGATTTTGAACACGGTTTTATAAATCGGTTTTAACAAGGTGTTTTCGACATAAATCTTACATTAATGATTATACAAAAAGTAAAGAACAATAAATAAAGAAGGATTTACACCCTCAGACTTACATGTTTGACGAAACGAGATGAACTAAGATATCGATTAGTGATGCTCGACGCGAATGTAAAGAAAGTGCCCTCGTAAGAGGAAAACGATTAGATTAAATATGTTGATTGATTGTGGAGTTGGTGAAATTGGTCGGTCATGCAAACGAGGCTGGTACTCAGAAGGATCCGAGCTTACGTGGTCGAAAGTTCAAGCACGTAGACGCCAAAAAGTAAGAACAAAGGTCTAGAATTCAAAGGGAGAAGAGAAGGGCGGACACTCGCGTGAGAAATATGAGGAGCGAAGGCTCCTATTTATACTAATCACGTGAAGGAATTAGGGTTTCGGAGAGTCTTTGGAAGTGAATCTCGGAAAGATATGAAAAAGATACGAAAATTACGCAGAAAAGGACCTGGGAAGAGGCGCAGCAGCCACTGCGTCTCTTGGAAGAGGCGCAGCACCTGCTGCGTCTGTTCCCAAGTGGTTTCCTCCTGCGGAAGAAAGATTTCCGTGTTTGAGTTATGGAAGGACGGAATGATTTGGTTTTCCTTAATATTTTATGTGAATATTACGGGAAATTGTTTACCAAAGGATAAAGATTATGAAATATTTATAAAATATGGAATATAAATATCCGGAACATTCCAGAACATTCTGACTCGGGATTTAACGGTTATCAGAAAATGAAGACGGTTTTAGGCCCGGACTCCAAATGTACTCTAATTACTGTCAAAACGACCGTATCGGCACGTACATGACAACTAAGAGGTAGACATTAGTATTTGAGTAATCACTTGACGATAAACTTATGAACTGTCACAAATCGTTCCGCGTAGCAAACATGCGGCCCAATCATCACCGGGTGGTTTGCGAGAGGTGCAGAAATGCGGTATCTACAGAGCCCCCACTTTGACTGAGGCTTGGACAAGGCGAAAGTCAAAGTATAGCCATCAGGTCAATCGAAGATTACAACCTGACGACTATGGCGACGCGAGGCGGCTCAAGGGGTCTGAGCCAAGGACCTGTCATCGGGAATATTTTAGAGTCTGTCGACTATCGGGGAGGATCGTTTAAAGTCCATTAGACTACGTAAGGAGGCTCGCCAGCCATAAGAAGAGGCCATACCTGAAACTTCTTGAGAGACGCTTCCAGAGGTGCATAGGAGCTAAGGTCAAGCGTGGGAGCTAAATAAGGTGAGTAGCAGGACACAGGCGGGAACTGCTGAGAGAAAACTGCTTGGGTAGTCTTCGAGAAATAATTGCGAGTAGCAGGACACAGGCGGGAACTGCTGAGGGAAAACTGCTTGGGTAGTCTTCGATAAATAATTGCGAGTAGCAGGACACAGGCGGGAACTGCTGAGAGAAAACAATGTTGATCTCCATGTCTCGAGAGGGAAAGTATATCCGCTTACTCTCGTTATAATGAAGGCGTGTCGAAACACCTGTGAAGGAATAAATACTCGTTGCGACAAGCAAGGGTCTTGGAAGCAATAAATAACGTGTAATAGTCTGCTGTTGGCTTGGGAAATGTGGATCCGAACGAAAGAAAATCGTCAAACGGACCATAAAGAATAAATGTCATCGAGGAAGAGGCGCACCAAAGATGGGCCCACTAATAACAAACTCGTAACGAATTTTCGAAAACTCATATGGAGGGAACACCAGGAAGAGGCGCAGCAAGAGCTGCGTCTCTTGGAAGAGGCGCAGCGCCTGCTGCGTCTATTCCCCAAAGTGTATTTTCTGGGTAAAAACGCGATAATCAGAAGGGGTTGTGTTCATTTGTTCGAAACATAAATCACACATTTCTCTCTCAAATCTTCACCATTTCCGCCAAGGTTTGATTCAAAAGCTTGCATTAATCATGCCTAATCAAGGTATGTGTCTCATTCTTGCATTAATCTTCCATATCGGCTTTAATTTGGATCGAAAAATTAGGATTTTCAACTCAATTTGATCGAAAATTTGGGGCTTTTCCCCCAAATGCATTTGCCTTGTGAAATTAACATTAGAAACGGATAATTGGTAGTATAAGGAACATAACCATGTATTTGTTTCGAATTTTCGTTGAGTTTTGAGCATTTGAGTGAATTTGAGACGGTTTCACAGCTAAACCGTAAATTGCTTCGAAAATAGCCTTAGGATTGTCCATTTGCGATGAAACTTGATATTTGGGATCCTTGGATGATGGGTAAACTTCCTACCATCTCGGAATTTTGGTTTGTGACGGCTTTTTCAGGACACTTTTCTAGGGCATAATCGCCGTTATAACGAAATGCTGCCGAAATTCCGACTTGAACCCGAGACTAGGCTTCAAGTTAGGCTTGACTTGACCCAAATTACCACATGAGCGGTCGGGTTTGTGAGAAAATGGCCAAGATGACGAGAAAAGAGCGGTTTCAGGGCTTCCAAAGGCTCGAAAATCCCTTAACCAAGGCTCGTCGTCACGTGACGCGGCCTAAATTTGCTTTAATGTTGCAGGTGATGAGGCTTCTACTTCTGGGAGGACTCCCATGGAGATAGACACTGCTGTGATCGAGGAGGCTTTAGAGCAGGCCTTCACCGCCGCGGTGATGGCTGCTGGGGACGAGGTCCATGAGGAGGAGGCTGTTGAGGAGGAGGAGGCCCCGAGACGGGCCAACGTTGGACGAGGAGGTCGTCAGCTGAGAGGAGCACCCGCATGGGCTGAGACTTGGGAGAGTAGGCACTTGCTGTGGGCCGCAGAGGGTCACCTGTCCTACAGGACGGTTAAAAGCTTGGTAAATAGGAATTCACTACTCATCACTCATCTTCTTTCATTCATTTGTTCACATCTCTTCCAGTTTTTCAAAAAAACTAAAGATAGCTTTTGTTTCAAATTATAATAGGAGGCCGGGAACATCAGGTCGTTTCGGGTTACACGACAACGATGGAGTGCTACGAGCGGTTATCGGCGGAGGAGCGTGCCATGATCGAGCGTAGAGCGTTCGGTGCCTTGGTGCAGGCCTGGAGGGATATCGCGAAGAGGAAGCTGCGGGCTAACCTTAGCCTGGTGCGCGCTTTCTTGGACCGATTCTGGGATACGACTTCCACGTTTCACATGCCTTTTGGTGAGGTAGAAGCCACTCTGGAGGACTACGTCATGATTTATGGTCTGCCGTGCGGGACTGAGGCTATGGAGTGGCCGGAGACTGCCATGAGGGTGGACTCGGATGAGGCTAGGAGGTTGATCGGCTGGAACTTGTCGCCGAGGGCTGTCACAGTGCCGGGTTTGGTGCCCAGCTCCTACGTTCAAGACTACTTTGCGGGAAAGATCCCGACGCTGGTGACGATTGACGGGAGGGAGACGGCTCCTCCTCCCGGTACTGCTGAGCAGAGGGTCCGTTTGTGGCTCTGGTGGTTTCTGTCTTCAATCTACCTCGGAGACAAGGGAGAGAGGCTGTCGACGAAGCTTCTTCCCTTCCTTTCTGACCTGAGCTCCCTAGGGCATTGGGACTGGGTCACTGCTGGTTTTGCGGTCCTCATCCGCTTCATGAGGGCCATGGTTTGTCCTGAGTTGATGGAGAAGGGGACTTCTCCTGGCGCTGTCGGACCTGGACTACTGCTGGAGGTATGAACCTTCATTTAGACCAAAATTAATTTCTTTCTTTATCTAAACATGAAAGATCTTTATTGACTATCTTGCTTTACAGGCGTGGGTGTACTCCTACTTTCCGGGCCTCGCGCCCAAGAGGACGGAGCCGCTGGAGAAGGCCTATCCCGTGGTGAGGGATTGGGTGATGTGCAGGACGAAGAGCAAGCGTTCTTCTCACGGTGTCTACCGGCGGGACGTGAACGCTCTTCAGCTAGACAGCGTAAGCATTTCACTTATATTCATTTGCTTCTATATAGCCTTTAAATTGATCATAAGAACGATTCCTTTGTTTATCTTGTCCCAGTGGGTGCCCAGGCCTTGGGCGGAGTACGCTGACGCGCCTCCTTTTGTGGCTGAGGTCCTTCGACCTAGGAGCTCGAGCCGGCTGCTGTTGAGGACGTCGATGGGTCTTGTGTGGTACTTGGGCGAGCGCTTGGCTCATCAGTGCCGTCGGGATGTGTTGACGGTTCCCGTTGATCCTCCCAGGACGATGTTCAGGGAGCCTTCTGAGGCAGAGATGGAGGCTGACCTGGCTGGCGCTAGTGGTGACGACCTCCTTCTTCCTGGCGAGGACTACTCGGCGTTCCTCTACGGGAGGTTGGCGTACTGGCCGGTAGTGGTGAGTATCTCTACTCTTCCTCTTTACTTGATTTTTGAAACTACGATGAAAGATCACCGATTAATGAGAAACATTTGATTTTGCAGGAGGTTGAGGCGGCGGGCATTGAGCCCCCAGAGTACCCCGAGACCCTCGAGTACACTGATGCGACTGGGAGGACGACGATCTCCAAGCTACGCGACTTTGACGTGGCTGTGACAAATGCTTGCCTGGACGACTGGCAGCATCTGATTCGGAGGGTAAACCTCTAATTTGCATAGTTTTTGTGTAAGAACACTTTTGATTGAGTTTATTCAATTATTGAGGACTTCTTTTTGAAAATGCAGGTTGCACCGTCTCGGTTCGTGGCGTTATGGAGGGTGGTCAACCGGCTGCGAGCTACTGCCGTCGAGGCACTTGTCGGCGGTCGAGGTCGTCAGGTATGAACCTTGTGCCTGTTTCATTTTTTGGCTTTTGATTTTCCAACTTTTCTTGTAATTGCTTGAAACGATTGACATGAGCCAATTTTGTTGTTTACAGGGGGACCGCGAGCTGGAGCGAGAGTTGACTCAGTCTCGGGAGGAGACAGCTCGCTTGTTGAGGGAGCTCGAGGTTCGAGACGCCGAGATTGCTGCTCTTGCGGTAAGGGTTGCAGAGCTGGAGGGCGACCAACAGTAGTTTTGTTTTAGTTTTTGTTTGTTTGTTGGCTGTATTTTGCACAGTTGTACATTTTGGACCTTTATTTTGAACATTCTGGACTTCTTTTGGGGCTCGAGCCCCCAGTTTGTTGTACATTTCCCCTTTTTGGTTGTATATAAGATGGCTTGAGTGCCTTTGTTGCTGGGCTGTGCTGCTTGTATCTGCAAGTTAGCTTTGAACAGGTTTGGTAGATGACGGTTTATGCCGTCATGCCGCCGAAATTTACATAGAAATCATGCAAAACATACATATGGCCTTGATTAGCGCAAAGCGAGTGACTCAAAAGAACGCACAAATGCAAAAATTTTGTCGGAAATGGCCGGACGGTAGGGAGGGTTATCCCCTAAAAAAGGAAACAAATAGAAATCTATAAGTTAGAAATGAGATGATTAAAAAAAGAAATGAAATAAATGAAATAAATTTAAAATTTGAAATGAGAATTATTTCCTAAAATGAATTTGTACGAGTGTGGTAAAATGACGAAAATGTCGATGTCGTCTCGAAATGCGTGCCCGCGGAAATTAGGAAACCCGAAATATGGTAACCTCCACGTATTTACCAAAATAATAACCCGTAGGAATAGGAAATTATTCGTCATGGAATTAGGAAAGATCCAACGCGGAAAATCACAGAAGTTAAGCTGAGGAAAAGGCGCAGCATGAGCTGCGTCCCTTTGAAGAGGCGCAGCAGGTGCTGCGCCTGTTCCCAGGTTGTTCCGTTCTGGCGGATTTTTGGAAACAGAAATTAGTATAAATAGAGACGTCGATGAAGCTTTTATTCACACAATTCTTCCGTCTCTTCTTCGTCTTATTATTTAAAACTCTCAAAATAATCCTTCGTCATGAATACTTTAGAGGTTCGCGTAAAAGAATGGACCAACGAATTTTCCAACATGGAGAAATATGATATGGGCGCCTATAATCTTGGATCACTGCTGAGTTTGAAGCTTATCAAGGTTGTCAAACCGTTCTTGGATGCTTGTCTCGATTATTGGGACCCGAATTATCATGTTTTTGCGTTCCCTGGAGGCGATATTTGCCCATTTCCTGAAGAAATTGCTGCGATTGGTGGGTGGGACCCTGAACACTTGCCTGCCATTCCTTCTACTTCGCAAGGGTACAAGAGCAAATTTAGAGACTTGCTTGGGTTGACTAGACTCGAGGTGGACCGTCTAGTGACCTCGAAGGGGGTGCGAATGTTGGACTTCATTGACCGATTTATTAGTGGTGACCCCACCGTTTCTTATGTTGCCAGGCGAAGGGCATTTGGGTTTTGCTTGTTGCATGTGTATGTCTTCCAAGGGCATGTTGATGAAGACTTGAGAGGTGATCCCCGTCTTCCGGGCCTTGTTGAGCAAATGGAGTGCGCGCAGAGCCCACTTGCTTATGTTTAGGAGAGATCCTGTTGGGCTTGGATAATAGGAGAGCCAATCGTGACCTACCGTATTTGGGAAGTCCCGTCATTCTGCAGGTAAAAGAACTTTTCTCTTTTTGTTTTTTTTTTCTCTCTTTTTTTTTTCGTTTTTTTCGTTTCGTTTCGTTTTTTTTTTCTTTTCGATGTCTAATACCCGCTTTTGGTAGGTTTGGCTTATGGAACGGCTTCGATTGATCGAGCCCCCAGTTCATGTTTCTTCCTATCATGCTCGTTCAATTGCCATGAGGACGAGGCTTTACATGGTGTATTTCGCCCGAGTCTGCAATTATTGGGAGAACAAACTGAAGAGTGACGACGACCCGTTGATTAGGTGGATTGTGCCATGGTGGCATCTCAAATCTGTCACTGGGGTATCTTCTTTGGATCCTACTCGGTCCGTGCGCATTCCTGGCCTGGATTTTATGGTGTGCATTTTCCCGGAAAGGCTGATGAGACAAATTGGAATGAAGCAGATGATCCCGAAGCTTGATACCGTTCCGCAGACTGCCGTGGCGCTGACTACAGAGAGCCGAAGGGAGTGGGCCATTAAATGGGCTCAAAGAAATGTATGGTTCTTGAACTCTTCTGCTAATGCCTTATGGGTGTTAGATTCTTATCTGCGATGGAGGAAAGCTACAACTCCAGAAGAGCGCGAGAGATTGAGGAAGCACGAACCCGTTGACTACAAGGTGCGCGAGGTGGAGAAAGAGAAAGAAAAGCATTTGACTGAGGGAGAGGAAGAAGCCGGGTTTCGAGTTGTTCATCATTCGAAGAAACCGAAGACTTCTCCTATCGTAGAGATGGTGATTGGCAAGAATGGGAAGTCTAGGCCTCGAGAAAGACCTTTGGTGATTAGGTCCGAAGTGGCGCAAGAGCGTCCGGCTCGAGGTCGTGACAAAAAATATGACAAGAATGACAAGGGCAAAGGGAAGATGGAAGAATAGCCCGAGTCTTTATATATTATTTATTATTATTATTATTATTATTATTATTATTATTATTATTATTATTATTATTATTATTATTATTATTATTATTATTATTATTATTATTATTATTATTATTATTATTATTGTTGTTGTAATAAAAAGGTGGGGTTTTTAGAATCCTAGCATATTCTATTTTTATTATGTAGCGTACTATTACTATTAGAAAATGAATGAAATAAAAAAGGTTAAATGGTTATGAAACCGTTGTGATTTTCTATTTATTATTCTTGTCGAATTCCAAATGCAATGCAAATGTCCTTCTATTTACATTTTTTAAAAAATAGTGGGTTGTATCCTGTAAAGGATTGCCTACGTATTCACTTAAAAAAATGAAATCAAACCCTTGCGCGTAGTTCGAGTAAATGTAAAAGAATAATTGTTCTAAGCAAGAGCCTTTAGTGAACTTAGAAAATAAGCATGAGCTTTTGCTTACTCTGAAGGTGCAAATTTAGTTTATTTGATGATATGAGGACGACAAAAATTGCCAAAGTGCAAGAGAAAAGTGACATTAGCTTTTTTCAGCGTGGACAGGGGCCGTTTATTCAGTGCCACAAGAGCGACACGTGAGGTTACGCGAGGCGCGTTTTTGTTCCTATTCTAGGCATAGTACCGTTTTAGTTGGTCAAGGTTTGTTGGGTTGGAAAACTCATTCCCGTCTAGGTATGTGATTCTAACCGCACCCCCTGGGAGTATGGACTTGACTAGAAATGGTCCGGCCCAATTACGTTTGAATTTTCCCCGTGGGTCAACGGGTAAAAGAGCTCTAACCGATTTGAGTACTAAGTCTCCTTCTTTGGTGTTTCTTCGCCTAACCCTTTTGTTGAAAGCTCGTTTGATACGTGCTTGATACGTTTGGACATTATGCAAGGCGCGTAGCCTACGTTCATCCAGGAGGATGAGTTCTTCATATCTATCCCTCTTCCAATCGGCTTCTGGGATTTGACTTTCGAGTAGAATATGCAAGGATGGTATTTCTAGCTCGACTGGTTGTACAGCTTCCATGCCGTAAGTCAAGTAGAAAGGGGTAGCCCCAGTGGGCATCCTAACAGATGTACGATATCCCCACAAAGCAAAGGGTATCTTGCTCGGCCAATCTCGATAGTTGTCAATCATTTTCTTGAGAATTGTGACAACGTTCTTATTTGCTGCCTCTACCGCGCCGTTAGTTTGTGGTCTATAGGGCGAAGAGTGGTGATGCCTAATCTTGTATTTGGCTAGCAATTTCTCAGTCTCAGCTTGGAAATGTGATCCATTATCACTAATGATCTCATGTGGGAAACCGTATCGACAGATGATGTTGTTTTGTATAAACTTTGCCACATTTTTAGCCGTAAGACTAGTGTAGGAAGCCGCTTCTACCCATTTGGTGAAATAGTCGATTGCCACTAGGATGAAACAGTGACCTCCTGTCCCGGCTGGGGTTATCTTCCCGATTATATCGATTCCCCAAGCAAAAAATGGCCAAGGAGATGTCATCGTATAGAGCAATGAAGGAGGGACGTGTTGTACATTCCCGAAGATTTGGCAATTGTTGCAATGTCTTACGTATTTGATGCAATCGGATTCCATTGTGGTCCAATAATATCCCAGACGTGTGATTTTCTTTACCATCATGGGCCCACTCATGTGAGGACCACATTCTCCATCGTGGACTTCTTCCATCACCTTTCATGCCTGTGAATGATCAAGGCAACGTAGAACTACACCAAGTGGTGTTCTTTTGTATAACCCTCCTTGCATGAGAACGTATTGGGAAGCTAGTAGGCGTATAGCACGTTGTCCCCTCTTGTCCATATCGGGTGGATAGGTACCGTTGAGCTTGAAATTCAGGATTGCTTGGAACTAGGGTTCCTGCGCGATTTCCTCTTCATCGGTGATTTGGTGTACATAAGCCGGCTCTGACCGTCGTTCGATGCACAAAGGCATTTCCATCATGTCATCTGGCATATTAATCAAAGATGCAAGTTTTGCAAGAGCATCTGCAAATTGATTTTCTTCCCGAGGTAGGTGTAGATATGTCAAGTGATCAAAGAATTGGGCAACTTGGTCTATTCTGGCTTGATAAGGTGCTAGGCTTTCGCTTCGAATTTTCCAAGATCCTGTAACTTGGTTGATGATCAGTGATGAATCCCCATGTACTCGGAGGTTTTTAATGCCTAAGCTCACTGCCGCTTGTAATCCGATTAGACAAGCTTCGTATTCGGCAGCATTGTTTGTCACCTCGAAGTCGAGTTTGACAGCAATTGGTGTGTGCTCGCCTTCAGGAGAAATGAGCAACACTCCTATTCCAAATCCTCTTAAGTTTGATGCCCCATCAAAGTAAAGGTCCCAGGAGTCTACATCAGTTTGGAGTATATCCTCGTCCGGAAATGACCAAGTGTCTATTGTTTATGCATCATTGATGGGATTTTCTGCGAAGAATTCAGCAACGGCGCGCCCTTTTATAACTTTTAGAGGCGCGTATTTGAGGTCAAATTCCGAGAGCATCAAAGTCCATCTTGCTAGGCGTCCGTTGAGGACGGGTTTCTCGAAGAGGTATTTGACTGGATCCATTTTGGAGTATATTTTGACGGAGTAGCTAAGCATGTAATGGCGTAGCTTCTTCGTCGCCCACACAAGAGCGAGGCATGTCTTTTCGAGTTGTGAGTATTTGCACTCGTACTCCAGGAACTTCTTACTAAGGTAGTAGATAGCCCTTTCTTCATTTCCTACAGTTTGAGCTAGCATGGCACCCATCGCTGTTTCGGTTACCGTGAGATATAAACCAAGAGGTTGATCTCGTTGAGGTGGCATGAGCACTGGTGGCTTGGCCAATATTTCTTTGATTCGGTCAAATGCCTTTTGACAATCATCATCCCACATGGTGTGGTCTGTTTTCTTGAGCTTCTTGAAGATAGGCTCACAAATCATGGTGAGTTTCGATATGAATCGACTTATATATTGCACTTTTCCCAGGAATCCTTTGACTTCTTTTTCTGTTTGAGGTTGTGGCATTTCGATCAGAGCCTTGATCTTGGAAGGGTCTATTTCTATACCTCGTTGGCTAACGACGTATCTCAGGAGTTTGCCAGACGTTACTCCGAATGTGCATTTCTGAGGATTGAGCCTCATGTTGTACTTTCGTAGCCTTGCGAAAAATTTGCGAAGGTTCGCAATATGCCCTTCTCTATCCTTGGATTTGACAATCATGTCGTCTACGTATACCTCAACTTCTTTGTGCATCATGTCATGTAAGAGTGTAGTTGCGGTGAGTTGATATGTAGCTCCGGCGTTGATCAATCCAAACGGCATGACCGTATAGCAATAGGTTCCCCATTGAGTGACAAAGGCGGTCTTATGCACGTCTTCTATGTCCATCTTGATTTGGTTATAACCCGCGTACCCATCCATGAAGGATAGTAATGCATGGTCTGCAGTATTGTCCACTAATATGTCGATGTGTGGTAGAGGGAAGTCATCTTTAGGAATGGCTTTGTTTAAGTCCCTAAAATCAACACAAACACGGATTCTCCCATCCTTTTTGGGTATAGGTACTATGTTGGCTACCCAGTCAGAATACTCGGAAACTTTGATGAACCCGGCTTTGAATTGCTTGTCAACTTCTTCATTAATCTTGAGAGCCCATTCCGTTCTCATTCGGCGAAACTTCTGTTTTACAGGCTTGAAACCCGACTTAATCGGGATTCTATGCTCGACGATATCCCTGTTGATCCCTGGCATGTCTTTGTAGGACCAAGCGAAAACGTCTTTGAACTCGTTTAGGAGGTCTATTAAATCGGCCCTTTCGGCAGAGCTCAAGGTAGTCCCTATCCTAAGTTCTTGGGGTTCTAGTTCGGTTCCTACGTTAATGGGTTCGGTGTCCTCTATTACTGGTCCCCCTTCCCCTTCCTGTAGTATTTCTTTGGCTACGTAGGGAGGTATTTCGATTGAGTCTGGGTCCTGGTCATCCTCAGTATCATCGTAAACAGAATTGCACTCAAGATAACACAAAGAGTAAGCAGAACCTGATTTATTCATATTAAGGTTTGAGTAAAGTTGAAACAAAGAAGCCATCTGATCTATGGTCAGTGGCGGCAAAGGGACAGTGGTTGGGACATTTCCCGAACTACTGTGACTACTCGAGGCTAAGCTAGGAGAAACAGAGGGAATGGGGATGACGACAGGAGGAGACTCCCTAATGACTTCTCTAGACTCCGACTCTGACTCGAATTCATCGTCTTCTAGTTCTCCTTTGAACATCTCTCCTTCTCCAGTGGTGAGCTTGAAGAGTCTTCCTTGATTGTTGGTCCACTTGATTGATTTTTTCCATCCTTTCTACTGACTCACGTTAGTTTCTGTGATTAACGCGGTGGGGTTGAAGCGATCGTCTTGAAGTATCATGGTAATGATCTCATCCTGCGCGGCTCTAACAAATCGATCTTCTCCGAACAATAGACTAACAGCTTTTTCGTCTAAGCAAGGTGCTTGACGGGTTTTGACGGTAGGAACCGTTTCTGGAGGGATGAAGTAGCAATCGTGAAAGATCTGGATTCCGGCTAGCTTCTTCTCGAGATAATGCCTAGGCTCGGGAAAGCCGTGAAAGAGTTCTAGACTTCCTTCTTCAACAAAGTACCCATTTAGGGTAGGGAGATAGGGTCGCATTTGGACTCCTATATGCTTACGGTTTTGGACTTGAGCGAGCATCTCGAGAACCTCTTCTTTGGTGGGTTTGTACCCTAGTCCAAGTGGTATCCTCTTTGAGTTGCTTTCCTTGTATGGTGCAAAGGTGTTTCTTCGAGTAGGGTTCAAAGGCATTCCAGGTAAGTATCCCTGGGTTTTGAGCATGTGGTTGACCACTAAGTTGGAGTAGGGATCATAGTATAAGGGTGCCAATTCGCTTTCTATGACACTTATGCTTTGGAAGCCCCCAAGTTCGTATACGGGATCTGCAAGGACTTGATTGTTCGATTTCTTTTCGATTATTGCCTTGATGGGTGACGAAGTGATTGTCACCACTTTTCCATTTAGTGGGATCTTGATCTTTTGATGAAGGGTGGATGTTACCGCTTTGGATGCGTGAATCCAAGGTCTTCCTAGGAGTATGTTGAAGGAAGCTTCGATGTCCACTATTTGGAAGTTAACCTTTCGGTCAATTGGCCCTGTGGCTATGGTTAGGTTAATAAGTCCTACCACCTTTCGTCGTGTACCATCGTATGCATGCACACCTTGATTGGTAGGGGTCCAATCCGACTCTTTCATGCCTAATTTGTATGCCGTTTTGAGGGGTATGACGTTGACCGCAGAGCCATCATCTACCAAGGTCATTGGCACATTCCTCTTTAGACAAATGACGGTGATGTAGAGAGCTAAATTGTGACTAGCGCCAAAAGGTGGCAAATCTTCGTCTGAGAAAGTAATAGGATTACTTAGCTTTGGTGATTCTTGGAAGACCAAGTTGACTACATCTTCGGGTGTCGAGTTATGTGCTACATTTAGTTTGGCCAAAGCTTGCAGTAAAGCTTGGCGATGTGGGAATGAGCTTGCTACCAATTGCCAGACTGAAAGATCAGCCTTTGTCTTCTGTAATTGCTTGAGCAAATGGTCGATGGAGTCCTCTTCGTTATCATTTGGCGTGACAACGTTGGTTGGACCATTTTGAGTAGTGTTTTGATATGGACGTCCCGAGCGAGTTAGGTGGTCAACATCTTGGTCTTCACCATTTTGGACTATTTCCTTGACTAGGGAGTTCTCAATGAGATACTCATCCTCATCATCGTCGGCCCAAACTCCATTTATTGTAGCTAGTTCCCTCATTCTCATGATTTCATCTTCTAGTCGTATGATTTGGTTAACTAGTCTATCAACCACGACGACTATTTCTTGCATGGTAGTGTTTTGAGAGAAGATTAGTGGCACATGCTCCTTGGGTGTTGCGTTGGGATCACGTAAAGTTGTTACCACATTTTCTAATTCCCAAACTTGTCTATCCACACTCCTTGCCCATGTGATGAAGTCGGAAATGGTAGGGGAGATAGTAGAGTAGAACCCTTCATTCTCGATTGCATGGATTTCATCTTCAATTGGAGAAATGAGGTGTGAACAATCTAAGGTAGATTCGTCACTTGTAATCACTAGAACTCCAAGAGGATTCTGAGTGTTGTTGGGTTTACCTCCCGGCGGTATTGGTAGTCGGCCATCTTCAATCATGTCTTGAAGCACATTTTTCAATTTGTAGCATTTCTCTGTGTCATGCCCTTTGCCCCTATGGTATTCACAGTACGAGCTCTCGTCCCAGAACTTGGATTTCCTTTCGAGTTCTGGAGTAGGTCCAATGGGTTGAAGTTTTCCTTGCTTCATTAACCTTTTTAGAGCGTTGGAGTAAGTGTCCTCAAGATTTGTGAACTTCCTTGGTGGGGTACTTTTCTTGGATGGCTCGAGAAGGTTAACTTCATCGGTCTTGCTAGTGGAGCCGTATGAACGACTTGTTGAGCCTTGATATCCTCGACCTACCGTTTTGGACAAGAGCCCTTTACGGATGTTATCTTCAATCCTTGTCCCTAGTACGGTTAAGTCCTTGAAAGTTTTGATGTTTTGGTATCTCAGATGGTTGGCATAAATGGGTTTGAGATTGTCCACAAACTTCTCCACAAGGGTAGCCTCATCCGGGCGTTCAACTAGTTGGGTACTAGTCTTCCTCCACCTACTTAGGAAGTCGGTGAATCCTTCTTTGTCATTTTGGGTAAGAACCTCTAGAGTGCGCATGTTAACTTGGATCTCGGCATTATCCGCATATTGCTTAGCAAACTCGATTGCAACATCTTCCCAAGTAGCGACCTTCTTGTGTTCTAAGGAGTAGAACCATTGCTTCGGGATGGTGTCAAGATATGAAGGAAAGATCCTTAAGAACATCTCGGGTTTGATGCCTTTGATAGACATGTAATCCTTGAAGGCACGGATGTGGTTCAAAGGGTTTTCGTGCCCCTTGAATTTAGGGATATCCGTCGTATTGAAGTTGGTTGGCAATTTGGAATTGACGGCCTCATACTTGCGGTTATTCTCCCTATAAATGTCATCTCCTTTAAGGTACATCAATTGCTCCTCTAAGTATTGGAGTCTTTTCTCGGCTATAGTTAGTCCCATGGTAGGATTTTCATCCCTGGATTCATCCGCGGAGTCACCTATTACTTCACTTTCATGAGGAGGCAACCTCCCCTCTACGGCATAGATCCGGCCCTTTATGATCTCAAGGCGATCATGGACTTGGTCTTGGGTAACTTGGATTTGGGCTAGCGCGACTAGGATTCGATCATTACCATCTTGAAGTTGGTAGAGGTTTGTTTCGCTGGATCCAGGCATCTTGAAAACTGAATAAGAGATCGATGACGAATCAAAACACGATCGACCAATCTAACACACTTGCTAAAAGAAGAAATGTTTTGACTCGTAAAGTGGGTGTGTGCCACTTGTGTTGAGTGAGCTTTGAAGAAAGGACAAGAATTTTGAAAATGTGTATCCTAGTCAACTATAGTGTAGTCGTAGGAGTGGACTCGAAGTGAGGTTTTGAAATGGGCTTGTGACCCGGATTTTGACCCGACAAATGGACAGAGTTTCGACTGGGTTTTGCGCTAATCAAATGGTCTTTTTTCGAAATTTTGATTAAAAAAAGGGGTTTTGATTTTTTTTCAAAAATCGTCATGGTTTCGTTTAGAAATGGTGATCACATAAGGTACAAACATTTATACAAGCATTATAACGGGATGCTGAGTGCATTTAAAAGGGTTTTGGTTTAAAGGGTGGGTTGCCATACCGAACCATCAAACCCGAAGTCTGTGGAGAGGCTCGTACCAAACAAGAGTAAGGCCGATTCCTAGTCCATTTCCTCAAGCAGTGAAGGCCCTTGATACAAACAAGAGTAAGCATCATGGTATGGATGACGTCAATCGCTATCCATCCTTAGGCCCAAATAAGAATTAGGACCGTTTAGACGGGACGATTGGTCGAATGGGTTAGGTTGGGCCTAGGAAGGCCAAATAAAACGGTCTAGGAAGACCGAGTTATGAAAACCGACAATTGTCTTGTAAAAATTATTCCCTAACCTTGTTCAAGTTTCACCCTTGGCTACACGTAAGTGTATTTTCCCCAGCGGAGTCGCCAAACTGTGGACAGCGGGGGGCCCACGGGGGTGCTTGGGAGGAAGAGAACAAGATTTTGCATTTTTGTTGGAGTCGCCACCAATTTTTATGGGAAATTGGAACCGTTCGAATACCTCGTGTCATGTCAAGACACAAAGTAAAGACATGAACACTAGGCAATCGTTACCCTTAGCATTCTATGTCTAGAATGACTCTCGTGGATGCCAATGAACACGGGTGTTCACAGAGATCTGGAGTAAGGGGTGAGGGTACGTATTAGGATGCTCTTTTGATCGAACACCTAATCCCGCACGCCTCGATAGCGGCCTCTACTAATGATTAGGGACATCATCTATACTTGATATATCGTCGATTATATGCATGCAATGCAACATCCAAGTTTTAATCCTAACATGTGAAGAATTGGACTAAGTCGGTGAGACACATAATTTAGCATACAATTGGGTCGAAGTTGGAATTAAGGTTCAATTACATATGAAAACATACAAATAATACAAAATTCAATGATAAATACAATAGGAAAATTACGATAATAAAAATTACAATAATTACAACGGATTAGGCGATTTATGTCGAAAATACCTTTAAAACGGATAATTTGAGAAAAAGAATAAAAGAATAAACGAACAGGAATTAGGCGATAATACGGAAAATAGTTAATTATACATAAGCTAATTAGACTAGGTCAAGCAACAACGGAGTTCAGAGACAGAACTCATCCTGGAACAGGCGCAGCAGTTGCTGCGTCTGTTCCAAGGGTGAGTTCTGGCTGTGAAGCCGGAACTGCAAATCGTTAATATAAATCCGTGATTTTAATGATTGATTTATAATATATACTCGGATAGAAGTGATTAATAGGTTAATTACATGCGATTAATGGTCATGAAAGCGATAAAACATGGATGAGACGGATGCAAACGGATTATTTACATGAAAGAATGATTGATTAGTGACATGGGTGAATAAAACTAAACATGACGAATTGATGAATATGCGATGAATATGACAAAAGACTGACGAAAATATATCGAAGATCGAATTCCAGAAACCCGATATGAACAAATCGAATTTCTATAACCCGGATTGAGTTTAATGACAAAAACCCGCAAATATGAATTACTTGGGATTTAAGTCGTATTTAAAGACGAATTAAACATGTGAATGAATGATGATTTATGTACATGTGAAATTATCATGATTATACGAAAGAATTACATAAAACAAACGAAAACAAATAAAAGAATTGACGAACTTTAGAGGACGAAGGAAGAAGAAAGGAAGCAGGAACTGCGGCAGCCTCACGGAGAGGCGCAGCAGGAACTGTGCTCCTTCGAAGAGGCGCAGCAGTTGCTGCGTCCTTTCTCGACGGTTTGCCTTCTGGAAATCCGTAAAAAAGAGATTTTGAACACGGTTTTATAAATCGGTTTTAACAAGGTGTTTTCGACATAAATCTTACATTAATAATTATACAAAAAGTAAAGAACAATAAATAAAGAAGGATTTACACCCTCAGACTTACATGTTTGACGAAACAAGATGAACTAAGATATCGATTAGTGATGCTCGACGCGAATGTAAAGAAAGTGCCCTCGTAAGAGGAAAACGATTAGATTAAATATGTTGATTGATTGTGGAGTTGGTCAAATTGGTCGGTCATGCAAACGAGGCTGGTACTCAGAAGGATCCGAGCTTACGTGGTCGAAAGTTCAAGCACGTAGATGCCAAAAGGTAAGAACAAAGGTCTAGAATGCAAAGGGAGAAGAAAAGGGCGGACACTCGCGTGAGAAATATGAGGAGCGAAGGCTCCTATTTATACTAATCACGTGAAGGAATTAGGGTTTCGGAGAGTCTTTGGAAGTGTATCTCGGAAAGATATGAAAAAGATACGAAAATTACGCAGAAAAGGACCTGGGAAGAGGCGCAGCAGCCACTGCGTTTCTTGGAAGAGGCGCAGCACCTGCTGCGTCTGTTCCCAAGTGGTTTCCTCCTGCGGATGAAAAATTTCCGTGTTTGAGTTATGGAAGGACGGAATGATTTGGTTTTCCTTAATATTTTATGTGAATATTACGGGAAATTGTTTACCAAAGGATAAAGATTATGAAATATTTATAAAATATGGAATAGAAATATCCGGAACATTCCAGAACATTCTGACTCGGGATTTAACGGTTATCAAAAAATGAAGACGGTTTTAGGCCCGGACTCCAAATGTACTCTAATTACTGTCAAAACGACCGTATCGGCACGTAGATGACAACTAAGAAGTAGACATTAGTATTTGAGCAATCACTTGACGATAAACTTACGAACTATTACAAATCATTCCGCGTAGCAAACATGCGGCCCAATCATCACCGGGTGGTTTGCGAGAGGTGCAGAAATGAGATATCTACAGCTATACGCCTACTCGCCTCTCAATATCTCCTCATGCAAGGAGAGTTGTACAAAAGAACACCTCTTGGTGTGGTTTTACGTTGCCTTGATCATTCACAGGCACAGACAGTGATGGAAGAAGTCCATGATAGAGAATATGGCCCTCACATGAGTGGACCAATGATGGCAAAGAAAATCACGCATCTGGGATATTACTGGACCACAACGGAATCTGATTGCATCAAATATGTCAGACATTATCACAACTGCCAAATCTTCGGGAATGTGCAACATGTCCCTCCTTCACTACTCTACACCATGACATCTCCTTGGCCATTTTCTACTTGGGGAATCAACATCATCGGGAAGATCACCCCAGCCGGAATAGGAGGTCACTGTTTCATTTTGGTGGCTATCGACTATTTCACCAAATGGGTCGAAGCAGCATCTTACACTAGTCTTACAGCCAAGAACGTGGCAAAGTGCATACAAATCAATATCATCGGTCGATATGGTTGTCCACATCAGATCATCAGTGACAATGGATCACATTTCCAGGCCGAGATTGAACAATTTCTATCTAAGTACAAAATCAAACACCACCATTCTTCGCCATACAGACCATAAACCAATGGCGCGGTAGAGGCAGAAATAAGAATGTTGTCACAATCCTCAAGAAAATGGTCGATAATTATCGTGATTGGCCCAGTAAGATACCATTCGCCTTATGGGGTTATCACACATCCGTTAGGAAGCCCACTGGGGCTACTCCTTTCTATTTGACTAGAGATCCCATCCTTATGCATTCTACTCGAAAGTCAAATTCTAGAAGCCGATTGGAAAAGAGATAGATATGAAGAACTCATCCACTTGGATGAACAAAGATTGCGCACATTACATATGTGCAAACATATCAGGCACGTATCAAACGAGCCTTCAACAAAAGGGTTAAGCCTAGAAACATCAAACAAGGAGACTTAGTCCTCAAATCAGTTAGAGCACTTCTACCTGTCGATCCATGAGGAAAGTTCAAACCCAACTGGGCCGGACCATTCTTGTCAAATCCATACTCCCGGGGGGTGCGGTTAGGATCACAGACCTAGATGGGAACGAATTTGCTAACCCAACTAACCTCGACCAACTAAAACGATATTATGCTTAGCATAGGACAAAAACGCGCATCGCGTAACACCCACGTGCCGCTCATGCGACACGAAATAAAAACAGCCCCTGGCCCGCTGAAATAAAGCTTATGTCACCTTGCTCTTGCATTTTGACAATTCGTCATCCTCGTATCATCAAATAAATTGAATTGTATTCTACGAGTAAGTAAAGCTCATGCTCAATTTCTAGTTTACTACAAGCTCTTGCTTAGAACAATTATTCTTTTACATTTACTTGAACTACGCGCAAGGATTTGATTTTTTTTAAATGAATACGTAGGCAATCCTTCGCAGGATACATCCCATTATTCTAAATGTAAATAAAAGAACATTTGCATTTGCATTTGAAATTCGACAAGAATAATAAAAGAAAGAAAATCACAATAGTTTCATAACTAATTAATCTTTTATTCATTTCTTCCATAAATAATAATAATCCGCCACAACCAAGTGGTGTTAGTCCAGTGGTAGCCGGGTTAAACCTTGAAGCTTGCAGAAATGCAGGAGTTGAGAGGTCCCGGGTTCGACTACCAGCTGGGGCGATGATCACTTCGCCACTGCAGCCCCCAAAGGGGGTGGCTTACATGGTCCATGTGGTGGTGCGGGAATGCATGGGCCCGGGGGGGATTCAATCCCTTCGTCATCAAAAAAAAAATAAAATAATAATAATCCGCCACATAATATGAAAATGCTGGAAAAAAAATAAATAGGCTAGGATTCTAAAAACCCCACCATTTATTACAAATAATAATAATAAATAATACTACGACTTAGGCTACTCTTCCATCTTTCCTTTGCCTTTGTCATTTTTATCATACTTCTTGTCTCGACCACGAGCCGGGCGCTCTTGTGCTATTTCGAACCTGATCACCAAAGGTCTCTCTCGCGGGCTAGCTTTACCATTTCGATCAACCACCATCTCTGCGGCAGGAGAAGTCTTCGGTTTCTTCGACGGATGAACAACTCGGAATTCGGCTTCTTCCTCTCCCTCAGTCAAATACTTCTGGTTCTCCTTTGCTACCTCACGAATGTTGTAGTCAATGGGCTCGCGCTTCCTCAATTTCTCTCGCTCCTCGGGAGTAGTAACCTTCCTCCATTGCAAATAGGAATCCGATACCCACAATGAACTAACAGAAGAATATAGGAACCACATGTTCCTCTGAGCCCACTTGAGGGCCCACTCTCTACGACTCTCGATAGTATGTGCCACTGCAGTCTAAGGAACGGTATCAAGCTTGGGAATCTTCTGTTTAAGGCCCACCTGCTTCATCAATCTCTCCGAGAAGATGCATATCATGAATTCCAAGCCAGGAATGCGTACTAACTGAGTAGGATCTAAGGATGACACTTCAGTGACTGACTTAAGATGCCAGCATGGCACGACCCATCTGATCAAAGGACCACCTTCATTTTTCAACTTGTTCTCCCAATAGTTGCAAACCCGAGTGAAGTCCACCATATAGAGTCTGGTCCTCATTGCAATCGACCGAACATGATATCCTAAAACATTAGCTGGGGGCTCGATCAACCGCAGACGCTCCATGAGCCAAACCTACCAAAGACGGGAATTAGTATCCAACCGAAAAAAAGAAAAAAAAAGAAGAAAAAAACGGTTGGTATTGTACGTGAAGGTTCTTACCTGCAAAATGATAGGACTTCCCAAATACGGAAGCTCACGGTTGGCTTTCCTATTATCCAGCCCCAAAATGATCTCTCATAGACACAGACAAGCTGGGCTCCTGCGCAGCTCCATTTGTTCAACCAAGCTCAAATAACAAGGATCTCCTCTCATTTCCTTATCAACATGCCCTTGGAGGACATAACCATGCAGTAGGCAAAACCTGAATGCCCTACGCCTCGCCATGTAAGAGATAGAAGGGTCTTCCCTATTTATAAATCGATCAATGAAGTCAAGCATACAAACTCCTTTTGAGGTCACAAGACGGTCAACCTCAACTTTATTTAGTCCAAGCAAATCTCTAAATTTGCTTTTATACCCTTGAGAGCTAGAGGGTATGGCAGGCATATTTTCTGGGTCTCATCCTCCAATTGCAGCAATTTCCTCTGGAAAAGGACAGATATCACCTCCAGGTAAGGCAAATACATGGAAATTAGGGTCCCAATATTCGAGACAAGCATCCAAGAAAGGGTTCACAACCTTCACCAATTTGAGACTCAAAATCGACCCCAAATTGAAAGCACCTATATCATGCTTCTCAACGTTTGTAAATTTATTTGTCCACTGCTTGAGACGGTTTTCCAAGGCATCCATGATTTGTAAATTTTTCTATGTAATATGAGAGTTTTTATATAATAGACGGAAGAAAGATGGGAGAATTATGTGAATAAAAGCTCTCTCGGCGTCTATATTTATACTACAAGCTGTTTCCTAAATTCCGTCAGAACTGACCAATTGAGGAAATGGCGCAGCACCTGCTGCGCCTCTTCGAAGGATTGCAGCTCGTGCTGCGCCTATTCCTCAGAGGATTTCTGTGATTTTTCCGCATTGGATCTTTCCTAATTACTTTTGCTTATAATTTCCTATTCTTATAGGTTATTATTTTGGTAATTCCGTTAAATTACCATATTTTATGTTTCGTAATTTTCCGGGCACGCTTCTCGAGACGAAATCGACATTTTCGCCAAATAAGCACACTTACCCATTTCATTTTATTTTCTTTTTTGGGGGAATCATTTCACTCCCCATTTCACATTTCATTCCAAACTTACACATTTCTTGTTTCGTTTTTTTAGGGGGTAGCCCTCCCTACCGTCCGGTCATTTTTTGGCGTTTTCGTCATTTCTGCTCATTTTTGGGCAAATTTTTTAGGTCCTTTCCTCGTTTTGCGCTAGTTTAAGCCATATGTACAATATGTGTTTATGTGCAGTTTCTATGTAAATTTCGGCAGCATGACGGCGTAAACCGTCATCTACCAAACTTGTTCTAAGCTAACATGTAGGAACAAACAAACAACCCAGCAGCAAAGGCACTCAGGTCATCATATATACAATCAAAATGCCATATGTACATCAAACTGGGGGCTCCTGCCCAAAACGAGTCCAAAAAGGCCAAGATGAGGTCCTAAATGTACAAAATGTATACAACACAGCCGACGACAACACAAGTAAAGACAGCTACTCCTGGTTGCCACCTCGCTCGGTGACCCCAGCCTCGAGGGTAGCGATCTCGACGTCCCTGACCTCAAACGCCCTCAAAAGGCGAGCCGTCTCCTCCCGGAACTGTGCCAGCTCCCGTTCCAAGTCGCGCTCCCTCTGCAAATGACAAAGAAATGCCTCATTTCAATCATTTCAAATGCGAGAAAATTACAACAGAATTCGAAATAAAGTAAATAAAAGGTTCATACCTATCGTCCTCGGCCGCCAGTAAGTGCCTCGATGGCTGTAGCCCGTAGCTGGTTGGCTACCCTCCACAACGCCACCTACCGAGACGGCGCCACCTGCATTTCGATAAACAAAGATTTTCAATGAAATGGACAAATGTATTCTTATACAACAACAAAAGCTAAACTGAATCAGGGGCTTACCCTCTTAACCAAGTGCTGCCACTCCTCCAGGCCAGCATCTGTCACCGCCTCGCCAAAGTCGCGAAGCTCGGAGATCGTCGTCATCCCCGCCGCATCAGTGTACTCAAGGATCTTGGGGTACGCTGGGGGCTCGGTGCCCCCCTCCTCAACCTTCTGCAAAATTCAAAAGAAGTCTTTATTCTATGATCATTCATCATTTTGTCAAGTCAACTCGAAAAAGCAAAAATGAAGCACTTACCACGACTGGCCAGTACGCCAGCCTCTGGCGAATGAAAAAAGAGTACTCCTCACCAGGGAGGAGAAGAGCGTCGCCACCAACGTATGCCAGGTTAGCCTCCCTCTCAGCGTCACAAGGCTCCCTAAACATTGTCCGAGGAGGATCGATGGGAACCGTGAAGGCATCACGAGAGCACTGACAAGTCAAGCGCTCGCCCAGATACCACACTGGACCCATGGATGTCCTCAGCAGCAACCGACTCAAACTCCTAGGTCGAAGGACCTCAGCCACGAAAGGAGGGGCATCGGGGTAGTCCACCCAAGGCCTGGGCACTCACTAAGACAAGCAAGCAAGATGTCATTCTTATGATCGCTTCTAAGAAGTAATGAATAAACAAATGAAAGAAAAAGTGATCAAAATACTTACGTCACTCAGCTTTAGGGCATTCACGCCCCATCGACAGACATCGCAAGAAGAACACTGGCTCTTCCTACGACACATCACCCAATCCCTCACTACGGGGTAAGCTCTCGGTCCAGGCTCCGTCCTATTGGGCGCGAAGCCCGGGAAGTAGGAGTACACCCACGCCTGCAAAGCAAGACAATCGATGACGATCTTTCACGATTCGATGAAAAGAAGAAATGATCTTTCAGGATATGAAAGGAAGGTTCATACCTCCAACAACAGTCCAGGGCCGACGGTAGCAGGAGAAGTCCCCTTCTCCAGTAGCTCAGGACGAACCATGACCCTCATGTGGCGTGTGAGGACCGCCAAGCCAGGAGTGACCCAGTCCCAACGACCTAGGACACTCAGGTCAGAAAGGAAGGGAAGAAGCTTTGTCGACAGCTTCTCCCTCTTGTCTCCAAGGTAGAGTGAAGACAAGAACCACCAGAGCCACATACGAGCCCTCTGCTCCGCAGTACAAAGAGGAGGAGCCACCTCCCTCCCTTCCATCGTCATAAACGCCAGGGTCTTACCCGCAAAGTATTCCCTGACGTAAGAGCTCGGTACTAACCCGGGAACCGTAGCAGCACTCGCCGCCAAGTTCCAGCCGATCAAACTCCTGGCCTCAGCCGAGTCCACCCTTATGGCTGTCGACGGCCACACCACAGCCTCCTCTCCACACGGCAGACCAGAAATCATGCCGTAGTCCTCCAACGTGACCCCGACCTCACCAAAAGGCATGTGAAAGGTTAAGGTCGTGTCCCAATACCGATCAAGGAAGGCTCAAATCAGGCAAAGGTTAGCCTGAAGCTTCCTTTCCTTTATCTCCCTCCACGCTCCCACCAAGGCTCCGAAAGCTCCTAGCTCGAGGATGGCCTGCTCCTCCTCCGACAGTCTCCCGTAGGCTTCCATCATCGTCGTGTAGCCAGAAAAGGACCTCATATTCCCAGCCGCCTGTATCGATTCGACGCAAAGCTATCTTTAGCTCAAAGTGAAAGAGAAATGAAACGGCAAACAAATAAAGAAAGATGATGAGAGAATGACAAGCTCGAGACTTACCAAACTCTTCACCGTCTTGTAAGATAGGTGGCTCTCCGCTGCCCAAATGAGATGGTGACCATCCCATTTCTCAACTCACTCAGGTGCCCTCGCTAGCTGGCGACCACCTCGTCCAACGTTGACCTGCCTCGGGGCCTCTCCCTTAGCAGCCTCCTCAGTAAATGCCTCCTCTAACACCTCCTCAAAAGTAAGAGAAGGGTCGAAGTCAGTGTCCATGTCCATGGGAGCCCTCCCCGACGTAGAAGCCATGTCACCTGCAAAATTAGAGCAAATTAGGCCGCGTCATGTGACGGCGAGCCTCGGTGAAAGTGAATTCCAAGCCTTTCAAGCTCCGAATATGGCCTTTTCCCGCCATCCTTGGCCATTTCTTTCGAAACCCGGCCGCTCATGTGGTAAAATGGGTCAAGTCAAGTCTAAGTTCGAGCCTAGTAATGGGTTTGAGTCGAAATTTCGGCAGCATTTCGCTATAATGGTGATTATGCCCTAGAAAGTGTCTTGAAAAAGCCGTCACAAATAAAAAATCCGAGATGGTATGAAGTTTACCCATCGCACAAGGTTCCCAAATACCAAATTTCAACACAAATGGGCAATCCTATGGCTATTTTCGAAACAATTTATAAAACAGCTGAGAAACCGTCTCAATTCTACTCAAATGCTCAATACTCAATGAAAATTCTAAAATAATACATGGTTATGTTCCTTACACTACTAATTATCCATTTCTAATATCAATTTCACAAGACAAATCCATTTGGGGGAAAAGCCCCAAATTTTCGAGTTATTAGGGTTGAAAACCTTAATTTTTTCAATTCAAATTAAGGAAAATGCGGATGTTAAAGCGAGAATGAGACACATACCTCGATTAGTCATAATTAATGGAATGGATTGATCAAACTTCGATGGAAAATCATTGGAATTTGAGAGAGTTTAGAGAGTTTTTGTGTTATGTTATTAATAACATAAAACACGGGTTCTGTCGAGTTTTTACTCAGACAGGGACGAACCCAGGAAAGGACGCAGCAGGTGTTGCGCCTCTTCTAAGAGTCGCAGCTCCTGCTGCGCCTCTTCCTCAGCTTCCCTCTAATTCAGTTTTCAAAAGTTCGTTACAAGTTCGTTATTCGTGGGCCCATCTTTGGTGCGCCTCTTCTCCAACACCATATATCGTATATTTGGCCCGTTTTATATTTATTCTTTGTCCGGACCCGTACCTTCGAGAAGACTGTGAATTATCGCAGTACTTTATCAAGACTTCGCTTGCAACAACGAGCGGATTTTGTCTGACGGTGTTTCGACACGCCTCAATTATTTCCCCAGCGAGAGTTCATGACAGCCAATTGTACTTCTCAAGATATGGAGTTCGTTTGAGACCGACGCAAGCAGATTCCCCCAGCAGTTTCTACCGACGTCCTGCTGCTTTTCGATATTATATTACCCCTTTGTTCCCATGTCAACTATCTTGTAGGTTCCCAGACTACCCATGTTCCCACACCAAGCCTTCACCGATAGGATCACACTCCTTTGAAATCGCCTTTTCCGGGTTCATACGCCCAAAACCATGGTTACCCTTAGGCTGCCTTCCCGCCAATGTTTTCTTTTAGGGTCCCATACCCTTAGCACAACCTTTACATATCCTTTAGGTCCTAGCCTTAGCTCCTACGCTTACCTCCTACGCACCTCCGGAAGCATCTCGGGAAAGAAGTCTCAGGTATGATTTCTTCTTATGGTTGGTGTTTTGACAGGGATTTCACTGAATAAGAACTTTCTGCCAGGGGTTTATGTGTAGGGTGATCTAACTCAAAAAATCCGTCTGACTAGTATTGTTAAATAAAAGAATAAATAATAAATAAGGACACAAAGGATTTATACGTGGAAAAACCCTGAGAATAAGGGAAAAAACCACGGGCACCAAGCCAGGAGTGATTGTCACTATGATCTTTGATAGCGACAGAGTATTGGTATATCAGGCGTGACAGGCTAAATTATATTTCTTAAGAGTACAAGAATATAAGTGAGAGTAAGAGTGTGTTGTCCTCCTTTCTGATTTTATCTTCTCTTGTATTTATACTCGCTTTTCAAGTCTCCTTTGCTATCGTTTAGGGTTTTCTGGTAAATAGGGCTTGTGCCCTATTTACCTGGAGGTGGTTGCCCTTTATTCATCCGTTGCCTTTGACTATTTTTCACATCTTTTCCTCTTGAATTGGTCTTCCTTTTTTGTAGGGAGCATATGTAAACTGCCTGGTTCTTGCCTGTTGTGCCTGTTCAGCATTTTCTTGTGCCTGACTTGTTCTCCTTTCAGCCTGCTGGTTAGCTATTGCCTGCCTTACATCAACTCGTGTTTGGTGCCTATCCATAATTGATAAATGCCTGGTTTCAGGTGTCTTTAGCTTGGAACTTGGTTTTGGTTATTGCTTAGCCTCTGTCAGGCCATGCAGGATAATTCTGGGCCCAACAATTGCCCCTTATCTGCTTATTCCATTATTGGGCAGGCGCGCCGGACTCACTACTCAAGGGCCGGCCTCGCCTTCGAGTCGCTTTAGTCCCTTACACGGTCCGAGAGCGGGCGCGCCTTGCGTTCCGAGAGATGGAGGTCGGGGTCGTAGACGGTCTAGAGCTACGCCGACTCTGTTGCCTCTACTCCATTGATCACTTCCACGATTCTTTGCCGCTTCCGCTTCTACTTCGAGACGATTCTGATTCGAGGGGACACTTCCCTTGACTCTCACCCGGACTACCCGCAGGTATTATTCGTCAATGCTTTACATCGCGATAAATTTTATAACCTGCTGAAGTGTGAGCATATGCCTTCCCGATTTTTAGACAAATTGGCATTAGAGAAACTTGGCATTTACGAGTCAGTGTGTGATTTATTACGGGTCACGGGGATGCCTGGCCTCATTACCATGAGGGGCCATACCTTCTTAGAGCCGAGTCTCGAGTTTCTCAAAGACTTTCACCTTCTCTCCCGACGCACATGAGACCGACCCCGACGGTCGTTCGGTCTCCTTCCGGTTATTTAACCTAGGACCTTTCGAATGCCTGGCGGAGTTTGGTAGGTTGCTAGACCTTACCTCCTCGGGTGTGACGTCAGACTCGAGGAAGGTTTACAAACAAGTTTGGCGGTGCTTGCCCGGACCAGTTTTTTCAGGAGCGAAAGCTCCACCAGGTCCACCATCCCCCGTCCGTTGTTTTCTCAGACTCATGGGGAGCTCTATTTTCGGCCGAAAGGAGCCGAATAACATCACGAACCGCGAGCTCTCCATCCGGGCGGTTACGAATGTCGATTGTGAGGGTCCTTTTACCTTCAACATTGCCTACCTCACCGCCCGCACCTCCACGACCTGGGGGAAGAAGGAGACGGGAACCATTACTGCGGTGGCATAGCCGCCATTCTTGCCCATCGCCTTTTCCCCACCTGGCCACGTGACCTACAGTACCTCACGGGAGAGAGGTTACTAAGTCTGGATCCCATGCTCTCTCAGCATTGGCTGACCCCAGACCACAAGACATGGAACATTGACGGCTCCTTGTCGTCGACTTACCCCGCGACAGTCTCCCCGTCTTGAGCCCTTACCTACGGTGGTAAAGGGCCACCGTCTGCATGCCTTGCCTCTACTTTACCTTCCACTCTAGCCTCGACCACCCTCGATGCACCGGCCGCCAAGAAGCGGCGAGTTGAGACCGGAGAGGGTCTACACTGCAGGGAGTACCCACCTTCCACGGCTACTCCCGATCCGACCCTTACTCCCATGGCTGTTACTACTACTCCTACTCCTCGCCCTACCTCCCACCGACTGACCGGACTCGATCGAGCGGTCTTTCCGGCTACTTTTAGACTACCTCCTCCCTTTGTAGCGCCGCGGTCCGGGACCAAGGGGCGCAGCGGTTCTGATCTGTTGATTGAGCTTGCAGAGCGTCAGGCTCGTATGGAGAGGGACTTAGCTTTGACACTACACCCTCTGTACGAGTACCACTTGCGGAGACACAGACCGATCCCCGAGGGTTGGCCACACCCTTCCTTTTCCGGTACTACCCGAGGGGTACCCGGTGTCGAGGACGAGGAGGAGAGCGAGGACCCGAGAGGTGGCGGTGGAGAGAGCTCGCGCCGAGGAGCGGGAGAGGAGAGAGGAGGAGAGAGACCCACAGACGGGGGGAGGGAGATGGAGATGGCGACGACGACGACGAGTAGCTACTGGTCTACTCACTTTCCCAGTTTTCTGGCTGGTTTGGGGAAGTTCGTTTTTTGTATGTACCTCTTACTCTTTTTATTTTGTCTCCTTTATTTTATTATTTTTATTTTGTTGGTTGTATATTCCCGTTCCCCATTTTTCTGCTGGTGTATGCTGGAGGACAACGAGGGCGTTGTCCGTTTTGGTTTGGGGAGGGTATTGCATCCTTTTGAGTCTGCATTTGTATTTGTTGTTGCGTTCACGTTTATTTTTCAGCCTTGCATTGTTTTATTTCATTGAAAAATCAAAAAAAAAAAAAAATTAGAAAAATTCCAAAATTCAAAAAATTTCACGTTTATTTCTGCATATAGGTTGAGTCGGAACGGTAGATTCCCATGATGACAATGCACCATAACTTGTCAATTTACTTGATCCTTGCACTTTATTGATAGTTTTTAGCTTTGTCATACGCATAATCTACGAATTTCTGTTCAAATATAAGCTGACTGTTTAGACTTGACCTATAAATTGGCAAACTACTAAAAAATTCTGAGTTTTTAGAGCCATAACCGGTGACATTCATGACCAGTTCATTAGGAATTTTGAGTAGTACTCCTTGCATAGCATGTTCATCTCATTTGCACATTTATGACATTCAATTTCTTGTCAAATGCACATATTCGGGTTTGTGGTTGGTGTCACATGCAGGGAGGGTCTTGCAAATTCCCCTTTCGTATTACTTTACACCCATTTAGCTCCACATAAGCTTAATTGCCTTTTGACCCATTAGCTACATCCCAAACTAAGCCTGCCTAGTGAAGCTAGTTAGTATGTTCTTCTGCGGTATATTTTTCCTTTGCAATTTGGTCCGTGTTTCTTGTTTTGGAGTTGGTGTGAGTATAGAGGAAGAAAGAAAAAAAAGGAGTATTGAAAAAAAAAAAGAGAAAAACGTGAGAAAGAAAAAAAAAAATTGAAAAATGAAAAAGAGAAGGCTGAAACGTAAGGAAGAAAAAAAGAAAAAAAAAAAGAGATCGTGAAAATGAAAAAGAGTTGAGAAGATGTTCGAAGATGTACAATCGAAAAAGGTTGATTTGTTTCAGTCAGTTATTTCAGACGGTGTTTAAAAAAGGGAAGTTTGTGACCGTCTGACTCCTCCGTTCTATCCCGTATTTTTTGAGGAGATTGTGTTTTGAGTCTAGTGAGTTTTGTGCCAAATGAAGGGCACTTGTACTTAGTTTTTCAGTCAGTTGAGATTCGGATGGTTTCATTATGGTCTTGTTAGGAACTAGCTTGACGCTTTTACCTCCACATTTCCATAACTTGTTTTGCCCTTTCTCACCTGAACCTCACTATTCCCAAATTATTTGTAAGCCCTCGGCTGTGACGGACATTATCGGTTGGAATTTGTGCATTAGTACTTGAATTGTCTTTCATTTTTGTTGCATGCATGCTATGTAGGTCGCAGTTAGGTGAGTGACTGTCTTTTCTTCTCTCTTTTACATACAACATTTGCCCTTTGCTTCATGAGAGAAGAGTGACCACGAGAGAGTCCGATTTTGTTGGTCTTGCAAGGTCGATAAGTCGACTTTATTTACGAGCGACTTATAATTTGTTTTGCGTATTATTTGCTTGGCTTTAATGTTGATTTTTGTTGCATTAAATTGGTTCAAGTAGACAAGTTAAGCTAGCTCTGATTTATCATTTCCGTTCCATTAGTTTAGTTTTGAGTTTACTCGAGGGCGAGTAAAGGTTTGGTTTGGGGAGATTTGATACGTGCCTAATGTATAGTCTTTTTAGCCTATTTCAGCACGTATTTCTATGCATTTCTATACTGTTTTTATGGTATTTTGCCCCGAATTGGCTACTTTGGTGTATTTTGTCCTTTTTTTGTAGGAATGATCGCGAAAGTAGTGGAACCATACTCCTTTTCGTCCTTTTTGCATGCATTTAGAGGAGACGGGATTGTCCCGAGGTGAGTGAGGTCATTGCATTTGGAAGCGTCGTGGCACGGATTACGAGACACTTAGGCGAAGACGTGAGCTGAAATGAAGCCAAACTAGTCGATCGAGCTGTTTTACAAGTCGATCGAGTGGTTTTCATGCCCCTCGGTGGTCGATCGAGTGGTTTTCCACTCGATCCTTAGCTTGCACAAAGACCCTCTACTCGATCGAGTGACTTTCTGGTCGATCGAGTAGAATCTGCTCAAGAGTTAGTCGATCGAGTGGTTTCAATCCACTCGATCGAGTGGTTTTGATGGGTTGGGCTTTAATTAGCCCGCGTGATGTTTTATTTCGCTAAAACTTATTTCCTTTGCTATTTAAGCACGCATTACTAGGTTAATTAGGATCATCTTTTACTCTACCTTTTGAAGAGAAAACTTTTACTACGTTACTTTTATTCCTCTTCACTTTGCTACTTTATTTTGGGGTTATTATTGCTCGGATTCAGTTGTTCTTTACGCCGGATTCGCATTGATTGTAATTCCTTCTCTTCCTTTATTAATAATAATCATTTGGTTGCTTTAATTTCTTGTTTGTGTTATTATTTCCTCTGCCCTAATTTCCATCATTGCAATTTATTGATTATTCATTATGTTTTCTGCTGGAACTTTAATTGCTGTTAGTTTAATTAAGAATATGAGTAGCTAAACTCCTTCATGTTGGGATTAGGGGATCTGCGGTAGAAATGTGATGATGTAGTGAATAAATTAGATGAATTAATTACGAGACTCTGTCACTATAGCAATTTAACTGTAATTTCCGACCTAGTTGAGTGCACGCTTCTATGTCACCCATTAATCTGGCTAAAATTAATCCTGGATCGAAAGATTGGACTAAATAGGCCTGCTATAAACAGTAGACTACCCTAATGAGGACGAAAGTTAAGTTAGTGGTATTTTAGGATAGAAAGTGGACCGAAAGGACCTTTTAACATCCGTCTCACATTAGTTCGTCTGAATCATTTACAGCTGAGTCACAGGACTACCGTAGTGAACCGAATTCCCGACATGTCCCTCTCTTCTTGATAGTTCAATCGTATTTTATTGCCTTTACTGCTCTTTATTTTATTTTCCTTCCTTTCAAACTTCGTAGTTTAGAACCAACTTCAAACAAACCCCCAATTGTTACCATAGGATTAGAATTAGACAGCTATAATTACATTACCTCCCTGTGGATTCGATACTCGACTGCCTCTACTACATTTTAGTTGAGACCGTTAGGTTTTATCTTTGATAGGGTTGCGATAGCCATGTCAGTATGCATATAATCGACAACATATCAAATACAAATGATTTCTCTAATCATTAGTAGAGGCCGCTATCGAGGCGGGCGAGATTAGGTGTTCAGTAAAAGGACTTCCTAATACGTACCCACACCCATTACTCCAGATCTCTGTGAACATCTGTGTTCATTGGCATCCACGAGAGTCATTCTAAACATAGAATGTTAAGGGTAACGAGATCTTAGTGTTCATGTCACTACATTGTGTCTTGACATGACACGAGGTATTCGAACGGTTCCAATTTCCCATAAAAATTGGTGGCGACTCCACAAATGCAAACGCTTGTTCCCAAGCACACCCGTGCGCCCCGTGTCCATAGTTTGGCGACTCCGCTGGGGAGTAATACACTTATGTGTTGCTAAGAGTGAAACTTGAACAAGGTTAGGGAATATTTTACATGAGACAGTTGTCGTTTTTCATTACTCGACCTTCTTAGGTCGTTTTATTCGGCCTTCCTAGGCCCAACCCAACCCATTCGACCAATCGTCCCGTCTGGACGGTCCAAATTCTTATCTGGGCCTAAGGATAGATAGCGATTGACGTTAACCATACCGTGATGCTTACTCATGTTTGTATCAAGAGCTTTCACTACTCGAGGAAATGGACTAGGAACCGACCTTACTCATGTTTGGCACGGACCTCTCCACAGACCAGGGTTTGATTGCTTGGTATGGCAACCCACCTTTTAAGCCAAAACCCTTCTAAATGCACTCAGCATACCGTTATAATGCCTGTATGAATGCTTGTATCATATGTAATCACCATTTTGTAAACCAAACCATGACGAAACTTTGTAAAATCAAAAACCATTTTTAAAATGTAAACACTTTCAAAAATGGCCTAAATAGCGCAAAATGAGTCGAAACTCTGTCCAAATGTCCAGTCAAAACTCGGGCCTCAAAACCCATTTCAAAACCTCACTTCAAGTCAGCACTCCTATAACTACACTACAGTTGCTTAGGACAAACATTTCAAGACCTTTGTCATTTTCAAACCTCATTTAACACAGTGGCACACTCCCACTTTACAAGTTGAGTCTTTCTTTGAGTAAGTGTGCTAGAATGGTCGATCATGTTTTGATTCGTCATCAATCTCTTATCCAGTTTCCAAGATGCCTGGAACTAGTACCACAAGTCAGAGTGGTCAACCCCAAAATTGTAATGATCAAATCCTAGTTGCGCTCGTCCGTCTCCAAACAAGCCAAGACCATGCTTATGAGCGTCTCAACGCCATTGAAGACCGAATCGTTACTGTGGAAACTAGACTCCCTCCTGCAGAAAGCGATATTCCTAGCGAGATCGTGCATGATAACCTTCCACCCTTTGTTGGGCAACCAGAAACCAACCCTCCAATAGGTCTTACTGAAGCTGAAAAGCGACTCCAATACTTGGAGGAGCAACTAATGTACCTTAAGGGAGATGACATCTATAGGGAGAATAATCGCAAGTATGAGGACGTGAATGCTCAATTGCCAACCAATTTCAACATGACTGACATCCCAAAGTTCAAGGGATATGAAAACCCTTTGAACCACATTCGTGCTTTTAAAGACTACATGTCTATCAAAGGCATCAAACCTGAGATGTTCTTAAGGATCTTTCCTTCATCTCTCGATACCATTCCTAAGCAATGGTTCTACACTTTGGAACACAAGAAGATTGCCACTTGGGATGATCCCACAATTGAATTCACCAAGCAATACGCGGATAATGCTGAGATCCAAGTCAATATGCGTACTCTAGAGGTTCTTACCCAAAATGAGAAAGAAGGCTTCACCGACTTCCTAAGTAGGTGGAGGAAGACTAGCACACAACTTGTTGAACGTCCAAACGAAGCTACCCTCGTGGAAAAATTCGTGGATAATTTGAGACCCATTTATGCAAACCACTTGAGGTATCAAAATATTAAAGACCTTCAAAGATCTGACTGTACTAGGGACGAGAATTGAAGATGACATCCGTAAAGGGCTCTTGTCCAAAACGGTAGGGCGTGGATATCAAGGTTCAATGACTCGTTCTTATGGCTCTACTAGCAAGACTGTAACACCCGCGAATTTCCCTTTGTGACATTTAAAATTTATTAAACCGTTTGATTACTTTATTTTATATTATTAAATTATTCAAATCAATATATTCATTTTGAGCACGGTTTTTATGAAAAGAATATTTTAAAGCGTAGTTTATATAAAAATACGTATTTTTGGTCGAATAATAATAGTGATAATAATAATGACGGTAATAATAATAATTCCCGTCTTCACTTCCGTCTAGCTTAGACCGTCACATTACTTTCTAGCAAAGATCGTCACATTTCTCTTATAAAGCTATTTCAATTCGGACCAACCCGATTCCGACAACACACTCTCTCACACTCTAACTTTATTATTATTATTATTATTATTATTAATATTATTATTATTATTATTATTATTATTATTACCCCACCCGTGACCTCTCTCCACCTCACTCACCCACATTCACAAACCAGCGGGCCAATCCTTTCTTCCCAACCCTCTCTCTCTCCTTTTCCTTCTTTCTATTTTTCGAATACTCACCTGCAACAACAACAACAACCAAACCAGTAAGACACAAACACCTCTTTCGTCTGCTTAAAAACCCAGATTCCGTCCCCATTTCTCAATCTTTTTCCATAATTCTTGCACCATTCTCCTCCTTACTTCCTCCTTCATCTTTTAAGGTATTAAAGTCTCGTTTTTGTGATGGTTTCGAATCTCGCCGTCTTATAAAAATCTCGATTTTTGCCTCAATCTCTTCGTTTTCTTGCTCTTTGTTGAAGGTTTCGAAGACACGGTGGAAGACTCAAGCTTTGGAGACCGTTTATTCGAAGAATAAGGAACATTTAAGGTAACGGTGATAGGTTACTCGACAAGTGTCAAAATTCCGTCCCTTGTCTCGGTTTTTACTGTGTTTAGCGTAAAGTTTTGGTCTTTATGTGTTTCCTCATGTGTGGAGTTAATTTCGTGGAGCTTGGGGTCAGTTTACTTGGATATTAGTCGTTTCCATGGCTTAATCTTTCATGTTGTAGCCGTCTATGAAGCGAGTGTTGCTTGCTGTCTCTTCGAGGATCGGTGTACATTGCTTGCTGATTTTCTGAGTTTACTCATGGCTGGAATTTGGACTGTGTTTATCCTTGTTTAAGTTGTACTCATTCCGTCTCGAATTTGTCTTTTGTTGTCTGTCTGAAACCGTATATTTGCTAGGCTGCTCACCCTTGTTTTACCCTCCGTTTTACCATTTTCGTTCTCAGTTTTGGGGCGGATTTAATGGTCCCTCAGACCGGTCTTTCCTGCTTGTATCTTTACGCGAAAATCGTCACCTGTTTACTCGATATTTGCTGCTTATAAACTCGGTTTTTTTGGACTGTCGGATTCCTGTTTTTACTCTCTGTTTGGAGGGTTGTTTTTGAGCGGGAATGGTGGCGAAAGGGGCTGTGTTTAGCCGCAGCTGTGGGCTGACCAAGGGTGGCCGTGACCACGGTAGTGGCAGGGGGTAGAGACCTCAACCGCGGCTTGGCAGTAGCGGTTGTGGGTCATAGTGAATGGTCGTGACTACCTTGCCTTCTTTCTTTGGCCTTAAAACTCATTCATTTAGTGAATGTTGTTGGGCTAGTTGTGTTTTGCATGGTGGGCTCACTTTCCTATAGTCTTTGGGCTCACCATATTGTATTTGTTGGGCTTGACTTGTAGTCAATGGGCCACACTCATATTATAGGTACTTTCGGCGCCAAATTTGGTATGCGTAAATCGTTTAATTCCCGTCTCGCGCTTTATACGACGCAACCCGTTAAATATTGTTCATTATATATATATATATATATATATATATATACATTTTCTCACATGATCAATTGTTTGGGGTTCAATATGATTTAATGGTTGGTTTGTACATGAGTAATATGTTGGGCTTGTTTTACATATTTAATTGGGCTTGCCTTGTTGTTGGGCTTAAAGTGATTTAATTAATGGGCTCCTTATAATTTGTTTATTGGGCTCATAAATGGGTCACTTGGACTTGGTCACATTTTACCCCGTAGTTTCACATAACGTGATTTATTCATTATCATTCATTATATTTCTTTTTACCGGCATGATAAATTATAAAATGAAATATTTATCTGTATAAGACAAGTATGAGATATTTATTGTTAAATAATTATTTGTGAAGGGTCATTGATAATGTCTTGTATTGTTCTGTGGTGAGAGTCTTGGTCCTATCGGATACTAGGGGTGAGCCATAGGCCCTCTAGTTGCGATATGATCGTCGGGACTGATGTTCCCATCCGTACTTATGGTGAGATGCAAGCCATAAGTATGAGTGTGACATTAATAATCCCGTCCCATGTGCATGAAAAGGTTATTATAAATAATTACTTGTAAGAGTCGTATTCTTGTAGAAAAGCCATATTACCATCGTACGTGCTTGACATACTTTTTGCCCTGCTTGTGCTGTTCTGGCAAGCACGGGTTTGACCTACTTGTCTTTGTTACGGCAAGTACGGTTTTGGCCTACTTGTCTTTGTTAAGCAAGTACGGCTTTTGGCCACTTGTCTTTGTTCTCGGCAAGTGAGTCTTATCTTAGTCTTTCCGCCACTTTCGTCTTTGTTCCAGCGATTGGGGTACTCGGTCTCCTTAGTAGTCGAGTCTTGGGTGTGTCTTTGTCTTTGGCGCACGTCGAATCGGGATGTACACCCGAGAATCTGCAGATTTAGACTAGGACCGTATTATTATCGTAGTCCTACCCGGGGAAATTATAGTCTAAGAGTGATAAATGTCTTGCATTATTTGGATGGTTACTTTGGTCATATCTCCTTGAAATACGTGCTCGTGGCTAAGTGGCCGTGTCCGTTATCTTGTCTTTCATATTATTTAATTGTCTCACATGAATAGTTTAACCGTTATCATGCTAATGTTGATCTATCTTGTCCCATCTCATTTGATCACCATGTTTAAACATAAACTTGATATCCATATTTCTGTAAGAGTCTTACATGACTTACCTGTTTTAGTTCTTGTTTATGTTCGTTTCGACATTTTGTGGCTGGGAGAACCTTGAGTTACTCCCCACTGACTGTGGCGTTCATGTTTACATGAATGACAGGTATTAGTGATGCATTCATGGGGTGAAGACATGTGTGAGCTAGCGAGCACTTCGGCCTAGTAGTTGGTTTATTAGGATTGTTTAGACCTACCTTTTATTGTATTGTCATTCGAGGGATATATTTTCCCTCACGTCGTCTATCACGTTTGTATACTTTAAAATCTTTATTTCCGCACTCTTTATTTATGTTTTGGATTTTGGTGAACCCGCGCCTTAAATTTTAAAAGTTTCAAAAATTCCCTAAAATTCCGCATTTTATTAGTTTTTTTTTTTTGGCGTTATCGCGGGGTGTCACAGTTGGTATCAGAGCTTATGCTGCTCCCGACGCACACACGTGTACCCCAAATTTAAAATTGAAATTGACCTTAAATAATGAATGAGAGATGGGTAGATATAAGGACTTAAGTTGGTAGTCTCTTTGTGTATGCTCCGTGGTAAGTTCTAACATGTTTGTTGATTGTCAATTATTTTTGTAACCTTGGATCAATGACCGTGAGCTTATCCGCGTTGCGATCAAGACTTGGTGCCTATTGCCGAAGATTGAAGATTTGTTCAAGTTTTGAAGAATGATTTTCTTCCTCGAAGATGTTCCTTATTATTTGTGTATCTGGCCTATTCTTTACCTCTTGGTGCCTATCCTTCTTCTAAACTCTCTTTTCTTCTTCCTTGGAAGTTACTCTTGTACCCTCTCAACTTGTCCTTTGTTCCTTGCTTATCCCCCCTTAACGCCTTTTAGATAGTTCTCTTTCTTTTGTGGGATGTTATTTTTGGTTGGATAATTTTGCTTTGTGGAGTTTGTTTGTAGTTGACCCATAACCCTGTTTTTGAGAGTTGTGATGTTAGAAAGACTTAGGTAGCGTGTCCACACATACCTGGATGTTTCTTATGCTTAGTTGCTTGACAGAAAGTGAGTGTAGTTGATCGGTGGAATTATTTGTGTTGTAAAGTGGGAGTTGCCTATGATACTAAGGTTATGGAACTTGGCCCTGTTGTTTATACTTGGAAGTTTGAGTTGAGCTCGAGGTTAGCATAATCGGTATACTTTTGTGAGTGTGGTGAGGATTACATAAGAATCATGTTAGGCGAGAGTTGTTGCTAGTTTTGGAATCTCATTTGGGGTATTCACTTTGCGGTAATGAGAATTAGTAGCCAGAGTTCTTGAGATGTAATTATAAGTTGGGACCGATAGATGTTGAGCTGAGATGAGTTAGATGTTTTGGGTGGTTGTCTCGTGATTTGGAGAATGTCACCATCTATGCTTTAGGTTTCGAGAGTATAACAAGATCTCTTTGGATTGATAGATTGTGCAAAAGAACTTTTGAACTTGGATTTTGATTGATGGTTTACCATTTTGAGAAACTCATAGTTGATACTAGTTGGATATGGGTATAGCGTTGTTAGGAGCTTTGACCTTGACCTCGTGGAGGTAGTTAGTAGATGTGTGAGGATTTGGGGTAATGAAAACACACTTAGTGTGAAGTACCTTGTTTCATGGAATGACTTAGGTTGAAATAACATAAGTGAGAGTGTTCTGGTTATAAGTATTTTTTTTTTGTTAGGAAGTTTTCGAAACCGTTTAGGATGATGTGGTGGTTTGAGATTTGAGTATCTGATGTTTCTTTGTTGACTAATCTCCTTTCTGCTTTGACCATAAACGTTACCGTTCATACCACTCTTTCTCGCTCATCATACTCCTCCTTTAAGTTTGACACTCGTGACTTCTGAAACTCTATCTTTAACCTCCTCGCTGACCTTACTTCAATTCTCACCCTAGGGAGTTCATCTTTACTCTTTTGTTAGTTAGGTTTGGACTCTCTTAGCGTACTTTGTATTTATGTTGTCTAAATTGCTTTACATTTCGTACAATTTCTAGACATTTAAAGCTACCATTTTTGGTTCCTTGTTAAAAATTTATGTTATTTTACAAAACTTTACCTATTTTAAAGATTTGAAAATGAAAATTTCATTTAGTTCACTATTTGTTTGGAGTATAAAATTATTTATCATAATTTTAATTGTTAAACCCGAAATTTCTTTAAATTTTATACAATCCCTGTTAACTTTGATCTATTTAAAATTTCTTGGTGAAAGTTTAATGTTATATTTTCAGGAATTTGACTTCCTTTTGAGTTTAAAGGTGAAACCTTTATCTCTATTTTGGCTTTTGCAAAAGAAAATTTGATTGAATTACCTTTTCTTTTGATTTTAACGTTGATAGGATGTTAGAACTCGTTATCGGAGACGTTTGATAACTTGTTCTACGCTTGTCGGCGAACTGATTTTGTTTTGAATTTGTCTTTGACTTGGAAAGTAAGCGTTCTTGTGTGCACGACAAGAACAATTTCGTTCCATGAATGAGACTTATACTTTTGAAAACTCTTCGTTAATGTTTTTGAAAGTGTTTTGATTTTGATTTATACAAATGATTTCCCTTTCGACTTGGTTCTGTCGGAAAATTTTAGTTGAAACTTTTGAAAGAATTTTAATTCTTACAAGTAATTAACCTTTTAATGTTTTGGTTATCGATTTTACAAGTTCAGTTTTATTTCTAAAACCTTTCATTTGTACTTTCAAGTTTCGAGGACGAAACTTTTTAAAAGGTGGGGTGATTGTAACACCCGCGAATTTCCCATTGTGACATTTAAAATTTATTAAACCGTTTGATTACTTTATTTTATATTATTAAATTATTCAAATCAATATATTCATTTTGAGCACGGTTTTTATGAAAAGAATATTTTAAAGCGTAGTTTATATAAAAATACGTATTTTTGGTCGAATAATAATAGTGATAATAATAATGACGGTAATAATAATAATTCCCGTCTTCACTTCCGTCTAGCTTAGACCGTCACATTTCTTTCTAGCAAAGATCGTCACATTTCTCTTATAAAGCTATTTCAATTCGGACCAACCCGATTCCGACAACACACTCTCTCACACTCTAACTTTATTATTATTATTATTATTATTATTATTATTATTATTATTATTATTATTATTATTATTATTATTATTATTATTATTATTATTATTATTATTATTATTATTATTATTATTATTATTATTATTATTATTATTATTATTATTATTATTATTATTATTATTATTATTATTATTATTATTATTATTATTATTATTATTATTATTATTATTATTATTATTATTATTATTATTATTATTATTATTATTATTATTATTATTATTATTATTATTATTATTATTATTATTATTATTATTATTATTATTATTATTATTATTATTATTATTATTATTATTATTATTATTATTATTATTATTATTATTATTATTATTATTATTATTATTATTATTATTATTATTATTATTATTATTATTATTATTATTATTATTATTATTATTATTATTATTATTATTATTATTATTATTATTATTATTATTATTATTATTATTATTATTATTATTATTATTATTATTATTATTATTATTATTATTATTATTACCCCACCCGTGACCTCTCTCCACCTCACTCACCCACATTCACAAACCAGCGGGCCAATCCTTTCTTCCCAACCCTCTCTCTCTCCTTTTCCTTCATTCTATTTTTCGAATACTCACCTGCAACAACAACAACAACCAAACCAGTAAGACACAAACACCTCTTTCGTCTGCTTAAAAACCCAGATTCCGTCCCCATTTCTCAATCTTTTTCCATAATTCTTGCACCATTCTCCTCCTTACTTCCTCCTTCATCTTTTAAGGTATTAAAGTCTCGTTTTTGTGATGGTTTCGAATCTCGCCGTCTTATAAAAATCTCGATTTTTGCCTCAATCTCTTCGTTTTCTTGCTCTTTGTTGAAGGTTTCGAAGACACGGTGGAAGACTCAAGCTTTGGAGACCGTTTATTCGAAGAATAAGGAACATTTAAGGTAACGGTGATAGGTTACTCGACAAGTGTCAAAATTCCGTCCCTTGTCTCGGTTTTTACTGTGTTTAGCGTAAAGTTTTGGTCTTTATGTGTTTCCTCATGTGTGGAGTTAATTTCGTGGAGCTTGGGGTCAGTTTACTTGGATATTAGTCGTTTCCATGGCTTAATCTTTCATGTTGTAGCCGTCTATGAAGCGAGTGTTGCTTCTTTGTCTCTTCGAGGATCGGTGTACATTGCTTCTTTGATTTTACGAGTTTACTCATGGCTGGAATTTAATTTGTGTTTATCCTTGTTTAAGTTGTACTCATTCCGTCTCGAATTTGTCTTTTGTTGTCTGTCTGAAACCGTATATTTGCTAGGCTGCTCACCCTTGTTTTACCCTCCGTTTTACCATTTTCGTTCTCAGTTTTGGGGCGGATTTAATGGTCCCTCAGACCGGTCTTTCCTGCTTGTATCTTTACGCGAAAATCGTCACCTGTTTACTCGATATTTGCTGCTTATAAACTCGGTTTTTTTGGATTGTCGGATTCCTGTTTTTACTCTCTGTTTGGAGGGTTGTTTTTGAGCGGGAATGGTGGCGAAAGGGGCTGTGTTTAGCCGTTTGTGGGTGACCAAGGGTGGCCGTGACCACGGTAGTGGCAGGGGGTAGAGACCTCAACCGCGGCTTGGCAGTAGCGGTTGTGGGTCATAGTGAATGGCCGTGACTACCTTGCCTTCTTTCTTTGGCCTTAAAACTCATTCATTTAGTGAATGTTGTTGGGCTAGTTGTGTTTTGCATGGTGGGCTCACTTTCCTATAGTCTTTGGGCTCACCATATTGTATTTGTTGGGCTTGACTTGTAGTCAATGGGCCACACTCATATTATGGGTACTTTCGGCGCCAAATTTGGTATGCGTAAATCGTTTAATTCCCGTCTCGCGCTTTATACGACGCAACCCGTTAAATATTGTTCATTATATATATATATACATTTTCTCACATGATCAATTGTTTGGGGTTCAATATGATTTAATGGTTGGTTTGTACATGAGTAATATGTTGGGCTTGTTTTACATATTTAATTGGGCTTGCCTTGTTGTTGGGCTTAAAGTGATTTAATTAATGGGCTCCTTATAATTTGTTTATTGGGCTCATAAATGGGTCACTTGGACTTGGTCACATTTTACCCCGTAGTTTCACATAACGTGATTTATTCATTATCATTCATTATATTTCTTTTAACCGGCATGATAAATTATAAAATGAAATATTTATCTGTATAAGACAAGTATGAGATATTTATTGTTAAATAATTATTTGTGAAGGGTCATTGATAATGTCTTGTATTGTTCTGTGGTGAGAGTCTTGGTCCTATCGGATACTAGGGGTGAGCCATAGGCCCTCTAGTTGCGATATGATCGTCGGGACTGATGTTCCCATCCGTACTTATGGTGAGATGCAAGCCATAAGTATGAGTGTGACATTAATAATCCCGTCCCATGTGCATGAAAAGGTTATTATAAATAATTACTTGTAAGAGTCGTATTCTTGTAGAAAAGCCATATTACCATCGTACGTGCTTGACATACTTTTTGCCCTGCTTGTGCTGTTCTGGCAAGCACGGGTTTGACCTACTTGTGCTGTTCTGGCAAGTACGGTTTTGGCCTACTTGTCTTTGTTCGCAAGTACGGCTTTTGGCCACTTGTGCTGTTCTGGCAAGTGAGTCTTATCTTAGTCTTTCCGCCACTTTCGTGTTGTTCTGGCGATTGGGGTACTCGGTCTCCTTAGTAGTCGAGTCTTGGGTGCGTCTTTGTCTTTGGCGCACGTCGAATCGGGATGTACACCCGAGAATCTGTAGATTTAGACTAGGACCGTATTATTATCGTAGTCCTACCCGGGGAAATTATAGTCTAAGAGTGATAAATGTCTTGCATTATTTGGATGGTTACTTTGGTCATATCTCCTTGAAATACGTGCTCGTGGCTAAGTGGCCGTGTCCGTTATCTTGTCTTTCATATTATTTAATTGTCTCACATGAATAGTTTAACCGTTATCATGCTAATGTTGATCTATCTTGTCCCATCTCATTTGATCACCATGTTTAAACATAAACTTGATATCCATATTTCTGTAAGAGTCTTACATGACTTACCTGTTTTAGTTCTTGTTTATGTTCGTTTCGACATTTTGTGGCTGGGAGAACCTTGAGTTACTCCCCACTGACTGTGGCGTTCATGTTTACATGAATGACAGGTATTAGTGATGCATTCATGGGGTGAAGACATGTGTGAGCTAGCGAGCACTTCGGCCTAGTAGTTGGTTTATTAGGATTGTTTAGACCTACCTTTTATTGTATTGTCATTCGAGGGATATATTTTTCCTCACGTCGTCTATCACGTTTGTATAATTTAAAATCTTTATTTCCGCACTCTTTATTTATGTTTTGGATTTTGGTGAACCCGCGCCTTAAATTTTAAAAGTTTCAAAAATTCCCTAAAATTCCGCATTTTATTAGTTATTTTTTTTTTGGCGTTATCGCGGGGTGTCACAAAGACCGATGAGGTTAACCTTGTCGAATCATCAAAGAAGAGAATAAGTATTCTAAGAATTTTTCCCTCCAAAATGCACCTACTCAAATATGGCAATAAATGTTTCTTTTGTTAATCAAAATCCTTTCATTAAAAAATAAGTCTTTTCTGTTATGAAATATTATAATATAATATTTTATGGATGTCCATATCTTAGAATATTCTAAAGTGTATTATCTTATGGAAACTCTACCCTCATTATATGTTTATATATACCCCCTCATAATGGAATAATATATAGTTTTGTCTCTTTCTATATTCTCTCTTACTACTCTCTACAATTCTCTCATCTTTATTTCATAACACGTTATCAGCATGAGTCTCTAACCCTAATTTTATTTTTCAATACCGTTCCATATTGCGTAGGTATGTTTACGCAAGTATGTTTACTAACCTATTAGCTATGTAAAAGAAAAAATATATATATATAAATCGATACACTTGTTTATTACATACAAAGCAGTACAAGGTCCTGGCCCATGCAATTTTCACATTGTTACAACTTACAAGTTTCATTGTTATGACGATGTTTGGTAAATAGAACTGAATGAGTTTGATATTGTGTATTAAGGGAATTAATATATTTTGATCATATAGTTCATTCGGAAGTATCTTATAATAGTGTATATGATTATTATTAAATCAATCTTATAGATTACACTATTGATTATTGAAAAGTTCCATATAATTGGTGAAAAAAGATTTCAAAGGGGACATATCATATAATTTTGGGCCTGAAGTTCCAAAAGATTAATTTTACAAAGATGAGAGATATGTCCACATTATGACTTTGGGCTGAAGTTCAAAGTTTGAAAGGCGTGTAATAATTTAACACCGTCTTATCAGTACAATAATTTCATATTGTATAAGTGTAAGTGGCCAGAAGTCCACGTCTATGAGTATATGAACCGATGTACAATTTAAAGCGGTCTTTATGAAAGACAAATTTATTTGCGAATTGATTCTTGTTCACCTGAAGTTGAACAGTATAATGAGATATGAAATTTGATCCATTCCTTGAAAGTGAATGTGACATCTCATAAAGACTCTGTCTGTAACAGAGATCGAGAACATGGCATTATGATAAGCTTAATATTGCGGCCTTAATTGAGCCTAAGGATGTAGTCGTTCTAATTTGAGCCAATTTTATTCATCAAAAGAAATATCTCATAAAAGTCATGTGAGACTCATATAAAAATATTACGCTTTATCAATTTAAATTATTGTTTTAATAATGATCGTGTAATAAACACAATGTAAAATAAGTATTAATTAGCACAAGACACCTTAAATAAGTTGTGTGAATAAGGGTAGCATTAATTTTGCCTAGTATATTGACAATATTTGAGTCATCTACACGACTACACGAATTATCATCATTGGCGTATATACAAGTTTAGGAGTCACTCATGCTATAATTTACTATATTGTCAGGAGATTCATGGTGAATTTTCAATTCTAGAGATTAATTTTTATAACCATTGCATGTTATGCATGTTTATTTGTGGCAGTAGTACTAATAAATAGACAAGCATGATAAACATCCTTGGTTGCCTACTTCTGATTATATAATTACTTGTTTGCTTAATTATATGATATTGGTCAATTGTTTGGCACTTGATTCGTTGATTACTTGCAACACTTTATTAAATCATGTATTGCTTTGTTTGTTGCTTATTAAATTTTATCAATCCATGTTAGAGTTAGTGTTTGAAATCACAATTACGCAACAAAAAAACGATATTACAGGGGGTCGGAATATGTATTGGCTTTAAGTTAGTAAATGTGGGTGAACTCTTAGCTGTAACTTACAATGCATGCTTGTAATGAAAAGTTGGAAATAACAGTACTTGTGTCTATTTTATGTTCAAGTTGTACTTTAGTTAAACTTTTTGTAACCTGGTTTGCTGAAATCTTTATTTGTTGGGGCGTGTAAGAAATATTATAAAAGGTTAGGTGTAAGGAGTACGGTCCTCCCGGAGGACCGTACACAAGAAATTTTCTTGGTTATAATATACTCCTTCGTCTCAATAATTTGTTTACACATTATACCTATTTTGGACTAGAAGTTACATAAATAGAAGTTGTGTACTAGAAGTATACAAGATTATCATGAATGTTAGAGATAATCTCTATTTCAATAGTCATGTTCCCTGAAGGAACATTGATGATTCTTGCCTATATATACGAGACACCTGCTGTGTCCTATGTCACATCATTTATCTGGCCGGACAAATTATAAAAGATTGCCCTGGGTTGTTGGCAACTAAGAAACTTGACATGAAATGATCCAGATGTGACAATTAAGGCCATCCGGGTTCTTATTATACCCGTTTTGATAAACCTGAAGTTTATCCTAAGGAAAATATAAGTGCTGAAACTCTCTCGTGTAAATTTATTAAAGACAAGACATTTCACGAAGACTGAGTATATTTAATATTGGAGATCACAGTTTGATTATTACATGGAATCGTTAGTCTCCGAATTGGGCGTTGTGATTCAGCACACTTAAAATCCAACTGCATTATATGTTACTCCCCGGAATATTTTGTTAGTTATTGCACAAAAAAAAAAATGCCATAAAAATTCTCATCAGTGATATGAGCAATTAAGGTCTAAGGTGGTTATAGTTTTTACCACCTTAGGGGGAGAATGATAAGGAAAATCTGGTAAAAACAAGCAACTATGTTATATCCCCAACCGAACCTGAAGTTCAGCAGTTTGTTTTCAATATGAAATACATCGAGTAGAGGTTCGCTGAATTAGAAATGATGGTATTCATTTGGTTATGATGATGTATTATAATACGAGTTTGATCACCTTATCAAAATGTAATATGTTACATTAAAATCTATGATTTAATTATAGACAGATTAGCCCTATATGTGGTATAGCGAGCTATAAATTAGTCATAGAAAATATATGTAATGAAAATGAGATTCTTGCCAAATTGAACAATAACCACACATAAAAGGTAGTGTGGAAGTCATATCGGTTAACATATTTCAAGTAATAAGAAAATGACAAGAATTGGCAGTTGGTGCTCATCTAGAGTAAACAAATTGGATGTCCTAGAAGTGACATAGATATCTGAATGATAATAGATTGCCTATATAAAAAGGAAAGGTACCAAATATATTCAGATATCAGTGATTCAGTATTGACAATATCACGAGATGTTGAAATTATATCGATATGATTAAGGAAGCGATATGCATTTTCCACGGAATGTAATGGACTAGATAATGGGGATCTTATAAATAAGTCCAATTTTATTGTCGACATATAATCAATGATTATGAATGAGCTCATGGACATGAAGTCCATCCATTGACATGGAGTCAATCGAAATTTTGAATATTGGAAAAGAAACTGTATAGTTTGCATTATCGAGTCATCATCATGTGCATGTAGAGATTATGTTCATCATTTGCATCTTAGTTTAATATATATACATTATTGCATTGTTTTAGAATGTTGTTTAGAATTAGTTACATATCATATGCATGCACATAATTACTTATATTGTTATACTTTGATAAATGTTTAAAAGGAGAAATATATTTTACAGCCTCTTATAAATGATCATCAAATGATGATGTTTGATTAATTGAGTTTTGAGACTCATGATTATTTATGAACCTCTATGACACGATTGAAAGGTTGTCGTGATTATTTCCAAAATGTAATATTCAAACTCCTATAGAGTTTATTGAAAGGAAATTATTATTGTCTCAACCCGAAATTTGAGCATATGAGAATAATAATGATTTAAATGAGCTTAATGCTAAACATGTGAAATTAGTTCATGGTCCAGAAGTACCATAACGATTGGAAAATAATGTAGTCAAAGTCTACTATGAAAAGGTCAATCCATACATATAGGGTTTATCAAAGAAAATCGCTTATAGGTATTGGATGATTTATTCAATAATTATCGGATTGATTCTACTTAAGACAAGGAATTAAGGAATTATGGCTACACTCTTTTTCCCTTCGACTAGGTTTTTTTGTCCCAACGAGTTTTTCCTAGCAAGGTTTTTAACGAGGTAGCATTATAAGCGCATTATTATGCTATAGTCATGCTTGTCATTATTGTTGAGATGACAATTATTTTCGACATATAATGTTATGTTATATGTTGAGGAGAAACTCCATTATAATTATGAAGGTATTATTTGAAATGAAGATCCAAGAGTTATTCTGAAATAATTATATCCAAAGTGTGAGTTCCGATGAAGTATGATGATTGAAGTTATCAAGAATTTCTACTAATTGAAGATATCAAGTTATCAACGAAGATAGATTATATTTCAACAATCGAAAAATTATGTCAAAGCATGGATCATTTCAAGATATATCAAGTTATGTAATTGTCAGGGGGAGTTGACACGCGTTGTACTCTTTTTCCTTATCCATGGTTTTGTCCCACTGGGTTTTCCATGGAAAGGTTTTAACGAGGCAGCTTTTATTATGCGTGTTTGAAGATTATTGTACTCTTTTCCTTTCTAGTGTTTTACCACAGGGTTTTTCTAGTAAGGTTTTTAACGAGACATCTTCTTCAGTAATGGACATCCAAGGGGGAGTGTTATGAAATATTGTAGCATAATATTTTATGGATGTCCATATCTTAGAATATTCTAAAGTGTATTTGTTGGAGTAGTGTCCTCCACAATAAGTGCGTTTACATATTAAATCTCGTAAAAGGAATATCAGGGATTTGTTTATTTTTTGTCAGCTGGTCATCGTTAATCGGTAATGATTGGCTGACTAGAGTTTGACATTACTGTCGTGTGACGGCGGTGATCAGATGATCCCTTTAGGTCACACCTATAGGATGACGCCCAAATAGAATAAATTAATTGTTTGTATGAGATACGAGATAATTAATTTCTTGTATTATTTGACTCTTAGTTAGTCACATAAATGTATTATTTGATGACGGGTTTCGAACTCGGGACAAAGAGATTTATTATTTAATTATGAGATATTTAAATAATAAATGATTAGAATTTATTAATTAATTGTTAATTAATTAATTTTATACTATATGTGTGTATGTTTTGAGGTGAAATTAATTAGCTATTAAAATTTACAAGAAGTTGTAAAATTAGCTAAATGGGTTAATATTGACACATTGTATGTTGATAAAATGGTCTTATGATTACTTAATAGTTAAGTAGTCATTGGTAGTTAATTTGTATTATTTAAGTGTTAAATAATTAAATTAATATTTAATTATGTAAGATAATTAAATATAAGACTTATAAGCATTTGTGGGGCAAATGTCGAAAACCGAAATGGACCAAAAGTAGTCCACATATGCTGGTTTTTTGAGGACATCACAAGTGTCCTTTAGGTGGATTTTTCCACTTATAATGGTCCCCTCAAATTGCCTATAAATACCATTGAAAATCCACCATTTCTCTAGTTGGAAAAATTTGAAGAAAAATTGGTCTAGGTTCATATACACTACCTAAAGACCAAATTTTTCTTCTTATTTTGTTCATCTTTTATATCAAAAACATATATAAATATTAACTAATAATATTATCAAAGTAATAATATTTATTAGTACATCATATATACAATTAAACAAGTTTTACTACTACATATATCTAGTTAGTATTGTAGTAGTATTTTGGGTTGATTCTTGGGTGTATCCTTAGGAGACCATCTTTTTGGTGGTTTGTTGTCTTGGAGGATCATCCATTTTCATAGCTCAAGAACAACATCAAGGAAGGAGTTCTTGAGTTGTGCCCAAAACTTGCCTTATACAATGTAAGGAACTTTTGTCTTAAGATGGTTTAATACCATCTTTTATACTTTTATTTGCATGCATGTTGATTTAGACCATTTTAAATTAATTTGTAATTTTAATATCATAAATTGAGTATTAATATGGTCTAAATAACTAACAAGTGGTATCAGAGCATTGTTAAATACATGCATGTTGTCTTAAGACGATTTTAGTAATTTATGAGATAAATTAATAAAATTGATATTATGTTACTAAAATTCGTTTTATCACATAATATAGTCTTGCGTGTAAATAATCTGGTCTTAGGATGATATGGGACGAAAATTTGATTTTTGTTAAATTTTTCCACTTTTTATAACTTAAATTGGCATAAAATTGAGTAAAAATGCATTAAAATTAATTAAGAGTTAATTTAATTTGGTTGCATGTTAATTTTATGCATGTTTATTTAGAAATAACTACTTGCATGTTCTATTTATGAGATAAGTGGATACTTTAAATTAATGTGCTTAATTTAGGTTGTTTATTAATTTTTATTTGATAAAAATGGGTAAATAATGGTTATTTTGTAAATAAATATTGATTTAACTTTAGGGCTCGAAATTTCTGAATTTTTAGCTCCTGGAAATTGTTCCAAAATGTTCTAAATTTTATTTTAAGTCATTTCAATTTTTATGGTTTGATTTAGAATTAAATCGTAAAAATTATCGCTTTACCGATTAAATTGTGAAATCGTTTTAAATAAATCTTAAAATCAAAAATTTTCACTTGCATGGCATTTTTGGTGTAAGACCAGAATGTTCATGGTTTTGAAATTTATTTTTCCATAAATTGTTATATTAAATGGAATTTTTGTATGATAATTGTGAATTATTATATCTTTTTTGTCACAATTGTGTTTTAATTCCCATATAAATTCAAGATAATTGTTGAGAATAATTATTTTGATATTAGACCAGATTAGTATGATGAGTAAGTCTTAAAAGTGTTTTAAGAATTGATTATGAATTTTTATTGGTAAAAATTCCGTCAAAGCAAGCTCAAATGATCGTTGTTGGTAAGTTAGATGATTTGGCATGTCATTTTCCATAATGCATTTTATTATTCATTTAGATGAATGGTTTTTAGAATTATAATTATGTAATTTTTCCTAATATGGCCATAGGTAAAAGTTGGTATTTCCCGAAATGTAAGGGAATATCGACTTGTTTTGTAATTAATTGCGATTTCGCATCGCCTAATTTGTAATTAATTAATAGTTTTATTTTAATTTTATTACAAATTGTATAATAGGGGATTGTTATGTAATTTAATTATTAGTAATTAGATGAAGCATCTAAAGACGGAGTTTTCATGAAGACGGTGTTTTTCGGAAGGCGTTAGAAATCTTAAAGAAGGAGGCCTATTTATGAAGACTCAAGGGACCAAGGAGTTGGTTTAGAAGTGTAATAATTTTAGTTAATTAGATTAACTAAGTGGCCATATTAGGACTTGTTTGTTTTAATTCTTTTATGCATTCATGCCAAATCGTCACTACATGTTTTCTTTTTGTTGTTATCGATTTAATCGTCTAGCATTCACTAATTTTGTTCACTTAAAAGTGATAGACAATTAAATTGATAAGATCTCTCACATTTGTTTAAAATTGAGATTAAGCCTTACCAAATAATAGCACCTATGAATCCCTTCTTCATTAGAGGTAGGTTCGGATCACCGAGGTACACTCTTTTTACGTTGGGTAAGTAGGGTAATAAAAGTTATTACGCGTGAAAATTGGTTGGACTCAATGGGATAAATATGGGTTGAATCGGTCCACCGTGCCCATATTTATTCTGGGGCTAAAAGATAGATTTTAAGAAAATCCGTCAACCAAGAGTTCTAGTAGTAGAATCAGTCAAAGTTGTTGACTCACCAAATTTATATAAATATGGGTTGAATCGGTCCACCGTGCCCGTGTTTATATAAAATTGGATCTTGGAATCATTTATATAATTCAGTGGGAGATCATTATATAAATGGGAACTTGTTAAATAGTTTCACAAGTTAAATATTTCTAGACGATAAATGTTAATCTTTCCTTTATTTCCTTTGTAGTAATCACGATGACTTCTACTAGTGAAACCGCCACCATAGTTAGAGATTCATGGCTACGTTCTTTTATGGACAAATATGTATTAAAAGCCGACGGTAGTAATTTTAAAGATTGGGAGGAACAACTTCGATTAGCTGCCGCAGGTGATGGCAAATTACGCTACCTTGTCGATCCCTCTCCCCCTTCGCCTAGTACTAGGGCCACTGCCGATGTAAGGGAGGCTTTTTCAAAATATCAAAAGGAATCCGCTGCTATAAAAAATGTTTTGATTTTTCAATGGATCCTACTTTACAAAGGCAATGTGTCAAGTTTCGCGATGCACATGGAGTATTCTCGAGGCTTTCAACTATGTTTTCTCAAGCCCCGAGAATAATTCAGTATGACACCGCTGTTCGTTTCTTTGAGGCTAACCTCAAAGATGGTCAACCTGTAAGTTCACACGTACTTAAAATGATTGAGTACGTGGAAACTTTAGAGGGGTTGGGATGCAAGATCCCCGAAGACCTTGTGGTGGACCGAGTGCTCCACTCTCTCTCGCACGTCAAGGGATTTACCCAATTTAGGGTAAATTACAATATGACAAACATGAGAAAGAGTTTACATGAGCTCCATTCTCTGCTTGTGCAAGCAGAGAAGGACATGGGATTGAGTGGGAGTACGAGGAAAGATGTGCTTGCGATTAATGTGAAGGGGAAGAAGCAGTTTAAGAGGAATGCAGGTAAGAAGCCCGTTCAGGTGGAGGGCAAAGGTAAAGCAATTGTGAATTGCTCTACCAAGCCAAAATCCATAAAGGGTAATCCTCTTAAAGATACTTGTAATTATTGTAATAATAAGGGACATTGGAGACGTAATTGCACAAAGTACCTGGATGACATAAAAGCTGGCATTGTGAAGCCGACATGTAATTTCTCAACTGAATCTTTTATGATAGACATAAATTATGCTTCAAATACAACTTGGGTATTAGATACTGGTTGTGGTTCTCACTTGTGCAATCATTTGCAGGGCCTAAAAAGCATAAGAAAGCTAAACAAGGGTGATGTCGATCTCCGAATGGGAAACGGGTCTAAAGTAGCTGCCGTCTCAGTAGGAACTTATGTACTTAGTTTAGCTTCGGGGTTGGAGTTGCATCTTAATAATTGTTATTTTGTACCAACATTATCTAGAAATATAATATCCGTATCTGTGTTAGACACAGAAGGGTTTTCTTTTGTAATTAAAGACAAGTGTTGTACTTTTTCCCTTAATGGGATTGTATATAGTCAAGCTATTTCAATCAATGGTATTTATATTCTAGATACTTGCAACGATGTTTATCATTTAGATAATAAAAGAGTCAAAACAGGTGATCCTGATCTATCTTATTTATGGCATTGTCGATTAGGACACATCAATGAGAAGCGCATTAAAAGACTAGTGTCGACTGGTGTAATTAAACCTTTTGATTTCGAATCATTTGGTACATGCGAATCTTGTCTTCTTGGCAAGATGACTCGTTCACCTTTTCTAGGAAAAGGATCTCGAGCTAGTGAGTTATTGGGTTTAATACACACCGATGTGTGTGGTCCAATGACGATCAACTGCTAGAGGTAATTATGACTATTTCATTACTTTTACCGATGACATGAGTAGATATGGGTATATCTACTTAATGAGGTATAAAAGTGAAGCTTTTGATAAGTTCAAAGAGTTTCAGAATGAGGTAGAAAACCAATTAAATAAGAAGATTAAAGCATTACGATCAGATCGTGGTGGGGAATATTTAAGCAATGACTTTAAAGATCACCTTATAAACTGTGGTATTGTATCTCAGTTAACTCCTCCTGGCACACCACAATTAAATGGTGTGGCTAAAAGGAGGAATCAAACTTTATTAGATATGGTTCGATCGATGATGAGTCAAACAGAGTTACCTAAGTCATTCTGGGGTTTTGCCATTTTATCATTGTACAATCACTTAATAAAAGTCCCACTAAAGCAATCGACAAAACTCCATATGAGATATGGAAAGGGAAAGTCCCGAATCTGCGATACATGAAAGTATGGGGTTGTGATGCTTATGTCAAGAGCAAGTCTGACGATAAGCTTGCACCTCGTTCTGAAAAGTGTATTTTTGTAGGCTACCCTAAGGAAACTTGTGGATATTACTTCTACAATAGTAACGAGAATAAAGTGTTTGTGGCTCGTGAAATTTGTCTTTCTAGAAAAAGAGTTTATTTCTAGAAGACAGAGTGGGAGAAAATTTGAACTTGACGAAGTTCAAGAGCCACAAACTGATATGACAATACGGGAAGATGTTCCTTCTACGTCGAATCGATTATTGTTCCTTCCGAACCTAGGAGGTCGAGAAAGGGTTAGTCGCCACTGATAGATACCTTGGTATTATCGAGGAAGATGGTGACTATGAGGTTTTACTTTTAGAAAGTGATGAACCCAAGACCTATAAAGCAGCTATTATGAGTTCAGACTCTAAGCTATGGCTCGAAGCCATGCAATCCGAAATGGATTCCATGTACGATAATCGGTATGGGACTGGTTGACTTACCTAAAGATGTTCGACCTCTTCGGTGTAAGTGGATATTCAAGATTAAAATCGGCATGGATGGACATAAAGATGTCTACAAAGCTAGATTGGTTGCAAAAGGTTTCACTCAGGTTCATGGTTTACACTATGATGAAACTTTTGCACCAGTTGCTATGCTTAGATCTGTTCGGATAATGTTAACGATTCTTTGCATTTCATGATTATGAGATATGGCAAATGGATGTCAAAACCGCTTTCTGAACGGGTTTCGGAAGAGGAAGTGTTCATGACACAACTTTGAGGGTTTTGTGGATCCTAAAAATCCTAACAAAGTATGCAAACTTAAGAGATCCATTTATGGTCTTAAGCAAGCGTCAAGGAGTTGGAATCATCGTTTTGATCATGTTATTAAACAGAATGGTTTTTCTCGAAGTGTTGAGGAACCATGTTTATACATGAAGTTTAGTGGGAGTAAAGTTGTTTTCTTACTTCTTTATGTGGACGACATATTACTCATTGGGAATGATGTTGATATGCTTGCTTCTGTTAAGAAGTGGTTGGGAAATCACTTCCAAATGAAAGATTTGGGAGAAGCTCAGCGCATCTTGGGTATCCGGATCTATAGGGATAGATCCAATAGGATATTAGCATTGAGTCAAGAAGCATATATTGATAAAATTCTTGACCGATACAATATGAAAAACTCCAAGAGAGGTTTTCTACCTATGGGCAGTGGGATCACTTTGAGTAAGTCACGGTGTCCACTCGAGCCTAAGGATATTGAACGCATGGAATCGATTCCCTATGCTTCCATTTGTTGAATCGATCATGTATGCTATGATGTGTTCTCGTCGATGTCTCGTATGCTTTGAGTATGACGAGTCGTTTCAGAAAACTCCAGGTGAGAGTCACTGGATAGCCGTCAAGAATATTCGAAAGTACTTGAGAAGGACTAAAGATTCATTCTTAGTGTTTGGAGGAGAATCGGAATTACGTATAAGAGGTTATACGGATGCCGGTTTCAAAGCGATAGGGATGATTTGAAATCCCAGCTGGTTTTGTCTTTTTGTTGAACGGAGGGGCGGTTTCTTGGAGAAGTTTCAAGGAGTCCGTGACTGCGATTCTACAACGGAAGCGAGTACATTGCAACCTCCGAAGCTGCAAAGGAAGCTGTTTGGATTAGGTAATTTTTAGAGGGACTGAAGGTAGTTCCTCGCGAGGATCCTATCACTTTGTATTGTGATAACGGTGGGGCTATTTTTCAAGCAAAAGAGCCCAAGTCTAGTAACAAATCTAGACATGTACTTAGGAAATTTCATGTAATTAGAGATTTAATCGAAAGGAAAGAAATTACAGTTTGTAAGGTTAGGACAGCTGACAACATCGCTGATCCTTTAACCAAGCCATTGTCTCAAGCTAAACATGATAGTCATGTAGTTTCGATGGGGTTGAGACGAATACTTAATCTGTTGTAAATTATATGATATGTAATAATCAAAATATTGTATTTATTATTTCATATATGATAAGTTGCATTTATCATTATATTCAGTTTTATGTCTGAATTTATATACTTTGTTTTCTCCAAATAGGTTGTAAAGACAATGTCGAACCCTATTAAATGAACTGGATTAACATTGTATTTTGTCCCTAGTTACTTAATGAGGTGACGTCTCGGAGTGACTAGATTGTAAGGCGATAGATGACAGGTTCGACTGTCATATGGTCATAGTGATGACTGGTCGATTACATAGGCATATTGTGAGACAATTTGTCGGACAGTGACCGTTTATAGAGTCCTTTTGTTGCTAGGTCGTGGCGAGGACTTCTATTTATTCCTTCGAGTCAATTCTTTAGACTGGTGACTATTTGTCTGAGTTGGTATGGTTTTCCGGTGGCTTTGGTTTTTGTTCTAGGTCGCACCGTAAAAGGAGGCCGATGAGCATTTACTGGGTCATTGTGATCTGTATCGAATGAAGAAAATAGGTCAACAGGATTGGCCTTTTAAGTCATATTTTATCTCAAGGCCACTCGAGGAGAGATGACTGTGAATGCGTGGCCACGCTCGGATGAGATCTATAGTAGATTATCCGGTCAGACAGTCATTCTCCTGATCGAGGAAACCACTTTATGATATGATCACGTGCAAGAACGACCTGAAAGACATCTTGCATTGAGTGGGAGATATTATTGGACAAGAGAATTGGTAACGCACACTTGTGTCAGACAAGTAGGAGATTGTTGGAGTAGTGTCCTCCACAATAAGTGCGTTTACATATTAAATCTCGTAAAAGGAATATCAGGGATTTGTTTATTTTTTGTCAGCTGGTCATCGTTAATCGGTAATGATTGGCTGACTAGAGTTTGACATTCATTGTCGTGTGACGGCGGTGATGGTGATCCCTTTAGGTCACACCTATAGGATGACGCCCAAATAGAATAAATTAATTGTTTGTATGAGATACGAGATAATTAATTCCTTGTGTTATTTGACTCTTAGTTAGTCACATAAATGTATTATTTGATGACGGGTTACGAACTCGGGACAAAGAGATTTATTATTTAATTATGAGATATTTAAATAATAAATGATTAGAATTTATTAATTAATTGTTAATTAATTAATTTTATACTATATGTGTGTATGTTTTGAGGTGGAATTAATTAGCTATTAAAATTTACAAGAAGTTGTAAAATTAGCTAAGTGGGTTAATATTGACACATTGTATGTTGATAAAATGGTCTTATGATTACTTAATAGTTAAGTAGTCATTGGTAGTTAATTTGTATTATTTAAGTGTTAAATAATTAAATTAATATTTAATTATGTAAGATAATTAAATATAAGACTTATAAGCATTTGTGGGGCAAATGTCGAAAACCGAAATGGACCAAAAGTAGTCCACATATGCTGGTTTTTTGAGGACATCACAAGTGTCCTTTAGGTGGATTTTTTCACTTATAATTGTCCCCTCAAATTGCCTATAAATACCATTGAAAATCCACCATTTCTCTAGTTGGAAAAATTTGAAGAAAAATTGGTCTAGGTTCATATACACTACCTAAAGACCAAATTTTTCTTCTTATTTTGTTCATCTTTTATATAAAAAACATATATAAATATTAACTAATAATATTATCAAAGTAATAATATTTATTAGTACATCATATATACAATTAAACAAGGTTTACTACTACATATATCTAGTTAGTATTGTAGTAGTATTTTGGGTTGATTCTTGGGTGTATCCTTAGGAGACCATCTTTTTGGTGGTTTGTTGTCTTGGAGGATCATCCATTTTCATAGCTCAAGAACAACATCAAGGAAGGAGTCCTTGAGTTGTGCCCAAAACTTGCCTTATACAATGTAAGGAACTTTTGTCTTAAGATGGTTTAATACCATCTTTTATACTTTTATTTTCATGCATGTAGATTTAGACCATTTTAAATTAATTTGTAATTTTAATATCATAAATTGAGTATTAATATGGTCTAAATAACTAACAGTATTATCTTATGGAAAATCTACCCTCATTGTATGTGTATATATACCCCCTTATAATGGAATAATATATAGTTTTGTCTGTCTCTATATTCTCTCTTACTACTCTCTACAATTCTCTCGTCTTTATTTCACAACATTTTCATCAAACTATAATAATTTCAATAAACTCTCAATTCTAATCTTTTATTTAAAGTAGAATAAAATTATAAAAACTAGTGAATTAAAACTAAAACATGCTAAATCTTTCATTTATGCATTATCAAAGGATAACTGGACACATGCTTATTATGTATAAAAAAAACTAAAAATGTTATTACTAAATTCGCGAGAAAAAATATTCATTATAATAATTAATTGAGAATATTTATAAAATGAAATTAATAGCTTTGAAGCATTTAAAATAATTTCACTAAAATAAATATTTAATAACATTTTCTTTTAAATAGTTTCGAGATCATTTTTTTCTCAAATTTAACTATAACGAGATGAGTTATGAAAATTTTTATAGTGCTAATTTAAAATCTATAAAAATACATTAAAATGTTGTCTTTATATTCCGCGTATGTATTGCGCGGGATCTAAACTAGTTAAACTAACAAAGTGCACTATTAGTCTGATTCATATCGCAAATTCTTATTTCAGACAGGCTATTTTCCGTCTGAAATAAGACGGATCAAATGTATCCATTTTACGTTAAAATATTACTATTTTCTGATAAAATGTTATCATTATTTACAGTGTAAAAAGTAACAATTTTAGTTATAACATTTTGCCATTAAATAATTACATTCTATTAAAAGATGGTGATATTTGGTTCGTCTTATTTCAGACGTTGTAAAACAAGACTTTTTGGATTCATATTTGGTGTGTACCAGCAGCAATCCAGCATGTATGACTGTGTGTGAGTCACTTATCTTAAGACGATTGGTAATTGGTCCCTAACAATCAAGCTTAATTGGTTGCACCTTGTCAGATAGAATCCGATTGTACGACCATAATTGTTATCAACCAGAATTGATGATTTATTTGTTTTGTTTGTCAATGACATATTTTCAACCTTGGTGAATTATTTTCAAGCGTCCGAATCTTGTTCCATTAGAAAACTTGTAAGTTGTGACTCGTCAACATGTGACCTTAAGTTTTCAAATTCATTCAAGATTTCAATTTAAAATGACGTACTAGCTAGAATATTACTACAAGTCAAATTTGTGATATTGCCTCTGTCACAATCATTTGTCCGTCTTCGATTAAAATACTTATTACAAAAATAAAAAAGGTAAATAAATGATTGGGACAAAGGGGGATAATAGAGATGAATAACATTTCCTTATACATTTTATCATTTATCATAATGTTGAATCTAGAAATTAAGCTTAACTAAATATTTGCTCCGTAGACCAAATAACAAAGTACATTATGAACACGGATAACTTTGTTTCGTAATCTAAACTATTACATACTCCGTATCATGTGATGAATGTCAACAATTTCTTGCACGGAATCACCATTGTTATGGTCGTCGTCATCATCGTTATCAATGGGTAATATTGTAGTGTAAATTTGATGTGAAAAGCTTCATAATTATCTTTAATGGTAAGGATTGCACACGATTAGTCTGTTGGTTACTATACATAGGCAGTTGGATGGTGCTCTTAATGGTCCAACTTTCCAATTTTAGCTACACTAGTTGTTGCTCCGCGCCCTACCGGGCGCGGTGCCCCAATTTGGCTATTCGTCTAGTAAACCTCATTAGTAGGCATCAACATAGAAACGTGAATTGCTTTAAAATATATATATTGTTATTGTAGCTACATAACTCGAATTGAAACATATCACTGTATCTAATGATGAATAATTAACGTGTTTTGATATGTACAATATACAATATACAATATACAATATACTATATACAATATACATGTAAGGCTTTTTTTTCTTTTGGCAGCAGTATTCATGTGAAGCTTGTTTCTCTATAGTTGAGAGCCTTTACCTCTCAAAGAGTGTTGGATTCCGATCTGGTATTTGTAGAAGCAAATCCTTAAGATGAGTATAGGCATCCACAACAACTCTCAAATCTGATTCTTGCACCTCAGTTGTCCTTAACTGAGTAGTGAGAACAATAACCATACCATCAAAACAAATTACCCTTAAGCCTTAGTTATCCTGTGTGCATCTTGAAAGGTATCTTGTAAGGAGGAGATTTTACATTGAAAACTGATAGTGTCCTTCTCGGTATATTGACAGTCATTCACTTTTGTTTACTGTTCACATCCGCGAGGATGTTGTAGGTAAAACTCTTTGATTTTTTCCTGTTGATTGGAGCTATAGTCCTTCAACTTCTGGGATGCACTCTTTAGCTTACTCGGTATTCGAACAGCATCGTCCAAAACGTATGCCTTGTCAGGTTCATGTATTGTGCCTGATTCTATAAACCTAAGCATGACTAAAAAAACAGTGGTCATATACAATACATATGCACCTTGACTTACATGTACATTTAAGGTATAAAAGGACAATTTATTGTCCGTCTTCTCCCAATAAGCTTTGGAGCCCAAAGGACAACAAGAATCAGATCTCCTGCGACGAGGAAAGCATTCAAATTCAGGTATGAGTTTTTAAAATGGGCAGTCTAGCCACAAACAAAATATTATACGATTTTGCATTGTGAATAACTTAGAAAGAGATACACCACTCAATTTCAGTGAGTTGTCTTAGACAATGCTTTTTTATGTCAAGGATCCATAATCAAAAGGTTATCATTCTATTAACAAAACAATTTTCATAACCAAATAGATCTATTTTTAGTGTACTCGGCCGTAAAATAATCAAATGACAACAACAACTCTACACAAGGATGGAGGAAAAACACAAAAGGAAAAAATTTGAACATTCTTTAAGGTGTTCTTCTTTGGCCTCAAAGTCTTTGTTAGTGTTTCATCTTGTATAGCAATTCGGCAATAACAAGCGCAACCAAAGCTCATGTTATGTGTAAAACAAAGGAACCTTCACAAAAACTCATCTTAAAATTTGAGCCTCACGATTTGCTAAATTACGCCGCCATTTCGCACCTTGATAAACTAAAGTTAAAACCAATTACGATACTTGAAGAGATAATTAATATAGTCATTTATTCTATGAGCTAACCACACCTTCATTACCAAAGACGACTCTTGATAACAAGTCTGTAAATGTCGCAAATTCTGTAAGTTCATGATAAACAACATAACATGAAGAATAATCTAACTTATATGAACTTCCAAGTTGATATCTCCACCCCTTTCTCTCTTGTGAGTGTCAGGAAACTCTTTTGTCACAGTATCAGTACCAAACCTGACAACGGTCTTTAGGGCATGTCAGTATTGCTATTCTACCACTAATGGTAAATAAGTGCAATAATTCACGTGAGCACGGCGGTGGCGATTTGCGAAGCCCTGTGCTACAACTAACTAACTGAAACCGAATTCAGAATAATTCGGACTAATCTCTTCTACCTGTTTCCATATTTATCTCCTATTATCCTCCTCTCTTCTCACCCCTCTTCCCACACTCCCACCCACTCTCCTCACTGCAGACGAGAGATATGGCCATATGGGAGTGTGAGACAGACTTGTGAAGGCATGCGAGAGCAGAGGAGGGTGAGAGAGGTCGCGCGCTGGTAAGGACAGTGAAGCACCAACGGGGGCAGTGGAATAGTGGCAAGGGTGTAGTGAGTGGGATCTTGATTGTGGTGAAGGAAAGGATGAGGGTTACTGGTAAATCATGGATAGACTATTTTTGGTAATATATAATTTATGAAGATAATTTGGTATTGTAGTCCCTTCTCAAATGGGAGAAAGACAAATATGTAATGGGACCTTAAAGTAGTTTTTCCTCGTATGAAATGTGCATCTATTTGTCATTTGAAACTTGGCGCTTCTCCTTACCTTTTACATTCATTTCCCATTACTGAGCTGTTGATTGTGCTTATGAAAACTGACATATTGACAAATAAGTGGTCAAGGGAAATGAGGCAGAGGGACATAAAGTAGTACAAGGATATGTTGAAAGTAATTGTCATTAACAATAAAATCAGCAAAAAAAAGCTTTTAATAAGCTCTTAGGAAACCAAGCAGAATAATGAATCATGACTACCATGCCATATATAACCTAAACAGCAAGATTTCATATCAAACACACCAAATTAACAGACAAGGAGACAGGGGCAAGTTACAGAAATAAGTATGGAACATCAAATACTGCAGGTATAGATGGCATCTTACCATTGATCCGACATAACCTAGAGCCTCAGTTTTCCGCGATCATCCTCGCCCTAGAAAATAAACTGCAAAATGGGTCCTGAATCAGTATACCAAGACAACCCAAAAAAGTTCAGTGAGTCAATATGTCAAACACCTTTTATGCATTCACGATTTCAAAAAATCAGACAAGCTAACATACTCAATGCCAACACCTTCTATGCATTCACGATTTCAAAAACTATACTCAAACACCAGCCTTTACAAGTTTGCAAGCCAGCAATAACATTCGAAAGATTACAATGACGATTGACATAAATGATTAAACCAAATTCTTCTTCTCATCTTCACTGTTAATACCCGATGATGATGATGATGAAGAAGAAGTGAGAGCCAAAATGGTGGAGGATCAAATTGTTGAATAGAAGACCAAATATCAAGAGAAGAATCCAAGAAAGGCAGAAAACTGAATGAAGTAGCTTCAAAAATGGAAAAGCAACAAATGGATGTTACCAAGATGATGATGGGTAGAGTAAATATTCAACAGATATTGTAGCAGAGAAGTCGGAAACAAAACAAGGGACACGAGAAAATGGGCAAAGAAGAAAATGAATGGAGGTGAGCATGCAACATGGAGGTTTAAGGGTCAAGTAATAGATGGAATTGTCCGTGAGAAGTACCGAGTGAGAGTAGAAAAGGGGAGCACAAGTGTTCAAGGGCTTGGATGAAAGAAGTTAAGTATTCAGACGACGGTCTTTAGGGCATGTCAGCATAGCTATTCTACCACTTATAGTAAATAAGTGCAATAATTCACATGAGCACGGAGGTGGCGTGCTGGGAAGCCCTTGGCTAAAGCTCAATTTCCTAAACAAACAAAACACATTGTTTCCAAAATGTTTAGAGAATGACTAAGATAGACTTGAACCTAACAATCAACAAGAGTGTCAACATGATCAATAGTTTTCGAAGGCGTAGACTCATCACAATCATTGCCAAGTTTTTGCTTCAACTCCTTCGCATAAAAAAAAAACAAACTTTATAAAATCATATCAAGGCAAATCAAGGCCTCGAAGAATGCCTCTTGTGTAACTCCACACACAGATCTATCTCCTTAAGCCTCTAAGTACAATTGCAATACAATTTGCCATAACATATCAATAGAGAGAGAGAGATAAAGAACACAAAGCCTTCATAAGGGAACATCTATATTCAGCGAGGCATGCTATGGATAACATTGTAACAGGTCCTAAACTTCTGACGGTCACAATAATTAACAGGAACAAACCTTACCTTGACTTCATGTCACTATAACTTGTTAGGAAAGTGGAAAAGACCAACAACAATGCGATCGCCTATGCCCCCAGCTTTAGTCTGGTGTAGGTCAGACCTGCAAAGGGAGTACAAAATATCAAATAAGATGGCAAGAAAGCAAGGGAGAACATCATCATCAGCAACATATATTCCTTGTATTTCGCACCTCCTTCTCAACCGTGTGACGCCTTCAACGTTTCTATAGTCAGTTGCATCGCTTGCACCATTGCCTCCCTCATTCATCTCCATCATTATCGCTACCAACAAAAAACAAAGGGGAAAATAAAATGAAATTCTGAAAAGATACAAGTACCCGGAAAAAATATTAAGAAAAAGTACATAAAATGAGAGTGTAGACTGAAATTGGAAGGGGCAATGAAACAGACAAACAATCACCAACCCTGCATCGTCACTTACCACTTTAACGTTTACATATTCGCCATACTCCTTTTCGGAACTTCATAGGATCCAATTCATCTCCATTCCATTTTCTGATACAGTATCATTCTGGAGAGCATGACAAGAATCACAAATGTTTTAAGAAGATTTTTATAAGAGGGACGAAAAAGACCAAATGAGTAATAGTGAGGGAAAACAAGATGTAGTAGAGCCAAAAGTCCAAAACACAAAGGAAAGTAAGAGTTGAAAACCATTCATATCAATTAATTGATTTAATTTGAACAACAAAAAGGCCCCTCACTGGAATACAAAAAGCCAACAGTCAAACATTGCACATATCAGTACTGGTCACCATGAGAGTCCTGATCATACGAAAACAGTTGTAAGCTTATTCCGACAAAATTACGTCAAAAGGAATAAGAAAGCAAACCCAAAGATCGCATATATAAAAGGCCCTACAAAGCCGGCTAGGGATACGAGCACACCATAGGTCCGTAGGAGCCAACAGCTTAGACACCGCTATTTCCAAAGCGTAAAAGGACAAAGGGCACACTAAACAAATTCCACGCTCCAACAAACTCACATGTACCGCCAGCAAAACAAAGTGCACACTAAACCTCAAGCGCTAAACTGTGTCACCGGGGTATAATATAAGCGAGAATTTTCAGCTACATGCTCTGAAGACCGACCTAATTAATCCCATCAACGGATTAGTTGTCCCTAGCCCTAATAACACTCGTCGGTGTTTGACAACCACCTCAAATAAGACCCGTCAATGCTGGTACTATAATATGTTGTCACCAATAAACACCCAAAAGTTTCCATATTCAATCCATAATCTTCACATAATCCATAGTCACTCACGGTCTAACAGGCTCACATGTATCTCCAACTAAACTCACGCAAGCTCAGTACAAACAAATACACCAGTTCGATGAAAAGTCGACAGTGGGGTGAGCAAAAGACTGAGAAACCAATAGTACAGCGCACATATAACGAATGACGCTTCAATAATCTTCCGACAATAACACTCACAATAATACCCAATAGTAACAGAAAGACAAGAAGAATATGGAAGCTTCATTAAAAAAAACAACAATAACCATAAAATTCATGATAGAGTTCATTACCCCAAGTGCTCCCCTCTTAAAGTGCAGGGATTAGATGTTAATGTTCACTGGGGAAGCTTTGACCATGGCAAGGGCACGCAAACTAAAAGGTCGAATACATTAAAACCCAGTTCAGTCAGCCAGCGGTCGAACATTCCACATATCAGTAGGCGTCTGGAGCCTGGACACCATGAGGTCCCTGAACACACGAAAACAGCTGTAAGCTTTTTCCGACGAAATAAAGTCAAAAGGAATAAGAAAGCAAACGTAAAGATTACATATATAAACGGCCCTACACAGCCACCTAGGGATACAAGCACACCATAGGTCAATAGGAGACAACAACTTAGACACCCCTAGTTCCTAAGCGTACAAGAGCAGGCGAAGACAACCCATTAGCAAAAAAATGCAACATTGCAGAAATTCGTCACAAAACATGAAATTAAATGAGAGAAATTGTACATCCAGAATAAATAAACTTAAAAAAATATTGAACATATAAAATCGGTAAAAGAGAATGCAAATTAAAGTTATGATTTCTCACAAGAATCATAAGGGCTCCTTAAAAATGCAAATTTTTCCCTACGGACGACTGTGAATGGGTTCATAACAATGGAACACACGTGCCCTTATATGCAATCAACACGAGCAGGACAACAAGACATAGACCAAAGCTCCAGACCAGCTAAGGACAATAAAATTTCTACAGTTATGAACACATTTAAAAACTGTTTGGCACGGTGACACAACCAAATCACAGGACGGTCCAATAGACAACCCAAAAAGAACCGCCACAACAAGAATCGAGTACACACACCAGCAATGCTACTAAAGAAAAAAGCGGTAAAACAATAAACAGTGGCGCCATAGACCCCTGAACTGATCAGTTTGCTTCCGGCAACAATAAGAACATCTAAAGTAATACTAACAAATGGTTCCATTACAAAAATGACAATAATAATTAATAACAACAACACTAATAGTAAAAACGAAAAAAATTAACAATGATATTAACAACAATAATTACAACCGTAATAAACCTTAAATAATAGAAAGAACAAAATAGTATTATCAGTACTATGCGCACCAATAATAATAATGACAAAAATAACAAAAGTACGCCGCCGCCATCTACCACAGTACAGAAACGACCCCCCATTCCAAAATCGTAAATAACAGCTCCTAATCCACAGTAAAGATTACGGATCCAGAGATAACAATGCACGATCAGCGAAATGTTAACCACATAACAATAAGTTATCAAAAGGAAAGAGTAATCAGATTAGTCTTAAAAAATCAACAAATAATAAGATTTAAGATTAGAAGTAAATACCCAGTTGTTGATTGATCGATTAGAGAACTGGATCGCAGCCTAGAAGCAAGAGATGGATGAGAATGAGGAGTATAGAACAAAAGAAAATATAGGTAAACTGCTGAAACAGGTGTTGAGGACCGAAGAAGATGAAGTTTCGATTGACGCGAGACGGATTGTGAAGAGGGTTGTTGATGGTGAAGCAGTAAAGTAGGTTGAGAGTGAGAAGCAAGATGTAAAGGCGGAATACAAAACAATGAATGATAGTTAGGTTAAGTTAGAAGGGAAGGATAGGATTGAAAGCGAGAGATCAACGGTGGACAATGGATACGCACTATTCATTGCTACAGTAACATAAGTTCTCTCTTTTTAAATAGTAAAGGATTTGTTTGGAGTCTGCAAAAAGTTGTGACTCTTAGGCATGATTCCTTAGAACAACCTAGATGGAACTACAAAACCGAAACTTAACATCATTCAATCGATGTCGATGTCAATTTGGTAATTATAAAGGGTATTACTCATTATTAATTTGAGTATGCCACAATTTTAGTTAATATTTATTGTATTTACCCTACGTAAATAAAATTTGTTAGTTATTTTTTTTTTTTGGTTTTGTATATGTTTGTAACTCGTTGAATTAATTTGTTGTTTAATTTGTTATTTTTTCATTAAAATGGTGAAAAGGGAGAGAGACACTAGTCAATAAGGTTAGAGGTAAAGTTGGAATTTGGAAAAGTGGCAAATATTGTTGACTGTGTGTTGGAGATATATGGTTGAAGAAGCCTAACAGAGTATGACATCAACCGTAACAGAATTATTGACAGCCTGTCATATGCCTAACAAACTGATGTAACAAACTATTGTACAGTCTAACAACCTCATGTATATAAGGACATGTAAATATCTCAGATAATTATTGATTCATAGTAAAATCATCCTTTAATTTTGTTTGTGTGTTTGAGCAAGAGACTCCATTAATGGAGGTTCATGCTTTTATCATGGTATCAATCACTAGGACATTGATTCTGTGAAATTCTTCGCAAATTCTTTACATACATTCTCAATTGTTTACATTTACTCTTGTTTACTTTTGACATCACAACAAATTCACAAAAAACATCAATTTTTGTTTCGATTTTCAATCAAATTTTCAATTCATTCATTTCTGTTTGAACGAATTCATAAACGATTCACAAACGATTCTTCCGCTCTGCTAATCATACTCGATTTACAACAAAATGCCTGAAGCAACATCAAATTCTGTATACAAGAATCCTCTACACCTCACGACTGGAGATCAATCGCTTCTTCAGATCATTCCGCATGTCTTTGAAGGTCAAAACTTTCTGCATTGGTCTAGAAATATGCGAATTGCCTCAATTTCCAAGAACAAGCTTAGCTTCGTCAATGGCGGCTGTCCTGAGCCTGCTGATACTGCTTCTACACACGGTGACTGGATACAAACTGATTACACAGTCATGAGGTGGATTCAATTCTCTTTGAGTGTGAAAATCATTCGTACTTTCAATTACGTCACTTCTTCGAAGCAGCTATGGGAGGAGTTGAATGAAAGGTATAATTAGTCCAACGCTCCTCATCTCTATAAGCTGCGTAAGGTGATGACACATATCTTGCAAGGTAATAACTCTGTAGCTGAATACTATGCTAAATTGAAGTCTGTTTGGGAGGATCATAGATCAATTGATCCTTTACATGATTGCACATGTAATGCAATTGCTGCTTGTTCATGTCAATTACTCAAGCGTATTGTTGAGCATGATAATAGGAACAATTTAATTGACTTTCTCATAGGACTGGATAACAAATATGATCAAATCAGAGGTCATATTCTTGCTTTAGATCCACTTCCTTCTGTCGATCAGGCTTTTTGCTAAAGTTCATCAAGTAGAGATGCAAAAGCAAATCACTGAGAGTGATGTTAAGGTTGATCTGGATGGTGTGACAATGGCTGCTGCATAACAATATCCACCTAAGTCTTACAATGCATCTTCCTCCAGTACTTCTGTTCCAGGCACTTCTCAAGGTCATGGAGTTCAGGAAGGTTCCAATGTGTGGAGGAGGGATGGCAAGAAACAGAAAGTTGTTTACTTCTGTGACCGCTATCAGAAATATGGTCATACCTTTGCTTACTGTTGGTTTAATCCTCAAGGAAGAGGCAGAGGTAGGGGACGAACTTCTGGTCCTTCTAACATGCCTGCTATGGGAAGAGGATATGCTGCAAATGTTGAAGAAACTTCATATGAAGATGATACTCCTTGTGAGCTTACCACTGATCACCAGAACTCAGCTGTTGTGGACACTTGTGATCCTTCTTTCGTCCAAGCAGTTGCTAAAGAGTTATTCAGGATGTAGAATCAAGTTTTTACTGATAAACCTGTTGCTAACTTTGCAGGTATCTCTCTAGCATCCACTATTATGCACAATTCTCATACGTGTGATCATACTTAGATTATAGATTCGGTGCTTCCAATCACATGACTTATGATTTTGGCCAATTTCTAAGTCATAAGAAATTAAGCACGCCTGTTGCAATAACCTTGCCTGATGGACAAGTGAAAATGGTCAAGTATATAAGATATATTCAATTGACTGAGAAAATTAGGTTATCTGATGTGTTTTATATTCTTAATTTCAGACACCATCTGCTATCTCTAGGAAAACTTTTGTCAATCAATCATCTCCATGCTAATTTTACCTCAGCTGGTTGTGCTATACAGGACCCTTCCACTGAGGAGGTGCTCTGTCATGGCTCAAGAAATGCTGGCATATACCAGTTAGTTACAAGCTCAAGACACCCAAGTGTAGTTTTAAATAAATGTAATAATACACACTTGTCTGATGCTGTCAGTTGTGATGATGTACTCTTGTTACACAGTAGACTAGGACACTCTTCATTGAATGCTATACAGCATGTGTTGCCCGGTTCTATACCTAATAAAAAGGATTTTCATTGTGAGACGTGTATTCTTGCTAAACATCATAAATTTCCCTTTCCTGTTAGTACATCAGTTACTAAGTTTCCTTTTGAATTATTGCATATGGATTTATGGGGACCTTATAGACAAAAGTCTCTAGGAAACCACTCTTATTTTTTTACCATTGTATATGACTACTCTAGAATCACATGGACAATTCTTTTAAAAGATAAGACAACCCTCTCAGATACATTAGTGCAATTTTTTGCTTATGTTAAGAATAATTTTCATACTACCATTAAGCATATAAGGAGTGATAATGGAAGTGAGATACTTCAGCATGAGTGCAACCACCTCTTTTCTGTTAATGGGATAGTACACCCGAGATCTATACCAGAAAACTCTCAGCAAAATGGGAAGGTTGAAAGAAAACATCGTCACTTGCTAGAGACAACAAGAGCTCTAAGGATCCAAAGATACCTTCCTAATAGGTTTTGGGGAGAGTTGATCTTAGTTGCTACTCACTTGATCAACCTAATGCCCACTGCAGTGTTACAGTGGAGGACACCACATGAAATCTTATTTGGAAAGGTGCCAAAATATACTCATTTAAGAACACTAGGTTGTCTATTTTATGCATCCTATAAAGGACCTGATAGGTTTGAAAGGAGAGCACTCAGTTGCATTATGCTTGGATATCCCTTTGGGCAAAAGGGGTAAAGGTTATATGATCTTGATCACCACAAGCATCTTGTCAGCAGAGATGTCATTTTTAGAGAGAATATTTTTCCCTATAAACCTGGTTATCAACCTTCAGTAGCACTAGAGTATGTAGAGAGACCAAGTCCCAAAGAGCTGACAAATTTGCCTGGTACAGACCACACTGTCTCGGATGAGCATTTATTTTTTGATACAACAACTTCCTCAAAGGCAGATATTCCCACAGAAAATGTTATACTTTCACATAACAATAACAATACATCAACTAATACAACAAATATTACAGAAAAGCCTCCAAATACAAATGTTCATTCTTATCCTAATACTACTAGTCTGCAACATTCTAGTCATATCAATGCTAATGACTTACCTACATACATCAAGAAAATCACACAGACCTAGACAACTTTCAAGCAAGCTGCAAGAGTTCATCTGTAAGGGTTTACCACCTTCTATTCTACAGATTGTTGAAACTGGTTCTGGTCCTGACATTTCTGAGGACACCAGAATAGATACAAGTCTAGTTGCAGCTGCAATTGATCTTGAAGGATACACTGGTGAATTTCAACAATCTTTTAGGCATACTCTATCTCTGTTTTAGCCCTCCACTTATGCTCGAGCTAAAGATGATCCACATTGGCAAGAGGCCATGAATAAAGAACTGCTAGCCCTTGAAGCAAATGAAACCTGGATACTAACACCCCTACCTCCGAGACAGAAAGCCATAGGTGCCAAATGGGTTTCAAGATCAAGTTCAATCCCAATAGCACTGTAGAACGTTACAAATCCAGAATTGTGGCCAATAGATACAACTAAGTTGAAGGAAAAGATTACAAGCATACATTTAGCCCTGTTGGCAAGCTCACCACTGTCAGAATCATTATTACCTTGGCCGCTGTCAAAGGGTGGCAATTACAATACTAGACATCAACAATGCCTTTCTTCATGAGTTCTTAGAGGAAGAGGTTTACATGACTAAACCAGAAGGATACACTGCTGGCAATGCAAATGATGTATGCCTATTAAAGAGATCGTTGTATGGACTAAAGCAAGCCTCATGACTAGGGATGGCAATGGGTAGGGTCTGGGTCGGGTCCACCTAGACCCGGATCCGGACCCGAGATTTTCCCTTTGGACCCGTACCCGACCCAGACCCGCAAGGGTCTAAAATTTGAGGACCCATACCCAGACCCTATGGGTAAGGGTAGGGTCTGGGTCTACCCGCGGGTCCGTCTTTCAGCCACTTTAGTAACAGGATTAACAGCTATGGGGTCTATAATATTAAAAAAAAAATTCATACTACTTTAATATTTTGAGTCTATTAATATCTATTGTACACTACCAAATCCAATATACATACCAAATATATTAAGAAAGACAAAGAAGACCTAAATTAATTTTACATCCAAATACATGTGAAAGAATCAAACTCGGAACCCAAAATCAATACCGTACTTGATAGTCGTCTCCATCTGACCGTCGCTGGCTGCCGTTAATGGTGGTTGTCGGTCGCCGCCTATTAGAGAGGTGGTTGCCAGTCGCGTATCAGTGCTGTGGTGGTGGTTTTCTTGTGTCAGTGGTGGAGTGGTGGTATTGTCAGAAGAGTTTGGCTGGGTTTTATCACTTTATGGGATGAGGGAAGAGAAAGAGACTTTAGTTGGGTTTCTACGGTCTGCCAGTATGAATTCGGAAAAGTTGTGATTTTTTTTTTTAATAAAGGGTCTAAGGGTCGGGTATGGGTCTCATAACTTAGACCCGGACTCGGACCCGAAATATTTTCTTAAGACCCATACCCGACCCATACCTATTGGGTCTAAAAAAATGAGACTCATACCCGACCCATTAGGGTCCGACCCTCAGGGTCTGGGTCGGATCCCCGACCCACTGCCATTGCTACTCACGACAGTGGAATGTAGAGTTATCCAAGTTCTTGACCAAGCAAGGATTTCTTCAAGCCAAATCTGACTATTCTTTATTTACCAAAGATGATGAACATGGGAGCTTCACTGTCATTGTGGTTTATGTGGATGACCTCTTAATTACTCACAACAATGAATCTCACATCTCCAGCATCAAAAGTCTTCTTGATAAAGCATTTACAATCAAGGATTTGGGGGCTTTGAGATACTTTTTGGGTATTGAGGTAGCAAGATCTTCTTCAGGGATTCTCCTCAACCAACGCAAATACATCTTGGATATACTCAGAGATATTCATATGGAGGGCTGTCATCCGGCTAAATTTCCTTTACCACAAGGTTTGAGTCTCAGTACAGATGAAGAGAAAATCTTACAACAGCCTGATGTATATAGAAGAATCATTGGTCGTTTGTTATACCTTAATCTCACAAGACATGATGTGTCTTACAGTGTACAACAATTAAGTCAATTTCTGTCATAGCCACGATCCCTCATTTTTAAGCAGCACTTCATATGATACGTTATCTCAAGGGCACTATCGATCTTGGCTTATTCTATCCTTCATCTGCTGACCTAAATATCATAGGTTACTATGACGCTTACTGGGGTACTTGTGCTTATACATGACGTTCTTAACTGGGTACTGCGTATTCTTAGGCTCTTCACTAATCTCCTAGAAGACTAAAAAGCAAGCCACGGTCATCAAATCCTCAGCTGAGTCTGAATATCGCAGCATGAGCCAGACTTCAAGTGAGTTGGTATGGATCACCGAACTTCTGAAAGAATTAAATGTCTCAATTTCCCTACCTATCACTTTGCATTGTGATAACAAGGCTGCGCAAAATATAGCTGCCAATCCTGTCTTTCATGAACGCACTAAACATCTGAAGCTTGATTGCCATTATATAAGAGAACGGATATAGGAAGGCCTTATCAAGACAACACACACTCTGTGTCATTCCCAGATTGCTGATGTCTTCACCAAAGCTTTAGGAGAACAACAACATTTTGTTTCCAAGTTGGGTCTCCTTCACTCTTCGCCAAGTCCAACTTGAGGAGGGCATGTTGGAGATATACGGTTGAAGAAGCCTCTGGAACAGAGTATGACATCTGCTATAACAGAATTGTTGACAACCTGTCATATGCCTAACAAACTGATGTAACAAACTATTGTACGGTCTAACAACCTCAGGTATATATGGACATGTAAATATCTCAGATAATTATTGATTCATAATAAAATCATCCTTTAATTTTGTTTGTGTGTTTGAGAGCTAAAGCTCAAGAGACACCATTAATGGAGGTTCATGCTTTTATCACTGTGTATAGTAGTTTTTCGATATTCTCACGAATAAAATAGAGTGAAAAAAAGTCTTACAAATTATTGTAGAGAACTTTTATAAGTTTTATGGGATAAAAACATGAAAGTATCAATGAATCATGTTTTAATAAATAATATTATATTTTAAGCGGAAAATTCACGTGGTATCATTGAATTTTATCACTTTGCACGTGATACTCAGTATTTTAAGTGTGTATATTGTTGGAAATATTAATCTCATTAATTTACATATTTATATATGAAATAATTTATTTAGTCATAAAATAAAAGCTAGATCTTATGCATGCAAACTTTAATAAAAGAGATGGAAAAATCTATTTCTCACCATCTTATTTCGGTCATTTGGGCACCAACAAGATCTCCTTCTTGTTAGTTCTTGAGCTTTCCTTATAATGGATGAACAAGGTTCAAATTAGAACCTCTCCCAAAATCATATACCCAAGGTGTTACTCTTAATAATTAATAATATTATGAACTAGTAATATTATTGATGCGTGTCTAAAATATGATGTTTCACACTTTATTCTACACGCATTTCAGAGCTCAAATGTGCAATATATGCCATTATTTCCCTATTTTCCTCTACTTTCGTGTTTTTGTCTATTATTGCAGAAATATGAAGAATTCAACGGGAAATCAAGCCAAATCCGTCCCCGAGTAAACTGCATTGCAAATGACGTAAAGGAATCACTTAAGGAACGAGCTTGGTGCGCAATCCAAGGCCCAAAAGACAAGTCCACGAGTTTCAAGAAGTCAAGTAGCAGCTCCATTAGTCGATCGACCATCTCCCTCAGTCGATCGACCAATGTTCGGGTTCCGAAGCTCTTGTTTCTTTGAGGAGCGATCGATCGACCAGCCTTTTCAGTCGATCGACCAGATTGCTATTCCAGACGAGAATTTGAAGACCGAGAAAGCGCAAGCCCATGATGCTAGGTTTAGGAAATAAGATGTTACGTTATTTGCTATATAACGTAACATAAAACATTCAGTTTATCATGGAAGTTTGGATCGAAGTTTTTATCACAATTTCACACAGTAACTTTCAGTTTTATTCATTCGAGTAATTAGGGTTTGGAACATCGTTTTAGCATTGGAATTCTGTTCTTGTTCTTAATCTTTCCTCCGAAATCTCGGTATTCTTCCGCCCTAATTCCAGTTTATTGTTTTACTTTCATCATTAGTATAGATTTGCTAGTTAGTATCCCGAAAGCCAATTATCGTATTATCGCTGTTTGTTATTTACTTTAAGCATGAATTCAGTAATCGTTATTAGTTTTATTGTTGTTATCACTTTCATCATGAGTAGCTAATTCTTTAGTGCTAGGATGTAGGCAATTTATGGCATAGGCGGCAATAGATTTTACACGGACTGTCTCGCGTGTTGGTCGATCGACTGACATTGTCAGTCGATCGACTGACCTCGTAGGGTTTTCCTTCGTTTTAATTGAATTTAATCTTGTGTTTAACGAATCGAATGCATGCGACCAGTTAGATACCTATTTTGTGACCGACCCGTTAGATCTAAAGATAGGGAAAGTTATTTGACCATCAATTAAATCGACTAAACTGTGCTAAGATCGAAAGATAGGTATAGTTTAGACCGTTAGTCACTTTTCAGGACGAAAGTTAGTATTAGTGATATTAGGGACCTATAGCGAGATCGAAAGATGCTATTTGTTAAGAGTGGACCGAGAGGACCTCTTTATCTCCCGCCTTACCTGTGTTTGATTCAGACCGACTTAGTTTCTCCGCGCAAAGCTATAATGAACCGACCATCCTAGTACCCTTCTTTTATCTGTTTAAATCGTTTATTTAGTTTACTATCTTTATTTACTTTTAGCTGTAGACCAATTCAATTTAACCCCCACAATAGTTACCTCAGACTGAACTTAAATCAACTAAAATTTACATCTGCCTCCTTGTGGTTCGACCCTGTTACCACTAGCCTAGGTTAGTCTTAATAGGAGATTATAAATTTTATCTTTGGTACTCACAACGACGGGTATCAAATTTTGGCGTCGTTGCCGGGGAGGCAATAGTCCTAATTTTAGTTGTTTTTATTTTTAGTCTTTCTTAGTTTAAGGGACATCCGTTCCTTAAATTTTTCTTATATTCTTTTTGTAGTTTCTTCTTATGCGCAGGTCACAGGGTGGAGAATTAGTACCGTTGAACCCTGAGCTTGAAAGATCCTTGCGCGAGTTGAGACGAACACAAAGAGTACTACCGACAGAGGAAGAGCTGAGTACTCTGTCAAGCTATCACGAGAACGAACTGTTCGAAGATAATCCACCATCTTCGCCCGTTTCCACTTCTTCAGCCGAGACAGTTACTTCTCCGGAAATTCCAGTCATGGCCGAGGAAGCAAGTATAGCTAGTTATTACGAGCCGACAGTAGATAACTTATATAAGGGGTTCGAGCTACCGGGTGATGCCGGGGAAGTTCGAACCAAAGCCCGCCTACATCACTATGGTTGAGAGAAACCAGTTTGGGGGAGCTGCAAATGAAGATGCGGCTAAGCATATGGAGACCTTTATTGACTACTCATTGTTCCATACCCCCACCTTGGTGGCGTGACCCAAGAAGAGATCAAGGAGACTATGTTCATCTTCTCCCTTCGCGATCTTTTGCAAGGGAGTGGTATAGAGATACGGACCGAGCCGTTCAAGGGATCACGATTGGAATACATTGGCATTGGCGTTCTACAAGAAGTACTTCTCAGCTTCAAGGACGATCGCTATTAGAGCTCAAATCACGGGCTTTAAACAAGGGCCAGATGAGAATTTCCACGAAGCATGGGTCCGATTTAAGAAGTTGGTGCGAACCATACCGCACCATGGGTTCGAAAAATGGAGTTTGTGCAATCATTTCTACAATGGGTTGTACGACGATCAAAGGGCCATTTTGGATCTTTGCACCCAACGGGAGATTTCTTTGAAAATTTGGGAGCAACCAAGGGGTGGAAGATCATTGACGATCTAGCTACCCACAAGGCCGAGTATGGGAATTCTAGAGGGAACCAGAGGAGAGCTGCTGAATCCTCCTCTGTCGCTGCGCTTGAGGCTATTACCGCGAGATTTGACAAGTATGAACTAGGAGGGGCCTCTAAAGGTGGGATGTACCAAGTCAATGCTATGTCAGACGGTCCCTTCGTCTGCGAAAGGTGTTGAGGTGAGGGCCATGTCTCGAAAAACTGCCCTAGTCCCTTCGAATCTTGTGCTGCCTTTCAACACTATAGGCAGACCAACACCTACTACGAGCCAACCCACCCAAACTTGAGTTGGAGAAGCCAAAATGTCCTTAACCCAACTTAAGCTCCGCCGCAGCAACAACCCTATATACCCCCTCATCAAAAGCAACAACAATATCGAAACCTCCTATATGTGCGCAAAAAGCAACAATCACTGAGAATTCTGAATTTTCTGAGCTTAAGAACCTGTTGCTAAAGGAGTCCCAAGCAAGAGAGGCCAGGATGAAGTTACTAGAGAGCCAAATTGCTCAACTGGCTAGCAAAAGTAACACTCGAGCTCCCGGACACTTACCTACTCAACCGGAACAAAAGGAGACCCTAAATGCCATCACTTTGAGGAGCGGGTCCACCCTTGATGGTCCTGCCATGGTCGAGGATTTGTTGAAAAAGATGAGCGGAAACAAGTCAAGAGAAAGCTTCAACGAACAAATCAAAGGAAAAGACGTCGCGGTATTTCGATCGATCGATCAAGCACGGGTTCTGGAGCTTGAATCAGACATCTCGGTCGATCGATCGAGGAGAGTGGTCGATCGACCGAGATCGCTGCGATCTTTGAAGAATTTCGTCCTTTAATGCCAAATAACCTACGAGACCACTTGTTTCGGGGTACCACGGTCCCGAAGATTTTAGGACAAGACCCGAGTCTTTGATGGGTCGGTCCCGGTCCCAAGCTCGACCCAATGACGGTTAATGGTTCTCATTTGAGACGGTGCGAGGAGGGGTCTAGCTTCAACAAAGAGAAGGTGACGGACTTTCGGCCCTAAGTCCAAGGACGGCGCGCGTGAATTGGAGGAGAGGGCTAAGGTACTCCTCACAGCCCCATATCCGGAGAGACTCGTGCCGACGAAGGAACATGTATCTTTCAGTAAGTTTGAGAAAGTTATCCGTAGTCTGAATGTTCAGGTACCCTTCCTTGAGTTAGTTAACCAAGTGCCCGCTTATACTAAATTTATGAAACAACTGTTGTCCAAAAAGCGGTCACTTGAAACAGTGCACACTGTCGCACTCACCAAGGAGTCTTGCTCCTATCTGTCTCACACTGCGCCCCATAAGTTAGAGGACCCGGGTAGCTTTTCTGTTCCTTGCAAAATAGGTACCTTCTCAATTGAGAAGGCATTGTGTGACCTAGGGGCCAGCATAAGCGTCATGCCCTTGAGTTTAGCTAGGAGGCTTAAGTTGACCCGGTTTGCTATCACAGACATGACAGTTCAGATGGCTGACCGATCTGCGGTCGAGCCTATAGGAGTCCTAGAGGACATACCCGTCCAAATAGGGAAGTTTTTCTTCCCTGTTGACTTTGTTGTCCTGGACATGCCTGAGGATGCCCATATACCGATCATCCTAGGTAGGCCGTTTTTGCACACTGCTGGTGCAGTTATTGACATAGGCTCTGGAACTTTGACCTTCAAAGTTGGGAAACATTCTATCATTTTTGCCCAACCTGCTAAAAAGAAGGATCCCATGTGGCCCGTTACTTGTAATACGGTCTACGAAAAGAAATCGTACTTTGTGCTTCCTGAATTGCCCTGTCCCTATCACTAGTCTTTGTGTTAACCCCTCCGCCCTGGGATTGGGAGCAAGAAGGAGGAAGAATCGTTGTTTTAGATAATGCAGGAGCTGGTTTGGTGAAGGAAGTGCTACAAGTTGTGCCAGCTGTAAAGAAGCCTATCATTCAAAGAGGAGGCCTTGGATGCCTAAGCTATGGGACTGATGAGGAAGTGGAAGATAAGCCAACCAAGGTGAGACGGTCTGACTTGGATTCCGTTGAACCCAAGGAAATCCTTGATTGGGGAGCTGACAAAGTTGATCCGTTGAGCCCTCCGACTGTCGAAGCTAAGAAGGGTGCAGCTGATGAGATGAGCACCATTGAGGCTACCTCTAGTAGCCAGAAGCCGATGAAGTGGGCCATACCTTGGTCCTTCTTGATCAACTATTAGTTGATCGATCTCGTTATAAACTTCTTTTTATTTGCTTTATTAAGACATTTTTATTGTTTTTGTGTGTGCGAAAACTTCGCTTTTATTTTGTTTGCTTAGGATTTTCAAGTACTTTAGACTTTTTTCTGGGTTTTGCGCAATTTGGGCGTGTTTTATTGTGTACTTGCAGGTGTTTAGAGCTTGTTAGCTCAAATCATTGAGCCAACACGAAGAAATAAGACGTTGCAAAGAAAGTGTTTTGATCGATCGATCGGTATTTATGGTCGATCGATCGATCTGCAGTTTACGAGAGCTACTGTTCACGCTCACTTGGTCGATCGACTGATCTTCGTGGTCGATCGACCGCTGCTGCTGCTGTATTTGTTCACGACCTCTCTCCTGCTATGTTTGGTCGATATGCGGACTTAAGGGAGTTTTCTACTCCTCTTTACTTTCCGTCATATTACTTATTTCTTCTGTTCTCTCATTTACGCACAATTTTACCGCTTCCAAATTGTTTTCTCAGTCTTATGCGTGGTATTTTCTGTCTTTCAGGCACTCTTATTGGTAGCACTGCTAGCTACTGAAACCTCCTAGCTCACGCTGGTTTGGGGAGGTTTCCTTTGCTGCGCTTAAAGTCTTGTGAGTTCCATATCTTTCCTTTGTGTCTGGCTTGTTTATTTTCTCGCAAATTCCCATTTCTCTTTCCTTCATTACATGATTTTGCACAATGGGGACATTGTGCGATTTGGTTTGGGGAAGGGTTTTGCGTCGCATATCATTTGCTTGCATTCACGTTTAATTTTGTTTTGCATTGTTTATTTCATTTCTCTTATATATACAGAAAAATTCAAAAAAATTGAAAAATTTCAAAAAAATTCCATAAAATGCACGTTTATTTTAGCATATAGGTCGAGTCGGAACGGTAGTATTTCTATGATGATTTTGCATTTGCACCTGTTTTGCCTGAGCCTTGCTAGATTAACATGTTATTAGTAGAATCGTATATGCATATCTATGAGTTTTCGTTACATTCTTGCTGAACTTGAGACTTGACTTTGATTTTTGGCAAACTACATCATATTTCTGAGAATTAGAGCCTATAACTAGTGACATTCATGACCGGTTTAATTAGGAATGTGAGTAGTACTCCCTATGAGACATGTTTCCTTAATTTGCATGAATATGAATTTGATCTACTTAATACCTGTATGCATTCGGTTTGTGGTTTGTTGACACATGTGGTAGAGGTTGCCTTTTCTCATTTTACCCATAAGCTTCACACTGCCAAAAATACCTCTTTTTGTCCTATTTACTACATCCTACATTTAACCTGTCCTTTGTCAAGCTAGTAGTCTGAGTTTTCGGGATTGTTACTCATTTTTGGTGGCATTTGCTCTGTTGAGATGATGATTGGAAAATGAAAAAGGAAAGAAAGAAACAAAAAGAAAAAATGGAAAAAAATGATTCGAAAAAGAAATGAAAAAGGAGGTTCTGTACTGTTTAGGCAGTCGATCGACTGCCAAATATGGTCGATCGACTGAGATTCGAGGAAGAAGTCAATTCGCATAATTTAATCCTTATCTTTTGGCGATTTTTGCTCCCATGTTTCATTTATATCCTATGGGGAGTTTATTGATTTGATAGTTTGGAGATTGTGAGTTTTGTGCTTGCTATAGCACTGTTTCGTTTGATTTCGAGCAAGAAGTTGGATGTTGCCACTTGGTTCCGTTTTGGTACTAGCTTGATCACCTGTACCTCCACTTTACCATAAAATGTTTTGCCTCTTCTTACCCATACCTCACATATCCCATATATACCTCGGCATGTGTCATTGGTCATCTTTTTGGTTGGAATGCGTATGTACGGTCGTAGAGGTCATTTTCATATTTTATTGCTGGCATGTTTTTATAGGTCGTAGTTAGGTGAGAGTCACTACAAAATTACTTCTTTCTATCTTATACATTAATCACCTGTGCTTATTGAGTGATTCGAGCGACCCGCGAGAATCCAATTTGATAAGTCTCTACAGTTGATGGTTCAGCAGTTTTTAACGACCTCATAACTCGTTTGCATGATTCACGTTACTAGTTGATTGTTGGTTGTGCATTAAATTGGTTTAGGCTTAACAGTTTGCATTTCGCTCTGAGATTGAACTCGTTCCATTAGGTCATTAGATCGAGTCTAGTTCTTGCTTGGGGACAAGCAAGGTTTGGTTTGGGGAGATTTGATGCGTGTCTAAAATATGATGTTTCACACTTTATTCTACACGCATTTCAGAGCTCAAATGTGCAATATATGCCATTATTTCCCTATTTTCCTCTACTTTCATGTTTTTGTCTATTATTGCAGAAATATGAAGAATTCAACGGGAAATCAAGCCAAATCCGTCCCCGATTAAACTGCATTGCAAATGACGTAAAGGAATCACTTAAGGAACGAGCTTGGTGCGCAATCCAAGGCCCAAAAGACAAGTCCACGAGTTTCAAGAAGTCAAGTAGCAGCTCCATTAGTCGATCGACCATCTCCCTCAGTCGATCGACCAATGTTCGGGTTCAGAAGCTCTTGTTTCTTTGAGGAGCGATCGATCGACCACCTTTCGGTCGATCGACGATTGCAATTCCAGGCAGACGAGAATTTGAAGAGGAGAAAGCGCAAGCCCATGATGCTAGGTTTAGGAAATAAGATGTTACGTTATTTGCTATATAACGTAACATAAAACATTCAGTTTATCATGGAAGTTTGGATCGAAGTTTTTATCACAATTTCACACAGTAACTTTCAGTTTTATTCATTCGAGTAATTAGGGTTTGGAACATCGTTTTAGCATTGGAATTCTGTTCTTGTTCTTAATCTTTCCTCTGAAATCTCGGTATTCCTTCTGCCCTAATTCCATTTTATTGTTTTACTTTCATCATTAGTATAGATTTGCTAGTTAGTATCCCGAAAGCCAATTATCGTATTATCGCTGTTTGTTATTTACTTTAAGCATGAATTCAGTAATCGTTATTAGTTTTATTGTTGTTATCACTTTCATCATGAGTAGCTAATTCTTTAGTGCTAGGATGTAGGCAATTTATGGCATAGGCGGCAATAGATTTTACACGGACTGTCTCGCGTGTTGGTCGATCGACTGACCTCGTAGGGTTTTCCTTCGTTTTAATTGAATTTAATCTTGTGTTTAACGAATCGAATGCATGCGACCAGTTAGATACCTATTTTGTGACCGACCCGTTAGATCGAAAGATAGGGAAAGTTATTTGACCATCAATTAAATCGACTAAACTGTGCTAAGATCGAAAGATAGGTATAGTTTAGACCGTTAGTCACTTTTCAGGACGAAAGTTAGTATTAGTGATATTAGGGACCTATAGCGAGATCGAAAGATGCTATTTGTTAAGAGTGGACCGAGAGGACCTCTTTATCTCCCGCCTTACCTGTGTTTGATTCAGACCGACTTAGTTTGCTGCCGCCGAAGCTATAATGAACCGACCATCCTAGTACCCTTCTTTTATCTGTTTAAATCGTTTATTTAGTTTACTATCTTTATTTACTTTTAGCTGTAGACCAATTCAATTCAACCCCCACAATAGTTACCTCAGACTGAACTTAAATCAACTAAAATTTACATCTGCCTCCTTGTGGTTCGACCCTGTTACCACTAGCCTAGGTTAGTCTTAATAGGAGATTATAAATTTTATCTTTGGTACTCACAACGACGGGTATCAATTATTAATCTAGCTTAAAATTGACCCAAAAATTTATTTTATTCTCCTCTATTTCGGTTTAGAGAAGAGAGTTTTTGTGGTTTTTCTTTCTCTAAAAATGTCTCACAAAAATGTAGAGAATAATCAATTTTCTTACACTAGAAAATTATGTGTTGAAAAGTGAATAATAAAAGAAAAGCCCTTGTCTTTTCTATGTAGAAAACCGGTTGGAGGGGGAAGGAGAGCCCAATGCATGGTCTTGTGTTCTTCTCAAGACAAGACTAGGCATGCATGGCTAGTCATTAGGCATAATCATTATGTTTTCCACTTAAAATAAAAACACAATATAAACCTTATACTCCCTCCATATTTTCGGCACATTTAACATAAAATGGATGGTCCATTTTATTTTTGTCATTCGTCAATTGTAACATATGTGACATGTTACTTGACATATGAAATTGTAATGTATTTTTAACATATTAGAAATCAACATACTCATAAAATATGTCATATACAAAATCGACTAGTAATTCGTAATTACTTGTGCCAAAACGGTTTATCAAATTATAAATTACAACGTCTTGTATTTATAATAAATTATTTATTCAATTTCAATTGTTTCGTAAACAATAATTTTATCTAAGTAATAAAACAATTCGATTACTTAGACCGTATCTCATTTAATTAAATTACAATAAGACACGTTAACTTTACTCACAAAATCACCCGTCAATTTTAAGCAATTTAATTAACTCGTATCGACATACGATTAATTAAATAATCAATTAAGAGCGTCACCCTTTAGGTATGACCTAAGTGGATCACTTGATCACCACCGTCGCACGACAGTAATGTCAAACTCTAGTCAGCCAATCATTACCGATATGTGTGGACCAGTTGACTGTAAAATATTACATCCAACATGTATTCTTAAAAAGAGATTTAAACATGTGATCATCATGATCGATAGTTGTGATCGCATTATTGTCGGAGGACACTTATTCCAACAATCTCCCACTTGTCCTCGACAAGTGTGCGTCACCAATTCTCTTGTCCTATTACTATCTCCCACTCAATGTAAGGTGTCTTTCAGGTCGTACTTGCAAGTGATCATATCGAGAGTGGTTTCCTCAATCTGGAGAATAACTGATTGACCGGAGTTATCTACCATAGATACCTTCCGAGCGTGGCCACGCATTTCCAGTTCATTACTCCTCGAGTGGCCCTGAGATATTGTTTTAACCCTGGCAAGGGGGTGGACAATTCCTATCGCACTATTCCCTTCGACTAGCCACATCCATCATAACCCAAAATATGCCCATTTGACCCCATTTACGAAGGTCGTAGTAACATAAATGAAAGTTAATCTGAAACTGTGCCACCTTAGGCGAACAGTCTTTAGTCAAAAGAATCGACTCATTAGAATACTATAGTAGCTCTCGCCACGGCCAGGCTTTATAAATTTGCCAGAACTCTATAAGCGGTCATAAGGCCCGACAAAGTGTTCCTAACAGTCTGCCTATGTGATCGACTAGTCATCTCACATGACTCTATGGCACTTGAACTTGCCATCAATCGCAACACACTCTAGTCACTTCGAGACGTCACCTCATACAAGTGACTATGGGCAAATACCATGTTAATCCGGGTTCACTTTAACGGGGTTCAATATTGTCTCTACAACCCGTTTGGATGTAACAGAGTATAAAAGGAGTTTTTAGGTTTTAAAAACTCGAACGACAAATGTGATTATCACATATGAATAGTCAATACCTGATTACTACTTCATAATTTTATAATCCATTTTCATCTTATATGTAGTTGTTCATCTCAATGCAATTGAAATAACATATGACATGACTCATCATGTTTAGCCCATGAGAAGGCTTTGGTTAGTAGGTTTTATCAACTTCTTGTACCTTACTCAACCTTACTACATACTCGTTTTCCTTTGTAATGTATACATTTGCATTACAAAACTTTTCGAGTACGTGTCGAGATCCAATCAAGACATAGGCCCTCTAGCCTTAGAATAGCTCCCACTGTTTTCACAGTGTGTGGGATCCATCCTCTTGCTCATCTCATGATTGCAAGTGTACTCAATTTCCGTTGTGAGTATCTCTCATTGTTCTTTATTGCCTAGAAAGATTCTAGCAAATCTATTTCTTAAATAACATAACCACAATGGTTCCTTAACCATCTTCACGTGTTTTGAATATGGTTTTGTCTGAAACCTTTCGCAATCTCAATTGTCATTCGTGTAACACCCTTACAAAAATTAGTTAATTGCGTCAAAAACACTTTACTTTCCATCCTTAATGCTTCCTCAAGAACTTAAGAATAATCTATATGGCTACTTGGTAACTATTACTTAAATTTGATTTTGAAACAATTCATCATACTCAAAGTATATGAAGTGTTGTACATCATTACTCATTTAATTGATCCGGCAGCGGAAACAAATGGAATCAATCAAATATGTTCAATTCGATTGAACTAATCATGAATCTTATCAACGTAAGACTTCTTATTTGATGCTAATATCATGTAGATTTATCTCCATAAATCCGGATATTAAAGATGTATTATAATACTTCATAAGTGTCAAATCATTCCCAATGATCAATATGTCATCCACATAAAAGACTAATTAAAAATTCCGTAACTCCCACTAAACTCCATGTATAAACACAACTTCTCGACTTATCGTGAAAAGTTTTATAACATGATCAAAACATTGATTCCAACTCATTGATGTCCTACTTAAAACCCTCTCTTAAGTTCCACATTATCTTAGGATTGCAAGAATCTACAAAACTCAAGACATGTATTGAATACATTCCTTCTAATTGAAGAAGTGGGTTTTAGATTTACTTGCTATATGTTTATCATCATAATGAAACACAATCCCTAAGAAGATCCAAATAGACTTAAGCATTTCAACAAGTGCAAAACCCTTTACCACCAATCAAGCTTTGATATCTCTCTTTGATATCCAACAATTCCACTTGGAATTTATTTCGGATTTTCATGGCTCTAAGCCTTGTATTGAGTTGTGACTTAAACACTCTTATTTAAGTCATATGATCATTACTTTCCAGAAGTAACTTGAATCAAACAATTTCTTTGTAAGTTGCAAGCTCTTTACTTTCTAAAAGTAACACTAATTCATCATCTTCAACAAGTGATGACTTTAACCTCCTAGGTTTTTGAAAAAACCAACGTCTTACATAAAATGTCTCATGTAGACAAGAAAGACCAGTTTCTTGCGACATAACATTCTTTGTGGCTCTTAAATAATTTCTCCCACTCTGTGTTCAGGTATTTTTTACCAAGTTGATTGATTAGGGTCAATGCGGTTTTACTCGTTGGTTGGTCGTATGATTGTTCGTGTGTTGATGCGCGAATAAAGAAATAAAGTACGGAATGTAAATTAACACGTGAGATTTGGTGACGCGGAAAACCCGATGTGGGAACAACCGCGGGAGGGACGGTACCCTGCCAAATATCACACTATACTTGAATAGAAGGAGGATTACAACTGAAACGTAAAGCTAATCCTGCTGGCGTGAGGCGTAAGGCCTGCAAGATCTTGGACGAATGTATACTTGGGTATAAGAATATACTAATGCCTTAGTGTAAATAGGTGTGCGGATGTGTTGTTGAATGTCCTTCTTGATTTGCTTCCTTGGCTATTTATAGGGTGAGAACCCTAGATATGTCCTACTTTGATTATGGAAAAGGAATATAATTTTCATAAGAACTCTTTCCAAATTCGGCCGCCTTTCCCAATTCTCCCTGATCTCCCTAACGTCTCCCTAATTCGTCTTTCCTTAATCCGGACGTCTCCTCTGATGGGCCCGTGGTCTTCTTTCAGCCCGCTCTCCCTTTTCCTAATTACGGGCTTCCTCCCTCCATATCACTCCTCCCATAGCCTTTTATTTTATTAAGTGGGCCTTCCTTATTGTGCTATTTTTAGCCCAAACAGTTTGCCCCAAATTTCTTGTGAAGTACGCTTTAAGGTGTCGAGCAGGGAATTTACGTAATCGAATGCTAAAACCCTAAGCCGTCTTTTACACTCCTTTTCATGCAATCCATCACGTCAGCCGCCCTATTCCTCTATTCTCGCACCCTTTTCCCTCTCTCTTCTTTATAACCCCAACCTCCACCTTTCACTTTCATTAACTCCAAATCATTTCAAAAAATCTCCTTCTCTCTAAACCCTCTACTTCCCTCCTCTTTCATCTTGCCGGCTTCACTGTTCCACTCCCCTCCGTCTCTTTCCCTAAGTATTCTTCCCCTTTTCTCCTTTAATTTCCATTTTTTCTTTTCTACCATGAGTAAAACTCGATCAACCTCCGCACCCGCTGACCGCAACCTTGACCCACACCTTTCCTTCTCGAGGACTCTTTAAGTATCCCCACGACTGCGACTCTGCTTTGACTGCTGCTGATATTCCCACGATCAAGGGTTTGTTTGGTCTTGGTGACGGGGTGGATATTGCCATCCCTGAACCGGGTCAGAAAGCCGACGCCCTTCGTCCCGGATGGGTATGCTTTTATTTGTATCCGTTTAAATATGGCTTTCGTTTTCCTTTTCCCAAACTCATCCAAGACTTCATCTTTACCAATAACTTTGCCATGGCACAAATTTCTGCTGCCATCTGGAGGGTTCTTCTTTACTCCCTGGCCGCAGGTCAGAACACCGGTAAACCTATTACTCTTGGCGATCTAGCCCATATGTACAACATCAGATCCCTCGGCAGGGGTCAATTCTCATTCTAGGGCCGTGGAGAGGCTCCCTTCAGACACGTGTCCAAATCCCGTGATGAGAAATGGTTTGAGGACTTCTTCTTTGTGAGGAAGGACTCTATCGACCTCCCGCGATTACATCTTGAGAAATGGGTTATAACTTCGAGTAAGTAGCCTTCTGTCACACGATTTATTTTATCTCGCCGCTTACTAGCTTACTTCATCGTTTTTAAATGAGGCCCCGTGACTGACCGTATTGGTGCCAAGATCCCTGCCTGCAGCAAATTGTTCAGTATCTCTGAATCTGAGAGAAAGTTCCCAGACCTACTCCCTGGTTTTTCACCTGCTTCCTCCTCGAACCCTCCTCAGTCGGCTCACAGTATGTCTTCTGGTAAGACTTCCACAACCGTTTTAATTTGCATGCTGTTTCTCTTGATGTTTTAAGTATCCTGACGTCTGAGATGATGTCTGCTTTCAGGTTCAAAAGTTGATCGTTTAGAAATCATCCTCCAAAGCGTCAAAAGGAAGAGACCTTCTGCCAGCCCTGACGTGGCCTCTGCCTCCAAGAGGAGTGCTCCTGCTGCATCCTTCCAGACTCCTCCTACGTTTTCCAGTTCTGCTGGACCCGAGCCCTTGGAGGTTGACCCGTTGTCTCGTCATCCGCCTACTCCTACTGTTAGTCCTCGTGCTTCATCTAGCGGAGGCAATACTGCTCATTTCGCAGAAGGTTTTGGGAATGTGGACAAGGTGCCATACTGGCCGGAGATTGACCAGCTGCTCTTCCCTCCTCTGAAGGAGACATTCTCAGAGTTCTCCCCAGAGTAGATGGCTGAGAACGACGTGCACAACGCCTTCATGGTAAATGCTTTTCATCTTCTACCTGTTTATTTGCTTTTGTTCAGATTTCTCTTGCTGACTTCTGACTTTCTTGCCCCAGACCCTCCAGTCTGCACTCTATAATAGGAAGATGATCAACATAGTGCAGATCACCAGCCGTGCTACCAACGTCAAGAACCAGGAGCTGAAGGGGACTATTGCCGACTTGGCGCAGCAGCGGTCTGATCTGAAGGAGCGCGTGGTGGAGTTGAAGACTGAGCTTGCTGTCACCAAGAAGAAGCTGAAGGAAGGGACTGATCAGCTGGCTCGCACTCAAGAGGTGTGCAGCACTTTCTCTGACTCCCTCAAGCGCTCTGATGAGAAGATCTGTGAGCTGATCTCCCTGGCCACCAATGTTGTTACTTATGCTACCTGGCAGGGAAAAATCAGCGGAATGCGTGCTGCTCTTGAGGAGGCTCCCACCCAGCAAGCTATAGAGGAGGAGGAGAAGCAATTGGAGATGCTCTACCCCACCCAACCTATTCTGAGTGCGCTGATGCCTGAAGTTGGAGAGGTGAATTCTCCTATATTGGCTGATCAAGCTGCTGGGGGTGACGCTGGAGTGGCCCAGGATGCTGCTGACGGAGCTTTGGATGCTATGGCAGCTGGGGGCGTGCAAGCTGGTGCGGTACTTGAAACAGGTGGTCAGCAGGCAGAAGAGGTGCCAGAGGTGAAGGTCATTAATGTAACCGATAATTAAGTTGTTGTTGTTTTTTTATTAATGAGCGTTTTGGCAGTCTGACCCAAAGGTGGCAGACTTATAAGTTTTAAAACTCTCTTTTTTGTGGTTGCTCCGCCAAGGTGGCGGTTAAACTTGGGGCCGTATTTTGGCCATGTTTTGGAATATCCTTGCCGCGGTTTTGGCAAGGTTTGATTTATATCTTGTGCTTGTTTCTTATATTCCCTTAGTTTAGGAAGTTCTTTGTGTCAACTTTGCTTGGCCGATTTAGCGAGTCTGTCATCCTGAAAAGGCTGACGTTCTGACTCACTAGCTATCGTTTCAGCCTGATGGCTGATTTAGGCATATGCCGCAATGTATGGAGGAGTGGCCGCCGTGTCAACCTAAGAGGCTGATTTAGACTTGCCCATTCAGCCTGAAAAGGCTGATCCAGACTAAGCTAGCTGTCGTGTCAGCCTGATGGCTGATTTAGGCGTATGCCGCAGTTTTGGACTACTTAACCTTGTTCATGACGCAAGGTGTGTTCATCACGTTTAAAGCCAACAGGGGCGTAATTTAGGCAAGTTTATCGTCATTCTAGGACCAATGGGACACTGCAGGATTCTGGTAGCGCAGATATCCCTACGTTCCATGTTCGTGTGCATGCATGGTGGGGCCCTGATTAATTGCGATTAGTGAGAGCTACGTCCAGGGGGTGGTATCAGGGGTATTTGGGTAAACGTGTTTAGCTATCAACCAGGCTCCCTTTCGTATGTTCCCATGATCACTTTGGTCGTGGTGCTCCTTGTGGAGAAAATAGGTTAGGCATGTTGGAGTGCCATGTGCCTTGTCACCCCGCGTTGGTAGTTGACTGTCCTGCTAGATATCCTTTCAAAGTACCATAGATACCAGAATTCAGAGTGATGTACCTAGAGAAGCCTGAAAATAGGAAAATATATTAAAATGATGTGAAATACCTGTCGCTATCTCATGGGGTACCAGAGCAATTGTGGTCCTAGGACGCTGCCAGACCACACCATCTAATAGTAGTTTAAAGTTTTAAAAAGAGCTAGAGACACCAGAAATAAAAGTGAAATTGGCAGTATGCCTACTACCGGATTTTAACTTTAAAAATGATTTGGCTTTTCATAGTACATCATTCTGAAAGCTAAAGTCTACTTGTTATTAAAACTAATATCTCTTCAGGTAAAGTATGTTCTATGGGCGTTGTATGATTTGACCGTCCATAGTCATCAGTCTGTATGCACCATGGCCAACAACTCCTTCTACCTGGTATGGTCCTTCCCATTTGTAGGCGAATTTGCCTGCTTTTCGATTCTTGGTGTTTTGAAACACCTCTCGGAGAACTAGGTCTCCTACCTCCGGAGCCCCGACTTTCACATTCTTGTTATAACTCCGGCCCCGATTGTTTGTAGGCGACCAGGACGGATTTTTGCGCTTGCTCGCAGCTCGTCAATTGTGTCTAGGCTTCTGATCATCTCTGCATTATTCAGTTCCCCTGTCATATTTTCATAGCTATGAGTGGGAACTAGAACTTCTGACGGAATGACTGCTTCCGCGCCAAACACCAGGCTGAAGGGTGTTTGACCTGTTGTTATCTTTGGTGTCGTTCTGTCCGACCATAACACTAGTGGCAATTCATCTGCCCACTTTCCTCCTAACTCCTGTAACCTCCTTCTCAGATTGTCCATGATGATTTTGTTATTGGATTTAGCTTGACCGTTGGACTTTGGAGTCCTGGGTGCTGACTTTTTTAGGGTGATGTTCCACCTGGCGCAGTATCCCTCGGTATCGTTGGAGATGAATTGTGAGCCATTGTCACATATGATTTCTGATGGGATACCAAACCTGCAAATGATGTTTCGTTTTATAAACGAAATGACATGTTTATCTTTACTTCGTGAATGCCGCCTCTATCCACCTGGAGAAATAATCTGTCATTGCCGGCATCCAGGTTCTCGTTTCCGTGGCTCGTGGCAGGTCCTACTATGTCCATGCCCATGCCATGAATGGTCGGGGAGAAATGATAGGGTGTAAGGGTTTCGCCGTGGTGATGAATCATTGGCGCCGAGCGCGGGCGCGTCACATTTGCGTGCGTGCTCGCCGCATGCATCTGCTTTCATTGTAGGCCGGTAGTATCCTTGCTCGAGGGCTTTATTTGCGGACTCGCCCCGCATAGTTTCCACATTCGCCCATGTGGAGAGCATGTAACACGATCTGTGCTTCTTCCTTGTCCGGTGCACCGTAAGTAGGGGCTGCTAGTGATTTTTTCGAATAATATATCATCAATGAGTATGAACCTGGAGGCCTTCACTCTGAAAGCTCTCACTTCTTTCTTGTCGTCTAGCAGCTTGTTATAACGCAGCCAGTCTAGGTAAGGTGTGCGCCAATCCCAGTCATCTACTTGCTCAGATGTTTGATCAAGTGACTGTGAGTTCTCAACTTCCTCTGTAACTGCTTGGGCTCCTTCTCCATTCTGTGGATCCTCCAGTTCTCCTTTATCTATTTCATCTGCCTTCTGGACAGAAGGCTCTAGCATATGTGCCATTGGAATGTTGGATAGTTTTGTTGGTTTGAATGTTGGCCCCAGAGTTGCTAAGGCATCTGCTTCCACGTTCTGATCCCTGGGGATCTGTTTGAGCTTGCAAGTTTCGAATTTCCGTTTTAACACCTTTGATGTTTTTAAGTATGCAATCATCTTCGAATCTCTGGCTATAAACTCATCATTTACGTGGTTGACTATTAGCAAAGAGTCACTGGATATGCGCAGGTGCCTGACCCCTAACTCCAGAACTAGCGTCATTCCCAATATCAAGGCCTCGTATTCTGTTGCATCGTTGGTTGCCTTGAATTCGCATCTTACTGCTTGCGCTATAAGGTCTCCCTGTGGTGATCGCAGGATTAATCCCACACCCGCCCCCTTTGGTTGGAGGCTCCGTCAATATGCATCTGCCAGACCTCTGTCTCCCTGCTTTCCTCTAAGGTGAGGATCTCCGTATCTGCTAGATTCTGGATGGCTGGGCTGAAGTCTGACACGAAGTCGGCCAGTGCTTGCGATTTGATTGTTGTTCTGGGGTCATACTGGATATCGTACCTACTGAGGTGTACATTCCATTTTGACATTCTGCCTGATAGTTCAGGTTTTCAAGAGATGTGTACCTGGTCTCTGCCGGCAGTAGAGACTTGCTTACGTAGTATACTGCCTTCTGCTCTTTTTCCTGCTCTCTGACCAGAACAGCACTCACTGCCACTTCTATGACGGCCGGGTATAGGAATAGTGGTTCTCCGGCCGGCCGGCAGCCGGCGGGGTGGTCCGAGGTAGTGTTTCAGCTCTCGAAGGCTTGCTCGTGATCCGAGGTCCATTCAAACTTCGGCTTTTCCTTAGTACGTCGTAAAACACCTGCACTTATCTCAAGATCTTGAAATGAACTGTTTCAAGGTCGCTACCTTTCAACTAGTCTTTGAACATCTTTGGGCTTCTCAGGTGACTCTAGTTGTAGGACAGCTTTGATCTGCTCGATGTTAGCCTCTATCCCTCTTTGAGTTACAATATAGCCTAAGAATTTGCCAGAAGATACCCCGAAGGTGCATTTAGATGGGTTTAGCTTCACTTTGTATTCCCTGAGGGTGCTTAATGTTTCTGCCAGGTGCCGCATGTGATCTTTGGCTATTTCTGATTTCACCACCATGTCGTCAATATACACCTCCATAGTTCTTCCTATCCGCTCTTTGAATATACGGTTAACCAGCCTTTGGTACAAGGAGCCTGATTTCTTTAGACCGATCGGCATGACGTTGTAGCAATATATTCCTCTTTTGGACATGAATGCCGTCTTCTCTTGATCTGCAGGATCCATCTTAATCTGATTGTATCCACTCCATGCGTCCACGAATGTCAACATCTCATGTCCAGCTGTTTCGTCCACCATTGCATCAATATGAGGCAGCGAGAATGGATCTTTAGGGCATGCTTTGTTGAGGTCGGTGAAGTCCACACATACTCTCCACTTTCCATTCTTCTTTGGCACCACCACTACGTTAGACAGCCATTCTGGATATTTTACTTCTTTTATCTCCTTTGCTGCCAGCAGGCTATCTACCTCTTGGTTGATCACTTTGTTTCTTTCCGCTGCAAACTTTCTTCTTCTCTGCTGGATGGGTTTACACTTTGGGTCCACACTAAGCTTATGCGTTATGATGGACGGATCTATTCCTATCATGTCATCGTGTGACCATGCAAAATAATCCATGTTATCCTGTAGGAACTTGATTAGTTGCTGTCTCAAGCTTCCTGTGCATCCTCCTCCAATGAGCACAGTTCTTTCTAGGTGCAGCTTGTCCAGGTTGATTTGATCCAGCTCTTCAGCTGGGGGTTCGATGTATTCGTCTGGATAGGTCGTCAGTAATTGCTATGCGGGAGGGATGGCGGTGCACTTAAGTGCCTTTTATAGCGACCTATAGCTTCCTCCCGATCTCCTCTTATTGTTTCTACTCCCCATGGTGTGGGGAACTTTATGACCGGGTGATATGTTGAGGGGACCGCCTTCAATGCAGTGCGACCATGGTCTTCCCAAGATGACATTGTAGGTGGAGGGTCCGTCATAACCAGTGCACTGACTTGCTTGTTGACTCCTCCCACATAGGTTGGGATGACTATCTCGCCCAATGAGTTGGCTGTTTCCCCACTGAAGCCTACTAGCGGAATAGTTTTCTTCTGCAAATCCTTCTCGCTGAATCCCATGTTTTCTATGGTTTTCAGCATGATTAGGTTGGCCGAGCTTCCTGTATCTACCAAGACCTTCTTAACTGTGCAATTAGCCATTGATAAGGTGATAATAAGTGCGTCATGATGTTCTCGTTCGTCGTATGTATCTCCTTCGTCAAAGTTGACCGCTGGTAGGTCGCTGTGAGAAATTCTACAAGAATTGGCTGGCCTGTCCCCTTTGGTCTCGGTGGCACGCCTCTTGGCTGCTGAGTATGTCAGCCCGCTTAAGTCTAAGCTGCCTGTTATCACGTTTATGATTTTGGTGCGTGTGAGTGGGTTTGCAGGCTTGGCGGAGCCTACCTTATCCTGCTGCTTGCCCCCACGTGGTAATAGGTGGCTCAGCTTTCCTTGCTCATACAGGCGCTTGATCTCTCTTCGTAATGTGTAGCAATCCTCAGTGTTGTGCCCAATATCACGGTGGAACTCACAAATTCTTCTTGCTACCCTTTCTCCATGATTGCTCTCCTACCGGTGGGTTGGGCCACCTTACTCCATCTCCCATTTCCCCGAGGGCCTTCAAGATTCCTCCGATACCTGTAGTGAATCCATACTCTGCCAGAGTAGGGAGCTGCTGATTTTCCTCGATTCTGTTGACTCCCTTTTCGTATGGCTTGTACCTCTCGTCCTTCTTGCTGGTGGTTTGCTTTCTTCCCGATTTCTCCACGGCTGAGGTACTAGAAATACTTGGCGTGCTAAGTAAGCTAGCTCTGGCTAGAATATCTTCCTCCAATCTGATTGCGGCAGGTGCCTTCTCTTCAGATCGCCTCGAAACTATGGCGAGGGGATGCATAGTCACCGCTTGTATAGGTCGTAGTCGTGGTGGAGGCCTCTTTGAAGGCCTCTGCTCGCTCGAAACATCGCACTCTCGTACTGCTACCTTCTCATTGTTGAACCTAGTATTGTATTCTCTGATCGTCTCTCTTGCCCCCTGGACGATTCTGTACAGATCTCCTGCGTGCTTCTGTGGTTTTCTGCTGCTTGCAAACTGTTGAGTAAATGCGTTCACTAATTCAGCAAATGTAGATATCGACCTATTGGGCAGGCTCACAAACCATCGAAGTGTCGACCCTGCTAGGGTGGACCCAAATCCTTTGCACATGCAAGCCTCCTTGACTTGCCCTACCGTTGTTACTGTCATCATCTTCTGCTTGTACTGGCTTATATGATCAAAGGGATCTGCTGTGCCATCGAAGAGGGGCATATTTGGATTTGTGAATCCCTTTGGCATGGCTGTGATGGATATGGTGTCCACGAATGGTGAGTCGGCATAGCTGTCTAGTGCTGCTTTCTCGAGTGGGGTGGCAACCACAGGACCCTGCTCGTATTTCTTTTAACTCAATCACTTTGATTTGTTATCTTTTGAATTTGGGGTCACTTTGTCATCCCAGGCCGCCCTCTTACCGGTTCAATATCCGCCTCCCGATCCAGGGCTCTTGAAGGTTCGATGTGTTCAGTGCTAGAGGAGTTGTTTAACGATCGTCCCCCTTTGCCCGATCCATTTGTTGGTTCGACTCGGATCCTGCTCCAAGTGTCTGATCGATCTTGGCGGGTATGCTGACGGGGATGCCACCTGCTCATACTTCTACACACGGTGGCCGCGGGCAGTTGCAGCGTGAGGTATCCCGGCCCTTGTGAGGTTATCCTTCCATCTCGATGGTATTATGGGACAGATCCAATCGGTTATCGATTCGGTAGGTATCGTCGAAGTGGATTCTGTTGCACTGATGCCCCTGCGTCGGATCTACCCGGCGGAGACCTTCCCACGCGTCGCCCGCTTTGGGGTGGCGTCTTTGTTTCAGGATGTCTATCTGCGCCCAGAGCTCTCTGTCCCTCTTTCTTGCTTCGACTTCAGCTTTCTTCTGGTCTTCTCTCATGTTTTCCATGGCTTTCTGGAGATTCTCTACGCCAGTGAGTAAGATTTGTGTGGGACTAGGTGGTGGGGTGATGCCTGAGCTCGACGTTCCTTTATCTGATCTGGCCTGGGTTGCGACAGCAGGAGTCCTAGGAGGTAGAGAAGTTTTTGCTGTAGGTATGATTCTTGAGGTGTGTCCGGGAGCTTGTGTAGCCACTGTTGATGCCGGATTTTGAGTAGAGGGTGGTGGTGGTGATGGCTATCTGCTCCCTGACACGACGTCCGATGCTTGCTTATCCATTGTGTATCTAGAGTATCAACGATTGACGACCACAATGCCCCACGGTGGGCGCCAAACTGTTTAGGTATTTTTTTACCAAGTTGATTGATTAGGGTTAATGCGGTCTTACTCGGTGGTCGGTCGTATGATTGTTCGTGTGTTGATGCGTGAATAAAGAAATAAAGTACGGAATGTAAATTAACACGTGAGATTTCGTGACGCGGAAAACCCGATGTAGGAACAACCGCGGGAGGGACGGTACCCTGTCAAATATCGCACTATACTTGAATAGGAGGATGATTACAACTGAAACGTAAAGCTAATCCTGCTGGCGTGAGGCGTCAGGCCTCCAAGATCTTGGACGGATGTATACTTGGGTATAAGAATATGCTAATGCCTTGGTGTAAATAGGTGTGCGGATGTGTTGTTGAATGTCCTTCTTGATTTGCTTCCTTGGCTATTTATAGGGTGAGAACCCTAGATATGTCCTATTTTGATTATGCAAAGGGAATATAATTTCCATAAGAATTCTTTCCAAATTCGGCCGCCTTTCCCAATTCTCCCTGATCTCCCTAACTTCTCCCTAACTTCTCCCTAACTCGTCTTTCCTTACTCCGGACGTCTCCTCTGATAGGCCCGTGGTCTTCTTTCAGCCCGCTCCCCCTTTTCCTAATTACGGGCTTCCTCCCTCCTTATCACTCCTTCCATAGCCTTTTATTTTATTAAGTGGGCCTTCCTTATTGTGCTATTTTTAGCCCAAACACTCTGTCTTCTAGAAATAAACTTGTATTCTAGAAAGACAGCTTCAGGAGCCACAAACCCGTTGTACTCGTGATTATAGTAAGGAAAAATGAGCATTTGTTTCTTTTGAAAACTTACAAACACGGTACCCTACCATTTCATATCTCATATGATTCGTTTTAGATTTAGTGGAAAAATAATTTAGACAAAATGATAAAATCCCCAAAAGGATCAAGTAACTCAAAGTAACTTGATTAAAGTTCAATCCATATCGAATAGAGTTTGATTTCTTATCCAACCACACATTATCCCATAATGCGTGCTAAGAGAGATTAACTTGTGATACTATATCACATTTCCTTTGGCTTATATCAAAGTCTTCACTTTGATAGTCCCATCACGACTAAATCGTGATTCCTGGAACTCTTTGAACTTCTTCAAAGATTTCTCTATTTACCTTATTAAGTGAACACATTAGTGTCAACTTAAATCGTTGGTAAAAGAAAATGATCAACCTATTTTGGATCAATGATTTACAACCTCGATCTCCTTTTCAACCAAAAGCACGAGACATCTTGCTTTGAATACAAGATACGCATATACCATAAGATTAACAATCTAATGGTTCCAAGAGTACTCGATAACTCTTTGTGTTCATCATTCCAGAATTTAAGGTTTAATTTTGGGTTACCAATTTGAGTCTTGCATCATCTACATGATATGTCATTCTAGTTTGGTTTAGAATATAATTACCTTGATAATGGGCTAGCCATACATCAAATCATGGTGTATAAGGTCACAAAAGTGAAACCTCTTTTGTATCTTAACAAGTTTATATTCTTATTTAGAGTTTATGCACTTAATAGTCACAATTAAGTACAACTTTAAACCCAAAAACTAGATTGAGTACACAGTGACCCTATCTCTCAACATCATTGTTGCTAGTCGTCATATTCTAATCATCCTATGTATCAAATATAATGATGAAAACCACCATCGGTTTCTAATATTGACGAAGTAGTATTAGCAAAATTTATGTCAATCAAATAAACATTTAAAGAAGAAGGTCCCATTAGATGTCTGATGTGACCATAATTAGCGCATATTTAGCCCCCGAATTAGCCTTGTTCCCATGCTTTTTAGTGCATATTTGGGTCATTTATTGTCTTTAGTTCTTTGTTTCGCATATTCTTTGAGATTTTGATCCCTTGGTAGGAAAGGAGTGCAAATCTTGCATTTTCATGGCAAAACGAGACTAAATTGATTGAATCCAATGACCAAGCATCACGGAGAGACAAGATTAGAAGGCCTTTGTACATATTATAGTAGATGAGCAATGTTGAGAAAGGATCCTTGAGTCCCCAAGGAAATCCCCAAGGATTTTATGAAGAAAAGGGAAGAAAAGAAGAAGAAATGTTGCTGAGGCACAATCCGTGCGGATTGACCACAATCCGTCCGTCTTCCACAGCACAATCCGTGCGTTTTCTCCCTAAGACGCCCGGATTTGCAGCCACCAGAATCCGCCCGGATTCACCTGAAGACGCCCGTGTTCCACCGCCAGAATCCGCCCGTCCCGACTCCAAAACGCACGGATTTGTGACAAAGACAATTTCGTCTTCTCCAAGCTACAAAGAAAGAAGCCCTTCCTTCGAAAAATACTGGCTCCTCCCTGCTCAAACTAAAAAGTGTAATTACTAGTTTAACCCTTAGTTAACCCTAATGCATCCCCCTAATTTCCACTATAAATACCCCATTAGTCTAATTAGAAGAGCATGTTCTTCTTATCAATAATTAGAGTAGTTAATATCAATCAAATCTCTCTTTAGTATTGTAATCAACAATTAATCAAGTTCTAATACAAGTTTTATTTCCTTAATCTCTCTTTTGTTCATCCTTTATTTTGGGTAATTGAAGATTATTTGGGTTATTATTGGGAGATTGACAAACTCTCAATCAAGCATCAAGTACTTCTTTTATTCTTTGCTTTATTATTGGAATCATTAGTAGGTATAATTCTCTTAATCCCTCTTTAATTATTGCTAATTACTTTCATTTATTCCTCATGTTTCCTTTTGTTGGTATGATTGACAACCTTGCTATCATGATCAACATGATAATGAGTGAGTAGTCTCTTAGCTAGGGTTAATGGGTAATTAGGGGAAACCAACATGGGGAATGATTCATGCTTAAATTAATATGCTTTCATGGTTTATTTGCTTGCTTGTTTTGATCTCAACTCATGCACATGTTATGTTTGATGAAATGTGAGCCTATGAATCCTTGCATTTTTTACCCATCACCTATCTTTTCAATGAGACTTGTAAGACATAAACCAACTCGAGTCTCATTAGACCATGCATGTTGTTGAGTAGGGAAGACTAAGTTGACTTGTAGGTGTTGTATAATCTAATCGATTCGGCTCCGGGACCCAAACTTTCCTAGGATTGTAAGATATAACCCAACTCAATCCATCACAACAATAATTGCTTGCTTATAATTTGAGAACATGTTTGTATGATCAATTTCCATGAATCCCCTGTGACCCCATGACACCTTAGTGCTTTTTATCAATTGTTTACAACCCTTTTATTTCATCTTGCTTATTTACTTTCATTGCTATTTTAGTTTAGTGACCTTCTACATCAACCCAATTTGTGACACCCCTAAGACACCACTAGTTTCAATAGAAATCTCATCTCAATTCCCGTCCCTTGGGATCCAACCTTTACTTGCCTCTTTACTAATTGTAGAGTTGTTTGTGAAGCTATAAATTGTGTTTTGATTCGGACGTGACCCAACGACCAACACGAAACGGACCGATCAAAAATGGCGCCGTTGTCGGGGACGGTGTTTACTTGATTTAGATTTTCTTTTATTGTTATTAGTTGTGTCTTTCTTTACCTTGGGGAAGTAAAACTCCTCAAGGTTTGTTCTAATTGTTTTCAAGTTGTTCGATATTTTGCAAGATGGACTTTATAGATTGTTTTGTAGAGGACCACTTAAGTATACTTTTCTTCAAAGATCCCATGCAAGCATTGGAAGCCTTGGAGGCAAGTGAGGCTAAAAATCTGTATTGGGAATTGGAGGTGGATCTTTTTGAGGCCGCTCTAGCTAACAAAGAACTTACTCATGCACAATCCGTATTAGTGCATAACATCCTTGTGGAAGCATGTCAACCCATAGAAGATGAGCAATCCATCTTAGAAGATATTTTACAAGCTCAAGAGCAAGAGGAACGCATCATGGAATTTGATATGATGAGGTTGACGAAAATGAAGTTGAGTATGCCATGAGAATGGAATGTCTAATGGAGATGGAGCAAATTCTCAATGAAACTCCAAAGGAGGAAAGTGAGGTACAAACTCCTACTTTAAAACCCCTTCCCCCAAATTTGAAATATGCCTACCTTGATGAATCAATGACCAAGCCCTTGATTGTTAATGATAGACTTGATGATAACCAATTGGGAAAATTGCTTGATGTGTTGAAACAACATGAAAAGGCTATAGGTTATAGTCTAGATGACCTTAAGGGTATAAGTCCCAACTTTTGCATGCATAGAATTCATCTAGAGGAAGACCATAGACCTACCATTCAACCCCAAAGAAGATTGAACCCCCACATGCAAGAAGTTGTCAAAGGAGAAGTTATGAAATTACTTGATGCGGGAATCATATATCCCATATCGGATTCTTTGTGGGTTAGCCCCGTCCAAGTGGTACCTAAGAAAGGAGGTACCACTGTAGTGACAAATGAAAAGAATGAACTAATACCCACAAGAATGATCACCGGTTGGCGTATGTGTATTGACTATCGAAAATTAAACTCCGCAACAAGAAAGGATCGTTTCCCCCTCCCATTCATTGACCAAATGCTTGAGAGGTTAGCCTCCAACAAATTCTTTTGTTACGTTGACGGGTATTCGGGATTCTTCCAAATCCCTATACACCCGGATGACCAACATAAGACCACCTTCACATGCCCTTATGGTACTTTTGCAAATAGGAGGATGCCTTTTGGTTTATGTAATGCCCCCGCCACTTTCCAAAGATGCATGATGAGTGTCTTCTCCGATTACTTAGAGACCATAATGGAAGTTTTTATGGATGATTTTAGTGTTTATGGAAAGGACTTTGACTCATGTTTGCATAATCTTTCCCTTGTATTGCAAAAATGTGAAGATGTTAGTCTTGTTTTAAATTGGGAAAAGTGTCACTTCATGGTCAATGAAGGAATTGTTTTGGGTCATTTGATTTCGGAAAAGGGCATCGAGGTCGATAAAGCTAAAGTTGAGGTGATAGAGAAACTCCCACCTTCCGTGAATGTTAGAGGGGTGAGAAGTTTTCTCGGTCACGCGGGTTTTTATCGCCGTTTCATAAAGGATTTTTCAAAAATAGCGAAACCCCTCACTCAACTTTTGCTTAAGGATGCCCAATTCCAATTCACTGATGAGTGTGTTGAAGCCTTTAATAGAATCAAGGAAGCACTAATCTCGGCACCAATCATCCAACCTCCAAATTGGGAATTACCTTTCGAGATTATGTGTGATGCTAGCAACTACGCCGTTGGAGCGGTTCTTGGCCAACGGGTAGGGAGAGCTCTTCACGCCATCTATTACATAAGCAAGACTCTCGACCCTTCCCAAGTGAATTATGATACAACCGAGAAGGAGCTTCTTGCCATTGTCTATGCTTTGGATAAATTCCGTTCCTACTTGCTTGGATCCAAAGTAATTGTATTTTCGGATCACCGTGCTCTCCGACATCTCTTGATAAAGAAGGAGGCAAAACCAAGATTGTTGAGATGGATTTTGCTTCTTCAAGAATTTGACTTGAAAATAAGAGACAAGAAAGGAGCTGAGAATGTAGTGGCGGATCATTTGTCAAGGATCCGGTTTCATGATGAAAATGGAGAAACCCCGATCAGTGACTCATTTCCCGACGATATTTTAATGGCTATTCAAACACAACTTGAAAGGCACATCACCCCATGGTTTGCCGATTATGCCAATTATATTGTTGGAAAGGTACTCCCTCCAAATTTGAACCACAACCAAAGGAAGAGATTCCTATTCGAAGTAAAGAGGTACTTTTGGGATGACCCAAACCTCTACAAGGAGTGTAGTGATGGGCTCTACCGGAGATGCATCCCTCAATGGGAAATCCAAGGAATCTTGGAAGGATGTCATTCATCACCCTACGATGGGCACCATGGAGCAAGGAGGACCGTTGCAAAAATTCTTCAATCGGGCTTCTATTGGCCTACAATGTTTCAAGATACAAGAGAATTCATTATTCATTGCGATGCTTGTCAAAGAACGAGGAATATCTCTTGGAGGAACGAAATGCCACAAAGGGGCATTCTAGAGGTGGAGATCTTCGATGTTTGGGGAATCGACTACCAAGGTCCCTTTGTGACATCCAATGGGAATAAGTACATCCTTGTGGCCGTACACTACTACAAATCCAGGCAACTACAACGCCCCTTTAACAACGATTATTCACGAAAATCACAATAGACGTTGTAGAATGTATGGCGCGAATTTTACTAAAATCAATTACAACGGGTATGGTTATAAAAACCGTTGTTATTCGTTTTAACAACGGGTCACACATGAACAACCGTTGTTAATAATTTGGCGCAAAATTGGCGCAAAGTTAGTGAAAAGTAATCACAACGGTTATTTTTGAAACCCGTTGTTAAAACTTATTTAACAACGGGTGTTTTTTACAACCGTTGTTAAAACATATTTCACAACGGTTGTTGTTTAATAACCGTTGTCAATACCTTCCATACTCTAAACCACACAAACACAAGTCTGCTGTGACCACAAAACACAAACCTTAATACACAAACACAAACCCAAAGAAGACAAACACAAACACAAAACACACACTTTCTCATCGTCTCTTTCTCTCTTTTTCATCGTCGCTTTATCTTCTCGCCGTCACTGTTGATTTCATCGTCTCTTTACGTACGTTCTGTAATTATCAGGTTTGTTTCATCGTCATTATTTTATTTTTCTAATTATTTCATTTCCATGTATGTGTTTTTATCGACCATTAGGTTCCGTTCAAAGATCTGCTAATTATTTCATTTCCATGTATGTGTTTCTAATTATTTCATTTCCATCTTCTTTGGCGTCCTTCAGTACGGATCGAGCATAGTAAGAGTCTTAAGGATGATATCATTCATTTTGTTGGAGTTTGGAGTTTGTTTTGAAAGATTAAGGAGAGGGTTAATTTATTTGGAATTTGTTTTAGCAGTTAGGGTTTGGAGAATATATTGAGATAATGGAAATGCATGTTAGTTGAGATAATGCAATGTATTTATACTAAGCAATGTGTGGGTTGAGTTGATTTTTAATTAATATATATGTTAGGAAGTTGTGCCATAATCAGCATCATCATATCTCTCAATGCTGCTTCAAATCTTATTGGACATTGATGGCGGTAATAATAACTGGATCTTGATGATGATCGATCTATGGAGTTGAAAAAATGGAAGCAAATCAAACAAGCATAACTCAACACTTTCAAAATGATCATTTCATTTAATTTTAAACCAAATACATTACAAAAATTATCAGAAATCAAAAGATGTATAATAAGCCGGAACAACCCCGGTTAAGCGTAAAAAGCGCTTCTCAACCGGCCACCAATCACGCCACTCGGTATACCGCTAACTTAGGGTCATTGGCTTCATATTTTGCAATAATAGATTGAATATATGCAAGGACACGACTTGCATGTGGAGATAAGGTTGGAAGAGTACAACTCAACATATCTCTCGTCATGACCAAGTTGCGAGTAACAAAGTCGACGGTGGGGTATGAAGATGATGATGATGAGGCTTTGTTGACAAGCCGGACTGCTTCACGCCTCTTAATCCAATAATTCCGTTGATGTTCAAGGGATACTTTGATTAATGGGTGTTGATCGGTGGGAAGCCCGGCGAGAACCTTCACATCATCTTCAATCGTTTGTGTAAGCCATTCTTCGTTGTTGATAAAATTAGGGTTCATTGCCATGTTGTTTCAATTAATGAATGTTAGTAAAGGATGCTTTAATATTTATAGCTAGTCACATTTATAAGTTTTTTCAAAACCGTTGGTAATTAATTTAAGGGATATTCTGCATGCATCGGAATTCTAACGGGCCGTAATTATACATGCATCTAGTAATATTTAATTTAATTTTTTTTTTTTATTTTTTTAAGAACAAACAACAACGGTTATTTACAAACAACCCGTTGTCGTTAGATATAACAACGGTTTTGTATATTCAAACCCGTTGTTATAACTTTCCCCCCAAAATTGAGTCACACTTTCCACAACGGGTTTTTATACTTAACACCGTTGTTAATATTTTTCACAACGGTTTCCTTAAGAAAACCAACCGTTGTTAAAACCTTTTACAACGGACGCTTTAACAACGTTCACTTTTTTATATAACAACGGTTTTTGACCGTTGTTATAGCCTGTATCTGTAGTAGTGGTAGATTAGGTCTCAAAGTGGGTGGAGGCAATTGCCACTCCAAATGATGATGCAAAAACGGTCACCAAGTTTTTCAAGAAGATAATCTTCCCAAGATTTGGAGTTCCTAGAGCGATCATTAGTGATGGAGGAACGCATTTCCATGAGAAGAAGCTTGCATCTCTTTTGACCAAATATGGTGTTCAACATAGAACCGGCTTGGGATATCATCCTCAAACAAGCGGTCAAGTTGAAATTTCAAATAGAGAGATCAAGCAAATCCTTGAGAAAGTTGTGAACAAAACTCGGAAGGATTGGAGCACAAATCTTGATGATGCTCTTTGGGCTTATAGGACGGCGTATAAGACTCCCATAGGAGCCTCCCCTTACAAGCTTGTCTATGGAAAAGCATGTCATTTGCCAATCGAATTGGAGTACAAAGCTTATTGGGCAATCCGAGCACTTAATCTTGATCTCAAATTGAGTGGTCAAAAGAGGATGATTCAAATTCAAGAGTTGGAGGAATTCCGACTACAATCCTATGAGAATGCAAAGATTTACAAAGAAAGAACGAAATTGCTTCATGATAAGAGAATTAGACAAAAGGCCTTGCATAAAGGAGACAAAGTCCTTCTATTCAATTCCCGCTACCGACTTTTTCCGGGAAAGTTGAACTCTAGATGGATGGGTCCCTATGTGATAACCGAAGTTGGGAAATATGGAGATTTTGAACTCAAGGGGGAAGATGGAAGCAAGTTCAAGGTCAATGGTCAAAGATTGAAGCCATATTATGAAGGAGCATTCATTGGAGAGGTCGAGGTCACCTACCTCGGGCCTTCTCATCCTTGAAAGGACCATCAAAGGGAGAGTTTGGCGGAGTCCTCCCTAAACCACCACTTGTAAATATACTAACCCTCTAACTTGTATTTATTGTTTTATTGCATTTGTTTTAATAAATAGCATGAACTCTTTTCATGAGCGTAAGTGAGGGAGGGTTACTAATGAATTTTGAATGAAGGAAGGACCAATTTTCAAGTGTGGGGAAGCATCTATGAGAGGAGAGAAAGTCAAAGGAAGAATTCACAGCTTGAACCCATGCGTTTTCCCTGGAATCCGGCCGTCTTGCTGGAATCCGAGCGGCCTGAGGAGAATACGTCCGTCCAGCTACGCTGAGAATGTGAAGATTTTTGGACTAAAGGTGAATCCGAGCGTCCCAGAAGGTAAAACGCCCATCCTGAAGAATCCGGCCGGCTTTGCAGAAAGACGCCTGTCTTTCTACCTGTGCATTTCAAGGAAAATCGCTGTAAAGGAATCCGTCCGTCTTCAGAAGAATCCGCCCGTCCCGATGAAAAAGAATCCGAGCGTCTCATGCTCGGGACGCCCGTCTTTGAGGCGTCAACTTTTGGAAATTTAGCTGTAACAGAATCCGTCCATCTTCAGAAGAATCCGCCCGTCCCGAGAAGCATGAATCCGAGCGTCTTCTGCTCGAATCCCGCTCGTCCTCCCACGGTGTTTTGACCCGATTTCTCCTAATTAAATTACACCCCACCACACATATAGTGACACATCACTACTCCTTCCACTTGCATTATAAAACCCACCTCCTTATGACTCCCATACATATCCAAATCACTCTCTTAACCCACAAGATCAAAAAGCCCCAATTTTCTAGGGTTTCCAAAGGCAACACTCAATCAACAAGGAGCATCCTTATCCTTTCACAAATCAAAAGAATCCAGCTCAATAATCAAGAATGGCACCAAGGAGATCCTCTTTTAGGAATGCAAGAAGACCAAGGATGAGGGGAAGTTCTTCTACCTCCCATGTCAACACATTAAGAAGGGAGCATGAAGAGATTGTAGATCTCACAAGGCTTGATGACTTCTCAAATGTGGAATTTGTCAATGATGTGCAAAGATTAGTCTTCCACCGGCTTCTAAGTAAGAATATTCTTCCCACTAAGTTTTTATGTCATGCTACTTTGAGGAAACTTGGGATTTATCACCAAGTGGAAGCTCTCTTTGAAGTATTTGGTCTCTCAACCCTTTTTCGCATGTATGAAAAAACTTATCGATCTCTTGTGCTTGAATTTTTGAGCTTTTTGAAGATTACAACCTTGAACAAAACAATTTGCATAGAGTTTAGGTTGGAGAATGTTTCTAGGATGATGACCCTTGTAGAATTCGCAAATGTACTCGGTCTCGATGTTTCGCCTACCCGAACATCGAAGCCAAAGAAGTATAGTGTTGAACCTTTGTGGAGGGCCATGACGGGCCGGGATTTCATATATACCAAGAATGTCTTGCTTTTCATATCCAAAATCCTATCTTGAGGCTTACTTATCCGCCGAGATCCGGCCATCGTGAACCAATTAGACCTTGTGTTTATGGAATCCTACCTCAACATTCAAGGAAGAAATGTGTATCACTTCAATGCACCTCTAGTATTGCTAGAGAAATGGGCAAAGTTTAGAAATGGGGACGATGATGGAATGAAGCACATTGTGAATGGAGGACTCATTACTAGGCTTGCAAAGCATTTCAACCCGAGATTCAATGAGAATAATGAGTATGCTCCTCTCTTGGGAAACACTAGGATAAACGAAGATCTTCTTCTTATTCACCACCATTGGATAACCCTTGAGGGGGTTGATAAGCGGATAAAGTGGTTAACAAAAGGAAGCGATCCGATTTATCTTCCAATGGCCGACCTACCACGTATCTCCCCAAGAAGAGGACACTTGTCTCCAATGCCATCCTGCCTCATCCCAAGTCAAATAAGGCAAGCACCACCACCTCCAAATCCACCACCACAACAACAAGAACAACAAACTCAAGATGAGAAGATCAAAGTGCCTCCCTACCCATTTCCCTATCAACCGTATAACCATCCAAATCCCTTCATCCTTCCCCGTGACGACTTTGTCACGGGAATCTTACAAGATTTACACTACCGTCAATACGAAACCTCCGTGGACACTTACTATGCTCTCTACCCTCAATATCACGAGATGGTTCGAAGAGGACGGATTAGTGAGGACGGAGCATTTCCCTCATGGGCTCAATTGAATTTGCTCTTCCCCAATTCGGAGAGAGCTAATGAAGGGGCGAACGGGAGACAAGAGGAGGGAAGCAACAATTCTTGTGGAGGAGACACGATGGAGCTTGAAAGTGAAGAAGACGAATTCATGGACCCAAGTTTGAATGATGCATCAAAGGAGATATGGGATAGCGATGTAGAGGGAGATGATGCCGATCTTTAGAGGATTACTTCATAGCTAGGTGGAGCGGGCAAGAGGCACCCACCTAAGTTTAAGTGAAGTTTTCTCATCTCCTCTCTTTATTTTTCAAAGTTTCATGAAAAACTTGTATTTATTTTTCTTCATCATTGTTGGAGTAGTCCTAGCACCATTGAGGACTCACACCTCGGTACTTTTTGAGGTGTTCTCATTTTATTGTTCCCACTTTCAAAATCCAAAATGACAAATTAGTTTCATGCATTGCATAGTGTGTGCATGAACTACACCCATCCTTGGACATTAGCAATAATGTCTAGATCGGTTTGGGGAAGTTAATGCATACACAACGGGAGGTAATCTAAATTATCCTCTCCGTCATAAACAAAAACCATGCATCATGTAGTGTAGATTAGTGTAGATTGCATCTAGTGTAGAAATCATGCATCATGTTTGCGTAATTTCCCATCATTTTGGCCATTGAGGACAATGCCCATATTAGTGTGGGGATGGGGAATTCTAACTTAACTTTTATTCAAAAATCCAAAAAATGGAAATTTTTTGAAAAACCCAAAAACATGTTTATTCCTTTTGTAGTGTAGTTGTATTGTATATATTGTATATATTGTGTTTGTTCTATCCTTGTTCACATTGATTGACTACGCCACATCCGAGACATGAGGATCATGAAGACCGCATGGTATGATCTTTCCAATCTCCTTTTCCCTCTTTATGTTAATGACTATGTGGCTTTATTTTGATTGATGCGGTATAACAATGTGAATTTAGGACTTGCATTTAGTTTATATGTCATATTAGTTGATAGAATCACTTGCATTAGGATGTATATATTAGTTGCATCATTGCATGTAGTTGCATTTAGATAAAACATTTTGAAAAGTGCCTAATTGAGAACTTTGACAAGAGCAACTAACCCATTACAAATACTTTTTCAACTTAAGACTTTGCCTACTAGAATGGTTGTAAAACACCCTAGATAGTGTCATACTAGTGTCTTTTGACCCATGACCCAAAGCCTAGTCAAGGGTTTGCATGTGAGTCACCTATCCAACCCCGTGATGCGATGTGGACTTGGTTAACTTGTCTAGGTGACCTTGATTGACCTTGTGGTAAGGCAACCCAAAAATATTTTCTATCAATAAGCTTGAAGTGCTCATTTCAAAGAATTTTGTCATGTGGAAATAATTTAATGCCAAGAAAACCTCAAAAGTTATGAATTGTTGAATGTTGAGAAATTTAATTGTTTTGATGGAGGCGTACCACTTCGATGTGCTTTGGAGCGGGATCCATTGAATTGGGCTCCCACACGGTTGTGAATTCGGCCGCCCAGAGACAGAGTGACTATCACCCCGAAAAGCTATTGTCTAGAGGTTAACCGGTTGCCTAATACGCGATTGGCGAAAGCAAAGGACACTAGCCCGGAAGGGACAAACCCCATCTTAAATTTTTGAAATGTGAAAATGAAATGAGGACAATTTTGAATACTAGTCATATCCACCCGTTGTGTATAAAGATTTGAGCATTTCATTCCTAAAAAGCCTTTTGTCAAGCCACTTTGTCGAGCTTGGGACGATCCATGACCTTTACTTTTGTAGAGAATTCGAGACTTGTCATGTCATATGCTACTAGCATCATAGGGATCATCATTCCACCACCATCCGATCGCTCTTGACGAAAGCATTTGGAAATTGAGGACAAAAGTAGTCTAGTTTAACACCATTTGGAGGTGATTTAGTGCCATCCTCTTAGCCTTAGTAATTTGTTAAACTAGTATTTGTGAAGGATTACATGCTCTTAAATTTGTTCTCTCTTGGTTGCCTCCGCCACTTGATGAGGAAGTGGCTATTCCTTTTGTAGATGCATCCATTATTTGATTTTGTGTGCTTTAATGTTTGGATGTGTCGCCATTTTGGCAAGACCCACCTTGCCTTGCAAGAAGGCATCCTACCTCATGGTTGTCTTGTTGTAAGTTGAAGGGGCGGAGTGAGACCCGCTAATTGTCTCATATCGGCTATGTTATTAGGTTAGTTTAAATAATGGTCCTAGTCTTTGTCACCTCTTTACTCGGGACGAGCAAAGGTTCGGTTTGGGGATATTTGATGTGACCATAATTAGCGCATATTTAGCCCCCGAATTAGCCTTGTTCTCATGCTTTTTATTGCATATTTGGGTCATTTAATGTCTTTAGTTCTTTGTTTTGCATATTCTTTGAGATTTTGATCCCTTGGTAGGAAACGAGTGCAAATCTTGCATTTTCATGGCAAAACGAGACTAAATTGATTGAATTCAATGACCAAGCATCAAGGAGAGACAAGATTAGAAGGCCTTTGTACATATTATAATAGATGAGCAATGTTGAGAAAGGATCCTTGAGTCCCCAAGGAAATCCCCAAGGATTTTATGAAGAAAAGGGAAGAATAGAAGAAGAAATGTTGCTGAGGCACAATCCGTGCGGATTGTCCACAATCCGTGCGGATTGTCCACAATCCGTCCGTCCTCCACAGCACAATCCGTGCGTTTTCTCCCTAAGACGCCCGGATTTGCAGCCACCAGAATCCGCCCGGATTCACCTGAAGACGCCCGTGTTCCACCGCCAGAATCCGCCCGTCCCGACTCGAAAACGCACGGATTCCTGTACAGCACAATTTCGTCTTCTCCAAGCTACAAAGAAAGAAGCCCTTCCTTCGAAAAATACCGGCTCCTCCCTTCTCAAACTAAAAAGTGTAATTACTAGTTTAGCCCTTAGTTAACCCTAATGCATCCCCCTAATTTCCACTATAAATACCCCATTAGTCTAATTAGAAGAGCATGTTCTTCTTATCAATAATTAGAGTAGTTAATATCAATCAAATCTCTCTTTAGTATTGTAATCAACAATTAATCAAGTTCTAATACAAGTTTTATTTCCTTAATCTCTCTTTTGTTCATCCTTTATTTTGGGTAATTGAAGATTATTTGGGTTATTATTGGGAGATTGACAACCTCTCAATCAAGCATCAAGTACTTCTTTTATTCTTTGCTTTATTATTGGAATCATTAGTAGGTATAATTCTCTTAATCCCTCTTTAATTATTGCTAATTACTTTCATTTATTCATCATGTTTCCTTTTGTTGGTATGATTGACAACCTTGCTAGCATGATCAACATGATAATGAGTGAGTAGTCTCTTAGCTAGGGTTAATGGGTAATTAGGGGAAACCAACATGGGGAATGATTCATGCTTAAATTAATATGCTTTCATGGTTTATTTGCTTGCTTGTTTTGATCTCAACTCATGCACATGTTATGTTTGATGAAATGTGAGCCTATGAATCCTTGCATTTTTTACCCATCACCTATCTTTTCAATGAGACTTGTAAGACATAAACCAAGCCGAGTCTCATTAGACCATGCATGTTGTTGAGTAGGGAAGACTAAGTCGACTTGTAGGTGTTGTACAATCTAATCGATTCGGCTCCGGGACCCAAGATTTCCTAGGATTGTAAGATATAACCCAACTCAATCCATCACAATAATAATTGCTTGCTTATAATTTGAGAACATGTTTGTATGATCAATTCCCATGAATCCCCTGTGACCCCATGACACCCTAGTGCTTTTTATCAATTGTTTACAACCCTTTTATTTCATCTTGCTTATTTACTTTCATTGCTATTTTAGTTTAGTGACCTTCTACATCAACCCAATTTGTGACGCCCCTAAGACACCACTAGTTTCAATAGAAATCTCATCTCAATTCCCGTCCCTTGGGATCCGACCTTTACTTGCCTCTTTACTAATTGTAGAGTTGTTTGTGAAGCTATAAATTGTGTTTTGATTCGGACGTGACCCAACGACCACATCTATTTAATTGTGAACACGAAACGGACCGATCAATGTCCCACAACTAACTTGTTGATTCTTCAATAATTTGGGGTAGTTTCTTTTCTAGCGTCCAACAATTAAGACAATGGAAACTTTATCGGTCGGGATTGATAGGTTTAGTATTGTTATTCTCAATAACGTTACTTTTAACATTACCTTGTATCAATTCCATTCTAATTTTACTTCTTTGAACCTCACGCTTTTCTTAATGGTTTAAGAGAATGCTCCCACTCATTTCAATGAGTCTTTGCTAAGAGAAGAAAAATTGAAATTCATGAAGACTACTCTTCATTCGTTTGTTTTAGTCTTAAAACTTTCATTGAAGTGGTTGCGGTATTTTGGTCAATTTTGATTTCCAACAAATCTAGTTACCAAAATGATGTAACGTTTCAAAGTACTTAACTCAATTAAGCATATGAGAAACAATTCATTGTAAGTAGATATGTTAGTCAAGAATCAAAAACCCATTTGATCACAAATAACTTTTATCTATACTCTTCACAAGAGATCCTTACAATGGATAATACGAGATTTTTAGAAGAAAATTTAAATTTTGTCTTTAGTTACGATGTTTAAATAGAGATTTGAACTAAAATCGAAATGATATCGTATATAAAATTGAGGTAAAGAAATAGAACAATATGATAACGGAATAATGAAAACAAAACATTTATCGTTATAATGATACTTGTAAATAATATAACAAGATATGAGCATTTATATAGTGACCTCTACCCAAATATTATAAATGATTCCAAGACCCAAATTCATATTAACTTGGGCACGATAAAGCCGATTCAACTCTCATCAATATAACTCGGTGGATTAACTCTTTAATCGATTCTACTTTTAGAACTCTTGGTCGATAAAATTACATTAATATTTATCTTTAGCCCGAAACACATCCGGCAACCGTCAAGAATACTTTCGTTGAGTTTAACCCAAAGTTCGAATAAATGTGTCCATGATCCAAATTTACATCAACTTGGGCATCGGTAAAGCCGAATACAACCCTTCCCTTTATAAATTCGGTGGGTAGACATTTATCACCCACTTCCCCTACGTAGCAAGGTTTGTACCCCGGTAAGGCCGAGCGCACTCCCTCACGAAATAGGTTTTCATGGTTTCTAATTTTTGGTAAGGCTAAGTCTCAATTGTTAATTTTAGCGAGAGGTCATGTCAATTTATTATCTATCACGTTTTAAGTGAACTAAAGCGGTGAACTATGATAATTGTAATTGACACGGTCGATTTACTCGATTTAATGATAATGCATGTTTTAGTTATGACGATTTAGCGATGCATGCAACATATAAATAAAATGCAAAGCATAAATAAAATCCTAGTATGACCTTCCTAAAATAGTAAATCTAATAAACTATTACAAATTCAGAAACCAACTCCTTTGGTCCTTTGAACTTCGGTCTTGGCACGCATTTCAAGGCAACACTTTCTTTCATGGATCGCCTTCTCTAATGGCACCGTCTTCAAGGAACTCCGGAATAATTAAATTACAAAATGAATTACATAATTTCCTATTATACATTTGTAATAAAATAAAAATAAATATATATATTAAATTACAAAATGGTGATACGAGATCACAATAATTACAACCAAATCGATATTCCCATATATTTCGGGTAATACCAATTAAAACTAAGGCCATACTAAGTAAAACTACATAATTCAAAAATTACATAAAATTAAAATATGACAATCATAAATAAAATGCAGCATTATAATATGTATGAGCATGCCAAAATTTATGCTAAATCGCCTTTAAGAGCCAATATCGTATATTAATCGATTTTTACGGATTTGCGTGATTTAACTTATTAAAATCACAATAATTACTTAAATTCATATTTATGTACAAGTTAATTACCCTAACCATCTTAGGACTCAAAATTAGTCTCCACTAACATTTGACAATAATTAAACTTGATTTCTTAATATTGTTCATAAATGGACCCAAAAACACAAAATTATGCTATAAACTTCAAATTAAATTATAAAAATTTCAAATAATTTCGAAATTTGAAATTTAAACTCATGAACATACTGAAAAAATACCATGACACTCATAATGTTCAAAACTTAGGTTAAAAATTTCGAAACTTTATCGAGAAAAACAATGTTGCGGTTTATCGGTTTTAACAATTATGACCATAAAAATATGAGAAAAATTATATTCATTAAATTTTCACTTTTAGATCTTATATATATGATAAAATGCAACATGTGACATTTTTCCTTAGTCATGAAGTATGTTTTAGCATTATTACTAATTATAGTCACTATTTATGTGATTTTTCATCAAAAATTCATAAATCATGCATAAAGACTTCATTATAGCCAAATATTTTACACACATCTTGTAAAATTGCATGTGACAATATACTAAATTTTCATGACCAGATTCGAAATATAACTCATATTAACCTATTTACCCATTTAAATACGATTTTAACTTAAAAATCCATATTTCGAGCAAAACAACTTATTTTAACATGAAAATTTACAGGCCATCAGTAGATAATATATGTGAAAACATATCCAAAAACCACTAAAAAATTCGAAGTTTAGATATTTTTCATCCAAAAATGACATTTTTATCATAAAAATCACATTTTAATGCCAATATTATATAAAATGAACAATAAAATCCATAAATAAACCAAAATTTCCTAAAAGTCACTTAGGACCAGAAACTTTTAACATGCAAGGTTATTTTTAGGTATATCTTCATAAAACCAAATTAATTAGTTTTGTATGTTAATCATATAACTCGGAAAAACTATAAACCGATTTGCATGCAAACAACCTAAGGCTCTTGATACCGCTTGTTGGAAATATTAATCTCATTAATTTACATATTCATATATGAAATAATTTATTTAGTCATAAAATAAAAGTTAGATCTTATGCATGCAAACTTTAATAAAAGAGATGGAAAAATCTATTTCTCACCATCTTATTTCGGCCATTTGGGCACCAACAAGACCTCCTTCTTGTTAGTTCTTGAGCTTTCCTTATAATGGATGAACAAGGTTCAAATTAGAACCTCTCCCAAAATCATATACCCAAGGTGTTACTCTTAATAATTAATAATATTATGAACTAGTAATATTATTAATCTAGCTTAAAATTGACCCAAAAAATTATTTTATTCTCCTCTATTTCGGTTTAGAGAAGAGAGTTTTTGTGATTTTTCTTTCTCTAAAAATGTCTCACAAAAATGTAGAGAATAATCAATTTTCTTACACTAGAAAATTATGTGTTGAAGAGTGAATAATAAAAGAAAAGCCCTTGTCTTTTCTATATAGAAAACCGGTTGGAGGGGAAAGGAGAGCCCACTGCATGGTCTTGTGTTCTTCTCAAGACAAGACTAGGCATGCATGGCTAGTCATTAGGCATAATCATTATGTTTTCCACTTAAAATAAAAACACAATATAAACCTTATACTCCCTCCATATTTTCGGCACATTTAACATAAAATGGATGGTCCATTTTATTTTTTTTCATTTGTCAATTGTAACATATGTGACATGTTAATTGACATATAAAATTGTAATGTATTTTTAACATATTAAAAATCAACATACTCATAAAATATGTCATATACAAAATCGACTAGTAATTCGTAATTACTAGTAATTCAATTTCAATTTCAATTGTTTCGTAAACAATAATTTTATCTAAGTAATAAAACAATTCGATTACTTAGACCGTATCTCATTTAATCAAATTACAATAAGACACGTTAACTTTACTCACAAAATCACCCGTCAATTTTAAGCAATTTAATTAAGTCGTATCGACATACGATTAATTAAATAATCAATTAAGAGCGTCACCCTTTAGGTATGACCTAAGGGGATCAACTGATCACCACCGCCGCACAACAGTAATGTCAAACTCTAGTAAGCCAATCATTACCGATATGTGTGGACCAGTTGACTGTAAAATATTACATCCCACATGTATTCTTAAAATGAGATTTAAACATGTGATCATCATGATCGACAGTTGTGATCGCATTATTGTCGGAGGACACTTATTCCAACATATATATGGTACCCTACACGTTTGATTTCATGTTTTTGTTGTCGTTAGTAAAAAATTCAATTGAGTATAACTCCTGCACCGGAATTCAGAATCGGCCACTGTTTTGTTCTAAAATGATTATTGTATCTTATCATAATATACGGTTTGAGGAAACAAAAGCGTCGACTACAATTTTCTATGGGTTTTTATTTACGAAAACCTCAAATCGAGCATAACTTCGATCTTAAATTTGATCATTTTTCTTTTTATCATGTTATAGATCTCGAAAAGGTAGTCAATTTTAAAAATTCTTTGGTCAATTCTGATTTCTGATTTATGATTTATACTGAATTGTAGATTTTGAGAACGATAAAAAGGGAACATCGTACTTAAAAATCAAGCCATAAGGGTATCACATGCACAAACTTACAAAATTGGGTATTACGTGCAAAGTGGAAAAGTTCGGGGTTACCACGTGAAATTTTCGCATTTTAAGACGATTTTAGTATTTTAGTACTTAGATAAATATAGCTAACGAGAAATGCTAAAATGATAAAGGGTAAGAAACAAAATAAAGTAAACAAACACCAAATAAGCAAAAATGAGATAAATGTGATTATGGGCAAGACCAACCCAGATATTTATCGGACGAAGTAAAAAAAAAACAAAATCAGCCCAACAATGCGGACCAGGCTAAGTATTCAAGCCTTTTTAAGCGGTCCAAACCTGGAAAAAAAGTACTTAGTTATGTTTTTAGGCATGTAAGGCTCCGTTTGGCAAGACATTTCAGATACCTGTTCTGACTGAAATAACTTTTTTGATAAAAAATTTAGGTAGCGTATTTTTCTGGATGTGTTTTTTTTTTTTTTTGATAAAATGTGAGTATATATATATCAAAAATAGGATTTACATGGAATGCAAATCCTTAGTTACATAAGGTTCTTATGGCAAAGCCAAGATACATCATTAGCACTCAAATTCTCCCTACCTCTTCCTCTAATTCTAGCTTTCATACCATCATTTATCTGCAAGGCAACATGTCTAGGATGCATTAGAACTATATCATTCCTGCACTTGTTCCTCTGGAACCAGATAGAATAGAGTGCCCCCAAGAACAAAGCAATCTGAACTCCTCTCTGGACAACTGTACCTCCTCTATTAGCCCACCACATTAGATCAATCGCGCAGGAGGAAAGCTACACCCGATGTCTAATGCATAGCCATCATCACACGTCCTGTCGATCGGCAATCAAAGAAGAGATGAGCCAAGGACTCATTAGCCGACCATACATAGCAGCAGCAGCATCAACATCCATCCCATATGTTAACAAAGCTTATCCACAGTATTTATAGCTTCATGTGCCACTAACCATCCCATGAACTGATGCTTAGGTAGAGCCCAACTGTTCTGCATAACTTTACTCCAGATGGCGGGGAAGATTAGCATTCCCGAGCCACTCATAACAACCACTAGGAGTGTACCCCGTGGGTTGAACCACCAAGACCCCATCCACAAAGCCATGAACTAATTCTCGCTTAACCTTACAGATCCTTCTCCAAACCCAGCCTGAGTTAGTTGAAGGACTGTACTCAAACCAGTCTCTCCCTCTGAGATAGTTACATTGTACCCACTGTACCCAAAGGGAGTCTCTCTTCTCTGCAATCCAATTCACCAGACGACCCACCATTGCTTTGTTCCATACCTCCTGATCCTTCAGACCCAATCCTCCTTCTTCCTTAGGCTTGCAAATTTTTTCCCAAGCCACTAAAGGAACCCTCCTATATTCTGTACCATTTTCCCATAGAAAATTTCTACAGATGGCTTCTATATTCTTAATGATGCCCTTGGGGAGGACAAACATCGAGGCCCAATATGAGTGCAGGGTGTTTAGGACAGATTTGATCAACACAAGCCTGCCAGCATAAGAGAACTTTCTTGCTCCATAGTTATGAATCCTTGCACAGATTTTCTCAATGAGACAAGCACAATCAGATATCTTAAGTCTTGTAGTTTGGATAGGCATACCCAAGTATTTAAATGGGAGAGCACCTTGAAAGCCCGATATCTTTAAGATATCAGTCTTGATGTGATCAGGCACCCCTCTAAAGTAAGCATTGGATTTAGCAGGACTGATTTTAAGGCCAGATGCTTTTGAGAAGGTGGAAAAGGACTGTAATAGCAGCATCATAGAGGTAGTGTCACCTTTACTGAACAGCAACACATCATCAGCAAACATCAGGCAGGCCAATCTTTGATTTTTGCACATTGGATGGAAATGAAAGTCATACTTAGAAGCTGCATATTTCAAGGTTCTGGTTAGATACTCCATACACAGGGTAAAGAGGAGGGGGGGGGGGGGGGAGAGTGGTTCCCCTTGTCTAAGCCCTCTCTTGCCCAAATAAGCTACTTGAAATGAAATGCTACTCCCATTTCACATTTCAGGTACTTGATTCTTGGTAATATTACCTTTTTACCCTTTTAATTTATAATATATTAAATAATTATTATATTTGTTTTACGTCATTTTACCAAAATAAGCTACCTTTTCAGTTAGTTTACCAAACATATTGTTATATAATCAGTCACCTTATCAGCTCCTAATTTTCGGTTAGCTTATCAACTACCTTTTCAGGTTTCAGTTAGTTTTTCAGTTTTCAGGTACCTTTTCAGTTTTCAGGTACCTTTTCAGTTCGTTTTACCAAATAGAGCCTAAGTATAAAGTATGTAACATTTGATTCTTTCTTAAAGGGTGTTTATCTGAAACTTTAGGAATGGATCAGCCAGTGCTTGGTTGAGATTTTTGGAATGAAGTTAAATACTTATGGATTTTCACTCCATTTCAATGCCTTAAAATCTCGTACTCATGTTGGCCATGTGCCTATGTATAACCCCTAGTTTCTAACTTCATTCAACCAAATTATTACTTTATCCATTACAGGATCGAACTAATCAAATATGAGCAAGAGCAAATACGATGTTCTAACTCCATATCATACTTGATTCCAATCCATCCTAATACTTTCAACCAAACGATTGCTTGGTATTTCATTTCGCTTTATTAGCAACTCAAATTAAACACGAAAAATTCTATGATTTTATAATAAACTAGTTTTGTTGCCCGTGAAATTCACGGGTTTGTTAACGGTGAACGGCTTGGATTGGCGTGCCGTTGTCTAAAATTAAATTGCTTTGAGCACCGCGAAAGTGGTAATATACTCTCTATTAATTACATATACCTATATTTTCTAAAATCACGCGACATTCTATCAAATAATGATGAATTATATTAAACTAATTAAAGTGCATAGTAAGGTACTATCAATTGCACGCATAACCAGTTAACCAACTATAACACCCCGTCTTACCTGGGGCGAGGTAATCGGGAGTGTCACCATCTCGGTTTCCCAAGTTAGTACATCAAAGCTCCAATTAAGTAACATTTATTAAAGTCCAAGTTAATGAATTACATAAAATGAATAATACAACTTACAATGTCTCGACTATTACAATCATTCTAATGAAGTGTACATCGATTAATGTGTGACTACTCTAGTCGACCCTGACTGTCCGTGGCCCAACCCGTATCCTGGTCGATAACAAGTGGAAACCTATAAGCTAACTGCTTGCCATATGACCGGAAATATCATATGGTTCATCACACGCCACCTCAATTAAAGAAGCTGACAGCTTACACAGAGCCAACACAAGTCAGTTTCGATAATATAATTGTTCATGAGATAGCATGTGAATACGAATATGCAATGCAAGAATGAAACACATGAGTCACAAGCCTACTCCACGCATAACACAAGAGGGCGTTGATTATATCCTTCCTCGTACCAGTACCTGTCATCTTCAATCTCCAATTTATGGAGTCCATGTGCGGCATTTTCACCCCAATATGCTCTCCAATGAGGGTAATTACCCTTGTGCTAAAATTACAGTCGAAGAAGAGATGGGCAGTACTCTCAGGCCCAGTACCGCAAATACAACAGGTATCAACCTCACGAATACCCAATTTATGCAGTTTTTCACTAGTGTTCAATTCGTTATGATGATACATCCATGCTAAGAAACCATGTTTAAGGATAGTGAATTTATTCCATATAAGACTCTGCCACTGAACTTTTTCGCCTTTGTTTCTGATTAATTCATAGCCTTTGACTATAGTGTATTCATGCCCCCTATTTATTGTCCATATTTGCTGCTGGTAAGATTCTTGAAAAAGGTTTTTAGTATGGCAGATATTCCTCCATGACCAACTTGAGTTGTTGGTTGGATTGTAATCTAGCCATTGCTTTCCTTTTATGTAAACATTATTAACCCATTTGACCCATGGATGGTCTGATTTTGATGCTATCCACCAGACTATAGCCTTGTTCCAATGATTGTCATTCTTCAGTCCAAGTCCCCCTTCCTTCTTAGGCTTGCATATCTTCTCCCATAAGACAAGGAGAGATCTCATATAGTCAACCCCCCATCCCATAGGAAGTTTCGACATATTGTTTCAATTCTATTGATCACTCCAGTAGGTAGTATAAAAATACTAGCCCAATAGTTGTGTAGAGTCTTGAGCACAACTTGAACCAGTGTTAATCTCCCCGCATAAGAGAGTTTCCTTGCCCCCAAATTCCTTATTCTTTGAACAATTTTATCTATCAGGGGTTTACAATCCTTAGCATTCAACCTTGTGGTTTTGATTGGGACTCCAAGGTATTTAAATGGAAGAGTACCTTCCACCATACCTGAAATTTGTAAAATTTCAGTCTTAAACTATCCTTGACCCCATTAAAACAGGCAGTAGACTTGCCTTTACTCATATTGAGGCCAGAAGTTTTGGAGAAAGTTGCAAAAGCCCTGAGTATAGCCATGATTGAAGAGGCATCTCCTTTGCAATTTTTCTGCGGTATTAGAGTGATAATGGAACTATATATATTTCGATAATCATTTAGTTAATCAGTTTACTAAGCCTAAAATATTTCTCTAAACTCTCCCTAATCACTCCAATCATCAAGCAAGCAAGATCTAACTTTCGGTTGCCGGATTTCGTGTTCTTGTATCAACCGTTTTGTAAGTAGTAGTCTCTTTTCTTTTGCAATTTATTTTACTTCCGTTGAAACTCTAATTTTGGTTAAGATTGGGGGTAAATAGTTGATTATTCATGGTTTGTGACGTGGCATTACTTGATCATCTTTGTTAGGTGACAGATTCGTAGAGGAGCTGTTCTAGCTTAATTGTTGTGTTGATTTGCGGAATTTGTGAATAAGGTTGGATTTCCCTACTCAATTTTCGGTATGATTGATTATAAGTTATGTGGAAATATGTGATTATTGTTAGGCCTGGAAATCCACAGACTGCCCTGATCAGTATTTCATCTAAACCTGACTGCCAGGCTGTCAGGGTGCCAGGCTATCAGGGCACATGAAGATAGGCGCCAGGCCATGGAGAGGACAACGGTCAAAATATCAGGACGATATTTGACCATATCCGCGTATATTAAAGGAGTTAAATGCGCAGATTAAGTGTAAAGATTATGCAGTAAATACGATAATTAAGGGAGAAATATTCGGTGATTATTATTGGCAATTATGGAGAATAATCTGCCTTTAATGCCAGATCATGCAGCCGTTCAGGGAAGAAGACTATATAAGGAACACTTTGATGATATAGGAGACATCTCATTCATACGCAAGAGAAAGCATATACAACACTTAGAGAGATACAAAGATTGTTATTGTCATATAATTATTCTCCCAAATTACATAGTGAAATCCTCTCCTGGCTTGGTGCCCGTGGTTTTTTCCCATTCAAGGGTTTTCCACGTACAAAATTGCTTATCTTGTTATTATTGTTATTTCATTTACGTCTTGTTATTGCACCCTGACGACCTGACCAATAGACTACCTAGAGCTAGTTAACCCTAGACAGTTTCACCCTGACCTGATTTCGCCTTGCGCAAAATCCACACAAAACAATTGGTGCCCACCGTGGGGCATCTAGCCCTTTAAATCCTTTTTTCTTATCTTACAAAAACTCAAAAATCCCATAAAAATGGCCCAACCCACCGTTGAAGAACAATTGAATGCAGCTCTCCAAAAAATCACTGAGTTGGAAAGCCTGAAATAAAAAGTGGCCCAAACTGAAGCAGAAATCCTGCAATTGAAAGAATCTGAGGCCGCCCTGAAGCAAAAATTAGAAAAAACCCAAGGGGCAGGCTCTAGATTCCAACCAGGAACCCCATTTTCATCAATCATTAAGAACATTGATTTTTCCAGCTTTGGGAGCCCAAGTACTCCTAAAGTTATTAACGTAGATGGTGATGATGAACCAAAAGATAACGATAAAGAGAAACCTGATGAATCTGCAGCAGCCATCATGATGGCAGTAGTTCAAGAGATCAAGAAACTCAACGAAAAATTCGATAAGATACCAGATGTACCTGCCAGCATGGAAGAAGCTGCCCCTGATAGCTATGCTGATTCGCCTTTCATAGACGAAATAGCAAAAGTAGACCTACCAAAAAAGTTCACTATTCCATCCATGAGGATCTATGATGGAACCGCGGATCCACAAAATCATGTGGCTCTTTACAAGCAGAAGATTCTGGCTGCATCTATTCCTAGCGAATTCAGACAAGTTTGCATGTGCAAAGGATTTGGAACGACCCTGACTGGGCCTGCCCTGCAATGGTACATCAACTCGCCAAACGGCAAAGATCCATTCCTTTGCCAACCTGATCAATAGTTTCAACCAGCAGTTTGCAAGTAGCAGGGAGTTGGAAAAGCGATCCAGTGACCTTTACCGAGTTACACAGAAGCCTGATGAAACTCTCAGGACATTCCTTGCAAGATTCAGCAAAGAGAAAATGTCTATACCCAGGTGTGACGTTGGAACAGCAGTGGAGGCATTCAGACAGGGGTTACTACCATACAGTGACCTATACAACGAACTCACTAAGTACCCCTGCCACACCTTCGAAGATGTTCAGGCCATGACTCTTGCTTTCATCAGGCTGGAAGAAGATAAAAGTTATAAACTTGGATCACCCAGTAGATCGAAGGACCATGAAAGAGGCAATAGGAAAAGCAACAGAGGGAACAATTACAGACCTACCCCATATTCCAGGCCAGACCAGTCAGAAGTTAACCTGGCCCATGAGTATCAAGGTAAGGTTAAAGTTTATCCACCTATCTCCAAACATAACTTCAGTGTTGATATTTCAGGATTAATCCAGAGACTTGACAACATGGGATCAGCTGTTAGATGGCCCAAGAAGTCAGAAAATCCAAATCCCAGAAGAGACAATTCAAAATGGTGCAAATTTCACATGGATATTGGACACACCACGGATGATTGTTTCACCCTGAGGAAGGAGGTAGCCTACCTATTAAAATCAGGGTACTTAAAAGACCTGATCAAGACAAAGGGCAGGAACACAAACCAGGATAAAGAAAACCAGGAGCCCAAGCAGGATCGTAGTCTTCCTCCACCACAACCAATCTATGAAGTAAAATTCATATCCGGCGGCTCGGAGATCTGCGGCCTGACAAGTTCAGCAGCAAAAAAGATAGCCAGAACACCAAGGACTGCGTCACCATGCAAACTAGATCCTGTCCCAACAATCACTTTCAATGATTGTGACCTGGTGGGCATCCCTGATGTTCATCATGATGGCCTGGTCATTTCTATGCAGATTGGAACAGCCACAGTAAGAAGGATCCTGGTAGATGGAGGCAGCTCAGTAAACCTGATCATGCTTGATGTACTGAAAGCCATAAAGATAAACGAGGATCAAATTATCAAGAAATCCAGCGTCCTAGTAGGATTCAGTGGTGAAACCAGGAGCACTCTAGGAGAAATCCACCTCCCAACCTACGTGGAAGGAGTCTCATCCTATGAGAAGTTTGGAGTCCTTGACTGCCTGTCATCCTACAATGCCATCCTAGGCAGACCCTGGATTCACAATGTCAAGGCCGTACCATCAAGCTATCACCAGTGCATCAAGATACCAACAGACTGGGGCATAGCCACAATCAAAGGGGATCACAAGACAGCCCAGGAGTGCTACACGGCAGCCTTGAAGCCTTCCAAGGCAGGTAAGTCCCTGGCATAACAATTACAAGACTCGTCAGAGCACTTATGTAGCACCTCCCGAATGGAAACAGACAGGTAATTCTAGACCCCGAGTACCCGACATGTATGTTTTAATAGGATCGACGCACAGGATAGTGTCGGCCCGAATCGGTAAAATTCCTTAAAAATAAATCATCTTGGTTTGCTTGGTCACATTTTTTATATGACTGGAATTAACGCTGATGTAATTACTCATAAGCTCAATGTTGACCCATCTTTTAAGCCTGTACAACAGAAAAGGCGCAAATTTGCAGCTGAAAGAAACACCATAATAAATGAGGAAGTAGAAAAACTCCTGGATATGGGGATGATCAGGGAGGTAATGTACCCTGAATGGCTGGCTAACGTAGTTGTTGTGCAGAAAAAGAATGGAAAGTGGAGAGTCTGTGTAGACTACACTGACCTGAACAAAGCTTTCCCTAAATATCCATTCCCCGTGCCTCATATTGATGCCATGGTAGACGCAATAGCAGGCCACGAAATGCTAACATTCATGGATGCTTCCAGTGGATTTAATCAAATAAAGATGCACCCTGCTGACCAGGAGAGTATTGCATTCATTACAGACCGATGCATATACTGTTACATTGCCATGCCTTTCGGCCTGAAGAATGCAGGGGCAACGTACCATCGCCTGGTCAACATGATGTTTAAAGACCAGATAGGTGACATCATGGAAGTATACATAGACGACATGGTGGTGAAATCCAAGAATGCAGAAGATCATGTGAAGCACCTAGAAATAGCATTTGAGATATTAGAAAGATATAACATGAAGCTGAACCTTGCAAAGTGCCACTTTGGAGTCTCTGCAGGCAAATTTCTTGGATATATGGTCACAAATAGAGGCATAGAGGCTAGCCCTGAACAGATAAAAGCTATCCTGGAACTACAGTCAATGACGAAGCTCAAGCCTGGCCAACTGGGCCATGGCCCGGGCGGCCCAAGAAAAATAATATGTGTATTTTGCTTTTCTAAAGAAATTAAATGAAGATAAAATTTTACCTTCCTCATTTACGTTAAACGCATTCTCAATATGGAAGTAAATCTCCCTATTCCACAATTATTGCTCATTCTTATTTATTATTACCATATTTACTACCTGATTAACTTGCGAAATTATTGACTCAATTCCAATTATAAAGCTTTCCTCTATAGTTTGCTTCAAATCTCTTAGTGTAAAACCAATTTTTTCATCAGAAAATAAATACTAATAAGTTCAAATAAAAAAGTTTGAATATCCATCGATGCATTATCGAGAAATCAATGGCTTGTCAAAAGTGTGAAATTATTAGTTGAAGTCTTGAAGGTAATTTTCAATTATATCATTTTTTCCTTTACAAATCCAGATGTTTTTATACTTTTTACATATGATCTAGATTCATATAATCGTTAATATAGAAGAAAATTTTATCATAGAAAATATGTAAACTGTAAGATATACCATACACTAGTTCGGCAAATCATAGATGTATATAGAGACACTATATACGTTGAGTTCTACGAGTATTATGTTTGATTATAACTAGTATAACTCCATAAATGAGTACTCCCTCCGTTCCCGTCAATAGTTTACCCTTGTTTTATTTTTCGCTCACAAAATAAAGTAAATATAAACTATTCACTTGTGAGTTATAAAATATATTGTGTATTAGGCCTTGATTTTAATTTTAAATGAATTTTTCTGAATATTATAGTCATAAATATTATTCGGTGTAGAAGTTTCGGCCCTAGGCAAGATTTAGTGCTAGCTTCGTCCCTGACTACAGTCACCCAAGTCTGTCAAGGATATCCAAAAATTGACAGGACGGGTAGTTGCCCTGAACCGCTTTATATCAAGATCCTCTGAAAGATGCAAAACATTCTATAACCTTCTCAGGAAAAATAAACAATTCCAGTGGACGGATGAGCATGAGGCAGCTTTTCAGGATCTAAAATCCTATTTATCATCTCCACCCTTACTGGCTAAACCAGAAAAGGGAGAACCTTTTTTCACATCGACACAAGATCAGCGCAGATCTGGTGAAAGAACAGGACGGGCAGCAACATCCAGTCTACTATGTAAGTAAAAGCCTGCTAGATGCTGAGTTGAGGTATGAATTACTTGAAAAATATGTTTTAGCTTTAATTATGTCATGTACCAAGCTGAGACCTTATTTTGAAAGTCACCCCATAATAGTCAGGACCAATTTACCCATAAAATCTGTCCTGCGTAAGCCTGAACTTTCAGGCAGGATGGCTAAATGGTCGTCTGCATTAGCACGTACGATATCTCATTTGAACCTAGGGCAGCGATCAAGTCGCAGGCCCTAGCAGACTTTGTGGCTGATTTTAGCCCTAACCTGGAACCAGACCTGATAAAAGAGGTCAATCAACTAGAAAATAAAACCCCAGACCAGGAATGGACCCTATTCATAGATGGGGCATCCAACGCCAGGGGGACAGGGTTAGGACTAGTACATAAATCACCACAGGGAGATGTGATAGCTCAGGCTGTAAGATGTGAGATCAAAGCTACCAACAATGAAGCAGAATATGAAGCCCTGATAGCAGGCTTAAAGGTATGTCTAGACCTCGGTGTTCAAAACCTATAGGTAAATACTGATTCACTCTTAATTGCCAATCAAATAAAGGGAATTTATACGGCTAAGGATGCAAAAATGATTTTGTATTTAGAATATGCAAAAAACCTTACCGCTAAATTTGCTTTATTTGATATAGATCAAATATCAAGAGACGAATACCAGGTGATGCTCGCCAGCCTAGGTTCAAATTTTACCCCCACTGTTTTCGATAAAATACCAATTGTGCACTTATTAGAGCCAACCATCAGCAAACCTGAACAGGTCAATCCTGTCAATCAAGACAATAACTCTTGGACTAAACTCTATTATGACTGGTTTCTCCAAGGAATACTACCTCAGGGTAGGCATGAGGCAAGGGCTTTTAAAATTAGAGCTTCATCTTATGCTATCATCAATAACATTCTGTTCAAGAGATCGCAGGCTGGACCCTACCTGAGATGCCTGGAGCCTGACGAAGCCAAACTAGTACTTCAAGAGATACATGATGGACACTGTGGCAACCATAAAGGAGGAAAGAGCCTGGCAAGAAAAGTTCTCAGGACAGGCTACTACTGGCCTACACTGAGGGCTGACTGTCTGGAATACTCTTCAAAATGCGAAGCCTGCCAAATTCATGATCCAATCATACATCAGCCATCTGAACTCCTTCATTCTATTTCCGCACCCTGGCCATTTATAAAGTGGGGCATGGATATTGTGGGAAAACTGCCTATAGCTCCAGGACAAAAAGTCTTCATGTTAGCCATAACTGATTACTTCTCCAAATGGATTGAGGCTGACTCTTTCAGGCAAGTAACCGAAAAAGAAGTAATATCCTTCATCAGGACAAACATTATTTGCAGATATGGAGTCTCATCAGAAATAGTATGTGACAACGGAACTCAGTTCGTGGGGAAAAGGACCCAAGCATTTTGCCAAGAATGGAATATCAACCTGGTAACATCGACCCCTGGATATCCAAAAGCTAATGGCCAGGCGGAGTCAAGCAACAAGATAGTCATAAGCTGCCTAAAAAAGAAACTGAAAAGAAGATGAGGCAGATGGGCTAAAGAACTTCCATTAGTACTATGGGCAGACAGGACAACTCCAAAAACTGCAACAAGCCAAACACCTTACTCCCTGGTGTATGACTGTGAAGCTGTCATTCCTGTGGAAGTACGAGTACCAACATCCAGATGCAGCCTGAACAACGTTGAAGCAAACAAAGACCTGATGCAAGACAACTAGGTCCTGGCAGAAGAATTAAGAGACGCTGCCAAAATCAGGATGGCATCATATCAACAAGCAGTCGCCAGGACTTACAATAACAAACGTCAGGGTCAGGGTCTTTAAAGAAGGAGACCTTGTCCTACGCAAAGTATTTCCAAATAAAAAAGAAAAATCAGCAGGCAAATTGGCTCCCACATGGAAAGGCCCTTACCTAATTGATTCAATTATTGGACAAGGAGCGTACAAGCTCCAAACACTAGAAGGGGAAATGATCCCAAGATCCTGGAATGTAACTCATTTAAAACTATTCCATATGTAAAGATCAGGCTACAATCAGGTATAAATTCAATCACTACTTAACCCAACATGCTATGTGATGAACTACATGTTTTACATGCCTTGTCTATATTTTACCTGTTCAACTAACCCACCTATTTACTTCTTGAATCCTGAACAATTATACATAATAAAAGATTATATGCATAAATATTCAGGATTGAGGGCTACTCTATTGTACATTTCTGAAACAAAAATTCTGCACTTAACTGTGCCTAACGAGTTGGTAACCACCAGATACAGTAAAGAGTCAGGACCAATCAGGCATGAAATAATTGCCTGACTTGACTAGGTTTACTGCCACTTATTACAACCGGCTGGACGCAGCAAGACAGGTGCAAGGGTGGTTTATCCCGACCATCAGTCTAAATGCCCTCTTGACAGGCCGAATACCAAGCCCTCCAGCTAGGCAGGGGACATAAGCCCTCATGACAGGCCGGATTTCCCACCCCTTCAACCATTATAGCAAAAAAACTATACTTGGTTGAAATACTCATGACAAATTAAAACGAAAATAATGTGCAGGTTATTTAAGTAGAATAATGTGACAGGCCCAACAAGATGAAACTCACAAATCAAGCAAAGACAAAAGTGAAATCGGCCAAAAAGAAGGCCATCATGCCTATATTAATAAAAACCTTTACCCCCTAGGGCAAAGGTGCCAAAATATTCATAAAGGTCAGGGAAAGTCCCCCTGACCCAAAACAGGAAAATAAAAATAATGTTTGTCCAGGGACATCCCCCCTGGATGGGCCAAAATACCAACTGAGAAATAAAATATATTACTGCTTCTCCTTAGAAGCAGCAGCATCAGCAACCTGCTCCCCACTCTTAGCCGGCTCAGCTTCAATGTCCTGCTCCCCTGGGGAGTCGACCTCCTGTTCATTCTCCAAATTGTGCAGGTCAGGATACTTTGAAGCAACAAAAGCCATCTCAGCTGCAGGGCCCCATTTGGCCCTGGCCTCGACATGCTCTGACATAGCAGCCGCCCTTCCTTTGATATAGAAATAAAGGGAAGCATCATCCAGCTTGAACTCCAAGTCATCCCTCTCTTGCCAGAGCTCCTCATTCCTATCCAAGGCCTCCTGCAACAGCCGCTTGCTTGAAACCGCCTCAGTCTTAGCAAAGATCCCTTTCACCGCACCTGGTCAAGTCGCGGCTTTAGCGCCAGTCGTCACCCGTGCAAAATCCAGCTCAGATTTCACCTATCATAATCGATCTCATCAGATTAATTCTGGCTACCAAAGAAGTAGCCTGATAGGCATTATGGAGACAAAGTCAAAGACACTCGACCAAAAACAGAGAAAAATATGAGTAATTTATACCAACAATAGAAAACTACCAAAACAAAACACACATAGAAATTATTCCAGCTTACCTCTCTCACAGCAGCCAGGGCACCAGCCAAGAGGCTGGCTGAATGATCTACTGAAGCAACTGCCTGAGTAGCAGTTTCAACAGGGTCAAGGGTAAGCATGACATCCGATTTAGAAGCTGCATAGTCCCTGATCTTCACCCTAGCAGCCTCCATATTATCCAACCTGGCTCTCACCTCCCTGACCAGGGCAGAAACATCAACATCTTCAATTCTCCTTTTTTGGGCTACTGAACTCGTCTCAGCAGGAGCGGCAGGTGCAGTAGTGACCTTGGCAGCATCAGACTGCTCAGTCAAGTCAATAACAGGTCTTTAAATCGTCAAGAGAAAAAGAAATATTGTGTTTTTTTACAGAGGTTCTCAATAGAGCATACAACCTTCCACACCATCGGCATTAATTGATAAGAGGGAACACCAATCTCCTTAATAACCTCAACCATAAGAGGAGAAAAAGGAAACTTACAGCCTGCCCTGAAGGCCCAGTCATGGATGCAGAACCAACCAGGACAAGCCCAGTCAGCCCTGATAGGAGAATCCTTAGGGATCCAGACTTCAGCATCAGCAGGGATGATCCCCTTGTCCTTCAAAATCTTCTCGAACTCAGGTTTCAAACGGTTTGCAGGAGACTGATCCTCATTTAAAGCCTTCGTAGGCTTGAATTGAAAAGCACCATGAGATATTGAGATCATTTCCAATGGAGGATCACTCGGCTTATCTACTATGGGAGATGGAGCAGCAGAAGAAGCGGGTAAGGTTTCAGAAGAATTTTCCTCAGGATTTTGAGGAGGAGGAGTTGCAGGAACCGCTACCCTGGTGGATTTCTTCTTTGCAGCCATTATTTAAAAGATTATGGAAGATTGATTAAAGATTGAGGGAGTTGGGAATTAAGAAAACTGAAGAAAAAGATTGTTAAAAGAAGATGAGAAGAAATTGCGTTGATGAGTTCAAATTAATGAAGCACACAAGTATTTATAGTGAAAAAGATTAGGGTTTCAGCCGCAAAATCGTTAAGGCAAGTTGCAGTAAATAACCACGCATCAACAATTGCAGTAAAAGAGCCGTTATAGGAAACTGATCAGGAAAAACTTAACCGTTGGGTAATCTTACCAAAATTAAAGTTATCTCCTCATTTTTTCGTCCTGGCACTACAAATAAGGAGATAAGGGGCAATTGTTAGGCCTGGAAATCCACAGACTGCCCTGATCAGTATTTCATCTAAACCTGACTGCCAGGCTGTCAGGGTGCCAGGCTATCAGGGCACATGAAGATAGGCGCCAGGCCATGGAGAGGACAACGGTCAAAATATCAGGATGATATTTGACCATATCCACGTATATTAAAGGAGTTAAATGCGCAGCATTAAGTGTAAAGATTATGCAGTAAATACGATAATTAAGGGAGAAATATTCGGTGATTATTATTGGCAATTATGGAGAATATTCTGCCTTTAATGCCAGATCATGCAGCCGTTCAGGGAAGAAGACTATATAAGGAACACTTTGAAGATATAGGAGGCATCTCATTCATACGCAAGAGAAAGCATATACAACACTTATAGAGATACAAAGATTGTTATTGTCATATAATTATTCTCCAAAATTACATAGTGAAATCCTCTCCTGGCTTGGTGCCCGTGGTTTTTTCCCATTCAAGGGTTTTCCACGTACAAAATTGCTTATCTTGTTATTATTGTTATTTCATTTAAGTCTTGTTATTGCACCCTGACGACCTGACCAACAGACTACCTAGAGCTAGTTAACCCTACACAGTTTCACCCTGACCTGATTCCGCCTTGTGCAAAATCCACACAAAACAATTATCATTGATGTGGATTATTGTGGTATTTTGATATTGTGACGTTGTTGGTATTAATTGTGGAGCCATTTTCGGGAGATGGTCTTCACCCCCTGTTGGCCCCTTGTGGCTCCTGTCACAAGGGGAATGTGTATATTAATGATCTGGGTTCACTTGTTGCGATGAGCAGGGCTTAGGTGAAAAGGTTGCGGTTTACCACTGGCGGTGTGGGTACCTGTGCGATGGGTAACTTGACAGGTTTGGGTTGTGGTTCAGACATTTGTATTTGGAAGTTGGAGATTGTTTATTGCAGGATTGAAATGTATTTGTTATTGTATTGTAGCTCATGATTAGTTATGCAGTTGACTGACCCTTTCATGTTTTCAAAACCTGCGGTGATCCATTGGGGGACGGTGAGAAGAAGTCTAGCAGGATTTGGTTGTTGAGCTTTTCTGAAGGTTTGGATGAGACGCTTGCGAGAAGATAATCTTTAGCTTCCACCCAGTCTTTTAGCTTCCGCTGAGTTAGAATATTTGGTCACATGGACTATAGTTGTATTTTCTTTTGGTATTTTGGTTATGTAATTTGATTAAACTGCTTTAATTATACGTTCTTTAATGGTCTATTTGATATACTTTACCTGGGGTAATCGAGATGGTAACACTACCGTTTACTACGGTAGGCCTTGGTAAGACAACTTTGTATATGGGGGGGGGGGGGGTTACAAAGTGGTATCAGAGCGACGATTTTGGTACCTAAACCAATTAACAAAATTGCAGTGTAAACTCACACACTTCTCAGGAAATGACAAACTGTCAATTCTCAGGATTTCAGTGAACTTCGCAATTTGAGAAAAAAAAATAGCAAATGACCTTCAAATATCATGAAATTTGGCGACAATCAAGTGTGATGTGTTAACTGAGAACTGGTAGAATTTGGGGAATTTTAGTTGACTAGAAGTATTTTTAAAGAGTATTGCAAGACAGACTATCAGAAATGAAAGCTGACAGACTATGGTGACTGTTTCTGATATTCTGTGATTGGAATCGGGATATAATTATCAACCTAACTTCTAAGCAAGCACAAAATGATCAAGCTAACAATTTAAATAACTTAAACTGAAATTTAATCAAGCAAGCACAGATTAAACTCGGCTAAGTTGAACAACAAAACTCAGACAAACCAAGCAAGCACAGGTTTGTTTAAGTTTTGCCACCAGGTCCTTAATCAACATCCAAGCAAGCAGAGGATGTCACTAAGCCTGACTTATGACTACAAAAATTTGCATAAGTAATAAGATTTAAAATGAGAGAAATCTCATTTTTTTTAATTCAACATAAGCTGCTTTGAACAGATGGGGAAGAGGTCCTTATATAGGCCTCTTCTGATGGTTTCAGTACAAACAAACCCTAGAAATCTCATATAAGAGCCATGATTGTCTTTAAGAAGTAAACAAAGCAATGAAAAATATATTACAAACGGCTACAAACTGAATTAAAGCAAGCTGAAATAAGAACAAAAAAGTTGCAGTCTTGACAGTGACAGGTTGCTCCTTGATTACTGTCTTTCTTTGGCTGGGAGTGTAAGGTCAAATGGCTCTGGTCCAAGTCTTGACTGAGGCTCTAGGTGTTATATAAAATGTGTTGAAATAAAGCCAAAAGATCCTTGCTAGCAGTTTCTTCCATGTTTGGCCAGAAATGGCAATTTACTTTTAGGCAGTTTTATCTTTCCTGCAACTTGCTTTCAACCTGTATTTTTCTGTGAAATGCATTGGTATCTGGCATGGCTCCTTAGTATTAGTTTGGACCTAGTTGAATAGATATTTAGTTGGCCAGGGTGGCAGCTGATGGTTGGCCTTGAACTTGTATTTTTGGCTTGGCAGAGCTGGACTGACAGTGGTGGAAATCAGGACTTTGTTGTTGCTGTTCAGACTGTTGCCTAGGTTGTGGCCTGCTTCTGAATCAATGTTGGCCTGATCATTGGCTCCTACTACAGCCTCCTCTACTTGAGAAGGGCTTTCCCTCAAGCCTGTACCCTCATCCCCTTCAGAATCCCCCTACTACTAAGAGAATAAAAATTCTCTTAGTTTTCCCTCCAAAAAGCTTCTAGCTAAATAAGGTAATAAATAAAATTTTCTTTCATTACATTATTATCTTTTCAATGAATATATTCTTATAAATAAACTCTAATTTTTTTTAAATAAATTCATAATTATGATTTTTTCATTAAAATAAAATAAAATCGATATTAAATTATAAAGTATAAGTTGCTAAATTTTTCAGTAATGCAATAATTATTACTGTAGAAAATAACTTGACACATGCTTATTATTAGCTTCGTGATAAAAAAACATTCACTAAAAAAATTCACAGCTTAAATAAAATTTTTTATTAGTTTTCCATTTCAATTCTTTTGGTTCATATCAAAATACAATGGAGTGAACCGATAAATATTAATGAGGTGCAAGTTTTAAAAGTATAAATCCTCATATATACTAAGAGAATACAACTTCTCTAAAGTTTTCATTCCAAAGTGCTCAAACTTATATATGGAAACAAATTAGATTTTCATTTATTAAACTAATTTTCCATTTAAAATAATCTATATATAAAAAATGTATCTCCTATTATTAACTTCATGACGAAAAAAGTTTTTTTTTTTAAAAATTTGATGTAGTTAAAAATATTTTCATAAAAAACACAATTCATGTAATTATTCAATTCTTTTGATTAATTTTAATATTAGTTGTTTTTTATAAAAATTCGCGAGATATAAATCTAAAATCTATAACTAATACACTAAATATTAAAAGGCCTATATTTACCGCGCATTTGCGCGGGGATCTACACTAGTCTTCATAGTAAGGGTTTAGGTCACCCACATTAAAAGTCTCTTGTACTCCATAGTCACCTGGCAGGTCAACCTTGTAAGCATTTGCCCCAATTCTCTCAATGATCTCAAAAGGACCATCAGCTCTTGGCATGAATTTGTTCCTCCTCTTTGCTGGAAATCTCTCCTTTCTCAGATGAACCCAGACTAAATCCCCAGGCTCAAACTCTTTTTTCTTCTTAGGGATCCTAGACCGTTTCATATAATTCTCATTTGTCCTTTCAATTTGCTTCTTCACTGACTCATGCAGCTTCAGCAACTGCTCAGCTATTTTCTTGGCATCTAGGTTCAGTTCTTCTTTTGGTACAGAAGATAAATCTAAGGGCATAAGTGGATTAACCCCATAAACTACCTCATAATGGACTGTGACCAGTAGCAGTAGAGGGTGCTCTGTTGAATGCAAATTCAGCTGCAGCTAGCTTAAGATCCTAGTCTTTCAATATCTTACTGACAAGGCACCTTAGTATCCTCCCCAAAGTCTTGTTGGTGACCTCAGTTTGGCCATCTGTTTGAGGGTGGTGGGAATTACTGAACAAGAGCTTTGTCTTTAGAAGCTTACATAGGTTTTCCAAAAGTAACGCATGAATTTTGTGTCCCTGTCTGAGACAATTGTCTTTGGTACCCCATGAAGCTTCACAATTAACTTCAAATAAAGCTCAGCAACACTGGCAGCATCCTTATTTTTATTGCAAGCCATTAAGTGAGCCATCTTACCGAACCTGTTAATAACCACCATGATGGAATCCTTCCCTCTTTGTGTCCTAGGTAAGGCAACAATGAAATCCATGCTCATATCTTCCCATGGCTTGACTGGCACTGGTAATGGAATATATGGCCCAGCCTGGAAAGAACCCTTGGCTTGTTGACATACTGAACACCTCCTGAGAGTGATTTGAACATCCTCTATAGTCTTGGGCCAATAGAACTGGTCCTGAAATATGTTCAGTGTTTTTTGGACCCCAAAATGACCTCCTAGGCTTCCTGAGTGAACTTCTTTTATCAGTAGTTCCCTCTAAGAGCCTCTAGACACACACAATTTGTTGCCTTGGAATAGGAATCTTTCCTACAACATATACTTGCATCCTGGAATCTTATGCCCCTCAGTTTGAGTTATCTATTTTTCAGAGAAATCAGGGTCCTCCTTGTACATTTCTTTCATAAATTCAAACCCAAGGACCTTGCTTCCCATAACTGACAGTAAGGAGTGCCTCCTTGACAATGCACCTGCCACCACATTTTGCTTTCCTTCCTTATGCTTGCTAGAAAATGTGAATGACTGCAAGTACTCCACCCATTTGGCATGCCTATGACTCGATTTGTGCTGGCCATTGATATATTTCAAGGCCTCATGGTCTGAATGCAACACAATTAGTTTAGGTTTTAAATAATGACTCCAATGCATCATGGCTTTGATTATAGCATAAAACTCTTTGTCATAGGTAGAGTATTTTAATTTGGCTCCATTTAATTTCTCACTAAAGTAGGCCACTGGTTTTTGAACCTGAATTAAAACTACCCCAACCCCTACCCCACTAACATCACACTCTACCTCAAACAACTGATCAAAGTCTGGTAAATTCAGGATAGGAGTTTCACACATCATCTTCTTAATCTTTTTAAAGGACTGTTGAGCACTATCAGTCCAATGAAATTCTCCCTTCTTCATGCACTCAGTGATTGGTGCAACAACAGAGCTAATGTTTTTGATGAATCTTATATAAAAGGAAACCAATCCATGGAATCCCCTGACTTCAGTGATTGTCTTAGGGACTGGCCATGATTGAACTGCTGAAATTTTCTTCTGATCCACTAAGATACCTCTCCCAGACACAATATAACCGATAAATGTCACCTCCTCAACTATGAAAGTTCATTTCTCCAGCTTGCCAAACAATTTCTGCTCCCTGAGAATCTTAAACACAACTTTAAGGTGCCTGAGATGCTCTTCTTTGCTGCTGTTGTAAACCAGTTTGTCATCAAAGTATACCACAGAAAACTGGCCCAAGTATGGCCTCGGCACTTTAGTCATCAATCTCATAAAAGTGTTGGGTGCATTTGAGAGACCAAATGGCATTAGAATCCACTCATACAGACCATGCTTTGTCTTAAAAGCAGTCTTCCACTCACATCCTTTCCTAACTCTCACCTGATGGTACCCTTGCATGAGATCAATCTTAGAGAAAATTATGGCACCACTCAGTTCATCAAGCATATCATCTAGCCTTGGAATTGGAAACCTGTACTTGATAATGATGTTATTAATGGCTGTATTATTAGTACACATTCTCCATGTTCCATCCTTATTAGGAACAAGCAGTGCAGGGACTGCAAAAGGACTCAAAGATTCCCTGACAAAGCCCTTGCTCATGAGCTCTTCAATCTGGTGTTGCAATTCCTTGGTGGCTGCTGGATCACTCTTGTAAGCAGGCCTGTTAGGCAACATAGAACATGGTACAAGATCAATATGGTGTTTAATTCTCCTCAAGGGAGGCAGTCCACTAGTTAATTCTCTTGGAAACACATCTCTAAATCTTTGAATCTAAGGTTCAACCTCTGCAGGCACCTATGAACCTTCCTTCTCGATCACTTCTTTGGACAGTAAGATCATTACAGGCTGTTCTTGTTTTATTTCTTTGATCATAGCTACCTCAGATAGAAACAACACCCCTTAATCTCCTCAGGCATGCTAGGACTCCCATAGTTTCTCTGGTTAGAAGGCAACGGGGTCAGTGTGACATTTTTTACTTCATTCTTGCCACTATAAGTGTTCTCCTTGCCCTGGTGTGTGGTATTCCTGTCAAACTCCCATGGCCTCCATAGCAGTAGATGGCAAGCATCCATGAGGACCACATCACACATAACCTCATCCTTGTAAGCCTTTCCAATGGAAAATGGGACCAAACATTGTTTATCCATTTTGACCTCTGCACCTTTGTTCAACCATCTCAGCTTGTATGGATTAGGGTGTTCTTGAGTCACAAGATTCAACTTGTTGATCATGGTTATGGAAGTTACATTGGTACAGCTCCCTCCATCTATGATCAAATTACAAACCCTTCCCTGAACTGTGCATCTGCTTCTGAAGATTATAGATCTTTGGTCAGCTTCCAATGATGCTTGTTGTGAATGCATGGCCCTCCATAAGACCAAATTATGCCCTGTGTTAGGGTGAGCTACAACCTGATCTTGGTTTAACCCCTCCTCAGTTTCCACTTCTTCTAATACCAGGGTTTCATCTTCCTCATATTCAACCAGACCCTCTCTTTCTCACTCTTCTACTTTAATTGCTGTCAAAGTTCTGATAGAAGGACAGTCCTTCTTGAAATGGCCAAAGACTTGGCACTAGAAGCACTTAATCTTGTCTCTGGGTAGAGATAGGTTAGTTTTAGGGTATATGGGTGTGGACATGGGCCACCCGCGCATTGGTTTCGAGGTGGTGGCATTTCTCCCACGGAACCTTGGTTTGCCAAAGCACGTCATGGGCCGTTACCGATTTGTGAGGCATTAAAACCGGTGAAAGGTTGAATAAGCTTGCATTTGTGGAGTCGCCACCAATTTTAATGGAAAATTGGAACCGTTCGAATACCTCGTGCCATGTCAAGACACAAAGTAGTGACATGAACACTAAGAACTTGTTACCCTTAGCATTCTATGTCTAGAATGACTCTTGAGATGCCAATGGACACGGATGTCCAGAGATAACTGAGTAAGGGGTGAGGGTACGTATTAGGAAGCTCTTTAATTAGAACACCTAATCCCGCCCGCCTCGATAGCGGCCTCTACTAATGATTAGGGAAGTTGTTCATATTTGATATGTCGTCGATGTAATGCATGCAATGCAACAAACATAGATTGATCCTAGCATGTGAAATTAGACTATGTCGGTTAACACGTATTTTAGCAAGCAATGTGGTCGAAGTTGGAAGTTAGATTCAATTACATGTGAATGCCATACAATTAAATCATACATAATAATTACAATTAAAAGAATTTCAATAATAATTAAAATTACAAAAATTACAAGGCTTTATCTGATCTATGTCAAAAGCACGCTCGAAGACGGGATTTCAAAGAAGAGAATAAAAGAAAACAAAATTGGAATTAAAATACGTCATTTTAGAGGTGATAATACGATTAATAGTTGATTTAAACCATAATTAGGAGCTACGTCAAGACGAGAAAGAGTTCAGGGACAGAAACCAGCCCAGAACAGGCACAACATCTGCTGCGTCCTCTGGAAGAGGCGCGGCACTCCCTGCGTCTATTCTTGAGTTGCGCTCTGGCTATGAAGTCAGAACCGCAACATTGTTATTGTTCGTTGGTAGATTTAAGGTCGATTATTGATATTAGACTCAAGTTGAAGTACTTCAACAGGTTACATACATCTTGGTAAGTCATAAATGAAATAAGAAACGAGAATTTACAGAAGGTTTACATGATTACGATTATCTTATGTCAGAAATACAAAAGAACAAACTTTAGGTTAGATTAAGATGGAATTAGACAAAATAGGACTCGAAATAAAACTTGTGTATCAAGTTAGGATTCCAGAACCTCGACATGAACAAATCGAAACCCCACAGAATCGATTTGAATTAAAACGGCGAAAACCCGCAAGTATTGAATAACTCGGGATTGAGGACGAATTGAGCATTATGATTAAACAAAGAGTTATTCAAACGTGATTTATATACAGACATGATGAAGAAAATAAAGAAATAAGAAAAATAGAAAATTGCATGAGGTCGAGGAAGAAGAAGAAGAGCAGGAGCAGCGGCAGCCTCAGGAAGAGGCGCAGCTGCTGCTGCGTTTCTTCTCGACGTCAGACCTCCGCTGGTTTATAAAAATGGTCTTAAAAGCTTGATTTTAAGACGGTTTTAGAACGTGATTTTGATTTAGACTTTACATTAGATAATACAAAATAAAAAGTACAATAGGTAAATGGGATTTACACCCTCAGACTTACATGTTTGACGTAACGAGATTTATTAAAGTTATCGTTTTAGTGATTGCTCGACTCGAGTATGCGTGGAAGGTGCCCTTGTTAAAGGATTTAGTAAATAGATTAAGTTGATTAAAGTGGACTTGGTCAAATTGGTCGGTCTATGCAACATGACTGGGACTCAGAATGATCTGAGCTTACGTGGTCGATTGATCAAGCACGTAGGCGTCGAAAGCAATAGCGTGGTCTAGAATGCAAACAGAGAGAAAGAAGGGACGGAACATTCGCGTGCCAAATATGGAGGCCGAAGGCCTATATTTATACTAAAGACATGAAGGAGTTTAGGAAGGAGACAGATACGGGAACAAATCACGGAAATATTCCGGAAAACGTGGAAAGAGGACTGGGGAAGAGGCGCAGCAGCCACTGCGACCCTTGGAAGAGGCGCAACACCTGGTGCGTCATTTCCCCAGAGGTTTCCTCCTCAGCAAGAAAGATTTCCGCGTTTTTTATGGAATTTCGGTAGATATACACTTCCTTATTCTGTGAAACACAATATGCGGAAGATATTTCCTTAAAAATATTAAATTTAATTAGGAATAAATATCCATAGAATTCTAGAACACTCCGGAATATTCCGACTTGGCATTGAAACGGTTTTTAGAAAATGAAGCGGTTTTTGACCCGGACTCCAAATAAACTCTAATTACTGTCAAAACGACCGCATCGGCGCATAGATGACGACCATGAGGTTGACTCGAGTATTTGAGCTATCACTTGAAGATAAAACTTATAGGTTGTCATAAATCACTCCGCATATCAAACTGGTCGTGTTCCCTCGTGGGGTTTAGTTTTCAGTACTTGTCGTTAGGAGCACCTAGACCAAAACACAATTTATAACTTCACCAAAAACTCTACAATTAGTAAAGAGGCAAGTAAAGGTCAGATCCCAAGGGACGGGAATTGAGATGAGATTTCTATTGCAACTAGTGTTTCTAAGGGTGTCACAATTGGGGTTTGAAGTAGAAGATCACTAAACTAAATAGCAATGAAAGTAAACAAGCAAGATGAATAAAAAGGGGTGTAAACAATTGATAAAAAGCTCTAGGGTGTCATGGGGTCATAGGGGATTCTTGGGAATTGATCATACAAACATATTCTCAAGTTATAAGCAAACAATTATTGTTGTGATGGATCGAGTTGGTTTATATCTTCCAATCCTATGAAAGTTTGGGTCCCGGAGCCGAATCGATTAGATTGTACAACACCTACAAGTCGACTTAATCTTCCCTACTCAACAATATGCATGGTCTAATGAGACTCGAGTTGGTTTATGTGTTACAAGTCTCATTGAAAAGATAGGTGATGGGTAAAAAATGCAAGGATTCATAGGCTCGCATTTCATCAAACATAACATGTGCATAAGTTGAGATCACAACAAGCAAGCAAATAAACTATGAAAGCATATTAATTTAAGCATGATTCATTCCCCATGTTGGTTTCCCCTAATTACCCATTAACCCTAGCTAAGGAAACTACTCACTCATTATCATGTTGAACATGCTAGCAAGGTTGTCAATCATACCAACAAAGTGAAACATGATGAATAAATGAAAGTGATTAACAATAATTAAAAAGGGATTAAGAGAATTATATCTACTAATGATTCCAATAATAAAGCAAAGAATAAAAGAAGTACTTGATGCTTGATTGGAAGGTTGTCAATCTCCCAATAATAACCCAAATAATCTTCAATACCAAAAATAAAGGATGAACAAGAGAGAGATGAAGGAAATAAAACTTGTATTAAAACTTAATTAAATGTTGATTACAAGATTAAAGAGAGATTTGATTGGTATTAACTACACTAAAGATTGCTAAGAAAAACATGCTCTTCTAATTAGACTAATGGGGTATTTATAGTGGGGATTAGGTACATAAATTAGGGTTTACTAAGGGCTTAAATGACGATTAAGTCCTTGAGGAATCGCCGGTCTCTAGGGAGACTCCGGTCTCTTTTTCGCCGGTCGTAGAAAAAGATGTGCATCCTTCCTTGAAGCTTGTAGAAGACGAAATGGAACTGTCTGGGAATCCGGGCGTCTTTAGCATGGGACGGGCGGATTTGGGCGTTCCTGGACGGGCGTCCAGAGGGGAAGACGGGCGTCTTTGGGAGCTTTTGCCCGGGCGTCTTGTGGAGGAAGACGCTCGGATTGTGGTGATGGATGGGCGTCTTCAGGGCAATCCGCACGGATTGTCAGACAGTTTCTTTCCTTATTCTTTTCTTCCTTTTTCTTCATAAAATCCTTGAGGATTTCCTCGGGGATGCAAGGATCTTTTCTCATCATTGCCCATCTACTATAGTATGTACAAAGGCCTTCTAATCTTGTCTCTCCTTGATGCTTGGTCATTGAATTCAATCAATTTAGCCTCATTTTGCCATGAAAATGCAAGGTTTGCACTCCTTTCCTTCCAAGGACACAAAACCTCAAAGAACATGCAAAACAAAGAACTAAAGACAATAAATGACCCAAATATGCACTAAAAAGCATGGGAACAAGGCTAATTCGGGGACTTAATATGCTCTAATTATGGTCACATCAAATATCCCCAAACCGAACCTTTGCTCGTCCCGAGTAAAGAGGTGACAAAGACTAGGACCATTATTTAAACTAACCTAATAACATAGCCGATATGAGACAATTAGCGGGTCTCACTCCGCCCCTTCAACTCACAACAAGACAACCATGAGGTAGGATGCCTTCTTGTAAGGCAAGGTGGGTCTTGCCAAAATGGCGACACATCCAAACATTAAGCACACAAAATCAAATAATGGATGCATCAACAAAAGAATAGCCACTTTCCTCATCTAAGTGGCGGAAATTGTCTACAAGGGAAGCAATTCAAGGGTACACATTCCTTCATAGATGCAATTTTTTTAAACTACTAAGCCTAGAAGGATACCAATAAATCACCTCCAAGTTGTGTCAAGCTAGGGTACCTTTGTCCTCAATCGTTAAATGCTTTTGTCAAGATTAGACTCCCTATGGTGTTAGAAACACTGGAGGATCGCGGAATTCCCCCTCTTGCCTAGACAAGAAGAAGGGTCGTCCCCTCTCTACCATGCACAAAAATGGATACGATGGATAAAGGGTAAGTTTGCTCATGCATGTAGAAAAGGGTAGAGAGACCAAACAACTCAAAAAGAGCTTCCATTTGGTGATAAATCCCAAGTTTCCTTAAAGTATCATGACATAAAAACTTAGAAGGGAGAATGTTCTTACGAAGAAGCCGGTGGAAAACGAGTCTTTGGACATCATTGACGAATTCAACATTTGAGAAATCATCAAGCCTTGTAAGATCCACAATTTCTTCATGCTCCCTTCTTAATGTGTTGATATGGGAGGTAGAAGAACTTCCTCTTACCCTTGGTCTTCTCCTATCCCTAAAGGAAGATCCCTTTGGTGGCATTCTTTGATTGTTGAGCTGTAATTTTTGATTTGTTAAAGTATATGTTTAGGTCTTTTTACCCAAATCGATTAATTAGGGTCAATGTAGTCTATATTCGTTGGTCGATTGTATGATGATTCGTATGTCAATAAGTAAACGGAAAAAATAAAGTACGTAATGTAAATTGACACGTAAGATTTTGGTGACGCGGAAAACCCAATGTGGGAACAACCACGGGAGGGATGGTACCCTGCCAAGTATTGCACTATATGAATTGGAGGATGATTACAACTATGGCACGAAGCTAATCCCGCTGGCCCTAGGCGTCAGGCCTGCAAGATGAACGTATATTGTTTTCAGAGATGTGGTCTTGAATGTTGTTGTATGAATGAATACGGATGTGTTGAATGTCCTTCTTGATTTGCTTCCTTGGCTATTTATAGGGTAAGAACCCTAGATATATCCTACCTCGAATATGGAAAGGGAATATTATTTCCATAAGGACTTCTTTCCAAACCCGGACTCCCTTGCCAATTCTCCCCGATCTCCCTATCTTCTCCCTAACTTCTCCCTAACTTCTCCCTGCCACTCCTTTCCTTAACACGGGCACCTTCTATGATGGGCTCTTGATCCTCCTTAAGCCCATTTCCCCTTTTCCTGACCGCGGGCTCCCTTCCTCCTTACCACTTCTTTCGTAATCTTTATCTTATCCTATGGGCCTTCTTTATTGTGCTATTTTTAGCCCAAACAGTTTGCCCCAAATTTCTTGTAAAGTACGCTTTCAAGTATCGAGCAAGGAATTTTACGTAACCAAATACTAAACCCTACGCCGTCTTTTTACTCCTTCCCATGCAATCCATCATTTCCAGCCGCCCTACTCCTCTTTCTCCGCACCCAACTCCATCTTCCACTCTCATTAATCACTTCAAATTATTTCAAAAACTCTTCTCTCTTAAACCATCAATCTTCCTTCTCCTTTATTCCTCGCCGGCTTCACTGTTTCCCTTCTCCGTCTCCACCTCCAGGTAATCCATCCTCTCTTCTTCTTTTAATCTTCATTTTCTCTCTCCACCATGGGCAAAACTCATCAATCCTCCACACCCTCTGATCGTAACCTCGACCCCATTTTCCCTTCTCGGGGGCTTTTCAAGCACCCCCACGATTGTGACTCTACTTTAACGCCGGCCGACATCCCCATGATTAAGAATCTGCTTGGTCTTGGTGACGGGGTGGATATCGCCATCCCTGAACCAGGACAGAAAGCTGACGCCCTTCGTCCGGGGTGGGTTTGTTTCTATCTGTACCCATTTAAATATGGCCTCCGTTTTCCTTTCCCTAAACTCGTCCAAGATTTTATCTTCACCAACAATTTCGCCATGGCACACATTTTTTTGCCATATGGAGAGTTCTTCTCTATTCTCGGCCGCCGGTCGAGTAATGGCAAACTGTCACTCGGGCGATCCGGCCCATATGTACAACATCAGATCCCTGGGCAGGGGTCAATTCTCCTTCCGGGGCCGTGGAGAGGCTCCCTTCAGACATGTGTCAAAATCTCGCGATGAGAAATGGTTCGAGGACTTCTTCTATGTGAGGAAGGACTCCATCCAGCCTCCTGCCGATTATATTTTCGAGAAATGGGTTCTGACTTCGAGTAAGTAGCCTTCCTGTCACCTGATTTGTTTTATCTCGCTGCTTACTAGCTTACTTCATCGTCTTCGCAGGCCCCGTGACCTCACCCGTATCGGCGCCAAGATCCTCCTGCGCAAAGTCGCATTCAAAGCATTTCGAACCGAGAGAAAGTTCCCGCACACGCTTCCTGGTTTCTCGCCCGCTTCTTCCTCCAATCCTCCTCAATCAGCCCACAGTATGTCTTCTGGTAAGGTTTCTGTAACCACTTTTGTTTGCATGCTGTTTCTGCAGACGTTTTAAGCATTCTATCGCCTGAGGCTATGCGTGCTTACAGGTTCAAAAGTTGAACAATTGGAACTCATCCTCCAAAGTGCTAAAAGAAAGAGACCTTCTGCCAGCCCTGATGTGGCCTCTGCCTCCAAGAGGAGTGCTCCGGCTGCGTCTTTTCAGACTCTTCCCACAGTTTCCAGTTCTTCTGCACGCGTGCCCCTGGAGGTTAATCCGTTATCTCGCCATCCGCCTACTCCTCCTGCCAGTCCTCGTGCTTCGTCTAGTGGAGGCATCATTGCTCATTTCCCAGAAGGCTTTGGGAATGTGGATAAGGTGCCGTACTGGCCGGAGATTGATCAGTTGCTCTTTCCTCCTGTTGAGGAAACTTTTTCGGAGTTCACCCCAGAGGAGATGGCCGAAAATGACGTGCACAACGCCTTCATGGTAAATATTCTTCGCCTTCTACCTGTCTGTCTATCTGCTTCTTGCTTAAATTCTGCCTCTCAACTCTCCTGCTGACTTCGGATTTGTAGACACCTCGTTTCTGCACCCCTCGCAAACCACCCAGTGATGATTGGGCCGCATGTTTGATTCGCGGAACGATTAGTGACAGTTCGTAAGTTTATCGTCAAGTGATTGCTCAAACATTTATGTCAACCTCTTAGTTGTCATCTACGTGCCGATACGGTCGTTTTGGCAGTAATTAGAGTACATTCGGAGTCCGGGTCAAAAACCGTCTCCATTTCCTGATGGCTGTTAAATCCCGAGTCAGAATGTTCTGGAATGTTCCGGATATTTCTATTCCATATTCATCAAATTTTATCTTTTGGCAAACAATATCCCGTAATATTCAAAAGATAATCGAATTAAATCCGTCCTACCATAACTTAAACACGGAATCTTTCTTAGCGGGAGGAAACCTCCTCGGGAACAGACGCAAGGCAGTCTTTGCGCCTCTTCCAAGAGACGCAGTGGCTGCGCGCCTCTTCCCAGTGCCCTTCTTTGCATGATTTACGTATCTTTTTTATATCTTTCCGAGATTCACTTCCAAAGAGTCTCCGAAACCCTATTCCTTCACGTGATTAGTATAAATAGGAGCTTTCGTTCCTCATATTTCTCACGCGAGTGTCCGCCCTTCTCTTCTCCCTTTGCATTCTAGACTTTGTTCTTACTAATTGGCGCCTACGTGCTTGGACTTCCGACCACGTAAGCTCGGATCTTTCCGGGTACCAGCCTCTCCGTTGCATGACCGACCAATTTGACCACTACACTCAATCAATCTAATTAATCAACTTGTTAAATCGTTTTCCTCTTAAGAGGGCACTCTTTCCTTGCATTCGCGTCGAGCATCACTAATCGATTTTCTTAGTTCTTCTCGTTCCGTCAACATGTAAGTCTGAGGGTGTAATCTCTCCTTTTATTTATTGCACTTTTATTTATTGTATTTTGATTATTGTATAACAATTGTAAGGTTTATGTCGAAAGTACCTCATTAAAACCGATTTCTAAAACCGTCTTTAAAACCTTTTTTGCGGATTTCAAAGAGAGACAGACGCCGAGAAAAGACGCAAAGAATCGCCGCGCCTCTTCGAAGGAGCGCAGCATCTGCTGCGCCTCTTCGTGAGGCTGCCGCAGTTCCTGCTTCTTTTCTTCTTCCTCCGTCCTCTGTAATTCGTCTCAAATTTATTTCTTTTGTTTTGTTCGTCTGTTAATTCTTCACATGATAGTTTAATAATTCATATGTATATTAACCATCATCATTAACATGTTTAAATCGTCATAAATCCGACTTAAATCCCTAATAATCAATATTTGCGGGTTTTCGTCATTAAATTCAATTCGAGTTTTAGGGATTCAATTCGTTCATATTGAGTTTCTGGGATTCATCGTCGATATATCTTCATCTGTTTATTCATTAATTCGTCATCATTCATCATGTTTATTTAATAATTCGTTAGTTAGTTTAATTATTCATTCATTAACATCGACCCTTCACATAATTAATCCGTTTATTTCCGTCTCATCCATGTTTTACTGTTTTATGACATTAATCATATGTAAATAATTCATTAATCACTTTCATCCGAGTCTAATATCGTAATCAATCCACTAATTTACCGATTAACATTCACGATTTGTAGTTCAAGCCTACTGGGACCACTCACTTGGAACAGACGCAAAGAATCGCCGCGCCCTCTTCCAAAGGGCGTAGCCGCTGCGCTGTTCCAGGGTGAATTCTGCCTCTGAACCCCTTTTCTGCCTTGACATAGTTTAATTAGCTACGTATCAACTAACTAATAATCGTATTATCACCTTCTGTTCTGTTCGTAATTTATTCTTTTATTCTTTTTTATCAAATCATCCGTTTTAGCGGTATTTTCGACACAAATCGCCTATTCCATTGTAATTATTGTAATTTTCTTTATTGTAATTATATTTATTATTGTATTTTGTATCATTTGTATGTTTCTCACATGTAAATCAACATTAAATCCCAACTTCGACCCAATTGTTTGCCTAATTAATTGTTCACCGACTTAGCCTAATTCTCACATGCTATGATTAAAACTTGGATGTTGCATTGCATGCATATAGCCGACGATATATCAAGTACGAATAACTTCCCTAATCATTAGTAGAGGCCGCTATCGAGGCGGGCGGGATTAGGTGTTCGATCAAAAGAGCTTCCTAATACGTACCCTCACCCCTTACTCCAGATCTCCGTGAGCACCCGTGTTCATTGGCATCCACGAGAGTCATTCTAGACATAGAATGCTAAGGGTAACGATTGCTTAGTGTTCATGTCACTACTTTGTGTCTTGACATGACACGAGGTATTCGAACGGTTCCAATTTCCCATAAAAATTGGTGGCGACTCCATACAAAATGCAAACGCTTGTTTTCGATCCTCACCAAGCGCCCCCCGTGGGCGGCCCCGTCCACAGTTTGGCGACTCATTGGGATTATACACTTACGTGTAGCTAGGGTGAAACTTGAACAAGGTTAGGGAATAAGTTTGTACAAGACAATTGTCGGTTTTCATAACTCGGTCTTCCTAGACCGTTTAATTCGGCCTTCCTAGGCCCAACCCAACCCATTCGACCAATCGTCCCGTCTAAACGGTCCTAATTCTTATTTGGGCCTAAGGATGGATAGCGATTGACGTCATCCATACCATGGTGCTTACTCTTGTTTGTATCAAGGGCCTTCACTACTTGAGGAAATGGACTAGGAATCGGCCTTACTCTTGTTTGGCACGAGCCTCTCCACAGACTTCGGGTTTGATGGTTCGGTATGGCAACCCACCCTTTAAACCAAAACCCTTCTAAAAGCACTCAGCATCCCGTTATAATGCTTGTATAAATATGTAAACCTTACGTGATCACCATTTCTAAACAAAACCATGACGAATTTTCAAAAAACCAAAACCCGTTTTCAATCAAGAATTTCGAAATAGGGCCTTTAATTAGTACAAATCCGGTCAAAGCTCTGTCCGTTTGTCGTGTCAAAATTCGGGCCACAGGCCCATTTCAAACCTCACTTCGAGTCCACTCCTACAACTACACTACAGTTGACTAGGACACACATTTTCAGAGACCTTGTCTTTCTCCAAAACTCACTCAACACAAGTGGCACACACCCACTTCACGAGTCAAATTTTTCCTCTTTTAGCAAGTGTGATAGAAAGGTCGATCGTGTTTTGATTCGTCGCCGATCTCTTATCCAGTTTTCAAGATGCCTGGGTCAAGTGATGATACGAACCTCCAGCAAATTCAAGAAAGTAATGATCGAATCCTAGCCGCGCTAGCCCAAATGCAAGTCACCCAAAACCAAACCTATGACCGCCTCGAGCTCATCGAAGGCCGTATCTTTGACGTAGAGGGAAGGTTGCCTCCCATTAAAGGTGAAGTACTACAATTTTCCGATGACGAGTCTAAGGATGAAAGTCCTCTCATGGGGATGACCGCAGCTGAGAAAAGACTCCAATACCTAGAGGAGCAATTGATGTACCTTAAGGGGGATGACATTTACAGGGAGAACAATCGTAAGTATGAAGCCGTCAATTCCAAATTGCCCACTAACTTTAGCATGACGGATATCCCTAAGTTTAAAGGACACGAGAACCCTTTGAACCACATCCGTGCCTTCAAGGATTACATGTCTATCAAAGGCATCAAACCCGAGATGTTCTTAAGGATCTTTCCTTCATCTCTCGACACCATCCCAAAGCAATGGTTCTACACTTTAGATCACAAAAAGGTCGCTACTTGGGAGGACGCCGCGATCGAATTCTCAAAACAATACGCGGATAATGCCGAAATCCAAGTCAATATGCGTACTCTAGAGGTTCTTACCCAGAATGACAAAGAAGGATTCACCGACTTTCTAAGTAGGTGGAGGAAGACTAGTACTCAACTAGTAGAACGCCCGGATGAGGCCACTCTGGTGGAAAAATTCGTGGACAATCTCAAACCCATATATGCCAACCATTTGAGATATCAAAACATCAAGACTTTCAAGGACTTAACCGTATTAGGGACACGAATTGAAGATGACATCCGCAAAGGACTCTTGTCCAAAACGGTAGGTCGGGGATACCAAGGGTCCACAAGTCGTTCATACGGCTCTACTAGCAAGACCGACGAAGTCAACCTTCTCGAGCCATCCAAGAAAACTAGCCCACCAAGGAAGTTCACAAACCTTGGGGATACATACTCCAATGCTCGAAAAGACTAGTGAAGCAAGGCAAACTCCAACCCATTGGACCTACTCCCGAACCCGAAAGGAAGTCCAAATTTTGGGACGAAAACTCCTACCGTGAATACCATAGGGGCAAGGGCACGACACCGAAAAATGCTACAAGTTGAAACACGTGCTTCAGGATATGATTGAAGACGGTCGACTTCCAATTCCACCAGGAGGTAAGCCCAATAACACTCAGAATCCTCTTGGAGTTCTAGTGATTACAAGTGATGAATCTACCTTAGATTGCTCACATCTCATTTCTCCCACCGAGGATGAAATTCATGCAATTGAGAAAGAAAGACTCTACTCTACCATCTCCCCTACCATTTCCGACTTCATTGCCTGGGCAAGGAGTGTAGATAGACAAGTGTGGGAACTAGAAAACAGGGTAACAATCTTGCGCAATCCCAATGCAACACCTAAAGAGCGCGTACCATTGACCTTCTCTCAAAATGCCACTATGCAAGAAGTAGTCGCCGTGGTCGATAAACTAGTCGATCAAATCATACAACTAGAGAGTGACATCATGAGGATGAGGGAACTAGCCGCAATCAATGGGGTTTGGGCCGATGACGATGAAGATGAATATCTCATTGAAAACTCCTTAGTCAAGGAAATAGTCCAAAATGGCGAAGACCAAGATGTAGATCACCTAACTCGCTCGGGTCGTCCATACCAAAGCACTACTCAAAACGGTCCAACCAATGTCATCACACCAAATGACAACGAAGATGACCCCACTGATCATTTGCTCAAGCAATTACAAAGAACCAAGGCTGATCTTTCAGTCTGGCAACTGGTGGCAAGCTCATTTCCACACCGCCAAGCTTTACTGCAAGCTTTGGCCAAATTGAATGTGGCACATAACTCTACTCCCGAAGATGTAGTCAACTTGGTCTTCCAAGAATCACCGAAGCTAAGTAATCCTATTACTTTTTCAGACGAAGACTTGCCACCTTTTGGCGCCAGTCACAACCTTGCTCTATACATCACCGTCATCTGTCTAAAGAAGAATGTGCCAATGACCTTGGTAGATGATGGCTCCGCGGTCAACGTCATACCCCTCAAAACGGCATACAAACTAGGCATGAAAGAGTCGGACTGGACTCCTACAAATCAAGGTGTACGTGCATATGACGGTACACGACGAAAAGTGGTAGGACTTGCTAACCTAACCATAGCAACGGGACCAATCGAACGAAAGGTTAACTTCCAAATAGTGGACATCGAAGCTTCATTCAACATACTTCTGGGAAGGCCTTGGATTCATGCTTCTAAAGCAAGAACATCCACCGTTCATCAAAAGATCAAGATCCCACTAAATGGCAAAGTTGTGACAATCACTTCGTCACCCATTAAGGCCATAATCGAGAAGCAATCAAATAATCAAGTCCTTGCAGATCCCATATACGAACTTGGGGGCTTCCAAAGTGTAAATGTCATAGAAAGTGAGTTGGCACCCTTATACTATAATCCCTACTCTAACTTGGTGGTCAACCACATACTCAAAAACCAGGGATACTTCCCTGGAATGCCTTTGAACCCAGTTCGGAAGAACACCTTCGCGCCATACAAGAAAGGCAACTCATCAAGAATACCACTTGGACTAGGGTACAAGCCCACAATGAAGAAGTTCTCGAAATGCTCGCCCAAGTCCAAAATCGCAAGTATGTAGGAATCCAAATGAGACCATATCTCCCTACCTTGAATGGATACTTCGTTCAAGAAGGAAGTTCGGAACTCTTTCATGGATTTCCCGAACCTTGGCATTACCTCGAGAAGAAGTTAGCCGGAATCGAGATCTTTCACGATTGCTACTTCATCCCTCCAGAAACGGTTCCTACCGTCAAAACCCGTCAAGCACCTTGCTTAGACGAGCAAGCTGTTAGCCTCCTGTTTGGAGATGACCGATTTGTTAGGGCCGCGCAGGATGAGATCATTACTACGATACTTCAAGACGATCGCTTCAACCCCACCGCCTTGATCACGGAAATCGACACAAAACAGCAGAAAGGGTGGAGAAAATCAATCAAATGGACCAACAAACAAGGAAGACTCTTCAAGCTCACCACTGGAGAAGGAGAGATGTTCAAAGAAGAACCAGAAGACGACGAGTTCGAATCGGAGTCGGAGTCGGAGTCAGAGTCAAAGTCTAGAGAAGTCATTAGAGAGTCTACTCCTGTCGTCATCCCCACTCCCCTCGTTTCTCCTAGCTTATTTTCAAGTAGTCACAGTAGTTCGGGAAATGCCCCACCATTCGCCCTTTGCCGCCACTATCCATCGATCAGTTGGCTCATTTGTTTCAACTTTACTCAAATCTTAATATGAATAAATCAGGTTCTGCTTACTCTTTGCGTTATCTTGAGTGCAATTCTGTTTATGATGATACTGAGGATGACCAAAACCCAGACTTGACCGAAATACCTCCCTACGTAGCCAAAGAAATACTACAGGAAGGGGAAGGGGGACCTGTAATTGAGGACACCGAACCCATCAATGTAGGAACTGAACTAGAACCCAAAGAACTTAGGATAGGGACTACCTTGAGCTCTACCGAACGGGCCGACTTCATAGACCTCCTAAATGAATTCAAAGACGTTTTCGCTTGGTCCTACAAAGACATGCCAGGATCGACGGGGATATCGCCGAACATAGGATTCCGATTAAGCCGGGTTTCAAACCCGTAAAACAGAAGCTTCGACGAATGAGAACAGAGTGGGCTCTAAAGATTAAGGAAGAAGTTGACAAGCAATTCAAAGCCGGGTTCATCAAAGTTTCCGAGTATTCGATGGGTAGCTAACATAGTACCCGTACCCAAAAAGGATGGGAGAATCCGAGTTTGTGTTGACTTTAGGGATTTGAACAAAGCAAGCCCAAAGGACGACTTCCCTCTACCTCACATTGACATATTGGTAGACAATACTGCAGACCACGCATTACTATCCTTCATGGATGGATATGCGGGTTACAACCAAATCAAAATGGCCATGGAAGACATGCATAAGACCGCGTTCGTCACCCAATGGGGAACCTATTGCTATACAGTAATGCCGTTCGGATTGATCAACGCCGGAGCTACATACCAACGCACCGCGACTACACTCCTACACGACATGATGCATAAAGAAGTCGAGGTATATGTGGATGACATGATCGTCAAATCCAAGGAAAGAGAGGGACATATTGCGAACCTTCACAAGTTCTTCGCAAGACTACGGAAGTACAACATGAGACTCAACCCTCAAAAATGCACATTTGGGGTAACATCTGGCAAACTCCTAGGATACGTCGTTAGCCAACGAGGCATAGAAATAGATCCGTCCAAAATCAAAGCTCTGATCGAAATGCCACAACCTCAAACAAAAAAGAAGTCGAGGATTCTGGGAAAAGTGCAATACATAAGTCGATTCATATCGAAACTTACGATGATTTGCGAGCCTATCTTCAAGAAGCTCAAGAAAACGGACCACACCATGTGGGACGACGGCGCCAAAAGGCGTTCGACAGAATCAAGGAGATATTGGCTAAACCACCAGTGCTCATGCCACCACAACGAGATCAACCTCTTGGTTTATATCTCACAGTAACTGAAACTGCCATGGGTGCTATGCTAGCTCAAACCGTAGGAAGTGAAGAAAGAGCTATTTACTATCTAAGTAAGAAGTTCTTGGAATACGAGTGCAAATACTCACAACTCGAAAAGACATGCCTCGCTCTTGTGTGGGCAACAAAGAAGCTACGTCACTACATGCTTAGCTACTCTGTCAAGATATTCTCCAAAATGGATCCAATCAAATACCTCTTCGAGAAACCCGTTCTCAACGGACGTCTGGCAAGATGGACCATGATGCTCTCGGAATTTGACCTCAAATATGTGCCATTGAATGTTATAAAGGGTCGCGCCGTCGCCGAATTCTTCGCAGAAAATCCCATCAACGACGCACAAACCATAGATACTTGGTCATTTCTCGACGAGGATATACTTCAAACAGATGTAGACTCTTGGGATCTATACTTTGATGGAGCATCAAACCTAAGAGGATTTGGGATAGGAGTGTTGCTCATTTCTCCTGAAGGTGAGCATACACCAATTGCTGTCAAACTCGACTTCGAGGTGACAAACAACGCCCTTGAGAATATGAGGCTTGTCTAATTGGACTACAAGCGGCGAGTAAGCTTAGGCATCAAAAACCTCCGAGTGCACGGGGATTCGTCACCGATCATCAACCAAGTTACGGGGTCTGGAAAATCCGAAGTGAAAGTCTAGCACCCTATCAGGCTAGAATAGACCAAGTCGCTCAATTCTTTGATCACGTAACCTACTTACACCTACCTCGAGAAGAAAATCAATTTGCAGACGCTCTTGCGAAACTTGCATCTTTGATAAACATGCCAGATTACATGATGGAAATGCCTTTGTGTATCGAACGACGGTCGGAGCCGGCTTACGTCCATCAAATTACCAATGAAGAAGAAATCGCGCAGGAGCCCTGGTTCCAAGCAATCCTGAATTTCAAGCTCAATGGTACCTATCCGCCGGATATGGACAAAAGGGGGCAACGCGCTATACGCCTACTAGCTTCCCAATACATCCTGATGCAAGGAGAATTGTACAAAAGAACACCTCTTGGTGTAGTCCTACGTTGCCTTGATCATTCACAGGCACGAAAAGTAATGGAAGAAGTCCACGACGGAGAATGCGGTCCTCACATGAGCGGGCCTATGATGGCAAAGAAAATCACACGTCTAGGGTACTATTGGACCACAATGGAATCCGATTGCATCAAATATGTGAGGCATTGCCACAACTGTCAAATCTTCGGGAACGTACAACATGTCCCTCCTTCGTTGCTCTATACGATGACATCTCCTTGGCCATTCTCCGCATGGGGAATCGACATAATCGGGAAAACAACCCCAGCCGGAACAGGAGGTCACTGTTTCATCCTAGTAGCGATTGACTACTTCACCAAGTGGGTAGAAGCGGCTTCCTACACCGCTCTTACAGCTAAAAATGTGGCAAAGTTCATACAAAACAACATCATCTGTCGATATGGTTGCCCGCATGAGATCATCAGCGATAATGGGTCACACTTCCAAGCCGAAACCGAACAATTGCTAGCCAAATACAAGATCAAGCATCACCACTCCTCGCCCTATAGACCACAGACTAACGGCGCGGTAGAGGCTGCTAACAAGAATGTCGTCACAATTCTCAAGAAAATGACTGACAATTACAGAGATTGGCCAAGCAAAATACCCTTCGCTTTGTGGGGGTATCGTACATCAGTTAGGACGCCCACTGGGGCTACTCCTTTCTATTTGACCTACGGCATGGAAGCCGTACAACCAGTTGAGCTAGAAATACCATCTCTGCGCGCATTCGCTAGAAAGTCAAATCCGGAAGCCGATTGGAAGAAAGATAGATACGAAGAACTCATCCTCCTGGATGAGCGTAGGCTACGTGCCTTACATAATGTCCAGACATATCAAGCACGTATCAAACGAGCTTTCAACAAAAGAGTTAGGCCAAGAAACATCAAAGAAGGAGATTTAGTTCTCAAATCGGTTAGAGCTCTTTTACCTGTCGACCCAAGGGGAAAATTCAAACCTAACTGGGCCGGACCATATCTAGTCAAATCAATACTCCCAGGGGGTGCGGTTAGAATCACAGACCTAGATGGGAATGAATTCTCAAACCCCACAAATCTCGACCAACTGAAACGATACTATGCCTAGGATAGAACAGAAACGCGCCTCGCGTAAACCCACGTGTCGCTCTTGTGGCACTAAATAAACGGCCCCTGGCCTATTTGAATGTCACTATGCTCTTGCATCTTGGCAAACTTGTCATCCTCATATCATCAAACAAACTAAATTCGCACCTCCAGAGTAAGCAAAAGCTCATGCTTATTTTCTATGTTCATTACAAGCTCTTGCTTCGAACAATTATTCTTTTACATTTACTCGAACTACGCGCAAGGGTTTGATTTCGCTTTTTAAGTGAATACGTAGGCAATCCTTCACGGGATTCAACCCACCGTTATATTTAAAATGTAAATAGAAGGACATTTGCATTGCATTTGAAATTCGACAAGGATAATTAAAGAAAATACCAACGGTTTCATAACCATTTAACCTTTTTTATTTCATTCATCCATTTTTTTCTAATAAAAATAGTACGACAAATAATAAAAATAGATAGGCTAGGATTCTAAAAATCCCTCCTTTTCATTACAACAATAATAATAATAATCAAATAATAATAATAAATGAGACTTGGGCTATTCCTCCATCTTTCCCTTGCCTTTGTCGTTCTTGTCATATTTCTTGTCACGACCTCGAGCCGGGCGCTCTTGCACCACTTCAGACCTAATCACCAACGGTCTTTCTCGAGGCCTGACTCTTCCGTTCTTGCCAACCACCATCTCCGCGACAGGAGTAGTCTTCGATTTCTTTGAAGGATGAATGACTTGAAAGCCGGCTTCTTCTTCTCCTTCAGTCAGATGCTTCTCTTTCTCTTTCTCTCCCTCGCGCACTTTGTAGTCAACGGGCTCGCGCTTCCTCAGTCTTTCGCGCTCTTCCGAAGTTGCAGCCTTTCTCCACCTCAGATAGGAATCCGACACCCACAAAGCATTGGCGGAGAAACTCAGGAACCACATGTTTCTTTGGGCCCATTTCATAGCCCACTCTCTTCGGCTCTCGGTAGTCGCGCCATAGCATCTGCGGGGGAGTGTCAAGCCTAGGGATCATCTGCTTCAACCCGACTTGCCTCATCAACCTCTCAGGAAAGATGCATACCATAAACTCCAATCCAGGAATGCGCAAGGACCTAGTGGGATCCAAAGAAGACACTCCAGTGACAGACTTGAGGTGCCACCACGGTACAACCCACCTGATCAAAGGGCCATCATCAGTCTGCAGCTTGTTCTTCCAATAGTCACAGACCCGAGTGAAATCCACCATGTACAACCTCGTCCTCATCGAAATCATACGGGCATGATAGGAAAGTGCATGAACAGGGGGCTCGAGCAATCGGAGCCGTTCCATAAGCCAAACCTACCAAAACAGGTATTAGACACCCAAAAAAAAAAAAAAAAAAAAAAAAAAAAAAAAAAAAAAAAAAAAAAAAAAAAAAAAAAAAAAAAAAACAACAACAAAAAAAAAAAGAAGGTGCCTTTACCGTAGGATGACGGGACTCCCCAAAAATGGAAGATCGCGGTTGGATTTCCTATTATCCAAGCCCAAGATAATCTCCCTTAAGCATAGGCAAGTGGGCTCTGCGTGACTCCATTTGCTCAATAAGACCCAATAGACGGGGATCACCTCGCAATTCTTCGTCAACATGTCCCTGAAAGACATATACGTGAAGCAAACAGAAGCCAAATGCTCTCCTTCTAGCAACATAAGAGACAAGTAGGGGTCGGCCCGTTGATGAATCGATCTATAAAATCCAACATCCGCACGCCTTTCGCAAAGAACAAGACGATCCACCTCGAGTCCGGTAAGTCCAAGCAAATCTCTAAACTTGCTCTTATACCCTTGAGCAGTAGAAGGGATGGCAGGTAAATGTTCAGGGTCCCACCCGCCAATAGCAGCAATTTCCTCCGGAAAAGGACAAATATCACCTCCTGGGAACGCAAAAACATGATAATTTGGATCCCAATAATCAAGGCAAGCATCCAAGAACGGTTTTACAACCTTAATGAGTTTCAAACTCAACAAAGACCCAAGGTTATAAGCACCCATATCGTGCTTCTCCGTGTTCGAAAATTCATTGGTCCATTCCTTCAAGCGGACCTCCAAAGTATTCATGATGATAATTTTCTCGTGAGAATTTGTTTTGAGAATTTTATGTGAGGCGACGAAGAAGAGACGGAAGAATTATATAATTTAAAGCTTCGTCGACGCTTCTATTTATACCATTCTTGTTTCCAAAAATCCGTCGGAGGCCCGACCTTGGGAACGGGCGCGGCACTGGGCCTTTGCGCCTCTTCAAAGGGACGCGACTCATCTGCGCCTCTTCCCCAAACCTCACTTCGTGATTTCCGTGTTTGGATCTTTCCTAATCCTATAACGAATAATTTCCTATTCCTACGGGATTTTATTTCGGTAAATCCGAGAAATTTACCATGCTTCAGGTTTCCTAATTCGCGGGCACGCATTTCGAGGCGACATCGACACTTCCGCCATTTCAGCACACTTAAATCATTTCTTTTTGACATATTTTTTATTTTCATTTTAATAAAATTCAATATTTATATTTCTCCATTTCCTAACTTATAGATTTCTCTTTTTTTTTTAAGGGGGTAGCCCTCCCTACCGTCCGGTCATTTCGACAAATTTTTTGCATTTTGGTCCTTTTGAGTCTCGTTTTGCACTAATTAAAGGCCTTATGTATATAAAATGTATGTGTTGCGTGATTTTTTCTATGTAAATTCCGGCAGCATGACGGCGTAGACCGTTGTCTACCAAACCTGTTCAAGAACTAACCTGCAGGTACAAACAACACAACCCAGCAGCAAAGGCACTCAGGCCGTCGTATATACAACATAAAGCAAATGTACGAGCAAACTGGGGGCTTGCGCCCCGAACAAGGTACAAATGTACAAGCAAACTGGGGGCTTCGCCCCAAACAAGTCAAAAAGACCAAGTAAACTGGGGGCTCGCGCCCCAAACCGAGTCCAAAAATGTTTCAAAATCAGATGTACAAAACTACACAAGCTACTGCTGGGCGCCCTCCAGCTCGGCAACCCTCGCCATAAGAGCAGCGATCTCGGCATCCCGAAACTCGAGCTCCCTCGACAGGCGAGCCGTCTCCTCCCGAGCCTGGGCCAACTCTCGTCCTGACTCGCGGTCACCCTGCAAACAGCAACGAATTGGCTCACGTCAATCAACTCAATTGGAAAACCAAAAATCAAAAAAAAAGAAGATCGAAAAATGGGTATAAAGGTTCATACCTGACGACCTCGACCGCCGACGAGTGCCTCAATGGCCGTAGCTCGTAGCCGGTTGGCCACCTTCCATAGTGCCACGAACCGAGATGGCGCGACCTGCATTTCAAAAGGGAACTCTCAGCAAATTAAACAAATTCAGTCAAATGTGTTCTTACACGAAAACTATGCAAAATGGGAACTCACCCTCCGAATCAGATGCTGCCAATCATCTAGGCCAGCATCCGTCACAGCTACGTCAAAGTCACGTAACTCGGAGATCGTCGTCCTCCCAGTAGCGTCAGTGTACTCGAGAGTCTCGGGGTACTCTGGGGGCTCGATGCCCGCTGCCTCAACCTCCTACAAAGACAAAACGACTCTCATTAATCGATGATCCTTCGTCGTAATTTTCAAAATCAAATCAACAAGAAAACAAAGGATACTCACCACTACCGGCCAATAGGCCAACCTCCCGTAAAGGAACGCCGAGTAATCCTCCTCAGGGAGAAGAAGGTCGTCGCCACCGACACCGGCCAAGTCCGCCTCCCTCTCAGCCTCGGAAGGCTCCCTGAACATCGTCCTAGGAGGATCGACGGGAACCGTCAACGCACCCCGAAAGCGCTGACGAGCTAACCGCTCGCCCAGATACCATACAGGACCCATCGACGTCCACAACAGCAGCCGACTCGAGCTCCTAGGACGAAGGGTCTCAGCAACGAAAGGAGGCGCTCTAGCGTACTCCGCCCAAGGTCGGGGCACCCACTGCGGCAATATGAAGGCAAAAGTCATTCCTATGATCAAATTAAAGCAAAGGACAAAAATATGAATGAATACAAATGGGATACTCACGCTGCTCAGCTGAAGGGCGTTCACATCCCGCCGGTAGACGTTGTGAGAAGAACGCTTGCTCTTCGTCCGGCACATGACCCAATCCCTCACCACGGGATAGGCCCTCTCCAACGGCTCCGTCCTCTTGGGCGCGAGGCCCGGAAAGTAGGAGTACACCCACGCCTATAAAACAAAATAGTCAATGACGATCTTTGATAAAAGAAAGGAATTTACGTTGATCTAAAGGAAGGTTCATACCTCCAACAGTAGTCCAGGTCCGACAGCGCCAGGAGAAGTCCCCTTCTCCATCAACTCCGGACGAACCATGGCCCTCATAAAGCGGATGAGGACCGCAAAACCCGCAATTTATCCAGTGCGACAGTATTTTGTAGTATTGTCCGAATTCATTTTATCCATGCAAGAAGATATTTGTGATATTGCTCAATCATTTTATCCGCGCTTGATAGTATTTCGCAAAGATATTGCTCAATCGTTTATCCGGTTGCATAGTATTTTGCAAGATCTTGCTCATTCAAAGTTTCCCCTACGACGATCAAGATGTTCCTAATCGTCGATATGTTCCCCAACAAGAGTTCGCTTGAGACCGACGCAAGCAGATTCAACTTCCAAATTTCGCCAAAGTTCGCTTGAGACCGGCGCAAGCGGATTCCTCCAGCAGTTTCTACTGACGTCCTGCTATTTTCAATATCTCTTATTCCCCGCGAAGTTCGATTAAGTCTCAGGTATGATCTCTTCTTATGGTTGGCGAGCCTCCTTACGTAGTCTAATGGACTTTAAACGACCCTCCCGATAGTCGACGGACTCTAAAATGTTCCCGACGACGGGTCCTTGGCTCGGACCCCTTGAGCCGCCTCGCGTCGCCATAGTCGTCAAGTTGTAATCTTCGATTGACCTGATGGCTATACTTTGACTTTCGCCTTGTCCAAGCCTCGGTCAAAGTGGGGGCTCAGAGACACCTCGTTTCGCACCCTCGCAAACCACCCGGTGATGATTGGGCCGCATGTTTGATTCGCGGAACGATTAGTGACAGTTCGTAAGTTTATCGTCAAGTGATTGCTCAAACATTTATGTCAACCTCTTAGTTGTCATCTACGTGCCGATACGGTCGTTTTGGCAGTAATTAGAGTACATTTGGAGTCCGGGTCAAAAACCGTCTCCATTTCTCGATGGTGTTAAATCCGAGTCGAGAATGTTTCGGAATGTTCGGATATTTCTATTCCATATTCATCAAATTTTATCTTTTGGCAAACAATATCCCGTAATATTCAAAAGATAATCGAATTAAATCCGTCCTACCATAACTTAAACACGGGAATCTTTCTTAAGCAGGAGGAAACCTCCGGGAACAGTACGCAACAGTGTCTGCGCCTCTTCCAAGAGACGCAGTGGCTGCTGCGCCTCTTCCCAGGCCCTTCTTTGCATGATTTACGTATCTTTTTTATATCTTTCCGAGATTCACTTCCAAAGAGTCTCCGAAACCCTATTCCTTCACGTGATTAGTATAAATAGGAGCTTTCGTTCCTCATATTTCTCACGCGAGTGTCCGCCCTTCTCTTCTCCCTTTGCATTCTAGACTTTGTTCTTACTAATTGGCGCCTACGTGCTTGGACTTCCGACCACGTAAGCTCGGATCTTTCCGGGTACCAGCCTCTCCGTTGCATGACCGACCAATTTGACCACTACACTCAATCAATCTAATTAATCAACTTGTTAAATCGTTTTCCTCTTAAGAGGGCACTCTTTCCTTGCATTCGCGTCGAGCATCACTAATCGATTTTCTTAGTTCTTCTCGTTCCGTCAACATGTAAGTCTGAGGGTGTAATCTCTCCTTTTATTTATTGCACTTTTATTTATTGTATTTTGATTATTGTATAACAATTGTAAGGTTTATGTCGAAAGTACCTCATTAAAACCGATTTCTAAAACCGTCTTTAAAACCTTTTTTGCGGATTTCCAGTAGACAGACGTCGAGAAAAGACGCAGCAACTGCTGCGCCTCTTCGAAGGAGCGCAGCATCTGCTGCGCCTCTTCGTGAATTTGCCGCAGATTCTCGCTTCTTTCTTCTTCCTCCGTCTCTCGTAATTCGTCTCAAATTTATTTCTTTTGTTTTGTTCGTCATTAATTCTTCACATGATAGTTTAATAATTCATATGTATATTAACCATCATCATTAACATGTTTAAATCGTCATAAATCCGACTTAAATCCCTAATAATCAATATTTGCGGGTTTTCGTCATTAAATTCAATTCGAGTTTTAGGGATTCAATTCGTTCATATTGAGTTTCTGGGATTCATCGTCGATATATCTTCATCTGTTTATTCATTAATTCGTCATCATTCATCATGTTTATTTAATAATTCGTTAGTTAGTTTAATTATTCATTCATTAACATCGACCCTTCACATAATTAATCCGCTTATTTCCGTCTCATCCATGTTTTACTGTTTTATGACATTAATCATATGTAAATAATTCATTAATCACTTTCATCCGAGTCTAATATCGTAATCAATCCACTAATTTACCGATTAACATTCACGATTTGCGATTCGGCTTCCATGGAGAACTCACCCTTGGGAACAGACGCAGCGAATCGGCTCTGCGCCTCTTCCAAAGGGCGCAGTTTCTGCTGCGCCTGTTCCAGGGTGAATTCTGCCTCTGAACCCCTTTTCTGCCTTGACATAGTTTAATTAGCTACGTATCAACTAACTAATAATCGTATTATCACCTTCATTCATTCGTTAAGTAATTTATTCTTTTATTCTTTTTTATCAAATCATCCGTTTTAGCGGTATTTTCGACACAAATCGCCTATTCCATTGTAATTATTGTAATTTTCTTTATTGTAATTATATTTATTATTGTATTTTGTATCATTTGTATGTTTCTCACATGTAAATCAACATTAAATCCCAACTTCGACCCAATTGTTTGCCTAATTAATTGTTCACCGACTTAGCCTAATTCTCACATGCTAGGATTAAAACTTGGATGTTGCATTGCATGCATATAGCCGACGATATATCAAGTACGAATAACTTCCCTAATCATTAGTAGAGGCCGCTATCGAGGCGGGCGGGATTAGGTGTTCGATCAAAAGAGCTTCCTAATACGTACCCTCACCCCTTACTCCAGATCTCCGTGAGCACCCGTGTTCATTGGCATCCACGAGAGTCATTCTAGACATAGAATGCTAAGGGTAACGATTGCTTAGTGTTCATGTCACTACTTTGTGTCTTGACATGACACGAGGTATTCGAACGGTTCCAATTTCCCATAAAAATTGGTGGCGACTCCATACAAAATGCAAACGCTTGTTTTCGATCCTCACCAAGCGCCCCCGTGGGCGGCCCGCTGTCCACAGGATTATTTATGCCCCAGACTCTTCAGTCTGCACTCTACAACAGGAAGATGATCAACATAGTGCAGACCACCAGCCGTGCTACCAGCGCCAAGAACCAGGAGCTCAAGGAGACAATTGCGGATCTGGCACAGCAGCGGGTTGATCTGAAGGAGCGTGTGGTGGAGCTGAAGACTGAGCTTGCTGTCACTAAGAAGAAGTTGAAGGAGGGGGCTGATCAGCTGGCTCGAACCCAGGCGGTGTGCAGCACTTTTTCTGACTCTCTGAAGCAGTCTGAGGAGAAGATCAGCGAGCTGATCTCCCTGGCCACCAACGTTGTTGCCTATGCCACCTGGCGGGGAAAGATCAGCGGAATGCGTGCTGCCCTTGAGGAGGCTCCCACCCAGCAGGTCATAGAGGAAGAGGAGAAGCAGCTGGAGATGCTCTACCCCATCCAACCTGATCTGAGCGTGCTGATGCCTGAAGTTGGTGAGGTGAATTCTCCTGCGTTGGCTGAGCAGGCTGCTGGGGATGGTGCTGGAATGTCCTAGGACGCTGCTGACGGAGCTCAGGGAGCTATGGCGGCTGAGGACGCTCAGCCAAGCGACACTGAAATGAGAGGTCGCGCGGGCAGGAGAGATGAGAGGTGGAGGTCATTAATGTGACCGATAATTAAGTTTTTATATTTTGATAAACTTTTTGGCAGTCTGGCCCAGAGGTGGCAGACTTTGTAAGTTTTAAACTCTTCTTGCGTTTGCCCCGCCAGGGTGGCGATTAAACTTGGGGCCGTATTTTTGGCCATATTTTGAAATGCCCCTTGCCATACTTTGGCAAGGTTTTAGCTTACATATCGTGTGTTCGCTGTTTCTCTTCCCTGTTTTTTGGGAGTTTATGCCGTGTCAGTCTGCTTGACTGATTTAGGCGAGTCCCGTCACCCTGAAAAGGCTAACGTTCTGACTCAGCTAGCTGTCGTGTCAGCCAGATGGCTGATTTAGGCGTATGCCGCAATGTTAGGAGGAGTGGCCGTGTCAACCTAGGAGGCTGATTTAGACCAGCCTGGTCAGCCTGAAAAGGCTGATCCAGACCAAGCTAGCTGCCGTGTCAGCCGGATGGCTGATTTAGGCGTATGCCGTAGTTTTGGACTACTTAACGTTGTTCATGACGCAAGGTGTGTTCATCTCGTTTAATGCCAACAGGGGCGTCATTGAGGCAAGTTTATCGTCATTCTAGGACCAAATAGAGACGCTGCAGGATTCTGGTAGCGCAGATATCCCTACGTTCCATTTTCGTTTTTGCATGCATGCTGGGGCCCAGATTAATTGCGATTAGTGCGAGCTACGTCCAGGGGGTGGTATCAGGGGTATTTGGATAAGCGTATTCATTTGTCGACCAGGCTCCCTTTCGTATGTTCCACGGTCACTTTGGTGAGGGTGCTCCTTGTGGAGAAAATAGGTTGGGCATGTTGGAGTGCCGTGTGCCTTGTCACCCCGCGTTGGCAGTTGACAGTCCTGCTAGACATTCTTTCAAAGTACCATAGATACCAGAATTCAAAGTGATGTATTTATAGAAGCCTGAAAATAAGAAAATCTATTAAAATGATGTGAAGTATCTGTCGCCATCTCATGGGGTACTAGAGCAATTGTGGTCCCAGGACGCTGCCAGACCACGCCATCCAATTGCAGTTTTAAAGTTTCAAAAATAACTTAAAGATACCAGAAATAAGAGTGAAACTGGCAGTATGCCTACTACCGGATTTTTATTTTATCTTTAAAAATGATTTGGCTTCTCATAGTACATTATTCTGAAAGCTAGAGTCTACTTATTATTAAAAGTAATATCTCTTCAGGTGAAGTATGTTCCATGGGCGTTGTATGATTTGACCGTCCATAGTCATCAGTCTGTATGCACCATGGCCAACAACTCCTTCTACTTGGTATGGTCCTTCCCATTTATAGGCGAATTTGCCTGCTTTTTGATTTTTGGTGTTTTGAAACACCTCTCGGAGAACCAGGTCTCCTACCTCCAGGAGCCTGACTTTCACATTCTTGTTGTAACTCCTGTTGCTATCTTTGGCGTTGTTCTGTCTGACCATAACACTAGTGGCAATTCATCTGCCCACTTTCCTCCTAACTCCTGTAACCTCCTTCTCAGATTGTCCATAATAATTTTATTGCTGGGTTCAGCTTGTCCATTGGACTTTGGAGTCCTAGGTGTTGACTATTTTAAGGTGATATTCCACCTGGCACAGTATCCTTCAGTATCGTTGGAGATGAATTGTGAGCCATTGTCACATATGATTTCTGATGGGATACCAAATCTGCAAACGATGTTTCGTTTTATGAATGAAATGACTTGCTTGTCTTTTACCTCCGTGAATGCTTCTGCCTCTATCCACTTGGAGAAGTAATCTGTCATTGCTAGCATCCAGGTTCTGTTTCCTATGGCCCGTGGTAGGGGGCCTACTATGTCCATGCCCCATGCCATGAATGGCCAAGGAGAGATAATAGGGTGCGGAGAGGCTCTGTGTTTGGTGGATTATGGGCGCCGAGCGCGTGGCAGGCATCACATTTTCGTGCATACTGGCTTTGCATCTGCTTTCATTGAGGGCCAATAATATCCTGTCTCGAGGGCTTTATTCGCCGGACTCTCGCCCCCGAATGGTTTCCACATTCGCCCTTTGAGGAGAGCATGCAACACAGTCTATGCTTCTTCCTTGCCCAGGCACCGTAGGTAGGGGCCTGCTACCGATTTTCTGAACAATATATCATCAATAAGTATGAATCTGGAGGCTTTTATTCTAAAAGCCCTCACTTCCTTCTTATCATCTGGTAGCTTGTTATGGCGCAGCCAGTCTAGGTAAGGTGTGCGCTAGTCGTCTCTTTGGATCGGCTACTGGTCGGGCGTCTGCTGTTTGGCCGAGAGCTCTCACCTTCCTCTCAGAATCGCTGGATTTCCTTTTTGCTTTGTGGATCCTCCGTTCACCCCTATCTACTTCGTCCGCTTCTGGATAGAAGGTTCCAGCATATGTGCTATTGGAATCTTTGGATAGCTCTGTTGGCTTGAATGTTGCCCCGGGGTTGCTAGGGCGCCGCTTCCACGTTCGATCTCGGGGATATGTTTAAGCTTGCAAGTGTCGAATTTTTGTTTTAATTCCTTTGCTACTTTTAGGTATGCAATCATCTTCGAATCTCTGGCTATAAACTCATCATTTACGTGGTTGACTATTAACAGAGAGTCGCTGGATATGAGCAGGTGTCTGACCCCTAACTCCAGAGCTAGCTTCATTCCCAATATCAAGGCCTTGTATTCTGTTTCATTGTTAGTTGCCTTGAATTCACATCTTACAGCTTGTGCTATCAGGTCTCCCTGTGGTGACCGCAGAATTAATCCTACACCTGCCCCCCTTTGGTTGGAGGCTCCGTCGATATGCATCTGCCAGACTTCTGTCTGCTTGCCTCCTTCTAAAGTGAGGATCTCTGTATCTGCCAGGTTCTGGATGGCTGGACTGAAGTCTGACACAAAGTCGGCCAGTACTTGTGATTTGATTGCTGTTCTAGGGTCGTATTGGATATCGTATCCTTTGAGGTGTCTGAGACCATTTAGACATTCTTCCTGACAGTTCAGGCTTCCTCATGATAGCTTTTAGCGGGTAGTTTGTCACAACATGTATGATGTGTGACTCAAAATAGGGACGCAGTTTGCGAGATGCTACTACCAATGCTAGTACTAATTTTTCAAGGGATGTGTACCTGGTCTCTGTCGGCAGCAGAGACTTGCTTACGTAGTATACTGGCTTCTGCTCCTTTTCTTGCTCTCGACCAGGACAGCACTCACGCTACTTCTGTGATGTGATTAGGTATAGGAATAATGGTTCTCCTGGCTTTGGTTTTTGACAGCGAGTGGCGAAATTTCTTTGAGATAGTGCTTCAGTCTCGAAGGCTTGCTCGTGTTCGGCGGTCCATTCAAACATCCGGATTTTCCTTAGTACGTCGTAAAATAGCCCGCATTTGTCTCAAGATCTTGAAATGAACCTGTTCAGGGCTGCTACCTTTCCAGCTAGTCTTTGAACATCCTTAGGTTTCTCGGGTGATTCTAGTGTAAGACTGACTTTGATCCGTTCGATCTTGGCTTCTATTCCTCTTTGAGTTACAATATAGCCTAAGAACTTGCGGAAGATACCCCGAAGGTGCATTTAGATGGGTTTAATTTCATCTTGTATTCCCCGAGGGTCTTTGAATGTTTCGCCGGATGCCGCATATGATCTTTGGCTTTTTTCGATTTCACCACCATGTCATAAATGTACACCTCCATGGTTCTTCCTATTTGCTCTTTGAACATGCGGTTAACCTTGACCTTTGATATGTGGAGCTGCGTTCTTTAGGCCGAACGGCATGACGTTGTAGCAATATATTCCTCTCTCGGACATAAATCTTTGTCTTCTCTTGATCTGCGGGATCCATCTTGATCGATTGCATCCACTCCATGCATCCGGGAATGTTAACATCTCGTGTCCATTTGTTGCATCCACCATTGCATCAATATGAGCGGCGGGAATGGATCTTTAGGACATGCTTTGTTGAGATCGGTGAAGTCTACACATACTCTCCACTTCCCATTCTTTTTAGGCACCACCACTACATTGGACAACCATTCTAGGTATTTTACTTCCCTTATTTTCTTTGCTGCCAGCAGGCTATCTATTTCCTGGTTGATTACCTTATTTCTCTCTGCTGCAAACTTTCTCCTTCTTTGTTGGATGGGTTTACACTTTGGGTCCACGCTAAGCTTATGTGTTATAATGGATGGATCTATGCCTATCATATCATCGTGTGACCATGCAAAGCAATCCATGTTATCTTGCAAGAACTTGACTAGCTGCTGTCGTAAGCTTCCTGTACATCTTGCTCCAATGAGCACGGTTCTTTCGGGTGCGGCTTGTCCGGGTTGATACGATCCGGCTCTTCTTCCGGGGTTTGATGTATTCGTCCTGGATAGGCTGCTCCTGTAATTCCTATGCGGGAGGGCTGGTAGTGCACTTGAGTGCCTTCTTATAGCAGCCTCTAGCTTCCTCTTGATCTCCTCTTATTGTTTCTACTCCCCATGGGGTGGGGAACTTTATGCACTGGTGGTATGTTGAAGGGACTGATTTCATCTGGTGCAACCATGGTCTTCCCAAGATGACGTTGTAAGTAGAAGGGCCATCTATAACCAGGTATCTGACTTGTTTGTTGACTCCTCCCACATAGGTGGGGATGATTATCTCACCTAGCGAGCTGGCTGTTTCTCCGCTGAAGCCTACTAGCGGAATAGTCTTCTTCTGTAAATCTTTCACGCTGAACCCCATGTTCTCTATGGTTTTCAGCATGATTAAGTTGACCGAGCTTCCTGTATCTACCAAGACCTTTTTAACTGTGCAATTGGCCATTGATAAAGTGATAATAAGTGCGTCATGATGTTCTCGTTCATCGTATGTATCTCCTTCATCAAAGCTACTGCTTTGGCGGAGTCCTTTGTGAGAAATTCTACAAGAATTGGCTGTCTCCTTTGATTTCGGTGGTATGTCTCTTAGCTTCTTTGAGTATGTCGGGCCGCTTAAGTCCGAGCACTTTGTTATCACGTTTATAATTTTAGTGCATGTGGGTGGGTCCGCTGGCTTGGCGGAACCTACCTTATCCCGCCGCTTGCACGTGGTAGGGTGGCTCGGCTTTCCTTGTTCGTACGGGCGCTTGATCTCTCTTCTTAATGTGTAGCAATCCTCGGTGTTGTGTCCGATATCAATATGGAATTCACACTTCTTCTTGCTATCCTTTCTCTAAGCTTGCTCTCCCACTCGGTGGGTTACGCCACCGACTCCATCTCCCATCTCCCGAGTGCCTTCAAGATTCATCCGACACTGTGGTGAACCCATACTCTGCCGGGGTGGGAGTAGCTGGTTTTCCTCGATTTTGTTGACTCCCCTCCCATATGGTCTGTATCTCTCGTCCTTCTTGTTGGTGGTTTGCTTTCTTCCGATTTTTCCACGGTGAAATCTTGGAAATACTCGGTGTGCTCTGCAAAAGGCTGGCTCGGCTAGAATATCTTCCTCCAACGATCGATCGCGGCAGCCTTGCTTCTTTTCCCGCATGCTTCGAAACTATGGCGAGGATGCATAGTTAGCGCTTGTATAGGTCGGAGTCGTGGTGGAGGCCTCTTCTAAAGGCTTCTCTCTTTGTTGAGATATTACACTCTCGTCATCGCTACCTTCTCATTGTTAAATCTGGTATTGTATTCTCCAATGCTCTCTCCCGCTTCGGACGATTCCGTATGAGTCTCTGCGTGCTTCGTGGCTTTCTTCGCTTTGCGAACCGTTGAGTAAATGCGTTTACCAATTCGACAAATGTAGATATCGACCTGTTGGCATGTGCTTACAAACCATCGAAGTCCGGTCTGTTAGGGTGGACCCGAATCCTTTGCACATGCATGCTTCCTTAACTTGTCCTATGGCTGTTACCGTCATCATTTTCTCGTTTATCTTGGCTAATATGATCAAAAGGGTCTTGTGCCGTCGAAGAGAGGCATATTTGGGTTTGTGAATCCCTTTGGCATGGCTGTGATGGATATGGTGTCCACGAATGGTGAGTCGGCATAACTGTTGTCTAGAGTCGCTTTCTCGAGTGGGGGTGGTAGCCGGAACCTGCTCAAACATCTCCTTTAGTTCCAAGTATTCTTTGATTAGTTATATTGGTGAATCTGGGTCCTTTGTCAATTTGTCTCTCGCATAATTCCTCCCGATCCGGGCTCTTGAAGATTCCCGATAAGTTCCGTTTGCTGGGGTTGTGGCAATGATTGTGCCCTGCTTTGCCGAGTTCACTTCTTTGGTTTGACTCGGATCTGCTCATGTGTGTACGATCGATTCTGCGGGATGGCGACGGGGAGGCCACTGTTTGTATCCCTACGCAGCTAGCCGGCCGCGCCCTATCGGTGTGAGGTATCCTAACCCTCGTGGGGTTATCCTTCCATCTGATGGTATCGTAGCCAAATCCAATCTTGTAATTATTTCGTGGTATCTGCTGCGACTCTTGCTCCCTCGTGTCGATCTACCAAGGAGATCTTCCTTCACCGTCCTGTTCTTGGAGTGTTGGACTGCTGATTCAGGAGATCAATTTGTGCCCAGAGCTCTCTGTCTCTCCTTCTTACCTCCGCATCTGCTCTCCTTTGGTCTTCTCTCATGTTTTCCATAGCTTTCTGAAGATTTTCCACGCCGGCGAGCAGGATCTGCATGGGACTGGGCGGCGGAGTGACGCCTGAGCTTGATGTTCCTTTGTCTGATCTGATCTGAGTTGAGACAGCAGGGTCCTGGGAGGTAGAGAGGCTTTTGTTGTTGGTATGATTCTTGAGGTGTGTCCGGTTGCCTGCTCCCTGACATGGCTTCGAATACTTGCTTTTCCATTGTATATCTAGAATATCAACGATTGACGACCACAATGCCACACGGTGGGCGCCAAACTGTTTAGGTCGTTTTACCCAAATCGATTAATTAGGGTCAATGTAGTCTATATTCGTTAGTCTATTGTATGATGATTCGTATGTTAATAAGTAAACGGAAAAAATAAAGTACGTAATGTAAATTGACACGTAAGATTTTGGTGACGCGGAAAACCCAATGTGGGAACAACCGCGGGAGGGACGGTACCCTGCCAAGTATTACACTATATGAATTGGAGGATGATTACAACTATGGCACGAAGCTAATCCCGCTGGCCCTAGGCGTCAGGCCTGCAAGATGAACGTATATTGTTTTCAGAGATGTGGTCTTGAATGTTGTTGTATGAACGAATACGGATGTGTTGAATGTCCTTCTTGATTTTCTTCCTTGGCTATTTATAGGGTAAGAACCCTAGATATATCCTACCTCGAATATGGAAAGGGAATATTATTTCCATAAGGACTTCTTTCCAAACCCGGACTCCCTTGCCAATTCTCCCCGATCTCCCTATCTTCTCCCTAACTTCTCCCTAACTTCTCCCTGACACTCCTTTCCTTAACACGGGCACCTTCTATGACGGGCTCTTGATCCTCCTCAAGCCCATTTCCCCTTTTCCTGACCGCGGGCTCCCTTCCTCCTTACCACTTCTTTCGTAATCTTTATCTTATCCAATGGGCCTTCTTTATTGTGCTATTTTTAGCCCAAACAGTATACAGATGCTCTTTGTTGATTGAATGTTGCCTTTGGAACCCTAGAAAATTGGGGTTTTTTTGATTTTGTGGGGTAAAAGAGTGATTGGGATATGCTTTGGAGTCATAAGGAGGTGGGTTTTTATAATACAAGTGGAAGGAAAGGTGATGTGTCACAAATTGTGTGGTGGGGTGTAATAAAATTAGGAAAATCGGGGTTGATTTACCGCAGGAAGACGAGCGGATTCGAGCATAAGACGCTCGGATTCCAGCATTTCGGGACGAGCGGATTTAAGGGAAGACGCTCGGATTCTGTCACAGTTGATTCTCCAAAAATATGACGCCGCCAAGACGAGCGTCTCGAGCCCCAGACGCTCGGATTTTCTGAAAGGAGACGGGCGTTTTTTCCCAAAGACGGGCGGATTCTGAGACAGTAACCTTTCTTGAAATGTACTGGCAAAAAGACGGGCGTCTTTTTGAAAAGACGGGCGGATTCTTCAGGACGAGCGTCTTCTCTACCAGGACGCTCGGATTCTTCAACAGTCCCAAAAATTTCAATTTCACAGCCTAAATGGACGGACGGATTCTGCCAAAGTTGCCCGGATTGCAGCAGGACGGGCGGATTTCAAGGAAGACGCTCGGGTTCCTTACTTGCGGATTTTCCTTTGATTTCCTTCCCTTTCATAAATGCTTCCCCACACTTGAAGATTGGTTCCTTCCTTCATTCAAAATTCGTTAGTGACCCTCCCTCACTTACTCTCATGGAAAGAATTTATGTTTATAATTAAAGGAATGCAATAAAATTATAAATACAAGTTAGAGGGTTAGTATATTTACAAGTGGTGGTTTAGGGAGGACTCCACCAAACTCTCCCTTTTGATGATTCTTTCAAGGATGAGAAGGCCCGAGGTAGGTGACCTCGACCTCTCCAATAAATGCTCCCTCATAGTATGACTTCAATCTTTGACCATTGACCTTGAACTTGCTTCTATCTTCCGCCTTGATTTCAAAATCCCCATATTTTCCAACTTGGGTTATCACATAGGGACCCATCCATCTAGATTTCAATTTTCCCGGAAAGAGTCGGTAGTGGGAATTGAATAGAAGGACTTTATCCCCTTTGTGCAAGCCTTTTTGCTTAATCCTCTTGTCATGGAGCAATCTTGTCCTTTCCTTGTAGATTTTGGCATTCTCATAGGATTGTAGTCGGAATTCCTCCAACTCTTGAATTTGAATCATCCTCTTTTGACCACTTAATTTGAGATCAAGGTTAAGTGCTCGGATTGCCCAAAAAGCTTTGTACTCCAATTCGATTGGCAAGTGGCATGCTTTTCCATAAACAAGCTTGTAAGGGGAGGCTCCTATGGGAGTCTTATAGGCCGTCCTATAAGCCCAAAGAGCGTCATCAAGCTTTGTGCTCTAATCTTTTCGGGTCTTATTCACAACTTTCTCAAGGATTTGCTTGATCTCTCTATTCGAAACTTCAACTTGACCGCTCGTTTGAGGATGATATCCCAAGCCGGTTTTATGTTGAACACCATATTTGGTCAAAAGAGATGCGAGCTTCTTCTCATGAAAATGCGTTCCTCCATCATTTATGATTGCTCTAGGAACTCTAAATCTTGGGAAGATTATTTTCTTGAAGAGCTTGGTGACCGTTTTTGCATCATCGTTTGGAGTGGCAATTGCCTCCACCCACTTTAAGACGTAGTCTACGGCCACAAGGATGTACTTATTCCCATTGGATGTCACAAACGGACCTTGGTAGTCGATCCCCCAAACATCGAAGATTTCCACCTCTAGAATGCCCCTTTGTGGCATTTCGTTCCTCCAAGAGATATTCCCCGTTCTTTGACAAACATCACAATGAATGATGAATTCCCTTGTGTCTTGAAACATTGTAGGCCAATAGAAGCCCGATTGAAGAATTTTTGCAATGGTCCTCCTTGCTCCATGGTGCCCACCGTAGGGTGATGAGTGACACCCTTCCAAGATTCCTTGGACTTCTCATTGAGGGATGCATCTCCGGTAGACCCCATCACTACACTCCTTGTAGAGGTTTGGGTCATCCCAAAAGTACCTCTTTACTTCGAATAGGAACCTCTTTCTTTGGTTGTGGTTCAAATTTAGAGGGAGTACTCTTCCAACAATATAGTTGGCATAATCGGCAAACCATGGGGTGACGTGCCTTTTAAGTTGTGTTTGAATGGCCATCAAGATATCGTCGGGAAATGAGTCATTGATCGGTGTTTCTCCTTGTTCATCATGAAACTGGATCTTTGACAAGTGATCCGCCACTACATTTTCGGCTCCTTTCTTGTCTCTTATTTCCAAGTCAAATTCTTGAAGAAGCAAAATCCATCTCAACAATCTTGGTTTTGCCTCCTTCTTTATCAAGAGATGTCGGAGAGCACGGTGATCCGAAAAGACGATCACCTTGGATCCAAGTAAGTAGGAACGAAATTTGTCCAAAGCATAGACAATGGCAAGAAGCTCCTTCTCGGTGGTATCATAGGTTACTTGGGAGGGATCAAGAGTCTTGCTTATATAATAGATGGCATGAAGAGCTCTTCCTATTCGTTGGCCAAGAACCGCTCCAACGGCGTAGTTACTAGCATCACACATAATCTCGAACGGTAGTTCCCAATTTGGAGGTTGAATGATCGGTGCCGAGATTAGTGCTTCCTTGATTCTATTAAAGGCTTCAACGCACTTATTAGTGAAATGGAATTGGGCATCTTTAAGTAAGAGTTGTGTGAGGGGTTTCGCTATTTTTGAAAAATCTTTTATAAAACGGCGATAAAAACCCGTGTGACCGAGAAAACTTCTCACCCCTCTAACATTCACGGGAGGTGGGAGTTTCAATATCACCTCAACCTTAGCCTTATCAACCTCGATGCCCTTTTACGAGATTAAATGACCCAAAACAATTCCTTCATTGACCATGAAGTGACACTTTTCCCAATTTAAGACAAGACTAACATCTTCACACTTTTGCAATACAAGAGAAAGATTATGCAAACATGAGCCAAAGTCCTTTCCATAAATGCTAAAATCATCCATAAAAACTTCCATTATGGTCTCTAGGTAGTCGGAGAAGACACTCATCATGCATCTTTGGAAAGTGGCGGGGGCATTACATAAGCCAAAAGGCATCCTCCTATATGAAAAAGTACCATAAGGGCATGTGAAGGTGGTCTTATATTGGTCATCCGGGTGTATAGGGATTTGAAAGAATCCAGAATACCCGTCAAGGTAACAAAAGAATTTGTTGGAGGCTAACCTCTCAAGCATTTGGTCAATGAATGGTAGGGGGAAATGATCCTTTCTTGTTGCGGAATTCAATTTTCGATAGTCAATACACATACGCCAACCGGTGATCTTCCTTGTGGGTATTAGCTCATTTTTTTCGTTTGTCACCACCGTGGTATCTCCTTTCTTAGGTACCACTTGAACGGGTTAACCCACAAAGAATCCGATATGGGATATATGATTCTCGCATCAAGTAATTTCATAACCTCTCCTTTGACAACTTCTTGCATGTGGGGGTTTAATCTTCTTTGAGGTTGAATGGTAGGTCTATGGTCCTCCTCTAGATGAATTCTATGCATGCAAAAGTTGGGACTTATCCCCTTAAGGTCATATAGACTATAACCTATAGCCTTCCCATGTTGTTTCAACACATCAAGCAATTTTCCCAATTGGTTCTCATCAAGTCTATCATTAACAATCACGGGTTTGGTCTTTGATTCATCAAGGTAAGCATATTTCAAATTTAGGGGAAGGGGTTTTAGAGTAGGGGTTTGTACCTCACTTTTCTCCTTTGGAGGTTCATTGAGAATTTGCTCCATCTCCATTAGACATTCCATTCTCATGGCATATTCAACTTGTTCTTCATTCTCATCAATCTCATCACATTCGAATTCCATAATGAATTCTTCTTGCTCTTGAGCTTGTAAGATGTCTTCTAGGATGGATTGCTCATCTTCTATAGGTTGACATGCTTCCACAAGGATGTTATGCACTAATTCGGATTGTGCATGAGTAAGTTCTTTGTTAGCTAGAGCGGCCTCAAAAAGATCTACCTTCAATTCCCAATACATATTTTTAGCCTCACTTGCTTCCAAGGCTTCCAATGCTTGCATGAGATCTTTGAAGAAAGGTATATTTAAGTGGTCCTCTACAAAACAATCTATAAGGTCCATCTTGCAAAATATCAAACAACTCGAAAATAGTTAGAACAAACCTTGAGGAGTTTTACTTCCCCAAGGCAAAGAAAGACACAACTAATAACAATACAAGAAAATCTAAATCAAGTTAACACCGTCCCCGGCAACGGCGCCATTTTTGGTCGTGTTCCCTCGTGGGTTTTAGTTTTCAGTACTTGTCGTTAGGAGCACCTAGACCAAAACACAATTTATAACTTCACCAAAAACTCTACAATTAGTAAAGAGGCAAGTAAACGTCGGATCCCAAGGAACGGGAATTGAGATGAGATTTCTATTACAACTAGTGGTGTCTAAGGGTGTCACAATTGGGGTTTGAAGTAGAAGATCACTAAACTAAATAGCAATGAAAGTAAACAAGCAAGATGAATAAAAAGGGGTGTAAACAATTGATAAAAGGCTCTAGGGTGTCATGAGGTCATAGGGGATTCATGGGAATTGATCATACAAACATATTCTCAAGTTATAAGCAAACAATTATTGTTGTGATGGATCAAGTTGGTTTATATCTTCCAATCCTAGGAAAGTTTGGGTCCCGGAGCCGAATCGATTAGATTGTACAACACCTACAAGTCGACTTAATCTTCCCTACTCAACAATATGCATGGTCTAATGAGACTCGAGTTGGTTTATGTGTTACAAGTCTCATTGAAAAGATAGGTGATGGGTAAAAAATGTAAGGATTCATAGGCTCGCATTCCATCAAACATAACATGTCACACGGATTGCTGAGGGTGGAAGACGGGCGTCTTCAGGACAATCCGCACGGATTGCTGGACAGTCACATTTCTTCTTCTTTTCTTCCCTTTTATTCATAAAATCCTTGGGGATTTCCTCGGGGATGCAATGATCTTTTCTCATCATTGCCCATCTACTATAGTATGTACAAAGGCCTTCTAATCTTGTCTCTCCTTGATGCTTGGTCATTGAATTCAATCAATTTAGCCTCATTTTGCCATGAAAATGCAAGGTTTGCACTTCTTTCCTACCAAGGACACAAAACCTCAAAGAATATGCAAAACAAAGAACTAAAGACAATAAATGACCCAAATATGCACTAAAAAGCATGGGAACAAGGCTAATTCGGGGACTAAATATGCTCTAATTATGGTCACATCACAAACATGCGGCCCAAAAATCACTCCGTGATTTGCGGAAGGTGTAGAAATGAGGTATCTATAGAGCCCCTACTTTGACTGAGGCTTGGACAAGGCAAAAGTCAAAATATAACCATCAGGTCAATCGAAGATTACAACCTGACGACTATGGCGACGTGACGCGGCTCAAGGGGTATGAACCAAGGACCTGTCATCGGAAACATTTTAGAGTCTAACGACTATCGGAGGGTCGTTTAAAGTCCATTAGACTACGTAAGGAAGCTCGCCAGCCATAAGAAGAAACCATACCCGAGTCGGCAACGGCGCGCCCTTGACATCATGGGGAAGAATAAAGGTATCTGATCGACAACGGCGCGCCCTTGGCATCGCTGAGGAAAAAAATGAAGGTTCGACAATGACAAGCCCTTGGCATCGCTGAGGAAAATAAAGGTATCCGATCCACAACGACGCGCACTTGGCACCGCTGAGGAGAAAATAAAGGTATCTGATCGACAACGGCGCGCCCTTGGCTTCGCCGAGGTGAAAATAAAGGTATCTGGTCGACAATGTCGCTCCCTTGGCACCGCTGAGGAGAAAATAAAGGTGTCTGATCGACAACGGCGCTCCCTTGGCACCGCTGAGGAGAAAATAAAGATGTTTGATCGACAATGGCGCGCCCTTGACACCGTCGAGGAGAAATTCGAGGTATCTGATCGATAATGGCGCGCCCTTAGCACCGTTGAGGAGAAAATAAAGGTATCCGATCGACAACGGCGCGCCCTTGGCACCGCCGAGGAGAAGATAAAGGTTCGGTCGTCACAAACGAAATTCCGATAAAGAGGAGAAGCTCACGAACTGTATTTGGTGATCATGAATTCTCCCTAGGAAATAAAATGTCGTGGTTGTCTGTAGTCTGTTGAGGAGAAAATACCGATTCGGACGAAGAGAACACCGAAAAAGGAACGATATGTTGGGGAAGAGGCGCATGAAGCCTGGGCTCACAAATAACGAACTTATAACGAATTTCAACGAATTTTGAGGAAACCTGTTAAGGAAAAGGCGCGGCAAAAGCTACGACCTTTGGAAGAGGCGCATCAAGTGATGCGTCTTCTTCCGAGCTCGTCCCTGTCTGGGTAAAAACCCGACTTAAGTCGTGTTTTGTTTCTCATTTCAAAATATAAAACATTTCGTTTCTTCATAAAAAATCAACCAAATTCCGTCGAAACTTGATCAAATCTTGCTATAGACAATGACTAATCGAGGTATGTGTCTTATTCTTGCTTTAATTTGCATTTGAGCTTGATTTTTGGGTCGAAAATTAGGGTTTACATACCCATTTTGTCGAAAATTCGGGCCTTTTATCTCAAATTGATTTGTCTCGTGAAATTGACATTAGAAATGAGTAATTGACCATGTTAGGAACATAACCATGCATCCCTTTCGAATTTTTGTCAAGTATTAAGGATTTGGGGGCGAAATGTGACGGTTTCACTACTAAACCGTAAACCCTTTGAAAAGGGCCCTACACTAGCCCATTTTTTATGAAACTTGATGTTTTGGAACCCTTGAGTAATGGGTAAACTTGCTATCATGCCGTATTTTCAATTTGTAATAGCTCCTCCGGGACACTTTTGTATGGCATAATTGGTATTGTAGCGAAATCCTGTGAATTTTCGAATCAACCCTGCAACTAGGCTTGAACTTAGACTTGTCTTGACTTAAACTACCACATGAGTGATTGGGCCTTGGAAAACCTGGCAAAAAATGGCTAGAAATGCCGTCTTTAAACTCTTGAAACGTTTGAAAATGCTTGAAAATGCTTCTGACATTGCTTTGTCTACTTCGATTTGCAGAGGATATTCCTTCTACGTCAGGGAAAGACCCCATGGACACTGACGTTGACCCTTCTACCGTTCAGGAGATAGAGGAGGATATGGAGTAGGAGGCCCCACGGAGGGCTAATGTGGGACGAGGCGGCCATCAGCTTGCAGGAGCGCCTGAGTGGGTTGAGAAATGGGATGGGAGACATCTCATTTTGGCGGCAGAGAGCCACTTGTCGTACAGGACAGCGAGGAGTATGGTAAGCGTTTAGCTTGTCATTCCCTATCTGTTTACTTCTTACACATTTACTTATTTGTTTCTTGCACTTTTGTATGCTTAAGAAAGCTTTCTTCTGAATTGGCGCAGGAGGCTCGGAACATGAGGTCCTTTTCTGGTTACACGACGATGATGGATGCCTTCGGGAAGCTGACGGAGGAGGAGAAGGCTATCATCAAGCAGGGAGATTTTGGTGCCTTGGTGCGAGGCTGGAGGGAGATCAAGGCGAGGAATATTCGGGCTAACCACAGCCTGATTCGAGCCTTTCTTGATCGGTTCTGGGAAACAACCTCGACTTTCTATATGACTTTTGGAGAGATCAGGGTCACCTTGGAGGACTACGTCATGATCGCGGGTCTGCCGTGTGGAGAGGAGCCGTTGGTGTGGCCGGCGACGGCCATGAGAGTAGACTCGGCCGAGGCGAGGAGTCTGATCAGCTGGAACCTGGCCACAGGTCCGGCCAAGGTTCCTGTTTTGATGCCGAGTACCTACGTCAGGGACTACTTTGGCGGCAGGGTTCCGGCGAGAGTGGGGATGGATGGACGCATGGTGCCTCCACCACCTTGTACTGCTGAGCAGTGGGCTCGTCTGTGGTTGTGGTGGTTCTTATCTTTGATTTACCTCGGAGACAAGGGGAGAGGCTGTCGACGAAGCTTCTTCCGTGTCTTGCTGACTTGAGTAGCCTAGGTCGCTGGGACTAGGTTACTCCTAGCTTTGAGGTCCTCACACGTTACATGAGGGCCATGGTTCGTCCAGAGATGATAAAGAAGGTGACTTCTTCTGCCATTGTCGGTCCTGGACTTGTGAACACGGGCCACGGGTGCGCTTTGGACAAGCGTTGCATTTGTGGAGTCGCCCCAATTTTTATGGGAAATTGGAACCGTCCGAATACCTCGTGTCATCTCAAGACACAAAGTAGTGACATGAACACTAAGAACTCGTTACCCTTAGCATTCTATATCTAGAATGACTCTCGTGGATGCCAATGAACACGGATGTTCACAGAGATCTGGAGTAAGGGGTGAGGGTACGTATTAGGAAGTCCTTTCACTGAACACCTAATCCCGCCCGCCTCGATAGCGGCCTCTACTAATAATTAGGGAAATTATTTGTATTTGATATGTTGTTGATTATATGCATGCAATGCAACATCCAACGTTTTAATCCTAGCATGTGAAATTAACTATGCCGGTGAACAAATAACTTAGCACTCAATTATGTCGAAGTGGGAATTTAGAATTAATTACATGTGAAAACCAAGTAATAAATCATACAATAATAAATATCAGTAAATAAATAACGATAATAAAAATTACAATGAATTACAAGAAAAGAAAACAAAAGGGGTAAAAATTAAAGTAACAAAAAAGACAGATTAAGAGTGATATTATGGTTAATAGTCAATTAATTACGTAATTAAAGGCTAGGTCAAAGCGAGAACGGAAGTTCAGGGACATAACTCATCTCAGAACAGGCGCAACATCTGCTGCGTCCCTTGGAAGAGGCGCAGCTATTAATGCGTCTGTTCTTGACTTGAGTTCTGGCTGTGAAGTCAGAACCGCGGGTAGTTAATACTCGTTGGTATATTTTATTATTGCTTATCGATATTTGACTCAAGTGAAAGTGATTTAGCATATTAATTACATATAAAACCGTCATAAAAGCGATAAGCACGGATTAAAACTAATCGAAATGAATTAAACGAATTATAAACGAATTAGAACGAATTAGGTTTATTTACGAAAACGGAAACGAACTTTGAAAGAACTCGATAAACTGGAAACAAACAATGGAAACGTGTACAAAGGACGAATTCCAGAAACTTGATATGAGCAAATCGAGCTTCTAAAATCCGGGTTTGATTCAATGACGAAAACCCGCAAATATTAGTTATAAAAGATTTATAATAAAATGTAACAATTAAAAGAAATATATTAAAATCTATTTTATGTACAAAGAAAAGAAAGCAAATAGGAAGAGAAAACCAAAGGAACGAAAACAACAGAAATAGTTGTTGCGACTCTGGAAGAGGTGCAACAGATGCTGCGACTCTTCGAAGAGGCGCAGCTGCTGCTGCGTTTCTTCTCGATGTCTGGTTGCTACTGTTCCGTAGAAACAGTTTGATAAAAGGGTTTTTAAAGTCGGTTTTGAATGTATTTTTGACGTGAATCTTACATTAATTGATACAAAAATGAAATATAATAAAAAGAGATGGGATTTACACCCTCAGACTTACATGTTTGACGAAACGAGATTAACTAAGTTAAAGTTTAGTGATTGCTCAACTCGAATGTATATAGAAAGTGCCCTCATTAGAGTATTTAGATTAAATTGATTGATGTGTAGTTGTCAAATTGGTCGGTCATGCAACTTGACTGGTACTCAGAATGATCTGAGCTTACATGGTCGATTGATCAAGCACATAGGCGTCGAAAGCTTAGAGCACGGTCTAGAATGCAAAGGGAGAAGAGAAGGGCAGACACTCGCGTGAAAAATATGTGAGGCCAGATGTCTCTATTTATACTAAAATATGTGAAATGTTTTGGAATGACCCAAACTTTGGAAAGGAATCACGAAAAAAATCTGTAAACAGCGAAAACAAGCTGGGGAAGAGGCGCAGAAGCTGCTGCGATCCTTCTAAGAGGCGCAACATCTGTTGCGTCATTTCCCAAGAGGTTTCCTCCTGCGGAAGAAAGATTTCCGCGTTTCTATTATGGAATTGCGGTAGATCTATATTTCCTTATTCCTTAAAATAAGATATACGGGATATATTTTACCAAAAGATATAAATTTAATTTATGGAACAAATATCCGGAATATTCTAGAGCATTCCGACTCGGCGTTTTAAACGGTTTCTTAGAAAATGAAGCGGTTTTTGACCCGGACTCCAAATGAACTCTAATTACTGTCAAAACAACCGTATAGGCGTGTAGATGACGACCAAGGGCTAGACACAAGAATTTGAGCTATCACGTGACGATAAACTTACAGACTATCATAAATCGTTCCGCGTACCAAACATGCGGCCCAATCATCACTGGGTTGTTGACGGGAGGTGTAGAAATGAGGTATCTACAGAGCCCCCACTTTGACTGAGGCTTGGACAAGACGAAAGTCAAAGTATAGCCATCAGGTCCATCGAAGATTACAACCTGACGACTATGGCGACGCGAGGCGGTTCAAGGGGTCTGAACCAAGGACCTGTCGTCGGGAATATTTTAGAGTCTGTCGACTATCGGGGAGGGTCGTTTAAAGTCCATCAGACTATGTAAGGAAGCTTGCCAGCCATAAGAAGAAAACATACCTGAGATTTCTTTCTCGAGATGCTTCCGGAGTTGCATAAGAGCTAAGGTTAAGCGTAGGAGCTAAGGTTAAGACCTAAAGGATATATAAGGATTATGCTAAGGTATGGGATCCTAAAAGGAAAACATCGATTAGAAGGCGACCAAATATAAGTTCAACCTAAGGGGTAGCCAAGGTTTGGGTGTATGAACCCTAAGAAAAGACAATCCTTGTGGACGCGAGCCCACGGGGACGCTTGGGAACAAGCGTTTGCATTTGTGGAGTCGCCACCAATTTATTGTGGAAAATTGGAAACCGTTCTACCTCGTGCCATGTGAAGACACAAAGTAGTGACATGAACACCAAGAACTCGTTACCCTTAGCATTCTATGTCTAGAATGACTCTCGTGGATGCCAATGAACATGGATGTTCAGAGAGATCTGGAGTAAGGGGTGAGGGTACGTATGAGGAAGCTCTTTTGATCGAACACCTAATCCCGCCCGCCTCGATAGCGGCCTCTACTAATGATTAGGGAAAATCGTCTATACTCGATGTATTGTCAATTTATATGCATGCAATGCAACATCCAATAGATTAATCCTAGCATGTGAGAATTAGACTAAGTCGGTAAACACGCAATTTAACTTGCATTAATGTCAAAGTAGGAATTTAGGTTGATTACATGTGAGAGCATACAAGCAATACAATAAAAGAAATACAATAATAAATACAATAAAGAAAATTACAATAATTACATCGGATTTATTGATTTATGTTGAAAATACATTTAAAACGGATAATTTGAGAAAGAATAAATAAATAAATTAACGAACAATAATTAGGGTGATGATACGATTAGTAGTTAATTAATACGTAAACTAATAACTAAGTCAAGGCAAAACGGGAGTTCAGAGACAAAAATCAACCAGGAACAAGCGCAGCAAAGCTGCGTCCCTTGGAAGAGGCGCAGCAGTTGCTGCGTCCGTTCCTTGGCTCAGTTCTGGCTGTGAAGTCGGAATTGCAAATCAATAATATTCATTGGTGATGTTAATGCTTGATTATGAGTAATTGACTCGGATGAAAGCGATTAGCAGGTTATTTACATATGATTAAGGTCATAAAAACAATAAAACATGGACGAAACCGATTAGAACAAATATTTACAAGATTAATGAGGTTAATTAACAAATTAGCAAACTAAACAAATTAATCAGACTAAACAAGTTATTGGATTACTTGGGATTTAAGTCGGGATTTAAAAGATGATAAATTATTAATGATGTATTAATGATATGCCAGATTATTATGCTTAAGTTATTATGTCAAAGAAACAACGAACGATTGAAAACAAAAGAAAAACAAACAAATTAACAAAAGACGAAGGAAGAAGAAAGGAAGCGAGGAGGCTGCGGCGGCCCTCACGAAGAGGCGCGGCAAAGTGCCTGCATCCCTTCGAAAGAGGCGCGGCGATTCTTTGCGTCCTTTCTCGACGGTTGTCTCCTGATAAATCCGTAAAAAGGGGTTTTAAACACGGTTTTAGAAATCGGTTTTATACATATTTTCGACATAAACCTTACAATATGATTCCAATAATAAAGAACAATAAATAAAATAGGGATTATACACCCTCAGACTTACATGTTTGACGAAACGAGATGAACTAAGTATACGTTTAGTGATGCTCGACTCGAATGTAGACGAAAGTGCCCTCGTAAGAGAAAATTAAACAGATTGATTAAAGTTGATTATGGTGGAGTTAGTCAAATTGGTCGGTCATGCAAAACGAGGCTGGACTCAGAAAGATCCGAGCTTATGTGGTAGAAAGTTCAAGCACGTAGACGCCAAAGAGTAAGAACGTGGTCTAGAATGCAAAGGGAGAAGAGAAGGGCGGACACTCGCGTGAGAAATTGTAGCTACCTCATTTCTGCACCTCTCGCAAACCACCCGGTGATGATTGGGCCGCATGTTTGCTACGCGGAACGATTTGTGACAGTTCGTAAGTTTATCGTCAAGTGATTGCTCAAATACTAATGTCTACCTCTTAGTTGTCATGTACGTGCCGATACGGTCGTTTTGACAGTAATTAGAGTACATTTGGAGTCCGGGCCTAAAACCGTCTTCATTTTCTGATAACCGTTAAATCCCGAGTTAGAATATTCTGGAATGTTTCGGATATTTCTATTCCATATTTTATAAATATTCCATAATCTTTATCCTTTGGTAAACAATTTCCCGTAATATTCACATAAAATATTAAGGAAAACCAAATCATTCCGTCCTTCCATAACTCAAACACGGAAATCTTTCTTCCGCAGGAGGAAACCACTTGGGAACAGACGCAGCAGGTGCTGCGCCTCTTCCAAGAGACGCAGTGGCTGCTGCGCCTCTTCCCAAGTCCTTTTCTGCGTAATTTTCGTGTCTTTTTCATATCTTTCCGAGATTCACTTCCAAAGACTCTCCGAAACCCTAATTCCTTCACGTGATTAGTATAAATAGGAGCCTTCGCTCCTCATATTTCTCACGCGAGTGTCCGCCCTTCTCTTCTCCCTTTGCATTCTAGACCTTTGTTCTTACTTTTTAGCGTCTACGTGCTTGAACTTTCGACCACGTAAGCTCAGATCCTTCTGAGTACCAGCCTCGTTTGCATGACCGACCAATTTGACCAACTCCACAATCAATCAACATATTTAATCTAATCGTTTTCCTCTTACGAGGGCACTTTCTTTACATTCGCATCGAGCATCACTAATCGATATCTTAGTTCATCTCGTTTCGTCAAACATGTAAGTCTGAGGGTGTATAATCTCTTTTTTTATTTATTGTTCTTTACTTTTTGTATAATCATTAATGTAAGATTTATGTCCAAAACACCTCTTAAAACCGATTTATAAAACCGTGTTCAAAACCCTTTTTACGGATTTCCAGAAGACAAACCGTTGAGAAAGGACGCAGCAACTGCTGCGCCTCTTCGAAGGAGCGCAGTGCCTGCTGCGCCTCTTCGTGAGGCTGCCGCAGTTCCTGCTTCCTTTCCAGAAGACAAACCATTGAGAAAGGACGCAGCAACTGCTGCGCCTCTTCGAAGGAATCGGCCTTACTCTTGTTTGGTACGAGCCTCTCCACAGACTTCGGGTTTGATGGTTCGGTATGGCAACCCACCCTTTAAACCAAAACCCTTTTAAATGCACTCAGCATCCCGTTATAATGCTTATATAAATGTTTGTACCTTATATGATCACCATTTCTAAATGAAACCATGACGATTTTTGTAAAAAATCAAAACCCCTTTTTTTACTCAAAATTTCGAAAAAGGCCATTTGATTAGCGCAAAACCCAGTCGAAACTCTGTCCATTTGTCGGGTCAAAATCCGGGTCACAAGCCCATTTCAAAACTGTTAGTTATTTAGACCATATTATTACTCATCTTATGATATTAAAATTACAAGTTAATTAAAAGTGGTCTAAATCTACATGCATGCAAAAGAATGTATAAAAGAGATGGTCTAAAACCATCTTAAGACAAAAATTCATTACATTGTTATAAGGCAAAATGGGCACAACTCAAGGACTCCTTCCTTGATGTTGTTCTTGTGCTAATGCAATAAGGATGATCCTCCAATAACACCAATTACCAATATAGGTAATCTCCTTTGGTGGCACCCAAGAATCAACCCAAAAACTACTAAAATTAATAACTAGTTAATAATAGTAGTAACCTTGTAATTGTATATTTGATGTACTAATTAATATTATTACTTTGATAATATTATTAGTTAGTTTTTATATGTGTTTTAAGATGAAAAATGATGAAGAAAATAAGAAGAAAAATTGGTCTTTTTAGTGATGATGGAAACCGGCCAAAGCACAAATAAAGGACCAAAATTTTCTTCAAATTTTTTCAACTAGGAAAATGAGGTGAAGAGATGGGTATTTATAGCCAAATATAGGGAACAAAATGTAGTGGAATTTGCCACTTAATGGACACATGTAGTCCTCTAAAAAACCGCAACAATAGGACCATATTTGGCTCATTTCGGTTTTCGACATTTGCCCCACAAATGCTTATAAGTCTTATATTTAATTATCTTACATAATTAAATATTAAATTAATTATTTAACACTTAAATAATACAAATTAACTACCAATAACTACTTAACCATTAAGTAATCATAAGACTATTTTATCAACATACAATGTGTCAATATTAACCCATTTAGCTAATTTTACAACCTCTTGTAAAATATAATAGCTAATTTATTCTTCCTCAAAACATATACACATATCGTATAAAACTAATTAATTACCAATTAATTAATAAATTCTAATCATTTATTATTTAAATATCTCATAATTAAATAATAAATCTCTTTGTCCCGAGTTCGTAACCCGTCATCAAATAATACATTTACGTGACTAACTAAGAGTCAAATAATACAAGGAATTGATTATCTTGTATCTCATACAAACAATTAATTTATTCTATTTGGGCGTCATCCTATAGGTGTGACCTAAAGGGATCAGCTGATCACCGCCGTCACACGACAGTAATGTCAAACTCTAGTCAGCCAATCATTACCGATTAACGATGACCAGCTGACAAACAAATAAATAAATAAATCCCTGACATTCCTTTTACGAGATTTAATATGTAAACGAACTCATTGTGGAGGACACTACTCCAACAATCTCCCACTTGTCTAACACAAGTGTGCGTTACCAATTCTCTTGTCCAATAATATCTCCCACTCACTGCAAGATGTCTTTCAGGTCATTCTTGCACGTGATCATATCATAAAGTGGTTTCCTCGATCAGGAGAATGACTGTCTGACCGGATAATCTATTATAGATCTCATCCGAGCGTGGCCACGCATTCACAGTCATCTCTCCTAGAGTGGCTTTGAGATAAAATATGACTTAAAAGGACAATCCTGTTTACCTATTTTCTTCACTCGATACAGATCACAATGACCCAGTAAATGCTCATCGGCCTCCTTTTACGGTGCGACCTAGAACAAAAACCAAAGCCACCGGAAAACCGTACCAACTCAGACAAATAGTCACCAGTCTAAAGAATTGACTCGAAGGAATAAATAGAAATCCTCGCCACGACCTAGCAACAAAAGGACTCTATAAACGGTCACTGTTCGACAAATTGTCTCACAATATGCCTATGTAATCGACCAGTCATCACTATGACCATATGACAGTCGAACCTGTCATCTATCGCCTTACAATCTAGTCACTCCGAGACGTCACCTCATTAAGTAACTAGGGACAAAATACAATGTTAATCCAGTTCACTTAATAGGGTTCGACATTGTCTTTACAACCTATTTGGAGAAAACAAAGTATATAAATTCAGACATAAAACTGAATATAACGATAAATGCAACTTATCACATATGAAATAATAAATACAATATTTTGATTATTACATATCAAATAATTTACAAATGATTCGGCATTCGTCTCAACCCCATCGAAACTACATGACTATCATGTTTAGCTTGAGACAATGGTTTAGTTAAAGGATCGGCGATGTTGTCATTTTGTCCCAACCTTACAAACTGTAATTTCTTTCCTTTCGATTAAATCTCTAATTACATGAAATTTCCTAAGTACATGTCTAGACTTGTTACTAGACTTGGGCTCTTTTGCTTGAAAAATAGCCCCACTGTTATCACAATACAAAGTGATAGGATCCTCGGTGGTTGGAACTACTTTCAGTCCCTCTAAAAATTGCCTAATCCAAACAGCTTCTTTTTGCGGCTTCAGAGGTCGCAATGTACTCAGCTTCCATTGTAGAATCGCATCACGAGACTCTTTGAAACTTCTCCAAAGAAACCGCCCCTCCGTTCAACAAAAAGACAAAACCACTGGGATTTCAAATCATCCCTATCGGTTTGAACCGGCATCCGTATAACCTCTTATACGTAATTGAGAATCTCTTCCAAACACTAAGAATGAATCTTTAGTCCTTCTCAAGTACTTCAGAATATTCTTGACGGCTATCCAGTGACTCTCACCGAGTTTTTCGAAAACGACTCGTCATACTCAAAGCATACGAGACGTCGGGACGAGAACACATCATAGCATACATGATCGATCCAACAGCGGAAGCATAGGGAATCGATTTCATGCGTTCAATATCCTTAGGCTCAGTAGGACACTGTGACTTACTCAAAGTGATCCCACTACCCATAGGTAGAAAACCTCTCTTGGAGTTTTTCATATTGAATCGGTCAAGAATCTTATCGATATAGGCTTCTTGACTCAATGCTAATATCCTTTTGGGTCTATCTCTATAGATCCGGATACCCAAGATGCGCTGAGCTTCTCCCAAATCTTTCATTTGGAAGTGATTTCCCAACCACTTCTTAACAGAAGCAAGCATATCAACATCATTCCCAATGAGTAATATGTCGTCCACATAAAGAAGTAAGAAAATAACTTTACTCCCACTAAACTTCATGTATAAACATGGTTCCTCAACACTTCGAGAAAAACCATTCTGTTTAATAACATGATCAAAACGATGATTCCAACTCCTTGACGCTTGCTTAAGACCATAAATGGATCTCTTAAGTTTGCATACTTTGTTAGGATTCTTAGGATCCACAAAACCCTCAGGTTGTGTCATGAACACTTCCTCTTCAAAACCCGTTCAGAAAGCGGTTTTGACATCCATTTGCCATATCTCATAATCATGAAATGCAGCAATCGCTAACATTATCCGAACAGATCTAAGCATAGCAACTAGTGCAAAAGTTTCATCATAGTGTAAACCTTGAACCTGCGTGAAACCTTTTGCAACCAATCTAGCTTTGTAGACATCTTTATGTCCATCCATGCCGATTTTAATCTTGAATATCCACTTACATTGAAGAGGTCGAACATCTTTAGGTAAGTCAACCAGGTCCCATACCTGATTATCGTACATGGAATCCATTTCGGATTGCATGGCCTCGAGCCATAGCTTAGAGTCAGAACTCATAATAGCTGCTTTATAGGTCTTAGGTTCATCACTTTCTAAAAGTAAAACCTCATAGTCACCATCTTCCTCGATAATACCAAGGTATCTATCAGGCTGGCGACTAACCCTTTCTGACCTCCTAGGTTCAGAAGGAACAATAACTGATTCAGACGTAAAAGGAACATCTTCCTTCAGTGTCAGATCAGTTTGTGGCTCTTGAACTTCATCAAGTTCAAATTTTCTCCCACTCTGTCTTCTAGAAATAAACTCTTCTTCTAGAAAGACAGCTTCACGAGCCACAAACACTTTGTTCTCGTTACTATTGTAGAAGTAATATCCACAAGTTTCCTTAGGGTAGCCTACAAAAATACACTTTTCAGAACGAGGTGCAAGCTTATCGTCAGACTTGCTCTTGACATAAGCATCACAACCCCACACTTTCATGTATCGCAGATTCGGGACTTTCCCTTTCCATATCTCATATGGAGTTTTGTCAGTTGCTTTAGTGGGACTTTTATTAAGTGATTGTACAACAGATAAAATGGCAAAACCCCATAATGACTTAGGTAATTCTGTTTGACTCATCATCGATCGAACCATATCTAATAAAGTTCGATTCCTCCTTTCAGCCACACCATTTAATTGTGGTGTGCCAGGAGGAGTTAACTGAGATACAATACCGCAGTTTATAAGGTGATCTTTAAATTCATTGCTTAAATATTCCCCACCACGATCTGATCGTAATGCTTTAATCTTCTTATTTAATTGGTTTTCTACTTCATTCTGAAACTCTTTGAACTTATCAAAAGCTTCACGTTTATACCTCATTAAGTAGATATACCCATATCTACTCATGTCATCGGTAAAAGTAATGAAATAGACATAATTACCTCTTGCGGATTGTTGTCATTGGGCCACACACATCGGTGTGTATTAAACCCAATAACTCACTAGCTCGAGATCCTTTTCCTAGAAAAGGTGAACGAGTCATCTTGCCAAGAAGACAAGATTCGCATGTACCAAATGATTCGAAATCAAAAGGTTTAATTACACCAGTCAACACTAGTCTTTTAATGCGCTTCTCGTTGATGTGTCCTAATCGACAATGCTATAAATAAGATAGATCAGGATCACCTGTTTTGAGTCTTTTATTATCTAAATGATAAACATCGTTGCAAGTATCTAGAATATAAATACCATTGATTGAAATCGCTTGACTATATACAATCCCATTAAGGGAAAAAGTACAACACTTGTCTTTAATTACAAAAGAAAACCCTTCTGTGTCTAACAAAGATACGGATATTATATTCCTAGATAGCGTTGGTACAAAATAACAATTATTAAGATGCAACTCCAAACCCGAACCTAAACTAAGTACATAAGTTCCTACTGAGACGGCAGCTACTTTAGACCCGTTTCCCATTCGGAGATCGACATCACCCTTGTTTAGCTTTCTTATGCTTTTTAGGCCCTGCAAATGATTGCACAAGTGAGAACCACAACCAGTATCTAATACCCAAGTTGTATTTAAAGCATAATTTATGTCTATCATAAAAGATTCAGTTGAAAAATTACATGTCGGCTTCACAATGCCAGCTTTTATGTCATCCAGGTACTTTGTACAATTACGTCTCCAATGTCCCTTGTTATTACAATAATTACCAGTATCTTTAAGAGGATTACCCTTTATGGATTTTGGCTTGGTAGAGCAATTCGCAATTGCTTTACCTTTGCCCTCCACCTGAACGGGCTTCTTACCTGCGTTCCTCTTAAACTGCTTCTTCCCCTTCACGTTAATCGCAAGCACATCTTTCCTTGTACTCCCACTCAATCCCATGTCCTTCTCTGCTTGCACAAGCAGAGAATGGAGCTCATGTAAACTCTTTCTCATGTTCGTCATATTGTAATTTACCCTAAATTGGGTAAATCCCTTGACGTGCGAGAGAGAGTAGAGCACTCGGTCCACCACAAGTTCGTCGGGGATCTTGCATCCCAACCCCTCTAAAGTTTCCACATACTCAATCATTTTAAGTACGTGTGAACTTACAGGTTGACCATCTTTGAGGTTAGCCTCAAAGAAACGAGCAATGTGTCATATCAATTATTCTCGGGGCTTGAGAAAACATAGTTGAAAGCCTCGAAAATACTTCATGTGCATCGCGAAACTTGACACATTGCCTTTGTAAAGCAGGATCCATTGAAAAAATCAAAACATTTTTTATTGCGGAAGATTCCTTTTGATAATTTGAAAAAGCCTCCCTTACATCGGCAGTGGCCCTAGTACTAGGCGAAGGGGAGAGGGATCGACAAGGTAGCTTAATTTGCCATCACCTGCGGCAGCTAATCGAAGTTGTTCCTCCCAATCTTTAAAATTACTACCGCTTCGTTTTTAATACATATTTGTCCATAAAAGAACGTAGCCATGAATCTCTAGCTATGGTGGCGGTTTCACTAGTAGAAGCCATCATGATTACTACAAAGGAAATAAAGGAAAGATTAACATTTATCGTCTAGAAATATTTAACTTGTGAAACTATTTAACAAGTTCCCATTTATATAATGATCTCCCACTGAATTATATAAATGATTCCAAGATCCAATTTTATATAAACACGGGCACGGTGGACCGATTCAACCCATATTTATATAAATTTGGTGAGTCAACAACTTTGTCTGATTCTACTACTAGAACTCTTGGTTGACGGATTTTCTTAAAATCTATCTAATAGCCCCAGAATAAATATGGGCACGGTGGACCGATTCAACCCATATATATCCCGTTGAGTCCAACCAATTTTCACGCGTAATAACTTTTATTACCCTACTTACCCAACGTAAAAAGAGTGTACCTCGGTGATCCGAACCTACCTCTAATGAAGAAGGGATTCATAGGTGCTATTATTTGGTAAGGCTTAATCTCAATTTTAAGCAAATGTGAGAGATCTTATCAAATTAATTGTCTATCACTTTTAAGTGAACTAAATTGGTGAATGCTAGACAATTAAATCGATAACAACAAAAATAAAACATGTAGTGACGATTTGGCATGAATGCATAGAAGAATTAAAACAAAAAAGTCCTAATATGGCCACCTAGTTAATCTAATTAACTAAAATTATTACACTTCGGAAACCAAGTCTTTGGTCCCTTGAGTCTTCATAAATAGGCCTCCTTCTTTAGGATTTCGGAACGCCTTTCCGAAAACACCGTCTTCATGAAAACTCCATCTTTAGAAGCTTCATCTAATTACTAATAATTAAATTACATAACAATACCCTATTATACAATTTGTAATAAAATTAAAATAAAACTATTAATTAATTAAAAATTAGGCGATGCGAAATTGCAATTAATTACAAAATAAGTCGATATTCCCTTACATTTCGGGAAATACCAACTTCTACCTATGGCCATATTAGGAAAAATTACATAATTATAATTCTAAAAACCATTCATCTAAATGAATAATAAAATGCATTATGGAAAATGACATGCCAAATCGTCTAACTTACCAACAACGATCATTTGAGCTTGCCTTGACGGAATTTTTACCAATAAAAATTCATAATCAATTCTTAAAACAATTTTAAGACTTACTCATCATACTAAACTGGTCTAATATCAAAATAATTATTCTCAACAATTATCTTGAATTTATATGGGAATTAAAACACAATTGTGACAAAAAAAGATATAATAATTCACAATTATCATATAAAATTCCATTTAATTTAAAAAGTTATGGAAAAATAAATTTTAAAACCATGAACATTCTGGTCTTACACCAAAAATGCCATGCAAGTAAAAAATTTTGTTTTTAAAATTTATTTAAAACGAATTCACAATTTAATCGGTAAAGCGACAATTTTTACGATTTAATTCTAAATCAAACCATAAAAATTGAAATGACTTAAAATAAAATTTTGTACATTTTGGAACAATTTCCAGGAGCTAAAAATTCAGAAATTTCGAGCCCCAAGTTAAAATCAATATTTATTTACAAAATAACCATTATTTATCAATTTTTATCAAATAAAAATTCAATAAACTACCTAAATTAATCACATTAATTTAAAGTATCTACTTATCTCATAAATAGAACATTCTTTTTGAATTTTCGTCAAGCATTGAGCATTTGGCGAAAATGAGACGGTTTCTCAGCTGTTTCGAAAATTGCTTCGAAAATGCCTTTAGGGTTGTCCATTTTTGATGAGATTTGTTGTTTTGGAACCCTTGTGTAATGGGAAAATTAACTATCATGTCGGATTTTTGATTTGCGACAACTTTTTCAGAACACTTTTCTAGGGCATAATCGCTATTATAGCGAAATGCTGTCGAAATTTTGACTCAAACCCATGACTAGGCTTGGACTAAGACTTAACTTGACACAATATTCTACATGTGTGGCCGAGTTTTGAAAGAAATGGATAAATATGGCGAGAAAGTCCCTTTTAGGGCTTGAGAATGCTTGAAACGATCTTACCGAGGCTCGTTGTGGCTTGACACGGCCTAATTTAGCTTGATTTTGCAATTGACATACCTTCTACGTCGGGGAGGGCTCCCATGGACATAGACTTCGATCCTTCTCTTGCTCTTGTAGGGAGAGAGAGACGAGGTGATCGAGGAGGAGGCTGAGGAGGTCCCGAGGCGGGCCAACGTGGGACGAGGTGATCGTCAGCTAGTGGGTGCACCCGAGTGGGCCGAGAAATGGGATGGTAGACATCTCATTTGGGCGGCAGAGAGCCACCTGTCTTACAGGACGGCGAGGAGTTTGGTAAGTCTTGAACTTGTCATTTCTCGTTAACTTTCCTATTCATTTGCCGTATCAGTTCTCATTCGTCTTTTGCTAAAGATAGCTTTTGCTTTGAATTGATACAGGAGGTCGGGAACATGAGGTCCTTTTTCGGTTACTCGACGATGATGGACGCCTTCGAGAGACTGTCGGAGGAGGAGAAGGCCATTATCGAGTTGGGAGCCTTCGGGGCTTTGGTGGGAGCTTGGAGAGCGATCAGGGAAAGGAAGATTCGGGCTAACCTTAGCCTGATTCGAGCTTTTCATGATCGGTACTGGGACACGACCTCGACGTTCCATATGCCTTTTGGAGAGGTCGGGGTCACTTTGGAGGATTACGGCATGATCTCAGGTCTTCCGTGTGGAGAGGAGGCTTTAGTGTGGCCGTTGACGGCCATGAGAGTAGACTCAGCCGAGGCGAGGAAGCTGATCGGCTGGACCCTGGCGGAGGGTGTTGCCAGCGTTCCCGGGTTGGTGCTGAGTTCTTACGCCAGGGACTACTTTGCGGGTAGGACCCCGGCGACGGTGACGATAGATGGGAGGAAGGTGCCCCCCCCCCCCTTCCTTGTACTGCGGAGTAGAGGGCTCGCTTGTGGTTGTGGTGGTTCTTGTCTTCGACTTACCTCGGAGACAAGGGGGAGAGACTGTCGACGAAGCTTCTTCCTTTTCTGTCTGACTTGAGTAGCCTGGGTCGGTGGGACTGGGTTACTCCTGGCTTTGCGGTCCTCATTCGCTACATGAGGGCCATGGTACGTCATGAGCTGATGGAGAACGGGACTTCTCCTGCTACTGTCGGTCCTGGACTCTTGTTGGAGGTACGAACCTTTCTTTTGCATCTATGAAAGATCATTATTTCTTTCTTTCTTTATTGTTATTGAATTATGAAAGATCATTATCAATGATTGTCTTGTTTGCAGGCGTAGGTATACTCCTACTTTCCCAATTTTGCGCCCAAGAGGACGGAGCCTGAGCCAAGGGCGTACCCTTCTATGAGAGACTGGGTGGTGTGCCATAGGAAGAGCCAACACTCTTCTTACGATATTTTTCGACGGGGCGTGAATGCCCTGAAGTTGAAGAACGTAACTACTTACCTTTCTTTTCTGTCTTTCATTTTGAAATGATCATATGAATGATCCCCCTCCCCACTTAGAGTCGGTCATAGGAATGACCCCTTGTTTGCCTATTTTAGTGGGTGCCTAGACCTTGGGAGGACTACCCTGATGCTCCAGCTTTCGTGGCCGAGGTCCTTCATCCTAGGAGTTCGAGTCGGCTGTTGCTGAGGACGTCCATGGGACCTGTGTGGTACCTGGGCGAGCGTTTGACTCGGCAGTGCTCTCGTGACACCTTCACGGTTCCCATCGATCCTCCACGGACGATGTTTAGGGAGCCTTCTGACGCCGAGAGAGAGGCTGACTTGGCTGACGCGAGTGGTGACACCTTCCTTCTTCCTGGCGAGGAGTACTCCGAGTTCATTCACCGGAGGTTGGCGTACTGGCCGATCGTGGTAAGTACTTTACCTTTTCTTTGTCTTTGCATTGACTTGACAAATGACAAAAGATAGTCAAATAAATAACTATTTGAACCTCGTGGGAGATCGAGGTGGCAGGCGTCGAGCCCCCAGCTTACCCAGAGACGCTCAAGTACACTGACGCGGCGAGGATGACGACAATCTCGGAGATCCGCGACTTCGGCGAGGAGGTGACGGACGCTGGCTTGGAGGAGTGGAAGCACTTAGTGAGGAGGGTAAGCCCCCGGCTTTGGCTATCTTTATTGTCTTATTGCATAAGAATGCGTTTGTTCCTTTTTTGAACCTTTTCGTTATTCAAATGCAGGTGGTGTTGGGGCTGGTGTCCACTACAGTTAGTGCAAGGACTTATAAATCTCTAAAAGGATCAAAGGGTATACTTTTGTATTATAATCAGTTGATCCACGTTTATCAATAACGGTTGACTTGCTAGATAAGTTTGACGTTATTGTCATACAGATGGCGGTGATCAACTGGTCCCTAAAAGTCACACCTATAGGATACGTTTGAGAGATGTGACGGTATGAAAATACAGTCATGTTGATGTCAAAGTTGACTAAGCAGTTAGTCGGAGTTATTGACTAATAATTAGTCAAACGCGATGTTGAGATAATTATTTAGTACGGATTAAATAAAAATGGCTAAGACGAATTAAGCAGTTAATTCGTAAATTAAATATATGCGATTATATTTGATTAATGTATATTGAATAAATTAATTATACGATATTGTCTTTGTCGGACATGTATTAATATTTCGACTAAGTCAAGTTACTAGTTGATATTTTAATAACCGATAACCGATGACGATTTATAATTAAAAACCCGTCTTATACATTTAGCAAATTTCGAGTCGGACCACGAGTTAAAAATAAAAGGAAGTGGAAGCCCACTTCCCCATGTGGATCTCGGTTTGGCCGAATGAAAGGACAAAAGGAGAGCCTCTCCTCCTGGTTAACCTAATCATTTTTCATTTGCAAAAACATTAGGGTTTTGGAGGCATTTTTCCTCTGAAATTTCTAGATCTCACATCGTAAAATTCACAACAATTCTCTCAATATTGCAAGGCAATTAGAAAATACATTTCTAGCACAAGGGCATAGTCTCAGACGGTCTTGGGTGTATCGATTAGGAGGAAATCTACTTTGATTTCTGTTCTTAGGCCGCATCTCAAAGGACCCGAGGTTATTTCTTATGCTTTATCGTTTCTTTGTTGTTTTTCGTTTATGACAATAAATCACATATTAAATTTATGTTATAGTCCTATAATTTAAGGGTTTTATACGGATATTACCCCTCAAGTGGTATCAGAGCGAGGCCACGTAAATTTTTCTATGTGATTTTCATCAAACGAATTGAATCGATAAATTTTTGTTGCATAAAACCCACACGGCTGATTTTTTTTTTGCACGGCTGCTTTTTTTTTCTTGAAAACCGTGTCTTGATTTTATACGGCTGTTTTTCTTGAATTCCATGCCATGTCTATTTTGTTGTTTTTGTAAATCGTGCTAATCAGACGATGTTTGGTATTCGATTTGTTCTTTGCATATTGTTCTTGTAATCGATATTCATAACAATATGTTAAAGATTCATCAATTGTAGTTTCAATTCTATACGGATTAGGTTAAATTGCAATTGGTTTTTAACAAATCGATTTTGTTTTGCTTGTTGAGGCTCTCGTTTTTTTGTGTACCGCTTGATTTTTTTTTGCCTTTTGAGCTCTCGGCATTTCAGCTCCAAAATAAAAAAAAAAAAAAAATTTTTTGGGTACTGTTCACGGCCAGACGTGAAGAAAAAAAAAAAGAGTTTTATTTTTTTTTGGGCCTTAACATGTGCATAATACGGATTTTATGCATTCGCTTGATAGTGAAACGGTTCACTCACGTACCATTTAGTTATTTTTAAGCGATTTAAAGTAACGGATTGTAATGAATTAAAATTAAGTTGATTAAAGCGGTTTTATCACATAATTTTAATTGTCTTTGGTGGTTTGGATAAATTTAACATAATTACGGAATTATGTCACGAATAAATTTTATTTAGTTGATGCATTTTATTTATCGTTATTTTGAATGTTTTGAATGCTTTTATTACGTATTTTTTTTTTACAAACGGTTGTAACTTAGTGTGGCCTTAGTAGAACGTGTTACCGTAATGATGGAACACGGTCTTGGTTGTATTTTGAGATATCGTATCTCCATTTTGATTTTTCCCTTGTAATTACAGTTTTTATTTAGAATGTAAATAGGTTTATTTTTGTAAATTTTAATTGTAATTTTGAGAAGACCAAAGATGGAGATCGGATGCTCACTCCCGCTGCATGGACCAAGATGGAACATCAAGACAAGCTTCTCGGGTCCAACAGTGGATTCCAAAGTTGTATTATGTTTTTTTTACTAGGATAGGCCACACTAGGAATTTTTATTTACGTTTTGCATTCTTTTATTTATTTTTCGTAACGATAGATTGCATCATATTCCGCCTAAAAACCAAACCACCTAATAATTGCATGAAAACTGACTCATATAGAGGTCACGCGTTAGTTTTCTATGACATTCTTATGTCACACGATCAAGTTTAAGCCATCACCTAAGTTAATTCATTCACGTAATGCTAGTTATTCGTTCACTTAAAATGAATTAAAACTAAGTTGATGGGATCTTTCTCGTATAAACAAAAATTGAGAATAGTCTTTATAGGTCAAACTCCAATGAATCCCTTCTTCGGTCAAGAGGCATAATATGACCCCTTCTACGTCGGGTAAGTTGGAACCGATTGACTTATTTTATCTCAACACTATGGTCACTCGTGCGATCCTGTGATTATGGTGGACTATAGATAGGATTTACGGAAATCTATCGACCAAGAGTTCTTACGGAAGAACTAGCTAAACAGTTGGCTTATCAATTTATGGAAATTGAGTCTTGGGATCACTTGTATTATTCTTGAGGGAGATCAATTATGCAAGTGCAATGAGTCTACACGATTAAAATGAATTTTAAATAGACTTAAATCACCTCGATGAGTTGCTTATTTCGTTTTTGTTTTTCTTTCTTTTTCAGCGTAGATCATTTTTTTTAAAAACTGCTAATAACATAATGGCTGGCATCCTCGATGACCCAATGCCAAGTGCCACATTGGACCGTGAGTCCACGGCCGGATCTTTATGAATCGGATGAATCGAGTCTACTAGATCAAGAATGATGGATCAAACTTCGCGGAATGGGAGGCGGCATTACGGAATGCGCCACCTGGCGACGGAAGCTCAAGTATCGGCCCGAGCCCCTCCCGCCAGCCCCAGGCCCCACGGCTCGAGTTAACGAGGTCTCCACGTATAGCGACTTCGTCATGGAAGCGGGTGCGATTAAAAACGTACTCATTTTTGCAATGGAATCCAATTTGCAGAAACGCTTCATAGCCCAAGGTGCAAACAAGATTTTCACCACGCTCACTAAGGAATTCTCGAAAGCACCGAGAATCGTGACCTATGAGCATACCACTCGCTTCTTTGATGCGAGACTCCAGAAGGGCCAACCGGTTAGCCCACACATTCTCAGCATGATTGAGAATGTCGAGAGACTGGAGGCGCTTGATTGTAAAATCAGCGAGAACATCGTGATTGACCGCATGCTTCATTCACTCCACGATGGTTTTGCGCTCTTTAGAGCGAATTATTATATGAATGATTTGAAGAAAAGTCCTCATGAACTACACTCCCTTCTCGTACAGACCGAGAAGGACATGAAGTTCAGTGGGAGCTTGAAACAGGATGTTCTCGTTGTGTCAAACAAGGGCAAGGGTAAGGGCAAAGCTCAGGCAGACCTAGCAGTAGGCAAACCGAAGTTCAAGAAGTCAGGGTCAGGTAAGAGTGGGCCTGGTGAGGCAAGTAACTCATCATGCGCGACAAAGAGCAAGACCGAAAACATGGAATGCCATCATTGCCACAAGACTGGGCATTGGAGGCGTACATGTATCTGTCTACCATGAGGACATAAAAGCGGTCGTGTTAAACTGTTGGTATGTTTTCTTCCTCTTCTACTTTTATTCATATGATTGAGATTAACCACGCAAGTTACGGAACTTGGGTACTAGATACTGGTTGTGGTTCTCATCTGTGTAATCATGTGCAGGGGCTCCGAAACATCGAACCCCTCGTAAAGGGTGAGGTGGACCTGCGTGTCGGGAATGGAGCACGAGTGGCTGCCGTCTCGAGGGGAACATACGTGATCCAGCTTCCTAGCGGATTTGAGTTATTTTTATATAAATGCTATTATGTACCAGATCTTTCTAAAAACATTATTTCAGTTTACGCACTTGACAAACTTTGTTTTTCATTTGTAATAGAGAATAATTCTTGCATTTTCTCATTACACGATATGATTTATGGCAAGGCAGTCTCCATGAACGGAATTTATGTTTTAGATCAGACCACCGAAATATTACACGTAATGAATAAGAAGTTAAAGGTCGGTGACAAAGATCAAACATACCTATGGCACTGCCGTATGGGACACATTAATGAGAAACGCGTAAAACAGCTCATAAAGAATGGAGCTATCTCGGCCTTTGATTTTCAATCATTTGGCACGTGTGAATCATGTCTCATCGGTAAGATGACTCGAATTTCCTTCAAAGGTGTTGGAATGCGCGCTGCTGACCTATTAGGACTCATACATACGGATGTGTGTGGGCCTATGTCAATCACCGCACGAGAAGGCTATAGGTATTTCATCACTTTCACGGACGATTTAAGTAGATATGGCTATGTCTACTTAATGAAGCACAAAAGTGAATCCTTTGAGAAATTCAAGGAATACCAGAATCGGGTACAGAACCTACTGGGTAGAAAGATTAAAACACTGCGCTCAGACCGTGGTGGCGAGTATCTTTCTCACGAGTTTGATCAACACCTTAAGGACTCTGGGATTGCCCTACAGTTAACTCCACCTGGAACACCTCAGTTGAATGGTGTGTCCGAACGGAGAAATCGAACACTACTTGATATGGTTCGATCCATGATGAGTCACACCGTGTTGCCCGACTCATTATGGGGTTATGCTCTTCTCGTCATTTGCTCTAATACTTAACCGAAGTCCGTCTAAAGCTGTTGACAAGACTCCATATGAACTATGGAAGGGAACGGTCCCTAACTTGTCCTTTATACGGGTTTGGGGCTGCGAGGCTTATGTCAAATGGAGACACGAGGATAAGCTCGGCCCGCGATCGGTCAAGACATACTTTATAGGTTATCCTAAAGGAACACTTGGTCATTACTTTTATTCGCCAACCGAACAACGTGTTTTTGTTGCGGCTAGTGCGACATTCTTAGAGAAGGAATTTCTCGAGAATGCAAAGAGTGATAGAACCTTCGAGCTGTCGGAGGTTCCAGAACCAAATACCGAGCAACCATTGGAGGAACCAATTCCTTCAATCCCGGCTGCGGTGAATATTCCTGAGGAACCTAGGAGGTCGGGAAGAGTCTTTATTCCTCCGGACAGATACATTGGTATGGTCGAGGAACATGACATAGATGACATTCTACTCTTAACGAGTAGTGAACCCGCAACCTATAAAGGTGCCATGACTAGTTCTGACTCAAAGCTATGGCTTGAGGCCATGCAATCCGAGATGGACTCTATGTATGAGAACAAGGTATGGGATCTTGTTGACTTACCTGCTAAGGTTCGTCCCCTTCAATGCAAATGGCTTTACAAGATAAAGCATTCTGTGGAAGGTCAACAAGATATCTATAAAGCACGACTAGTTGCTAAAGGTTTCACCCAAGTGCCAGGTTTGCACTACGATGAAATTTTTGCACCCGTAGTCATGTTGCGTTCCATTCGGATTATCTTAGCGATTGCCGCTTTTCATGACTATGAAATTTGGCAGATGGATGTGAAAAATGCCTTCTTAAACGGTTTTTTGGAGGAAGAGTTGTACATGGTACAACCCGAAGGTTTCATCGATCCAGAACATCCTAAGAAAGTGTACAAGCTTAAGCGTTCCATTTATGGACTTAAGCAAGCTTCAAGGAGTTGGAATCATCGTTTCGACCAAGTGATAAAAGAAAATGGATTTACTCGATCGGTCGAGGAACCATGTCTATATATCAAGTCGAGTGGGAGCAAGATTGTCTTCCTAATATTGTATGTCGATGACATACTCCCGATTGGGAATGACATACCTCTCTTAACTTCGGTGAAAGTATGGTTGAAAAACCATTTCCGGATGAAAGATCTGGGTGAGGCACAAAGAATCTTAGGCATCCGTATCTATCGAGATAGATCACGTCGGATGTTATCTCTCGATCAGAGTCTTACATAGACAAGATCCTAGAGAGATTCAGCATGACTAACTCCAAAGAGGGGTTTCTTCCTATGGCTCCAGGGGTGCATTTGAGCAAGTCTCGGCACCGAGAGACACCGGAAGAGAAAGAGCGCATGACACGGATTCCTTATGCCTCGGCTATAGGATCAATCATGTATGCCATGATATGCACACGTCCAGGCGTGGCATATGCATTGAGTATGACAAGTCGATTCCAACAAAGCATCCGGTGAATCACATTGGATGGCTGTCAAGAACATTCTTAAGTACCTACGGAGGACTAAAGATTGGGCATTGACTTATGGAGGCGATCAAAAGCTATGCGCAACCGATTCTGCAGATGCTAGCTTCCAAACGGATCGAGATGACTCAAAATCTCACCGGATTCGTTTTTACTCTTAATACGCTGCAGATCGGTGGAAGAGTACCAAACAAAGTGTTCAGATTCTACGACCGAGTCCGAGTACTATGCCGCGTCTGAAGCTGCAAAGGAAGCGATATGGATGCGTCAATTCTTACAAGGACTATCTGTAGTGCCTAGTTCGAATGACCCGATCACCATCTATTGTGACAATAGAGGTGCCATCTTCCAAGCTAAGGAGCCAAAGTCTAGTAACAAGTCTAGACATGTACAACGGAAAGCTCATCTAATCCGAGATTACGTGGAGCAAAAGGAAGTAGTGATAGAAAAGATTGCTACAGATGATAACATAGCAGATCCTCTCACTAAACCATTACGACAAGATAAGCATGAAGGGCATGTTAATTCCATGGGAATTAAACGTGTTCCTAAGTTGTAGTACTCTTTTATGGATTAGATTCATTCCCTTATGTACTCTATACGACATCATCGTTTTGATATTTATATATTTTGTTTTTCATGTGGTTTTGTATGACAATTTTGAACACCACAAAGTGAACTGAACAAACATTATATTTTTGGTCCTTAATTGCCCACGTGAGCTGATAACTCAAGGTAATTATTTTGTGACGTTGGTTGATGGTGGGTTCAACGAGCCATAAGTCAAATGTTTGACTGACCAATCACAGAGGCGAGTTATACGGATATCTCGTAGGACACAATTGTGACATCGACGTGGAGTCCTAAATGTTTTATAACATTCGGTGCCAGGTCGTGGATAGGACCTCCATGGTGATCCTAAGAGTCGATTCTTTTGACTATCGACTGTCTCTTGAGATTAAGGCAGATTTTGGGTGACTTTGGTTTCTTTCTCACGGTCATCCGTAACAGGGGCCAAGTAGATTTTTTTTAGGTCATTTCATCTTGTGCTTAGTTCGGAAGGAGTCGAGTTGAAGGAAATATTCAGCCTTTATCAGGTACTCGATATTTCTCATGGCCACTCGAGGAGTCAGAATCGAAATGCATGGCCATGCTCGAATACGAATTCGTTTTATCGGTTGAGTTACTCTCTAGTCGGGGAAACCACTCTTGATACTGGATCGATTGTAAATACGACCTTTGCGGATCCGGATCTGCAAATTGTTTTACATTGAGTGGGAGAAATTTTAAATGAATATGAGAATCGGTTATCGCACATACACTTGTACGGACAAGTGGGAGTTTGTTGGAGGTGGTGTCCTCCAGTGAGTGCGGATAACGTCATTGCACGTACACTTGTACGGACAAGTGGGAGCTTGTTGGGGCTGGTGTCCTCTACAGTTAGTGCAAGGACTTATAAATCTCTAAAAGGATCAAAGGGTATACTTTTGTATTATAATCAGTTGATCCACGTTTATCAATAACGGTTGGCTTGCTAGATAAGTTTGACGTTATTGTCATACAGATGGCGGTGATCAACTGGTCCCTAAAAGTCACACCTATAGGATACGTTTGAGAGATGTGACAAGATGAAAATACATGATCATGTTGATGCCAAAGTTGACTAAGCAGTTAGTCGGAGTTATTGACTAATAATTAGTCAAACGCGATGTTGAGATAATTATTTAATACGGATTAAATAAAAATGGCTAAGACGAATTAAGCAGTTAATTCGTAAATTAAATATATGCGATTATATTTGATTAATGTATATTGAATAAATTAATTATACGATATTGTCTTTGTCGGACATGTATTAATATTTCGACTAAGTCAAGTTACTAATTGATATTTTAATAACCGATAACCGATGACGATTTATAATTAAAAACCCGTCTTATACATTTAGCAAATTTCGAGTCGGACCACGAGTTAAAAATAAGAGGAAGTGGAAGCCCACTTCCCCATGTGGATCTCGGTTTGGCCGAATGAAAGGACAAAAGGAGAGCCTCTCCTCCTGGTTAACCTAATCATTTTTCATTTGCAAAAACATTAGGGTTTTGGAGGCATTTTTCCTCTGAAATTTCTAGATCTCACATCGTAAAATTCACAACAATTCTCTCAATATTGCAAGGCAATTAGAGAATACATTTCTAGCACAAGGGCATAGTCTCAGATGGTCTTGGGTGTATCGATTAGGAGGAAATCTACTTTGATTTCTGTTCTTAGGCCGCATCTCAAAGGACCCGAGGTTATTTCTTATGCTTTATCGTTTCTTTGTTGTTTTTCGTTTATGACAATAAATCACATATTAAATTTATGTTATAGTCCTATAATTTAAGGGTTTTATACGGATATTACCCCTCAGGTGGCACCGTCTCGGTACGTGGCGCTGTGGAGGATGGCCAACCGGCTGCGGGCTATGGCCATCGAGGCACTCGTAGGTGCCGAGGACGACAGTTATGAACCTCTCATTCCCTTTCCTACTTTATTTCGTTGATATTTTAAATTTTATTGCAATGAAAAATGTTGCTTCATTTTATTGAAAAATAATTGAAATGAGGCATTTCTTCATCATTTGTATGCAGAGAGAGCGCGACCTGGAGCGCGACTTGGTGTAGTCCCGAGAGGAGACAACTCGTCTGTTGAGGGAGTTGGAGGTCAGAGACGCTGCGATCGCTTCTCTCGAGGAAGACGTAGCTGAGTTGAGTGGCCACCAGGACTAGCTGCTTTTCTTTTTTTGTTGTTGTTTTGTATACATTTTGCACATTTTGGACTTTGTTTTGGACTTTCGGACTCTGTTTTGGGCGAGAGCCCCCAGTTTGATATACATGTCGTCTTTTGGTTGTGTATATAATGGCCTGAGTGCCTTTGTTGTTGGGTGTTTTTTGTTCCTGCAGGTTAGCTTAAGAACAGGTTTGGTAGGTGACGGTTTGTGCCGTCATGCTGCCGAAATTTACATAGGATTTACACGTAAAACACGTAGCATATAGGTGGCCTAAATTAGCGCAAAATGAAAAAAAAAAAGGTAAAACAATGCCCGAAAATGAGCGAAAATGGCGCAAAAATGCCCAGAAATGAGCAAAATGACCGGACAGTAGGGAGGGCTACCCCCTAAAAAAGAAAATTAAAAGAAATGTATAAGCTTGAAATGTATTGAAAACGAGGAGTGAAATGACTCCCCTAAAAAAGAAAATAAAATAAATGGGTAAGTGTGCTCGTTTGGCGAAAATGTCGAGTTCATCTCGAAAAGCGAACCCTAAAAGAATTAGGGAACCTAAAACTTGGTAATTTGACTGAATTACCAAAATAATATCCTATAGGAATAGGAAATTATAGCAAAACACAAATTACGAAAGATCCAAGCTGAAAACACGGAAAAAAAGGCCTAGGGAAGAGGCGCAGCAACAGCTGCGACTCTTCGAAAAGGCGCAGCAACAGCTGCATCATTTCCCCAGTGTGGCAGACTTCGACATAAATTACGAAATTGCGAATAGTATAAATAGAGACTTCGGGGAAGCTTTTATTCACACAATTCCTTCTCTTCCTTCCGTCTATCACATAAAAGCTCTCATATCTTCTTAAAAAATTCAAAATTATGGCTGCCTTTGAAAACCGTCTCAATGAGTTGACAAATGAGTTCACAATTGTTGAGAAACACGATATGGGTGCTTTTAATTTGGGATCAATCTTGAGTCTCAAATTAGTGAAAATTGTGAAGCCTTTCTTGGATGCTTGTCTTGAGTGTTGGGACCCAAATTTTCACGTGTTCGCCTTTCCCGGAGGCGATATTTGTCCTTTCCCTGAAGAAATAGCTGCTATTGGAGGATGGGACTCAGAAAATGCACCCGATATACCCCTTAGCTCTCAAGGATATAAAAGTAAATTAAGGGACCTTCTTGGATTGACCAAGGCAGAGGTGGACCGTCTTGTGACCTCAAAAGATCTCCGCATGTTTGACTTTACTAATCCATTTATAAATAGGGAGGACCCTTCTATTTCTTATGTTGCGAGGTGCAGGGCCTTTGGGTTTTGTCTACTTCATTGCTATGTCCTTCAAGGGCATGTTGATAAGGAGATGAGAGGTGATCCCCGTTTTCTGAGCCTAGTGGAACAAACGGAGCTGCGCAAGAGCCCATCATGCCTTTGCTTAGGGGAGACCATTCTTGGTTTAGATAACAGAAAGGCCAGCCGCGAGCTTCCTTATTTGGGAAGTCCCATCATTCTGCAGGTAAGAACCTTTTCTTTTTATACTTTAACCGTGTTTTTTTTTGGTTGAAATATGGGCATTAATTCCCGTCTTCTTTTGAAGGTTTGGTTGATGGAACGGCTGCGGTTGATCGAGCCCCAAATAAATGTGCCAGGATATCATGCTCGATCGATTGCAATGAGAACTAGACTCTATATGGTGGACTTCACTCGGGTATGTAACTATTGGGAGAATAAGTTGAAGAGTGAAGGAGGTCCCCTGATCCGGTGGATTGTGCCGTGGTGGCATCTCAGGTCAGTCACTAGAGTTTCATCTTTGGACCCGACGCGGTCAGTTCGCATCCCTGGCTTGGAATATATGATTTGCATTTTCCCGGAGAGATTGATGAGGCAAGTGGGCCTTAGGCAGAAGATCCCGAAGCTTGAAACCATTCCGCAAACTGCATATGCACATTCTACGGAGTCTCGTTGAGAGTGGGCAATTAGGTGGGCTCAGAGGAACATGTGGTTCATACCAGCTCCTATTGGCTCCTTGTGGGTATCTGACTCATACTTGTAATGGAGAAAAGCTGGTACTCCCGAAGAACGTGAAAGGTTGAGGAAGCACGAGCCTGTGGATTACAAAATCCGCGAAGTAGCAAAGGAGAATCAAAAGTATTTGACTGAAGAGGGAGAAGAAGTCAGATTATTAGTTGCTCGTCCGTCGAAGAAACCGAGAGCTGCTCCTGTCTTAGAGATGGTGATGGATCGAAATGGTAAGGCTAGACCGCGAGAGAGACCTTTGGTGATTAGGTCGGAGATAGCACAAGAGCGCCCGGCTCGTGGTCGAGACAAGAAGTATGACTAGGGTGACAAAGGCAAAAGGAAAATGGAAGAATAGCCTGAGTCATTTATTATAGTATTATTATTATTATTATTATTATTATTATTATTATTATTATTATTATTATTATTATTATTATTATTATTATTATTATTATTAATTTGTAATACACAGGGGGGGTTTTTAGAATCCTAGCCTAACACTTATTTCAGCATTTTTATTTTTATATGTACTTGGCATATTATTATTATTTATGGAACAATGAATAAAAGATTTATTTGTTAAGAAACTTGTGATTTTCTTTTATTATTCTTGTCGAATTTCAATTGCAAATGCAAATGTCTTTCTATTTACATTAAATAAATAATGGGTTGTATCCTGTGAAGGATTGCCTACGTATTCATTAGAAAAAATGAAATCAAACCCTATGCGTAGTTCGAGTAAATGTAAAAGAATAATTGTTCTAAGCAAGAGCTTGTAATGAACTTTTAGAAAATAAGCATGTGCTTTACTTACTCCCAAAATGCAATTCAATCTATTCGATGATATGAGGATGTCGAAATGTCAAAATGCAAGAGCATGGTGACATAAGCTTTAGCTGGCCAGGAGCGGGTTTTATTTCATGTCGCATGAGCGGCACGTGGGTTACGCGAGGCGCGTTTTCTGTCCCATACTAAGGGTAGTATCGTTTCAGTTAGTCTAGGTTGGTTGGGTTAGCAAATTCCTTCCCATCTAAGTCTGTAATCCTAACTGCACCCCCCGAGAGTATGGACTTGACTAAGAAAGGTCCAGCCCAGTTAAGTTTAAACTTTCCTCGTGGATCGATAGGTAGAAGAGCTCTTACTGATTTGAGCACCAAATCACCTTCTTTAATGTTCCTGGGCTTAACCCATTTATTAAAGGCTCATTTGATACGTGCCTGATATGTCTGTACATTATGTAGCGCACGCAACCTTCGTTCATCCAGGAGGACGAGTTCATCATATTTATCTCTCTTCCAATCAGCTTCTGGAATTTGACTTTCAAGCAAAATGCGTAAATATGGGATTTCTATGTCGATTGGTTGTACAGCTTCCATGCCATAGGTTAAAAAGAAGGGAGTGGCCCCAGTGGGCATCGTAATAGATGTGCGATATCCCCACAACGCAAAGGTATTTTTCAGGCCAATCGCGGTGATTGTCGATCATTTTCTTGAGAATTGTGACGACATTCTTGTTAGCTGCCTCCACCGCGCCATTAGTCTGAGGTCTATAAGGCGAGTAATGATGGTGTTTGATTTTGTATTTGGCTAGCAATTGCTCAGTCTCGGCCTGGAAATGTGATCCATTGTCACTGATAATCTCATATGGGCAACCATATCGACAGATGATATTGGTTTGTATGAACTTTGCCACATTTTTGGCGGTGAGACTAGTGTAAGATGTCGTTTCGACCCATTTAATAAAGTAGTCGATACCTACCAAAATGAAATAGTGACCTCCTGTCCCGGCTGGAGTAATCTTTCCGATGATGTCAATTCCCCAAGTAGAAAATGGCCAAGAAGATGTCATGGTGTAAAGCATTGAGGGAGGGACATGTTGCACATTCCCGAAGATTTGGCAATTATGGCAATGTCTGACGTATTTAATACAATCTTAATACAATATGACTCCATCGTATCCAGTAATATCCCAGACGCGTGGTTTTCTTTGCCATCATGGGTCCACTCATATGAGGACCGCATTCTCCATCATGAACCTCTTCCATCACTTTCTACGCCTGTGATTGATCAAGGCAACGTAAGACGACACCAAGAGGTGTTCTTTCGTACAATTCTCCCTGCATGAGGAGGTATTGAGAGGCTAGTAGGCGTATGGCACATTGTCCCCTCTTATGCATATCTGGTGGGTATGTACCATTGAGTTTGAAGTTTAGAATGGCTTGGAACCATAGTTTCTCTGGGCTTTCTTCCCCATCTGTAAGGTGGGGTACATAGACTGGTTCTGTCCATCGTTCGATGCATAAAGGCATTTCGACCATGTTGTCTGGCATATTAACCAATGATGAAAGTTTTGAAAGAGCGTCTGCAAATTGATTCTCTTCACGAGGTAGGTGTAGATAAGTGACCTGATCGAAGAATTGGGCAACTTGATCTATCCTAGCCTGATAGGGTGTTAGACTTTCAGTTCGAATTTTCCAAGATCCCGTAATTTGGTTAATGATCAAGGATGAGTGTCCGTGAACTCGAAGATTCTTGATGCCTAAACTTACTGCTGCTTGTAGACCAATGAGGCAAGCTTCGTATTCTGTAGCGTTATTTGTCACCTCGAAGTCGAGTTTGACAGAAAATGGTGTATGCTCGCCTTCAGGAGAAATGAGCAACACTCCTATTCCAAATCCTCTTAAATTCAATGCTCCATCGAAATAAAGATCCCAAGAGTCTATACTGGTTTGTGGGATATCCTCGTCTGGAAATGACCACATGTCTATTGCTTGGATGTCGTTGATAGGATTGTCTGCGAAGAATTGAGCAACGGCACATCCCTTTATGACTTTCATAGGTATGTATTTAAGATCGTACTCCGAGAGCATTAAGGTCTACCTTGCCAAACGTCCTTTGAGAACGGGTTTCTCGAAGTGGTATTTGACGGGATCCATTTTAGAATACACCTTGACAGAGTAGCTAAGCATGTAGTGGCGTAGCTTCTTTGTTGCCCACACAAGAGCGAGGCATGTCTTTTCGAGAGGTGTGTATTTACACTCGTATTCTAAGAACTTCTTACTAAGGTAGTAGATAGCTCTTTCCTCTTTTCCAAGAGTCTGTGCGAGCATGGCCCCCATGGCTGTTTCGGTTACCGTGAGATATAAAGCAAGAGGTTGATCTCGTTGGAGAGGCATTAGCACTGGTGGCTTAGCCAGTATCCCTTTAATCCTGTCAAATGCCTTTTGACAGTCGTCGTCCCATATGGTATGATCTGTTTTCTTAAGCTTTTTGAAAATAGGTTCGCAAATCATAGTAAGCTTTGATATGAATCGGCTTATATACTGCACTTTGCCTGGAAATCCCCTGACTTCCTTCTCCGTTTGGAGTTGTGTCATTTCGATTAAAGCTTTGATCTTTGATGGATCAATTTCTATTTCCCTCTGGCTGACGACATATCCCAGAAGCTAGCCTGGCGTTACTCCGAATGCACATTTCTGAGGATTAAGCCTCATATTGTTCTTTCGCAGTCTTAAGAAGAATTTGCGAAGGTTATTGATATGCCCCTTTCTATCTTTGGATTTGACAATCATATCATCGACGTACACTTCTACTTCTTTATGCATCATGTCATGTAGGAAAGTGGTTGCAGTGCGTTGATATGTTGCTCCAGCCAGGGGCGGAACCAGGAATCGCAACTACCCCGGGCTAAAATTAAAATTATAAAATTTTATATTTTATATAGAAATTTTAACTAGTCGTATACATTAGGAGAAAAAAAAAACATGGGGGCACACACGCCCTACACCACGTAAGTTACATAACTAACTAAATTTTACTCTACGAGATCCACTGAGTTCAAATTCGGATACTACATCATCATTATTGATACTATCCGCAAATGTCCTTTCAATGTAAAGCACCATCAAATCATCAAGAAATTCATCATTCATCTTATTTCTCAGTATGCTTTTGACGATGTTCATACATGAAAATGCTCTCTCCGTTGTAGCTGTTGAAACCGGAAGAGTCAAGGTAAGACAAATTAATCGATAAATCATAGGATAAAGCCAATTCTTATCGAACTCAAACATCCGGTGACACAAATGAGATACTGAAGTTGTATTTTTAAATCTTGAATCTTTTTGAACATCTGCAACAAAGAACCCACATGCTAAATCAAGAGCACGTCTATCATTTGAAGAAAAGTCTTAAGGATAATACTTCTCTGCAAGTTTGCCTCACGCTTGAATGCTCGAAAATTGTGATGTGGATCAAATGAAGCGCCGAGAGTAAGAATCTCCTTAGAATTTTCCGTAAATCTGCTATCAAGTTCTGACAACTGAAAGTCTATCACACAATAAAATATGTTAAATCGATAATAACATTCATTTGTGATATACTTTTCATAATCCCTTCTACCTTTCCTGTAAGGAGCGGTCATATCTGGCATAGAAATATCATGCTCACAGCAAAATGTTGTAACCTTCTCAATTAAATTATCCCAACCTTTGTCTCTCAAATCTTCAAGTTTTGCTTTTACAATTGAAATAGAGTGTATACCATTAAGTATTCAATGTCCTTTTTTGCAATGTTTGACATAAAAAATCGGTAGTTCTCATGATATCATGCATCATAAGTAAACAATACACAAAATCAAATTTTTTCAAAGCCTTACCGACTGCCTTAGCTTCTCCTTGCACTTTGTCTGCTCCATTCAAATACAAATCATCAATAGTTGATTGGGTAGCTTTGAACAATTTAAGAAGACTTGAAATAGAGTGCAAGTGTGAACCCCAACGAGTAGCTCCTGCTCTTTGCAAAGTGGTAGTTTGATTTTTTGCCGACCCCGTCTCAAGTGTACCCGCGGCTACTAAATCTAAGATTTCTTCTTCTCGGCGAGCTTTTAACATTGAATGTCTTTTTGCGGAGGAATCGAAAAAATTAACAATCATAGTAAGAGTAGAAAAAAACTGCCATACATCATGTACTCCTTTACCAGCAGCATTCAAAGACAACTGTAACCGATTAACAACAGTGCACATAATACGCATATGGACATTCTCTTTGAAACGAAGCTTGCAAACCATTAATTTGACCACTCATATTTCTTGCACCATCAACCCTTGGCCTCGTATATTTTCTAATTTAAGGTTATACTGAGCAAAGACGATTATTATCTTATCCTTTAAAGTATGAGAACAAGTGTCAGTAACACTGACCACGGTGAAAAATCATTCTCTAAGTATTCCTTCACGATCAACAAATCGAATAATTATTGCCATTTGCTCCGTATTTGACACATCAAGAGCTTCATCAACAAGAATTGCGAATTTAGAATCTCCTATTTCATCACGAATCAAACACCGAACTTTGTTGCCAAGAATATTTGCAAGTTTCTTTTGTATCTTTGGAGAGTTATACTTGGCATTTTGTGGAGCTTTGTCTATTACTGCTTTTATATCACTATTCAAACCTTTGAAAGAATCCAATACCGCGTCAAAATTGCCACCATTGAGAGAAGATGTTGATTCATCATGACCCCTAAAAGAACATCCTTGTCGTTCTAACAACCTTACAACCTCAATACAAGTGACAAGACGAAGTCTATTTCTTGCTAATTCTTCTAAACATAGTCTGTTAATCACTCTCTCTATATGTCTATAAGGATTCCTGAAATTTTTCCACTTGCGTACTGAAGCATTATGTTTTGACATCGCGCCTCCTAAATGAAATAAGATGCTCGATTTTTTAGACATCACATTCTTCCAACCATTAAATCCATCTTTAGTAAAAGATGGATGTCGGGATGGGTATTCATCAAATAAGAAACAAGGGAAACAATATGCTTTAACTTTCTTAAGTGAATACTCAAGCCAATTCCACTCTTTATACCACTTGTGACAAAACCTTCGCCCCTGACTTCTATCCCAAGTACTTGGATAGCCTGCTAAATAAGGTTGACAAGGTCCATATACTACATAAGCTCTTCGAACAGTATCACGCTCATTTAAAGGATATGTACCTATAGGACGACGTATTCAAGGATCCCATTCAAGTGATGTAGTATCATAATTTTCATGTTCATCATTTTCAATTTCAGCCTGATCATTTTCAATCTCAGTTTCTTCCTCTTGCTCATTTCCTATCTGAACTTCTTCCTCTTGCTCATTTTCGATCTCAGCCCCAGCTCCTTCCTCTAGCTGATTTCCAATCTCAGCCCCTTCCTCTTGCTCTTGCTCATTTCCCATATCAACCCCGTCATCTTGTTCATCTCTTATATCAACCCTTTCATCATCTTGTTCATCTCTTATATCAACCCCTTTATATTGCTCGTCTTTTTCTTAGTCAATCAATAAAGTACCACTTTTATAAAATGAGAATAAGGTCTTGTATCTTTTGGGATTCCGATTATCCGTCATTATATTTCATTTACCTATATCACATTATGAAATTATGAATACCAATCCAACAATACAAAAAACAAAGGTGTTTGGCACGAAGATTCATCTCGAAATAATAAATTTATCAAATATATAACCCACAAGAGTCAACACCATGTTATAATAATGAACCAAACAACTAAATACAAATTAAATATGTAAAGTGGTATAAAACAAATGAAGAATCCACTACTTAAATCTAAGACAGTAATAGAGTATTCAGTTTTCTGAAACTAGCTAGTGCTTACCGAGTACTCAGGAAAAACCCCTTCCTCTGATCTTGTTTTGTACTACTGACCATTTACAGTTTTGACGTATTAATTAGTGTAGTTTTGCCGTATTAATGACTTAGTGTATTAGCTGTGACCATTCACCATTCCTCTTTCTAAAACTACTTGTCCAAAACTGCAAATCAAAATCTCATTTATCTAACCTTAATCAGTCAATAATGAACTACAACCAATTCATAATAGAATAAATTGAAAAAATGAGTGTTTAAGTTACCAATTATCAATGAAGGCTTAAGGCTGCAACTTTATAATTTTAGCATCCGGATTTCGGTCATCCCATAATCCCAACAATTCAACAATATAATTGTAGACTTGCAGTACATAAAATTATAAAATCATGGATTCATATTCATCAATTCATGTGATATAATTGATATTATGTCTAATTTGATTTTGGGAATTTGAGAAGTATAACGGTATAAATGTATAATTGAATTACAAAAGAAAAATAATGAACAATTTGAGTAGAAATTACCAAAAACGACTCGATGGTGGTCGGAATCAGTACCGGCGACGTCAGTGGTGGATTGGTGGTCGGTCGGAATCAGTATCGGCGCCGTCAAGATGGTGGTGGACTAGTGTTCGGTGACTTCGATCGAAATTAGAAAAATAATGTGAAATAACTGGAGTTCTCACTTGTGGAGTTGTTGTCCTGTAATGTGCAGCGTGTTTGTGTTTGTATTTAATTTTGTTTTTTCTGGAAAGTATCTCGGGCTTTAGTCCAAGAAGCCCCAGCCCAGTTCCGCCCATTGAGTGACGAAGGCTGTCTTATGCATGTCTTCTATTGCCATCTTGATCTGATTATATCCTACATACCCGTCCATGAACGATAACAACACGTGATCTGCTGTATTATCTACCAATATGTCGATGTGTAGTAGAAGGAAGTCGTCCTTGGGACTCGCTTTGTTCAAGTCTCTGAAATCTACACAAACCCGGATTTGCCCATCCTTTTTGGGCAAGGGGACTATGTTAGCCACCCAGTCTGAATACTCGGAAACTTTGATGAACCCGGCTTTGAATTGCTTATCGACTTCTTCTTTGATCTTAAGAGCCCATTCGGTCCTCATCCGACGAAGCTTCTGTTTTACGGGTTTGAAACCTGGTTTGATTGGAATTCGATGTTCTGCAATATCCCTGTCGATCCCTGGCATGTCCTTGTAGGACCAAGCGAAAACGTCCTTGAACTCGTGTAGGAGGTCGATGAAATTGGCCCTTTCAGTTGGGTTTAAGGTCGTCCCTATCCTAAGTTCTTGGGGTTCTAGTTCGGTTCCTACGTTGATGGGTTCGGTGTTCTCTATAACTGGTGCCCCTTCCCCCTCTTGTAGTATCTTTTTAACTATGTAGGGAGGTAATTTGACTGAGTCTGACTCAGGATCATCCTCATTATCATTGTAAATGGAATTGCATTCAGAATAACACAAAGAGTAAGCAGAATCTGATTTATTCATATTAAATTTTGAAAATAGCTGAAACAAATAAGCCATCTATTCAGTTGTCAGTGGCGGAAATGGGACAGCTGCTGGGACATTTCCCAAGCTACGGTTACTATTTGATGCTATGCTGGGAGAAACGAAGGGATGGGGAGTGACGATGAAAGAAGACTCTCTAGCGACTTCTCTAGACTCAGACTCTAATTCTGACTCCGACTCCGACTCTGACTCGAATTCGTTGTCTTCAAGTTTTCCTTTAAACATTTCTCCTTCTCCAGTGGTGACCTTGAAAAGCTTTCCTTGGTTATTAGTCCATTTGATCGATTTTCTCCATCCTTTCTGTTGATCTGAACTGGTGTCAGTGATCAATGCTGTGGGGTTGAAATGGTCATCTTGAAGTATCATGGTATTGATCTTATCCTGCACAGCTCTGACGAATCGGTCTTCTCCAAACAGAAGGCTAACAGTCTGTTCGTCTAAACAAGGTGTTTGACGAGTTTTGACGGTAGGAACCATTTATGAAGGGATGAAGTAGCAATCATGGAAGACCTTGATTCCCACTAGTTGCATTCCTTTATAGTGCCAAGGTTCGGGAAACCCGTGAAAGTACTCCTGACTCCCTTCTCTAACGAAATATTCATTTAGGGTAGGGAGATAGGATCGCATTTAAATTCCTTTATCCTTACGGTTTTGGAATTGGGTGAGTATTTCTAAGGCTTCTGCTTTTTTGGGCATGTATCCCAATCCCAATGGTATCCTTTGAGAATTACCTTCCTTATATGGTGCGAAGGTATTTTTCTTGGCAGCGTTTAATGGCATTCCTAGGAAGTATCCCTGGGACTTGAGTATGTGGTTGACCACTAAATTGGAGTATGGATTGAAGTATAGAGGCGCCAGTTCGCTTTCTACAAGGTTTATGCTCTGAAAGCCCCCAAGCTCATATATTGGGTCTGTGATTACTTGAATGCTTGACATTTTCTCTATCACAGCCTTGATAGATGATGAAGTGATCGTCACTACTTTGCCATTTAGAAGAATCTTAATCTTCTGGTGCAAGGTGGATGTTACCGCTTTGGAAGCGTGAATCCAAAGCCTTCCCAAAAGTATGTTGAATGATGCTTCGATATCCACTAGTTGAAAATTAACCTTTCGCGCGATTGGCCCTGTGGCTATAGTGAGATTGATTAGCCCTACTACTTTACGTCGTGTCCCATCGTATGCTCGAACACCTTGATTGGTAGGAGTCCAAACTGATTCTTTCATGCCCAACTTGTATGCTGTCTTTAGTGGTATGACGTTGACTGCAAAGACATCATCCACCAAAGTCATTGGTACGTTCTTCTTTAAGCATGTGACCGTAATGTACAGAGCGAGGTTATGACTGGCGCCGAAAGGAGGCAAATCCTCATCCGAAAAAGTAACTGGGTTACTTAACTTAACTGTGTCTTGGAAGACCAAGTTGACTACGTCATCAGGCGTAGAGTTGTGCGCCACGTTCAATTTAGCCAATGCTTGCAGTAAAGCTTGACGATGGGGAAATGAACTCGCAACTAGTTGCCAGACTGAAAGATCAGCCTTTGTCTTTTGCAATTGTTTTAGCAAGTGGTCAGTAGATGTATCTTCGCCATCATTTGTGGTGACGACACTGGTGTTAGTAACTGGACCATTAGCCGTAGGACCGTTCTGAGAAACATTTTGATATGGACGCCCTGAACGAGTAAGGTGGTCTATATCTTGATCTTCGCTAGCTTTGACTATATCTTCACTAACCTTGACTAGATAATGTTCTGTTAGGTATTCATCTTCATCGTCATCAGCCCATACTCCGTTGACGATACTGAGTTCTCTCAACCTAATGATTTTAACTTCCAGACTGATTATTTGCTCAACTAGATTGTCAACTACTGCGATCACCTCTTGCATTGTAGACTCCTGAGATAGGATTAGTGGCACGTTTTCCCTAGGTGTGGTGCTTGGATTGCGTAGGGACGCCACTACAGCTTTCAGCTCTGAAACTTGCCTACTTACACTCTTTGCCCATGCGATAAAGTCGGCAATGCTAGGAGAAATGGTGGAATAACTTCCCTCATCTTCTATTGCATTAATCTCATACTTGACTGGAGAAATGAGGTGTGAGCAATCCAAGGTGGATTCTTCATCTATGATAATCAGAACTCCAAGAGGATTCTGAGTATTGTTAGGCTTACCTCCGGGAGGTATGGGCAAACGAACATCTTCAATCATATCGTGTTTTAGTTTAAAGAATTTCTCTGTATCATGTCCCTTGCCTCTGTGATATTCGTAGTATGCATTTTTATCCCATAATTTAAATTTCTTTTCTGGGTCAGGTGTAGGTCCTTACCTTGTTTCATCAATCTTTTCAAAGCGTTGGAATATGAATCACCAATGTTCGTGAATTTCCTTTGCGGGTTATTCTTCTTAGATGATTTGACAAGGTTAACCTCATCGGTCTTGCTAGTAGAGCCATAAGAACGACTCGTTGAACCTTGATATCCATGACCTACCATTTTGGACAAGAGTCCTTTACGGATGTCGTCTTCAATTCTCGTCCCTAGCACAGTTAGGTCTTTGAAAGACTTTATATTTTGATACCTCAAATGGTTTGCATAAATAGGTCTCAAATTATCCACGAACTTTTCCACAACTGTGGCTTTATCCAGACGTTCAACAAGTTGGGTGCTAGTCGTCCTCCACCTACTTAGGAAGTCGGTGAAGTCTTCTTTCTCATTTTGGGTAAGAACCTCGAAAGTGGTATTGACTTGGATTTCAGCATTATCCGCGTATTGTTTAGTGAACTCGATTGTGGCATCGTCCCAAGTGGCAATTTTCTTGTGCTCCAAAGAGTAAAACCACTGCTTAGGAATAGTGTCGAGAGATGAAGGAAAGATCCTTAGGAACATCTCGTGTTTGATGCTTTTGATAGACATATATTTGAAGGCACGGATGTGGTTCAAAGGGTTTTCATGCCCCTTGAACTTTGGGATCTCAGTCATGTTGAAGTTAGTTGGCAATTGAGCATTTACCGCCTCATACTTGCGATTATTCTCCCTGTAGATGTCATCTCCCTTAAGGTACATCAGTTGCTCCTCCAAGTATTGGAGTCGTTTTTCAGCTTCTGTAGGACCTAGTGGAAGGTTGACTTCTGGTTGTCCAACAAAAGGTGGAAGGTTATCATGCACACCCATGTCAGGAATGTTATTCTCTGAAGGAGGAAGTCTAGTTTCTGCAGCAACAATTCCGCCTTCAATAGCATTAAGGCGAGCATAAGCTTGGTCTTGGCTGGTTTGGAGACGGACGAGCACGGCTAGGATTAGATCATTACCATTTTGGGGTTGTCCATTAACACTCGCGTGACTAGTTCCAGGCATCTTGGAAACTGAGGATAAGAGATCGATGACGAATCAAAACACGATCGACCATTTTAGCACACTTACTCAAAAAAGACTCAGCTTGTGAAGTGGGAGTGTGCCACTGTGTAAAGTGAGGTTTGAAAATGACAAATTTTGAAATGTTTGTCCTAGGCAACTGTAGTGTAGTTGTAGCAGTGCTGACTCGAGGTGAGTTTTTTTAAAATGGGTTTTGAGGCCCAAATTTTGACTAGACACTTGGACAGAGTTTCGACTCATTTTGCACTATTTTAGGCCACTTTTAAAAATATTTATATTTTTAAAAGGGGTTTTGAACTTACAGAAATTTCGTCATGGTTTTGTTTACAAAAATGGTGATCACATATGATACAAGCATTCATACAGGCATTATAACGGTATGCTGAGTGCATTTAAAGGGTTTTGTCTTAAAGGGTGGGTTGCAATACCAAGCAATCAAACCCTGGTCTGTGGAGAGGTCCGTGCCAAATATGAGTAAGGTCGGTTCCTAGTCCACTTCCTCGAGTAGTGAAAGTTCTTGATACAAACATGAGTATGTACCATGGTATGGTTGACGTCAATCGCTATCTATCCTTAGGCCCAGATAAGAATTTGGACCGTCCAGACGGGACGATTGGTCGAGTGGGTTGGGTTGGTCCTAGGAAGGCCGAATAAAACGACCTAAGAAGGTCGAGTAATGAAAACCGACAACTGTCTCGTATAAACTATTTCATAACCTTGTTCAAGTTTCACCCTGGGTAACACGTAAGTGTATGATCCCCAGCGGAGTCTCCAAACTGTGGACACGGGCCACGGGGGCGCTTGGGACAAGCGTTGCATTTGTGGAGTCGCCACCAATTTTTATGGGAAATTGGAACCGTTCGAATACCTCGTGTCATGTCAAGACACAAAGTAGTGACATGAACACTAAGAACTCGTTACCCTTAGCATTCTATGTCTAGAATGACTCTCGTGGATGCCATTGAACACGGATGTTCACAGAGATCTGGAGTAAGGGATGAGGGTACGTATTAGGAAGTCATTTTACTGAACACCTAATCTCGCCCGCTTCGATAGCGGCCATTACTAATGATTAGGAAAATTATTCATATTTGATATGTTGTCGATTATATGTATGCAATGCAACATCCAACATTTTTATCCTAGCATGTGAAATTAACTATGCCGGGTGAACAAATAATTTAGCACTCAATTATGTCGAAGTGGGAATTTAGAATTAATTACATGTGAAAACCAAGTAAATAATCATACAATAATAAATAACAGTAAATAAATAATGATAATTAAAGTTACAATGAATTACAATGATTTAACTAATTTACGTCAAAAATACACTCAAGACGGGAATTTGAACAAAAGAAAAGAAAACAAAAGGGGTAAAAATTAAAGTAACAAAAAAGACAGATTAAGAGTGATATTATGGTTAATAGTCAATTAATTAGGTAATTAAAGGCTAGGTCAAAGCGAGAACGGAATTTCAGGGACAAAAATCATCTCAGAATAGGCGCAGCATCTTCTGCGTCCCTTGGAAGAGGCGCAGCTATTACTGCTTATGTTCTTGAGTTGAGCTCTGGCTGTGAAGTCAGAACCGCGGATAGTTAATACTCGTTGGTATGTTTTATGATTGATTATCGATATTTGACTCAAGTGAAAGTGATTTAGCATATTAATTACATATAAAACCGTCATAAAGCGATAAACACGGATTAAAACTAATCGAAACGAATTAAACGAATTATAAATGAATTAGAACGAATTAGGTTTATTTACGAAAACAGAAACGAACATTGAAAGAACTCGATAAACTTGAAACAAACATTGGAAACGTGTACAAAGGACGAATTCCACAAACTTGATATGAGAAAATCGAGCTTCTAAAATCCGGGTTTGATTCAATGACGAAAACCCGAAAATATTAGTTATAACGGATTTAAGTCGCGAATAAAACATAACAATTAAAAGAAATATATTAAAATCTATTTTATGTACCAATAAAAGAAAGAAAATAGGAAGATAAAACCAAAGGAACGAAAACAACAGAAAAACCGAGGAAGAAGAAGAAGAGCAGGAGCAGCGACAGCCTCTGGAAGAGGCACAGCTGCTGCTGCGTTTCTTCTCGACATCTGGTTGCTGCTGTTCCGTAAAAACAGTTTGATAAAAGGGTTTTTAAAGTCGGTTTTGAATGTATTTTTGACGTGAATCTTACATTAATTGATACAAAAATGAAATACAATAAAAAAGAGATGGGATTTACACCCTTAGACTTACATGTTTGACGAAACAAGATTAACTAAGTTAACGATTAGTGATTGCTCGACTCGAATGTATGTAGAAAGTGCCCTTGTTAGAGGATTTAGATTAAATTGATTGTTGTGTAGTGGTCAAATTGGTCGGTCATGCAACGTGACTAGAACTCGGAATGATCTGAGCTTACGTGGTCGATTGATCAAGCATGTAGGCGCCGAAAGCTTAGAGCATGGTCTAGAATGCAAAGGGAGAAGAGAAGGGCGGACACTTGCGTGAAAAATATGTGAGGCCGGAGGTCTCTATTTATACTAAAATATGTGAAGAGTTTTGGAATGACCCAAACTTTGGAAAGAAATCACGGAAAAAGTATGTAAACAGCGAAAACAAGCTGGGGAAGAGGCGCAGCAGCTGCTGGGATCCTTCCAAGAGGCGTAGCATCTGCTGCGTCATTTCCCTAGAGGTTCCCTCCTATGGAAGAAAGATTTTCGCGTTTCTATTATGGAATTGCGGTAGATCTATACTTTCTTATTCCTTAAAATAAGATACGGGATATATTTTACCAAAAGATATAAATTTAATTTATGGAACAAATATCCGGAATATTCTAGAGCATTTCGACTCGGCATTTTTGACCCGGACTCCATATGAACTCTAATTACTGTCAAAACGACCGTATAGGTGCGTAGATGATGACGAAGGGGTAGACACAAGTATTTGAGCTATCACTTGACGATAAACTTATGGACTGTCATAAATCGTTTCGCGTACCAAACATGTGGTCCAATCATCACTGGGTGGTTAGCGGGAGGTGTAGAAATGAGGTATCTACAAGACTTCTCTTGGAGGTATGAACCTTTCTTGAAAATATGAAAGATCATACATTTTTTAACAAATATGAAAGATCTTTTTCGTAGAGAATGATTTGCAATCATCATTATCTTGTCTGCAGGCGTGGGTGTACTCTTACATTCCTGGCTTCGCGCCCACGAGGGCGGCGGACGTACCAAGAGCATACCCCATCGTGAGGGACTGGGTAGTGTGTCATCGGAAGAGTCATCGGTCTTCTTACGACGTTTGTCGGAGGGGCGTGAATGCCATGAGCTTAGACATCGTAAGTATCTTTAGTCTTCATTTTATCTTTTCTTCACTTAGAGACGATCATAGGAATGAACCCTCGTTTCCTTGCTTTAGTGGGTGCCTAGGCCTTGGGAGGGCTACCCTGGAGCTCCAGCTTTTGTGGCTGAGGTTCTCCGTCCCCGAAGTTCTAGTCGGTTGTTGTTGACGATGCCCATGGGGCCTGTGTGGTACTTGGGTGAGCGTTTGGCTCGGCAGTGTTCTCGTGACACCTTTACGGTTCCCATCGACCCTCCACGGATGATGTTTAGGGAGCCCTCGGAGGCTGAGAGGACGGCTAACCTGGCTGGCGCGAGTGGTGATGCTCTCCTTCTTCCTGGCGAGGAGTATGCCGAGTTTGTTCGCCGGAGGCTAGCGTACTAGCCGATCGTGGTAAGCATTTTTTCCGTTTACTTGTCTTTGATAAATCTGATAAATGATGAACGACCTGCAAATAATGAACCATTTGAATTTTGCAGGAGATTGAGGTGGCGGGCGTCGAGCCCCCAGCTTTTCCAGATACGCTGGAGTACACTGACTCGGCAGGCATGACGAGAATCTCGGAGATCTGGGACTTCAGCGAGGCAGTGGTTGTCGCTGGCTTGGACGAGTGGTAGTATATCGTGAGGAGGGTAAGCCCCCAGATTTGGCTGTCTTTTGTATTTTATGCTTTATTACATAGAAATGCATTTGCTTGAACCTTCTCCATATTTGAATGCAAGTGGCACCGTCCAGGCACGTGGCAATGTGGAGGATGGCCAACCGGCTGCGAGCTACAGCCATTGAGGCCCTTGCAAGTGGCTCGGGACGGCAAGTATGAACCTTTCGTACCCGTTCTTTATTTTATCATCTTTAATACTGCGAAGTGAAGTAAAGTAAAGTATCACATCACTTTATTTTCTATTGTGTAGAGGGAGCGTGGCTTGGAGCGTGAGCTGGCGCAGTCCCAGGAGGAGACGGCCCGCTTGCTGAGAGAGCTCGAGGCTAGAGATGCTGAGATCGCTGCCCTTGAGGCGACAGTGGCTGAGCTGAGAGGATGTCAGGGCTAATTTGCTTACTGTTTGTACATGTGTACATTTTGGTTGTCATTTTGGGCAGAAGCCCGTATTTTGGTGTATATTCTTACGTTTTGGCTGTTGCATTTTTGGTAGTATATATGGCGGCCTGCGTGCCTTTGCTGCTGGGTGCTTGTTGTATCTGCGGGTTAGCTTTGAAAAAACAACAGGTTTGGCATGTGACGATTTGCGCCGTCATGCTGCCGAAATTCACGTTGAAAATCACATAGCAAAAACATATAGGCAAAAAGAACTAACGTAGAAAAATTACATATGGCCTAAATTAGCCTAAAAAAGAAAAAAAAGTGCCCGAAGATGGAAAAAAAATGAAAAAAAAAAAGTGCTCGAAAATGGGCAAAATGACGCGACCGGACGGTAGGGAGGGCTACCCCCTAAAAAAAGAATTTAAAAGAAATGTCTAAGTGTGTCATAAACTTTTTTTTGAAAAGAGGGAGTGAAATGATTCCCCGAAAAAAAAACAAAAAAAAAAGAGTAAGTGTGTGTATTTGGCGAAAATGTCGATTTTGCCTTAAAAAGTGAACCCGTAAAAGATTAGCGAACATAAAACTTGGCAATTAATCGAAATTACCGAAATAATCCCTATAGGAATAGGAAAATTTGACTAAAACGGATTAGGAAAGATCCCACGGCTGTTTAACGAGGAAAAGCACCTGGGGAAGGGGTGCAGCAGGAGCTGCGATCCTTCTAAGAGGCACTGCTGCTGCTGCGTCTTCTCTCCAGCTTGTCTGTTCTCGACTAAAATTAGGAAACGTCGAATAGTATAAATAGAGACCTCGGGTGAGCTTTTATTCTCACAATTCTCCCTTCTTTGACTCTGTCTATCATATATAACCTCATATATCTTCTCAAATTTTCCAACAAAATATGGATGCCTTTGAAAACCGCATTAAGGAGTGGACGAATGAATTTACGAACGTGGAAAAACACGACATGAGTGCTTTTAACTTAGGATTAATCATAAGTTTGAAGCTAGTGAAGGTAATTAGGCCCTTTTTGGATGCTTGTCTTGAATATTGGGACCCGAATTTTCATGTATTTGCCTTTCTGGGAGACGAAATTTGTCCCTTTCCTGAAGAAATTGCTGCAGTTGGAGGATAGGATGCAGAAAGTGTTCCGGCTATACGCCCTAGCTCTCAAGGCTATAAAAATAAATTTAGGGATTTTCTTGGATTGACCAAGGCTGAGGTAGACTGTCTTCTGACCTCAAAAGGCGTCCGCATGTTTGAATTTGTCGATCAATTTATAAATAGGGAGGACCCTACTATTTCTTATGTGGCGAGGCGTCGAGCTTATGGATTTAGCCTTCTTCATTGCTATGTCCTTCGAGGGCATGTGGACCAAGAGATGAGAGGTGACCCTCGATTTTTAGGCATAGTGGAGCAAATGGAACTGCACAGGAGCCCAGGATGCTTAGTTCTAGGAGAAACCATTCTAGTATTGGACAGTAGGAAGGCGAATCGCGAGCATCCTTATCTTGGGAGTCCTATTATTTTACAGGTAAGAACCCGTTTCTTATCCTACTCGGCCGTTTTTTTTTCGTTTTTTTTTTCCCGGCCGATTTCTGGTACTGACTCCTGTCCCCTTTTTCTCACAGGTCTGGCTGATGGAAAGACTGCGGTTGATCGAGCCCCCAGTTGACGTGACAGGATATCGCTCCCGATCAATTGCGATGAGAACGAGGCTATACATGGTGGACTTCACTCGAGTATGTGATTATTGGGAAAATAAATTGAAGAGTGAAGGTGGGCCCTTGATCAGGTGGATAGTGCCATGGTGGCATCTTAGATCGGTGACTAGAGTATCGTCCTTGGATCCGACACGGTCAATTCGCGTTCTCGGCTTGGAATTCATGGTCCATACTTTTCCGGAGAGATTGATGAGGCAAGCGGGCTTAAGACAGAAAATCCTGAAGCTAGACACCGTTCCTCAAACTGCCTTGGCGCATAGTACGGAGTCTTGTCGAGAGTGGTCTATTCGCTGGGCCCAAAGGAACATGTGGTTCATACCTGTCCCGGTTGGCTCGTTATGGGTATCTGACTCATATCTGCAGTGGAGGAAAGCTAGTACCCCCCGAGGAGCGTGAAAAGCTAAGGAAGCACGAGCCCATAGACTATAAGATCCGCAAAGTGGCGAAGGAGAACCAGAGGTACTTAACTAAGGAAGAAGAAGAAGTCAGATATCGGGTCGTCCGTTCGTCGAAGAAACCAAAGAATGCTCCTGCCGAGAAGATGGTGGTGGATCGAAATGGAAATGCTAGACCGCGAGAACGACCGTTGGTGATTAGGTCGGAAATAACGCAAGAGCGCCCCACTCGTGGTCGAGACAAGAAATATGACAAAGGTGACAAAGGCAAGGGAAAAATGGAAGAATAGCCTTAGTCATTTTTATAGTAGTATTTATTATTATTTGAGTTGTAAAAAATGGCGGGGTTTTAGAATCCTAGCCTAGCATTTTAAATTTCGGCATTTTAAATGAATTTGGCGTACTACTATTATTTAAGGAGTAATGAATAAATTATTTATTAGTTAAGAAACTTTCATGAATTTCCTTTATTTATTCTTGTCGAATTTCAAATGCATCATGCGAATGTCCTTCTATTTACATTTGGAATGACAGGTTGTATCCGTTAAAGAATTGCCTACGTATTCATTAGAAAAAATGAAATCAAACCCTGTACGTAGTTCAAAAAAATGTAAAAGAATAAATGTTCGAAGCAAGAGCTTGTAATGAACTTAGAAAAATAAGCATGCTCCTAAGGAAATGCAATTCAATTTATTTGATGATATGAGGATGTCAAAATGTCAAAACGCAAGAGCGAAACGTCATAAGCTTTTTAGCGGGCCAGGGGTCGTTTTTATTTCGTGTCGCACGTGCGTCACGCGAGGCGCGTTTTATCCTATTTCTAAGGGTAGCACCGTTTCAATTGGTATAGGTTAGTCGGGTTAGAAAATTCATTCCCGTATAGGTCTGTGATCTTAACCGCACCCCCTGAAAGTATTGACTTGACCAAGAATGGTCCTGCCCAATTGGGTTTAAACTTTCCTCGTGGATCGAGAGGTAAGAGAGCTCTGACTGACTTGAGTACTAGATCCCCTTCCTTGATATTCCTGGGCTTGACCCGTTTATTAAAGGCTCGTTTGATACGGGCTTGATATGTCTGCACATTATGTAATGCGCGTAGCCTCCGTTCGTCCAAGAGGACGAGTTCGTCATACCTATCCCTTTTCCAATCAGCTTCTGGAATTTGACTTTCGAGTAGAATGAGTAGAGATGGGATGTCTAGCTCTACTGGTTGTACAGCTTCCATGCCGTAAGTCAAATAGAAAGGAGTAGCCCCAGTGGCCGTCCTAACTGATGTGCGATATCCCTATAACACAGAGTATTTTGCTAGGCCAATCGCGATAATTGTCGATCATTTTCTTGAGGATTGTGTCGACATTTTTGTTAGCTGCCTCTACCACGCCATTAGTTTGAGGTCTATATGGCGAGGAATGGTGATACTTGGTCTTATATTTGGCTAGCACCTGTTCAGCTTCGGCCTGAAAATGCGACCTGTTGTCACTGATGATTTCATGTGGGCAACCATATCAACAGATGATATTGGTTTGTATGAAATTTGCCACATTCTTGGCTGTAAGGCTATTGTAAGATGTTGCCTTGACCCATTTAGTAAAATAGTCGATAGCTACTAGAATGTAACAGTGACCTCCTGTCCTAGCTGGAGTGATTTTCCCGATGATGTCTATCCCCCACGCAGAAAATGGCCAAGGAGATGTCATGGTATATAGCATTGAGGGAGGAACATATTGCACATTCCCGAAGATCTGGCAGTTATGACAATGCCTGACATATTTGATGCAATCTGACTCCATTATCGTCTAGTAATACCCTAGACGCGTAATCTTCTTTGCCATCATAGGTCCACTCATGTGAGGACCGCATTCTCCATCGTGAACTTCTTCGATAACTTTCCGTACCTGTGAATGATCATGGCAACACAAGACGACACCAAGTGGTGTTCTTTTGTATAACTCTTCCTGCATGAGGAGGTATTGAGAGGCAAGTAGGCGTATGGCACATTGTCCCCTTAGATGGTTTGCGTAGATTGGCCTTAAATTGTCCACGAACTTTTCAACAAGAGTAGCTTCGTCTGGGCGTTCGACGAGTTGCGTGCTAGTCTTTCTCAACCTACTTAGGAAGTCGGTGAATTCTTCTTTCTCATTTTGGGTAAGAACCTCTAGAGTGCGCAGATTGACTTGAATTTCAGCATTATCTGCATACTGTTTGGTGAGCTCGATTGCAGCATCATCCCAAGTAGCAATTTTCTTGTGATCCAAGGAGTAGAACCATTGCTTAGGAATAGTATCGAGAGATGAAGGAAATATCCATAGGAACATCTCTGGCTTGATGGCTTTGATAGACATATAATCTTTGAAGGCACGAATATGGTTCAAAGGGTTTTCATACCTCTTAAACTTCGGGATGTCAGTCATGTTGAAGTTAGTTGGCAGTTGAGCATTTACTGCCTCATATTTGCGACTGTTTTCCCTATAGATGTCATCTCCCTTGAGGTACATTAGTTGCTCCTCCAAATATTGGAGTCGCTTTTCAGCTTCAGTAGGACCTGGTGGAAGATTGACTTCTGGTTGTCCGACAAAGGGTGGAAGATTATCGTGTATGAGTGTGTCGGGAATGGGATAGTGTTAAGGCGAGCATAAGCTTGGTCTTGGCTTGCTTGGAGACGAAGGAGTGCAGCCAGGATTTAATCATTACCATTTGCGAGTTGTTCGGATCGACCATTAATGCTTCCTTGACTAGTTCCCACCATCTTGGACTGAGGATAAGAGATCGACGATGAATCAAAATACGATCGACCATTTTTGCACACTTACTAAAAAAGGACTTGACTCGTGAAGTGGGTGTGTGCCACTGTGTCAAGTGGAATTTAAAAATGACAAATTTTGAAATGTTTGTCCTAGACAACTGTAGTGTAGTTGTAGGAGAGCTTACTCGAAGTGAGATTGAAATGGATTTGAGGCCCAAAGTTTGACTTGACATTTGGACAGAGTTTCGGCTTATTTTGCGCTATTTTAGGCCATTTTCGAAAATATTTACATTTTGAAATGGATTTTATTTTACAAAATAACGTCATGGTTTTGTTTACGAATGGTGATCACGTATATGATACAAACATACATATGGGAATTATAACGGTATGCTGAGTGCATTTAAAGGGTTTTGGCTTAAAAAGGTGGGTTGCCATACCAAGCAATCAAACCCTGGTCTGTGGAGAGGCCCGTGCCAAACATGAGTAAGGTCGGTTCCTAGTCAATTTCCTCGAGTAGTGAAAGCTCTTGATACAAACGTGAGTAAGCATCGTGGTATGGTTGACGTCAATCATTATCCATCTTTAGGCCCAGATAAGAATTTGGACCGTCCAGACGGGATGATTGGTCGAATGGGTTGGGTTAAGCCTAGGAAGGCCGAATGAAACGGCCTAAGAAGGTCGAGTAATGAAAATCGACAACTGTCGCGTATAAACTATTCTGTAATCTTGTTCAAGTTTCACCCTGGGTAACACATAAGTGTATCATCCCAAGCGGAGTCGCCAAACTGTGGACATGGGCCACCCACGCATTGGTTTCGAGGCGGCGGCACTTCTCCCACAGAACCTTAGTTTGCCAAAGCACGTCATGGGTCGTTACCGATTTGTGAGGCACTGAAACCGGTGAAAGGTTGAATAAGCCTGCATTTGTGGAGTCGCCACAATTTTTATGGAAAATTGGAACCGTTCGAATACCTCGTGCCATGTTAAGACACAAAGTAGTGACATGAACACTAAGAACTCGTTACCCTTAGCATTCTATGTCTAGAATGCCTCTCGAGATGCCAATGGACACGGATGTCCAGAGATAACTGAGTAAGGGGTGAGGGTACATATTAGGAAGCTCTTTAATTCGAACACCTAATCCCGCCCACCTCGATAGCGGTCTCTCTACTAATGATTAGGGAAGTTATTCATACCTGATATGGCGTCGATGTAATGCATGCAATGCAACAAACATAAATTGATCCTAGCATGTGAAATTAGACTAAGTCGGTTAACACATATTTTAGCAAGCAATGTGGTCGAAGTTGGAAGTTAGATTCAATTACATGTGAATGCCATTCAGTTAAATAATACATAATAATTACGAATAAATGAATTACAAAAATAATTTAAATTACAAAAATTACAAGGCTTTATCTGATCTACGTCAAAAGCACGCTCGAAGACGGGATTTCGAAGAAGAGAATAAAAGAAAACAAAATTTGAATTAAAATACGAAAATACGTCGGATTAGAAGTGATAATACGATTAATAGTTGATTTAAACCGTAATTAGGAGCTACGTCAAGGCGAGAAAGAGTTCGGGGACAAAACCAGCCCAGAACAGGCGCAGCATCTGCTGCGTCCTCTGGAAGAGGCGCAGCACTCCCTGCGTCTATTCTTGAGCTGGGCTCTGGCTGTGAAGTCAGAACCGCAACATTGTTATCGTTCGTTGGTAGATTTAAGGTCGATTATTGATATTAGACTCAAGTTGAAGTGCTTCAACAGGTTACATACATCTGGGTAAGTCATAAACGAAATAAGAAACAAGAATTTACAGAAGGTTTATATGATTACGATTATCTTATGTCGGAAATACAAAAGAACAAACTTTAGGTTAGATTAAGATGGAACTAGACAAAATAGGACTCGAAATAAAACTTGTGTATCAAGTTAGGATTCCAGAACCTCGACATGAACAAGTCAAAACCCCGAAGAATCGATTTGAATTAAAACGGCGAAAACCCGCAAGTATTAAATTACTCGGGATTGAGGACGAATTGAGCATTATGATTAAAAAAAGAGTTGTTAAAACGTGATTTATATATTGACATGACGAAAAAAACAAAGAAAAACAAAAGAAATAAGAAAAATGGAAAATTGTAGGAGGTCGAGGAAGAAGAAGAAGAAGAGCAGGAGCAGCGGCAGCCTCAGGAAGAGGCGCGGCAGATGCTGCAACTCTTCGAAGAGGCGCTGCTGCTGCTGCATTTCTTCTCGACGTCAGACCTCCGCTGTTTTATAATAACAGTTTTAAAAGCTTGATTTTAAGACGGTTTTCGAACTTGCTTTTGACGTAGACTTTACATTAGATGATACAAAATAAAAAAGTACCATAAGTAAATGGGATTTACACACTCAAACTTACATGTTTGACGAAATGAGATTGACTAAAGTTATCGTTTTAGTGATTGCTCGACTCGAATATGCCAGGAAGGTGCCCTTGTTAAAGGATTTAGTAAATTGATTAAGTTGATTAAAGTGGAGTTGGTCAAATTGGTCGGTCTATGCAACGTGACTGGGACTCAGAATAATCTGAGCTTGCGTGGTCGATTGATCAAGCATGTAGGCGTCGAAAGAAATAGCGTGGTCTAGAATGAAAAGAGAGATAAAGAAGGGGCGGAACACTCGCGTGCCAAATATGGAGGCCGAAGGCCTCTATTTATACTAAACACATGGAGGAGTTTAGGAGTGACATGGATACGAAAACAAATCACGGAAATATTCTGGAAATCGTGGAAAGAGGGCTGGGGAAGAGGCACAGCAGCCACTGTGACCCTTGGAAGAGGCCCAGCACCTGCTGCGTCATTTCCCCAGAGGTTTCCTCCACAGCAATAAAGATTTCCGCGTTTTTTATGGAATTTCGGAAGATATACACTTCCTTATTCCGTGAAACACAATATGCGGAAGATATTTCCTTAAAAATATTAAATTTAATTAGGAATAAATATCCAGAGAATTCTAGAACACTCCGGAGTATTCCACTCGGCATTTAAACGATTTTTAGAAAATGAAGCGGTTTTTGACCCGGACTCCAAATGAACTCTAATTACAGTCAAAATGACCGTATCGGCGCGTAGATGATGACCATGACGTTGACTCGGGTGTTTGAGCTATCACTTGATGATGAACTTATAGACTGTCATAAATCGCTCAACATATCAAACACGCGACCCAATCATCACTGGGTGATTGGCGGGAGGTGTAGAAATGAGCTATCTACAGAGCCCCCACTTTGACTAAGGCTTGGACAAGGTAAAAGTTAAAGTATAGCCATCAAGTCAATCAAAGATTACAACCTGACGACTATGGAGACGCAAGGCGGCTCAAGAGGTCTGAACCAAGGACCTGTCGTCGGGAACATTTTAGAGTCTGTCGACTGTCGGGGAGGGTCTTTTAAAGTCTATTAGACTACGTAAAGAAGCTTCCCATCCATAAGAAGAAACCATACTTGAGTCGGCAACGGCGCGCCTTTGACACCGTGGGGAAGAATAAAGGTATCTGATCGACAACGGCGCGCCCTTGGCATCGCTGAGGAAAAAAAAATGAAGGTTCGATAACGACACGCCCTTGGCATCGCTGAGGAAAATAAAGGTATCCGATTGACAACGGCGCGCCCTTAGCATCGTTGAGGAGAAAATAAAGGTATCTGATCGACAACAGCGTGCCCTTGGCAACCGCTGAGGAGAAAATAAAGGTGTCTGATCGACAACGGCGTGCCCTTGGCATCGCTGAGGAGAAAATAAAGGTATCTGATCGACAACGGCGCACCCTTAGCACCGCTGAGGAGAAAATAAAGGTGTCTGATCGACAATGGTGCGCCCTTGGCACCATTGAGGAGAAAATCGAGGTATCTGATCGACAATGGCGCACCCTTGGCACCGCTGAGGGGAAAATAAAGGTATCTGATCGACAACGGCGCGCCCTTAGCACCTCTGAGGAGAAGATAAAGGTTCGGGTCATCACAAACGAAATTCCGATAAAGAGGAGAAGCTCACGAACTGAATTTGGTGATCATGAATTCTCGTTGGGAAACAAAATGTCGTGGTTGCCTGTAGTCTGTTGAGGATAAACTACCGATTCAGACGAAGAGAACACCCAAAAAGGAGCCATATGCTGGGGAAGAGGCGCATGAAGCCTGGGCCCACAAATAACGAACTTATAACGAATTTTAAGGAAACGTGTTGAGGAAAAGGCACAGCAAAAGCTGCGACCTTTGGAAGAGGCGCATCAAGTGCTGCGTCTTCTCCCGAGCTCGTCCTTGTTAGGGTAAAAACCCGACTTAAGTCGTGTTTTGTTTTTTTGTTTTTCATTTCAAAACACAAAACATTTTGTTTCTTCATAAAAACTCAACCAAATTCCGTCGAAACTTGATCACATCTTGCCATAGACGATGACTATTCAAGGTATGTGTCTTGTTCTTACTTTAATTTGCATTTCAGCTTGATTTTTGGGTCGAAAATTAGGGTTTACATACCCATTTTGTCGAAAATTTGGGGCTTTTGTCTCAAATGGATTTTTCTCATGAAATTGACATTAGAAATGAGTAATTGACCATGTTAGGAACATAACCATCCATCCCTTTCGAATTTTTGTCAGTATTAAGGATTTGGGGGCGAAATGTGACGGTTTCCCTACTAAACCGTAATTCCTTCGAAAACAGCCCTACACTAGCCCATTTTTTATGAAACTTGATGTTTTGGAACGCTTGAGTAATGGGTAAACTTGCTATCATGCCGGATTTTCAATTTGTCACAGCTCCTCCGGGACACTTTTGTATGGCATAATTGGTATTGTAGCAAAATGCTGCCGAATTTTCGACTCAAACCCGTAACTAGGCTTGAACTTAGACTTGTCTTGACTTAAACTACCACATGAGTGATTGGGCGTTGGAAAACCTGGCCAAAGATGGCTAGAAATGTCATCTTTAAACGCTTGAAACGTTTGAAAATGCTTGAAAATGCTTCTGGCATTGCTTTGTCTACTTCGATTTGCAGAGGATATTCCTTCTACGTTAGGGAGAGACCACATGGACACTGACATTGACCCTTCTACCATTCAGTAGATGGAGGAGGCGGCCCCACGGAGGGCTAATGTGGGACGAGGCGGCCATCACCTTGCAGGAGCGCCTAAGTGGGCTAAGAAATGAGATGGGAGACATCTCATTTGGGCGGCAGAGAGCCACTTGTTGTACAGGACAACGAGGAGTATGGTAAGCCTTCAGCTTGTTATTCCCTATCTGTTTACTTCTTACACATTTCCTTATTTGTTTCTTGCACTTTTGTATACTTAAGAACGCTTTCATCTTAATTGACGCAGGAGGCTGGGACATGAGGTCCTTTTCTGGTTACACGACGATGATGGATGCCTTCGGGAAGCTGTCAGAGGAGGAGAAGGCTATCATCGAGCAGGGAACTTTTGGTGCCTTGGTGCGAGGCTGGAGGGAGATCAAGGAGAGGAAGATTCGAGCTAATCTCAGCCTGATTCGAGCCTTTCTTGATCGGTTCTGGGATACGACCTTGACTTTTCATATGCCTTTTGGAGAGATCGGGGTCACCTTGGAGGACTACGGCATGATCTCGGGTCTGCCGTATGGAGAGGAGTCGTTGGTGTGGCCGGCGACGGCCATGAGAGTAGACTCGGCCGAGGCGAGGAGTCTGATCGGCTGGAACCTGGCCACAGGTGTGGCCCAGGTTCCTGTTTTGGTGTCGAGTAGCTACATCAGGGACTAATTTGGCGGCAGGGTTATTGGCGAGAGTGAGGATGTTGGACGCATGGTGCCTCCACCACCTTGTACTGCTGAGCAGCGGGCTCGTTTGTGGTTGTGGTGGTTCTTGTCTTCAATTTACCTCGGAGACAAGGGGAAAGGCTGGCGACTAAGCTTCTTCTGTTTCTTGCTAACTTGAGTAGCCTAGGTCGCTGGGACTGGGTTACTCTTAGCATTGCGGTCCTCACACGCTATATGAGGGCCATGGTTCGTCCGGAGCTGATGGAGAAGGGGACTTCTCCTACCACTGCCGGTCCTGGACTTCTCTTGGAGGTATGAACATTTCTTGAAAATACGAAAGATCATATATTTTTTAACAAATATGAAAGATCTTTTTCATAGATAATGATCATTTGCAATCCTCATTATCTTGCCTGCAGGCGTGGGTGTACTCTTACTTTCCTGGCTTCGCGCCCACGAGGGCGGCGGACGTATCAAGAGCATACCCCGTCATGAGGGATGGGTAGTGTGTCGTCGGAAGAGTCATCGGTCTTCTTACGACGTTTGTCGGAGGGGCGTGAACGCCCTGAGCTTAGACAGCGTAAGTATCTTTGATCTTCATTTTATTTTTTCTTCACTTAGAGACGATTATAGGAATGACCCCTCGTTTCCTTGCTTTAGTGGGTGCCTAGGCCTTGGGAGGGCTACCCTGGAGCTCCAGCTTTTGTGGCTGAGGTTCTTCGTCCCTGAAGTTCGAGTCGGTTGTTGTTGACGCCCATGGGGCATGTGTTGTACTTGGGTGAGCGTTTGGCTCGGCAGTGCTCTCGCGACACCTTTATGGTTCCCATCGACCCTCCACGGACGATGTTTTGGGAGCCCTCAGAGGCTGAAAAGACGGCTGACCTGGCTGGTGCGAGTGGTGACGCTCTCCTTCTTCCTGGCGAGGAGTATGCCGAGTTTGTTCGTCGGAGGCTAGCGTACTGGCCGATCGTAGTAAGCATTTTTACAGTTTACTTGTCTTTGATAAATCTGTTAAATGATGAACGACCAGAAAATAATGAACCATTTGAATTTTGCAGGAGATTTAGGTGGCGGGCGTCGAGCCCAAAGCTTTTCCAGCGACGCTGGAGTACACTGACTCGGCGGGCATGACGACGATCTCGGAGATCCGGGACTTCAGCGAGGCGGTGACTGATGCTGGCTTGGACGAGTGGAAGCATATCGTTAGGAGGGTAAGCCCCCAGCTTTGGCTGTCTTTTGTATTTTATGCTTTATTACATAGAAATGCATTTGCTTGAACCTTCTCCGTATTTGAATGCAGGTGACACCGTCCAGGGGCACGTGACGCTGTGGAGGGTGGCCAACCGGCTGCAAGCTACAGCCATTAAGGCCCTTGCAAGTGGCTCGGGATGGCAGGTATGAACATTTTATACTCGTTCTTTATTTTATCATCTTTAATCCTGCGAAGTGAAGTAAAGTAAAGTATCATATCACTTTATTTTCTTTTGTATAGAGGGAGCGTGGCTTGGAGCGTGAGCTGGCGCAGTCCCAGGAGGAGACGGCCCGCTTGCTGAGAGAGCTTGAGCCTAGAGATGTTGAGATCACTGTCCTTGAGGCGACAGTGGCTGAGCTGAGAGGACGTCAGGGCTAGTTTGCTGACTGTTTGTAAATGTGTACATTTTGGTTGTCATTTTGGGAAGGAGCCCGTATTTTGGTGTATATTCTTACGTTTTGGCCGTTGCATTTTTTGTTGTATATATGGCGACATGCGTGCCTTTGCTGCTGGGTGCTTGTTGTATCTGCGGGTTATCTTTGAAAAAACAACAGGTTTGGCATGTGACGGTTTGCGCCGTCATGCTGCAGAAATTCACGTAGAAAATCACATAGCAAAAACATATAGGCAAAAAAAACTAACGTAGAAAAATTACATATGGCCTAAATTAGCGTGGAAAAGAAAAAAGTGCCCGAAGATGGAAAAAATGAAAAAAAAAAAGGTGCTCGAAAATGGGCAAAATGACGCGACCGGACGGTAGGGAGGGCTATCCCCTAAAAAAAAGAATTTAAAAGAAATGTCTAAATGTGTCGTAAAACTTTTTTTTGAAAAGAGGGAGTAAATTGATTCCCCGATAAAAAAAAAGAAGAAAAAAGAAAAACGAGTAAGTATCCGAATTGGGCGAAAATGTCAATTTTGCCTCGAAAAGCGAACCCGTAAAAGATTAGGGAACAGAAAACTTGGTAATTAATCGAAATTACCGAAATAATCCCTATAGGAATAGGAAAATTTGACTAAAACAGATTAGGAAAGATCCTACGGCTGTCTAACGAGGAAAAGAACCTGGGGAAGGGGCGCAGCAGGAGCTGCGATCCTTCGAAGAGGCGCATCTTCTACTGCGTCTTCTCTCGAGCTTGTTTGTTCTCGACTGAAATTATGAAACGTCGAATAGTATAAATAGAGACCTCGGGTGAGCAGTGGCAGCCTCAGGAGGAGGCGCAGCTACTGCTGTGTTTCTTCTCGACGTCAGACCTCTGCTGTTTTATAAAAACGGTTTTAAAAGCTTGATTTTAAAACGGGTTTCGGACGTGCTTTTGATATAGACTTTACATTAGATTATACAAAATAAAAAGTAAAATAAGTAAATAGGATTTACACCCTCGGACTTAAATGTTTGACGAAACGAGATTGACTAAAGTTATCGTTTTAGTGATTGCTCGACTCAAATATGCGTAGAAGGTGCCCTTGTTGAAGGATTTAGTAAATAGATTAAGTTGATTAAAGTGGAGTTGGTCAAATTGGTCAGTCTATGCAACGTGACTGGGACTCAGAATGATCTGAGCTTACGTGGTCGATTGATCAAGCACGTAGGCGTCGAAAGCAATAGCGTGGTCTAGAATGCAAAGAGAGAGAAAGAAGGGGCGGAACACTCGCGTGCCAAATATGGAGGCCGAAGGCCTCTATTTATACTAAACACATGGAGGAGTTTAGGAATGACACGGATACGGAAACAAATCACGGAAATATTCTGGAAAACGTGGAAAGAGGGCTGGGGAAGAGGCGCAGCAGCCACTCCGACCCTTGGAAGAGGCGCAGCACCTGCTGCGTCATTTCCCCAGAGGTTTCCTCCTCAGCAAGAAAATTTTCCGCGTTTTTTATGGAATTTCGGTAGATATACACTTCCTTATTCTGTGAAACACAATATGCGGAAGATATTTCCCTAGAAATATTAAATTTAATTAGGAATAAATATCCAGAGAATTCTAGAACACTCCAGAATATTCCGACTCGGCATTTAAACGGTTTTTAGAAAATGAAGCGGTTTTTGACCCGGACTCCAAATGAACTCTAATTACTGTCAAAATGACCGTATCGGCGCGTAGATGACGACCATGAGGTTGACTCGGGTGCTTGAGCTATCACTTGACAATGAACTTACAGACTGTCATAAATTGCTCCGCATATCAAACATGCGGCCTAATCATCACTGGGTGATTGGTGGGAGGTGTAGAAATGAGGTATCTACAACGGGTGCCTCTCCTTTGTTCCCTCTAGGTTGGGTTGCTGGTTTTGTTTTCTCAGTAATTCTAACACCAGTGTAAGATTTGAATGCTGGTTTGGTGGAAAACATAGATACTACAGGCTTGGCCTTTCCCATTTTCTCAATCCTCAAATCTAGGTTGACAGCCTCATCAAAGGAACAACCTTGCTGAATTCTAACCCTGCTAGAGATCTTAGGATCTAAATCCTCAACAAACCTAGAAATCTTTTGCTCAGGTTTTTCAGTAACTTCACATTGCAGGGTTAGCTGTTCGAAGCTCCTAAGGTAGGCCTCTACAGATTGCTGGTCTTCCCTAAACCGAGACAGTTTAATGAAAATATCCAGGGTATAGTCTTTGGCTATGAATTTCTCATTTTATTTCTTTTTTAGTTTAGCCCAAGACCTGACTGGTTTTTTACCATCCCTAATTCTCTGGTGTTTCATACTCTCATACCAAAGAGATGCATATACCTTGAGTTTTAAAATGGAGACCTTAAAGGCCTCCCTGTTATTATATCCTTTAAGCTCAAACACTCTCTCAACAGATCTAAGCCAGTGTAATAAATCCTCTGGATTTAAACTACCATGGAAATCAGGGATGTCTACCTTTATATCTTTGTCTCGAGCCATGTAGATACCTTCTTCCATCATAAACTCATCTGACTCTGTGTTGATCTCCTCATCTATCTCAGGCTGTGGCTGCCCTCTTTTTGCTCCCAAGAAGCCCCTACCCCCGCCTCTTCCTCTGTTGGGTGGTGGTCTTCCTCTTTCTGGAGTGGGAATGTTTGCCGTGACAGTGTTCACAGCTTCCAGAGTCACATTAACCAGATTGGTTAATTGATCCATCTTAACTCATACTTCTCTCAACCCAAGACTAACACAAAGGTGGAATTGTGTAATAACCTAGCTCTTGTTACCAATTTGTAGTGTAAACTCAGACAGTTCTCAGGAAATGACAAATTGTCAATCTCAGGATTTCAGTGAACTTCACAATTTGAGAAAAAATAGCAAATGACCTTCAAAAATCATGAAATTTGGTGACAATCAAATATGATGTGTTAACTGAGAACTGGCAAAATTTGGAGAATTTTAGTTGAATAGAAGTATTTTTAAAAATTATTGCAAGACAGACTATCAGAAATAAAAGCTGACAGACTATAATGACTGTTTCTGATATTCTATGATTGGAATGGGGATATAATTATCAACCTGACTTCTAAGCAAGCACAAGAAGATCAAGCTAACAATTTAAATAATTTAAACTGAAATTTAATCAAGCAAACACGGATTAAACCCAGTTAAGTTGAACAACAAAACTCAGACAAACCAAGCAAGTACAAGTTTGTTTAAGTTTTGCCACAAGGTCCTTAATCAACACCCAAGCAATCACAGGATATCACTAAGCCTGGCTTATAACTACGACAATTTTTATTAGTAATAAGATTTAAAATGAGAGAAATCTCAGATTTTTTTTTTTTTTAATTCAACATAAGCTACTTTGAACAGATGGGGAAAAGGTCCTTATATAGGCCTCTTCTGATGGTTTCAGTACAAACAAACCCTAGAAATCTCATCTAAGGGTCAGGATTATCTTTAGGATGTAAACAAAGTAGTGAAAAATATATTACAAACGGCTACAAACTGAATTAAAGCAAGCTGAAATAAGAACAAAAAAGTTACAGCCTTGACAGTGACAGGTTGCTCCTTGATTGATGTCTTTCTTTGGTTGGGAGTGTAAGGTCAAATGGCTCTAGTCCAGGTCTTGACTGAGGCTCGAAGTGTTATCTGAAATGTGTTGAAATAAAGCCAAAAGATCCTTGCATGCAGTTTTTCCTATGTTTGGATAGAAATGGCAATTTACTTTTATGCAATTTTATCTTTCCTCCAACTTGCTTTTAACCTGTTTTTTTTTTCTGTGAAATTGGTATCTGGTCTGGCTCCTTAGGATTAGTTTGCACCTAGTTGAATAGGGATTCAGCTGGCCAGGGTGGCAGCTGTTGGGTGGCCTTGAACTTGTATTTTTGGCTTGGCAAAGCTGGACTGACAGTGGTGGAAATCAGGACTTTGTTGTTGCTGTTCAGACTGTTGCCTAGGCTGTGGCCTGCTTCTGAATCAATGCTGGCCTGATCACTAGCTTCTGCTATAGAAATGAACATAAGGTGTCTAAATAAAATGAACCCGGTTAGGAGTTGTTTGGAGCTACCGCAAAGGTTTGGGAGACGTCCTAAAACCACAAGATTGCCCTCACAACCTCGAGCCGGTCACTACGGGGTGCATCACGAAAATCATTGCGTGCGTGTGTGTGTTTATATATATGCATGAATAGAGTGGTTGTATGTATACCTTGGATTGGAAGTGTTGTGATGTGAATTGGTTGGAAAAAGCGTAAAGTGTAAAATGTGTTATAAGGTGCACTACAAGAAAAACGCGGGTTAGTGACGGCCCTACCGACGGAAAAAAGAGGCCGTCAGAAAACACGGGTTACTGACGGATTTGTGACGGAATTTCCGTCAGTAACTATTCCTGACGGACATTCCGTCAGTAACTGTTGGCGCGTTGACAAAGTCAAATGCGCCAAAAAACCTGTGACGGAATTTCCGTCAGTAATTGAATAAAACTGACGGAATTTCCGTCATTCCTATTCACATGCAAGAATGGAGGACAGCTAGAAATTATTTTGGCCCACTGACGGAATATCCGTTAGTTTTTTCAAAATCCTGACGGAATTTCCGTCAGTGGCCCAAGATATTTGAATTCTGTGTTAATGACAGGCTGTCACAATTATTGGCCCACTGACGGAATTTCCGTCACGATTTTGAAAAAACTGACGGATATTCCGTCAGTGGGCCAATAATTGTGACGTGTACAGTCACTTAAATTATTGTCTGCTGAAGTGGACATCTGACGGATATTCCGTCAGTAAAATAGGAATACTGACGGAATTTCCGTCAGGATTTCTGTTTTACTGACGGGAAATCCGTCAGATGCCCTTATAAACTGAGACACGGGAACACTTTCCCCTCACTTTACCAAATTTCCCCCAAATCAATTAAAAATCGTCAACCCTAACCTCCTTAAAACCCGACACCACCACCACCCTCCTCCACTTCCGGTGCCACCACCACCACGACCAACACCACCACGCCATCGCCATCACTATAAGGTAATTAAATTTATCTTTTTTTCCTCTTTCCTTTATCTTTTTCCTTCTCCTTCATTCTTTTCCTTCTCCTTTTCTTATTTACCTTTTTTTTTGTCCAGCCCGCCGCCAGCCGCCACTCCGCCGCCACGTCACCTGCCGCCCCCACGTCCGCCGCCACTGCCCCTTCTTTTTCATTTTTTTGTCAATTTAATTAGGTATTACTCCTTTTAATTTTTTTAATTAGTTTAATTAAGTTATTGTTTTTAATTGTTGTTGAAAAAGGGTTGGTGTTGATGCATGTTGACTTAGGATAGAAGCCAATGTTGTGACGGATGTATGTTGTTAATGTATGTTGTTAATTTAGATTATTAGTTATATTTTTTTTTTTAATGTATGCATGTTGACTTAAGATAGATATTTAATTTTATTGTTAAAAATTAGATTATTGTTAAATGTTAATTAGAATAGATATGAATTAGACTAGATATGTAAAATGAAAAGTAAATCATGTTAGTTTATGTTAATTGAAAAAGCAGTCATTGTTGTATGTTTTGTTTTTAATATTGTTAAAATTATTGTTCATATTGACCTAGTACCCGTTCAAAAATTACTCACTAGGAGTAATTTTTGAATAGTCCCGTTTTTGGGATCTGTCTTTGTACGTTTTAAGTCACTTAGGTAGTAAACATGTGCTTGTGATTTGTTAATGAGAAAAGAGTTTGGTGACAATTCCTTTAATGTTCTCTAAATGCATATGTAGAGTAATTATTTATTCTATATTGTGTATTTGGAGAATGGATGGGAATTGCTGCCGAATTTTTTTTTCTCATTAATAAATCACAAGTGCATGTTTGCTAGTGACTTAAAACGTACATTGATGGGTTTAGGTTGGAGTGATAAGGACCCAATTCAAAGAAATACAATATTTATATTGGTTAAAATGTTGGCCATAAATGTGTATTATGCTTGATTTTGATTGTTGTTAGGTTATTATCTTTTTTAATGGCATATATAAATGTGTAGATATATAATAACATGAAAAGATTAGAACGGGAGTGGATGTATGAAAGATTTGACGAAAAAAAAGAAACCCAAGAAAGCATATGCAGAGGGGGTGAAAGAGTTTATTAAATTCGCGGAAGGAAGTAGTGAGTACAAGAATTTAGGTGAAATGAGGTGTCCGTGTAAGAAATGCAAAAACCTAGGTTTTAAAAGGAAAGCAGATGTTCAAATTCATCTTTGGTCGTATGGTTTCGCCGATAATTATTATGTATGGACATATCATGGTGAGAAACTACCTAGTACAAATGCTAGTGAGAATCCTTACCGTGAGTTCGTGGAAAATGCATTGCGTGATACTGTTGACCAAATTTTGGAGGATCGACTTAATCCTGATGACCTTAACGATGAAGAAGTGCGTTATAAAACCCCGAACCCCCAAGTTTCTTCGTTCTTTAAAATGTTAGAGCAAGCCGAACAGCCGGTGTTTGAGGGAAGTGATATGAGTTTGTTGCAAGCAGCTGCTAGGTTGTTTTCACTCAAATGTGAGAACAACATATCTCTTAGATGCGCTAATGGTTTTGTGTCATTTGTTGGTGACATAATTCCAAAGGAAAATCAAATGGCACGCAATTTTAATGAGATTAAAAAAGTTCTGAAGGGACTCCAACTTCCCCATGAAAAGATTGATGCATGTATCAATGGATGCATGCTTTTCCGGGAGGAAAATTCTAATCTTGAAGAATGTACAAAGTGTCGTGCATCTCGGTATAAAGGTAAAAAGAATTCAAGTGGGAGGCGAATTCCATGTAAACCAATAACTTATTTCCCGCTTGCGCCAAGATTACAACGACTATATGCAACCAAGCACATAGCAGATGAGATGAGTTGGCACTACAAAAACTCTCGATTAAGAGAAAGGGGGACAATGGCACATCCAAGTGATGGAGAAGCATGGAAGCATTTCGATAGAGAGCACCCAGATTTTGCAAGTGAACCCCGGAATGTTAGGCTAGGTTTGTGTACGGATGGATTTCAACCTTTTGGGCAGTTTGGGACGAAATACTCTTGTTGGCCCGTGATTGTGACTCCGTACAACTTACCTCCTTGGTTATGCATAAAGAGACAATTTATGTTCTTATCTGTACTAGTTCCCGGTCCTAAGAACCCGAAGTCAAATTTAGATGTTTTCCTCCAACCGTTGATCAAAGAGTTGAAACAACTTTGGGAAACCGGTGTGGACACCTATGATGTCTCTAAGAAACAAAATTTTCAATTAAAGGCTGCATTAATGTGGACGATCAACGATTTCCCGGCATATGGCATGCTTTCTGGTTGGTCCACAAGTGGATATCGTGCCTGTCCTTATTGTCCAGAAAATGATCATAGATCTTTTTGGCTTAAAAATAGCAAAAATGTTTGTTGGTTTGATTGTCACCGTGAGTTCTTAAGACCTGATCATCCTTTCCGCGACAATTGTAAGCATTTTCTTAAAAATAGAAAAACTGAGAATCGCATAGCCGCATCGAAACTAACGGGTGATGAAGTGTGGGAATCCGTAAAAGACTTGCCTAAAATAGTTGATGCTTCTGATAAAGAATTGAAAAGATTGAAAGATCAGAATGAAGGTTGGTGGAAACAAAGCATATTCTGGGAACTTCCCTACTGGAAAACGTTGTTAATTCGACACAACTTGGATGTTATGCACATTGAGAAAAAAAATTTGAACAACTTATCAACACCATCATGGATGTACCAGGTAAAACTAAATTTGACCCTAAGGGTAAAGAAGACTTTAATGAACTTTGCTATAAACGGACCACATCATCTAGGTTTGTTTTATCAACCGCGGAGAAAAACGCTCTATGTGACTAGGTTGCTAATTTAAAATTCCCGGATGGTTATGCTTCAGATTTGAGTCGGTGTGTTGAACATAAAAAGATGGTGTTACATTCCATGAAAAGTTATGATTGTCATGTCTTTATGGAACGACTACTCCCCGTTGCCTTGAAAGAGTTGCTCCCGACAGGTCCTTGGAATGCAATAACTGAGATAAGCCAATTTTTTAGAGACCTGTGTACTTCTACGATTAGAGTTGATTTTATGGAACGTCTGGAGTCAAACATTGCGGAGATAATATGCTAGTTAGAGAAGATATTTCCCCCGTCTTTTTTCAATTCCATGGAGCATTTGCCTCTTCACATACCTTATGAAGCGAAAGTTGGAGGACATGTTCAATATCGATGGATGTATCCATTTGAGAGATTTCTTAATCATATAAAAAAAATATTGGCAACAAAGCTCGGGTGGAGGGTTCAATATGCATCGCTTTTTTGTTAGAGGAAATTTCAAATTTCTGTTCTTTTTATTTCGAAGATCACATTGACACAAAAGCAAAAGACTTAGATGTTGGTGTAAATTACGATGACCAGTTGAAATCTAAGTTACCTGAGTTATTCAATGATGACATGGGAACTATAACCGGGAAATGTATACAGAGGTACTTAACTGAGAAAGAGTATGAAGAAGCTCATTTTTATGTGCTAAGGAACTGTGGAGATTTTTTAGAGACTTATGAAAAGTAAGTTAATACTTCATCATTACTCAATTGTTTTTTAATTATCAAATTAGATCTAATTTATAGGTAACTAATACATAACTAAAACATGCTTTCCCTACTTATAGGGAATTTGAGGCACATATCAAAATCAATTTTCCTGATGTCACATCCTCTGATGATGTTTGGGCATCACATGACAAAATTTTTCCGTACATTTAGATTTCTTATTAGATATTGAAAAAATATAACAACTTAATTAACATTTTTTTATTCATAGGTTCATAGATTGAAGGATCGTCTAATAATAGCTTTAGCATTGGGTCCTAGTAACATGGTGAAGTCTTGGAGATGGTATTCCATCAACGGCTATAAATTTTGAGCTTTTAAGGAGGGAGTTGATGTTTCGAAGTCTACGTTAAGCAATGGGGTTTCTGTGAATTCAACTGAAGGGTTGGACTACTATGGAACCCTAAATGAAGTAATTGAGCTTTCTTATTATGCCGAGCAAAGGGTTTATAGAGTTATATTGTTTAAATGTGATTGGCTTGATAATTCCCCACAAGGATTTAGTATCCATAAGGTTTATGGACTTGTAGATGTAAACGAGAAAAAGAAACTTCGTGGACATAACCCATTTGTGGCAGCTTTTTAAGTCAATCAAGTTTGTTATGCTCCTTATCCAACCATTAAGAAAGGTAATCCAGGTATTCAGTGGTCCGCGGTTTTTAAAACCAAGGCAATATCACAAGTTGATGCTCCTATTGAAGAAAGTGTCTTTCAAGAAGATGTGGTTGTGAATGATCACTCAATTTCACCGATTTTGTTGGAAGATATAGAGGATGAAGATGTATACTAAGTGACAGTGGAAAGAGGTTAAGAGGAATATGACAGAGACGTCGGAGAAGAAGGGGATGAAGATGAAGTTGAAGAACTTATTAGATACGAAAATGAGGAATCAGAGGAAGAAGTAGGAGTGCTTTTTTCAGAAGATGAACCTGTTTTGATTTGTAGTGATAGTGAGGAGGACTAGTTGTAATTGTACAATTATTAAACATTCAATCAAATTTGCCCTCCGTTTTTTATTACTTGTCGTTCTAGCCTATTTGGTTTTTTGTTTTATACATGTCGTTTTAGCTTAACATCAATAGTGTGTTTCAATTTCCAAGGTTTGGTTATAAGAAACCTCTCAATTCAGCCAATAAAATGCATTAAAGAAGAGGCAAGTGGTAATTAGTTCACAGTTTTCCATAGTTAGTGTTTGTTTCAATTGTTTATATATACCCTGCAGAAATGGATGTTTTGAACTAACGATTTTTTCTTTGAACTAACACTTTGAATTGTTTTCATGCAGTGATTATGCCGAACATTTTTCGCCGTTATTTTGGGAGCAATAGTAATGCAAATGCATCTCAACATAATCGGGAGGACGAGGTGGTTGAGAATGAGGAGGATCCTGACCCTCCATCACAGAGACAGGAGGAGATGCAGGTGACTCTCTCATCGGCCCGTGCTCGGCATGATCATTATTGGTATGTTTATGTTAATTTTTACAGTTTTAATTTCAAATATTTACAGTTTTAATTTCAAAAATATTTACAGTTTTAATTTCAAATATTTACAGTTTTAATTTCAAATACTTAACATTTACAGTTTTAATTTCAAATATTTATGTGTTTTTCAGGTGGGATGACGAACCAATCAAGAAATATGTTACTTGGTCGTCCACCCGTAACACAGGAGATGAGTACTTCACTAGGTGGGGTGAAGCGAGTAACGCACAGCGTCAGAAGATGTGGAATTACTTTGCGGTAATTATGTTTTTTCAATAATAATTTTCTTAAGTTTATAATAATTTTCTTAAGTTTATAAGAATTTTCATAAGTTTTATATAACTAATTTCACACTTGTTTTTGAAACAGAGTCATGTAAGATCCATCGATCCTGAGTATGATCATGTGACTGAGTGGCAGTCGAGGGTAACGAGGCGGATTACCACTCTTATTAATGGACTAAAATATAACAAGAAACCGCCAAAGTGGGTGCCTGTTACTTGGTTGGAGAACCTTAGGAATAGGCCAAATGATCCTACTTTTGCCAAACATTCGAAAATCAACACGGCAAATAGGAAGTCGGGTGGGAAAAATGGGAAAGCATTGGGCACCCACACTCTTGGTCGGAAGAGTTGCTCCGATGCGTTCAAGGAATTGGTAAGTATTGTTTATATTTCTTTTAAAAAGTGGTTAATATATATGATTGACAAATATATACTTGATTTTACTTGTTTCCATACTAATTTCAGGGTCAAGAGGCCACCCCCCACAAGATGTTCATGAAGACGAAGAAAAATAAGAAGGGCGAGTGGGTTAACCCTCGAGCGGCTGATATTGAGGTAAATTCTTGTATTTAATTTAATATTTATTTTTATTACAAAGAACGATAATATCTTTCTTATAAAGATAGGTATATATATATCATTTCTGACGATTTTCTCTTTTTTCAGCGTGATTACCAAGCGGAGATGAGTCAGCTATTGCCACCTGGACAGTCTCCCGACGAGATTCGGGCCTACTACAAGGCTGTAGGAGGCTTTGACGAGAAGAACCGGATGTTTGGGACCGGAGATACAGGGGCCCAAATATGGTATGATCTTCCTCCTAACAAAGCTGGCCGACGGTCTTTCTCTTATGCTCCTAGCATGAATTCATAGCTTTCCACCCAAATGAATGATGAGCGAGCCGCTCGAGTTGCTCTTGAAATACAGGTTCGTGAACAGGCTGAAGAAATGGCGGCAATGATAAAGGCTTGGGCTGATATGCAAGCATCTCAACCCCCAAACACGTGTTCACAATTTCCTCCTCCACATAGACAGGATGACTTTGGGGGTGGTGATGACGGGTTTGGAGGTACTGGTAGTTTTATTGAGCCTATAATAACTTAGAGCCTTTAAGTTAGAGCCTTTAGGTTAGAGCCTTTAGGTTAGAACTTTAGTTTAGTTAGTATTGTCGTCTAGTAGGGAGTATGAAAGACATGGTAAGACAATTCTCTTTCGTGTTTAATTTGTAAGACAATGTACAAATTTGACTATGTTTTTATGTAAAACAATTTGCGTCCCCTTCTATTTTGTTGTCTATTGATTCCCGCATTAGCGGTCGGCGTGAAAATGGATTCCCGCTTGGCGGTCGACGATTGGATGTGTTTTGCAGGTTTTGGTTATATTGGAAACGATGCAAATAGGCATCGTGGCTGTATTTGAAACGATGCAAAAAACGCATCATGGCTGGGCAGCAGGCTGCTGTTTCCATGCCTGTTTTTTAATACCACCGACGGAATTTCCATCAGTAATTTTAAAAAACTGACGGAATTTCCGTCACTGTTCTTTCCCTTCATTTTTCCAGAATTAACACAAAAGTGCCACGTGTCTAGGAACTGACGGAACTTCCGTCAGTTTTTAAAAATTACTGACGGAAATTCCGTCACTAGCTAACATCCCCATTTTTACTGAAATCACAGAAAAATCCACGTGTCATGACCACCGACGGAATTTCCGTCAGTAATTTTAAAAAACTGACGAAAATTCCGTCACTTTGGGGCTGGAAATAAAGACGGATTTCCCGTCACAGATCCGTTAGTATTTTGAAAGACTGACAAAAATTCCGTCAGGACAGGTTTTTTACTGACGAAATAAGCTGACCCTGGTTCCTGACGGAATTTCCGTCAGGAAATTGAAATACCGACGGAAAGGCCGTCGGTATGGGCTTAATTTTTCCGTCAGTTTCCCGCGTTTTCGTTTTAGTGGTGGCATGATATATGTTATGTGTTTAAGTTTTGACACTTTTTGGTACATAGAAACATGTGGATAAGTTGTTTGGTTTCATATATCCGTTGTCGGGGATGTGTTGGGAACCATTTTAGCATGACTCGAGCGAGTGTGGTAGGGAACTCGGCCGAGTAGTAGGTACTCGACCGAGTATCCCTGACACTCGACCGAATGAGGGTACTTGTGATTTTACAGCAGCTACTGGAACGTGACTGTAATACTACGATTTTCTAAGTCTGTTACTCGGCCGAATATGGCTTACTCGGCCGAGTGTTGCATCGTGTATTTCTGGTCAGGCTACTATCCAGGAATACTCGGCCGAGTATGGGAATGCTCGACCGAGTAGGGGATACTCGGCTGAGTATACTCTATACTCGATCGAGTATCCGGTCTGACGGTGACTATTTCCGCGGTTTGATTTAGAGAGGATTAGAGTTATAAAAACGAGATTTACAGTTTCATAATCACTTTTTACCAAAACCTAAACCTTTAACGTAACTCTAATCATCTCAAATCTCTCTCAAGTTCGTGGATTGCTCGTGAGTCTTGTTCATCCTTCTTTTGCGTCGATTGTGTCGGTAAGCCTCTAGTTCTATGAGTTTTGTCAATTTGTCTTTTAGGATCTGCCCTAGTTTTGTGATTTTTGGGGAAAGGGGATTTTGGCATGTTTTGTAATTGGAATGGTATGATTATTGTTAGGTGGAGATTTCATAGAGGAACCGTTTTAGCTTGCTTGATTGTCTCATTTCAAATTATGCTAAGGTAGGGTTTCCCCTACTCAGTTTATTGTTGTAACTGATTGATTGATGGTTGGTGATGTTTGCGAGGTGCGTCCTTGGCTGAGTGGAGTCACTTGCGGGAGTGGCTTCACGCCCTTGATTCGCCCTCTGTGGAACCCTCCACAAAAGGGGATGTGCAATTAATGAATAGGGTTGTCGCTCATTGATGAGCGGGGCTTAGGTGGGCAAGGCTGCGGTCCCCCACTAGTAGGGCTACACACTAGTGTGTAGTCAGTTATGAGATGTGATTGGGAGTTGGAGGTGGATTGTGGAACAGCTGTTTATCTTTGTCGTACTTTGTCTTATTTTGATTATGCAGTGAACTGACCCCGTTGTTGTTTTGTAAAATCTGTGGTGATCCATTCGGGGATGGTGAGTAGATTGTGACAGTTGATGATGGTATTTAGCTATGGGGACGAGATAGGGGGTCATCACTTCGAGTCTAGCTTTCGCTGTCACGAGATTAGTTGTTTTAGATTCAGTTGTTTTGAGTACTAGTGAACATTTGTTTTGGATTTGGTTTTGGAACTTTGTAACTTTAACTTATATACTTAAATAAATGTTGTGGAATGGTTTTTTTTATCTACTAACCTCGGGCAACCGAGATGGTAACAGTCTCTCATGCTAGGGTGGTCCTTGGTAAAGCACCTTGGTATGTGGGGGTGTTACAGTGACCACTCGACCTAGTAAAGTAAGCACTCGATCGAGTACTTCGGGTACTCGACCGAGTACGTCTTATACTATTTGTTGGTCAGCTACTGGAGTCTGAGCACTCGGCCGAGTAGTTATTATAGTCGACCGAGTGGCTTCTACTCGACCGCGTACCTCTTTGGCGGATGTGATTTTATTTTGAGCTGTAGGCTATGTCCTTACGTTTGTCTTCGTTATCGAAGCTCAAAATACCGCCAAAGAGATTTGTTGCGTACATCAAAGTCTCCGAGATGAGCTTAGATGAGATTGCCAGAATGATTGAGCAACAGGACGCACTCACTGAGGCCCTAAAGAATATAGGGAAGGGAATGAAAGTAGTAGTCATCATGCATCCAGGATTAGCACCACTATTTCCCGCTTCAACCATACCACCTATAAGGGCACAGACGAGCCCAAATTACTCGATAACTGGCATCGGGAGATGAAAAGTGTTTTGGAGGTTGTTATCTGTCCAGAAGAAATGAAAGTGGAGCAGGCTGCGTTTTATCTGTGGAATGAAGCTGGGGTGTGGTGGCACTGCGAGAGGGAGGTTGCACGTGAGTATTACAAGAAATTAGGTGAGCCCGCGATTCCTTAGGTGGAGTTCAAGAAGGCAATGAGACATCATTTTGTTCCAGAACATAATCGTAGCAAGTTGAGGGCTGAGTTCGACACGTTTGCCATGACCGATAGTATGACCGTGGATGAACACTATCACAATTTCAATGAGTTATCGCGCTATGCGAAGGAGATGGAGCTAAGTCAACTAAGTCTGGCTCTTCGTTTCAAGAGAGGGTTGTCGTTGAAGATTATGAAGAAGCTACCTGCTGGGGTGATCTCAGACTTAAAATAGGTTTATGAGAGGGCGGGTCATGCTGAGAGGTTAGTTGGCATGGCCAAGGATGCCAAGGAAAAAAAGGAGTGAAAAAAGATAGGTTGAAAATGAAGGCGTTAACCAGTCAAGCTTCAAGCGTGGTAGCCACAACCAGGTTAGAGCTTATTCTGGTGGCTCTGGCTTTAGTAGAGGATCTCACTTTGGGGGAAGAGGTGGTCGGAGTGCTAATGACAACTCTACTTTACATTGCTTCAACTATGGCGGGATAGGCCACAAGCGATTTGAATGTAAGAACGCTGGGGGAGAAGGCTTCCAGTGATCATACCAATGGAACTATTCGCAAGCTCCGAGTCAGAGTATGGCGAGTAACCGGCCAGCTGGCTGGGTCATGGAACAGTAAGGGTGGTTAGAACAACAACAACAACAACAACAACAACAACAACAACAACAACAACAACAACAACAACAACAATGGCGGCTATAACCGCAACAATGGTGGATCTTATCAGCGCCCGAACAACAATGCGAACTAGAATTTGGCGGCCAAACCTACTACATCAGCAAGTACGGTGCAAGGAGGGGGTCCAAAGAATAGTGGTAAACTTTTTATGATGGGTAAACGGGCGGTTGAGGATGATGCGCAAGTCGTCACTTGTACTTTTCTTGTTAAACATAAACCAACTTTTTTTTTTGTTTGATTCAGGGGCTACCCATTCGTTTGTGTCTACAGGTCATGCTTTAAAAATGGGTTTGGAGGAGTTTGCGTTGGTAAAAGATAATGTGTTTATACCATCAGAGGAGTCGGTGTCATGTCATAAGTTGTATAAACGGGTGACAAACTCTCTATGGTGGTTGGGCAAGTAGACTTAATGGTTAACTTACTCAAGCTTCCTTTGGATGGGTTATGAGGTCATTATCGAGATTGATTATTGGTTGGGTAATTATGAGGCTAAGATAGACTGTCGGTAGAAAAAGGTGTCTTTGAAGGGCCCTAAGGGAATTAGAGTGTCATATCAGGGATTTGTGGTAAACCTAAGGTCAAGATGATTGCAACTATGACTTTAAAGTCATATTTCAGGAAGGGATGTCTTATAATGCTTTTTCATTTGAGGGATACTCGCATGGAGGAGCCATCAGCAGCAGAGATACCAGTTGTGGAAGAGTTCAATGATGTCTTTTCGGAGGAGATACCAGAGTTACCTCCTAAGAGGGACATTGACTTCAGTGTATAGCTTCAACCAGGGACGGGACCTATATCTAAGGCTCCGTACCGTATGGGACACTAGTAGAAAAAGTCTCATTGACATCGGTTATTTTACCCCATTTACATCACTTTTGTGGCGATGTTTCTGGGGGTGACGTATTTAGTATTTTTACCTTAACATCGGTTTTAGAACTGATGTAAATAGTACTTCCTCCTATTCTAAATAACTCTCTCTATTTCCTTTTTCGTCTATTCACAATACTCTCCCTATTTCCTTATTTGACAAACTTTTATACTTATTTTAATCACCCCACCCCACAACAATACCCCACAATACTCATACTTTATCTTATTTTAATCACCTTACCCAACAACAATACTTATTTTAATCACACAATACCTTCCCTCTCTCCAATCTTCTACCCCACTACAATATTTTACCATATAATACTCCACTCCTTTAAATCTCGTGGCCTCCACAAAAGGGGAGGGTTATTAAGAATAGGAGGGAGTATACAATTAACATCGGTTATAGGTGAAAACAGATGTTAATTGTGTTTCAATTACATCGGGTTTGGTCTAAAACCGATGTAAATAGTATATTACTAACATCGGTTATAGGTGAAAAGCGATGTTAATAGTGTCTCAATTACATCGGTTTTGGTCTGAAGCTGATGTAGTATGAAACTAATGTAGTATGTTTGAGGTTCGCAAATGACGATTTACTCATAACCTATTTGTGAATTTTTACACTATTAGGGGCCTGCAAAATGAATCAATATACAAATAATAACCCAGCATCTCATTCCTTCCAATAATTCAAAGACAACTATATATTTATTATACTAAAAACAAATATCATAGCGTATACAATTCCCTCCATTAAAAGTAGTTTAAAACGTACACTACGCGCTTCTACGACGCAAAATGTGTATTTTCAATTACAATTTCTAGAAATCTAAACCATACATACTCTAGACATTCTTTCACAATAAAGCGACCAAAGCTCTCGAACCTCGTTCATTTGTTCCATTGTCATTTGCGAACCTGAAACACACTACATACAAGAACATGGATTAGGAAGAGGTACACACTTAGAAAATACGAACAATATCCATACATAAAAATTCTATACGAACAATATCTATACATAAAAATTCAAACAGTTCGAGATAATAGATCAAGATACCTTTACTATGTGACTATGTCGTCTTCTGATGATGTGTAACGTACGGTAATATCATACATCCACTTCATAACATAATAACCGCACTCATAACTCAGCGGTTGTTGAGGACACTACATTTATACAAAATTAAGAGTAAGTAGGCAGCCGACAAGGGCACTAAGAGTATGCAAGCAAAAGTTCCTATATTCATGGAGATATATAGAACAACATATAATTTATGATGCTTGCACTACTACAGATACAGCCTATAACAACGGGTAAAAACCGTTGTAAAATAAAAAAGCGGACGTTGTTAAAGCGGCCGTTGTAGAAGGTATTTACAACGGTTTGCTTATTTAGTGAAACCGTTGTCTAAAGTATTCACCACGGTTAAAAGCCGTTGTTGTTGGGTGTTCTCCGTTGTGGAAAGTGTTTCAAAATTTTGGAGGGAATAATATAACAGCGGTTGTCGTATGTATAACCGTTGTTGTAACTTTCCCTCCAAAATTGTGAAGTCTTTTGACAACGGGTTTATGGTACATACCCGTTGTTGAAATTTTTTGTAACAACGGTTCTATGTTTAATACCCGTTGTTGTAATTTTATCTCCAAAATTGTGAAGACTTTTAACAACGGTTCTTTGTTTAATACCCGTTGTTGAATATTATGCGCGGGTATTTGTGAATGTCATTCACAACGGTGTTATTTTTATTAACCGTTGTGAAAGGTATTCACAACGGTTTTTTTAGTAACCGTTTTTATTACAAACTCCTAATGTTTTGAAAAGATAAATTTGTTTCATGCCATTCAAAAAACCTGCATATGTCGTGACACCATATACCAAAGCACAAAGATAAATCACAATTTGGGTTCATCGAACTCAATAGATTCAATTCAACCACAACAAAGAATTGCATCATATATATATATACTTACAAGGAGTTGAATTTACATGAACTAATCATTCCCTAACTTCAACAAAAAATTTACTAATAAGTTGATCTAAACTCTGAGTATCATGCATTTCTAATATATTCTAAGACGTAGTTGCCCCACATGTCTCTTACCTCGTCTATATCTACACTTGAGTACTGCTCAATCTGTTGTGACGGGTTGATTGCATACTGCGGAAAAAACAAAGAGAAGACATTATGGTATATATAGCAGCAAGCAAGACAACATTAGCAACATCATGGTATATATATATAGCAGCAAGCAAGACAACATTAGCTCTAATTTAAAAAAAAGTAATAAACACATGTTTAAATTATTACTAACCTTGTCTGGAATAACGAGATATCTTCGCCTAATAATCTCCAACATGAACCGACAAGCGTAGTATCCACATTGTAGGCTATCTGGCTGGCGAGGGGCCTATTATTACATAAAAAAAACAGACGAGAGAAGGCTCACATCAGAATCTTGAACTTTAGGTATTGTATTAGTATTAAACACATATTTTGCACTTAATGTTATTGTATTTGAGCACGTACCCCTGTTATCGTAATAAAATCAGGGCCAACATCAGAATCTTCCGTGGGTTGATCCTGCTCGTTTGCTCTTTTCTTCTTAAAGGCCCTTTTTTTAAAAAATAAAAAAGGAGGCAGAAACTAATTTTTTAGGGGCAAAAATATGAAAGAACTTTTTCTATAAATAAAAAATGAAAATGTTATTATAAATAAATCAGTATTATAAACTTACATATTAATCAAGTGCTTAAAAGTCTCGCTTGGTTGATGATGTAAAGAGTCCAACCAGAAAACTTTATTCCTTGTCGGCATGATGGCTGCTAGCACCCAATGAGTCCTACATCAAGAGACATCATCATTATTAACAAGTACATATATTAGGTATGAAAATGCAATTGTAGGGGGAAACGTAATATTAATTTGTTTATTACCCTTTTTCATTATAAGCGCCAAAAATCGGCTTCTTGGTTGTCGCCAATTCTTTGAGCAATATAATCTACCCGTTGTTCGAACGAGAAATCCGGAATAAATAAAGATAAAACATAGGGGCACGGGAATCAGTATAGATCGGATGGAATATTCTTCTGGGGATCACTCTCAATTTCAATATCCTACATTATTACGGTATTAATTCCGGTATTTAAAACACTATCTAGTAGTCGGAATATTAGACTATGAAATTATTTATTAAGAAACTTACTTCATCCAAACAAATATGTGTGATATATCAATCGGTCTAGGCCGGCCCATACGGCTAGCGGATCCCATGATATAAGCGCTTGGCGCTCAGCCCCTAGAATATCCTCCTCGAGCGGAATAACTATCACTTGCTCGGTGGCTATGCGATGGCCAGCCTCCTCATGCAGTCTCATCATCGTCACCGTTCTTACTTTTTGCATGTAATCCTTCCCTTTATATTGTGTGGAGTTTAAAGTCCTAACTTTCAGGTCCGGGAAAGAATGAGTCTTTGATTTTGTGCTACTACCACCAGCCTACACATGTAGTAGATAATTAAAATAATGAAAAATCCAAAGGTAACATATCTTAGTTGGAGTAATAAAAATAAAAGCGTACTTAATTAAATACCTCGTAAACCTGCTCTTTCAATGATGAGGTAGTAGTAGCAGGTAAGACTGGTGGGGACTTAGGCTTATTAGTCTTTTTTGTCCCCTACACAAAATTACCATGCTTTTTATAAATACAGACAAAATATAAATAAAGGGAGCGAGGTTAATTTTTAAAAAAATGGAGAAGTTAATTAAATACCTCATCAAGTTGTTGTGAAGTCGAGGTCGTTGGCATGTCTGTGGACTTAGGCTTATCCGCCAAAGCCGCCTTTTTTGTTCCCTACAAAAAAAAATAACATATAAATTTAACATATAAAAACATTCAACAATTAAAAATGTAACATATATATAAAGGTATTTCTTCTAACCCCAACTGCTTTCCGCTGCTCAGGCGGCGGAGATATCTTCGCCAAGTAGATGTGAGTATCAGGCCATTGGATGAAACTTCCAAGCGCATCTCCCAGAATGGTAATGTCGTCCGAATCGGGACAGGCGGTTGAAAGTTTTCATGGCCTGGATTGATTGTAGTTATCTCTACTATTCTATGATTCGGCAAAAGTTTTTCGCCATAAACTACGATTTCGCTGCTGAGATTTGTTTTCTACGAGACCCGGCCAACACGCACATGTGGCTTTTCGATTCTATTAGGGTAGCAAGAATAACTGGCCTCTTGTTTATGGCCTGAAGAATATACACATACATTATTATATCTTTGCAAAAACGCTTCAAAATTCAAAAGATTTTGCAAAAACGCTTTCGTCTCGGGCGATTTTTGCACAAACTTCAGCATTCATATAAATTTAACTAATTAAACACTTCATGCATACCTTACGAAAACAGGAACCGACTTGAAGGGGATGTATGTTGTTTTCCATCAGCCCGTCTTCTCAAGTTGCATCTCCTTTTCGGACCCATTATTTACCTAATAAAATTAACCAATTCAATGGCACCATGTCGAAGTTGGCGGTGAACACACCCCGATCTTACCCAAAAAAAAAAAAACAAAAGAAAAATAAGGAAGTATTAGGTACCTGATTGGCTTTAGTTGTTACAACTTCAGAAGAATTATTAGGTACCTGATCTTTCTGAATCTCGTTGACCGATACTTCCTTCTCATGTATTGCCAAGGTAGTAGCGGCCTCTTCACCAATCTGTTGTACCTTATTATTACCCCCTTTAGAAATGACATCCTCCATCATCTTCACTTCTTCTTCGGAAAGCTTACCTCCAGCATTCAGCTTTAGTAGTACGGATGCCATTAATCAAGCGCTTGCCAAGAATGTAATGTGTCGGCAATTTTTATCCCAACAATAACATGTGAATTGAACTTAAATGAAAATAATAGAATAAATGTTACCATGTCGGCGTTCTCGGACTTAGTCTTCCTTTTCTTCTTTATCGGCGAGTTTTCCCATAATATTTCGTTACTCCAACCTGTAACGGGACGCCCCTCAAACGACCTGAATGTTCGGGTCGGCCGATCGCTCTAGCAAGAACGTCATTACGACCACTGGGAGTGAATTTCCCTTCTTCTACCTCTTTCAATACGTTGTCCTATAATATATTAAATAAACTTCAAATTATATTTGTGACTAAAATAATAAAGTTAGTAATGAACTCGTCTTAATAAAATAATGCTTACTATGTTGGCCAAAACTTCCTCATCATATTTGTCATACGACAACCGGGATCCTTTAGGCGTGTGCCCTTGTTTATAAGTTACATGCCGATCCACCTCTTTCACTCCCTTTGCCACCTACACATTAACATGGTAACATTTATACACGTAAATGTGTATCAATGCAAGTCCAAGTGTGATTAAAAAAATAAAGTCCCACAGGGGAATAATGCATGCTACTTACGAGGTCCTCTTCTATCTTTCTGTAACCGCCTCGAGAACCATAGAATTTCCCCTTCTTGCATGAAATGTTAGCACGATTTCTTCTGCTAACGGCCTTCAAATAATTATATAAAAGCGCAAGTAGATGAGATAATAAAAAGATTATATAAAGGACTCATTAATTAAAAAAATGATAGGTAAATCGTTAAAAGGCGAGGATATTTAACCTGAAACTTCTCAGTAGTTCTCATCTTTTTGAAAAGATCCCATTCTTCCTGCTTGATGGTGGGACACTTGTTTTCCGGTGGGCTCTTACGCATCTCCCCGTTGCCTTGTCCACATACAACCAATCCCTAGCAACGCCACACTTCCTTTTTTGTGGACATCCATTTGCCTTATGCATTAAATACTCATCATGGCTTTTATCGGGTATAATAAAGCCTTCCTTTACACGAGCCAAGTATAACTCCGCCAATTTTGGATTCAAAGTTCTAACATCATCTAAATGGATAGGCACAAACTGTCTTGTGCAAGCACCAATCCAACTGGAGAAAAGACCCGTATTTGGACCGAGGGAAACCCATCTCACTCCATGTTATTTCGAATTTGTTTAGCGGCTATAGCTGCAAGGACTTTCTTGCACGCCGTAGCACCCCTCTCACCAGGCTTATTATCACCAGGCTCATTATTCTTTTGACTTCTTTTACGTTTTTCACCCATGATAATCCTAAAACCCAAATATGAATGATATAGCAGGAAATGAACAACTTAACAACGTACATGCAGAGTATTATCTAAAACCCTAAACCCTAATAGGAATGAAAATTTAAAACAACAGATTGAGCTTCTAAAATCCTAAACCATGATAAGAGGAGTAAAGTAGATGATGAGGGATGATAAAGATAACAAAGAAGACGAAAAACAAACAGATGCATGAAAAAGAAACAAGATGATCGTCTTAAAACCCTAATGACGAAACACAAAATTAAAGTGAACATACCTGTTGATGATGATGATAAAGAGAACGAGCAGGATGATAAGGGAAGGCAACGGAATCGGGCTTCGAAGCGGGCGACGGCGGCGACGAGAATGTAAAAAGCGAGGAAGAGAGAAGAATTAACTCAGGATACCAACGGTTGAACTAATAATAATGTTGTGTGTGTTTGTGTATGGCATCTTTGTATGGGTTTCTATATTAGTTTTTATTAAGACAAACTATTGACAACGGGTGCTCAAAGAAGAACCGTTGTTATATGTTAATAACAACGGGTCAATAAAAGTAAACCGTTGTCAAAAGTTTATTACAACGGTTAAAATATACCCGTTGTAATATATTTTCACCAAATTTGCGCCAAAATGAAATATGTCAAAAAAATAATTGACAACGGGTAGAGGTACTACACCCGTTGTTGAAAGTATTAACAACGGGTAATTTAAATATAACCGTTGTTATTGTTGAACCTCTTTTTTTTTTTAAAAAATTACTGTAATTCCATTACGGTCAAACTGTAACAATACATATTGTAACAACAAGAAGCACCATATCTTTGCAACATTATTCAAACAATTTCAACACCAAAGCATCCACATCTAATAATAAGATCAAGAAAATAAGACAACACCAAAGCATGCATGCATCTGTGTCGATGAACTATCTCAGGATCGGGGCGTTTCTTGGATGTCATAGTTTCTTCGTTAACCCAAATACCTTCACCATGGTCATCACGCATATAGATGCTTTCAGTGTCCTCATGATCAGTGTCAACATCGTCGAAATAAGATACAGTGGTAGACTGATCCATTCCCTCAAAAACGACATCCGGATCATCATCACCATTATCGGATGGACTACTCCTTCTTTTCCTTATAGACAGTACAACAGACCACTTCTTATCCATAGGATCGGTGACATAGAACACTTGTTTAGCTTGGGATGCCATTATGAAAGGATCATCCTTATTATTGCCAACCTTACATATATTAACCAACGTAAATCCCATCTTATCCTTTCGGACACAATGGATGTTGTTATCAACCCGGTTACATCGAAACAAAGGCAGTGTGAAATCAATGTAATCTAGTACCAATATTTCTTGAATAACACCATAATAAAGGCATTTTCCCCAAATAGGCTTTTTATCTTTTGAAGTAGCAAAGTGCATTGCCTCAAATTCAGAACTCACACCACTATTTTGCATTGTGCTCACCTCATCTTGCTCGCGGGTGTAAAAAGTATATCCATTAATGGCAAAACTGTTGTAAAAGGTGACCCTGGTATTTGGACCTAAACCAAGACGTAGTAACCTAGGAGAGATGTCATCACCAGTTTGATCGTTACTTTGTAAGACAATATTCCTAAACCACTCTGGAAACGTCTTCGTATGCTCGTTCGCAATCCACTTCTCGGTCTTGTTTTGGTGATCGTATTTGAGCTCATCTTTGTGTTGTTGAATATAAGGTTGTACCTCATCTTCGTTGTTTAGCACATACATGTGTGCTAAATGCAACATTTCACGTGTCACAATTTTTTCAACCCGGCCCCTAATACCTTTTCCGGTCATCCAGTCACTATGACGATTCTTAGGAACGCCAATCAACTCCTCAGGGAGAGATGAGCGTAACAATATGAAAGAGCTTCGTCTAAAATAGCGCGTTCAAAAATACAACCTTCCGGACGATACCGATTAGATGTATAGTCCTTGTAGACTTTCATCAATCTTTCGAAAGGATACTGGTATCTCAAGTACACGGGCCCAAGGTACAAAATCTCCCTAACCAAGTGAATGGTCAGATGAATCATGATAGTGAAGAAAGAGGGTGGAAAATACATTTCCAACTGACAAAGAGAGGTTACAACGAGGTCTGTAATGAATCCGCGTCATCGGGATCGATGACTTTCTCGCATATGGACTGGAAGAAGAGACATAATCTAGTTATAGCATATCTTACCTTTTCAGGTAAAATGGAACGAATAGCCACAGGTAGTAATTGTTGCGTCAAAGTGTGACAATCATGTGACTTTAACCCGGTGAGTTTTAGGTCTTGCATCGACACTAGGCATTTGATGTTCGACGAATAACCATGTGGCACTTTAATTCCATTCAAGCATGCACAGAACTCTTTTCTCTCATTCCGTGAAAGGGTAAAAGCTGCTGGTGGTAAAAATGTACGATTACCTCTCTTCTGTGGTGCCAACTCTAGCCTAATACCCATCATTTTCATATCTTCCCTAGCTGCGGCGTTATCCTTTGTTTTACCGGGAACATTCAGAAGGGTATTGATAATATTATCACAGACATTTTTCTCAATGTGCATGAAATCGAGGCAATGCGACCTCCAGTCGGCCAATATGGAAGTTTATCAAAAAATATGGATCTTTTCTTATACCCACGAGTAGACAATTTAGAGCCGCTCTTCTTCCCATAATCTATCTCAATATGCTTTACTTTCGATAAACTTCATGCCTACTCAAAATTCTAGGAGGTTGACGAAGTTCTTGTCTTCCATTGAATGCTTTCTGCATCTTGCGATAACAATGGTCATGAGACAAGAACCTCCTATTTCCCATATACACATACTTACGAGAAGACTTCAAGTATTCAGACTCGATATCCTCCCCACACAATGGACAAGCCTCTTTCCCATGAACTGTGTGCCCAGAAAGGTCGCCATAAGCCGGATAGTCAGATATTGTACACAATAACATCGCTCTCAAATTGAAAGTTTCGTTCTTATATGCATCAAATACTTCTATCCCACTATCCCACAACAATCGCAAATCATCTAGAAGAGGTTCCAAATATACATCTATATCATTTCCAGGTTGTTTAGGGCCGGAAATTAACAACGACAACATCAAATACTTTCTTTTCATGCACACATATGGAGGTAAGTTATAAATAGCCAACACTACGGCCAAGTACTATGTTGGCTACTCATGTTTCCGTGTGGGTTCATTCCATCAGTGGACGGCGCTAGACGTAAGTTTCTAGGTTCATTGCCGAACTCGGGATACTTAGCGTCGAACGATTTCCATTGCTTACCATCTGTCGGGTGTCTTAGCTTTCCATCATTTATTCTTCTTGTTTCATGCCAAGTTAACATTTTTGCATCATCGGGATTCGCATAAATCCTTATGACTCTTGGTATCAATGGAAAATACCACAACACCTTAGCGGGGATCCCTTCCTTATCCTTATAACGCCACTCCAAACATTTAGGGCAATTGGTTAAGTTTTGATATAATTTCCGATACAATATGCAATCATTTGGACATGCATGTATTTTCTCATATTTCATACCCACTCCTCTTATTAGTTTTTCGCCTCATATGTCTTAACAGGTAGAACATTACCATCTGGAAGCAACTCCTTTATCAAAGCTAAAAAACTAGTGAAACACGTGTCACTCACCCCATTTGCCCCCCTTGATATTATACAACTTCACCACAGCCGACATTTTTGTGAACTTACAACCAGGATAAAGAGGTGCTTCAGACTCACACAACTTCTCATACATGTTGTTAAGGTCATCCCAATTACTAGTGTCATCACCTACATCTTCAAAAGCAATGGACTCATCATCATTCTCTTCATTATCTATAGACCCAACATTCAACTTCTCTACTTCCAACTTTTCCAACTCAAAAAACTCGGCAAACTCAGGATCATCAGTTAGCCTTTCGTGTACCTCAACATCATCTTCTTCAGAGTTATTCTCTTCCTCTAATGATTCCCCATGAAAAATCCAAAGTGTATAGGATCGACTAAATCTCCACTTTTCTAGGTGTATTTTAACGTCAGGAAAAGCCATATAGCTAATATTACCACATCTTTCACAAGGACATGCAATACTAGAAGAACCTTTCAAATTGTTCGAAACGAATTCATAAAATTCAGCTAAACCATCCTTGTAGGTGCGGTCACTCATATTTGCATCAATCATCCAAGTTCGAGTCATTATTCTACATTCGTAATAATAGGCAACTAATTCAGAAAATACAATAATAGGCAAACAAATAAACGAAATTCGGGAAAGCAATTAAGCTAAATTATCAACAAATTAGATAATAACCCAAAAAATCCTATATCTAGTTATAAGCGTTGCTAAGAAACATATATATACCTGATTGATAAACACGATGAGGGAGAGAAGACGTGACAACAGTGACGGAGATGAAGACAGAGAGACGATCAGGGAGGAATGGAGGATGATATAGTAGCAGTATTAGCTTGTGTTTGTGTTTGTAGCGTATAGCAGAATAAAGCAATATGTTGTTCTTAAGATTTTCATAATATTAATAACAACGGTTATTGAATCTACAACCGTTGTTAAAACGTATTAAAAACGGGTTCTAATATAACCGTTGTGATTACTTTTCACTAATTTGGCGCCAAACCATTAACAACGGTTAAAATTTAACCGTTGTTATTAGTTTTTTCATTAACAACGGTTGTTTAAGTATGACCCGTTGTTAAAACCAATAACAACGGTTAACAACACATAACCGTTGTAATTAAGTTTGGTAAAATTCGCGGAATAAATTCTACAACGTGTTTTGATGATTTTCGTGAATAAGCGTTGTTAAAGGGCCGTTGTGGTTGCCTGTATTTGTAGTAGTGTTGCATATCAGCAGCAAGATCAGCATATATATGCATCAACATATTGGAGCTTCATCAATAATCTCAGTCTATGAGTGAGTTAACTAGGCATAATTGGTTCAGTTCCACACAGAAATGGTCCTAAAGGTGAAAGGATTCAAGTAACTTTAGAGTCTACTAATAAAGAATACTAAAAGCAGAAAAAATTAAGCGAGACGGTAAGAGTGATGAATAAAGTAAGAAACCTCGTTGATCCAGTAAAAATTAAGGACCCTGGGACCTCTATTTTTTCGACCAGCACGCTCCTTAGCAACTGATCTCTTGCTAAGCTAGAATTTCAGCGGAGTAATAACTTCCTGGTTCCTTAATAGTTTACTCTGAGCAACAGGAGCACATTCACAACATATAAATTCTATTGTCAGAGGACAAAAATTATAGTTAAATAATGAGTTATATTAACTTAAACTTAGAAAAATTATGGGTAACACATATTTAACCCAATATAATTTGAAAATTGAAGAAAACTCAAACCAAGCCAATCACAATCTGTAAGGGTAAACTCAGCCAAGCCCCAATAAAATCTCCTGAACACAAACAAAGTCATTGCTAGTTACTAAAGCATCATTAGCTGAATCAATGAGAAACTTGAAGCGCAAAGTAGCTAGTAAAGAGACGTCCACTTACGTTAAAATAGACAACAGGAAGTAGGCTACACAAATATGTTGCCAAGAATTCCAGGGCTAAGCTTAATAGACAACGGGATTTTCATTCAATAATAATCTAGATATCTGGAATCAGAGGAATAAGGCTAGAATTGAAGGGGTTGTTCAACGGCCAAAACATGTTTTCCAACAGCTTAGGTGTCTGCTTAAATATCGTTTCTTAGTGTGGCATGATTGTATTAAAAGGAGTAGTGATAAGTCTTGGTTTAAGACAGTAACTTATTAACTGTCTTTCACTTAGTCTTAGAATTGTATCCAAAAATGGATAGTTTGTAATAGCTTGTTTATGTTCTTAATGAGAATTTCTAACCTTTCAGAAAAAAAAAAAAAAAAAAAAAAAAAAAAAAAAAAAATCTAGATAAGTTAAAATAGTGGAGTGCTTCACTCACGTAGCCAAAGGAAGAGACAATTCAAATCAAAACTAAAATCACCAAACTACCCCCAGAATACAATTGGGGAATATCAAATATCTAATTTCAGCTATGGTATTACCCGAAGGCCATATTAGCTATGGTGTCACCAAAAGGCCATATTAGCTATGACAACTCTGATTATAACAACTTCATGATACTGCTAATTTCAGCTATGGTATCGCCCAAAGGCCATATTAGCTAGTGTATGTCTAAAGTCTAGACACTGAATAAGCTCTTCAACCTTACAAAGTTTAAAAATAAATTCATTCAGAAAAAATAGCATCATCAAAGAATTAATATTCTTTTACATACACAAGATTTACGATTCGAGTCGAAGTTCTGTTTTGATCTTTCTATATTGTCAGTTCAGTGATCTACTAAACTTGTTTCTCAGCCAGGTTTCTCAATTGCTTCGAATCTGACTTGGCATCAAACAAACAATTAGATAGCAATTTTTTGAAAACTTATACGAGAAGTTATTAACAAGCATTTTCATATTCTTATTGTACAATTGTGATAGTAGCATTAGACGAGTAATTCCTTAGCCAACATGTCATGATAATGATACCTGGATTTATCCAAAGCTATCCTTAGATGACGGATCTCAAGCCAGAGATTCTTCATCAATTTATGCACAACAAAAGCCTAATCAAGGCAAGATAAACAAACCATTAAACCATTAGTGTGCTGAGGTATTGCATGTAATGACATTCACACATTAGCTACAAACATTCAGTGTTATACTATTGTTATTTTCAACATACAACTCTAAAATATAAACTATCTTTTTCATACCACATTAGCAGATAGAAATCAAAGGTATAGAACAAAAAAATTAACCCTAAACCATCTCACCTCCTTCGACACCGCTGACGTCGTATACAACGTCGCATAGTCTAAATCCCATGATAATCTCCCCATCGCCGTTGCCGCTGACGGTGCCCTTAAACTCTACGACCTCTCTCTGCCGCCCCAATCAAACCTCGTTCGCTCACTCGTGAACATACCCGTGAAGTTCACTCCGTTGACTATAACCCCGTTTGAAGAGACTCCTTTTTGTCGTCTTCTTGGGACACCTAATCAATTTGGGTAAGTATGTGGTAAATTGATTAGGACACTTGCCTCAAGATCCCAAATTAATTTGAGTAGAAAATGGTAAGAGATAAATTGATGGTGAGCGCCAGAGTCGTAACAGATGCGTCTTCGTGTAGGCGGCGAGCAATACAGACAGCGGTGAACGGTGCGGCGAATAAAGTTGTCGAGGATAGGCAAAATGGGGGTGTTAACTGTAAGGGTTGGTGGGCAATCTAATTTGTACTGGGCATTCAATGTTAGGGTTTATGAGAGTAGAATATTGCTTTTACATCGGTTATGTATAAATCGATGGTACAACATTTTTGACATTGGTTTTCTAAAAAAACCGATATAAATAAAATAAATTGTAATCGATTAACATCGGTTTTTGAAAGAACTGATGTAATATAAAAAAATTTACATCGTTTCACCTCAAAATGATGTTATTGTAGCGATGTTAATAGGACTTTTTCTACTAGTAGGACCAAAGGAGTTGGAAGAGTTGATGAAATAGTTGAACAAGTTATTAGATAAGGGATACATTCGACCTAATATATCACCTTGGGGTGCGCCGGTTTTGTTCGTGAAAAAAGGACAGCGGTATGAGGTTATGTATCGACTACAGAGAGCTAAATCATGTTACCGTGAAGAACAGATATCCTTTACCGGGGATTGATGACCTTTTTTACAAGTTGAGTGGAGTTGGGGTATTTTAAAAGATTGATCTAAGGTCGGGTTATTACCAGTTGAGGATTGTAGATAAAGATATTCCTAAGATACCATTTCGGTCGCGGTATGGTCATTATGAGTCCGTGACGATGCCTTTTGGGTTGACAAATGCACCAGCAGTGTTTATGGATCTTATGAACTGGGTCTTCAGTTTGTTTTTGGATAGATTCGTGGTGGTTTTCATTGATGATATTCTAGTATATTTCAAGACTAAGGAAGAGCATGAGGAGTATTTGAGGTTGGTATTACAAACTTTGCGCAATAATCAATTATATTCTAAGTTGTCCAAATGTGAGTTCTGGTTGGAGAAGGTGGCCTTTCTGGGCCATTTGATTCTAAAGGATGGTCTAGCGGTGGATCCTAGTAAGATCAAGGCGGTGTCAAACTTGGAAGCACCGAAGAATGTTGCCGAAACTCGGATTTTCTTGGGTTTGGCTAGATATTACAGGAGGTTCGTGAAATATTTTTCCAAGATTGCTAGGCCGATGACAGCTTTGATAAGGAAAGAGACGAGATTTCGATGGGATGAGAGTTTTGAGACGGCGTTCCAAACCTTAAAAGAACGTTTGGCTACAGCTCCTGACCTAGCTTTGCCAGAGGGGAGTGAGAACTTCAAAGTTTATACTGATAGTTCGAAGAATGGATTGGGGTGTGTCTTGATGCAAAATGGGAAAGTTATTGCCTATTCTTTGAGGCTATTGAAGTCATATGAAAAGAACTATCCTACTCATGATTTAGAATTAAGTGCAATTGTTTTTGCTCTGAAGATTTGGAGACATTACTTATATGGGGCGACCTTTAAAGTGTTTTCAAATCATAAGAGTTAAGTACATCTACACTCAAAAGGAGCTGAATATGCGCCAGAGGAGGTGGATGGAGTTGATTGGTGACTACGACATGGAGATTATTTACCATGAGGGAAAGGCTAATGTAGTTGCAGTTGCTTTGAGTAGGAAAAGTGTGCATTCTTTATGCATAGCCTTGTCACTGATGAAATGGAAAGATGAAGTAACTAAGATGGGGATTCACATGATTCGCAAAGGAGATGCTATTGGTAGAGTGATGAGGTTTGGCAAGAGAGGGAAGTTGGGCCAGAAATTTATAGGGCCTTATGAGATTTTGGATCGGATAGGTGAAGTGGCTTATCAGCTAGCTCTGCCACTCGCTCTTGATCGGGTGCATGATGTGTTCCATGTGTCACAACTTCGAAAGTATGTGAGTGATCTGTCTCATGTGCTTGAGGTCGAGAATAGTAAGCTAGATGAAGCGCTTACTTATGTGGAAATGCCAAAGGAAATATTGGATCGTAAGGTGCCCAAGATATGGAACGGGGAAACCACTTTACTTAAGGTGTTATGGTCTAACCATAATGTTGAAGAAGCTACATTGGAGCCGGAGGAGGCAATAAGGGAGCGTTATTCACATCTCTTTGATCGGGTATGTTTGGTTACGGGGTCGTAACCTTTTTTTTAAGGGGGGGTAGGAGATGATCGCATGTGTTTTGGGTAGTTTTGAGATCAGTTTTGGTGGTCGTCCGCGTTGTGTGCTCATAGTTTGGTAATGTTTTGGGGTACGGGTCGTATGGTTTTCAAGTTGGGTGGATTTTAGTCTGGTTTATGCATGGTAGTACAGGTACTGGTTTTAACTTCGGGGACGAAGTTCGTTTTTAAGGAGGGAAGACTTTAATACCACAGATTTTTGAGTATAGTGAACTCGGTCGAGTAAGTTGTACTCAGCCGAGTGGGTCATCGGGTGTTTTGAGGCAGGCTACTACCTTAGGTGCACTCGGTCGAGTATGTGAGATACTCGGTCGAGTAGGACGTACTCGGTCGAGTATGTCTGGTACTCGACCGAGTGCCCGGTCTGACGAGTCGTTTTTCCGCGGTTTGATTAGAGTGATAAAGGAATTATATATATTTCGTTAATCAGTTTACTAAACCTAAGACATTTCTCTAAACTCTCCCTAATCACTCTAATCATCAAGCAAGCAAGATCTAACTTTCGGTTGTCGGCTTTCGTGTTCTTGTGTCAATCGATTTCTAAGTAGTAGTCTCTTTTCTTTTGCAATTTATTTTACATTCGTTGAAACCCTAATTTGGGTTAAGATTGGGGGTAAATAGTTGATTAGTAAGGGTTTGTGATGTGGTATTACTTGATCATCTTTGTTAGGTGACGGTTTCGTAGAGGAGCAGTTCTACCTTCATTGTTCTGTTTATTTGCGGAATTTGCGAATATGGTAGGGATTCCCGACTCAGTTTTCTGTATGATTGATTATAAGTTATGTGGAAATATGTGATTATCATTAATGTGGATTATTGTGGTATTTTGATATTGTAACATTGTTAGTATTGATTGTGGAGCCATTTTCGGGAGATGGTCTTCACCCCCATGTTCGCCCCTTGTGGCTTGCGTCACAAAGGGGATGTGCACATTAATGATCTGGGTTTGCTTGTTGCGATGAGCGGCGCTTAGTTGGCAAGGCTGCGGTCTACCCACTGGCGGTGTAGGTACCTGTTGCGATGGGTAACCTGGCAGGTTTGGGCTGCGGTTCAGACATTTGTGTTTGGAAGGTGGAGATTGTTTATTGCAGGATTGAATTGTATTATTTGTTTTATTGTAGCTCATGATTAGTTATTTAGTTGACTGATCATTTCATGTTTTCAAAATCTGCGGTGATCCATTGGGGTATGGTGAGCCGAAGTCTAGTAGGTTTTGGTTGTTGAGATTGTTTGAAGGTTTGGATGGGACGCTTGCGAGACGATAATCTTTAGCTTCCGTTGAGTTAGAATATTTGGTCACATGAACTATAGTTGTATTTTCTTTTGATATTTTGGTTATGTAATTTGATTAAACTACTTTTACTTTAATTATATGTTATTTGATGGTTTATTTGATATACTTTACCTCGGGTAACCGAGATGGTAGCATTTTCGTTTACTAAGGTAGGCCTTGATAAGGCACTTTGATAGATGGAGGTGTTACATAATTACCCAAAATCCCCCAATTAAATTACCCAAATAACAAAACCCTCCAAATACCACAATTTCTAGGATTTGGATAACAATTGAAAAGATAAAAGAGAATAAATTAAGACTCACAAGAGGGAATTGGCAAAGAAAGATGAAGAATAATGCCAGATCCTCAAATCCCAAACTAAATCCCCTTAAAAGATTATAAAAATGTTTAGAGAGAGTTAGAGAGTGTTTTAGGGTTCATAGGGAGAGACAAAACACTATTCACAGGTATATATAGCAACACGGAACCGGATCCCGCATTTCTTGGTCTGAACCAGCGTACTCGGTCGTGTGCACTGCACTCGACCAAGTGCACCAGCCACCCGGCCGAGTGTCACCTAGTCAAGACCTGGGTTAAACCCAGAACGCACTCGATCCATCACACTCGGTCAAGTATGGACTACTCGGTCGATTACACTCTCTTACTCGGCCAAGTGCTTCCTAAAACTCAGGGGTATTACACCAACACTATAAATTAAGTCATGCAGAATTAAAGAAATAATTAAATTAATAAATAGAAAAGATGTCATATTTCTTAAGAATTTAATAATTATAGTGATGCCATATTTCCTAACAATATCATCAATGATGTTAAATTCACCACTAGAATCCACTTGTATCAATACACACTACCCAATAACTAAACAAAAGCAGCTCAAACCTACTACAACATTATTTGCATGTCATTTTCTACGTATTTCATATTTCTTTTCGAAAACTTGAGTATGTATCTCTCCATTTCTTTTTCTCTTCATTCCCTTTCATTTCTCTAATAGAATAATATTTAATCATTTCTATTCTCTCTATGCATTCAACTAACTGTTAGATCATTTCGAAACAAATCTATAACATTGATAAAAAAAAATGGAAGAAAATAAAGAGAAGAATAAAGGAAAATGATCCCAACGGGCAAAAATTGTGTTGGCTTCGCCGCTTCACCAAGAAGCCTTTGGTCCTTACATGTAACCTGTAAAATCAGGGCCAAGAATAAAATTGTAGGTCATGAAACTGTGGATGTAAGACTGTATATTCAAGAAGCTTGCAAATTGATAAAATGAATGTCATAGGAGAGGAAATAGTTGGAATTAGATGGTGGAACAATGGAGATAGAACTCTAATTGGCTTCTTTGTACAAATTTTATATAGCAATAGGTAGGTATTTGTGTAGATGTCTTTCAGTTTACCCCTCTAATTTATTATTGGGAGAGGAGGGGGCATGAGAGTTAAGACTTAAAGTTAAGAGTAGAGAAGAGGAAGGGTTTTAGACTTTTTGGGTATTACGCAACTCTAAGGTTAGATATAAAAGCTATTTTTAATGCCTTTTTTAAAGTAACTAGTTTCGTTGCCCGTGAAAAATCACGGGATGTGTTTGTTCACTATGTAAGGAGTACAAATTTTAGATATCGCATAATAACCTCGAATTTAAATTATCGGTCTAGAATATCTAAATTGTTATATGACGGAAGACACAAAATGTGTAGCCTTGATCGTCTTGAACTAAATAAATACTAGGCCAATTTCGCCGTACCCTATAACATTTCAAAGTTAAATGATTTTAAATCGATTTATTATTGAACATCTTTTATTTAAACTAAAACATCAAGATGGCTAAAATAAAGTTTAAAATGAATTTAAACTAAAATAACCAAATTTAAGGCTAACTTTACAATCCCACCTCATTACTTTAAGAGGTATAAATTCAGCTTGACTCAATTTTATTCCAGACACATTATGATCTCTAAAATATAAGATAATTACCTAAAGCTGACAATTGAGAAAGAATTTCCGCGAGAGGCGGAAGAGATAAAACACTAATGAGTAATGATAAAAACTATAAGAGACTCTCCTCAAAAAAAAAATATAAGAGGCTAATAGACTTGTACATATTAATCGTAAATTGATCTCATAGTTGAAATTTATAGGAAAAGTATACCACAACACTTTCTTAAAAATTGTTATGAATACACTTTGTTTTTAATAAATTCTGACAAATTTTATGAAAAAGGTATATATTAATTGGTTTTCAAACAACAAACCAAGTTGTAGTATTATTAGCACCTATATTTCTTATGTATTATGTAACGCTCAATCGAAAAGCTTTGAAATACTACACACTTATACTCGGTGAATTAATTTACTTTTGGAAAAAAAAATCTTGGACTATTGTTTGATTGTTGTAAGAACCTCTATGTTGATTGTAAAATATTTGTCTTCTAATAATTCTTAGCTTTTCTTATTTGTATATTGTTCGAAACACTGAAATCCTTCATACACATCCATTATAAAGTGTATAGGTTGCTTATCAAAAGCAACCATAACTAAGGATTCAATTGATGATTTATTTCACAAATTTTTCTGTACTTTGAACTTTGTTATAACAACGGAAATATAATATTGTAAGTGGTAAAGCATAAATATTAATAATAAATGAAACGCCATCAGTACATCTAATACTTTAAGAATTTGATGTGAACATTATTTGCGCACATTTAGTCCACTAATTGAGCCTATTTTGCATACTATTATAACATTCCATAACCATTTTATCCGCCAAATCCTTCTTATTTGCTTTCCTAGTGCATTTCATATGTTTTGTAGGAAAGAAGATAATTAGGCGGAAATTCCCGTCTTTCGTGCATATTTGGAAGCTTATTGACGATATTCGATTGATTAGTATGAAGAGGAGAAAAGAACTAAAGACTAATCCTACAAGAATAAGAAGAAAGTGAAGAGAAGGATTCTGAAGCAGAATCCGAGCGGCCAAAGAGACAAGACGCCCGTCCAAGAAACATAATCCGAGCGTCCAAGCCTCGAAGACGCTCGGATTCCTCTGCTACAATCCGAGCGGATTTGCCTAGAGACGCTCGTCCACCCCTGCAAGAATCCGAGCAGATTCCCCTCCTGGACGAACGGATCGCGGCGTCTTCAGCTGAGATGCTCATCTCTCCGAAAAGACTAGCATTTCCCTGCTTAAAACTCAAAAATGTAATTACTAATTTAGCCTTAGTTAACCTAATGAAGCTCTACTATATATACCCCACTTGTAAATAATCAAGGTATGAAGTTTTTAGAGGAGAAAGCCTCCACATTAGAAATTCTTCTTAGATTAGATTAGGAGTAGATTAGAATAGACTACTCTTTAATCTTTCCACAAATCCCACATTAATCTCTCCTTAATTATTGTTCAAGTTTGTTAATTTTCGGTAATTGAAGATTATTGGGTTATTATTGGAGGATTGACAACCCTTCATCAATCAATCAAGTTCTCTTCTTTTATTCTTTGCTTTATTATTTGGATCATCTCAAGTTTGGTATAATTCCTTTACCCTTTTTACTCTTTATTGTTTATCTCCTCATTATCTTATCATGTTTACACTTGTTGTGATGATTGACACCATTAATGACATGTTTACCATGATAATAAGTGAGTAGTCTCTTTAGCTAGGATTAGTGGGTAATTAGGGGAAACAAACATGGGGAATGATTCATGCTTAATCCAATATGTTTTCATAATTAGTTTGCTTGCTTGTTGTGATGTCAACTTTATGCACATGTTATGTTTGATGAAATGCTAAGCCTATGAATCCTTGCATTTACAACCATCTCTTATCTACTCAACTTGACTTGTAAGATATAAACCAACTCGAGTCTTGTTAGACCATGCATAGAAGTTGAATAGGAGGAAAATAAGTCGACTTGCATGTGTTGTACAATCTAATCGATTCGGCTCCGGGACCCAACTCTTCCTATGAACCGTAACACATAAACCAACTTGGTTCCTCCATAACATTAATTGCTTGCAACTTTATAAACATGTTTGTATGATCAACTTCCATGATTTCCTTATGAACCCATGATATCCTAGCACTTTTAATCAATTTTTTACACCCCTTTTTAATCATCTTGCTTGTTTACTTTTATTGCTATTTAGTTTAGTGATCTTCTACTTCAAACCCCAAATTGTGACACCCTTAGACACCACTAGTTGCAATTGAAAATCTCATCTCAATTCCCGTCCCTTGGGATCCGACCTTTACTTGCCTCTTTACTAATTGTAGAGTTGTTGGTAGAGTTATAAATTGTGTTTTGGTCTAGGTGCTCCTAACGACAAGTACCGAAAACTAAACCTCCAAGTGAGTCCGACCAAAAATGGCGCCATTGCCGGGGATGGTGCTATGTGATTAAGTTCTTACTTGTTTGTCTATTTTGATTTTGCTTTCACCTTGAAGTTCCTCAAGGATTGTTCTTGCCGTTTTTGTGTATTTTCCATGCTTGTAGTTGTTTCCTTGTCTTAGCTATGATGGCTCAAGACTTGACATATGGAGTATGTGGTGGATCTTTTGAGTATGACTATAGGTATGGGGAGTTTGAGAAGCAAGTCAACACAAACCTACCTTACTATTTGTACAATGAAAATCCTAACCACTACCCCAAATTTTCCCACAAAAATCACCACATCCAATATCCACAACAACCACCCACTCAATACCCACTTCAAAATGACTTTCAATTGCCACAATACAACCACTTTCACACCTACCCACAACAAGAAGATGAACCTATTCAAAATGTGATTCTCCAAATGATGGGGGATCAACAAAACTTCTTCAAACGAATGCTAGAGGAGAGCCAAAAAGGGGACAATGCTCTTCAAGACATTGTTACCCAAGGTGAGGAGTTGGAGATTCAAATTGCCCAATTGAAAGAATCCCAAACAATCACTCCCCACCATTCCTTAGACATTAAGCATGAGTGTGAATTTGAAGTAGTAACTTTTGACATGAAAAATGAAAAATGGGAAGAGCCAATCTCTTTGAGCTCTTGTGAGTATGAAAGTGTGGTATTTGATGAGGAAGACATGAGGTTGGGTGAGCCAAATACTCTTAACCTTTGTGAGTATGAGGGGGTGTCTTTTGATATGAACATTGAGATGTTGGAGCAAGAATTAATGAAGAAGAATGAAGCCCCCATTCATGATTCGTATGAAGATAGCAACAATGATGATGAGCCTAAAGGATGGACTTGTAATATCACCTTGCTTGAGGAGCCTATCCTTAAGACATTTGAGATATCCTATCATGAAGGTGAATGTCCTTTCCCTATCTCCCATGAAGACTACTTGACACCTACCATGGAGCCAATGATTGTTGAAGAAGATATGGTGGACCTTCTCCAAAAGGTCAAAGCATCATGCAAAAGCTACTTGGTGGAAAAGCTCAAAGAGAAACTTGCACGTGAAGCTACTTGTGGAAATTTGGCACCCACAATGACAACTTCTAAGGGACTCGATCATCAAAGCCATGAGAATTCTCCTTCCACTCTTGAAGGATTAAATGATCAAAATGCTATCATCATCACCAAAATTGAAGAAGAAGTTGGTGAGTGGAAGTCTACGGATGAAAATGAACCATACTTCGTACCTAGTATTGACAAGAATCATGGGCTTATTGGTTTGAAGCATTAGGAAAGCTCTAGTGCCGAGGACAAGGCGAAAGAAAGAACATATGACAAGCTTCCTTGGCCAAATTTCATGTTCAAATGGGGCAACCCATACTTATGCTTGTTTGGAGCTTGTTCACAAGCTTTTGATCTTCTATTAAGAGCCTTGAGCTCTATGGACAAGAATTTCTACAATTTAAACTAGTTTGGTGGAGTTCTATCTCAGACCACCATTTAAAAAGATAAGGAGGAACAACAAATTGGTGAAAAGGTATGATTGTGCAAGGAAAAGAAAGAAAAGGAAGAAAAGCAGCGAAAGACGCTCGTCCCGAGGGCTGGACGCTCGTCCAAGGCCCTCATCGGATTCTGATTCAGTGACATCACGAGAATCCGAGCGGATTGGGCAAAAGACGCTCGTCCTAAAAGAAGACGCTCGGATTGCATCTTGGACGCTCGTCGAAAGACACACGAAGCAAAGTTTTGGAATCGTACCAAAATCGAGCGGATTTTTGAGAAACCGCTCGTCCAAAGTAAGACGCTCGTCCAAAACAGAAGACGCTCGTCTTCAGCCTACTTCAGAAAATGCAAAGTTCCTGTCACGAAATCCGAGCGGATTTTCCCTAAGACGCTCGGATTCTGCTGAAGCAAGACGCTCGTCCCGCAGAGAAGACGCTCGGATTCTGGTGTTTTTCTCGAACTATCCGCCCAGGCCCCACCCGTGTCCGCTCGTCTTCCACCTTTTTCTATAAAAACACCCCCTTTCTCCCTCATTTCTTCACCTTATCTATCCCTAAATCACTCATCTTCATCCCCAAAAACACTCCCCTCACAATAAAAGCCAACAAAAACCCCGTTTCTCTAAGTTCAAGATGATGAATCTCAAGGGCAAGGCTAAGAAATTTGTTGAATCCGCCGGTAAGAAACGCAAGGGTTCATCCTCTTCAACCCCACAAGAGATAATGCCGCCAAGGAACTTCCGCCCCATCATGAGAGGAGGAATAGAGCAACTTGAGTACTTCCAAGAGGTACTCTTCACCTCCGATGCACACCACAAGAAGTTTGTCGAGTTGCTAGGTAAGAACTATGAACCCACTCAATTTATCGATACTAAGGTGTTGGAGATCCTTGGGATAAGGTACCACACCTAGATGTTCTTTGATGGCTTAGGGATTGGAAAACTTTTTCATGCCCATGAGGAGACGTACCTTAGTCTCACCCTGGAATTTTTTAGTAGCCTTCGTATTGTCACGAACACTCGAACCAATGTGAGCATGGAGTTTAGGTTGTGCAACCTAGACCATAGCCTTACACTTGATCAATTTGCTCACATTTTCGGTCTTGTTGTGCCGACCGACTATACCGATAAACCCGCCGATTTCGATGTGGACCTACTTTGGAAGGCTATTTCTGGGAGGGATTTTTTCCACCAAAAGCAATGCTATACCTTTTCCATCCAACATCCGGTGATTCGGATCACCGAACGCTTTGTGGCCGGTACCATCAATGGGAGGTATGAACAAGATAGGTGCACTCTCATTGATTTAACATTTCTTGAGTCCTATCTCAATGTTCGGGGGACGAGGCGATACAACTTCAACACCCCCCTTGAGATGCTTACAAGGTTCCATGACTTTGCTCAAGGGAGAACACAACTCAAGACCTTCGTGATGGGAGGTCTAGTTACTATTTTGGCCAACTTCCTTTGCCCCGGGTTCAACTCCCATGGGAATTATGCTCCTCTTGAGGGGAGTACTTTGATTGATGAGGACGCCGTCTTCATCCACCACCGGTGGTGTGCCTACACTCAATAAGGGAGTGTAGAATGGTTTACGAAAGGGTGCACCTCCATCATTCTTTCGGGTTGGAATATACCGGGCACCGACCCAAGATTGAGCCCGTATTCGCCTAGGCCAAGTTACCTCTTTGATATCCAAATCATCGGCAATCCCCCTCAAAGGGAAGAGGCACCCCGCCAACAACAAATACCTCGTGGGATAACGGCAAGGCCTATTCCCCCACCTTCCTATGTGCCTATCCCACCATACCCTACTCCTTATACCCAATTCCGACCGGAAATCCCTAATACCCCGGGCATTAATGACTTGATGAACCTCATGAATAGAGTGGACCTCGGGGTACATGAAGGGAGGGTCGACAACTACTTGGCCCTTTATCCCCAGTACTATCAAATGGCTCAACAAGGGTATATTGACCCTAATGGCCCTAAGCCCTCTTGGGCCCAACCACAACATTTGTTCCCTAATCAAGGGGACCAAGCTTGGAATCTTGGTGGCCAAGGTGGAGGATACTCGGGCCAAGGAGGAGGGTATGACCAAGGAGGAAGTTCTCACCGGTATGGTTACCCCCAAAATGAGGATGATGACGAGTGAAAGAGGCCTACCTCATCACCTCCATTTGTATAATACTTTTCTCTCCCTCTCTCTTTTGTATATACATTGCATTTAGTTTAGCTCTCGCTTACATTTGTATTATATCTCATATCGCATTTGCATTAGTTAGTTCATTTAGTATAGCTTGCATTGTAATATATCTCACATGATTAGATTAGTTTGCATTGTATTTAGCTTACATAATTCATGTAGATAGTTGCATATAGACTAGAATTCATGCATAGTCACTAATGACCAATCCTATTCTTTTCTACACTAGAAATAGTGTTTGAATCGGTTTGGGGAGGTTTGATCATAAGTGACCATAGTTTAAATCATGCATCATATAATATAGTGTAGATTGCATTCATTTGTTATATATGTCATATAGAATTGCATTTAGTTAGAACATGCATTCATTCATATCATTGCATAAATTCAAAAAATCCAAAAACATGTTTTTTCTGTTCATTCCTACTCCTACATGTACATTGAGGACAATGTCCAAAATAAAGTGGGGGATGGGAATTTATATTCCAAAAACACATAAAAATTGAAAAAATTTGAAAAATACAAAAACATGTATTTTTGTTTCAAAAAAAAAATCCATAAAAAAATTGAAAAATTTTGAAAAATACAAAAACATGTATTTTTGTTTCAAAAACAAAATCCATAAAAAAATTGAAAATTTGAAAAATCCAAAAACATGTTCATTTCCTTTGTAGTGTAGTCTTGTATATATTATGTTTGTCTATCCTTTTTCACATTGATCGACTACGCCACATCCGAGACTTGAGGATATTGAAGAGCGCATGGTATGATCTTTCCAATCTCCTTTTTCCCTTTTATGTTAATGACTATGTGGCTTTATTTTGATTGATGCGGTACAAACAATATGAATTTAGGACTTGCATTTAGATTAATTGGCATACTAGTTGGTAGAATCATATGCATTAGGTTGTATATATGTTACATGGCATATAGTTTGCATGTTAGAAAAATTTTGTGAAACCGTCTACTTGGGAAGCTTGACAAGTGTATATAGGCCCTAGTAGATGCCTTTTCTTCTTAAGACTTTGCTTGTTAGAATACTTGTAAAACACCCTAGGATGTGTCATGCTAGTATCCTTTGACCCATGGATTAAGGCCTTGTCAAGAGTACCTTGTGGTGTGATAACTCCTTGGCTACCGTTTATTCCAAGGTGACACTTGAAACCATGCATCCATCATCCATGTTCTACCACATTTTTATCATCAAAGGGAATGGGCACAAAAAGAAATTGATTTGAGTTCAATGAAATGAAAAGTGAAAGAAAGTTTGCAAAATGCATCAAATGAAAAGAGGAGCAAAAATGAGAACTCCTATGCTTCAAAAATAAGGCACCCTCGTTACTAATTGGGGTGACTTTGAAAATGTTCAAAAGAAAATGCAAAGAAAAGTTGAAATTGTCAAGTATTGAAATGCCAAACATCAAAGAAATGGCAAGAAAATGTTCTCAAATGTCAAATGCCACAAGAAATTGGGGGAAAAAACAAACAACAAAGCAAACTCCCAAATGAAACTCAAATACTATCGATCCCTTTATCCATCGTATCCACTTTTGTGCATGGTAGAGAAGGGACCACCCTTCTTCTTGTCTAGGCAAGAGGGGGAATTCCGCGATCCTCCAGTGTTTCTAACGCCATAGGGAGTCTACTCTTGACAAAAGCATTTAACGATTGAGGACAAAGGTACCCTAGCTTGACACAATTTGGAGGTGATTTATTGGTATCCTTCTAGGCTTAGTAGTTTGAATAAATTGCATCTATGAAGGAGTGTGTACCCTTGAATTGCTTCCCTTGTAGATAATTTCCGCCACTTAGATGAGGAAAGTGGCTATTCTTTTGTAGATGCATCCATTACTCGATTTTGTGGGCTTTAATGATTGGATGTGTCGCCATTTTGGCAAGACCCACCTTGCCTTGCAAGAAGGCATCCTACCTCATGGTTATCTTGTTGTGAGTTGAAGGGGCGGAGTGAGACCCGCTAATTATCTCACATCGGTTATATTAGTAGGTTAGCTTAAATAAAGGTCTAGTTTTTGTCACCTCTTTACTCGGGACGAGTAAAGGTTCGGTTTGGGGATATTTGATGTGAAAATTATTTGCGCACATTTAGTCCCCTAATTGAGCCTATTTTGCATACTATTATAACATTCCATAGCCATTTTATCCGTCAAATCCTTCCTATTTGCTTTCCTAGTGCATTCCATATGTTTTGTAGGAAAGAAGATAATTAGGCGGAAATTCCCCTCTTTCGTGCATATTTGGAAGCTTATTGACGATATTCGATTGACTAGTATGAAGAGGAGGCGAGAACTAAAGACTAATCCTACAAGAATAAGAAGAAAGTGAAGAGAAGGATTCTGAAGTAGAATCCGAGCGGCCAAAGAGACAAGACGCCCGTCCAAGAAACATAATCCGAGCGTCCAAGCCTCGAAGACGCTCGGATTCCTCTGCTACAATCCGAGCGGATTTGCCTAGAGACGCCCGTCCACCCCTGCAAGAATCCGAGCGGATTCCCCTCCTGGACGAACGGATCGCGGCGTCTTCCGCTGAGATGCTCATCTCTCCGAAAAGACTAGCATTTCCCTGCTTAAAACTCAAAAATGTAATTACTAATTTAGCCTTAGTTAACCTAATGAAGCTCTACTATATATACCCCACTTGTAAATAATCAAGGTATGAAGTTTTTAGAGGAGAAAGCCTCCACATTAGAAATTCTTCTTAGATTAGATTAGGAGTAGATTAGAATAGACTACTCTTTAATCTTTCCACAAATCCCACATTAATCTCTCCTTAATTATTGTTCAAGTTTGTTACTTTTGGGTAATTGAAGATTATTGGGTTATTATTGGAGGATTGACAACCCTTCATCAATTAATCAAGTTCTCTTCTTTTATTCTTTGCTTTATTATTTGGATCATCTCAAGTTTGGTATAATTCCTTTACCCTTTTTACTCTTTATTGTTTATCTCCTCATTATCTTATCATGTTTACACTTGTTGTGATGATTGACACCATTAATGACATGTTTACCATTATAATAAGTGAGTAGTCTCTTTAGCTAGGATTAGTGGGTAATTAGGGGAAACAAACATGGGGAATGATTCATGCTTAATCCAATATGTTTTCATAATTAGTTTGCTTGCTTGTTGTGATGTCAACTTTATGCACATGTTATGTTTGATGAAATGCTAAGCCTATGAATCCTTGCATTTACAACCATCTCTTATCTACTCAACTTGACTTGTAAGATATAAACAAACTCGAGTCTTGTTAGATCATGCATAGAAGTTGAATAGGAGGAAAGTAAGTCGACTTGCAGGTGTTGTACAATCTAATCGATTCGGCTCCGGGACCCAACTCTTCCTATGAACCGTAAGACATAAAACCAACTCAGTTCCTCCATAACATTAATTGCTTGCAACTTTATAAACATGTTTGTATGATCAACTCCCATGATTTTTATGAACCCATGATATCCTAACACTTTTAATCAATTGTTTACATCCTTCCTTTTATTACTTGTTTTACTTTATTGCTTGCATTAGTCTAGGACACAACTACAAACCCAACCAAATTGTGACACTAGCATAAATTGAGATAGATAGACTTAGAACCCAAAGCACACCGTCCCATGGATCGACCTCAACTTACCGCTAACTAGTTGTTTGTTGAGTATTATGAATGTGTTTTGATTGGGTGTACAACGACACGCCCACATCAGAAATATATGAACCACTTAGATGGCGTATGATAAGTTGTTCTTTTTAGCGAACATATGAGACTTTACTCAACTCATCAGCTAGTAACCGAGGACAACCTTATTAGTCATACTATCACCGTAACTAAAAAGAATAAGAATAACTAATAGACTAATAGCCAATAATATAATTATTAGAACAAATATAGATAGGCTAATCACAATTAAAATGATAAACATTGTGGCATCAAAATACATCCTCAATATGGTGATTACTCCATTCAAGAACTTTAGGCTTAATCATCCATATGCTCTCATCCTCCTAATATCTGAAATAAATATAAATAAAAATTATTAAATTATATTCTATATTCACCAATTGTCATGTATTGATAATTAAAATAGAAAAATCTCCAAAAAAATAAAAGAACAAATTCCAGAAAAATATCCTGCTACCTCATAAAAATCCACATACTCATCAATTTTTATTTTTCATGTATTAATATCAAAGTATATCATCCTCCTGAAAATCAATTAATTGCACAAATTAGTATTATGCCAAAATCAGATGTCTACGGAATACAAAATTGCATAAGTTATATCGAGAAAACATTATCAAATGAGGTATATTGATCAATATAGTAAAATATTATAATGGAAATTAAAAGAGAACATGAGTAAAACAAATAAGCTCTAAGATGATACGAAAATAATAAAAATGCATGTTAAAAGTGAAGGAAAAGTAGATCTATATACTCAACATATTCATATATGTTTTAATTTAATTGTCATAAAATTAAATGGTGGATCTTATGCATGCAAACTAATAAACAATATAAAGAAGAAACCATCATCTTACATTGTGATTTTCGGATTTATGGGCACAAGTGAGTTCACCTACTCACTTGTTCTTGAGCTTTCCTTATGGATGAACAAGATTCAAGTATAGAATCCCTCCCAAAAGCATATACCCAAAGAATCTCTTAATAACTTATATATTTATGATCTAGTAATAATATAAGTTTTTACTATAAAATTGACACAAATAAATTTTATTTTTACTCTTGAAAATTTCGGTCAAGAGGTGGAATTTTGTGAGATTTTATTTCTCTAGAATTTTACAAATTGTAGAGAGTTTCTAATTTTCTTACTCTAGAAATTTTTTATCCAAAATGATGAATGAATATTAAAAAGAAAAAAACTCTCTTTTCTTTTCTCATATGGTTGGCCGAAAAAAAGGCCTTGGGTAGTATGCCCAATGCTTTTTATTTTTGCTCTTCTCAAAAGCTTAGGTTTTGCATGGCTACTTGTTAGCTTCCATCATTGTGTTTTCCACTTAACAATTAACACAATTTTATTCCACTAACTCCCTCCATAATTTCGGTACATTCAATATAAAATGGATGGTCCATTTTATTTTGTCATTTGTCAATTGTAACATATGTGACATGTTACTTGACATATGAAATTGTAATGTATTTTTAACATATTAAAAATCAACATACTCATAAAATATGTCATATACAAAATCGACTAGTAATTCGTAATTACTTGTACCAAAATGGTTTCCAAATTATAAACTACAACATTCTGTATTTATAATAATTTATTCATTCCGTTTCAATTGTTTTCGTAAACAATAATTTCATCTAAGTAATAAAACAATTCGATTACTTAGACCGTGTCTCATTTAATCATATTTACAATAAGATACGTAAATTATACTCACAAAATTATCCGTCAATTTTAAGCAATTTAATTAACTCGTATCGGTATACGATTAATTAAATAATCAATTAAGAGTATTTCCCTATAGGTATGACCTAAGGGGATCAACGGATCACCACCGTCGCACGACGTTAATGTGTCAAACTCTAGTCGACCAATCATTACCGATATGTGTGGACCAGTTGTCGTAAAATATTACATCCCACATGTATTCTTAAAATGAGATTTAATAATGATATTTAAATCATGTGATCGCACTATTGTTGAGGACACATTTCCCAACAATCTCCCACTTGTCCTCGACAAGTGTGCGTCACCAATTCTCTTGTCCTATTACTATCTCCCACTCAATGCAAGGTGTCTTTGGGTCGTACTTGCAAGTGATCATATCGAGAGTGGTTTCCTCGATCCGGAGAATAAGCGATTGACCGGATTTATCTATCATAGATACCTTCCGAGCGTGGCCACGCATTTCAAGTTCATTACTCCTCGAGTGGCCCTGAGATATTGTTTTAACCCCGACAAGGGGGTGGACAATTCCTATCGCACTTATTCCCTTCGACTAGCCACACCATCATAACCCAAAATATGCCCATTTGACCCCATTTACGAAGGTCGTAGTAACACAAATCAAAGTTAATCGAAACTGTGCCATCTTAGGCGACAGTCTTTAGTCAAAAGAATTGACTCATTAGAATACTATAGCAGCTCTCGCCACGACCAGGCTATATAAATTGCCAGAACTCTATAAGCGGTCATAAGGCCGAAGCCAGTGTTCCTAAATCTGCCTATGTGATCGACTAGTCATCTCACATGACTCTATGGCACTTGAACTTGCCATCAATCGCATCACACTCTAGTCACTTCGAGACGTCACCTCATACAAGCGACTATGGGCTAATACTATGTTAATTCGGGTTCACTTTAACGGGGTTCAACGTTGTCTCTACAACCCGTTTGGATGTAACAAAGTATAATAAAAGAGTTTTAAAGTAAAACTCGAACGACAAATGCGATTATCACATATGAATAGTCAATGCCTGATTACTATTTCATGTTCTATAATCTAATTTGATCTTGTACGTAGTTGTTCATTTCAATTCAATTGAAATGACATGACTCATCATGTTTAGCCTTTGAGAAGGCTTTGGTTAGTAGGTTTTATCAATTTCTTGTACCTTACTCAACCTTACTACATACTCGTTTTCCTCTGTAATGTATACATTTGCATCACAAAACTTTCTGAGTACGTGTCGAGATCCAATCAAGACATAGGTCCTCTAGCCTAAGAATAGCTCCCCTTTGTTTTCACGAGTGTGCGGGACTCATCCTCTTGCACATCTCATGATTGCAAGTGTACTCAATTTCCGTTATAAATATCTCTCATTGTTCTTTATTGCCTAGAACGATTCTAGAAAATCTACTTCTTAATTAACATAACCACAATGGTACCTTAACCATCTTAATGTGTTTTGATTATGGTTTTGTCGGAAACCATGCGCAATCTCAATTGTCAATTGTCACTTGTGTAACACCCTTACACAAAATTGCATTATAAACACTTTGCTTTACTTCCTTAATGCTTCTGCAAGCACTTAAGGGTAATCTTTATAGCTTACTTGGTAAAGATTACTTAAATTCGATTTTGAAAACAATTCATCATACTCAAAGCATATGAAGTGTTATACATCATTTCTTTTTAATTGATTCGGCAGCGGAAGCAAATGAAATCAATCAAATATGTTCAATTTAATTGAACTAGTCATGAATCTTATCAACATAAGACTTCTTACTGACGCTAATATCATGTGGATTTATCTTCATAAATCCGGATATTCAAGATGTATTATAATACTCCAAAAGTCTTAAATCATTCTCAATGATCAATATGTCATCCACATATCGGACTAATTAAAAAGTCCGTAACTCCCACTAAACTCCATGTATAAACACAACTTCTCGACTTATCGAGAAATGTTTTATCACATGATCAAAATGTTGATTCCAACTCATTGATGTCCTACTTAAGATCCTCTCTTAAGTTTCACATTATCTTAGGATTGCAAGAATCTATAAAACTCATGACATGTATTGAATACATTCCTTCTATTGAAAAAGTGGGTTTTAGATTCACTTCTTTCAGTATGCATATCCTCATAATGAAACACAATCCCTAAGAAGATCCAAATAGACTTAATCATTTCAATTAGTGCAAAACCCTTTGCAACCAATCTTGCTTTGAAATATCTCTTTATTAGTGCAAAACCCTTTGTCACTAATCAAGTCCTTTTGTTTCGGATTTTCATGGCTCTAAGCCTTGTATTGAGTTGTGACTTAAACACTCTTATGTAAGTCATATGTTCATTACTTTCTAGAAGTAATCAACTTGAATCAAACAATTTCTTTTGTAAGTTATAAGCTCTTTACTTTCTTAAAAGTAGCATGAATTCATCATTTTTAACAAGTGACGAATTTAACCTCCTAGGTTTTGAAAAAACAATGTATAATGTCTTACACAAAACGTCTCATGTAGCCAAGAAAGACCAGTTTCTTGCAACATAACATTCTCTGTGGCTCTTGAATAATTTCTCCCACTCTGTCTTCTAGAAATAAACTTGTATTTTAGAAAGACAACTTCATCAGCCGCAAACCCGTCGTGTTCGTGATAATTGAAAAGGGAAAAATGAGCATTTGTTTCTTGTGAAAACTTACAACCATGGTACCCTTACCATTTCATATCTCATATGATTCGATTTAGTGGAAAAATAATTTAGACAAAATGATAAAATCCCCAAAAGGATCAAGTAACTCAAAGTAACTTGATCGAAGTCCAAACCTTATCGAATAGCGTTTGAATTCTTATCCAATCACACATTATTTCATAATGCGTGCTAAGAGAGATTAACTTGTGATATTAGATCACATTTCCATTGGTTTATATCAAAGTCTTCACTTTGATAATCCCATCACGGCTAAATCGTGATTTCTTTAACTCTTTAAACTTCTTTAAAGATTTTTTCTATTTACCTTATTAAGTTAACACATTAGGGTCAACTTAAATCGTTGGTAAAAGAGAATGATCAACCTATTATGGATCAATGATTTATAACCTCGATCTCCTTTTCAACCAAAAGGCACGAGATATCTTGCTTTGAATACAAGATACGCATATACCATTAACAATCTAATGGTTTCAAGAGTACTCGTAAACTCTTTGCGTTCATCATTCCAAAATTTTAAGGTTTAATCTTGGGTTACCAATTTGAGTCTTGCATCATCTTCATGATATATTATTCTAGTTTGGTTTAGAATATAATCACCTTGATGATGGGCTAGCCATACATCAAATCATGGTGTATAGGGTCACAAAAGTGAAACCTCTTTTGTATCTTTAACAAATTGTATTCTTATTTAGAGTTTATGTACTTAATAGTCACAATTAAGTACAACTCCAAACCCGAAAACTAGATTTAGTACACAATGACTCTATCTCTTGACATTATTGTTGCTAGTCGTCATATTCTAATCATCCTATTTATCAAGTACAATGATGAAAACCTCCATTGGTTTCTAATATTGACGAAGTAGTACTAGCAAAATTTTATGTTTAATCAAATAAACATTTTAAAGAAGAAGGTTCAATTAGATGTCCCACAACTAACTTGTTGATACTTCAATAATTTGGGGCAGTTTCCTTTCTCGTGTCCAACATTTAAGACAATGGAAACTTATCGGTCGGGATTGATAGGTTTAGTATCGTCATTCTCAACAACTTTACCTTTAACATTACCTTGTATCAATTCCATTATAATCTTTACTTCTTGAACCTCGTCCTCATCTTAACGGTTTAAGAGAATGCTCCCACTCATTTCAATGAGTCTTTGCTTTGAGAAGCAAAATTGAATTCATGAAGATTACTCTTCATTTGTTCGTTTTAGTCTTAAAACTTTCATTGAAGTGGTTGCGTTATTTTGGTCAATTTTGATTTCCAGCAAATCTAGTTACCAAAATTAGAAACAATTCATTGTAAGTAGATGTGTTAGTCAAGAATCAAAAACTTGTTTGATAATGAATAACTTTAATCTATACTCTTTACAAGAGATCCTTAGCAATGGTTCATTTGAGGTTTTAGAAGCAAATTCATATTTGTCTTTAGTTACGATGTTTTAATGGAGATTTGAATCGAAATGATATCGTATATGAATTGTGGTAAAGAAATAGAACAATATAACAACGGAATAGTGGAAAACTTAACATTTATCGTTTTATTAATACTTGTAAACAACAAGTAAAGCATTTACATAGTGACCTCTACCCAACTATGATAAATGATTCCAAGATCCAAATTCATATCAACTTAGGCACGGGATAGCCGATGGAACCCTTATTAATATAACTCGGTGGATTAACGTTTAATCGATTATACTTTTAGAACTCTTGGTCGATAAAATTACTCTAATGTTTATCTATAGCCCGGAACACATGCGACTATGGTCACGAATACTTCCGTTGAGTTCAATCCAAATTTCGAATAAATGTGTCCATGATCCAAATTCACATTAATTTGGGCACGGGATGGCCGATGAAACCCTCATCAACATGAATTCGGTGGATAGACATTCATCACCCACTTCCCCTACGTAACAAGGTTTGTACCCGGTATGGCCGAGTGCACTTCCTCACAAAATAGGTTTTCATGGTTTCTACTATTTGGTAAGGCTATGTCTCAATTAATTGTTTTAGCGAGAGATCATGTCAATTTATTATCTATCACGTTTTAAGTGAACTAAAGCGGTGAACTACGATAATTGTAATTGACATGGTCGATAAACTCGATTAAAATGACAATGCATGTTTTAGTTATGGCGATTTAGCGATGCATGCGACATATAAATAAAATGCAAACAATAAAAAAAATTAAATCCTAGTATGGCCTTCCTAAAATAGAAAATCTAATTAACTATTACATATTCGGAAACCAACTCCATTGGTCCCTTGAACTTCGGTTGTGGCACGCATCTCGAGGTAACACCGTCTTTATGTATCGCCATCTTGAAGAAATCCGTCTTTGGGAACTCCGAAATGAATAAAATTACATAATAAATTACATAATTTCCTATTATACATTTGTAACTATAATAAAATAAATCTATTAAATTACAAGACGGTGATACGAGATCACAATAAAATTACAACCGAATCGATATTCCCATACATTTCGGGAAAAACCAATTAAAATCTAAGGCCATACTAAGTAAAAATTACATAATTCAAAAATTACATAAATTAAAATTATGACAATCATAAAGAAAATGCAGCATTATAATATGTATGAACATGCCGAATTTTATGTTAAATCGCCTTTAATTAGCCAATATCGTATATTACTCAGTTTTTACGGATTTACGTGATTTCAACATTTTATAATCACAAAAATTACATAAATTCATATTTATACATAAGTTAATTATCCTAACCTCTTAGGACTCAAAATTTAGTCTTCACTAATAATTTGACCATAATTAACTCATATTACTAAAAATTGTTCATAATGGACTTAAAATTATAATAAAATGCTATAAACTTCAAATAAATCACAAAATTTCAAATAAATTTGAAATTTGAAATTTAAACTCATGAACATTCTGGAAAAATACCATGACACTCATAATGTTCAAAACCTTAGGTTAAAAATTTCGAATTTTTCCGGAAAAACAATGTTGCGGTTTATCGGTTTTAACTAAAATAATCATAAAAACATGTGAAAAATTATATACATTAATTTTTCAATTTTAGATCTGAAAAAGATAATAAAATACAACATATAATGTTTTTCCTTAGTCATAGATTATGTTTTATTAATGTTTCACTAATAATGTCACTATTTATGCTATTTTTCTTCAAAACTCCATAAATCATGCAAAAAGACTTCACTATAGCCTATTATTTTACACACATCTTGTACAATTGCATGTGACAACATACTAAATTTATATGACCAGATTCGAAATTTCTCTCATATTAACCTATTTATCACTTAAATCCGAATTTAATAATGAAAAATCCATTTTTCGAGCATAAGAAGTCCAAAAATTATGAAAATTTACAGGTTATCTCGAAATAATATATGTGACAACAGATCCAAAAATCACTGGAAAATACGAAGTATAGCTAATTTTAGTCCGAAAATGACATTTTTACTCATAAAATCATATTTAAATGCCATTATTGTATAATATGAACAATAAAAATCCGTAAATTTAACCAAAATATCCTAAAAACATTTTAGGACCAGAAATTTAACATGCATAAATTAATTTCGTGATATCTCATAATAACACTAATTATTCAAGTTTTATATGTTATTCTTATAACTCGGAAAAACTTTTAACCGATTTGCATGCAAACAACCAAGGCTCTGATACTAATTGAAGGAAAAGTAGATCTATATACTCAACATATTCATATATGTTTTAATTTAATTATCATAAAATTAAATGGTGGATCTTATGCATGCAAACTAATCAATACTATATATTAAATCCAGAAACCAAGGGACTTCAATGTAATTAAAGAAAATTATACAAATTAATTATACTATATAGTTTTAAATCAATAGCACCGTGTGATGGACCCGATTAAGGGATCTCAATGCAATATTACATACTTTGGGTTAAAATTAAATTATATAGAAGTTTGGTAATTTTCCTAAACATGGTCAATTTCCTTAAAATAAAATAATTAATTAAAATTGTCAATTTCCTTAAAATAAAATAATTAATTAAGATGGTCAATTTCAAGGAAACTAAAAGAAAGAAGATGCCTGATAATTTTCCTAAATATTTATAGAAGACTAGAAAATGGTCAATTTCCTTAAAATAAAATAATTAATTAGTATAAACATGCACACTTATGGTATTAATTATTATCATCATAAAATTTAAAATCTATGCAATTTTATTAAACTTTATAGTTTATTAGATGTATAGAGATGTTAATTATTTTACATACAAAAATATAATAAGTAGGTTATAAATAATTCAAATTAGAATCATAATATATAATATTGCATAAGTCTTTCGATTTGATTTAATGCATATATGTAATATATTTATATAAATATATAATCCTCTTAAAATTCCATGCCTAAGCAGTAAAAGTAATTTCGTCAGTAAAGAAAAGAATTGTAGTAACATTGGATATACTTATATGATAGTAATCACTCATTTGAATAGTAAAAGTAACAATATTATCAACGAGATTAGTGAGAGTGGTAGAAACAACAACGGGAGTAGTGAAATAATCAATATTAATGCGGCAATAGTGAAAGTAACAATAATTATGGAGGGAGTAGTGAAATTATCAATATTAATGCGACAGTAGTGACAGTAACAATACTTACGGCGGGAGTAATGAAAGTAACAATGATTACGGGCAAGTAGTGAAATGTTATTAATATTGTTTCATTAATAAGTGTAAAATATTAATAGCGGGAATAATGAATTTGTCTCAAAATTTATTTCATCGTAATTTTAGGATATGTTATAAAAATATATTAGTGATAAATTTATGGGTTATGCAACTGTAAGTAATTTTATTTAATGAAAAAATAATAATTTAATGGTAAGTAGAGGTAGCCCGGGCGAAGCCGGGCACCAATACTAGTAAACAATATAAAGAAGAAACCATCATCTTACATTGTGATTTTCGGATTTATGGGCACAAGTGAGTTCACCTACTCACTTGTTCTTGAGCTTTCCTTATGGATGAACAAGATTCAAGTATAGAATCCCTCCCAAAAGCATATACCCAAGGAATCTCTTAATAACTTATATATTTATGATCTAGTAATAATATAAGTTTTTACTATAAAATTGACACAAATAAATTGTATTTTTACTCTCGAAAATTTCGGTCAAGAGGTGGAATTTTGTGAGATTTTATTTCTCTAGAATTTTACAAATTGTAGAGAGTTTCTAATTTTCTTACTCTAGAAATTTTTTATCCAAAATGATGAATGAATATTAAAAAGAAAAAAACTCTCTTTTCTTTTCTCATATGGTTGGCCGAAAAAAAGGCCTTGGGTAGTATGCCCAATGCTTTTTATTTTTGCTCTTCTCAAAAGCTTAGGTTTTGCATGGCTACTTGTTAGCTTCCATCATTGTGTTTTCCACTTAACAATTAACACAATTTTATTCCACTAACTCCCCCCATAATTTCGGTACATTCAATATAAAATGGATGGTCCATTTTATTTTGTCATTTGTCAATTGTAACATATGTGACATGTTACTTGACATATGAAATTGTAATGTATTTTTAACATATTAAAAATCAACATACTCATAAAATATGTCATATACAAAATCGACTAGTAATTCGTAATTACTTGTACCAAAATGGTTTCCAAATTATAAACTACAACATTCTGTATTTATAATAATTTATTCATTCCGTTTCAATTGTTTCTGTAAACAATAATTTCATCTAAGTAATAAAACAATTCGATTACTTAGACCGTGTCTCATTTAATCATATTTACAATAAGATACGTAAATTATACTAACAAAATTATCCGTCAATTTTAAGCAATTTAATTAACTCGTATCGGTATACGATTAATTAAATAATCAATTAAGAGTATTTCCCTATAGGTATGACCTAAGGGGATCAACGGATCACCACCGCCGCATTTGACGTAATGTCAAACTCTAGTCAGCCAATCATTATCGATATGTGTGGACCAGTTGACTGTAAAATATTACATCCCACATGTATTCTTAAAATGAGATTTAATAATGATATTTAAATCATGTGATCGCACTATTGTTGAGGACACATTTCCCAGCAAAAAGAGAACATGAGTAAAACAAATGAACTCTAAGAAGACACAAAAATAATAAAAATGCATGTCTATTGTTGTGCTTATAGAATGAACATTATCATCTCGAGAAAACAAAAATAGGAATTAAAAAGTCATAATGTCATCAAAATTTTCAAGGTAAATTAAAAATATGAATCATTATAAAGTGTGGTTAAAAGTTAGTGAGGGAATTAAATAGAATATTCAAGTTGAGGAAGATAAAAAATTTATTACCTTCTTTAGTTTTTTCTAAGATTGTAATTGTAAGAATAAATATTAGGGAAAAATAAAAGAAAACAATTATGAAACGACTTGCAATATGACTTCTTGAAATCACATGGTTATGCAACATGTCACTTAAAAATGTGCTCAATGTTAGCCTTTTTATATTATTGTATAGATAACTTCTTCAACTAGTTTTTGTACTCGTGCAAAAAGCACGGGCCGTTTTAATTATTAGGGTGAAATTCTGTATTTCGATTAATCTTTTAATATTCAAAATTAGTCTTTTAAGTTTTAAGAACAAATAAATAATCATAACTCATAAGTAATCGATACTATCTAATTAAAAGAATATAATATGAGTACTTTTATTCGTATGTTTTGGAGCTGAACACAATTAACATAACAAATGAAATAATAGATTTATGTTCGGTAATGGAGACCTCTTTAATAACTATATAATATAATGGTCATGTTGCGTATATAATACGGAGAATCCAACTATTTGGGCATAGTCATACTACGTCAAGATAGAAATTAATAGATATAGAGCTAGGCAAACAATTATTCTTACATGTGTTTATCATACCACTGATGTAAATCTCGCTTGTAAATAATGTAAAGAGTCTATATTCGGGACGCCACGGACTACGAAGAATCAGATAGAAAATCTATCTTCATTGTGATTGTCCATGGTCCATATAAGCATATCTGAAAATTGTTCACAAAATAAGTCGGTTAAATAGTTTGATAAGAGCAATTACACTAAATAATAAAATTGGAGACAAAAGATAATTATAATACAAACCTATTTTGAGAGATTAGAAAGCATTAGGATTGCAAAAAAATATGAAAAAAATTTAGCATTTACAAGGATGTACAAAGAAAATTTAGTCTTATATATAAGACTAATTTATGCTTCTCTGTATACCACAAGTTCATGCCTCTTTGTTTTCTTTGTCAATCATTTCTTATGTTTATCTCCTTATATTCTTAGGCGTTAAAAACCATTAAGATATTTATTATGCTATCTTAATTATTAGAATACACTAACACTAACAATCTTACAAACTCAATACACTTTCATATTTACCTCTCTCCTCTTACCCACTAACCCATGCATGCTACTGTTATGTCCATCAGTCTGTCTTCATTTCCCTCCTCATTTCCCATAGAATTCAAAACAACTTGCGGTTTTTTCCCCTCTATTTCCTGTCATTTCATCTTCCTTTTTCTTTCTTCACATTCCTGATAACTCCACTCGCCATTTTCATCTCCACCAATTAATTCCAACTCGCAATTCATCTCCACCAATTAATTCCAACTCGTCTGGAAACTCGCATGTCTCCATTTTTTTATAAGGTGTTTTTTTCATTCCTTATTTAGTGATTTGTACTTGTTTTTTGTTAATTATTGCCTTTGTTAAACTATCATAAAATGGTATGGTTTTGCTGCTGTTGATTTGTTCAATTGTTAATTATGGTTTTGCAGGCGAAATACGAGTTCATTTGATAATTAACAATGGTTTTTGCCAAGAAAATTGCCAAGAAACCTGAATCAAAGGTAAAAATTCTCGTCTTCTTTGTATAACTCTTATAGAATGATGTATAACTTCAACTAAATATATGCATAATTTGAATCCCAATTGTTTTTCATCTACAGATGGATGTTGTAGAAAGTGTTGACACGGGACTTGATACCAAGGTTAAAAGTTTTGACTTTTATTTATCTGCGGTCAGTCGTTGTATAACTCTTATTACATTTTGAATAACTTTAGTATTCAGTATGTATAACTCTTGTTACTAGATGTATAACTCTACTTTTATTCCGTTGTATAACTCTTGTGATTCTCTGACCAACTCTACTTTCATAATGTATAACTCTTGTTGTTATATGTATAACTCTACTTCTATTTAGTTCTATGCTTAGAGTTATACAATATATGCCTAGAGTTATACATTTTGTACCTGGAGTTATACATTATATGCCTAGAGTTATACAATATATGCCTAGAGTTATACATTTTAAACCTGGAGTTATACATTATATGCCTAGAGTTATACAGTATATGCCTAGAGTTCTACAGTATATACTTGGAGTTATACATTATATGCCTAGAGTTATACAGTATATGGTTACAGTTATACATTATATGATTAGAGTTATACATTCTATGGTTAGAGTTATACATCATATAAAATTAGTTTTCAGAATGTCTAACTTTTGTTATTATATGTATAACTCTACTGTTATTCCGTATAACTCTTCTGATTATCTCTTCTTTTGAATGGTGAAAAGAATTTTGGATTTTACAGAATGTTGGATTTTACAGAATTTTGGATTTTACAGAATTTTGGTTGTAAAGAAGAGATGACAAACCATTCAAAATTCTTTTTTGTATAACTCTTATAGAATTATATATAACTTCAACTAAATATATGCATAATTTTTGATTCCAAGGTTAAAAGTTTGAATTTTTATAACTGTAGTTATTTGTTGTATAACTTTGATTACATTTTGAATAACTTTTGCTTTCAGAATGTATAACTCTTGTTATTATATGTATAACTCTAGTTTTATTCCGTGTAACTCTTGATATTCTCTGACTAACTCTACTATCATAATGTATAACTTTACTTATATTTTGTATAACTCTGACTATTTATTGTATAACTTTAATTCACAGTATGTCTATTTCTTTGTTGCAAATATCTCTAACTGCAACTACAGTATGTCTAATTGTGGGTGTTATTCTTGTTTTTCCCCAGATGGCCGATGCCAAGCCAAGGGTAAAGAGGGTGCACGAAATCATGGTTTCGTGTCGACCTCAAAGGCTTGTCTCTCTCATTGAAAACCTTAATGAGGATCAAGTGGCCGCTGTTAAGAAAATTGGGTTTGGTGGCCTTTTGGAGCTTAAGATTAGCAGCTTCCCACTTGCACACGTTCGCCTATTTTTGGAGTCCTTCTCTGATGGGTCATATGTGTTCAGGGCTTCTCGGAAGAAGGAGTTTATGATCAGTAAGCATGACGTGCATAACTGTTTTTTGATACCTTTTGGACCCAACCCTCTCCCGTTGGTACCTACTGGCCCGCAGAAGGGGTCCAATGATCCCGAAAATAAGGCGCTCAAGGACAAATGGCGGCAAGCTTACGGGGTGGATAAAGCTTCTACTTCAATAAGTTTAGGGAAAGTTCACAAGGAACTTATGGAGTACGAGGAGGCGGACGATCATTTTTGCCGGCTATTTGTTTTGTTCTCTATGTCTTTATTCCTCGCCCCCACCCCAAACAACGGGATAAATTTAAAGCTTTTAAGGGCTGTAGAAGACCCTAAAGCCATTCCGCATTTTGACTGGTGCTCTTATATTTTGGAAATTATGGTGAAAGCGGGGACAGATTGTAAAAAGGCGGCAACGATGTTGGGTGGCTGTATCCCCTTCCTCATGATAACCTACTTTCAGCGATATGATTACAAGGGTAGGCCGTGCCTCCATGATCTACCTCTGATTAAGCATTGGGATGAAAAATATGTTGGAATATGTGTCCTCCGACAATAATGCGATCACAACTGTTGATCATGATGATCACATGTTTAAGTCTCATTTTAAAGAATACAATTGGGAAGTAATATTTTACTGTCAACTGGTCCACACATATCGGTAATGATTGGCTGACTAGAGTTTGACATTACTGTCGTGAGACGGTGGTGACCAGTTGATCCCCTTAGGTCATACCTAAAGGGTAACACTCTTAATTGATCATTTAATTGATCGTATAATGTTACGGGTTAATTAAATTTCTTAAAATATTGACGGACGATTTTGGAAGTAAAATTTACGTATCTCATTATAATCTGATTAAATAAGATACGGTCTAAGTAATCGAATTGTTTCATTACTTAGATGAAATTATTGTTTAAGGAAACAATTGAAATTGAATGAATTATTATAAATACAAGTTATTGTGATTTATAAATTGGTAAAATATTTTGGTACAAGCAATTATGAATTGCTAAGTCGATTTATGTATATGACGTATTTTTATTAATACGTTGATTTTTAATATGTTAAAAATACATAACAAATTTATGTGACATATGACATGTGACATATGACAAATTGACATTTTGACAAAGATAAAATGGAGTCCATTTTATCCATATGTACCGAAATTAAGGGGAGTATTAGGATGATATTGTGTTGATTATGTTAGTGGTAAACATAATCATTTCCCTAATAAACTAGCCATGCAACCTAGTGGTCATTGTGAAGACAAACTCATGCATGCATTGGCTCCCCTCTCTTCCCCTCTTACCCGGTTTTTCATAAGGCAAAGCCAAGGGTTTTTGCCTTATGATTTATCATATACACTAGATAACATTTTAGATTATTAGTTCATTCATCATCCATCTAAAATAAGAACTTTTAGAAAGATAAAAACCTTCCTCTTCCTTCTCTCTTAACCGGTTTTAAGAGACCAAAATCAAATATTTTTGGTTCAATTTTTACACTAAATTAATATTATTCTAGTAATCATAATATTAATTTGATTAAGAGTTTGCCTTGGGTATTTTACTTTGGGAGGGATTCTACACTTGGATCTTAGTTCATCCATTAAGGAGAGCACAAGAACAAGAGAGAATGAGATTTCTCTTGTGCCCATATAAACCGAAATACCAATGTAAGATGAAGATTTCTTCTTTAATTGATAATTGTTTGCATGCATAAGATCACCATTTAATTTTATGACTAAATTAACTTAATACATATATGAATATGTTGAGATTATAGATCTAGATTTCTAACAAGATCGCTTGTAAAAAGGCTAAAATTTGAGGTGTCTCAAGGGGGATTGGGTAGGTTAACTTCAGTGGCGGATCTCTGTATGTCTGCGCAGGGGCCAGGCCCCCCTGTCCAATGGGCCGAATGTGTAATTTCCAAATGAAATTATTTAAACTGTTTGTTTTGCTATTGGTTGGCCCCCCTTGTTATCTTCAACCATGTATGTAAAGCCCATAAAGGCAGTTACCTATACGCATCTGATTCTTTCTTAGCGGCCCAAATCCCAAACAATGAGTAGTAACTAGTGAGTTACCGTATAATGTTAGGTTATCAATGTAGATACTCCCTCATAGTCACTATAATGTTCCCTCTTCCCCGAAATGGATTATTCAACTAATGTTCCCCTTTCTATTTTTAGAAACTTTACTCTTATTTTATTCATTCCTCTCTCCTATCACCAAACCCCAAACAACACTTTTACTCTTATTTTATTACTTTCCTTTATGTTTTGACCCCACAATTCTTTATTTAACTACTAATAATTCATCCCTCTCTCCTATCACTAACCTCACACAACTTTTTTACTCCTATTTTAATACTTTTCCTTAAGTATTGTGCTCATATCAAATGGGAACAATATAGTGACTGGGAGGGAGTATAGTATTACTATATTAGTTTGGTTTACTGTTAATGTTTACTTTTTTTTTTTTTTTTGATATGGAAAAGAAACTTTCGATCAACCTATTTAATGCCCCTCATTCATTGACTTACTTATTTAATGCCCCCTCATTCATCGTCCCTCAATAATGGAAAAAGTAATTATTGTGTCAAACGATCTTACATTTCAAAATAGACCATTTTTATAGAAATAACTTTTTAGTTGACTAATATACGAATGATTTCTTTTATAAAAACGGACCTTTTAATGTGAAACCAACTCACCGTGTAAGATCGTCTTATTTTAGAATTTATGTAATACAAATTATACAAAATGCACAGTTGCATTGAAAATATCATATACGTTTAATATAAAAATACAGAAATTTTATTTAGCAGGAAATGATTTATCCATTTATATTAATTTATACTTCATCCCTTTTATTTTTACAGTATCTTTTAATAAAATATCACTGAAAAAAGAAGGTTAACAAATGCACAAACATGGAGTACTAGCCAGACTCTGTAGATACATAAGTGTCTATCTTTTTTACATTTGACACCCCTTTCTTCTCGTTCAGAACTAATTTTATAAAAATTCAAAAACAAAAATACAATAATTAATTCTTAAATTTTACTTTCAAAAATTATGAAATTCTTGCCAAAGAATTTTCGTGTTTAATTTATGGCCCCCTTTAAAAACTTGCTCAAGATCCGCCACTGGTTAACTTTGTCTAAGACCAAGTATCCGAGGTGCCTTCAAGATCCCTCTTATATTAAGAGTTTGGACAGTATCACCCTCAGCGACCCTCGTGAACCCAAACTACTATTGCTATCAGCCCCCCCCCCCCCCCTCTCTCCTGCTCAACTTCTGAGAAGAAGTTCATTCAGATTGAACTATTAGCAGGTGTCGAGGATGACCAGGAACTGAAAGCTAGGGCTGTCGATGTAAGTTCAATCTATTATATATTTTGCAGATTGATTTTGTTTCAAGTGAACGAACCCAACTATTATAATATAACTAACTTACTGTACTTCTTCAATGCAGCGTACTCACGAGCTTTATCTGCAGATGCAAAGGAACGCTATTGTGTTCTATTCATGGTACGCAGATGTAACCGCAAGGATCAAAGCTGCAACTAGTGATCCGACTGGTCTAAAGCCTAGTCAGGCCTCCCAAGAATTCTTTGATGGTGAAAAGATTCAACAGTACGTCGCTGAAGTAGAACATATTGCAGAAAGGCTGAAGGTTTCTATTGGTAACGCACCTGCATTTGGAGAGGTAGATCGTGAGTCCCCACAAAAAGATGGTGGAATCGATGCATCTACGCGTCAAATAAGCGAAGTTCTGTCTAGTCTGGCCAATGATGGGGGTGGCAGGGGTGGCAAGCCTTGCGTTGAGTCGCGTGGAGAGTCTGACGAAGCTGACGCGCCAACGAAATCAGTTGCAGTTTCATGGTCACAGATTATGGAGGAAGTGGGAGGTGTTACAGTAGATTATATCCCGTTGTCAGATGCTAGCCCAGGGTTAGAGGATCAAGTTGTTCACAGCCCCGTCCAAACTGACACAGAGTTGTTGTTAGAGGCAAAGTACACAGTGGAGGAAATTGAGCAAGCTTACGGACGGTCAGAGGCAGCCGAAACTTAGCCTGGGGTAGGTGATGAGGTGCATGACCAAGTACATGGAGAGGGAATGAAAGAAAATATTGAAAGTTTGTCAGACCATCAACCATCAGATAAGGAGATGAAAAAATCTACGGTCCCATCGTTGCCAATGGATACACAAGAATTGATGGAGTGTATGTTTTCTACTGTTGAAATGAATGAAGCTTTATGTGGACCTCTAGCGGCCGGGAGTGGTCCTGGTGGCGAGGTAAGTTTGTGAATCTGTGCTAAATATTTGTTATACATTCTTTTTTTTTATACACTATTAGTCCTTTAAATTTCATATAAGGTAACAGTATGCACAACTCCAGTAATTCTGTAGTGAAATTTATAAATAGGTATAATAGTTATGTGGATCTGTATAACTTCAACGACCATTTTGTATAACTCTAACTGTATTAGGTATAACTTTACTGAAACTTATGATGAGCCCTTGTAACTCTAATGCCTCTTTGTATAACTCTTAACCATATGTGTATAACTCTAACGCCAATATGTATAACTCTTATAGCATATATGTAAACTTCACATATGTGTATCACTCTTGCCCTTCTATGTATAACTGTAATGCATTGTTTCTGTAACTGTGTGACCTCTTTGTATCACTTTTATTGTTCAATTTAGAACTTCTTTTTTTACAAAAGCATGGTGTTTAATTTTACTTATTTTCATATAGGCCACTGTACTAAAGGCTGGATTTGAAAATGTGGAATAACAATCTACCCACGAGGGTGAAAATGTAGTTGTTGTCGAAGGTGCGGAGGCCACTCCGGGGGATCAGTCAACGGAATGGAGTGCCTCTCACATCCCTCTGACTTTCATGAGCACGGCAGATGTGAATGAGGCATTTGCCGGGGTTGAAGAGCGCACGTTTAGTGCGGCCAAAGAAGTTGGGGTAGTTGATAACGTCGGTGCTAGAGTGGAGCCGATTGCATCACCCCCCCCCCCCCCCATTTATGTGCCGCGATGTGACATGATCCACCATCCTTTCTTACTGCATTCAACTGTCCCCCTTTCGTGTATGGACGTTGTACCTGAGAACCTAGGTTGTTTTGAAGATTGTGGGGCACCCGAACCTGACCAGCACGTATGCTCACAATTGTTGCGATTTAATAAGAAACGTTTCAGGACGGTTTTCAGTGTGAGGAAGGATGTAATGGATTATGTCTTTGATGAATTCCACCAGTATAAGTGTAACACCCGCGAATTTCCCATTTTTAGAATTTATAATTTAATTAACCGTTCTATTGTTTTATTTATATTTTAAATTACTTAATTTAATTAATTTCGTTTTAAACATAAATTTTATAAAGGTTACATTTTTATAAGCTTGTTTATATAAAAATAAATATTTTAGTCGGATAGTATTAATAGAGATAATAATAATAATAATAGTTTTCCGTCATAAGTTATAGACATATTTCCGTCTAGCAAAGACCGTCACATTTTACATTTGAATCTAAGATTAAATCGGAACCAATCTCATGTCGACACTCATACGGACCTTTTGACACCCCACTTAATTTAATCTAATTTTTTTTTATATTCTTCTACCTCTCATACTCCAACCAGTCATTTTTCCTCTTTCGTCCTTCTCTTCCTTTTCTTCAAATTGACTCACAGTAACAACAATAAACAAACACCATTAAAACCCGACTTTCAACCTCCGATTTCTCTTGCGTTTCTCAACCAAATTCGATAATTTTGGTACCATTCTCTTCCCCCTTCCTTCCTCTTCCTTTCAAGGTAATAAAGTTATGATTTTGTGGTGATTTCAGTTTGACCCGCCTCATAAAAGTCCCGATTTTTAGCTCCTTTATTTCGTTTTCCTCCTTCTAGTTGAAGAAACCGAAGACCCACACGGAGGCTCGTACTCTTTTGACGTTTTCCACGGAGATTTGAAGGGCAAAAAGGTAACGGTGATAGGTTACTCGACATTATGTCAAGATTTCGTGTTTATATGTGGTAGTTTGTTACTAGTAGTGTTAAAGTGTGAATCTTTGCATCTTTTGCTTGAACTGTTTTTTTTGAATGATTTAGTGTGACGGAATACTACGAGATTTCCAACTTCAATTTCAGAAATTACACGACTTATATTTACTTGGCAGCGTATATGTATGAATTGGATGACTTATACGAATCATTTCCGTCTTGCTTAGGCTTAGAAATTTGTCTTAAATTTGTTTTGCAATGAGCTGTTTTGATCGGACAAACTGAGGAAGGTTTGGAAACAAAAGAATGAGCTTGCTGGAGTTTGTAAAGTGTTAATTTTTTTGTCTTGTCCTTGTCTTAAAACTTGTCTTAAATGGACTCGGTTTAGATGTCGTTTACAGCAGGTATTAGTGCTGTCTTTGGGACTGTTTTGGGCATGAAATTATGGTGTTTATATGGACTGTTTTGGGATGAGAATAGGGTATGTGTAGTGTTGTTCTTAGGCACGACATTATGCTGTTTTGGGACTGTTTAAGACGGAAAATTTGGAACTGTTTTTGACTCAGCCTTGCGGGCACTTCATGGCTGTTTTGGGTAGTCAGAATGAGGGGTTGTGTGGTCTGTTTGGGCAGTCGAAAATGATGGTTGTGTGGGCTGATGTTGCACAGCTACGGGTGTCTTTGTGAATGGTATAGAGTGTTGTGGCGTGTGAGTAATGAGTTCCCGTCTCATGTATGTAAGGGCGTGCTTTTACCTTGTTAAATTTCGTGTTGATGGTATTGTTGGCTGGGTTGTTGTACTGTTTGTTAAGCCATCTTGTGAATTGCTGTTGGCCTCGGCTTGGGCAGTGTGCGTGGCCTAGTTGTGCTGAGGCTATGGCCTGTGTCAATTATGGGATTTAGTTGGGTAGAGCACGGCTGAGCTGGGTGGTTAATGGTGACTGTTTGGGCGAGGGTAGGAGGCTGATTAAGGTCTGGGCAGGGGGTTTCTTGTGGCCTAGGCAGGGGCTGGCTTGGCGGACTGTAGCCTGGCAGGTGACCTTGGTTGACTTGTCGTGGCCTTTGGTCACGGCTGGTCGTTGGGTGTCATGTAAGGGGTTATCCGATGGCTTCTTTGAGTCGTGGTGATGGATGGTTTTGGCGCAAGTTGGTCATTTGAATGATTTAAATCCCGTCTTATGCCTTATATGACTTAGTTCGTTAGATATCGTTCATTTATATATTTTTCCCACCTTAATCATAAATGTGGAATTTATTATTTATTCAAGTCGAAATTTGATGAAATATCTCATTTACCTATACACAAATTCTTGTTTCAGACCAACACTTTTGGTCTTATTTGTCAGACGGATAAAATGTTGTCATTTTTTAAGAAAATGTAACCAATTAATTCACAAAATGTTATGACTAGATGTGTCATTTTTTACCCTGAAAATGATGTGAACAATGATGGTAACATGTTATCAGAAAATAACAACATTTTATTGTAAAATGATGACATGTTACCCGTCTTATTTCAGACCAAAAGCAATGGTCTTAAGAAAAACGGACTGTTACCTATAATATAAAATTTTAATCCGCTCATCCTCATTTATTTATCGTATCTCAAATATGAGTGAATTATTCTACTTGTTTAATTAAATTGAGTCATTTATAATTGAATGCTTGTTTTGCTATTATAATTGGTTCACCTCCGTTTGTTTACATTTTTATTCAAGTGACAAATAGTGAAGAAATGGGTTACTTATTCATGTTCATGAATATAATTTTGGCATAAAATGTCTGACTTGGTTTATTATCGGCTCATTACATTAGTAGTTTCTTTCCAAGTTGATTCGTATCGCTTGGTTGAGTCATATTCTTTTGATAATGCCTTTATGCTATACCGTATTGCTTGACTTATCTTTACGCCTCTTTCGGACTGTCCTGCCGATTGTGGGTTTAGCTCATATCTTCCGCCTCTTTCGGACTGTCCTGCCGATTGTGGGTTCTCGATTTCCGATCTGTCTTCGAGTCTTGGATGCGGACCGTTCTGCCGCATGTCGAATCGGGAAGCTGCATCTTTATCCGAGAGTCTCGGCGATTTAGACTAGGACTGAGTCTTGGGAGTACCATTGTCGTCCTACCAGGGGAATTCTATATTTATATATGAGTAGTAAAGGTCTTGCTTGGTTATAGATATTGGTATTTGTCTTTCTTGTGTTGTTTGTCTTGGTCCTATCGGATACTAGGGGTGAGCTATAAGCCCTCTAGTTGCGATATGATCGTCGGGATTGATGCTCCCATCCGTTCTTATGGTGAGATGCAAGCCATAAGTATGAATGTGACATTAGTAGCCACGTCCCGTGCAATGTTTGCTAAGTGGTTTTCCAAATAATGGCTACAGTTTCTATTCTTGTAATTTGCATTGGTTGATCCCTTACTTAACTGCTTCGCATGATTCGGATTCTAATCTCATATCTATGTTGTATTTCCTTGAAATACGTGCTTTTATATAAACGACCATATTCTGGTCTTTCTTATTATTTAATTTTCTCACATGATTAGTTGAATCTTTATTATGCTAATGTTGATCTATCTTGTTCCATCTCATTTAACTTTCATGTTTAAATATAAACTTGATATTCTTATCTTTTTTAAGTATCTTATATGACTTACCTGTTTTAGTTCTTTGTTATGTTCATTTTGACATTTTGTGGCTGGGAGAACCTTGAGTTACTCCCCACTGACTGTGGCGTTCATGTTTACATGAATGACAGGCATTAGTGGTGCATTCATGGGGTGAAGACATGTGTGAGCTAGCGAGCACTTTGGCCTAGTAGTTGGTTTATTAGGATTGTTTAGACTCACCTTTTATTGTATTGTCATTCGAGGGATATATTTTCCCTCACCTCGACTATCACGTTTGTATAATTTAAAATCTTTATTTCCGCACTCTTTGTTTATGTTTTAGATTTTGTGAATCCGCGCTTTAAATTTTAAAAGTTTCAAAAATTCCCTAAAATTCCGCATTTTATTAGTTATACTTTCCGCTTTATCGCGGGGTGTCACAGTTGGTATCAGAGCCTATGTTGCTCCCGACGCACACACGTGTACCCCAAGTTTAAATTAGAACTTGACCTTGAATAATGAATGAGAGATGGGTAGACTTAAGGACCTAAGGTGGTAGTCTGTAATGTGTTTGCTCCTTGTTAGGTTCTAACATGTTTGTTGATTGTCATTGTATATCTGTTGTGCCTTTGGATGATGACCGTGAACTTAGAATGTGGTGATCAGGATTTGGTGCCTATTGCTGAGAATTGAAGATTTGTTCAACCTTTGAAGAATGTTTCTACTTCCTCGAAGATGTTTCTCATTCTTTGCGTACTTTGCCCTGTTCTTTACTTCTTAATGCTTATTCCTTCTTCTAAATCCTCTTTTCTCATTCCTTGTAAGTCACTCTTGTATTTCTAACTTGTCCTTTGTTCCTTGCTTATCCTTCCTTAACGCCTTTTTATAGTACTCCCTCTTTTGAGGAATGTTGACCTTGGTTGGAAATTTTGACTTTTGAGGAGATTGTTTTTGTTTGACCCTTAATCCTGGTTTGAGAGGATTTGGTGTTGGAAAGACTTAGGTAGTGTGATGAGACATACTTGGTGATTCCTATACCTAGTTCCTTGATAAATTGAGTATAATTGATTGGTGGATTCTATGTGTCAAGTGTGAGTTGCTTATGTTACTAAAGTTATAGGACTTGGCTTTGTTGTTTATGTTTGGGATTTGAAAGCTTAGTAGGTTAGCGTTGTTACCTTAGGAGTAAACATGGAGTAAGGTTTATGATGTGATTTTGGAAATATACACCTTTAGGATGTTGATAGCCATACATAGATTGGTGTTTCCTTTTGACGTTTGTTGGGTATGAGTATATCCTTGTTAGTAATTTTGATCTTGTTTTGTGGAAGTCGTTGTGAATGTTTAGTGATTGTGAATTGTTGAATCACAAGTGTGGTGAAGTACCTTGTTTCATGGAATAGATTAGATGTAGAGTAGTGTAAGTTATCTTGAGGAATCCTTGGAAGTAATGTGGTTGAGAGATTGATTTTTTATTAGGAAGTTTTCGAAACTGTTTGGGATGAGGTAGTGGTTGAGATTTGAGTACTTGGCGTTTCCTTGCTGTCTAATTTCCCCTTTTCCTTGACCATAAGCGTTATCGTTCATACCTCTCTTTCCTCGCTTCATCTTGCTCCTCTTTTAAGTTTGATGCTAGTAACCTATAAAGCTCTATCTTTGACAGCCTTGTTGACCTGACTTCGACTCTTACCCCTAGGATGTTCTCCATAGGTCTTTTGTTGGTTAAGTTTGAATTCTTCAATCGTACTTGGTAGTTATGTTCTCTAAGTTGTTTTTCAATTTGGACAATTTTTTTTTTTAAATATTTCAAGCTACCATTTTTTTTGGTTTGTTGATATAACTTTATGTTACTTTTACAAAACTTTACCTATTTTAAAGGTTTGAAGATGAAAATTTGATTTAATTCTATTTTGTTCTTTGAGTATAGACTTCTTTATCATGATTTTTGATTGCTATGCCCGAGTTACTTTTAATTTTGCTCAATTTCTAAATGACTTTGATTTATTTAAGACTTACTTGTCAAAGTTTAATGTTATAATTTCAAGAATTTGACTTCTTTTAAAGTTTAACAATGGATCTTTTAATTTTCATTTGGCTCTTGCAAAAGAAAATTTGAGTGGATTATCTTTTTCTTTTGGTTTTAACGTTGATGGATGTTAGGACTCGTTATTAAAGGCGTCTAATAACTTGCCCTACGCTTGTCGGCGAATGATTTTTGTTTTAAATTTGTCTTTGACTTGGAAAGTTAGCGTTCTTGTGTGCACAACAAGAGCAATTTCCTTCCATGAATGAGACTTATACTTTTGAAAACTCTTCATTAATGTTTTTGAAAGTATTTTGATTTTCGATTCATACAAATGATTTGCTTTTGACCTTATCTTTGATTTGGAATGTGATGTTCTTGAATGCGCAACGAGAGCACTTCCGTTCCTTTGACGAGAATCTGGTTATGTTGGGAAATTATACTTGAAACTTTTGAAAGAACTTTAGTTCTCACAAAGAGTAACCTTTTAATGTTTCGGTTGCCGATTTCAAAAAGTCTAGTTTTAATTTTGTAACCTTTCGTTTCTACTTTCAAGTTTCGAGGACGAAACTTTTTAAAAGATGGGGTGATTGTAACACCCGCGAATTTCCCATTTTTAGAATTTATAATTTAATTAACCGTTCTATTGTTTTATTTATATTTTAAATTACTTAATTTAATTAATTTCGTTTTAAACATAAATTTTATAAAGGTTACATTTTTATAAGCTTGTTTATATAAAAATAAATATTTTAGTCGGATAGTATTAATAGAGATAATAATAATAATAATAGTTTTCCGTCATAAGTTATAGACATATTTCCGTCTAGCAAAGACCGTCACATTTTACATTTGAATCTAAGATTAAATCGGAACCAATCTCATGTCGACACTCATACGGACCTTTTGACACCCCACTTAATTTAATCTAATTTTTTTTTATATTCTTCTACCTCTCATACTCCAACCAGTCATTTTTCCTCTTTCGTCCTTCTCTTCCTTTTCTTCAAATTGACTCACAGTAACAACAATAAACAAACACCATTAAAACCCGACTTTCAACCTCCGATTTCTCTTGCGTTTCTCAACCAAATTCGATAATTTTGGTACCATTCTCTTCCCCCTTCCTTCCTCTTCCTTTCAAGGTAATAAAGTTATGATTTTGTGGTGATTTCAGTTTGACCCGCCTCATAAAAGTCCCGATTTTTAGCTCCTTTATTTCGTTTTCCTCCTTCTAGTTGAAGAAACCGAAGACCCACACGGAGGCTCGTACTCTTTTGACGTTTTCCACGGAGATTTGAAGGGCAAAAAGGTAACGGTGATAGGTTACTCGACATTATGTCAAGATTTCGTGTTTATATGTGGTAGTTTGTTACTAGTAGTGTTAAAGTGTGAATCTTTGCATCTTTTGCTTGAACTGTTTTTTTTGAATGATTTAGTGTGACGGAATACTACGAGATTTCCAACTTCAATTTCAGAAATTACACGACTTATATTTACTTGGCAGCGTATATGTATGAATTGGATGACTTATACGAATCATTTCCGTCTTGCTTAGGCTTAGAAATTTGTCTTAAATTTGTTTTGCAATGAGCTGTTTTGATCGGACAAACTGAGGAAGGTTTGGAAACAAAAAGAATGAGCTTGCTGGAGTTTGTAAAGTGTTAATTTTTTTGTCTTGTCCTTGTCTTAAAACTTGTCTTAAATGGACTCGGTTTAGATGTCGTTTACAGCAGGTATTAGTGCTGTCTTTGGGACTGTTTTGGGCATGAAATTATGGTGTTTATATGGACTGTTTTGGGATGAGAATAGGGTATGTGTAGTGTTGTTCTTAGGCACGACATTATGCTGTTTTGGGACTGTTTAAGACGGAAAATTTGGAACTGTTTTTGACTCAGCCTTGCGGGCACTTCATGGCTGTTTTGGGTAGTCAGAATGAGGGGTTGTGTGGTCTGTTTGGGCAGTCGAAAATGATGGTTGTGTGGGCTGATGTTGCACAGCTCTGGGTGTCTTTGTGAATGGTATAGAGTGTTGTGGCGTGTGAGTAATGAGTTCCCGTCTCATGTATGTAAGGGCGTGCTTTTACCTTGTTAAATTTCGTGTTGATGGTATTGTTGGCTGGGTTGTTGTACTGTTTGTTAAGCCATCTTGTGAATTGCTGTTGGCCTCGGCTTGGGCAGTGTGCGTGGCCTAGTTGTGCTGAGGCTATGGCATGTGTCAATTATGGGATTTAGTTGGGTAGAGCACGGCTGAGCTGGGTGGTTAATGGTGACTGTTTGGGCGAGGGTAGGAGGCTGATTAAGGTCTGGGCAGGGGGTTTCTTGTGGCCTAGGCAGGGGCTGGCTTGGCGGACTGTAGCCTGGCAGGTGACCTTGGTTGACTTGTCGTGGCCTTTGGTCACGGCTGGTCGTTGGGTGTCATGTAAGGGGTTATCCGATGGCTTCTTTGAGTCGTGGTGATGGATGGTTTTGGCGCAAGTTGGTCATTTGAATGATTTAAATCCCGTCTTATGCCTTATATGACTTAGTTCGTTAGATATCGTTCATTTATATATTTTTCCCACCTTAATCATAAATGTGGAATTTATTATTTATTCAAGTCGAAATTTGATGAAATATCTCATTTACCTATACACAAATTCTTGTTTCAGACCAACACTTTTGGTCTTATTTGTCAGACGGATAAAATGTTGTCATTTTTTAAGAAAATGTAACCAATTAATTCACAAAATGTTATGACTAGATGTGTAATTTTTTACCCTGAAAATGATGTGAACAATGATGGTAACATGTTATCAGAAAATAACAACATTTTATTGTAAAATGATGACATGTTACCCGTCTTATTTCAGACCAAAAGCAATGGTCTTAAGAAAAACGGACTGTTACCTATAATATAAAATTTTAATCCGCTCATCCTCATTTATTTATCGTATCTCAAATATGAGTGAATTATTCTACTTGTTTAATTAAATTGAGTCATTTATAATTGAATGCTTGTTTTGCTATTATAATTGGTTCACCTCCGTTTGTTTACATTTTTATTCAAGTGACAAATAGTGAAGAAATGGGTTACTTATTCATGTTCATGAATATAATTTTGGCATAAAATGTCTGACTTGGTTTATTATCGGCTCATTACATTAGTAGTTTCTTTCCAAGTTGATTCGTATCGCTTGGTTGAGTCATATTCTTTTGATAATGCCTTTATGCTATACCGTATTGCTTGACTTATCTTTACGCCTCTTTCGGATGTCCGCGATTGTGGGTTTAGCTCATATCTTCCGCCTCTTTGGATCGTCCCGCCGATTGTGGGTTCTCGATTTCCGATCTGTCTTCGAGTCTTGGATGCGGACCGTTCTGCCGCATGTCGAATCGGAACTGTATCTTGTCCCGAGAGTCGGCGATTTAGACTAGGGTCGAGTCTTGGGAGTACCATTGTCGTCCTACCAGGGAATTCTATATTTTATATGAGTAGTAAAGGTCTTGCTTGGTTATAGATATTGGTATTTGTCTTTCTTGTGGTGTTTGTCTTGGTCCTATCGGATACTAGGGGTGAGCTATAAGCCCTCTAGTTGCGATATGATCGTCGGGATTGATGCTCCCATCCGTTCTTATGGTGAGATGCAAGCCATAAGTATGAATGTGACATTAGTAGCCACGTCCCGTGCAATGTTTGCTAAGTGGTTTTCCAAATAATGGCTACAGTTTCTATTCTTGTAATTTGCATTGGTTGATCCCTTACTTAACTGCTTCGCATGATTCGGATTCTAATCTCATATCTATGTTGTATTTCCTTGAAATACGTGCTTTTATATAAACGACCATATACGGTCTTTCTTATTATTTAATTTTCTCACATGATTAGTTGAATCTTTATTATGCTAATGTTGATCTATCTTGTTCCATCTCATTTAACTTTCATGTTTAAATATAAACTTGATATTCTTATCTTTTTTAAGTATCTTATATGACTTACCTGTTTTAGTTCTTTGTTATGTTCATTTTGACATTTTGTGGTTGGGAGAACCTTGAGTTACTCCCCACCGACTGTATGCGTTCATGTTTACATGAATGACAGGCATTAGTGGTGCATTCATGGGGTGAAGACATGTGTGAGCTAGCGAGCACTTTGGCCTAGTAGTTGGTTTATTAGGATTGTTTAGACTCACCTTTTATTGTATTGTCATTCGAGGGATATATTTTCCCTCACCTCGACTATCACGTTTGTATAATTTAAAATCTTTATTTCCGCACTCTTTGTTTATGTTTTAGATTTTGTGAATCCGCGCTTTAAATTTTAAAAGTTTCAAAAATTCCCTAAAATTCCGCATTTTATTAGTTATACTTTCCGCTTTATCGCGGGGTGTCACAATAAGAAAGTGTAAGTAAAAGATAATTTTACCTATATTTCAATATGACAGTTGCTGCGTGTCTCATTTTGCTAATCCTTTGTAGGGAACAATTGGTCACATATAACACCCCAAATTGCATAACGCGTGAGGATCTCCAGACGTTGATGCCCGGGTTGCAGATTATGAGCAATGTCATCGACTGCTGGTCTGTACTACTCAATCATCTTACGCACGCGAACACCGCAGCTGTTGCAAGTTCGCGCTGTTTCTTTGGCCTGGGTCACATTGTAAGTGTGCTCCGAACTCCGCAAGTAATTTATGACTATATGTACGTAAATTGTGATATAGGCTGACAACCCTCGTCTATCATTTGTATAGGACCTACCAATTGCAATTTGGGAAGGCAGGAAAAAAAAACGTGGTTGTTGATCAATCTGAAGGCTTTTGTGCCTCGTGGGACCTATGACAAGAGTCGTGTTCTAGTCCATTCCAACTGGACTCTGATATGGTGAGTTCACTTATCAATATAGAGAAGTTTATCAGCTGAAGACACATTTCCATACTGGAGTTATACATTATATGGTTAGAGTTATACATTTTATGCCTAGAGTTGTAGAGTGAAGTTATTCAGCAAAACTCTAGGCATATACTGTATAACTCTAGGCATATAATGTATAACTCTAGGCATATAATGTACAACTCTAACCATAGATATCATAACTCCAAGTATGCACAAAATGTATACCTCTAAGCTTCTAATTATGTGTTACCCCTCTGCCTTTTATGTTTAACTTCAAAATAGATGTTTTATAACTCTTAGACTTTTCAGGATAATGAACTAATCTTGTGTTCCATGTTTGTAGGTTTTCGTCCCGGTAAGCACTGGCGATCAAGATCACTACTCTTGCATTTGTATAAATTTCCTCTCTGAGCAGATCTAGTACCTTGATAATCGATATTATGAGGACGATCTTCTGACGTTACCATATAGAGGGCTTGCACGTATTACTGTAAGACTTATTAAACTGGTGACTAGATTAATTTTCAGTCCCGTGGTTTTGTTAATTGGTCTTCCCTTTAAACGCCTTGCCTAACTTCTGCCAGGCTGATGAGATGGGAAAGTATATGGTCTCCAAAGGGCTCGACAAAGGGAAGAAATTTGAAGGGTTTAATTTTGTAAACATTAAATTCAACTGGCAGGAAAATGGGTTTTCTAAGAATGATTGTGATCTTTACGTCATGGTTCATATGTTGCTATACCGTGGAGAGCCATTCGAGTGTAGCATAGGGACAAAGGATAGCAATAACCTCATGCGCGCGGAAATTGCTGCCACCCTTATCCTCAGTGACATTAACCTGGAAAGGGAAGTTGTGTTATCTAGGGTAAGAACTTTTAAGGCGGGTAAAGACCGTGAACTGGCGGTGATGATTGAGGCACAGAGGTCAGGCGGCAACACAAGTGGAAGGAAGAGAGGTATCGGAATCGGCGAAGAGAACAGTACTGCTAAATGCGCTTGCTCTAATGTCAGTTCATCCTATCGGACTCCACCTTCCAAAGTAGCCCTGGGCCGGACGCCTCCTAGTCGGGCCCTCTCAGCTGTTAGTAGCCGCTCCCGGGGTAAGGGCGATGGTCTTGGTTGCACCACATTTTACGGGGAACCAGACCCCGACCTTACAGTGGTCGCCAAGATGCTGAGGTTAAACAAGGCATTAATTAAGGATATCCCGGTGTATCGCAAACAAGTGGCGGATTACGTTTTCCTTGATGACTAAAAATTTCCAAATGGGTAAGCTGTCTAAAATCAACAGAACCACTTGAGTACTGTTTTATGCTTTGTATAACTTCAACTATGAAATGTATAACTTTACCAACTAAAGTTATACATATCGTTAATGGAGTTACACATTCTTAATTTGCAGTTATACGTTTCATCACTGAAGTTATGCAGTCATTTTAATAGCAGTTACCTTTCCATTTAGTAGACGTTATAGCCTGATTAGCACCTGCTGTCTGAACCACTGTGAACCATTGGTGAACTATGCCCGTCATGCAATGATGAATAGGTTGCAAATGTTGTCCATGCTCCCTGATACGCCAATGGATGATTCAGTGATTGAGTGTTGGTCCATGTTGCTTAATCGTTTGGAGGCAGAGGAGTGCGCGTTTTCTCGTTCGTCTTTCTTCGGTATCCGTCATATGGTATGGTTGTAATCGGTCCTTTAATATGCTATAAGAGTTACACATACCCTCTATGGAGTTATACATAGAGGGTATGATATTTAAAACTGGCACAGTGGAAAATAAGACTAAAGTTATACATACCCTCTATGGAGTTACACATTCTGTAATGAGAAGTTATTAACAGCCAGAATGAATTTAGTCATACTTCAATATGCTATAAGAGTTACAGTGCAACTCCATTGCACAACCCCTATAACTCCTCTGCTATTCTCATACATATACTTTTACCTGAGCAGGAAACAATCTTGGAGTTTGTACGAAACCCTGTCCAACAAACACAGAACACCAAAAGGTTGTACCACTTGTGGGACGTCTTTAACAAGACAGTGGATCTGATTTCAGCTTGAAGGCTGATTTAATCTTTGTACCCATTAAGATTGAAGCCCATTATGCATGTGCGTGTATCAACTATAATTCACGTACGATTGATCTCCTTAACAATAAGTACTACTCAAATGCGGGCTTGTCGGAGATATGCAAAGTGTGTCATATAATTGTAAGTGGAGGTGACATGTAATTACGTTCAACTCAAAAGTGTTGTTACCGCTTTACAATTTCACTTCTGACGTTTCTTGCTTATGTCAGGCGAGCCACATGAACGACTATTTGGAATCTAGGGATGAGGTCAGAGGGAAATTCATATCGGAGTTCCAATTTCGTCAGGTTCAGTTTGCTTGGCAGAAGCAAACGATCAACGACACAGAGTCTGGGTTGTTCACAATGATGCATATGTTAATGTACGAGGGTGATACTTTTGGTCATGTTGATCTTGAGAGGAAGGTAAACCGTCGATATTTGGTAATACAGCTGGCAGCGACCCTTGTGCTAGCTTATATGAACATCATAGGGAAAGGAGTTCTGATCAAGGTCAAGGGTTTCATCGGCGAGAAAGACCATATCCTGAAGCAAGTAGAAGCCAGACGAAAAATGGCGAGGAAATTAGAGAAAAAACCTGGGAAAAAATAGAATGTATTTCCATTCATTCTGCAGTCTCTGTTTTGCAACTCTATTATGTTGTCAAGAAACTCCTTAACAACTTTGGCAACTTTTTCGGAATAGATTGTTATTATATCATCCTGGTCTGTTATAATTAAAATCAAAGTTATACAAACAAGGGTAAAAGTTACACATAATTAAAATAGTTATACAGATAACTATAAGAGTTTACACTCCGTGAAGTAAAGTTATCCAAATTATGTGAAAAATTTATACAACAAATGACTGCAGTTATGAAAAGTCAAAATATAATAAGCTATGAGTTATATATCCACATTTATACAAACAAGGGTAAAAGTTACACATAATTAGAAGTGTTATACAGATAACTATAAGAGTTATACACTCTGTGAAGTAAAGTTATCCAAATTGTGTAAAAGAGTTATACAACAAATGACTGCAGTTATGAAAAGCTAGCTACTGAATACCAAATTGTGAAGTAAAATTATCCAAATTGTGTAAAAGAGCTATACAACATTAGCTTGAAGTTGCACAATCATATTACTGAAGTTATACAATCTGGAAGTTGAAGTTACCAAATTACATCATTTAAGTTCAAACTCCATTCAAAATAGACAAAATCTAGCTACTGAATACCCCTTCCGTCTCACCATATTTTTTACCTTTTAAAGAAAAAAGATTGTAAATAATTTGTTGACACGGAGGTATTTTTCTACAGCCTACTACTACAGCCTGTTAAGTTTCCCTATTCTTCTTCGCCTGCTTCGTCTTCTTCTTCTTCTTCTTCTCCTTCAGATGCTGGTGAAGACGGTGGATGCTCAGAAAATGGGTTAGGGCAGTTCCGTTTATCGTGGTGTGCCATTTGTTTGCAGTTATTACACATGCGCTTTGGCTTACAAGCCAAGGCAATGGTGCCTTAGCTGACACCATTCTTTTACCACTGCCTTTGTTTTTGGATTGTTTTGGTGGAAGTATTGTTACCTCATTTCTGGCGGGGCAACCAAGAATTTTCTCCAATTCCTATTGCTTAGTCAAAGCTTTCTTGTACGGTAAAAGTTTCTCCTTGTACTCGTTAATTAAGGAGCTTAAGTTCACAACTTCAGTCACACTCATGCCACGAAGTAAACCAATGGTCACATGAACTTCTGACCACAACTTCACCATCTCAACTTCTTTTCCATCAGCGCTACTATTTGAATCCGTTTGTTCACCATCACATTCTGATAATCTGAATTGCAATGCATCTTTACTCCATCTTATAGCAACGTAATCATCTGGAATTGTCTTCTTGCCGTTAGCCGACAAAATCCATACAATATGTGGGCATAGAATTATCATCCTTTCAAACATTCTACAGCTGCACCGTGCAGCCAGTGTCCCTGTAATCAAATTAAATGATGAAGTAGAGGTATACATATAATAACAAGAGTTATACATCCTGAAAGTAGAGTTATACATATGGCAACACGAGTTATACATTCGGAAAGTAGAGTGAGTCAGATAATCAGAAGAGTTATACATATAATAACAAGAGTTATACATTCTGAGAACTAAAGTTATTCAAAATGTAATCAGATTTATACAGCAAATGTCTGCAGTTCAGTGAACAATTGTATAACTTCTATGTTCAGACAATGTAACTTTGGCACGATATCTAGCAACTTCAGTGAACTACTACATAGATAAATATTATGCCAAAATGTTGTTACCTGGGTTGTACTCTATGTTGAAACGTTTCTCTCTGCATGAATCCTTAACGACAGTCACCTCAACTCCATCGACTTCAGCATAACCCTCGGTCTTACATGTATCGATTGAGCAAATGACCTCTAGTTGGAAATCCTTGAAACCTCACGGATATAAACATTTGATGCGTATTCCTCTATGTCTAAATGCGTCCCCCTTGCTAGTGTTGAGTGTCGGTTTTATGGTCAAGTCTCTTCTGCGTATGCCGTCGATGGTCCATAGCGCTTTCAAAACGCATCCAAAACTCCACTAACGTACCTGACTTCTGCTCAAACTTCTTAAAAAAACTATTAATGCTCTCTGATCTCTGGGTTGTCCTCAATACACCACTCATATTCAAGTCCCTGCAATGCGCCATCGCCCATTGGCCCCTTTTATCGTACGCTTCTGTAAACCACTCTTCGTTCACAAGACCATGCGCTTCCATTATTTCTACCCACCTAGAATCAAAGTCGTATGCTTCTAGGTTTTCGTCCCATATAATGTTGTTCAATTTATCAATGAACTCCTTATAATCCTCCCTTGTCACCCCGAACTTTGTTGGTACCTTGTTCATTATATGCCACATGCAAAATCGGTGCCGTGCAGTCTTTAAGGCAAGGGGTACGGCCTGAATAATCCCTGGATCCTGATCTGTGATAATGTACTCGGGCTCCTTTCCACCCATAGCATTCAAAAACCTATTGAAAACCCACTGGAAGGATTCATGATCTTCATGGGCAATCAACGCCCACGTAATGTTTCGATCGCTTATGGTGATCTATACCAGTGAATGGCGTGAAAATCATATCATACTTGTTTGTTGAGTATGTTGGGTCATACGACACTGCATCTCCAAAAACGGAGTAGTTCCTTCTAACTGTTCTGTCAGCCCAGATTGCCCTTCGAAGGCTATTATCCTTGCCAACTTCATAATCAAAATAAAACCCCTGCCTATTTTGTGCCATATTCTTGAACCGGTCTATGAACAATTGACTGTCCCTTTTATGGATGAAGCATTTCACATCTCTGTGGAAGTTCTTAAAATCAGTTAACGATGCACCAATGTTCTCGAACCCGTTTACGAGTTCCTTACACATGTTGTACGTCCTAGTTGCTCCTATCCTCAACTGCAATGGACAAGATATCCTGATCAGTGCTGACTAATAATAAAAAATTCCTCAACTATAACTCTTACACCTTTTCGTATAACTTCATGAAACATATGCATAACTTCATTCATGGATTGTGCAACTTCTTATTATTTATAACTCTTACATCTGAAAGTATAACCTTGACTGCGATTATGTATAACTCTAAAAACTTTCTATATAACTCTAAGGCTGTTTTAAATAATTCTAGATTTTTAAAAAATAATTAGAAGTTTAACAATTATTGGAGTTTTGATTAATAGTAAACTGACCCTTGAGTTGTACATTATCAAGTACTTGTGAAAATCTTCTATGTTCCGCGACATCTTTTGAAACTGACGATCCTCACTAGATACAAGCTCGTGATTATGCCCCATGTGGAATCGGTCAATTATTAATACTTCATTCTTCATAAATAGCCTGACATGTGCTTTACACCCTACCCTCTTGACTGTATATTTCCTCTTTTTTCAGCTTGTTAATCCCCATTGCATTTCTTCTTCCCTAATGTCGGTCTCATTTTTTTATTCTTTTGTCTCTCCTTTTGGGACATATGTGAATCCCCTCGTGTTGCAAACCAGTAACTTTGACTTGATTTCACCGTCGCGCCATTTTTTCGTCGTATACTTCCGAACATCAAACCCGGACGCCAGTGCATAAATTTTATAAAATGTCACTGCCTCGTCGATTTTAAAAAATTGTTGTCCTACACAAGGTGTAAACTCCACTGCCAAATGCTTACAATACTCAGTTTCCGCTTCCTTACGACCATCTGAGTAGAACCATACATCCATGAGATGATAAAGGAATATATAACTCCAGGGACAGAATGTATAACTCTAGGCATATAATGTATCTCTTAACATTTACTGTATAATTCTAAGCATAGAATGTATAACTCTAGGCATATATTGTATAACTCTAAGCATAGAATGTATAACTCCAAGAATATAATGTACAACTCCAAGAATATAATGTATAACTCTAATCATAGAATGTATAACTCTAAGCATAGAATGTATAACTCTAAGCATAGAATGTATAACTCACTGCACATAATGTATAACTCTAGACATATAATGTATAACTCTAAGCATAGAATGTATAACTCTAGGCATATAATGTATAAGTCCAAGAATATAATGTACAACTCTAAGCATAGAATGTATAACTCTAAGCATAGAATGTATAACTCACTGCACATAATCTATAACTCTAGGCATATAATGTATAACTGTTAGCATTTACTGTATAATTCTAAGCATAGAATGTATAACTCTAGGCATATACTGTATAACTCTAAGCATAGAAAGTATAACTCTAAGCATAGAATGTATAACTCTAGGCATATAATGTATAACTCTAAGCATATAATGTATAACTCATTGCACATAATGTATAACTCTAGGCATATAATGTATAACTTTAAGTTGAGGAATGTATAACACTCTACATCCTATTACTTCAATTAATGAATGTATAATTTAGGGTTATAATTACAGGAGTTATATACTCTGTTACCTAAAGCTGTAGGAAATTGTCAAAGAGTTATACAAAAAACCGTTGGAGTTATAACACGATGTATATAAAATTTTATGATCCTTTTCACTTCCGACAAAAAGTACAATCTGCATGAGGTTCTATACACAAACTGTATTATTGAAGTTATACATATATGGGTAAAAGTTTTACTTAAACCCACTGAAGTTATAATTCTTTGGGTAATTTCATAACAATAATCCATCTTATTGGTGGTCTGCAATAATCACTTCATCCTATTAATAATCCCAATTAAATCCAACCTAAGTACCATACCTTCTAATAACGAACCAACTGATATTTTTTTTAAGTTTATGTTGGAATATTTGATAGTTTTTGGACAACCTAGCTAATATATGTGATGTTTATTTGTAATATTTTCAAGTGATGAAATAAGTACTTAGTTTATTTGATACACGTAAACATAAAAAAATGTCAGTTGGTTCGTTATTAGAAGGTATGGTGCTTAGGTTGGATTTAATTGAGATTATTAATACCATGGAGTGATTATTGCATACCACAAATAAGATGGATTATTGTTATGAAATAACCCTAATTCTTTCTTTATCAAACTTTTAAATTTCCATCATTTTTGCCATGAACAACAAGCTACCAAATGAAAGAACAAATTTAATGAACACCATGAAAGAACAATGATACCAAATTTAACGAACACCATGAAAGAACAACACCATGAAAAAACAATGAACCGACACAAATGATAGTCATGAACATCAAGCTAAAATTACATATAGCATTTTATTCATGAACATCAACCTACAACAATAACCAAGACACAAATAAGAAAGCAATTAACTCACCATCGACGGCAACTTCAATCTGCATATGATCCATTTCACGAACACTGACTGTCATTTTGATCGTCTTTCTCTGATGAAAAGATGCCAATTTTTTTTTCTTCAACAAAACGCATGAAATTTATCCAGAAACATGATGTAGTTAAACAGTGGGAGTGAAATTTCTCTTATTTTTTTGATGATTTATAATGGATTTTATAGAATTTTGGATGATTTTGAATGGTGATTTTGATGGGTTTTGCTCGTTGAGAGGTTTTGAATGGTGAAAAGAAGAGGGAAGCATGCAAAATGAATTAGGAGGCTTTGTTTATTCCTTTTGTCCGCGGGATTGTACTGCAACAAGTACACAAACAGTGCACTGTCTACCCTCTCTCATACAATCAGCATTTCCTTTTTTTTTGCTCTAAAAAAGGCGCCCTCTCTCCTTAACTAAGGCCATGTATATGTATTGAGTCCATAAGTTCTATTAAGGGCCATTGGATGGTGAAAATGGATGGCCAAGATCAACCCCAAAAAAGTGTGTTTAATAGCTAATCTCACCATCTCTCTCCTCCTTCACTAATCCACTCTAATTAATCACTAATTTACTATATATTTGTTTTCCACTCATCCATTTCTCTCTCATCTTACACATTTCATTTCTCTCTTCTCTCAAACTCTAAAAAAAACCCAAATAAATAAAAAAAAAACCCAAAAATCCAAATAAATAAAAAACCCAAAAAATCCAAATAAAACAAAAAACCCAAATAAATCATTCATTCCTCTCTTCCTCATTCACCACCACCCACCACTATCCCACCCGAGACCACCCACCGCCCACCCCCACCGCCACCCACCTCCACCACCGCCGTCGGTAAATTCTATAAACTCGTTTTTTTTTCCAGATTTTGCGTCTCGGTTATTTTCGTCACTTTTTTTTTTTTTTAGATTTTGTGTAAAATTTGTTGTTTGGGTCGGTTTATTTTATTTGTTAATTTTGTTGGTTTTTGTTGTTACTTATTCTTTTCAAATATCTTCTTGTTATACGTTTTTTTTTTAAAAAATCGGGTTTTAAATATCGTTTTTTTGGTGATATACTTTTTTATTTTTACAAATGTCGTTTCTTTAAAATTCGTCTTGTTATATAAATTATTAGATTTAAAAAGAAGATATTTGAAACTTTAGTCTTTATTCACTGACATTATGTATAACTTTAATTTACATTATGTACAACTTCAATGATATTGTGTGCAACTTCACCGATATTATGTATAACTTCAATGAACATTATGTATAACTCCACTGAGATTATGTATAACTCCACTGACATTATGTATAACTTTAACTTACATTATGTACAACAATGACATTGTGTTAGTTTCAAATCTTAATTACATTTAGACAAAAGTTATACTATTATGGATTAAAGTTACACGATTTTTGGACTAAAGTTATACAAAAAATGACTAAAAGTATAATATTATGGACTAAAGTTACACAATTTTGGACTAAAGTTATACAAAAAAGTTATACAAAAAGACTAAAGTTATACAAAAATGGACTAAAGTTATACAAAAATGGACTAAAGTTATACAAATATGGACTAAAGTTATACAAAAATGGACTAAAGTTATACAAAAACAGACTAAAGTTATACAAAAATGGACTAAAGTTATACAAAAATGGACTAAAGTTATACAAATTTAGTCCAATTTTTTGTATAACTTTAGTCCAAATTTGAATTGATATAAGTACTGTTTGTATAAATTTAGTCCATATTTGTATAACTTTAGTCAATTTTTGTATAACTGTAGTCTTTATTTGAATAACTTTAGTCCATATTTGTATAACTTTAGTCTGTTTTTGTATAACTTTAGTTCATTTTTGTATAACTTTAGTCCATTTTTGTATAACTTTAGTCTTTTTTTGTATAACTTTTAATCATTTTCGATAAATTAGTTGGAATTTATATAATTTTATGTAACTTTAGTCCAATTTTTTGTATAATTTTAATCCATATTTGTATAACTTTAGTCAATTTTTTTATAACTTTAATCCTTATTTGTATAACTTTAGTCCATATTTGTATAACTTTAGTCCATATTTGTATAACTTTAGTCCATTTTTTTATAACTTTAGTCCTTATTTGTATAACTTTAGTCAATTTTTGTATAACTTTATTCCATATTTGTATAACTTTAAAGTTGAAAGGGTATAACTTTAGTCCATATTTGTATAACTGTAAACTTTAATGTTAAAAAGGTATAACTTTAGTCGTAAATAGTCCACCATAATAACAAAAAAACGTTAATCTAACAAAAAACCCGTAAATCTAAGAAAAAACCAAATATAAAAAAAACCAAATAACAATGATCACTGAAGTTGCACATAAGGGCATTGAAGTTGTACACAATTACCACTGAAGTTGTACGAAATCTGAAATAATAAAAAAAGAACCGAAATCTAAAAAAATAAAAAACGAAAACTAAAATAAAAAAACAGAAGCAAAGTGGTAGATCTACAATAATTGAAATAAAATTTGGTAACTTCAATTTATACAATGTATAACTTTAGACATTAACAGTACAACTCTATTTTGATTATTGTATAACTTTAGTCCAAAATTTGAAACTTGAAAAAAACTTGAAAAATAACAAATAAGAAATTCAAAACAACAAAGATCAAAAATTAGAAAATACAATACCATAACAAATAAATAAAAGTAAATATGAAAAAATGACAAAAAAACAAAAGTAAATCTGTAAAAATTTCAAAATCTAACAAAAACAAAATTACTAAAAGCAAAAAAACCACGAGAAGTGAAACAACATTTAGTGATATGTGAACTTAAATATGAAAAGCCAACCGTAGCAAAAATATTTAGAAGACACTATAGTAAACAAAGAAATGACAGCAAGAGAAAACCGGCTCTGTAAAAAACAACATCAAAATAGAAATCGGAACCGCAACAACTAACAACAACAATAACCACTTTAATTTTTCAGATCTGAAAAATATAAAGAGAAAGGAGAACGGCAGTGGTGGCAAGGTGGAGAGCAGACGTCGTCTGGTGGCGGGAGTTGTGGTGCGCGCGTGAGTGGGGATAGCGGTTGCGGTGGTGGAGGAGAGGAGGGAGGACGGCTGGTGGAGGTTGTGGGTGGTGTCGACATTAGGGGGTGGTGGCGTGTGGTGGTGTAGTCGGTCGTGTTGGGGTGAGTTGGGTTGTTGGTCGGGTGGTGGCCTCGTGGTCACCGAGAAGGAGAGGGAGAGGGAGAGGTTTTTTTTTGTTTTGGTTTTTGTTTTTATTTGGTTTTTTTGTTTTTGTTTTGAGAGAATGAGAGGAAAATGAGAGAGAAAGAGGGGATGAGGGAAGTGTGAGAGAATGAATAATGAGTGAGTGAGTAGGGAGATTAGAATGAGGAAGGAGTTATACAAGATTAGGAGGAGTTATACAGGATTAGTGAGGGAGATTTATGGCCCTTCATTGAGATGTAATCTCATCCCTCCATTCCCTTCATCCAAAAGCCCTTATAAGGACTTAGGGACTCAATATAGATGAAGGCCTTACTAGAACCTCTCTCTCTCTCTCTCTCTCTCTCTCTCTCTCTCTCTCTCTCTCTCTCTCTCTCTCTCTCTCTATATATATATATATATATATATATATATATATATATATATATATATATATATATATATATAGAGAGAGAGAGAGAGAGAGAGAGTGGAGTTCAAATGAGTCCACCACTTTCATTGAGTCCATAAGTCCCTCTAAGGGCCATTGGATGGACTCAATGGATAGTTGAGATGAAATTGATTAAGGGCTATTAAAAAGAAAAGGAAAAAAATGTGGATGGTTGGATTGAGATGGATGGTTGAGAATGAAAATAAAAAAAAAATTATCACAAATCAAATTTCTATACACTAATTAAATTTTCTTTCTCTATTTAGCCTTTAATTAATCAGTTTTGAGTTTTAGATTTCATGAGTGTAAATGTAATGTTGTATGAGTTTTACAAGTGTAACTCTAACATTTTACGAGTGTAATTTTGAAGTTTTTTTAGTGTAATTTTTATTTTTTTTATAACGGAAAATTTGAATTTATATAATTTTAACATTTTACGAGTGTAAATTTGATGTTTTACGAGTGTAAATGTAATATTTTAAGAGTGTAAATTTGATTTTTTGTGACGGAAATTTTGAATTTAATATTTTAACATTTAACGAGTGTAAATTTGATATTTTACGAGTGTAAATGTAATATTTTAAGAGTGTAATTTTGAATTTTTGTGACGGAAATTTTGAATTTATATAATTTTAAAATTTTACGAGTGTAAATTTGATGTTTTACGAGTGTAAATGTAATATTTTAAGAGTGTAAATTTGATTTTTTGTGGCGGAAATTTTGAATTTATACTCCCTCCTAGTCTCTATTTTCTTCCCTTTGTTTGTGGGCACGGGTATTAAGGCGAGGAATAACATAAGAATAAAAGAGTTGGGTGAGGTTTGGTAATAGGGGAGAGGGATGAATAATTATGAATTAAATAAGGAATTGTAGGGCCAAAACATTAAGGAAGGTATTAAAATATGGGTAAAAGAGTTGGGTGGGTTTGGTGATAAGAGAGAGGGATGAATAAAATAAGAGTAAAAGTTTCCAAAATAACAAAGGGGAAGAAAACCTGAATAATCCGTTTAAGAAAATCTATATATATATATATATATATATATATATATATATATATATATATATATATATATATATATATATATATATAAAAGAGAGTTTTTTCGAGCGATCTGAGAGCGTCCACATCATCAAAAATAAATTTAGGAAAGTATAATTTTTGATGTAAAAAATAAAGTAGAGAATCTTTTAATTATTATAATATGTATATTTCCTAAATTATACTCAAGTGATATTTCCAATTTTTATATCAAACTTTTACATTTCATTTGTCAAAAAAATATCGTTAAAAAAATTATTAAAATAATATAATTAGCTTTGTGGTAAAAAATGCTATCATTAGAGTATAAATTCATATTATTTGCACATATTAAAGATGGTGTACTTCTTAATATGAAAAATTGTGTACTTTTTAGTATGTTTTGTCCCACATTGAAAAATAAGTAGGTGTGGTGAACATACTACATATAAATAGTTGAATTTTCCCACATCGAAAGATTAGTATAAGGTGGCTGATTCTATAATTATAAATAGGAGGCATACTTGGAACTTAGGCATCAACCCAAAATCTTTTGAGTCTCTTAAGTATTGTCTTGGAGAGCTCTTAAAAGTTTATATTATTATATTTTCTACCTATAGATTTTATATGTCCCACATTGAAAAATAATATAGGTGTGGTAAATGTACTACGTTTAAATAATATAATTAGAATTGTGTTAAAAAAAATTCTATCATTAGAGTATAGGTTCATATCATTTGCACATATTTTAATTATGATAAAAATAAATAAAAAACAAACATATGAATATTAATATATAATATAGTATTTTCTCATTATTAAATCGGGTTGGATTTCGAATTAGGTTCAAAAAATATGGTGTACTTTTAAATATGTTATTCGTCTCACATTGAAAAATAATGTAGGCTTGATAAATATATACTACGTATAAATAGTTGAATTGTCCCACATCATAAGATTATCATAAGGTGGGGTGATCCCATTATTATAAATAGGATTTATCCTTGGAACTTAGGTATCACCCCAAATATATTGAATATCTCAAAGTATACTTATTATATAAGAGACTTTAAACATAATCTTGAATTAAATGTTAAATTTTTAAAGTTGTAACTTTTTTTTAGGTGGGAGAAAGATCGATAAAATGGTCAATATTATAACGGAAATTTTTCATGCTACCCTCGAACTTTGTTATATTACACATAATACCCCTAATTTTAAGTTTATACATATAATACCCTTGTGTTTACTTTTTTCGTAACGTCGTTACTCCTATGAGTAACTTGAGTAATTGAGCATGCCATGCTATTTGTGTTTTGTTATTTAGGTATTAAATGTTAGTTTATTAAATAAAATTTGGATTTAAGAATTAGATGATGAAGTGTTTGTGTACTAGATAACAAAAGAAAAAGGGGTCAAAAGTCATAGGAGCAATGACGTTATGACGGAAGTTGTCAAATGGTATTCTGGGAAAGAAAAAGGTGAACACAGGGGTACCATTTGTAGAAACTTAAAATTAAGGGTACCATTTGTAATCTATCAAATTTCAAGGTTACCATGAGAAATTTTCAATATTATAATGATATACTTAATTAAATTTTCATTTAAAAGAGAGAGATATCAGTATCAATAAAACAATAAAGGGAGTATTATTTTTTAATTGTTATTTTATTGCCACGCCATCAAACTTAACGTCTATTTAACAGCTTTTATATTAGGGGGTACCATGGGCAAAAAAATGGAATTTCAAGGATACCATAGGCAGATTATTAAAAGTAGGGGTAACATGAAAAATCTGACAAAATTAAGGGGTACCACGGGAAATTTTCGTATCTCAATTATGATAAACAAAAATGAAGAAAAAACAGCGACAAATATTAATGGAGAGTACTTGATCATATTATTAAATTTAAATATAACTATTAAATATAATGAGTAACAATTAACCGTATTCGGTATTCGGGATCTGGTTGAATGTCGAACTAAGTGCAAAAAAGATGGTGTAATTCTGAGTATGTTATTTGTCCCACATTAAAAAACAATGCGGGTTTGATGATATACTACGTATAAATAGTAGAATTGTCTCACATCAGAAAATTAATCCAAGTTCTTTTGAGCAATCTGAGAGCGTCCACATCATCAAAAATAAATTTAGGAAAGTATAATTTTTGATGTAAAAAATAAAGTAGAGAATCTTTTAATTATTATAATATGTATATTTCCTAAATTATACTCAAGTGATATTTCCAATTTTTATATCAAACTTTTACATTTCATTTGTCAAAAAAAATGTCGTTAAAAAAATTATGAAAATAATATAATTAGCTTTGTGGTAAAAAATGCTATCATTAGAGTATAAATTTCATATTATTTGCAAATATTAAAGATGGTGTACTTCTTAATATGAAAACTTGTGTACTTTTTAGTATGTTTTGTCCCACATTGAAAAATAAGTTGGTGTGGTGAACATACTACATATAAATAGTTGAATTGTCCCACATCGAAAGATTAGTATAAGGTGACTGATTCTATAATTATAAATAGGAGGCATACTTGGAACTTAGGCATCAACCCAAAATCTTTTGAGTCTCTTAAGTATTGTCTTGGAGAGCTCTTAAAAGTTTATATTATTATATTTTCTACCTATAGATTTTATATGTCCCACATTGAAAAATAATATAGGTGTGGTAAATGTACTACGTTTAAATAATATAATTAGAATTGTGTTAAAAAAAATTCTATCATTAGAGTATAGGTTCATATCATTTGCACATATTTTAATTATGATAAAAAAAACATATGAATATTAATAGATAATGTAGTATTTGCTTATTATTAAATCGGTTGGATTTCGAATTAGGTTCAAAAAATATGGTGTACTTTTAAATATGTTATTCGTCTCACATTTAAAAATAATGTAGGTGTGATAAATATATACTACGTATAAATAGTTGAATTGTCCCACATCATAAGATTATCATAAGGTGGGGTGATCCCATGATTATAAATAGGATTTATCCTTGGAACTTAGGTATCACCCCAAATATATTGAATCTCTCAAAGTATACTTATTATATAAGAGACTTTAAACATAATCTTGAATTAAATGTTAAATTTTTAAAGTTATAACATTTTTTTAGGTGGAGAAAGATCGATAAAATGGTCAATATTATAACGGAAATTTTTCATGGTACCCTCGAATTTTGTTATATTACACATAATACCCCTAATTTTAAGTTTGTATATATAATACCCTTGTGTTTACTTTTTTCATAACGTCGTTACTCCTATGAGTAACTTGAGTAATTGAGCATGCCATGCTATTTGTGTTTTGTTATTTAGGTATTAAATGTTAGTTTATTAAATAAAATTTGGATTTAAGAATTAGATGATGAAGTGTTTGTGTACTAGATAACAAAAGAAAAAGGGGTCAAAAGTCATAGGAGCAATGACGTTATGACGGAAGTTGTCAAATGGTATTCTGGGAAAGAAAAAGGTGAACACAGGGGTACCATTTGTAGAAACTTAAAATTAAGGGTACCATGTGTAATCTATCAAATTTCAAGGTTACCATGAGAAATTTTCAATATTATAATGGTATACTTAATTAAATTTTCATTTAAAAGAGAGAGATATCAGTATCAATAAAACAATAAAGGGGGTATTATTTTTTAATTGTTATTTTATTGCCACGCCATCAAACTTAACGTCTATATAACAGCCTTTATATTAGGGGGTACCATGGGCAAAAAAATGGAACTTCAAGGATACCATAGGCAGATTCTTAAAAGTAGGGGTAACATGAAAAATCTGACAAAATTAAGGAGTACCACGGGAAATTTCCATATCTCAATTATGATAAAAAAAGATGAAGAAAAACTGCGACAAATATTAATGGAGAGTACTTGATCATATTATTAAATTTAAATATAACTATTAAATATAAGGAGTAACAATTAACCGTATTCGGTATTCAGGATCTGGTTGAATGTCGAACTAAGTGCAAAAAAGATGGTGTAATTCTGAGTATGTTATTTGTCCCACATTAAAAAACAATGCGGGTTTGATGATATACTACGTATAAATAGTAGAATTGTCTCACATCAGAAAAATAATCCAAGTTTGGTGAATATATTACTTATAAATAATAGAATCGTACCACATCGAAAGATTAGTATAAGGTGGGGTGATTATATGATTATAAATAAGAGTTAACCCACGTATATATTAATCTTTTATTTTTTTTAAAAGAGATATTTTAATAATATGTAAACAAATTATTAGACATAGAATGTAAACAAATCATTAGACATAGAATGTAAACATTAAACCCTTATGTTTTTTTTTTTGCATTATAAATAAGTTAATTACCCCGTTGCAATGCACGGGCATTCAAACTAGTAGGGAAGAAAATAGTGAATAAGAGGGAGTATAATTTTAACATTTTTCGAGTGTAAATTTGATATTTTACGAGTGTAAATGTAATATTTTAAGAGTGTAAATTTGATTTTTTGTGACGGAAATTTTGATTTTAACATTTTACGAATGTAAATTTGATGTTTTGCGAGTGTAAATGTATATTTTAAGAGTGTAAATTTGATTTTTTTGTGACGGAAATTTTGAATTTATATAATTTTAACATTTTACGAGTGTAAATTTGATGTTTTGCGAGTGTAAATGTAAATATTTTATGAGTGTAAATTTGATTTTTTAGGCAATTTTCTATATAAAAATTTGAATTTATATAATCTTAACATGTTACCGAGTATAAATGTGATGTTTTACGAGTGTAAATGTAGTATTTTAAGTGTAAATTTAAAGGTCTGCGAGTGTAAATTTGAAGGTTTAAGAGTGTAACTTTGTTCCTTTACAAGTGTAACTTTTGTCCTTTACGACTAAAACTTTAGTCCGACTACCAACAAACACCACCACCGTCGTCCTCCTTCACCAACTCATATCCACAAAAAGATCTATAGTAGCCCTGAAACAAAAAAAATGATATATTTGACGAGTGTAACTGTAAAGCAATACGAGTGTAACTGTAAAGAAATACGAGTGTAAATTTAAAGAAATATGAATGCAAATTTATATAATTTTAACGAGTGTAAATGTAAAGAAATACGATTGTAAATGTAAAGAAATGCGAGTATAAATATGAGGTAATACAAGTGTAAATTTAAAAAAATACAAGTGTAACTTTAAAACCAGATCTGAAAACACCACATTTACACTTCATAATACGAGTGTAACTTTGATGGAGTACAAGTGTAAATTTAAAGAAACATGAGTGTAAATTTAAAGACATACGAGTGTAAATTTGAAAAAAAAAAATGTAAAGTACTAAAAAAGCCCCAAAAAAATGAAAAATGAAAAAGGAACCAAACAAAACCAGATCTGAAACGTAAATCTAAAAAAATAATATAACAAGACGACTTTTTATAAGACGAGATTTGAAAAATTATAAAACAAAAGGATATTTGAAAAAAAGACAAGATTTGTGAAAAATTGAAAACAACAAACTCCAATCTGAAAAAAAAAAATAATATATATATAAACAAAAATAAAATCTGGGACAAAAAAAAGACAAAATCTGAAATTTTAACCACAACCTGATTAACAACTCAATAAAATAAAAGACGAAAACTATAAAAAAAACAAAAAAATGGAAAGAGAGAAAGGCAGGGAGAAAAGCCGGGCCACCAACCACGACCGCCCCTTATTTTCTGTTGATATTGGCGGGTTGTCTGAGTGAGGGAGGGTGTTCTCGGTCGTTGGTTGTCGGCGAGGTGGTGCGGCGGCATTGTCAGGTTGCAGATCTGGGGTTGTTGGTGTCGGGGGTGTCGGGGTTTTAGATCTGGTTGGAGGTCGTGGTGGTGGTTTCGGCAATGGTGGAGTCGAGTGGTGGCTTTGGTGTGGCGGCAGTGGTGCATATGATATTGTTGTGTTAGGGTGGTGGCCGTGGTGGCCGTTATTTTCAGATCTTTTTTTTTTGGTGATGGCGGGATGGTGGTGGTTGGTGGCTGTGGATGTGGATGTGGGGCCACGACGTACAGGAGGGAGGTGGTGGCCGTGGTGAGGTGATCTGTTGGGTGGTTGGCCGTGGTGGTGGGGTCGCGGAACTGGTAATGGTCGGTGGTGGAAGGTGAGAAAGAGAGGGGAGGGGTGGGATGTTGAAGTGGTGACGGTGGTGTGTTGTGGTGGTGGTGGGGTCGAGTGAAAGAAGGTGGCGGTGGTGGTGCCGTGGAGTGGTGTTGGTGATGTCGAGTGAAGGAAGGTGGGTGAGAATTTTTATTTTTTTGGGTTTTGGATTATTTGGTTTTTTAGAGAGATGAGAATAATGATATTTGTGAGATGAGAGAGAAGTGGATGGGAAAATAATTGATATATAGTGTATTAATTTTTAATTAGAGGGATTAGGGAGGTAGAGAGAGTGTGTGTCTTAAATTACCATTAATCCCTTCTTTTTGCATTAATCCCTTCCTTTTTCCCTTCAATCTCAGTCTTCAACTCCCTCATCCAAGGGCCCTAAAGGGGACTTATGGACTCAAGGAATTTGGGTGGACTCATTAATCCCTTCTTTTTGCATTAATCCCTCCCTCTTCCACTCACTCCCTCCTGTGAGAACCATCAAGATAATGAGAACCATAAGAACCACTCACATCCCTTAGATCAAACTGAAATTTGACGGTGAGATGAACAGTGATTTAAGCATATTCTAATTCTAATTTTGTAAACAGTCGTTCCACCCCTAAAACCTCAAGACACTTTCATTTTTCCAAATTTCTTTTCTCTCTCTGAAGAGTCTATCGATCTGAAATACTCAAGAGGAGGGGTGAATTGAGGATTTAAAACTTTTGAAAGCTTTTTCGATTGTATGAATGTAATTGATTATTTAAAGTTTATTGATTAAACTTTAACCAATCAACTAATGAAAGTAAACGAGATAAACAAAAGAACGAAGAGACACACGGTTTTTGAAGTGGTTCAGTTTCAAAAGTCGAAACCTACGTCAACTATTCTTGATTAATAAATTTAGTACCTTTCTACGGATTACAAATTTACTAACCCAACTCGTACAACTAACTCTAGCTGTAACTCAATGAGTACCGTTAAATACTCGAGTGACTAACTTACGCTAATAAGAAAGCACTAATGATTCTAACAATAGTTCACGTAATGAACAAGTAAGAAATCAACTAAGCACTATTATCTTATAACGATAAAATAAGAACAAGTATGCGAGCTCTATAACACACGACCTTTCAAAATAACAAATCGGTTTTTCTGCTTGAAAACACACGGTTTGCTTTGTAAAATTAAAAACAATTTTTATGCTTAAGGTCTCTCTTTTAGATGTTGTAAATAGCAAAGTATTTATAGGAAGGAAACAGTAGGCAACACGATTTTGCACAAACCCTAATAGCCGAAATAATAAGATATGTAAACAAATCATATCTTCTATTATCTCTTTCCTAAAAAGCCTTAAAGATAATAAAGAATATTCCAAGAGATAGAATATGATTTTATTCAAATATTATCTTTGCTATAAATTCCAAGATATGATCAGATTTCCTAAAATAAGAATATATTTTATCATAAACAAATATATTAAGTAAGATATATAAGATATGTAAAGATATTATTATAGAATAAAATCTTTACCAAATATACCCTAGGTAACACGAGATGTCACGGCTCATATGCCTCGTGACTCGTGCAAACCCTAGTCTTAACATATAAGTTAGAATTTAGGTTTTAAGAGAGACTATGTTGAAACCCTAATTAGTGGCATGGTCCAACTCATAAGTTGGTCCAAAATAGCTACTAGTCAACGTCCAACATAAAACCAAACTCCGCATTAAACCGGGTTTTATTATATAAATACTTTTATTAAAACATTTAAAATAAACTTTAAACAATTTTTAAAAACAATTTTCGAAACAATATAAGTCGTGTATAAGAACCCAGCATCTCAATGTTATAGTAGAAGAGCTATAACATTGAGCTCTTTTACTAGTAATGTTATAGCTGCAAAGCTATAACTTTACCAATTCAAGAAACTCATTCTTGATTACCATTACGAGATAATCACCTATACTATTCTAATCTTCAAGGAGATCTTCGAGTATAGGCTACGTCATCATCCAAGCTTGATTAATCTTTAGACATACTCCGTCTTCACATAAATCTTGAATGAATCTTTATATGCTTGATCTTGAATAGAGGCTTGAACTTTTCATACAATTATCACAATCTTCTTTGTTTCTCGTTTGTAATAAGTTGATTCTAAAACACTTTGACAAACGATTACACGCAACAAGTATATAAAATATAAAACACCTTGACATCATCAAAACATAAACATATAAACTATATGGTTCAACAAATTCCCCCTTTTTGATGATGGCAAGCCTCCTAAAATTGTGACTAAGTATGTAGTTCCCCCTCAATATAATACCGTCATCTTAATAATAAAGATCAACGCAAGATCAAAACGATTTATCAAAAACCGAAAATTTAAGGACTTTAAGAGACAATCGGTCTTGACAAGGAGCAAGCTTAGGTAGATGCTTACTATAGACGTTCTTTCCCCCTCTTGACATCATCGAAAAGCTTAGAACAAATCAAAAATGACTAGAATAATATAAGACGAGACAAGAGATAAAACGTCATAGAAATTAATATTATCATACATAACTAAAAGCATCGAGAAGTTTAATTATTAAACAAACTTAAGAAAACACGCATAAAGCCGATGGACCGAATAACATGCATGTTTAAAGAAACACTTGGGCCATAACCACAAGTGCATGCCAAAAGTGGGCCGAATGATAAGTTTGTTAAACACACCATAAGAAATAGAAAAAGAAAGCTAAAAAAAGGCAGGGCTAATTATGGTAAGGCAAGGGTAGATCAAATGTTGCGGGTACGGTACGGGTTCACGTAGTCGGGCCGAGTACGATGCTCTAAAGCATCAAGACGATCGAAAGAACTCCGCACAAGCTGAGAAAGAGTCTGAATACTCCTTTCAAAGTTAAGCACTTTCAGGGAGAGAGCTTTCGTGGCCTCCAATGTAAGCAATTGATCACTTGCCATAGCCTTTCCGTGCATGACCAACGCTCCACCTTGACTCGTAAGGAAAGTAAGACGGTCACCGTGTGGGAACACTTCCCCACGAATTGCCTTCAATTCCCTTTCAAAACCCGCTAACCTCTTATCCACCGCTTCCATCCAAGAATACACCCGAGAAGCATCCAAACCCGAGTCTAAAGACCGAGATGGTCCAACCCGTGACAATACCGTAGCCAAATTTGTTGAATGCTCCTCAAACTTCTCCATTAAACCACTCATAAAACCTTCCAATTTTGCCTCCATAGCTCCCAAACCCGAATCACCCGGGGTTTTCTCAACATCCTTAACAAGAAGTAACTCGGGTCCATCAACAACAAGACCCATAAGCTTGATCAACCTATCACACATGCAATCCCGTGCACTAACACCGTAACTATCTTGTCCCGCCACTCGTTTTATCTCCAACAACCGAGACACCCACATCCCATATGGTAAGTCGATTATTGTGCTCAATTTCTCTTTTGTAACCGTGAGACTTGTTTGAATTATAAGGTGCAACACGACACTACCCAAATTCACTTTTTGTCCCTCCAACCAAGAATAAACCATGATAGCTTCATATCACGACCTCCTCTACTCGACACAACCGTGTTCCATAAAAAGTTCAAGAGGAACTTGATTTTTGCCGAGAGAGGACGAACCACAATATTTCCTCCGTCCGTCCCAACCTCCTCAAAATACCTTTTAACTAACATCTCCTTTTCACTCACCACATTAGACCATTCAAGACTCGGATTTACTTCAATTACGTCATCGGGAACCGAAAAAGCAGAGCAAAAATCCGAAACAGAGACCGTCACATCAACCCCATTAACAACCGCATGCAAGACTCCTTTCTTAATTGATACACTAGCAAAGAATTGAACCACCTCAACTGGATAAATAGGACTCGAAAACTGACTAATATGACTCCACCCTTGAAAATCAAGAAAATCAACAAAGAATTTAAGAGCGGGAACATTAATCAACCAAGATTTCGGATAGTACCTTCCTCCATGAATAGAATACCTTAAAACTCGATTAAATAGGATGCTTTCGTCATGAGTAAGCCGAGCACGATTTAACCCTTCCTTTGTTGCGGCTTTCGAAACATCCTGAAGCAAGGTACGAGCAACACCATTCCGAACTATAACCTCGGGTTCCTCCACATCTTCACTTTCATCAACAACTACCTTATTTTTTCCTTTAAAAAGACGGCGCCTTTTACCTTCGGACGGGTTGGGTTTGGTTGAGGTGAAGGAAAATTAGTGGAATTGGGATCATGTGGTGCTAGTGGTGATGTTTGGTTATGAGAGTGGCGGTTCTGGTGGTGACGGGTTGATGATCGGGTGGTTTTTGCATGGATTGGATTCATGTTGATGGTGATAGTTGAAAAAAGGAAGTGATGGTGATGGTTGTGTAAAGAAGGAGATTGTGATGATGGTAAATTTTTTGAGAGGATAAAAAGTATGCAAGTGGGGTGTGTTGGACGGGTTACACGCAAGGGAGGGGTAGATATAGGAGTAGTCTAGGTCTAGGTTTAGCAAGTTGTATGCAATTATGGTAAGTGTCAAATAGGAATAGGAGTTATGGTAGGTATGAAAATTAAGTGAGAGAATTAATAAGGTAAAAGATAAGAATTAGGAATATGAGTTGTATGTGGAGTGTATTTAGTCGTGTATCAAGAATAGCAATTTTGGAAAGATTTTTGTGAATTGGAAATATAAAACATATGGTGTGCCATATTTATTTTATAAGGAATTAAGTTTGTATAAATAATAAAATTCTAAATAACAATTAGAAATTTATAACAAATATATATTCTGATAACGAAATTATTCATGCAACGCAATATACGGACACAGTCATACAATCTTAACTTAACTAGTCAGTCATAGGGAAATTGAACGTGTATAGAAACTTAGGTACCACTAATTAAACCAATTTCCAACCGTAAAGTCTCAAATCGTTCTCTAGCTAATGATTTTGTCAAAATGTCTGCCCATTGTTTTTCAGTACTACAAAATTCAAGTTTTATATTCCCCTTCTCAACATGGTCTCGAATAAAATGATGTCTTATTTCAATGTGTTTGGTACGTTAATGTTGTGCGGGATTTTTTGAAATAATAATTGCACTAGTATTGTCACATAAAATAGGAATACATCCTACATCAATACCATAATCACGTAATTGTTGCTTAAGCCATAAAAGTTGAGTACATACCAGTCCTGCAGAAGAATATACTCGGCCCGGCGATTGAGAGAGCAACCGAATTTTGTTTCTTCGAACCCCACGTAATAATACACGGTCCGACAAATGTGGCAACACCCGACGTGCTTTTCCTGTCTAGAGAATATCTTGCGTAGTCGGCATCAGAGTAACCTACTAGATCAAAATTACACTCCATTGGATACCACAAATATAAGTTGGTCGTTCCAATTAAATATCGTAAAATTCGTTTTACGGCCGTCATATGCGATTCTTTGGGAGATGATTGATATCTCGCACAAACGCATACGCTAAACATTATATCAGGTCTACTTGCGGTCAAATATAACAGTGACCCAATCATCCCACGGTAAGTAGTTTCATCAACTGATTTACCGTCTTCATCCAATGTCAATTTCTTGCTCTCGACCATTGGAGTAGGCATTGCATGAGAGTTTTCCATCCCGAATTTCCGAATTAATTCTTTGATATATTTCTGTTGATGGATTTTAATGCCTTCTTCAGTTTGTTGTATTTGCAGACCTAAGAAGAATTTTAATTCTCCCATCATACTCATCTCGAACTCGGAAGTCATCAACTCAGAAAAATATTTGCACAAGCATCGGTTGGTAGATCCAAAGATAATGTCGTCGACGTAAATTTGAACAACCAAAAGATCAGAACCCTCAGTTTTTAGAAATAGAGTTTTGTCGACGGATCCTCTACTAAATCCACTGTCAAGTAGAAACTTAGATAATCTATCGTACCATGCCCTAGGTGCTTGCTTCAATCCGTATAGGGCTTTATCTAATTTGAAGACGTGATCCTCAAATTTGATATTCTCAAAACCGGGAGGTTGTTCAACGAAGACTTCTTCTTGTAAATATCCATTTAAGAATGCTGTCTTTACGTCCATTTGGAAGAGCTTCATCCCTTTGTGTGCAGCGAAGGCTATTAGGAGTCTAATAGCTTCAAGACGAGCGACAGGTGCGAAGGTCTCATCATAATCTATTCCTTCTTGTTGATTATAACCTTGGACCACCAATCTTGCTTTGTTTCTGACAATGACTCCGGCATCATCTAGTTTGTTCCTAAAGACCCACCTTGTTCCAATGACTGAACGATCTTTTGGTCTAGGAACTAAATGCCAAACCTTGTTTCTTTCGAACTGTTGTAGCTCTTCTTGCATAGCTATAATCCAATCTGATTCAGCAAGAGCTTCATTGATATTTTTTGGTTCGATCATGGATAGAAAATAGTAGAAAGAGCAGAAGTTATTCAAGGAACGTCTTGTTTAAACACCCTTCTTAATATTCCCAAGAATATTGTCCATGGGGTGTGAGCTCTTGTATTTCCACTTTGTTGAAGTGCTTGGTTCTTCATCGTTATTTGAGCTTGACCCAACTTCATTTGGCTCGGAATTAGAGGAAGTTCCCCCTGAATCCAATACGGGTGTTGTATTAGAGCCGATTATAACCTCGGACTCTACACCTTGATTTGGATTCAATGTTATAGTAACATCATCTATAACATTGGTTTGGGAGTCCTTATTTTGAGTCAATGTTATAGTATCATCAGCTATAACTTTGTTTTTCTCCTTTTTATCTTTTGAGGAACGATCAAGTTCATCATTCGTTCCCTCAATCTCATTGTCCTCCAATTCCAATTCCGGGGGATCGTCTCTTGAAAGACGAAAGTCGGGTTCATCCAAGTCTTCTTCCTCATCCTGTAAAGGCTTATCAAACACGTTATCCTCATCAAAGATGACATAGACACTTTCTTCAATACAAAGAGTTCTTTTATTGAAGACTTTGTAAGCCTTGCTATGATCTGAATATCCTATGAAAATCGCCTCATCACTCCTAGGGTCGAACTTACTTAACCGGTTTTTACCATTATTGTGAACAAAACATTTACTCCCAAAGCAACGAAGATGGGAGATATTAGGTTTTCGACCTCTAAGGAGTTCGTAAGGGGTTTTCTTAAGAATGGGTCGGATCATAGCACTATTATGGATGTAGCAAGAAATATTAATGGCTTCAGCCCAAAAGTTACGAGGTAAATCACTACACAAAAGCATTGTACGAGCCATATCTTCCAAAGTTCTATTCATACGTTCAACGACACCGTTTTATTGAGGAGTTCTTGGTGCAGAGAAGTTATGCCTTACACCATTAACTCTACAATATTCTATGAAAACTTGATTGTCAAACTCGGTGCCATGATCCGTACGAATAGATACAAGATTAGTCTTATATTTGTTTTGAACACGTTTCATAAGACAATCAAATTCATCAAACGTTTCGTCTTTTGAATGAAGGAAGATACGCCATACATACCTTGAGTAATCGTCTACAAGAACAAAGACGTACCTAGATCCTCCTCTACTCCTTACCTTCATGGGTCCACATAAATCCATGTGAACTAATTCCAAGGCTTGATTTATTCTTACTACTCTTTTTGGTTTGAACGATGATCTTACTTGTTTGCACCTAGCACACGTGTCACACATCCTTTCTTGGTCGAACTTGATCTTAGGTAACCCTTCAACCAAGTCCCATTTCTTGAGTTTGTTCAAGGTTAGTGAGCTAATGTGACCAAATCGTTTATGCCATAGACAAGGATCATCAAGTGTAACTTTCATACATGAGAAAGAGTTAGTAGGCACAACATTTAAATCTACCATATAAACATTTCTTTTCTTGTGGCCTTCAAGAATAACATTGCTAGTTCCTTCAATAATAATGCGACAACTATCAGTATGAAAAACTACTTTGTTACCTTTGTCGCATAGTTGAGATATGCTTAGCAAGTTATGTTTTAGACCATCCACGAGATAAACGTCACTGATCGCGTGAGACTTAGAAATTCCGATTTTGCCAATGTCAATTACCTTTCCCTTTTTGTTGTCCCCAAACGTCACTTTTCCTCCGTTGAAGGGCTTGAGTGAAAGAAACAAGTTCTTATCTCCGGTCATGTGTCTTGAACATCCACTATCAAGATACCATTGGTTGTTTTCTTTCACTACTTCCTGCATAAAGGATTAGATACAATTTTTAGGTACCCAAGCTAAGTTGGGTCCCTTATGATTAGTTACTCTATATACTAATTCCTTTCGTATCCACACTTGTCTAATAACCGTTTTTCTAACCCTTGGTTTATTTTGCTTGGGAGGATTTTTTGGGTTAGGGTCTTTTCTTGTTCTAGGAAGTTCTCTAGGTCTTTCAAGACTGTTTCCTTTGTGAATATGTTTACTAGGTTGAGATCGGCAAGGGTTTTGTGAGGTGCTAGGTTTCTTGCTGTAGTCAAAGGCCATGTCATAGACCAACGAAATTTATTGTTCCTTTCTTCGTTAGGTTCTTTAATGGGGGTTTCATCATTCTCATCAACCGTGTCAACAGTTTTAGCATAGTCGGCATTTTTTCGCATATCATGAGCCTTTTTGACACAATTGATTTGAATGTGACCCGTATGACCACAGTAATTGCAAATCAGGTATTCAGGAAGATCAGCATACTTCCTTTTTCTGAAGTCAAAATCCGAAGGTGTTGATTTGCATTTAGAGTGATCTCTACGGCTGTAGCACTCATGTCCTAACCCCATCTTCATATTATTGTCAGATTGTTCGGTTAGGAAGTTTAGGACTTTTGTGCTACCTTCCCACTTATCATGGACCTTTCTAGCGTGTAGAAGTAGGTCTTTTAGGGTTTTAATTTCCTCTTGACATTTTGTGTGATCTATATCATTATCCTTTTTAAAGTTATCACGAAAGTCTTGGAATCGTTTGTTAAGAATGAACACAACATCGATGTGTTGTTTCTTAACATTGATCATATCGGTCTTAGATTCCTTTAATTGCTTTAAAAGAGAATCTATCTCTTTCTTTTGGTCTAAGATCACTGCTTCATCAGATGCGACCTTAGTTTCCAAAAGTTCTCTGGTTTTTCTAAGTTCTAAAGTTATAGCTTCATTAGCTATAACTTTGGTTTGAAGGTGCTTGATGTTAAGCTTTAGGTCTAAAGTTATAGCTTCATTAGCTATAACTTTGGACTCTAATTCCTTCTTTTCAGCCATAGTCGAATCTAACGTTGTTGCTTTCTCGGCTATAACCTTAGATTTCAACTTCTAAGTTTTGGCCTTGAGAGTATGATTCTCTTCTGCGATTTCGAGAATCTGTTCCTTTAGATCTTTCAATTCCAAGTCCTGTTCGTGACATTTATCAAGAGATTGTTCAAAGAATTCAATTAAAGCACTTTTAGATAATTTCTTAACGCGTTTTTTAAGCTCAAGATAACTTACCTCTTCATCGTCAACTTCGTCTGATTCTCCGAGAAAGCAATAGTTTGAGTGAGAGTTTGTGCTTTCATTGTCGCTGTCGGAGATTAGGTCAAGACTAACACTGCTGAGACAAAGGTTGGCCACTTCGTCGTCTTCAGATTCCTCATCATCTTCTGAGTCAAGGTCTCCCCAACACGACGCCATCATAACTTGTTTGAATTCTCTCTTTGTCTTCTCACGTTTTGTCTTGTCCTTTATCTTCTCCCATGTTGGACAATCCTTGATCATATGACCAGATTCTCCACATTTGAAGCAACCTCTATTTGCGAAAGATGACTTTAATTCTGTGACCTTTTTGTTTGATGACTTGTTGTTGTTGTTGTAGGATGATTTTGTTTGTTTGTTTCGAAATATTTTATTTTTGAAACGGCGTGCAAACAGAACAGTTTCATCCTCTAGTTCAGAGTCAACTTCTTCGCTCTTTAAGGCCATACTCTTATTATGGCTTGGTTCAGCGTCATCCTTGTTAAGAGTAATTTCATGGGCCATAAGAGCACCGATGAGTTCTTGATAGGATAGGTTTTCAAGATCTCGTGATTCCTCCATTGTCGTGACTTTAGCACGCCACTTTTTAGTCAGGCTCCTAAGAACCTTCCTAGCAATGTTCTCAGTACTGAATTTCCTACCTAGGTTTTTCAGTTCGTTTATGATGCTTGAAAACCTTACCGACATACTATCTAAGGACTCATTAGGCTCCATAATGAATAGCTCGTATTTTTGCATAAGCAAATCTATTCGGTGCTTCCTAACAATGGAAGTACCTTCATAAGCTAGTTCAAGCCCATCCCATATCTCCTTGGCCGTGGAATATGAAGAAAACCGATCAAACTCTGTAGAAGTCATTCCGTTTTGTAGGAGACTTATTGCTTTGGAGTTCTTTTCGGCCTTCTTGTAGTCGGCCTCGACATAGTCCTCTTCTTTCTTTTCATGGGTAGTGCCTTCCTCGGATGCCACAAGAATTTTGTGCGGTCTGTTTTGGATAATCCTCCAGCACTCCCAATCGTGACCTTTCACATAGTGAGTCATCATGTTTTTCCACAATCCATAATTCTTCCCATCAAAGACGGGACACTTGAGATATTTGGAATCCATTTATCACGTGATAGGCAGCGGAAAATAAAACGATAAGATAAATGAAAAACAAGATAGATCAGCCTCTTTGCGGTTAGGCAATCAAGAGCATGAAGCTCTGATACCAATTAAAGAGTCTATCGATCCGAAATACTCAAGAGGGGGGGGTGAATTGAGGATTTAAAACTTTTGAAAGCTTTTTCGATTGTATGAATGTAATTGATTATTTAAAGTTTATTGATTAAACTTTAACCAATCAACTAATGAAATTAAACGAGATAAACAAAAGAACGAAGAGACACACGATTTTTGAAGTGATTCAGTTTCACAAGTCGAAACCTACGCCAACTATTCTCGATTAATAAATTTAGTACCTTTCTACGGATTACAAATTTACTAACCCAACTCGTACAACTAACTCTAGCTGTAACTCAATGAGTACCGTTAAATACTCGAGTGACTAACTTACGCTAATAAGAAAGCACTAATGATTCTAAAAATGGTTCACGTTAATGAACAAGTAAGAAATCAACTAAGCACTATTATCTTATAACGATAAAATAAGAACAAGTATGCGAGCTCTAAAACACACGACCTTTCCAAATAACAAATCGGTTTTTCTGCTTGAAAACACACGGTTTGCTTTGTAAAATTAAATACAATTTGTGTGCTTAAGGTCTCTCTTTTAGATGTTGTAAATAGCAAAGTATTTATAGGAAGGAAAGAGTAGGCAACACGGTTTTACACAAACCCTAATAGCCGAAATAATAAGATATGTAAACAAATCATATCTTCTATTATCTCTTTCCTAAAAAGCCTTAAAGATAATAAAGAATATTCCAAGAGATAGAATATGATCTTATTCAAATATTATCTTTACTATAAATTCCAAGATATGATAAGATTTCCTAAAATAAGAATATCTTTTATCATAAACAAATATATTAAGTAAGATATGTAAAGATATTATTATAGAATAAAATCTTTACCAAATATACCCTAGGTAACACGAGATGTCACGGCTCATATGCCTCGTGACTCGTGCAAACCCTAGTCTTAACATATAAGTTAGAATTTAGGTTTTAAGAGAGACTATGTTGAAACCCTAATTAGTGGCATGGTCCAACTCATAAGTTGGTCCAAAATAGCTACTAGTCAACGTCCAACGTAAAACCAAACTCCGCACTAAACCGGGCTTTATTATATAAATACTTTTATTAAAACATTTAAAATAAACTTTAAACAATTTTTAAAAACAATTTTCGAAACAATATAAGTCGTGTATAAGAACTCAGCATCTCAATGTTATAGTAGAAGAGCTATAACATTGAGCTCTTTTACTAGTAATGTTATAGCTGCAAAGCTATAACTTTACCAATTCAAGAAACTCATTCTTGATTACCATTACGAGATAATCACCTATACTATTCTAATCTTCAAGGAGATCTTCGAGCATAGGCTACGTCATCATCCAAGCTTGATTAATCTTTAGACAGACTCCGTCTTCACATAAATCTTGAATGAATCTTTATATGCTTGATCTTGAATAGAGGCTTTAACTTTTCATACAATTATCACAATCTTCTTTGTTGCTCGTTTGTAATAAGTTGATTCTAAAACACTTTGACAAACGATTACACGCAACAAGTATATAAAATATAAAACACCTTGACATCATCAAAACATAAACATATAAACTATAAGGTTCAACACTCTCATATTTTTTTCTCTCTCTTCGACTATCAAATCCTTCGACGCATTCTAGCTCCTTTTTCTCTACGTTCGATCGTCACAAACATTCTGATCGAAATCTTCGACAATCAAAATCTTCCACGCTTCTCGAGCAATAGATCCTTGTAATTTGACGAGGTAAACTTTTGATATTGATGATTAATTTTTGTGAAATTACGGTTTATGTCTTTTTCTCTTTGTAATTTTTTTATTTGTAGATTAAATTAGTTGAATTTAGGCTTGATTAATGTGTTAAAGTCGTAATGATGAATTATGTTTGTGAAATTAGGGTTTTCGTGAATTAGATTGGGGAAAATGAGAAATTAGGGTTTGGGGAAGTTGAGAAATTACGTAAATTGGTTGAAATCATGAAATAAGGGACTGAATTTCAAAAAGTTTCCCTAATTAAGCTAATTCATTGTTCTTATATGGCAAATTCTTAGATTCGTAGTCTTATTGTTCAACCTATGTGGAATTTAAGTTTCAGTCCCAGTTAAGCAATAATCAAACGTACGAAAATTCTTCATTTCGCTTCTCGATCATACAACTTGTCATCAGGTTTCGATTATTTCTAAATTATTCTTTATGAAATTTGCAGGTAGGAGCGCAAAACAGTGAATCCAACTGAAATCACCTACCACTGTTTTTGGTATAGAACTCTATAAATGTGCATTTTTTAGAAGATAATTTCGGATATTGCTTTTCGTTTTTGTATGCTAAACATAATAAGTGGATGTTTGGTAGGCTTGATCACAAAGATGTGATCATAAAATTATAGATAGCCGAACATGTGTCCAGTATAACTACTTCTAGAATAAACAAGAAAAAATTTGTCTACTTTGCTTTGGTTGTTGAGTCCTTTTTATTTATAACAGCCCAAGAATCACTATAGTAATAATTGATCAAAGTGTTTAGTTTGATTGAGATTTTATTCTTTTTTTTATATGTATATTATGTTACTTCGACACCTTACTTTTGGTCTCGTGTCGCATGTCCAACACTTTATTTTAGACTAATAAAATGAAAATTTCACGGGAAATAATAGTATCTAACACTTGCAGCCAAGTGAGAGTTACAGAACTGTATAGTACCTCGATTAATCATTTGTGAAATTAATCATTTATGAATTTACGACTCGTATTAAAATGGTTGATGTCGATGAAAATTGCAGATACATGGAGTGCTAAATGCTATAAGTAGGGGAATACTAATGCCATTAGGAGCCATAATAGCAAGGTATTTGCGGGTGTTCAAGTCAGCGGACCCATCTTGGTTTTACATACACATTACTTGCCAAACCTCGGCCTATATTCTCGGAATTGCTGGTTGGGGCACCGGTCTTAAACTCGGCAGTGAATCAGTCGGGATAGTTTACCATGCTCACCGGAACATTGGGATCATTCTTTTCTGCCTTTCCACGCTTCAGGGTCGGATTTTTCTCCCTTATTTCCTTTGATGTTAATTAAGCTAGAATTAAACAAGCACTCTCTGTTCACTACATCATTAGGCAATTTCTATGTTTGTGTATTTTTTTGCTTGATTGTGGAGTAGTTCATCATTATTAATTTGGTTGCCCACACTGGCCACATTTATGCTAAGCACTCCCCTTTTGTTTTTATAGGGAACTTGAGAACTATTTCTATGGCTACGCTCTTTATTAGGAATGAAGTTAGATGCTTAGGTTCCCCAATTAATCTTTCTACTTATGAGTCCTTCTTATTTCATCCCAGAATTACATATAGGATGGCTTTGCCTGATAATACGGTTCTGTCTTAGTTTTCCTTTATACAGTGGAATAGCATTCCTAAGCTTATGTGTATACTTTTTTGCTTTATATGACAATTGGCACTTTGCTTTCTGAGCCACCTTCTGCTCGCTCCAGAACTTTTTTAAGAAGAAGCATTAAATCAGATTATATGTGTATGAAATAAGGTTCTATGTGCATGAAATAAGGTTCTATGTTCATTAAAAAGTTCTTCAGTTGCATCAGTTGGTTCTGTTATGATACTAATTACTGTTGGTTAAGGACATTAATTTTATACGTGCATGAAATAAGATTTTATATGCATGAAATAAGGTTCTACATGCATGAAATAAGGTTCTATATTCATGAAATAAGTGTTAAATGGGCATGAAATAAGGTTCTATGTGCATAAAATAAGGTTCTATGTGCATTAAAAAGTTGCATCAGTTGGTTCTGTTATGATACTAATTACTGTTGTTTAAGGACATTAATTTTATATGGGCATGAAATAAGATTATATGTGCATGAAATAAGGTTCTATGTGCATGAAATCAGAGAAATAACTGTAGAGGAGATTTAATGTATTTACCGGCCTTTCAAGGCAATTTAGTGTATCTATTACATATCTTACTAATAATTGAGAAACGTTTCAGTGTACTTATGTCAGTTATTTAGGCAGCCATAATCATATGGTACGCCTGTTATTTCATACTCGTATTTGTTTAGCGTATTTTAAAGACTATTAGCTCAATGGTATAGCGAAGTGCTAATTTTGCACAAAGATATGGGTTCGAATCCCATATAACCTATCAAATAACAAATTCCATGATTGCATCTTATCGAAGACGAGATGCAAGCGGTACAGCCCAGCTAAGATTAGGCATGCCATAATCATATATACATTCATACTTGATGCTCTTCAGTTTCACTACCATTGAAAGGCTTATCTTGTACCTATGCAAAGATAATTACCCTAGAGATAAATTAATGTACCAATAGGGGTAGAACACAAGGAGACGGGAATTGCGTTGTGAAATGCTATGGAAAGATTCTTATCAAGGTAAATATATGATCATGATAAACTTGGTAATAATAACATTGTCAATTGTATAGGCTTAGAGACACCCACCTTACGGCATTAGTGTCAACCATAGACCGGGTCCTAGAGAAACTCTCGTTTATGACTAGGTCGTCCTACTACACATGTTTTGTCTAATCCGATTTCATGCCTCTCGACTTTTAGAACGAATGAACAAACTTAATCGATGAATAAGGCCTTTAAACAAAGATTAAACGTGACGATGCAACATGCGATAGAAACAAATAAACAATATTATATCAACCTAATTTAACATTTTATATAATTGATTTTGCATGACTTCCCTAGCCCCTAGGCTAAGGAAATTTAGCTACACATAATGCAATGTAAACTATAAACTTTGTTAAGAGAAATGTTAAACATGCTAATGGAAATGATGTAAATTAAATGATATAACATGTAATAAAGATATAATGCTAATATGATATAAATAAAGTCCTAATGATAAACTATGCGTAAACTAAATAGAAATGTAAAATCGTAAACTACAAATAGAAATACCGTAGTGGAAATGAACTTGTATGGAAGAAACAAAGTAGAACCAAATGCTTGAAATATATTAAGAACCAAGTGTTTGATAACTACAAGCTTGACAATATTGAAAACAAATATGAAAACTAATGAGAGAAATTATGCTTAAGGCTATTGTAAAGTATATGAGACGTAAGAATGAGATAATCTCAGCTATGAAGTGCCTCCCCTTTATATAGGGGAGGGAAATGAAACGTAAACAACATAGAAACAGCCAACCCCGATCGAGGTTGCCAACCCTGATCGGGGGCGTGGTTATCCGGATTAATTCTCTTAATTCCTCACTTAATTGCTTGGAGAATCCTATGTTGGTGATTAATTGAGCGATTAATCACCCGGTTAAGACCTTAATCCTTAGCATCCTATGCATGTTGGAATCTTATGCTTTCCACCTTGACTTGGACTTGAATTTGGGCTTGACTTTGATTGTTGACAACATTTGCATTACACACAATAGTCCATCAATTTCTCCATGCAAATACTCCATGCTAGTCCAATACTTGGTCTTGTTTAGCCATTGTACTCTAGCTTGCATTTTTGTTGGATTTTGGCTCCTAAAAGCTGAAACTCCTACAAAACATGTGGAAACAAACAATTGCAACTAGAATAATAAATATTAGCTCAAAACACTATGATAAGTGCTAAATGACATGTAAAATGGAGCTAATATAGGGGATAAAAATATATAAAATATGCACTTATCAAACTCCCCCAAGTTAAACCTTTGCTTGTCCCCAAGCAAGAAACCATATCCCATCAAATGCAATATCCCAAACAAGCTAAGCATAATGATTTAAAACCCGAAACAACATGGGCAAAGGAATAAAGCAAAACATGGATGAGATTTACACGATGGTGTAGCATGGAAAACTTTGAGATGAACCTTTAACCTTTTGCATGATCTTTTGACTTATGGACTCTCACGGTGCACTCAAACTCTTTTTTATTGGAAAGGAGAATTTTGTGAATAAACACTCAACTATCCTCGACTTATAATAATGTGTCCCCAATCTAATATGCTAAACAATCAAAACTAGTAAGCCAAAACAATCAAATGCAAACATGATAAAGAAGCCAAATGGGTAGGAAGAAGGCAATATGTAATGGGTAAGAAAGGGGAACAAATAAATTATGGATTGTGGAGCTAATGTCAAGCTAGCAACAACCAAATGCAAGGATGCTCAATCCCAATTCTAACCCAATTTGAAATTCAAGTTATAAGAAAACTCTCCAAAATATGTGAATAATGTATGAGAATTTCTTACATCAACTTCTTCTTCTCTTTTTCTTTTTTTCAATTCATACTTTTTTTTTTCATTTCATTTTCATTCTTTTTTTTTCATTCTTTTTCTTTTCTTTTCTCAACTTTTTTCTTTCATCTTTCTTTTTCATTTTTCTCATTTTTTTCTTTCTTTCTTGAGCATTAAGACCAAGCTCACATGATTTTCCAAACTTTGAAATAAATCCCAATTGAGCACCCAAACAAGACCAAACAAAGCTACTAGCTCAACAAGGTAGGCAAGTTATAATGTAGCTAGGGAAAAATGTTTTTGAAGGGGTCAAGAAAGCAAATATATTCATGTGAATGGCTCCAAAAATGCTATAACAAATGAATTCATGCTTACATAGAGATGACATGAGAACCATACTAGTGCGTTTTGATGAAACACACATCATAAGGAGACACCGACACTCACCTAAGAGAGACCGGATATGGATGCATCGGTCTAAGGAGGTTCTATCTTACCAATTTTGTAGCTCACCAATAGTCAAGATCAAGCTTACTCGGTTCATTTTCCATCTCCCACTAACTATGTCAAGACGTCCCCATGTAACTATTATCCCATCATATAAGAACAAATCATTAGCTAAAAGCTATCATTAGGATAAGCAAAGAGGAAAGTAGGTGACAAGCAAGCAAAAAGAACAAAATTTCTCTCAAAAAATTTCAAATTTTCTACACTACATGCAAACTACACTATATGCACATGCAATCTCCCCCCAAGCTAAACATAACATTGTCCTCAATGTGCCAACAATAAAATTACCCAACTAAACCATAAGAATGGCTCAAAGCACAAAACAAGAAGGACTAGAGGTTATGTTTAATGGGTTGTAAGACCTAAACTAAAATGCAAAGCAAATAAAACTTACTCGACTTGCTAGCCTCCCCCCAAGCTAGCATGAATTAAGGGGATTTCTTCATCATTCAATTAAGAAAAGGGCCAAAAGTTGAACTCCTTCCTCCCTTTCTTCTTCTTACCACTTCCACTTGCTTCACCTTGTTGGCCACTCCACTAGAATCATCCTCTTGAAGAGGAGTGACATACTCACCAATATTTTGGCCACTACCAAGACTATCACCATAGCTACTATAACCACCATACCCTCCATATCCACCATAACCTCCATGTAATGCCTCAACTCCATAATCCGAACCACAAAAATCCGGACCAGGAGCATATGTAGTAAAAGTACCTACGTCATTATTAGGAGGGGGAGTTGGAGTGGGAATGGGAGGAGGAAATCCACCCGGAAGATAAGTATAAAATGAAGGGTGTGGCCCCTCGGGTTGGATTACTCCTTGCCTAGCAAAATGATCATAAATTGGATGCAATGCAAGTCTTTGGTCATCACGAATTGTATTAACACTTAAGTTCAAGTCTCGCATCATATCCATCATTTCTAGACTAGAGGGTGAATGAATACTAGAGGTGGAATGGCGTGCTTGAGAGGGTTGACCTCCCTCACGCCGCTCAACAGTGGTACGTGTCTCACCTCTTAGGTCCAAATGGTAAGTAGGTCTAGTAAAAGGGGCACTCCCATGATAAGGCTTAGTGTGGACTAAAGCCTTAATTTCTTTCTTCTCTTCGGGTAGACGAATGGAGTCTTGCCTACCTATCTTCCAAACCATGTTAGGGTAAGCAACCCTAAACCAATTACAAGAAAGAAAATACTCATAATCTAGCCCAACCCCTTTTTCCCTAGACATAAGCAATGGTCTGAAATTGGTGTTTTCTTGGTTGAATCGACACAAGTGGTGAGCAATCTTTGTAACCAACCCTCCTAAGACAATACAACTATTCTTGGGGTTACATTGTTTGGTCAAGTGGACCGCAAAGTGGTAGGGGATATTGATTTCCCATGCATCATCACCATTAACATTCAAGAATGCACCCAAAATCTCTACCTTAATTTTCCTCACCGAATGAGGCTAATTTCTCCCAAAAAAAAGTCCATCCCATAAACCTTTGCCAAACCCTTATGTCGGGGTAATGTATATATTGATGAGGGTCCCAACTTTGAAAAGGGAAGTGAGAAATGGCATTCCATGTCAAAAAGGGGTTATAAGAGTCGGGTGATTCGGTAGGTAAGTCTTTATGGGGCAATTGGAAGATATTAGCGAAATCCGCTAGGTCCATTCTATGGTCTTCATTAAACAATCAGAAGGTCACAAAAAGCACAAAACCGGGTTTCCTAGACCTATGAAACTCAAAAGAGCTCAAGAACTCAAGGGTGAGTTCGGGAAAAGTCTTATAATCCATTGTATAACAATGCTTCATACCAAGATTTTTAAACAAAGCTTTAACATTCTTTTCGATTCCAATGTTGTTTAAAGAAGCTTGGTTGATAAATTTGGTTGGTTTCATACCTTTGCTCTTTAGGATGACCCAATTGTTATATTGTGCTTCTGAATTGAAGATCACTCCGGGAAAATCCGGGTTTTGCCATTCCGGGACCTCTTCCATTTGCACATCCTCCGCAGCACGGGAGGATTCCACCTCACCTCTTCTCCTTTTAGAAGCACCTTGGGTAGGAGGTCTTCTTGGTGCCATTTTTCTGAAATTTAAGACAAAAATTCATCTTAAGGCAAACCAAAATTCATCCAAATAGACATAATAGAACAAATTAGTGAACTAATTTATACTATAAACATGAATAAAGCATTTTACAATCAATTTCTAGGACAAAGAAGCACAAAATCAAATTCCCCCAATTTGAGTTAGGGTTTGCAAAACTTGATTTAATTTATTGAAATGGATGAAATTAAAGAGAAAAGGGAAGAAAAATTACTTGTTGATGTTAATGGTTGATTGATTCTTGCAAAATGATGAAGAAAGTGATGTTTCTTTGTGATTTTGAGTGAAGATTAGTGAAAAAAATGAGAGGAGAGGAGTAGAAATGTACCATCGGGTGGTGTTAGAATGATAGAAAGAGTTTTGCCTTACCCGTGTTCAAGAGAAAAGCCACGAAAATACCAACCCACGTCCTCGATCGGGGCTGGCAACCCCGATCGGGGTTGACCACTTCTTCGCGTTTTTGACTTGCTTTCGTGTTTAATCTAATTCCGTCCTGTTTTTCGAAAACTACGTCCCCGAACGGGGTTCTTGCATGGGGAAGCGTGCCATATTCTCCTTTAGATCTCCTTTCTTCATTTTCACCTATAAATCACAAAAAGAAACATC